>NC_065535.1:58374861-59853194 GCF_932294415.1 Quercus robur | reverse complement strand
ACAGGTGCAGAAGATAACACAAGTTCAGCATCATCTTCAACTTCCTTTCAAAATTCAAATGGGGATCAACACCAAATCCGTTCCAGCTTATCTAAACAAGTTTATCTCCTCCCTTAGCTTCAGAAGAAAGCTAATAACTTAGGTTTAAAGCTAAGCCAGCCCTTCCCCTATAAATAGAGAAGACCTCTTCCATTTTTTGCACCACATTCCCTCTGGAGGGCTAGTGAGAAAGCAGAAAAGAAAAGCTGTAGGTAACCATTGTTCTTACTTTGGTTGTAGTTTAGTACTTCCTTGCTTTCTTCCTAGCCCTTTAAGTGATCACTTCCCCCTTTAATTTATGCTCTATGCTGGTAAGTAGTTAATTATGTTCTTTGAATTTCTGCACTAATTTAGTTTAGGCTGTTTTTAACATTAAAATACTTGTCTTATTTTGTCCTTCGTATTCTAAATTTCGTGGAGTCATGCTTGTTTTAATACATGGTTATTTTTTTGATTCTCATGTACTGCTTCATTCATGGTATCTTATTCCTCTCTTATAATTTTATGTCTTCTCATATGCCACACACTTCAATGTAATCCCTTAATGTAATTCAAATTTTTGAATACTATCTCATGATATCTCACATGCTTAATGTATATTGTCTTTCACACCTATATTTTTTATGCTTTGTTACCACATGCTTAATGTTTGGTTTTCTTCATAAAAGTCAGATTGTTGCTTGTTAGGGAATGTCCTAATCTTTGTAGTTCTCCGTGATTAAATCTTGAATTGCGTGATCACATCTTAGTTTGCTTTCAACATGACAAATGTATTTATTCTTAGTCATATTATCAGATTTTTGTTTGCCTTCACGTGACTTGAATCTTTGTTTGCTTACATATGCTTTGTTGCTCAACCTTGATTTTCTTCACATGCTGAATTTTAGATACTGAATTTTTAGCTTTCCATCTCAAAATAGCATGACATATATTTTTGGTTCTCTTCACCAACAATTGAGACATGAACATGACATCATTTTCTGACTTTCCTTTAAAAACTTTAGACGAACCTGTCTAGATTTTTTTTAGTTTCTCCACATGCTTGAATAAATGCTTCCAAGTCATTATCTGTTTCTTTCAGATATGCTTGGATGAACATGCCTATATATCTCATTGATATTCCTTTTACATGCTTAGATGATCACTTCTAGGCTAATGTGCAACTTTCTCTTGAATGCTTAGATGAACATGTCTAGGTAGTTGTTTTACTTTTTTTAAATGCTTAAACGAACATGTCTAAGTATTTTGATTTTCTCTAGATGAACATGTCTAAGGGAATTTTCTTTACTTTTTTTTTCACAATTGCTTGGATGATCAAATATGCTTAAATATTTTGTTTTTCTCTTTGCAATTGTGTGGATGACAAATAGCATGACAATTCTTTGTTTTCCTTCACATGCTTAGATGAACATGTCTAGGCTATGAATTCTCTGTTTTACATTAATTTCTTGGATGAACATACCATTACTTTCATGCTTTCTTTACATTTATATTGTTATCTAACAAATTTCACTTTTTGTTTCTCTTTACATTAAATTCCCCAACACATGTTTGTTTACAATTCTTGCAAATTTACATGTTTATGTGATATATTATTTGCATTTGTTTGACATGACATGATATTGGCCACCTTAACCTAAGAGATTGGTTTTACCGGGCGAGATGGGTGCTTAATCCTTCCCATCTCATAAATTAGCCTTCGAACCAAGATCAAAGGTTTTAGACTAGGCTCTTGTGTATGCAATTTTACATTTTTTAGAATGTAACATGGAAACAGAGCAATGTAATTTACTTTCTAAGATTGTATCTAGGACCAAAAAAGCATTGTAAATTTTGTTAAAAAATTGATGTAAATTGTCATGTATATTAATACAACAGAAGCATTTTTTTATAGAAAAGGTTTTCTTATTTTTCCATTTAAATTAAATAAGTGGCGACTCCATGCAAAACCCTCGATCTAGGGGGGAGTACATTTTGCAATGAATTCGATATTTTGAGCATCACGATCCCACCCATTCGCATGGGTTAGGCCCAATTTGAGAAAAAAATTGGCAAGCCGGGGTCGCGGTCGCTTACAAATGTCGAATTCACTATAAAATGTACTCCCCCTTAGATCGAGGGTTTTACATGGAGTCGCCACTTATTTAATTTAAATGGAAAAATAAGAAAACCTTCTCTATTAAAAATGCTTATGTTGTATTATTATATATGACAATTTACATCAATTTTGTAACAAAAATTTACAATGCTTTTTTGGTCCTAGATACAATCTAAGAAAATAAATTACATTGCTTTGTTTCCTAATTACATTCTAAAAAATGTAAAATTGCATATGCAAGAGTCTAGTCTAGAACCCTTAATCTTGGTTCGGAGGCTAATTTATAAGATGAGAAGGAATTAAGCACCCATCTCGCCCGGTAAAACCAGTCTCCTAGGTTAAGGTGGCCAATATCATGTCATGTCAAACAAATGCAAATAATATATCACATAAACATGTTAATTTGCAAGAATTGTAAACAAGCATGTGTTGGGGAATTTAATGTAAAGAGAAACAAAAAGTGAAACTTGTTAGATAACAATGTAAATGTAAAGAAAGCATGAAAGCAATGGCATGTTTATCAAAGAAATTAATGTAAACAAAGAATTCCTAGCCTAGACATGTTCATCTAAGCATGTAAAAGAAAACAAAATCGTCATGTTATTTGTCATCAACATAATTGCAAAAAAAAGAAAATTTATTTTTAGGCCTACCAATCATCCAAGCAATCATGAAAAGAACAAAGAAAATCACCCAGACATGTTCATCCAAGTATTTAAGTGAAAACCATAATATTAATTAGAGCTGTTCATCTAAGCATCCAAAAAAAAAAAAAAAAAAAAACCACTACCTAGACATGTTCATCTAAGCATGTTATGAAAAGCAAATAATAACTTAGAAGTGTTTATCCAAGCATGTGAAGGAAAACAAAGAATTGTCATGCTATTTGTCATCCACACAATTGCAAACAAAAAACAAAACATTTAAGCATATTTGATCATCCAAGCAAATATGAAAAAAAGTAAAAGAAAAATCCAATAATGCCCATAGAACCTAAAAAACGACCGTAATGCACCTTAAACCAAAATTACCAAAATACCCATGAACCTTTAAAATTACCGAAATGACCCTGAAACCTTAAAAAATTTTGAAATACCCTTGAAACCTATAAAATGACCAAAATATCTCATTAAACTTAAAAATGACCAAAACACCCCCAAAACCCTCAACAATTATCGAAATACCCTTAGAACCTAAAAAATGATCAAAATACCTTTAGAACCTAAAAAATGATTGAATGACCCTAAAACCTTTAAAAAAAAAAAATGTTTGAAATTACCCTAAAATATAAGAAATGATTGAAATAACCAAAAAACCTAAAACAATGACCAAAAATACCCCATAACACTTGAAAATTACCAAAATACCTTCGAACCCCTTTAAAATTACCATAAGACCCTTAGAACCTAAAGAATAACTTAATGACACTAAAACCTAAAAAATGACCAAAAATGACCCCATAACCTAAAAAATTACTTAAATTCGTTTAGAACCTAAAAAAATGTCCGTACTTTTGTCACATTCGGTGGTACTCTAATTTTTTTTCTCACATTTGACAATTTCATCATCACATTAGGCAATAACATCACAACTGATTGTACTTTTGTCACATTTGGTGGTAACATTATTCTTTTCTCACATTTAATGGTTCTAACGTCACATTGGGCAGTACCAAATCACATATGATCATACTTTTGTTATATTCAATAGTTCTATTATTTTCTTCTAAAAAAAAAAAAACAATAGTTCTATTATTTTTTAGTCACATTAGGTAGTACCAACATCACATATGACTGTACTTTTGTCGATTCATAATAATCTTGGTAATAATTAAAATGTTAACAATGAATTTTCCCAAAATAGTTTTTAAACTTGAAAATGAACAAAAATACCTGGAAATTAAGGATTTCAAAAAATAGTCCTAAAAATATATAAAATTACTAAAATACCTCAATGCCTCAAATAATACCAAAATACCTTCATTAACCTATAAAATGACTAAAATACATTTTTAAACTTTCAAAATTAATAATAATAAAAACACTGAAAATGAACAAAGTAGCGCTAAAAATACCTAGAATGATTAAAATACTAAATATTTTGAAAATGACCATAATAACATCAAAACCACTTAATTTGATCCAAAATACCCATTTGGTATAGCAGGTTACCTACTAGTGAGTACCGTACCCCCTCAAAAAAAGGGGGGGTACAGTAGAATTTTGGATTTTGGCCATGTTAGAGTGATATCTTGGATTTTTTTTAGTGATTGTAAAGATATTTTGATCATGTTAGATGTTTTCAAGACAACTTGGTGATTTTTGACATCTCATGGGTATTTTAATCAAACACATCTCAGCTTTTTTGGTGTCTTTATGGTGTTAAATTTTCTCAATGAAAAAAAAAGGTGACCGAAAGCAAACGTTATTTGTTAGGAAACATTTGCTTCTCTAAATGATTCCAAAGAAGCTATATATTTAGACCATACAATTATGTAACTGTGAACTCTAAAGAAGAAGAAAAATTGAAACCTAAAACAATTTAGGCCTCAATGTGTTTTCTTGAAGAACTTGAAATTGAAACCTAAAACAAATTTAGGCCTCAGAGCGTGTTCTTGAAGAACTTGATATCCCAGATATGAAGGGAAAGAGAATGTAAAATTGAGAAGCAAATAAATTATGCATTCTCCAGATTTTGGCCATAGTGTTCTCTCTCTCTCTCTCTCTCTCTCTGCCCTTTTGTTCGAAATCTCCACCGTTTCTCGTCTCAAAATCTCAATACATCTCATCCTTAATCTTTATTTTTTCCATCAGGTTTTAACTATTGCTGTTTGGCTTTTGTATTGCTGAGGGAGACTTGGACGTTAGGGGGCAATGGCCCCCAAATTTTAAAAGAAAAATATTTATATATATATATATATATATATTATCATATACATAGGTACAAATTTTGGCAATTTTGTTTCATAAAATTACTCATTTTCCCCTAGAAAGCATACTTAGAAATAATTATAATCTAACCGGTCAAGCCAATTTACCTACAAAATCCGTACAAACCCTAATAATGTGAACCTATTCGGCACACACCTAAATTGAACTAAAACACATTTTTCTTTGTCAAATTAAGGTTTTTAGGCTGGGCTCAAAGTTTTACTATGCATTTCTTACGTTAAATCCACATTTATAGGTTGGCAACCAAATTGAGTGTGGACCCTAGTGCAAAAAAGAGGTTATTAAGCTTCTAAATACAGTATAAGTGCTTGTGGGGTGTGGGGGTCAAGGGCCGGGGTTCAAGTCTCGAGGAGAGAGTTTTACACACATATACACTTAGATTAGACTAGAGTAGAATTTATGTATTGTATAAAATATATATATATATATATATATATATATATACAGATTTAGATTTCATAAGAAAAGTCCAAGTAACTATAGTGGCATCATCAACCACTGTTAAAAAAATATTTGAAACTTTTGAAGTAGGAGTAGAATAAGGACTCCACACATCCACATGAATCAAATTAAAAGCATGTTCAGATAAGCTATTGAATGGAAAAGGTAATTTTATTTTTAGCCAAAGGACAAACAATACGATCTTTATTACAAGAATTCTGCAAAATATGTAGAACATGGCCTAATGAATGAAGTGTAGAATCAAAAGGATGGCCACAATCTTTTTTACAAGAATTTTACAAAATAGGTAGAACGTGGCCTAATGAACGAAGCTTAGAATCAGAAGGATGGCCTAATTGTGATCTATAGACAGGAAGTCATCAAGGAAAGAAGAAACTTGAGACAGTAAGAAGCAAGAAAAACAAGACAACAAGGATGTGATTTGGTAATAGTGCTAATTGATCCTTGAGAAAATATTTCTCTAAGGTCATTTCAAATCTCCAAGTTTGTATCCACGTAAATGATGCTAGCTTGAATTCTTGGTGAAACTGCATTTATAATCCATGTTCCTACCATGTTATTTGCTCAAATCCAAGCTTGAATCTCAAATGGAGTTTTCCTCAAATGAGATGAGAGTGTGAGTGTTCCATCTATAAACCCCAATTTGTTTTTGGAAATCAGGGCTTTCCTAATTGATCGGGTCCAAGCTAGATAGTTTTCATCAACTAAGGGTTGAGACATAAGAACACCACCAAGAATCTCTCTATGATGCAGAAACAAAGGATCATCTGCCATGGATGAAGGATATTCAGAAGCAGAAGTGTTGTTTGTGACAGCAGCCATTGATGGAGTTCAAGTTTTTGAGAGAGAAAAAACACAAACTTTGAAAGAGAAAATAAAACCCCAAAGGCTTCTAGAAGCTTCGCTCTAATACCATATCAAAATATGTGTTTTGTAAGTGATTTGAAGACTACTCAATGTTCAAGATTTGATTCCAAAATAACTTTAGAAGATTCAAGTCTCTAGAATCTTGACACATGGTCGATTTATTGAGAGCACGACACATAATTTACTTAAGTCGATTGATCGAGAATTGTGATCTTAAAACCCAAATCAAACCATCAAGTTATCCAAACTCTAGGATTGCATGACCTAATTCCTATTCATCACGAAAGAATTCCCTCATAAACCTTAACTTGTTATTAGTTTCCTCTAATATCTCATTAATTTTCTTTGTAAAAAAATTAATTCAATAACTTTTTATTAGTAATCTATTTTATAGTTAAAATAAAAAGAGAGTAAGAGTGATGTAGTGATATGATCATATTATATGTGTTTACAAATTTGAAAATTGCATGACATTGGTATAGATAGACATAATTCATGCCTACTCAATCATGCAAATATCATTTTGATAAACTAAAAATAAAAATATCCTCATTATTAGTTTCATTTTTATTTTTATTTTTTTGCTCTTTCCTATATGAAATGTGCCTTATTCTAAAAATTCATTATTGGCAACTTCGTTTTGGTATGCCATTTTTGACAAAGTTAAAGAGAATTTTTCATATTATCATGATTATAAAATAGGAGTAACATTCTCTTTGCCTTTATGAAGTTCTTAATAGATAAGACTTTTCTATTAGAGAAACAAAAATTTCATCAAACCTAAACACTCAATTCTTTTAGCAAGTTCATCTTCTACATATGATTATTTTGTTTCGTGATCTACTTGACCATTAATGGCTTCCAAAATGTGTGAGATTGAAACTTCCTAGAATTGTTTTATGGAAATCATTACAAGTCATTTTCTATACTTTCTTGGTGCTTTTGATAACTAAATAGAGCTTGAGAAGATTGAGAAAAAGAGAAAGCTAGAACTAATTTCTTTTTTTGTTTCTCAGCAACCAAACTAGACTATGCATCAACGACCTATTAATCTAAATCGTTCAATAATTCCTAATTAAAGAAGAAATGTCAAACTACAATTAAGAAAATTCATCTTTAACATGCAAGGAAAAACATTAAAAAAGATAATTAAGAATTTAAAGTTTTGAGGGAAAGAAAAGAAATACTCCCTACCACTTTGATAGGTCAAATGTCCCTCTCATTACACGTGCATCCACGTGAGTAATTCTTGAACCGACAAAGCTACTTGATTGGGACACTTGTTTTAATAATATTAGTCGCAAACTAGCACTGAGCACAAGGAAAATTAAATTTCAACACAAATGATAAATTTTGACCATTAATTTTAATTTTAATTTTTTTTTAAGTTACAAAAAATAAATAAATAAATGGTTAAAGTGCAAAATACACTTCTAAAGTTTGAAGGTCTTTGAATTTTATATCCTAATGTTTTAGAGTTTCGATTTTGCCCCCTAATGTTACATAGGGTTTGGATTGTTAATCCCTCCATCAATTTATTTTTTGGTGATGTGGATTGTTAGTGAATTGTTAGTCCTCCATCAATTTTTGGGTGATGTGTTCATTATGTTCTTTCCTTGAAATTGGGAATAGTATTGTCGAGTGAAAGAACTCATGTTGTGGAGGCATGTTCATTGCCCATCAACGCCTATTTCAATGTGATGAAGCTTCTTTGGTTGATGGGATGTGAACACTGCTAATGAGAGAGGAGAGACAGTGGAATCAGGGTTTGTTTATATGTTTGTTTTTTCCAACTATAACCACTTGGATAATATGGAATTTAATTGGTGAGGCGAATGGAGGAACACGTGTTCATTTCTCGCATGCATCAAGAACAATGCTCACAAATCTTAAAACATAGAGATGCAAGATCGTTTGACTTACAAGATAAATATGTTTAAGTTCATTATTATATTTTGGTGTAGACCAAAGCTTGGTTGTTGTCAACTATTGAGGATGCATATGACAAAGAATCTCATTTTTATATAATTTGACTTTAAAGTCATCAATTTGTTGTTCTATTTATTTTTGTTTTTATTTTAAGAAAATGCTAACAAATATCGTTAGGGCATTAGTTAATAAATATAAAAATAAAACCATAAACACTCAAATTCAACACATAACAAAAGTTTTTTTTTTTTTTTAATTTTAAGAACATGTAACAAAACATGGGTATACATAATATGCAAAGATAACTAAAACTTGTTGCTTTTTTTTTTTCTTTTTTCTTTTTATACATGTAATTGAATCCATTGAAATAATATGAAATTTTAATATAAAAAAGGTGCAAATACAAATCCATAAATAATTTTAAAAAAAATTATATAATAAGTAATCCAATTCATGATCAGATTTTCAAAAATTTCCTCAAATTATGTAACTAAAACCTATTTAACTAATACGAAAGATATAAAACGTGGGTATAAATTAAAATTCATAAATAACCAAAACTCAATTCATGGGCACAGTTTCAAGAAATTATACAATCTAATTTCAAATCTATTATAAATATTTTCTTAGAGAAGTATACATATAAGAATACTAGTCTCTATGCACGAGTATTGTGCGTGCTCAGAAACTCTTTTTTTTTTTTTTTTTTTAATTTTAAGCAGTAACTGTAATTTTTTTTTTTTTTTTTTTTTTTTTTGAACTTGTGTTTGAAAGTGATGTAGTAATATAGAGAAAAGATTTGGTAGAAAAATAAGATGAATGTAAGGAGAAATAAGGCTAAATTTTAGGAGTTCTCTTAGGTTAAAAAAATAAATAAAAAATATAAAAAAAAGACTAAATTTTAGGGAATAAAAAGATGAATGTGAAAAAGAAAAAAGAAAACCTAAATTTTAGAAGTATTCTTTTTGAATTCAAAACGATAGTAGCTAAAGGTGTTGTAGATAAATTGATTATTTATTTGACATTTATGACCTTATTTTTAAGAAAAGTTACCATTTATTAACGATGGTATTTTTTAACTACATAAAAGTCCAGTTCAAAGAAAGAAATTCTCTTATAAATAGTATAGTTATAAGAATTATAGCCAAATTGAGTCCTCATGTTCATAAGTTTGTTCACAAACACATTACTATGTTTGAACTTTTTTCGTTTAATCTAGCCTAAACTAGCCTAAACTTAAGGCTTGAATTTAGCTTGTTTTCTAAGAAAACAAACATAAACAAGTTTTTTCTAGAGCCGAGCTCAAGCTAACTATTCATAAAACAACTTGGTTCATTTACATGATTACATCCCTAGGCCAACTAGAGACTAGAGTAGAGACTATACTGGGAACGTACACAAACCAGACTCATTACCACACCTCTCTGCTCAATATAAGCACTAGAGCCTAGGAGTAACCATATTACCATATATACTCGCAATTGTTGATTATGATGATAAAAGTACTCCAATGCTTACAAGAGTTTACATGTATCCAGCCTTTGACAATGGGGTAAAGATCTACTGAAAGCATCACTTCAAAGTAAATTTGCGGCACCAAGTGTTTCTAATAAAAACCCATATTAGAGGGCTCAAAAATAGTAGTGATCAGAAGTTAGAATAGATGCTTAAATGCTCAAATTCATTGAAAAGGCGTTCTGTAAATTTTCTAAATAACAAAAGCTAAAAATTTCCCAGGTACAGCTCAGTCATTTACAGCCAAGCCTCCATCCCTCCCAAAATACAGCATCACCAAGACCTCCTATGATTGCATCATTTAATAATATGCAGGTACTTCCTAGAGACCAGAGTCCACTACAATGACTCAGCCACAATTCATACACGATGCCCAGTTACTTTCTGCGCAATTGACTTGATTTCTTTCACCCTCTCATCGACTAATTGCCGGAGCTGCTCTTCTTGATTTGTTTGATTTTCATCCATCTGAACATCACTAGCTTCACCAACCTGTGACCTATACATGACAAATGCCATCTCCTTATCGTAATCACTTGGAACTTCAATTACTCGCTTTCCGTTAGTCCCAGAGTCTTTCCCAATAATATCACCCTTCACACGGCTGGAAATGATGCTCACAAAATCCTCCATGTACTTGTCAACAGGATCAAGACCAAGATAGATTAAAACCTCCCAACAATTGAGAAACTGTTTCTTGTTGATTTTCAAACTTCTCCTGACATCATCAATTACACTTGAAGGGGGCATGAACCGGGGAATGTGGATTTTCTTTGACAGCTTTCCTTGCTTCAAACGTGAAACAGCTGTACTAACTGCATGCTGGATTGGATCAAAAACAAGCAAGTGTGATAAGTCAACACAGGTGCGCACATGCTGGAAATAGTCCAATGGCTCTTCAACTGTCAAGTCGTAAACATCTTCAGACACTGCAACATCATTAAGCACCTCCATAAGGTAACGGCCATAACCTTTGTGTTGGTAAGGAGGCAATACCAATATCTGCAAAAGGCAAAATTGGAATTTCTAAAGATATGAATATAGATTCAGATAGTATTCATACAAGGGAACCAAAATTAGATTTTCTAAGTGTGTCAAGCCAGTAACTAACAAGAATAAAGGAGAGTATACCTGACCAAGTCGCAAGCGAGAACTGTCTGGATAATGGTAAAAACGATAAATAGCTGAAAAACCAAGCACTCTACATTGAATCTCGCCCTGCTGATCAGGTTTCTTCTGAGTCAGGACATACAACTCCCAACTTGGATCACTAACATCAATAGGGCTGCTACCTAATTCAGAAGGCTCAAAGTTAAAAATGGAATCTATACTTTCAAAATGCAACCAAAGAAAAGAAGGAGGGAAAATAGAATGTTTCAACAACAAAACAAATGAGTGCATACCATCAACAAGAAGAAGAACAAGAGGTATCAAGCGACTGTAAAGGTGCCCAGCAGCTGTCTTGCCCACCACCATGCGAACAACCTGACCCAGAAGAGCACATCAACCATGGTACTCAGTTTCAAAAATTCGACTATGCACATTCAAATACAAGGAAAAGGAGCATGAAAAAGGAACTGATCTTTACAAAATCCTCTTTTACCTAACTACTAATACCGCCAACAAGGGATCTAAAAGAAAAGACGATAACTTTTCAACATGCAGTCGGCCATGGCAAGCCTTCTACAACATGTATACAGTATGGTAAGCTTATTTTTTTTAGCAAAACAAGTCAATAAGAATAAGTCATCCCATACGGATCCTAAGAAAATTTTTGACAACTTAATGGTTCAAGTCACAAAGCCCCCAGTATTTGACAGAAAACCATATCCAGTGGCTTTCTAGACAAGCAACTATCATTTTCACTATGATACTAAAACCAAAGCTTTATGTGGAAAGCACCTCAACATCAGAAATAGCTGCTTTATCACTATTACAATCAGTGACACGTCCATTTGAGGCTTTGAGCTTCAATATCTCCCCGCTTGAGATCATGGATCTGTAACCAGTTAAAGGTGAACATCAGAACACAAGAAACAACCAACCTGACACTTCATTGAGAAAAAAAAACAGGGTAGATTTCTAGATGTGGGCAAAGTACAAGGTACCCGATGAGATTACTCCCTGTTGAAAAGGCCTGAAGAAAGTCAACTTTACTCTCAACAAGAGTCTCAGCAAAAATTCTCTGCAGAACATGACAAATGAATGAGCAGAAATATAGGCATAATAAGTAAAAGGGACAGTTTAACATGGGCAATTAATGTATACCTGAAGAGCAGCTTTCAGATCTGTGATACCTTTTCCTCCCTTAAAACAAATAAAAGCAATTAATAAATGTGGTCAAAAGGACAACCAAATTTAACTCTTTTAAGGACAAAGTCTCGACTCTATGTAACAGGTAATGGAAATACATAACAATCTTGACTTCCTAGTAGACCAAGGATGAATGTCAGTACTTACATCTGATGTGCTCTCAAATGTAATATCAGCATATGCATGAAATGATATGCTGCTAACCCATATGGTAATCTGCATAAAATGTATCAAACAAGACGCATTAGTGAATTTCTTTTTTGTACAGAATTAACCATTATGTTTATATTGTTAAACAGCATAACATTGTTTTTACATCATTAGCCCCTTGAGCAGCAAGTAAAATTCAGGTAAGCTTAAATTTGCTACAATTTTAATTACCTTCAAGCCTTGGTAACCATATATCTTCCCATCCTCATCAAAAAAGCTATTTAAGTCAACTGGGTCGATGCAAAAACTATCTGGAGAACCCACTTCCTCTTTGCTAGAAACTATTGACACAATGCACTCCAACATAAGCTCAACATATTACAAAGAAAAATTATAGTATATAATGAAGAATATATATATATATATATATTTTTTAATCTGTAGCTGCCTATCTAATAAGTTTATTAAGATAAATTGGATGATTCACTTGCTAAGAATCAAGACTAAGTTCAAAATCATTACTGTTATAATACAATCAAGAACCATGACAGGGAAGTCAGGTTCTTCTCCACAGTTTATGCAGTAAGTTAAAACGTTAAACAAGCAGCTGTGCAGTAGAAGTAATGAACATACACAAACACACATGCTTGCACGCACAAGCATTAACTGATTGCATAATGACACATGCACAGAAGTGTTAACTAATTGCAAATCGACACATGCACATGAGCACTATACAGTGGCACATTGCCTATCCTTTTAGACTAAGCAAACAGCACAGAAAAATTTCGCCAGAAAACCATTAAAAAAAAAAAAAAAAAGATATTGCAAAGAACAAGGTCATATTCATAACCAGACATTGCATTTACGAACTCTTTACGATTCACTTAGGCAATGCAGGATGACTTAGCAAGCTCAGATTCCAGGTTCTCAAAAGACCAAGCTATCTTCAAAGAACCTCAGTTCACACAACTCTAGTATAAACCCCAGCATAACTTGACTATTTAAGAGAAACTTAAATCAAGATTTTGTTATTTACCATTACTTCCTTGTTGACTCTATTGAGAACACTATCTCAAACCCAAAAAAAATATTCAAAGGTACCAACTTTAAAATTTTCCCACATTTTCTCACCAACCAAACAGGGCAATAGAGAACCCAAACATGCCTTTTAACTTCTAATGCAAGCAGAACATAACAATCAACCAATAATAAACTTAACAAACATTAAAAATCAACATAACCCAACAAAAAATTCAACCTAAAAAAACAAATTAATACTCAAAACCTAAATCATACCCAGGTAAACCTTAATGCAATCTTTGGCCTCAATTCCAGAATCTGAAGCAGACCCACATGAACAAACACAAAGGAAACAGCATTAGTAAACTAAAAATGTGAAATTGCTTCCAAAAAATAAAACACATAAAAACGAAAACAAAAAATCACAGAAATGAAAGCTCAGTGAAGTATCGGAAATTGAATAAAATTGGAAGCTTGAATCGGAGCTGAGATGACTCACCCAAGTTGAAGAACCCGACCCGCCTTCGTTTCTTGGGCTCGGCGGTGGGATCGGCAGTGGATTGTTGCTTCTGACCCATTTGGGTTTTTGGGGATTAGGGTTTTTTTTAGAGCGGGAAATGAGAGCAAGAGAGGCGGGAAATTATGGTGTGTACGAACTGTTGGGGAAAATAGATTTGGGGCTTTATATATAGAAGAAGTTGAAGATGTATATCACGTGCATTGCACGTGATATACAAAAAAGTATGTGGCCCTACATACATGTTAAGGCCCTGTTGGACTAGCCAGCCAGTTAGGCCCAAGTGAATTAGGGGTTTCAATTTCATGCTATTGTACAAGAAATGTGGCTTTTTAAGCAATCCAAGAGTTTGGGAAAGTCTAATCTAGGTTTTGTCCAATTAGTTTTTAGTTTTTATTGGATAGCAACTTGGTTAAATCTTAGTTTTGAAGTATAAAGAATGTTAGGTGTCTTTGTTTTATTAGATTCATGGTTCTATAGGCTAGTTTATGGGTGCTATTATTATGATTTTAGACAAGTGAAATATTTTATTATTTTCATCTTATGTCATATGTTGTTTTGGTTGTGGATTTTAGACATTAGACAATTCTTTATTATGTCGTCCTTTTTCAGTAGGCCAAACCTAAAGCAAATGAGTGGATGAAGGAACAAATGTCAAGCTAATACAAATTGGTTGAGTTTTCTGGAAAAGGTAACCGTGGACTAATTCAACTCTAGTGGGCTTTATGGAAAACATTGAAGAGAGGTTCAAAGACACTCATCTGAGATGGAGTGGATTTGTTGCTCTAAGAGACCAAGAGAGATGAGAGACCGAGAGAGATGAACAAAGTGAGATGAGACAACCCCTCACATGAGGTCTGAAGCCAAGAACTAGACGAAAGAGAAGTTCAAAAGAGACTCACCTGAAGTGAAAGACTGAGAGGTGAGAGAGATGAAGTTTTGTGAGATGAGTATGGGGTTTTCTTGCTTCTATTGTTAGAGTGAACTTAGTGAGTTCTATCTACTGCCTCAAATAGCCGTTGGGCTTCATTACTTCTTTTTGACTTGATAGAAACAACTTAGTTGTGTGGGTCCCACTTTTCTGTGTGTCATTATTATTTTGCGATTTAATTCACTTTCCTAATATTTGAAAACTCTCAAAATTTGTTCTAATAACTCACTACTCATTCTCAATTTTGTTGAGTGATGAGTTATGATAATTGAGAACAAAAATCAAACCAAACAAGAAACTAGTAGGTGGTGGAACCCATGAAAAACAAGAAATGAGTGATGGAAATTCCTAAACCAAGTCACCCAAAACGAAGTTACTTTGGAGATATGTGATAATAATGATTTATGGCAACTCTTCAATCATGTTTTCACCCTCAAAGTGGAACCTCCTCAAAAACCAAAAAGATAAAAGCATCAAAAAATTAGATTGGTGTGGATCAAATTATGAGGGCAATTTAGGATGTTGCTTCAACAATGAGACGAAAATTCAACACTTAAAAAGAAGTAAATTTAGTTTTGAAAGGAGCTTAGCACATCTTCCAATTCTTGAATAATAAGAAGTGTTTCATCTCTTGGATGACATAGGAATCACAAACAACTTATCTCCTTCCCATTACGTTCTTTTAGATTGGAAACGACGATCTATTATTTCACTAGTTTACAGCAAACCTATTATTTTACTAGTTTACAACAAATGGCAGATAGGAAACCCATAAAAAGATTTCCAAAATAAAGGGTGCATTAATTATTGGTCACAATTTTGCTATTTTGTGGCAATGGTGACCACAAACCCAATTTTGTTATTTTGTTCAATTAGGGGATTGAACAAATATGGCTTAAAGCATTCACATTGAGTTTTGTATAATTTCTCAATTTCGCATCTCCAAAAAATCACTTTTTCTATTTGAACAACTCCCTTTTAAAACACATCATACATCTCATTCGTTATTTTTGAAGTACATCTTATTAAAATAATCTTATAATCTTTTTTCCTTTCCCAAAAACACACCCTTCAGAGATTAGAAACCCACCACAAAAACACACTGGTCTTCAATCAAAGAATCAGAAACCCACAACCTCAACCCAATTAAAAACCATCGATCTTCCAGACCCAAAATCCAAACCCTAAGTCTTTTGATTGTGACGGTAGATGTACTAATCCTAGAGAATGTTTCTTACTATAGGATTTATAGGTCATCAGTTTAAATTTTGCTAATGCAACTCCGTTTGCTTTGTTTGACTTGTACATAATAAATGGCAAGAGTACACAACCTGACCTTCCCATGAACCCCTTAAGAAAATGGTATGGAAATCGAAAGCAGGATAGGATCTCAGAGAGACTCGGACGATTTGGTACAGCCAACGTCAAGCTTTACGAACCAATCAACTTTAAACCCATACTATACCTTTCAACCTCTGTTTGTGTTAGGTATTCTAAGTACAAGAACCTTGCAGCAACAGTAGAGACCCAATTAGAGATAAAACTCAAACGTGGAACACAAATGAATTCCAATTCAATTGAACTTGGTGACAGAGAAATGTGGAAACATTGCTTTACCTCCACAATTTTCATCGTAGAAGCCAACAGCGGGTTGACTGTCCAACTTGGACATGCCAAATCATTCCCTTGCATAATAATGGTTAAAATTGTTGTCCATCATAAGTGACATTAATAATTGTTCCATGCAGAAGTGACACTACATAAATCACATTTTGCTACCTAAATAAATTGTAATTTGTGTATCATTGATGAGAGAACACATATCCATGTCAAAAGCTTTTGGCTGGAGGGGTGTAACTGCTAATGTTGGCTACGAACTGTCTCGAACGAACATCTTGCGTTGCTTATGACTGCATCAATGCAATCCAAGTCATCTTGTGACAAACAAAAAAGCTGGGTACCATGAAACCCAGTGCCATAAATTTTCAGAGCGTGGATATGTATGCAATCGCAGGAGCTCCTAACCTACCAATCAAACCACATTCTACAGCTCACCTCATTACAAATGACAAAGCTGGAATGCACAATTCGGTTGCAGGAATTGTGTGCAGGTTTGAACCATCATTTCACGCTAATGTATTGATATGAATTCCATATCAATCACTAGCAGCATTGACAAAGCAACACTAGTACACTCACTACAAAATTACCAATAACGTTTCAAAAAATTACATAGTAAGTCGAAGCATAACAAACTAAGGCCGTACTAGGTCAAAAACTGGGTTTCCCCTTTTTGGTCAAGGGGTAGGTCTTTTGAATACATTCAGATGATTAATATAGATGAAAATTTTAACTCTTTCGTTGAGACTGAAGAGAAACTAAGAAAGACCACCAAAGAAATACAGCAACACAACTCGGTTCCCTAGCATATCTCACTTCCTACCAGGGGTCCTAACAGCCTGCCTGTTCTTCTTCTTGGGACCAGACTTTGTAACCCTAAGGCTCCTGTGAACAGCACTAAGCCTTGCAAGAGCTGCCTTCTTCAAATCTGGCCTGTAGTAATTATTAGAAACCTGCAATCATTGGCAAGCAACCAACTTAGAAAGTGTTGACATTTAGACAAAATATAAAGTCATTCTTGAATGTGTAATAAATAGTAAAAAGTCAAACACATCACTTTTAAATGCACATTTTGGAAAACAAACTTCAACCCATGCAATTCAAAGTACATGGAAACATGCAATGAAAACATCAATTCCGAAATTCAATTTGACATATTAGGTACTAGCAACAATGAAAAAAAATGCTGAAAGTCAGTTCTTCAACTTCTAGGCATCAAATTCAAACAAAATTCTAAGACATCAGAGATTTGTCAACAAAAGAAAAAGAAAAGTGACATGATCAAAGTCAATACTCATCTATGCCTCATTTACAGCACAAAGAAATTTATGGGGTTAATAATGAGAATCCATATTAACAGCAGAACTTGGAGAGAATTAAATGCTTCCTTTTACATATACTGAATCACTTTCAACTACAAGTATTCCAACCACACCCCAAGCATACAGAAATTACACAGTTTAGCACTTGACAAGAAAGCTCAATGCAAATAACTGATGGTTATACATCCTGCTCAAAACGGAGATCGCTCAGAGCCAACGTAACAAGTGCATTTCATTGAAAAGTCCAATTGCTAGCAGGATTTTCTTACATGTTAGCTGCTCATCACTGCCTGACTGATAAATTTACCAGTCATTAACATGATAAAAAAAATTGAAACTCAGATGATTCCACAAACAGGAAATTTCCAAGAAACAAAATCTGAACTGACTATTTCTAACCACACCCCAGCATACAGAAATTACACACCATAACACTTGACAAGAAAGCTCAATACAAATAGAACTGTTAGGTCATATTGGCACCTCTCAAAGCGTAATACATCTTGGCCAAAAGGGAGCTCAGAAGCCAAGCGTAACAAGTGAATTTCATTGAAAATTCCCATTACTAGCAGGATTTTCTTACATGTTAGCTGCTCATCACCGCTTAACTAATAAATTTACCAGTCATTAACATACTAAAAAAATTGAAAATCATAGATGATTCTTCAATGAACGGGAAATTTACAAGAAATCAAATTTAGACTGACAAAGCATGAACATCTTGGTCAAAAGGGAGCTCAGAAGCCAAGCGTAACAAGCAAATTTCATTGAAAACCCCATGCTAGCAGGATATTCTTACATGTTAGCTGCTCATCACCGCTTAACTAATAAATTTACCGGTCATAAACATACTAAAAAAATTGAAAATCAAATTAAGATACTTCAAAGAACAGGAAATTTTCAAGAAATCAAATTTGGACCGACACCCCCCCCCCCCCAAAAAAAAAAATCACCATAGAAGCAAAACAATCAACACATACATCAAAGATCACACACATAACTCAAAACTAGTTACTTATCCAAATCATTCTACGGTGCCAAATAATTGTTTGAATAATGGTTAACAAATTAAATTCACTATTTCCTATGACCTTAAGCTTTCGAAAGAAGAGAGATTTTATACTGGTATCAGAGCCACTTGAATTGAAACCCTATCTCCATTATACCTCACAATTGAAGTTGGAAGGAATAATGATATTTAGGAGAAAATTTTCTAAACAACAATCATTGACAGAATTCTAAGCTAAATCCAATGGCTACCTAGCTTAAAAAAAAAAAAAAAAAAAAAGCTGAACAAGGAGAAAGTAAGGCTTAAAAAAACTATACCCCGCCAAATAATTCTTGAGACACATACACTAAAATAAAACAAAACTCAGTAGGTCACATAGGCCAACACTCTCAAAGCATAATACACCTAGGAAAAAAGGGAGCTCAGAAGCCAAGCGTAACAATTGCATTTCATTGAAAATCCCACTGCTAGCAGGGTTTTCTTACATGTTAGCTTATCATCACCGCTTAACGAATATATGTACTAACCATTAACATACTATATTAGAAATTTAAAATAGTGGCCAATTCTTCAAAGAACCAAAACTTTTCAGTAAACCAAATTTAGAGAGACTGCCCCCCAAATCACTGCAAAGAACTAAAACAACAATTGAAACATACATTAAAGATCACACACATAACTCAAAACAAATTACTTATTCAAAGCATAATACACCTGGGTGAAAAAGGAAGCTCAGAAGCCAAGCGTAACAAATGTATTTCATTGAAAATCCCACACACAGCAGGATTTTCTTATATGTTAGCTGATCATCACCGCTTAGCAAATAAAAGCACCAGTCATTAACATTCTAAAAACGAAATTTAAAATAGTGGCTTATTCTTCAAAGAACCAAAAACATTTCAGGGCATCAAACCACTGCAAAGAACTAAAACTACAATTGACACATAAATCAAAGATCACACACAAAACGCAAGGAAAAAATACTTGCATAATTAATCAATTTTTATTCTGGGTACTCACCCAATAATCATTAGAATAATGTCAAGTGATTGCAATCACCATTTCCTCCATCAAAGGAAAGACTTTCACAACAAGTGGAAGTTTATTTTGGCATTTCAAACACTAAAAATTCTATGTGGTGGGTCCCAAGCAGATTTGAAATCCTTTCATTCCCATTAGTATTGCCAAGCAAACACTTACACCCAACAAATAAAAAAGCAATATTTTGCAGCAAACTAATTGAAATGAACAACAAGATTAAGAGCAAAGTCCAGCTAATTAAATTCAAAGTCAAGATTCAATTACAGAACTGTAAGTATACCTGATTGGTAACAGCCTTAGCCATACGAGGGAACTCCTTCCTCATGACCGACTTGTGAAGTATGGCCGCCGGCTTGTTCTGCTTCTTAGTCTTCGTGGTCGCCAATACCACCGACAGATCTTTGCCACCTGGCTGAATCGTCACCGTCTTTCGGTTCGCCAAACCTATGTATCATCATCATCATCATCATCTTATTATAGATATAGTAAGTAGTAAAAATTCACATACATAGTGATTGAAAGAAAGAAAGAAAAGAAAAGAGAGTTACCGGAGTACTTGTAGGAGTTGAGGTTGAAGAGGTTGTTGGGCTCTTTGCTGAACTGGACGCCAGCGTTGCCACGTCCGAACTCCTTGACGAGGAAACAGTTGTTCTTCTTCACCATCTCCCATATCAACTGCCCTGGAACTGTCGCCATTGCTACCTTTTACCTTGCCTGTACCCTTTTTTTTTCAAAACAAACCGAATACATTAGATCAAGATCGTGTAAATGGAAATAATTCATGGGATGGGAAAAAAGTGAATCGGAAATGAGAGAGAGAGAGAAGAGGGATCCGAGTGATGAGGAAGACTTACGATTTTAGGTCAGAGAGAGAGAGAGGGGTTTACGAGGGCTCGGCTGAGAAGACAGAAGGTTGATTTTATACACCTTTGCAAAACCCTAGAAGGAGCTGAGACTGACTGGGGAAAAATATGTTGTGCGTATATATATTTATTATCAATGGGAATGTACTTCAAGCAAGGGCGTTTGGTCTAGTGGTATGATTCTCGCTTTGGGTGCGAGAGGTCCCGAGTTCGATTCTCGGAACGCCCCCTTTTATTTTTTTTTATAGTTTCCGTTTTTTACTTATCATTTTTTACCCGCTCCATTGGTCTGAAAAATAAATTTTTACCGGTTGCTTTCTCTTTCACATACTTTCTATTTCAAATAAAACCAATGAAAATTTCATAACAAATCTCAAAAAAAAAAAAATTCTCCAAAAAATAAAAACTAAGAAATAAAATTGTATTAGATACTCTCCGTACAATTTTATTTCATAACAAATCTAAGAAATAAATTTTCAAGTAAATTGGAGAGGAAAATTTTCATTTTCACATGGTTGTTATATATATCCATACACCTCTTTATGTTTCTTTATCCAAATTTGTTAGTATTATCCATTTCTTCCTGCAATTTTTTTTCCTTCCAAATTCTCTTCCAACCCACTACATGACGATTTACAAAACCATCCAAGTGTATTATTTTAAATAAAGTCACATGACTTTATGAATAAAACTACATATGGGTGATTTTTTCAACCGCCACACGATAAGTTGGAGCCTGGAGGAAGATTCCTCTAGACTGATTTGGAGGTAAACTATTTCCATTAAGATTTTATACAACATATAATTCCAATGAAAATGACAATGATCCATGAAAAAATAGAACCACACCACTACATTTCCCCCTTAAAAATGAAATCGTGCCAGATACAATTGCATATGAAATTTTGACAACACGATTAATGTCATTACAAGTTTCAAATTAAAAATGTTGTTGTCGATGATATTTCCTCCCTCATCACCACTTCCATGCTCTCTCTCTCTCTCTCTCTCTCTCTCTCTCTCTCTCTCTATTATAAAAAGCTTTCAAAAAGTCTATGAAACACAACTTTTACCATACTATTTCTCTCAACTATCCTATGTATCCGACTATGAGTGATAGGTCACAGTTTGCCACATATAGTTGTGGAAAAGAGTACGATAAAGATTATGATTCTAGAATAATTGAAAATCTTGTAACCTCTACAAACTACGGTGTGTCGATGGTTTGATATTTGAAAAGACTGACTAAATCAATTTGAAAATTAGAATACCCCAAAATTGAGGTCTATATGTATAAAATTGGGTAATTCAAAGTAAGAATCTTGTCTCAAGAAATTATAAACAACAAAAGATATTTTTAGAACATAAATGGTGTCTCTCCTCGTGTAGGAGTTGTTTCTCTTGTTTGCTGACGAGCCTTCCCTCCCTAAGGAGCACCCTTAGGGTTTATCCTATCTTCTAAACTATTACTGTGGTTGTACATCCTATCAAACCAATCTGCTATCTCGATGGCAGAGAAGGTTATTGACAGCTTGGAGAACATGACGTTAACAATGGAGGAAGAAGAAACTATTGCGATCTCTGATGAAGGAAGATTAAGGGAGATTGAAAGTTGCAACTTAAGTCTGATTGGAAGGTTTCTCACTTGTAAACCTTACAACAAAAGAGCAGCGAAAGCAACTCTAAGAAGGGCCTGGGGCTTGAATGAAGGCTTACAGATTATAGAAGTAGGGGAAAATCTTTTCCAATTTAAATTCAACACCAAGTTTGATATGGAGCGAATACTTCATGACGACCTGTGGATGTTTGATAACCAACTTCTCTTATTACAGAAGTGGCATAGAGGCATGAATGCAAGGAATGTTAGTTTGGACTTTGCTTCTCTCTGGATTCAAATTTGGGATGCTCCTTTGATATGGTGTCTCCTACAGTGGTTACGGAGGTTGGAGGCAAACTAGGTAGTGTGGAAGATGTGGAAAGGAGAAGGAATCCAAATGATCAAAACTTTTTTATGCGGGTTAAAGTGGCCTTGCCTATTCCTAAACCTCTTAGGCTGGGGGCTTATCTAGCTAGTGTAGATGGTGAACGAACATGGTGCAAGTTTAAGTATGAGAGGCTGCCACTTTTCTATCACTGTTATGGTATGCTTGGACACGATCTTTGGCATTGTGCTAAACATTTTGCTGCAGCTAAACACAATGGAGATGTGAAGTGCCAGTACGGGGATTGGATGAGAGCATCTGGTGGCCACTCACATACGCCACCAAAAGGTCCATCAAGATTAACCAGGGAAGGGGGTAAGGCACAAGGTGGTGGAGGGCGTAATTCAAAGCAAGTGGAGCCAATCAAGGCGGCGTTTAAGAAGCAAGACGGAAACCCTAAGGAGGAAGGTGGTTTTGGATGCAGCGAGAAATCCGGGATTCATTTAGAAGGCCATCAATTCTCACCCATGATACTTGGAGACATTGTGACCAACTTGGAAAAGGGTGAACGTAATAATGAAGGTAATGTTACTGAGGTCCAAAATTCAAATTTTAATGCAGATCACGTGCCCCTTTATGCATGATGTTAAGACTATTGGGCCTACGGACTCAAAAACCAAGCCTAAGTGGACTCGTGTTGCCCATATGGACTGTGGGCTGGTGCAAACAAATAAAGAGTGCCCAAAATCAAAGTTGGGGAAGAAAGGGATTAAACACGTTGTAGAACCTAAAGGAGAATATGAGGCTACGACGAGAACAGCAAAACAAAGGAGAGTTTTTAGACAAAAAGGAAGTCCACGATGATGAATCGACGAGGGTGGAGAACCGCCCTTGCCGGATGCAATGAAAATTTTAAGCTGAACCTGCCAAGGGCTTGGGAACCCTTGGACAGTTCGAAGCCTATGTGACATCGTGCGAGTTCAAGCGCCTACGGTATGCTTCTTAGTGGAGACTAGACTGGACAAAGAGGGGTTTGACAGACAACTAGGGGACTTACCATTCCCAAACAAAATAGTGATTAAGCAACTGAATTCTGGAGGAGGACTAGGATTGATTTGGAGGGAAGGAGTGCAGCTGGACCTTATCAATTTCACCATGAACCATATTCTTGTTAAAGTCACTAGAGAAGATGGGTCCAACTAGTTTCTCACCGGATTTTATGGGTGGCCTGAAGCTAGCCAACAGGGTAAGTGATGGCCTCTACTCAATCATCTAAGATCATTTATGGATGGACCATGGGTTTGTATAGGAGATTTTAATGCCATCTTGAATTCCTCGGAGAAATTAAGTAACACACCACCGCAACAAAGGCTTATGGATGATTTTCGAGAGGCACTAGACTTGGCTAAATTAATTGACTTAAGCTTCCAAGGTTACCCTTTCACTTGGAACAATAGAAGACCTGGACATGCGAACACAAAACAGAGGTTGGACAGGGTAGTGGGGAATGAGGCTTGGAGGGCGAAATTTCATCTCTCTAAGGTAACACACTTATCCTATTATGCCTCTGATCATCTTCCAATTGTGCTTCATGTGAAGGGTGACAGAAAATGGCAAGGACGAGGAAGCCGTGGATTCAAGTTTAAGGAGACGTGGCTTCTCTATAATGATTGTGAGGTTGTGGTAGAGGAAGCTTCAAGTAGAGAGGGCATTCTGCCAAATGCTCTAGAGACAGCTAAACAAAAAATCAAAGCCTGTGGGGTGGATTTGTTGGCTTGGAGTTCAACTAAAACCCATCTGGCAAATGAGGAAATCAAACAACTCCAAAACAAAATTGAAACTTTGAATTGTAATGACTATACTGAGGAAAGTAAGGCAGAGCTTTTGGTTATGAGTAGGAAGTTGGATGATTTATTACGCAAACAAGAAATTTATTAGGCATAGAGATCTCGGATCCCTTGGCTAAATCATGGCGACAGAAACATGAATTTTTTCAACTCAAAGGCTTCATAGAGGAGAAGAAGAAATTACATACAAAGAATAAGGGATTCAGACAATAATTGGGTTGAAAAAGTGGAGGATATTGCAGGAGTAGCTTTGGACTACTTTCAGAATCTTTTCATAGCAGGGGAGTGTGACTAGATGGATGAATGCCTTAGTGCAGTGCCCCACAAAATTACTGCAGAGACGCATCAAACCTTGACCAGTGAGTTTAGTGCAGACGAAATCAAAGCGGCGTTGTTCCAAATGATAACAACAAAGGCCATTGGTCCTGATGGTATGAATGCTCTCTTTTTTGAAAAGTATTGGCATATTGTTGGTAATAATGTAATAGATACTGTGTTGGATTTTCTTGAGTCTGGTCACATGGTTCCTAGAATTAACTCTACTAATATTGTTCTCATTCCGAAAGTTAAAAGCCCCAAAAAATGTCTGATTTTTGCCCTATTAGCCTTTGTAATGTGATATATAAAATCATCTCTAAAGTCTTAGCTAATAAACTAAAACTGATTCTGCCACAAATCATATTACCTACACAAAGTGCTTTCGTACCCGGAAGACTCATCACAAATAATGTTTTATTAGCTTATGAGACCCTACATACTATGCATAGTAGAAAGAAGGGAAAGACAGGCTCTCTTGCTTTGAAATTGGATGTTAGCAAGGCCTATGATCGAGTAGAATGGGATTTCCTTCGTGGCATTATGACTAAATTGGGCTTTCTTGGACATTGGATCAGGCTAGTAATGGCCTGTGTTTCTTCACCATCTTTTTCTATTCTTATTAATGGTAAACCTATTTGGAAATATTACCCCCTTTAGAGGGCTCCACCAAGGAGATCCTTTATCACCTTATTTGTTTATATTGTGTGCAGAAGGGTTCACATCCTTATTAGCAAAAGCTGAGTCGGCGGGGAGGATTCATGGTGTTTCTATTTGTAGAAAAGCGCCAACGATATCTCATTTGCTTTTCGTTGGCCATCCATTGTTATTTTGCAAAGCCTCTCAAAAGGAAGTCTAGCTGATAAATGAACTTCTACAAACCTATGTAGATGCCTCAGGTCAAAGTATTAATATGGAGAAGTCCTCAGTATTTTTCAGCAACAACACTCTAGAGGGGATGCGAGACTAGATAAAGGTGAAGTTAGCTATAAAGGAAGTGGCAAAGTTTGAAACTTACCTAGGGCTGCCGACATTGGTTGGAAGGGCAAAGTACCAAACTTTTGCCTACCTTAAAGATAGAGTGTGGAAAAAGTTGCAGGGTTGGAAAGGCAAGCTGTTGTCCAAGGCCGGGAAAGAGGTGTTGATTAAGGCCGTAGCATAATCTATCCCCACATACACAATGGGTGTATTGTAACTGCCAACAAAGCTTTGTGATGATCTCAACGCAATGTGTGCAAATTTTTTGTGGGGTCAAGTTAATGGGGAGAGGAAAATCCATTGCCGGAGGTGGAGTATCTTAACTCAAGCTAAGAAAGTTGGAGGAATGGGTTTCCAAGACTTGAAGGCCTTCAATCTTGCCATGCTAGCTAAACAAGGATGGAGACTATTGCAAAACCAAGGATCATTAATGTTCAAGTGTCTCAAAGCTCGATATTTTCCACGATGCAATTTCCTGGAAGCAGTTGATTCGTCAAATAGCTCTTTTATTTGGAAGAGTATTATGGTTGCCCATCCTGTTTTAAAAATGGGATGCTGTTGGAGGGTGGGAGATGGAACATCTATACGGGTCATGTTGGATAGTTGGATCCCTAATCACCCCCCAAAGAAAATTATATTCCACCCTATTGAGGAAGAATGGGAATGGAGAGTTTCTGATCTTATGGACCTCGAATTAAGGTGCTGGAATAGAGAGCTTATCATGACAAAGTTCCACAGAGATTATGCAGAGGCAATATTGCAAATACCACTGAGTAAAAGACAAGTGGTGGACTCAGTGATGTGGCTCCACACAACCAGGGGAATATATTATGTGAAATCAGGTTATTATGTGACCACACAAATACTTAGGGGGGCGAATTGGGTAGAAAGTTCTAGAGGGCACAGCGGTACTAAAAATTGGGCAAAGTTATGGAAGCTCAAGGTGCCTAATAAAATCAAAGTCTTTGGCTGGAGGGCATGCCAAAACATCCTTCCTACCCAAGAAAATTTAGTCCATCGACGTATAATGGTGAATGATACACGTGAGCTTTGCAAGAGTGCTTCAGAAACAGGGGTTTATGCTTTATGGGAGTGTGGAGTGGCGAAGGATGTATGGGCAGGTAGCTCAGTGAGGTTACAAAAACATGTTGGGGGTCAATGGGATTCAATGCAATTATATAAGGAGGTGCAGGACCGACTATCAAGGGGAGAATTTGAGCTATTCTTAGCCCAAGCCTGGCTCATATGGACCCAATGGAACAAGATTATAATTGGGGGAAAGCTTCAGGCACTAACCCAACTGAACAAACGAGCATCTGATCTCCTGGTAGAATTTTAGCAAGCTCAAAAGCAGCTAACTATAGTCAGTAGAACCAGCACAGAGAGCAGATGGTGTCCACAACCAAATTCAAAGTTCAAACTTAACTTTGATGCAGCCACTTTCTCTGACCTTAAGTGCTCTGGTATAGGAGCTATCATTCACAATGAGAAGGGGAAGTAATGGGAGCAATGTCCACTAAGGGTCTGCAAGTACAAGACAGCACGAAAGCTGAAGTCCTTACATGCTGCAGAGCTCTAGAATTTGCCATTGATATTGGATTTTCAAAATTGGTGATTGAAGGAGACAGTGCACAGGTGCTGCATTCATTAATGTCCAGTGATACAAACTTGTCTCGGCTTGGTCATTTTTTTGTTGATATACAATGTTTGATTGCTGGTTTACATTGGGCAAAAGTGAAATTGATGAAAAGGGATGCAAATTGTGTAGCTCATTCTCTAGTGCGTTATGCGAAAACTATAGTTGATGATGTATTTTGGTTGGAGGACTCCCCACCACCAGCCTTGGAGGCATTGTATGTTGACTCTCTTCAATTTCAATGAATGAAGTATTGTTGTGTTTTCAAAAAATAAAGAACATAAATGTTCTACCAAACCAATAGGAGGCACAAGGGAGGTGGGAGATATTTGCAACTATCCTCAAATTGGCAAGCCAAATATGAACTGTACATATGTATGAAAATGAGTTAATTTGCATTGAAAGTTTTAGGGGCCGTTTGGTAATGTTATTCTAATAACGTTGTTTGTATTTTTTGGAAATACGTGTGGATAAAAAAATGTGTGAAAATATATGTAATGTTATTTAAAAACTGAAAACATGGCTAGAACAAAATTCTAGTATTTACATGTGAGTCCTACAAATTTCTAAATATTTACAAAATTTATTGAACAATGTTACTTGAAAACTAAAAACCGGTAAGAGAAGTTTTCTAAATTCAATGTTTAAATATCCTAAAATGAGCAACGTAATTCAAACACTCCTAAAAAAAACACTCCTACCAAATATGTTTTTTTTGGGATCAATAGTTTTCAGTGTTTAAACACTGAAAATTGTTGTTTGGAATAACCAACCAAACAGGCCCTAATGTTCCCACCAAATTCTACATCAAGGATATGTACAACAGACGCATTGAAATGTATATTTCATTTATATGTACAACAGACCTTGGATGAGAGGATATCATTCCCTCCTATGCATCTGATATTGTCACGAGTCTTATGAACTATTGGTCTTTGCCACCTCCCGTATGTCTGCCAAATTCCACACAGCAAATTATTGTTCTAACAACATGGCATAGATAAAGGAATTTTTATTCAAATTATACATAACATAACCCTTTGGAAACATGGCAATGATAAAGGAATTTTTATTCAGTCCTCTTCCTATTATGGACAACCACGGTTGCCAAACTACAGGGGTTCAGAAACCCAAAGATCCTCTGTTCCTTCTATCCACATTCCTCTTTTCCATCTAACTCTTGGACAAGCAGCTCTACACTTTGAGATGAGGCTGCTAGCAGTGGGATTATCAACTCGTTTGTGGATGACTAACGCCATGTCTGACAAGTTGGTACAATTATCCAAAATAGAGAAAATGAATGAAAATGTAAGATAGTCAAATTCCACCAAATATCCAACAATTTCCTTCAACCCCTTCATCCCACGCCTACCTTCCATACCTCTTGAGTGAAAGTAATTCTCTATTTCCTTCCAAGCTCCCGAACCCATATGAAGATAGCTCAAATTTGGGAAAACATCAAACAACATGTCAAAGTTAAACCCTGTCATTTTCAATTTCATTGAATCCACCCTAAGCTTCTTGACGGTTCTACCAGATGGAAACATGCTGATAAGACTGCAAAGATTCACAGACTCAAGCTTAAGGTTTTTTAAATGAGGAAACTCTTTCACTTTAAATTCATTTGCTTCCTCAAGGGCAAGGTGGAAATTAGAGAGCAGTGGGGTTTCAAGGACAAGAGACTGTGGTTTAATGCACTTCAGTTTGAGTTTGACAAGTTTGGGTGCCAATATGGTCAGAGAAAGTGGAGCATTTGACACTGTCCATAGACAAGTGTTAAGGTGCAGAAGATGGATCTTTGGTTCCTTAAGTCCACCAACACCAATCAAATTCAGAACTTTCAGATAAGGGAAGCAATGGTTAACGTTGTGTAGATCTTCATCATCCAGTCTTATGTATTCAAGTGTCAAACTAGTGAGCATGGGCATTGGTTTCAGACCATCCACAGACAGCCAAGCATTTTTCACCTGTAGTTCAAGAAGACTATGGCCTGCACATGCACATGTACAAACATATAACATGCATATATTCAATCACAACAAGCATATCTGAGTAATTATCAAACTGGAGCTCCGCTGGGAATGAAATTAAACAATAAAGTGACATTTCAGCAATCAAAGGAAACTGGTTAATTGTAGTTTTCAATCCTATACTATGAATACATTTGTGATATACATCCTAAAATTCTAAACGGTATAGATGCGCAATGTTCACCCACTATCCAAATTAGATTTTAATCCAAATTTCACATCAGGGTGTTGATTGAAGATTTTGTGTAGTTTCTGATACAGATGGGAAATGTTCTGAACCTCTGTTAATTTAAAGCATAAAAATCCACTATTTGTTAATTTCTAAGTTTTTTTTCCCCCCCATTGATAAGTTACACTATCGCACCAAGTGCCCTTTGTTGTGAATTTTCAAAATCTGCCTCTTATGGAGTTTCTAAAATCCAACTCTTTCCTTCTAAAATTAGTTGATTAGATTTTGATACATACTCAACATCTAGACGAATTTCAAACATTAACATTTTGGTACTCTTTCTTAGGTGTTGTAATTTAGGTTCCTCAGTTAACTTCAGCAATCTTCTCTTATGGACTATCAAATTCACCTTATGGTTCATTGACCAATACAATCATATGATTTGGGAAACCTAAGGTACACCAAATGCCAAGAGCCTTCTAGCTAATTGACACTTCTGATGTTCCCAACAGAGACATCCAAGCTTCAAATCCCCCCAGTCTAGTTATCAAGTTTATAAATAAATTTAATTAAAAAAAAAAAAAAAAACAGCACATAATTGTTGTAACTCAGTTTTGTCTCTATCATTAAAGTATTGATGATGTTACCATAATTCAGTTTCAAACTGGATTTAAATTTCATTTGACTATTTAATAGACAAGACAACATGTGTAACCCAAAAAGAAAACAGAAACTCACAGTACGATGAAATGAGAGACAGAATCTCCGACTTTCGCCAACAAGACTGAATCCAAAAGTCCGATATCGAAAGCGATTTGAGCCCACCACCGATGTTCGGCAACCACTGGTTAACGAATCCCACATCGGTGAGGTAAAGATCGTCGGACTCGCCCTCCACGTCGACGTCGGATATGTTTCCGAGCGATTTCTCGACGCCAATCGATACGGACCGGAGGGCTCGGCGGTGAAGGACCAAGTTGCTGATGATGGTCTTGAAGGGCGTGACAGAGGGCTCGGTACCTGGGGCTCGGGATTTGAGGTAGCGTGACAAGGTGAAGAGGAGGTGGATTTTCGAGACCTCGCAAGAGAGCGAGTTGAGTGTCCTCGAGACGAGTCGGCACCGAGCGAGCTCCGATGAGTCGCCGAGTCGACTCAGGATTTCGATGATTAGAGGAGGAGGTAGCTCCTCCATGGAGAGAGAGAGAAAAAGAGATGGGTGGAAATGGAAGTCGGTTATGGCTTTTTAGTTTTGTTTGGGTCATGTAAGAGTCATTTTATTCATCGTTGACACTAATTACAATACGTGGCAGTGATTTTTTTTTTTTTTTTGAGAATATTAAGTATTTTTTTAATGCACGTGGAGAGAGGTGAGAAAGTTTTTTAAAAAACCTTATAGTGGTGTACAAAGGCGGTCCAACATAATTTGGAGTCTAAGGCGAAAAATTTATGCGGGACTTTTAATATGTAAATATTAATTAAACAAAATTATTTAATACTAATCAAATTAAGATTAATTTGATACATTAAATACATAAATAATACCAACTACACTAATGTTAATTTCATATAGAGAATTGAATATCATAGTTGAATTATAAATATTAATAAAAAGAAATAAAAATATATTGCGATTGAAAAATATACTTTATTTTGGATATAAGACGAAACATAGTTAAATAAAGTTGTAATCTAATTTTTAATTTTATATTTTGATTTTAAGATAGAGATAAATATTGTAGGGACACGATTTGTTTAACGGCCCAATAGTAACGTTGGGCTCGTATGCAATGGGCCCCAACAATATGATTTATAGAGAATGGGCTTGAATGGCATGACCTTGGGCACAGGTGGACGGTTTGATCGTGGCGTCCATGGAAATTCTTGTACGGGCGGGCCTGGCTTGACCAGCTAAGCCCTCCATTGAAACGGGTTGTAGGACTTTTGTCCTCGGACGCTGTCCAAAGATCCTTGTGTTATTCCCTTTCTCCCCTTTTACCGGGGGGAGAGAGTCCCCCTTTCTCCCCTTTTACCGGGGGGAGAGAGTCCCCTTTTCTTCTAGGGGTCTTCTTTCTTTTATACTCATGTTTGTTTTCCTATTTAGAGTCCACGTGTAAGTTTCACTTTTCTGGGGTGCAAACCTGTCCTGTCAACCCATACCTAGTATGGTTTGGGGTCGTTGGGAAAGTTAAAGGGTATGGTTTAAAGGATGGACTTGTCAGATACAAGGTTTGGTATTATGACGTTGACAGCTTTTTCCCTTACCCTGCCCCTGAACTCAGTTTCTCCCTTTCTTCAGGCACTTCATGAGGTGCCGAGCAAGAGGTCGTCCTCGGCAATGGCTCTCCTCGGCTTGAAACATAGGGCCTGGCCCCCATGTAGAGTGGGACTGGGCCGCGAATTCACTAGCCCCACAATAGCCCCTCAAAATCCTGCTGCCCGACTTTTAGTTGGGGATGAGGATTTTGATAATGCTAGGCCCACATCACGACTCACTCTGATTATGTACTTTTTGATGTTTGGGCTTTTCCATTTGCATAGGAGATGTACCGAATTAAGAGGCATTTCTTTAGTCTTCAGTCACGCGGTGCCCTTTGACGTTCCAGTGTTCGAGACGCGCCTTCACGAGAATCCTTTAACCCTATGGTTGCAGGTGGCATTGGAAATTGCGCTGAAACCATTTTTTCTGTAGCGTTCCTTGGAACTCTGCGTAAATTAAATGCCACCTCCTGATCTTTTAAATAAATAGGATAGGAGGTTGCTCTACTTACACATAAATCCTTTAGTTTCCTCCCAAACCATAATCCTTAAGCCATAATCACAGCATCCGTATCCGGTGTTGTCCACCCTTAGTGTAATATGCTTGAGGCGCGGGTTGGGGTGAAGGAACTCCATCCGCCACAGAGGCGCCGGGTCCTTCTGAGACTCAAAGTAGTGTGGTCTGGGCAAGGGAGGCACAGATTCAAGAAAATATTCCGTCTTGACAAAGGGGAAATGGTGTTTCTTCTTCTTTTAGTCAAAATCCGAAGCAGGTGCTGGTCGCACCAGATTCTTGGTGCATTAGAAGTAGAGTTTTCCGCCATCAGCGCCGTCTGCTTTATCGCAGACATGGTTACGTGAAGGCCCATCAACTTCCGGCTCCCTGCACCTTTTCTTCAACGGTGCTGGCCGCAAGTTGGGTTCTCTGCACCTTTTCTTCAGCTCCGCTAGCCCGGAGTTAGGCTCTCTACACCTTTTCTTCAACGGTGCAGGCCCCATGTTGGGTTCTTTGGCTGCCTGAGTTATGGGCATGTAGAAGTGTTGAGGAATGGTTTTCCTTGAACAATAGCAGCCAACCTCTCCTCTGTGTTACTTCCTCGGACTCCTTTTTATTTTCTTGTATTTTCCTTTTCGCTTATGTAATTAGCTCCAGTATAAGCTTATTCCAGCTTCTCATTGTACACTGTACTATTTCTTTGTCTTAATAAAAGTGGAATTTATTTACTTGTTTTGGATATCTTTCTCTTTTTTTTTTTTTTTTTTTTGCAACAACTACTTTGTGAATGGGTGTGCTCTGGGTGTGTTTTTCTTCAATGATACTTAGAGCAGGAAACCTTGAAGCATAATCCGACTAATTCTAATTTACCGACATTACCAGGCATAATAACGATAATTCACAGTAAATTAAACTCAGGAAACTAATCGAGATAACAGCTGAATATTCCGTAATACATGCGAGGAGATCGTCCGAGAACGATAAACTCTAAATAATTCATCCGAGAGGATGGCCGAGCATTGAGGGACTTCGATTGTGTTTTTGGTAACATATTGCTCTATATTGCATCAATCCCTTTGGTACTGAGGATCCGAGAGCAGACTTGGGAACCCATGCAGTTTAGGGATTATCCCAATTGTTAATGAAGAGCTCTCTCCGGACAGATGTTAAGGTCCATGTAACGTAGTTTTTCTTTTGAGTATTTGGTTTCCCCAGGGGCTTGAGTCCGAGGACCATGCAAGGCCTTGGTTCTGTCCAAAACTTGTATTTTTTCTTTTAAGTAGTTGGTTTCCCCAAAGGCTTGAGTCCGAGGACCATGCAAGGCCTTGGTTCTGTCCAAAACTTGTACTTTTTCTTTTAAGTAGTTGGTTTCCCCAGAGGCTTGAGTCCGAGGACCATGCAAGGCCTTGGTTCTGTCCAAAACTTGTACTTTTTCTTTTAAGTAGTTGGTTTCCCCAGAGGCTTGAGTCCGAGGACCATGCAAGACCTTGGTTCTGTCCAAAACTTGTACTTTTTCTTTTAAGTAGTTGGTTTCCCCAGAGGCTTGAGTCCGAGGACCATGCAAGGCCTTGGTTCTGTCCAAAACTTGTACTTTTTCTTTTAAGTAGTTGGTTTCCCCAGAGGCTTGAGTCCGAGGACCATGCAAAGCCTTGGTTCTGTCCAAAACTTGTACTTTTTCTTTTAAGTAGTTGGTTTCCCCAGAGGCTTGAGTCCGAGGACCATGCAAGGCCTTGGTTCTGTCCAAAACTTGTATTTTTTCTTTTACTTATCTATTGATTTAATTTCCAAAGGTTAGCCCCTTGACTCAGGTGGGGAGGGGTTCACTTGATGTTGGAAGCCCCTAGAATTGCCTGTGCCCTTGGCATTGCCAGGCATAGCCCCTAGTGGGAACTTATGTTAGAACAATAACAATATGTCGCTGGTAATGAAGGCACCCTCATAGACCCTTGCTTGACAAAGGCTTAACTCCGCCACCACCTAAGCCAACGCGCAAGCCATTCCCACAGACGGCGCCAATTGTAGGGACACGATTTGTTTAACGGCCCAATAGTAACGTTGGGCTCGTATGCAATGGGCCCCAACAATATGATTTGTAGAGAATAGGCTTGAATGGCATGACCTTGGGCACAGGTGGACGGTTTGATCGTGGCGTCCATGGAAATTCTTGTACGGGCGGGCCTGGCTTGACCAGCTAAGCCCTCCATTGAAACGGGTTGTAGGACTTTTGTCCTCGGACGCTGTCCAAAGATCCTTGTGTTATTCCCTTTCTCCCCTTTTACTGAGGGGAGAGAGTCCCCCTTTCTCCCATTTTACCGGGGGGAGAGAGTCCCCTTTTCTTCTGGGGGTCTTCTTTCTTTTATACTCATGTTTGTTTTCCTATTTAGAGTCCACGTGTAAGTTTCACTTTTCTGGGGTGCAAACTTGTCCTGTCAACCCATACCTAGTATGGTTTGGGGTCGTTGGGAAAGTTAAAGGGTATGGTTTAAAGGATGGACTTATCAGATACAGGGTTTGGTATTATGACGTTGGCAGCTTTTTCCCTTACCCTGCCCCTGAGCTCAGTTTCTCCCTTTCTTCAGGCACTTCATGAGGTGCCGAGCAAGAGGTCGTCCTCGACAATGGCTCTCCTCGGCTTGGGCCATAGGGCCTGGGCCCCCATGTAGAGTGGGACTGGGCCGCGAATTCACTAGCCCCACAAATATTATTTGGTGTGTGGCTTTGTAAGATATTAGTTTACAAAAATCAAAGTCTCAAACTATCAGGGGAGATTAATCTATAATTGATGATTTAATACATTTGCAACATCTTTTTGAAATATTTTAGGGTTTCAATTGAGTTAAGGTTTTATTGGTCTTGTAATTTGAGAGTCTTAATAGAAATGTAAAAGAAAAATACACTAATTAAAAACACTATAAAATGTTCAAAATATAATGTGACATTGTCTCTCATTGATGAACTTCATCAATTTAACTAATGAATGTTTATATCATTTTTTTTATGATTAATAACATGACAATTTGTAAGCCAATAGTAAAATTTGTAGTATCCTTGACATCACTAATAAAAAAAATGTACAACCTTTAGAATATATATATATATATATATATATATATAATTTTATAAAAATTTGGGCCTTTACTATGGAAAGTGGGGCATTTTTTCCTAAGAAAATTTTTGTTTTTTGGTGGGGCCTTAGGCCTAGGCCTTGGGCCGGCCCTGGTGGTGTATATCCAAAAGGGCTTAACTCTTGGATACACAGTACAGATTTTAAACCTCTTTAACTCACACTCATTTTCCAATGTGACGTTGAATTTTCAGGATCAAGTAGATTGGTAGTTGCACTCTCTCTTTGTATCGGTCTATTTTAGCATAATATAATTTTACTTAACAACTTTTCATTGTTTTCAAAAACATTGGCATGAAATTATTTATTTTAAACTTTATTTTATTAAATATCAATTTTTCTTATTTTGTTTCTAATTTTTTTTTAATTTTTTAATTGTTTATCTCTCTTCACACACTAGTAACAATACAAGTATTATCCACTCTCGTCCTTCTTATATATATATGCCCTTATATATATTTGCACATATGGTGTCTGTTTGGGAATAACTTATTTAGTTAAAATTGAAAACTTTTTGCTATAAGTATTATAGATAAAGGTAAAAGTTAGTTGAATAATATAATGGGACCCATTAATAGTACCAAAAAGTGTAGTGAGACCCATGAATAGTAACAAAAATAAACTAAAATTGCAGATAAGCTGAAATTTTTAGCTTATCCCAAACAGATACATACTATAGTAAAAATACATTTTATAGCCAATGGATACATAAGCTAATGTATGGTCAATCTGGAATTAACGAAACAAGGTTCATCTTCATTATCCTTGTTGCCCCACAAAGCAACTAGCCCAGCTAGTTAAAAGACCGTTTGGAGGAGTACAAAGCTATGACACCCTCCCCAAAATCCGCCAACAAAAATAGTGATCTAAATGGATTCCACCACCTCAAGATTTCTTTAAGATAAACTATGACGGAGCAATTTTCCTTGTTGAAAATAGATTAGGCATAGGTGTGGTGATCTGAAATAACAGGGGGCTAGTTGTGGCGTCCTTAGTACAACAATTACCCTACACTTTTCAAGCTGTTGAGGTTAAAGCTATGGCAACATGCAAAGCTATGGAGTTTGGCAGGGAGATAGGAGTAGCTAAGGTTATTGTCGAAGAAGACTCGGCAACAGTGGTGAAAGCTCTATGCTCTAGTGATAAGGGATTGACCTCTTATGGGTGGTTGGTTAGTGATACTGCTCTTTACTTTGGTTTCTTTTCAGAATCGTCTTACTCTCATACTGTGAGAGAAGGCAATAGAGTTGCTCATAGCCTGACTAGACAAGCTGTGTTCTTTCGAGATAGTACAGTGTGGATGGAGGATGATCCACACATCACTTATTTTTTTGTTCAGGCTGATAAAGCCACCCTTTGATAACTTTAATAAATGATGTCTTTCTTCTCAACAAAAAAAAAAAAAAGAAAGCTAATTTGAATTTTTTTGGGACCGAGTGGGCAAAATTTGGCCCTTGTGCTATTTCATAATATATGATGTGGATGCTCTAACGTGTAAAAGATTTGTGTTTTCCAACGTGTATGTTTTGTACAAATTATGAAAAGTATAAGGATGAAAAATAAAAATAAAAATAAAAAAAAAATTTTAGAGGAAAAATAAATTTATTTTATTTGATTGAAAAGAATAATAAGACAATGGAAACTATAGTTTGTCTTAATTTACTATTATGTTCCATGTGGATTGGGTTGGACCACGGGTTGGACATTTAAAAAAAAAAAAAAATTGAGCATTAGAACAACAGATTTATAAGATTACCAACACAAAAAACAACATATTTATAATATTATTTATGTTGGTAATCAAACTTGAGTATAGCATCAAACCAACACAAACTATTTTATTAGTACATTAAACCATATAATATATACTTATAAATATTAAATATATATGGGTTGGAATGGGTTAGGTAGATTTGTGAATTTGTTAGGTGGATTGATGGATATGCACAGCCCTAATGGTAATTAAGTAGCTATCCCTCCGTGCCAAACACACACGGTGGAAAACATAAGGGTATGTTTGGTAACTATATTTTGTTTCCAAAAATAATTTTATATTTTTGAAACTAAAAAGCTTGTTTGGCAATCCAAAATGGACAAAAAAAAAAAAAAAACTATTCTTAAAACTCAATTTGTAAAGGAAACTGAAAACATGCAAAAGACTGTTTTCAATTTCTAATTTTCAAATATCAATGAAAATACGCATTTAATTTAATGAATCTATCTCATTTAATGAGTTAGCATTAGAGTTCAAATCCTAGTAGCAACATAATTTAGTATTTTCTATTTTTTTTTTCTTCAAAAAACTATCATTTTAATTTCAAATAACCAAACATGTTTTTGATTTCAAAAATATAAGAAAATTATTTTTTCTTTATATTCCCAAAAACAAGTCTTTGAAAATAGAAAACAAAAATTGTTACTAAATTGTTAAGTTTTTAGACCCCTTAACACAATATGTTTAACCTAATATTAAGCCAAGTTGATTAACAAGTTTGTTATTCAAGTCTAGGTTAAACAAGTATTAGCAAAACAAATATAATGTAGAAAGTAAAAAACACAAAAATCTGATGACCCAGGAAAACCAAACCGGTAAAAAACCTAGAGAATCTAGCTATCCTCAAGGTAAAAACAAATCCACTATGAAATAATTGAAGTTTTACAAAAGGACTTAGACCACTAACATCCTAATGCTACATCGAGTAGAAAACTTACTACCACAACCACGTGACAGTTCCAAGTCCACCGACTACTTCTTTCCTTGAATCTGCACCAAACACAAGTTTTCCTACTTGTGACTTTGAGACTCCACTCATAGGTTTTGTACTTTGAAGGATCTTTGTGCAGCAATTGAATCACCACCAAAACTTGATTTCAAGTCTAGACTTTGGTAGAGCTTTCCTTATGTTTTAAGGTAAACACCTCTCAAATCTCACACAAGAGAAAACACAAAACTATTCAAAGACTTCTAAAACGTGACTAGGGTTTTTCCTTTTATACTAGGAGTGAAACACTTAACCCTACATGTCATATGAGCTTTGGCTGCATTTTGAAATTTCTGCAGAATTTTCTGATCTGCGATTCTCGATCAATCGTCTTACTTTCGATTGATTGAGCTTTGCAATTTTGCATTGTAAATTTCTGCTCGATTCAAACTATAACAAATAAACTTTGAGCAAGCCTAAACCTACACTCATTTTTTTTATCATGATTCGCCAACAAATATATTTAGTTCCTAAAGTCTTAAAACCTAACATAAACATAACTTAAATATTTTATATCCTCTCATTTTTCCATCCTCCCAATAGGGATGGCAATGGGGCGGGGCGGGGCCGATGGATGGGATTTTCATCCCCGCCCCGCCCTGCCCTGCATGACGGGGAAAACTTTCTCACCCCATCCTCGCCCCTTGGGGCCTCGTGAAGCCCCGCCACACCCCGTAAAACTCTACTTTTTGTTAATTTGCCCTAAAATTAGTACAATTTTTTTAATGAAACCTATTTCATTAATAAAAATATACTTGAAATTACAACTAAATTTATCCCATCAAATCAAATCAATTTTTAGAAAAAAATGGAATAGTATATCCAAGCGTTTAACAAAAAAAAACTCATAGTATAACGCATAACAAAATAAAGGCAGAGAACCACATTTGGTAGAATAAAATAAGCTAATATTAATATGTTATTTAAATAGTAGGTGTGGGGCCAGAGAACTTGTGACCCCGGCCCACTTTGCTTTAAGGCCCAAGGCCCGAGTCGAGGAGGGATATAGCCGAGGACATACAGTGAAAGTCCAAATGGCCTAGAGATATAGCCGAGGATGATTCTATTCTCGGCATCCCAACGCGCTCCTGAAAAAAAGGGCAAGTACGGTATAGGAACAGTTTAAGGAAAAACTGAACACCTCCACATTGATGGAGAAAGGACCCCTGGACAATATGGCGACAAAGGACAAAGGAAAGGCTGCCATTACTACAATTAAATACTCTGCGCCAGACAGAGCAATGCTTTTCAGCTTTTACAACCACCCCCAACCACTTTGGATATGAGCTGATGGAACAAGTATCAGCCCTGGAAAGCTGAACCTACATGTGGACGTTGGAGGGAGGGTAAAGGCTAATATAAAAAGAAAAGCAAGCAATCCAGAAAAGGGGCTGGAGAAAAAGGCCAAGAACCAGAGCCTCCCAGGCCATGCTGAGGAGAAAGACTTCTTGAGCAAACATGGTTCACCTCTGTATAAGTACCATGATTAACCACTGTCCGGTGACCAAGGCCTAGCCTTTCAGCCCACGCTCTACAAATTATATTGTTTAGGCCCTTAACGTACGAACCCAATATCATTTTGGGGTCGTTACAAATTGAGTCCTTATAGTAAGGTTTTAGGATATGAAAAATTTACAATTATAACCCTTAACAACTCGGGCGAGGCGAGGCGGGGGCAGGGTGTGTTTAAAAAGTCTAAATCCATCCCCGCCCTGCCCCGTGGTGTGGGGCTAAAATCTTACCCCATCCCCGCCCCATCACCTTTGCGGGGTGGGGAAAACCCACACAGGGTGAAGCGGGGGAGGGGGGGTTAAGTAGGGCAGGGAAAAATTGCCATCCCTACTTCCCAACCATCAAAGCTTAAAGGTGGGTTTAGCACAAGAAAATTGGAAATGTGATTGCTAGTTTAGTTTAGTTTAGTTTTTTTTTTCTCTCTCTCTTTTTCTCTGGTCATTTCATAAGATAGAGGAGGACATCGAGGCTTACATGAAGCCTTGCTTGGTATTTCAGCAAGGGAAAACAGAAAGGAAAAAGGAAGCAAAATTACTGCAACCTCTACTGATTCCAGAACAATCTCGAAAAAGTGTATCTATGGATTTCATTAAGGGTCTTTCCTAAAGTCCAAGGACACAAATCAATTATGGTGGTGGTTGATAAGTTCTCCAAGTGCACAGTCTTCATCCCAGCATCGCATCATGCCCTGCAGAGGAGGCAACCCAACTTTTCTACAAGCACGTGGTGAAGCACTAGGGGCTACCATAAGGGTCTATTTGGTTGAGAGGATAAAAAAGTAGGAAAATAAAAAATGAGGAGGGATTGGAAAAGTGGGTGGATAGACAAAATTTAGTTTTCCCTGCTTATGTTTGGTTAAGGGAGTGGAAAAGTGAAGAGATGAAAAATTCTTTTGTTTGGTTGAGTAGAAAAGTGAGATGATAGAAAATGTAGTTTATATAAATTTACTCCCATTCTCTTAGTACATAACAAAAACAAAATTATTAATAGTTTCTAATTTTTTTTTAATTACTACAAACTTACAAACTAATACGACTAATAAAACATCTAGCAAAAAAAAAAAACTAAAAATAATATTAAAAAAAGTTGCGTTTGATATGAAAAGAAAGAAAGAAAGAAAGAAAGAAAGATAAAGAGAGCCAACCAGTATAGTGAAAAGGCAAAACAAGAAGAAAGGAAAGAAGAAAGAAGCAGTAGCACTAAGGCAGTAAATAAAAGAAGCAATATTAATAAATAAAGGGGAAGGTAAATGGGTATTTCACACCAAGCCCACTCCTTCCCTCACTTTTCTCTCTAGTTTTCTCCCCCAATTTAGGAAGAAAACTTTTTCCTCTTATATGGTGGTCCCACTCCCCCACCCCCCTTTTCTCCTCCCCTAACCAAACACCATCTTCTCCCCTTTTTTCTCTTCTATCATTCTACCCCAAACAAGCATACCATAAGACATAAACAGTGACAAAGACACTTGATTTGTGGGCAGGTTTTGGATGATGTTCAACTTGATGGGGTTTGAGTTGAAGTTCTCCACAGCAAACCATCTGCGGATGGACAATCAGATATTTTATTTCCTTTATTGGAAAGTTTTAAAGCGATATTTAGACATAGTTTATAATGGACGTTAACAAGTTATTATTGCATATCACAAAATTTACTAGCACAAATTTTTATTTTTATTTTTTAAAATTGAACACAATATTTAAGATTAATAATAGAACACAACATTTTATTTGATATTTTTCAATTAATTTTGTTTAAGAAATATAAAAATTTTGTAGTTTTGCTTTTTGGAGATGAATATTAAGTGAAATTTATTATTTTTCTTTAACCTGCTACGTAAATTTCACTATAGTAATGATTTTGTTAACTAAATATTTATTGAAATTTTTAGATAAATTGTTTTGAAAATTAGGTATATTACATATCAGTATCATATTATATACTATATAATAAAAGTTGGGTTTAGAAGCCGTGATTGCACCAAGTGGCTTCATCAAATTGCATACATTTTTTTATATTTTTAAAAAAATAAATATAATTTTTTTTTTTGTTCTTATCTTCTTCTCTATAATTTTTAAGTTGATAAAAATATTAATTTAATTGCAATCCAAACTCTTCATCTAATCTTTTTTTATTTAAATTATATTATCAAGTGTAAAAAAAACAACAACATAATACATGTAAAAATAAAAAATTTGCAACAATCTTCATATAATCCTTTATTTTTATTTAAATTATATTACTACGTGTAAAAAAAAAAAAAATTGTACACGAATAAAATAAAAAATAAAAAAGCAACGTATTCAATTACATATTTAACGTATTCAATTTATATGACATTTTTTTTTTGTTTGTTTTTTTTTTTTTTATAGATAATCACTTCTAATTTTTTCTATTCAATCTATATGACAATTTTTGTGTGTGTGGATAAACATGCATCCTAAGTTAATTCTTCCTCTCTTATAATTCCTAAAATGATTAGAAATCTAATTTCCTCACAATTGAAAATTCTCTCTCTCTCTCTCTCTCTCTCTCTCTCTCTCTCTCTCTCTCTCTCTCTCTCTCTCTCTCTCTCTCTCTCTCTCTATATATATATATATATATATATTGTTTTCCCATGTATTCTTATATATTCTTAGGCACAACTTCTTCTTATTCTTCTTCTTTTCTCTCCCCATTATCAATAATTCTCGCTCTCTTACAATTTTTATGTTGTTTAGAAATCTAACTCTCTTTTGTTTTTTGTTTTTTTTTTTCCTTATACTTAGGCAATTTGATATTTTTGAAATCCATAGTAGAAGTTTTTATCAAACCTACCATCCAAACTATTACAGGTATGTATTTCTCTACTTTGTTTTTGTGTTGGTTTTTTTTTAAAGTTTTGTTTATGAGTCATGAAATCTATTATATAAACCTCTATAAATATATATGTGTGGGGCCAGAGAACTTGTGACCCCGGCCCACTTTGCTTTAGGGCCCAAGACCCGAGCCGAGGAGGGATATAGCCGAGGACATACAGTGAAAGTCCAAATGGCCTAAAGATATAGCCGAGGATGATTCTGTCCTCGGCATCCCAACGCGCTCCTGAAAGAAAGGGCAAGTACGGTATAGGAACAGTTTAAGGAAAAGCTGAACACCTCCACATTGATAGAGAAAGGACCCCTGGACAATATGGCGACAAAGGACAAAGGAAAGGCTGCCATTACTGCAATTAAATACTCTGCGCTAGACAGAGTAATGCTTTTTAGCTTTTACAACTACCCCCAACCACTTTGGGTATGGGCTGATGGGACAAGTATCAGCCCTGGAAAGCTGAACCTACACGTGGATGTTGGAGGAAGGGTAAAGGTTAATATAAAAAGAGAAGCAAGCAATCCAGAAAAGGGGCTAGGGAAAAAGGCCAAGAACCAGAGCCTCCCAGGCCATGCCGAGGAGAAAGACTTCTTGATCAAACATGGTTCACCTCTATATGAGTACCATGATTAACTACTATTCGGTGACCAAGGCCTAGCCTTTCAGACCACGCTTTACAAATTATATTGTTTGGGCCCTTAACGTACGAACCCAATATCATTTTGGGGTCGTTACAAATTGAGTCCTTACAATACGCTTTATCTATTAATTATTTAAGAATTATCAAATTTTGTATTCTCTCCTACAACAAGGGTTCCATTTGTATTTGTGTTATGTTTTTATGTGCATTATTAGATTAAATTAATTTTCTCGAGTAGTAAAATTTTTATTAATAAAAAGGAGAATAATTGAGCAAAATCATGATGTTTTAAAGATTTAGATTTCAACTTCACACCTTAACAAATTAGACTAACATTATATTTTTGTTCATATCAACTTCTCATTAAATATGGTTAGACATGATTTTTATCAATCATTAAATTTTCTATTATTATGATTTTTTAGATAAATATATTATTTTATTTTATCTTCATCAATCGTGCTTAGAAACTTTAAAAGGTTCAAGTTTTACGAATTCATTTTTTATTTCCCTTGAATTAAGAGAGTTTGAGTTTAAGTTTAGTATTGATTTTACTTTTTAATGACACTCTTATGAAGATAGTTTGCTTGAGATTAAACTCTATTAGCTAAAATTTTAACAGTATAAAATTCCAGTAAGTTTACAACTTTTAAACTATTGCTACATTAATTTTTGGATAGATACAAATGCTTAATTGTTGATATCAACTTTTTTTCCTCTTCATCTTTAGTATTTATTTTACTTTTTAATGACACTCTAATGAAGAGTTTGTTTGTCAATTATAATTTTTTTGAGTAAACAGTAATACTTATTAGAACACAAAAAAAAATAGTAATATTAGTGTTTTTAATCGGGTTTATAATACATTGCATAACCAGAGTACAACTACAACCAATGTAGGATTAACAGTAATATTGTAGTTGTAGACTGGGGTTATAAACAGCGGACGCTTGACACACACAATCAATGTGGGATTAACATCCCTATTTTTTTTTTAGTAAACAGTAATACTTATTAGAACACACACGAAAATAGTAATATTTGTCAATTTGGTTACAAAGCACGTGAAGATCTCATATAAAATCATCTAAAGCAACTTTACTCCACACATAAGGTTAACACTTATTCTTTCATTGTTTACATTATGCATTGAGAACGTCAAAATAATGCTCATAAGCCTCAAATGCCATGTTTTATCTCCTCAAAATGCCCATTCCTTTTCAATTTTGTTTCCTTTCAAAATTAAAGTATTTTGGTAATATGTTATACTACTAAATGCATAAAGATAATTAATTTTCATTAATAATTAATATAGTGACAATAGATAGTTAATGTAAATCAAACTCTTTTACCAATAATTTACTATGAATAACAATCTATTTTCTAAACTATAAGAAATTAAAAATTCTACTAGCAAAAGTTTCAAGTATATAATTTAAAATAAATTTAATATTTATTTTGATTGTGTAAGGGCTGAATTTGGATTGGACCCAGTGTAGGATTGGGTTTTAGCCCAACAAGCCCAAACAATGAATTTATAGAGCGTGGGTGAAAGAACTAGTTCTACTCCAAAAGATGGACAATAAAAGTTGCTGAATTAAGATTGTTGAACACAAGTAAATAAGAAAATCTGTCCTCAGCACAACCCGATGAGCTTATATTATAATATCTTGTTGAAGAACACAGTTACAAGGGTTCGCACTATTTTTTATCAGAATTTCTTGATTTTTTCCGATCCCTTCCTTTAAGCCACCTTCCCATGCTATATACTACAATCTTGGTATCATCCCTACCATACACGTGCAGGTTGGATTCTAAGAACTCCTTTTTGTCCCATCCAACACCTCTTAGAATCATTAACTAGTAGCTGTAAGGCTGCTCAATCACTGTTTAGGTATCACCTCCACATTAATGCGGCCAAAGAGTTGGTTGAGAGGCATTTAATGTGAAGGTAGCAGCTTTTGAAGATATTTGTTGTCACCCTTTACTCATCCCTTATCCAATGCCCAACTCTTAGTTGTGATGCAACCTTGAAGGATACCTGGGATGATAAGACATCCTTACCGATCTCGGATCCCCGTTTCTGAGATGAATTATCTCCTCGGACGTGTTTTGGACCATCACATACAATCTTTATTTATTCTTCTTATACCGTTCCCATTATAACCTTATTTAACCATCCTCGAATTGGTTGATATCCTCGGATTGGACCATAGGCCCAATTCATATAGTTTTAATATTACCTTCTAGACAGTTGGCTCCTACAGATTGTATATCATTATTTTATGTTTTAATGTAAAATTTATATATTACACACCGTGCTCATAAAAAAGTGACTCAAATGCATGTATTAATTAAATATCATAACATTAATGTGTTTTATAATGTGACTAACTAATTATTAATAAATTTTGAATATTTTAATTTATTTACATGTATCTCTTTAAGTAAACAGTGCAACGCACGGACCTTTAACTAATATAATATATAAAGTACATTATATTCATGCAAAACATTTTTTTTTTTATAGATGAATTCACCATTTTAGTGATTATTCAATACACGAAATTACTACTAATGTGAATTTTTTTCCCAAAAAGTAAGTAGGACCTTACTATTTATAATTCAATAGTATATTCAAATTCAATCGATATGCTAAGCAAAGGAGTATAAGTGTTAACCAAGTGAGAGTGTCATCCTTTGTGGTGCCTATCTCATGTGGGAGTTCAAGTGTATTGCCTGTGCTTAGAAGAAAAAAACTACAAAATTATTATAGCAGTATAAATTAGTCATATTTTTTGATAAAAAAATTACTCATATTTATTATCTATATATATATATATATATATATAAAACCGAAACTTTTGAAACTTCCACAATTTTCCACGTCATCATTTAAATTTTTTTTTTTATAAGTTTTTATTTTTTTTTCCCCACCAAATACAAAACCTATTCTAAAACCCAATAAACGCAAATATATATATATTTGAAAACCCACCTTCCCCAAAACCCAACACTGAAAATCAATCATGCCAAGAAGCCATCCCCGCACTGTCAGGTCTGAGATAGAAAGAAGGCATCACCGAACAAACCACTGTCCTAGCCGTGGTAGAGGGTATGTCTATTCTCTTCTCTATTCTCTATTCTCTACTTTTTCCTTTTGCTGATTGGTTTCTCACAATTCTAAAAAACCACAAACTAAGCAAAGAAGCCATGAGTCGTGGAGTATTGTTGTAGATTCAAGATTGGTCATAAAGATTGGGCATTTAGGGTCGTTTATGAGAAACCCAAATAGATTTTTTGAGGGTTTTTTTTTTTTTTTTTTTTTTTTCTCTAGAAGTTTAGTGCTCCACATCTCCAAGCCTTTCTACAACGCCACCCTTAGATGCCCTGTTTTTTATTTCTAAGTTTTTTTGATATTTTTATTTATGATTTCTACAATTGGGTGGATTAGGATTGGTTAAACCTAAAACTCACTTTCCTTTCTCCAAAATCAAAACGCAAAACTCAGATTTTGAGAGTGAAAGTCATTGGGTAAAGAGAGATCGAGAGAGCCACCACCCACTGTCAAGCATGCATTTCGCCACCATCAGACTGCTGCTGGTAATTGTTTTTTGTTTTAGAAATTTGGACATTATGATTTAGGTTTTGGGTTTTTCTTGAGATTTGTTTTTATTTAGCTGTTCATGGTCTGCTGGTAATTGTTTTTTGTTTTAAAAATTTGGACATTATGATTAAGGTTTTGGGTTTTTCTTGAGATTTGTTTTTATTTAGCCGTTCATGGTCTGCTGGTAATTGTTTTTTGTTTTAAAAATTTGGACATTATGATTAAGGTTTTGGGTTTTTCTTGAGATTTTTTTTTATTTAGCCGTTCATGGGCTGCTGGTAATTGTTTTTTGTTTTGAAAATTTGGACATTATGATTTAGGTTTTGGGTTTTTCTTGCCATTCATGGTCTCCTGGTAATTGTTTTTTGTTTTAAAAATTTGGACATTATGATTTAGGTTTTGGTTTTTTCTTGAGATTTGTTTTTATTTAGCCGTTCATGGTCTGCTGGTAATTGTTTTTTGTTTTAAAAATTTGGACATTATGATTAAGGTTTTGGGTTTTTCTTGAGATTTGTTTTTATTTAGCCGTTCATGGTCTGCTGGTAATTGTTTTTTGTTTTAAAAATTTGGACATTATGATTAAGGTTTTGGGTTTTTCTTGCCATTCATGGTCTGTTGGTAATTGTTTTTTGTTTTAAAAATTTGGACATTATGATTTAGGTTTTGGTTTTTTCTTGAGATTTGTTTTTATTTAGCGATTCATGGTCTGCTGGTAATTGTTTTTTGTTTTAAAAATTTGGACATTATGACTTAGGTTTTGGGTTTTTCTTGAGATTTGTTTTTATTTAGCCGTTCATGGTTGGTAGTGTTGGAGAATTGGAATTATTAGGATGAGAGGAAAGGAGGATGGTATAACCCCAAAAATTAAAATTTCTTTTTCTGGGTATTGCTGTATATTGCTATATGACTAAAATATTTGAGTTTTTGTGGGATTTTTTTTTTTTTTTTTTTTTTTTTTTTTAAGGTTGGGGTTGGTTACTATAGTTGTTTGAGATTCCTAACAAGGGTTTGATAGAATGCCTGGGAGAGCTATACTCTCAGATGTTTGTTCTCTATTAGTGTTGGCAATCATAGTTTTAAATACATGCATTTTTTGTTCACTGAATCTTTTAACCTCATAATCAATCTTTTAATGCATGAATTGTACTTCTTTTAACCTCATAACCTCATAAACTGAAGTATAATTCTCTTAATTAAAACTTTCAAAGAATTTATTGCTTATGCAGTTTTATGTTTTGAGAAATTTGCTGATGGAATCTTTTGATTTTCCTGTAGATTGTTATGCAGAATGTTGTGGCCCTTGTGGGAAGCAATCCCTTTTCTTGTCTGCACTTTTTTTTTTGTCCCCCAACCTCCCTTCTTTTAAAGAAAGATAAAGATTACATCTTTTTTAGGTTGTCTTTAGTTTTCTTATTTGTATTTCTTTATTCAGATTTCTAATTCTAATTTCTATTATGCCTTATGTGAATGATCTGATTTATTAGAAAAGAAGAGCATTTTGTGCATATTGTTGGATTATATATTTGGGTTGTGCATTTTTTTTTTCCTTAGGAACTAATATTGTTGCATAGTTGCTGAATGTGTGGAACATTGAGGTGCTCTTACTGACATCAGGTTTTAATAATCTTAAGGATTGCTTTTATCTGGACATAATATACGTTTAGTTTTTTGTTTTTGTTTTGCTTGGTATTAAAGGAAAAATGATTTGGCTAGGAATGAGATCCTTCTACTAAAATGTAGATTTGAGGGAGAATGTGGTGTGTTATCGCACTTTCTCAAATACTATAACTCTTCTGTTCTCAAAGCCCCTAACTTGGGTAGAGCAGCTGTTTTCTAGGAACTATTTTAAGGCAAAGCAAAAGGGTTTGACATGGAGAAGGCTTTATTGGCAAAGTCTATTCGTGATTTTGAAAAAACAATATCTATGGTATCTAAGCACAAGAGATGTGGTTGGAAATGTGAGCAAGCAAAGATGTTTTATAAAACTCTATGTTTTATGTTGAATAAATATATGATGTACTCTTCTATATAATGTAGATTTGTTGTATTATGTTCTTTCTCTACTCTTTTTGAGTCATAGCAAAAAAATTTGACATTGGTAACTATATTCTATTTATTTATTATGAAAATAAGATTGCAATCATTATTGCAATTTGTTTATTTGTTTATTCACAGTATATATGTAACTATGAAAATAACTTCATTGCCAATGGACCTATGGTAGTGGTATTAATCTTTTTGGCATGTATGTATTTTTATGGAGATGATATACAAGATTTCTTTATCCCTTATTTGTCTTTATAATTTTTTATTGGGCACAAGCATGTACTAGGTTTGACAATATTTAATATTTGAATTAGTGAAGATTTTATGTTATGCTTGGGTCTTCTCCATTTAGTTGTATTATTTGATTAGTGAGTCTTGAGACATTTTGATTTAGTGCAGCAAATGATAATTGCAATATTGTTTTTTTCTTTTTGAAGAATCTCGTGCATCGCACGAGTTGGCGACTAGTTAAAGTTAATATTCAAGATCATATATCTTTATTTTATGAGAAATACAATATTTATAATATTTTTACAATACTTTCATAGCAAATTATAAATGTCAAATTGTTATTGATTATAATTTGAATCCACAGTTTAAATTGCTTTTTTGCCCACCTATAATAATTTATCACTTAAGATTTGTTGTAAAAGTGTTGTGAAAATTTTATAGACATAACATTTTTATTTATTTTTTATTTTCATATTGTTAATAATAAAGATAAAATTAATTAAAACAAAACAAAAGTAAATTAAAATTATTAAATTGATATATTTGATAAATTAAGCAAAAAAGAGCGTGACTTCGGTCCAGCGTCGCTGGGACTGCTGTGATTATGACACGTGCCCAAACACTGGGCAGAAGCCATGCCATCAAAAAAAAAAAAAAAAAAAAAACCATAACATTTTCCTCTCTGAGACAGTTTGTCAGTCGAAAATGTCCATGCCATTTATTCGAATATCCAAAATGCCACTCAAAATCAAAAACCCCCAAACCTCGCAGAACTCACTGTGTGACTCTGTCCGACTTAGGGGTTTTAGGCTTTCAGGGTAGAGAGAGAGAGAGAGAGAGAGAGAGAGAGAGAGAGAGAGAGATGGGGAGGAGGATATTGAACGATGCGTTGAGATCGATAGTGAATGCGGAGAAGAGAGGAAAAGCAACTGTGGAGTTGAAGCCTATCTCCAATGTTATTTCTTCCTTTCTCAAGATCATGAAAGATCGAGGTAAATCTGTACTATTCCTCTCTTTGCCGATATGGGTTTTCTTTATAGTTCTACTTTTTCCATTGCTTCCATAAAATTTTCCCATTTATACTTTCGGAGTCCCTTATTATTTGAATTCGTGGTGGGTTTGTATAAATTAAGGATCTTTGCAACTTCAATGGTTTAGTTTTTATTTATAATATTTGTGTTTGGTTTTTGGTACTGAAGTGGTAAAAGGTCGGTGGGTACTTCAAATTATGATGTCATAATGTTGGAGCTACCAGAAATGGTGGACACTGAGTTATTAGAGTGTTTGGAATTGGAAAAGGATGGTGGATTGTCCATTTTATTCCTACCCATAAAATTTTTAATGGGGTTTGTTTTAGAAATCTGGTACTATAAATAGAGTGGTGGAGGATTGCATCATGGTTCTGTTTCATTTCATGTGAATTTTAGAGCATTTTAGATTCTCTTTTCAATGTTAATATAGTTTGAAGTCCAGTGCTGTAACACTCAATTCAAGGTTTGTTATTTTGTGTGTTTTTGTTGACTTCTATATGTTTCTATTCTGAACTAATTATGGTCTAAGTTTGTTTGATTTTTGGTAATGCTTGATCTGGTGAATTTTGAACCCATTGTCATATCCTCCACCTATTGTGGGAGGAGGAAGTACTATTTGATTTAGGGCTCGTATACTTATTATTTTTATTTTTATAAGTAGCTCATATACTGTGTCCAAGCCAAAATTCTACTTGTTTTATTATTATTTTTCAAGTACTGGTGCCTTTAGTCTTATTCTTTGTCCAATATCCCTAAAAGACGGGAGGTTGAAACAGTTGCCATAAAGTAAGAGGGAGATAATTTAGTTTAGAACCCTTGGGAGGTCCCTATTATAATTAGAAACCCGAAGTTACTAAAAATAGTAAATAAACATAAATGGGAGACGAGGAGGTGCCTGTATTTTACTTGATTAATTGGATAGCTGCTTATGTTTCATTGGGGTCAGAAGTATGATTTCATTTAATTTTCCTCACAGCAGCTCTAGCTGCTTATGAAAGGTTAGTCTTAGGCATTTTCAGATAGTTCCTTTGCTTCTATATGAATCCATGCTTATGTAGGGGCAGTTTAGGAAGTTTTTTAAGCCACCTTCTCTAGACCAGCAAAGCTTTGCTACCCATGGATTGGAGCAGATACTATACATGTGCATTTCCTCCTTCCATTTTAGGGTACATCAAGGATTATCAGGTCTATGATCCGCATAGAGTGGGGAGGATAACAGTTGAACTACAAGGCAGGGTTAAAGATTGCAAGGCTCTCACTTACAGGCAGGATATCAAGGCAAGAGATATTGAAAATTACAGATTGCGTATGCTACCAACACATCAGGTTTGTCACATTTTGATTTTCAACATTCTGTCATGGATGCTCATTTTCCCTTTTTATATTGGAAAAGGCTTGGGGGAAGAATGGGCTCCATGTTTGTGTTAATGAAATCTCACTTGTTTATGAAAGAATGAAATTCCTCTTCTTCTGACTTATCTTATTACTTGTCTCTCCCTCTCTCTGTGCAGTGGGGTTATGTTGTAATCACAACTCCAGATGGTGTTTTGGATCACGAAGAGGCAATTAAAAAGAATGTGGGTGGTCAGGTTTTGGGTTATTTTCTTTAGACTTCCAACTTGCCTTTTTCGACATGCTTGGAGGGAAAGGGGCATAGAGTTGCCCATATGATCACATTTTGCCTTTGTTAGCAAGCATTTGTTATGTTGTCTACTTTTCTTCTTCAGTCAGTTGTAATTTTGTCTCTGTTGATGAATGAGATGATGGACATGACTTTGTTTCCTTTCTCTTCATAAATTGATTGTTTGTTCAGTATTGAAACATGATGGTACAAATTCAAACTAGATCTACCTGAGAATTTGGTCATATTGTTACTTAAAAAGTATCTTAATTTGACATGGATGCCAACCATTACATGACCAGACCTTCATATGTCCTAAATCTGTTATCCATTTTAATCTATGGTTGCACTTCTATAGTCAACTTCCTGAATCTGTTATTGATTACATGACCAGATCTTCATATGTCTTAACAATTGCCATTTCATCCGTTTGCATCTTCAGCCATGTTGTGGCATTATACCACCAGTCACTGCTATAGGTGCAGGGGTGCATAGAAGGAACCTACCCATGTTTTCAGTTTGTTGTTGATGGATACAGGCATGAGGTATAGATATGTGCTTGCTTGTGGCATATACGTCTCTTTGATGGACTAATCCTTTGTATAGTTTGGGTTGGAGCTGAGATTGCTTGGGCTACTGTGACTACAGATGTGATGGTTGAATTGAAACTGTGGCCGTGCATTATGCCCTTTTATTAATACCCCCTTGCTCTCTTCTAATGGTTATGGTCGAGCATTATGCCTTATAAGTTTCCCCCCCTTGCGAGTAGAACTAAAAAGTCGAAGTTGTGTTAAATATTTTCCCAAGACTGAAATTGGGAAAATTGGAGAATTGGATTTGGGCCCAAAAAAAATCTACCTTCAAATGGTAAGTTGAAAAAGAAATGTTATCTTCTGCTTCTTTGCTCATTTGTAAATTGATTGTGGTGTGCCTTTGTGTGAGGATCTCATCTTCTCCCTCTTGTGTGAGTTTTTTTTTTTTTAAAAAGATTAAAAGCTGGACTCATATTTGACGTCTTATTTTATTTGGATGTCAATAAAATTGTAACGTATAATTCTTAATAGTATTACATTACCTAATAATTTTTTATTGGATAAGTATTTTCCAAAATCTTACCATTAGATTATATGTTATTTTGTTTTTAACAGGCACTTCAAATTTTATATTGATTAGATATTATTTATTATTTGATCCATATTTTCATTTTTGTTTATAATTTTAAAATAAATTGAAATTTAAATATTTTATAAATGAATAATTATTAATGTCTAATCATCTTGGTATTTTTCAAATATAGAGGGTAGAGAGAGACGATATGATTCAGGATTATCAAAAATGAATTCAATATAAAGTTATTAACTATTGTAATATTGAGGAAATTTACACTAGGATTGAGTTTGGATTTAAGAATTCAAAATTAAGGGAATTAAAAAACAATAGCTAGTATAAAGTGCTTGTTTTAAATTTAATAACACATAATGATATGAGTTTTGAAGATTTTGCCTAAACAAAAAGAATTGTGATATCATAAATCTAAAATGACAACTAGCACCTAGTCATTCACATATATATATATAATTACTAGAGGTGTCCATGAGTCGGGTCAGGTTGGTTTTCGACCCAGCCCGAACTCGACCCGTGCGGCATCAGGTGGAAAGAAGAGTGACCTGAAACCGACCACCGACGCCAATCAATCGAGTCGGTTTTGGGTTTGAGTGGAGATCAGGTATGTTCGGTCGATTTCGAGTTGTTGCCGGAGTTGCAAAATCATCGCCGGAAAATGTAAAAACTCACCAAATCTGCATCAAAATCGTCGAAATTTGCACCAAAATCTCTGAAATCTGCTGAGGATGGCCGGATTTGGCTAAATCTCACCAAATATGGTTGAGAACTCGTTGGATCTCCTCGGATTTGAGCTGATTTTGCCAGATTTGCATATAACCTCCGTTAGGTCGGGTAGCTTAAGTTTTGGAGAAGAAAACCCACCACTTGACCCGCCAGCGTCGGGCCTTGGGCGCGGAAACCCGAAACCAATCGACGGGAGCATCAGTTCGGGCTAAAATCGGGTGGAGATTGGGCGGGTTGGTCGGTCCGGCGGGTCGCGGTCGAGTCTGGACACCCCTAATAATTACAATGAGGGATTTGAGCCCGGGATATCTTTGTTATAAATACTAGAAGGTACTAAGTAGTTGAGGTACAAGTCTTTTAGCTAACACCAAGTCATATTAAATCCACTTGTTTAATAAGACTTAATTCATCCATAAATTCCTTAAGAAGAAAACAAAAATTGTCACATTAAACCATTTTCAAGTCTTTTATCCTATATTCGAACAAAACTAATGTGTAATTTACACCAAACACCCTCTCTATCTCTCTTTATATGTGTGTGTGACGAATAAAAGATAAATTGGAAGACTAATTAAATAACTATGAAATTATGTTATTTTTACTTTTTATAAATAAAAATGATTTATTTTGAAAATGTCCACACTATGTGCTAATAGTTTATGACATGACAGGAAGACACAAACGCATATAAATATATAAATATTGGTGGTTAACCCTTATAATGCACGGAAAGATAATACATATTTAATTACTAAGCATCAATAAGTAAAAGGTCAAATTAAAGTGTTTATAGTAAAATAATTTATCAAATTATTTAAGAGATGGGTTCAAGTTACACATTTTTTAAATCATTGGATTTATGTAGATCTAACGGTCAAAAAAGACACTTATTAATGCTAATATTCTGAGTAGGATCTCATTAATTATCCCTTATTTATTGCATTCCATACATATCTCTAAACTTAAAAAAAACATAAAAAAGTATACATCTTTCTATAATTTTTTTTTCCACCGTTTCTCCAAAAAAAAAAAAAAGTCCAAAATAATATATATATATATATATTTATATATATTTGAAATACCAAAATAATAAGTATGCTAATAGTCCATTGGCACATGCAAGATGCAGAAAAAGGCCACCTTGGTGCTGCAATAATTCATTATACAATCCTTTAAAAGTTGGGAACCACACGCATGGTTCGACTACAACAGTTCTACCATGAATCTAAGATTACTTGGTGATTGAAATTACTGCTGAGTGCTGACTTTTCTCCCAAAAAAAAAAAAAAAAATTATAAGGAGTAGTCTTCAATTTGGGAAGTTTTTAACGAATTCGGTAAAACAAACTATATCAAGTAGCTTAATCAATTAAAAATTAAAACCGTCTTCTTCTTCTTCTTTTATTTTTATATTTTTATACTTGTTTATAAAGAGTTAAACCAAAAAATAAAATTCACAAATTATCCTAACCCTAAACTTGCCACAAACGCAAAAAACATGTCTTATATATGTCACTCATTATGCATATATCATATTTTTTTTTATAATTATACAATCTTTTTTTATTTTATTTTCTCACTAGAAATACATAGATTTCAAGTATGTTGGTTGAAGAATTACTATGAATATTGTTTTCGGGAACTAATATTATGAAGTTTTGAAGAATTAATATGAATATTGTTTTCTTTGGGAGCTAATATTATGAAGTTGCCAAGAATTTAGAGATTAAATTATATGGTTTGATGATATATGCTTTGCTTTCTTTATGACATAATTTTTCTGGTTTATGGTAGAGACTTGGAATGTAACCGGTAGTTACTCGCAATTTGAAGCTTCACGTACTCCAAAATGTTGTGTTTCCTGGTCTGCATTCTACAACAGTACCAAGTACTATATTTTGGTCTTTTTTGTTTTTTTAGGTTTAGAGATAGGTATGGAATGCAATAAATAAGGGATAATTAATGAGATCTTAATCAGAATATTAGTATTAATGAGTTTCTTTTTTACCGTTGGATCTACTTAAATCTAATGGTTTAGAAAATGTGTAACTCTAAAAAGTTACACTAGGTGTAACTTGAACCCATCTCATTATTTAAAACTTGCGTAAAAAATATAAAACACAATTTTGTTTAGTTAGTGTATCAAATTTAATTTAAGGAGCATTATTTAGTGTAAAGTTACTTTATCCTACAAGATTATGATTTATAATTAGTTTAAACTGACATAGTATAACACTATTTATAACTCTAAAAATTAAAATTTAAAAAAATATCAAAATGATGATGTTAGGGTTGTCCAGTTGTGACTAGATCAGACAAAACCTTCTGATCCGAAGGGATCTAAATCGAATTTTGACCTAGTCAACCAATATGATAGTTGGTGATGAATCTTTGCCAAGAAAACTCGACTATTTTAGGTTGATTGGCAATTCTCCTCGCTTGAAACCGACTCCAACCGATTTGATAGAATGCCATCGTACTCTTCCTTCTCTCTTCCAATTTTTATCGTGTGCCTCCAATATGTTGAAATTGCTGCCAAATGTTGCGAGTTCCAACCATATCTAGTGAGAACTTGATTGGATCTAGGCATATCTCAATTGGAAATCTCAACTTCACCATGCTTGCTAACATTACCAATTTTAAGGCTGTTTTGACCAATTTGACCTTTGAATCACCCAAGTTGTGGCAGTCTAACATATATACCTATACCACCGCATACTCTTGGTGCGATGGTCACTCCACAAATATAAGTATTTGTGGTGTGTAGGGGGCAAAGATCAGGGTTCAAATCTGTAGAATGGAGCTTTCACACACATATACAATTAGATTAGGTTAGAGTAGAATTTTTATCTTGTATATATATAAAAAAAAGACCTATATACCGTACAATCGACAATAAGTTGCTTGATCCCAGACCCACCTTAATTGGGTCAATTGTCAATTTGAACCTAAACTTGACACCAACCCACTCGTGGACAACTTTAGATGACGTGAAAAATATGTGGATTTTCAGAAGTTTATGTAAAAATATTAGAAAAACTCAATAAAAGGTCAAATACTTTTATTTTACATTTTTTTAATATAAGAAAGTCGTGTTTCAGCCTTTGGTCAGACTATTTCACTCCTTACTCATGAAACATCTTGAAAATCTGATAGATCGATAATATAATGGATGAAATTTGAGACCTTTGAGCATGTCTTTCAAGTCTATGGACTAATACCGGCTAATACCGGGTGAATGGAAATCGAAACTCAAAATATATGACTTGTCCTTTGAGTCTATGGACCAAGGGTGTGGAATATCAAACTTTTTTTTTTTTTTTTTTTTTGTGGTAAATTGGTACATCAAACTTACATTATTATATATATATATATATGTATGTATTATATTGATATGAATATATATATATATATATATATATAAAATCATAAAAATAAAGATAAAAATGTGGATATAAATATAGAGAGAAATAAGATATAAAAAGATTAAAGTGAATTCATAAAAAAAGAAGAAGAAGATTAAAGTGACTTGATGCTTGTGCCAATTGACAAGCCAGAATATGCGATATAAAAAAAAAAAAAAAAAAAATATATATATATATATATATATTACGTATAAATTAGGTTTTTTTATCCACCAAATTCCCAATAGCATTAAAAAAAAAAAAAAAAAAAAAAAAAAAAAACCTCTCCCATTGTGGCGCAAATCAAAATCCAAAGGCCCAGTCAGATGCAAAGCAAACGCAAATCACCGTTCTCCACAATCCAACAACTGCAGCTTCAACACTACTCAACGGTCAAGGGTACTGTACGAGCTTAAAAAAGAAAGAATAGAAAGCTATAATTAAAAAAGGCAAGGAAAAAAAGTTGGAGAGAGAGGGTTTTTTTTTTCTTTCCAGTTTTTTAGTTTTTACTAACAGTTTTTGCTAAACCCTAAACGCAACCCTCCCTCTCATTTTTCTCCAATTGAAAATTTGGTGGCTGCTGCTACGTTCCTCTCTTTTCTTCTCTGATTGCAGAAGTAGAAAACAATGGGGGAAGCAATGAAGGAAGATCTCAATCTCATGTCATCTGTGCACTCGACGGTTTTCAAACAATCAGAAAACCTAGAGGGACAATGTATTAAGATCGAGGGTTACGATTTCAATCAAGGAGTCAACCACTCCCAGCTTCTCAAGTCCATGGTTTCCACCGGCTTTCAAGCTTCCAATTTGGGAGACGCAATTGAAGTTGTTAATCAAATGGTTAGTTTCTGTTTCTGAAAAAAAAATTAAAAAAAAAAAAAAATTAGTTGTTAGAATTTTGTCACTAGACTTGATTGTTTTTGAATTGGATTGAAGCTAGATTGGAGGCTTGCGGACGAGAGTGTAGCGGAAGATTGTAGCGAGGAGGAGGGAGACCCGTCGTACCGAAAGTCCGTGAGGTGCAAAGTTTTCCTGGGTTTTACTTCAAATCTTACGTCTTCCGGTGTTAGGGACGTGGTTCGCTATCTTGTTGAGCATCATATGGTGAGTAATGAATGGTGTTTTGAGTTTAAAATGAGCGTTTGTAAAAAAAAAAAAAGCTATGAGGAGTTGTTGTTGTGAAACGGAGTTTTGAGTTTTAAAAATGCACTTTTAAGCTCTTAGAACACCTAACCAAATGGACTCGTAATCAACAATTTGAATTAGTTTAATTTTATGGGGTTTTTTTTTTTTTGATAATAATAATAATAATAATAGAAAGGGTTTATAGTATCATTATTATTGGCTTGCCTTGGGTTTACCTTTATCAACAATTTAAATTAAGTTTGATTTTTCTGGTTTTGAGTTATAAAAGGATTTATAAATGAATGGTCATTATTGTGTTGTTGCATTGCATGTAAATTTATCAATAGAAGTGTTATTTCTTTCTGTATGATATATAATCAACAATTTGAATAAGTTTGATATTCTGGGTTGTAAGCCATAAAAGGAATTACAGCAGTATATGTGTTAATGTTGTTGTTTAGAATAATTTGAAGTGTTACTACTCTTATGATAACTGCAGGTTGATGTGGTGGTTACAACAGCTGGTGGTATTGAGGAAGATCTGATAAAATGCCTTGCGCCCACATATAAAGGTGACTTTTCTTTACCTGGAGCCTATTTAAGATCAAAAGGACTGAACCGCATTGGTAACTTGTTGGTTCCTAACGACAACTACTGCAAATTTGAGGATTGGATAATTCCGATTTTTGACCAGATGTTGAAAGAACAAACTGAAGAGGTATTCCTTTAATGCTGTTCTTCTGCAGATTGAGAATTGCAAGCTTAATTTTGTTCTAATCTGCTTCAAAACTGGTAGAGTGATTTACTTGTTTGACGGATTACATTTCCCGGGCTTTGAATGTAAATAAATCAGTACCTGTTAAACTTAAATGATTCAAAAAGAAAAAGGAAAAAAGATTTTTGAGTTGCTAATGTACTTATTGAGTGCTGATATGTGCCTTAAGTTTTGGTCTCCCAGCCCATGTATGCTTTATACAATGCCTTGATGAACTTTGAGGAGAAAATATCATTTTAATATGTAATCTTCTTCTCCTGTTGCCCTGTTGATGGAAAGTGATAACCTATTTTGTTTTGGATTTTCAGAATGTATCATGGACACCATCGAGGTTGATTGCTCGCTTGGGAAAAGAAATTAATAACAAGAGTTCATACCTCTACTGGGCTTACAAGGCAAGTGCTTGTAGCTTTATATTTTGGGAGCAGGCCCTTTCTCCCTTCTTACCATGTTTCTTAGTCACTTTTTTTTGGTTGTTTTTTATTATTTATTTTCCCCTAATTTTACTTATTTTTATGTTCAACATTGTTCAATGCTGGTTAAATAGTAAGTTCAGTGGAACTCATGGGAATGCCATTTTATTATGTAGCATTACTAATGATGCCTATAATCCCAACCTTCTGAGAATTTTTGTTTCTTAAATTTTTTACTACATATGAGAAATTTTTTTGCAAGACTTCTGGTTCTCTTGTAACACATCAGTTTCATTGACAGCTCAAGCAACTCAAACCCTATCCAAAGCGGTCTACATCCTTTTTTTTTGGAAAGTAAAGTGAACTACATTGAAGGAAAGAGAAAGAGAAGAAATTGTAACAGTAAAACATATTAGAAGAGAGTTTTAGAAAAAATAAATAGAGGTGTTTATGCTTTAGTTATTTAAATATACAAAAGAGAGCTAACTTTAGATTTCTTTCATCTAGATTTTTCAGATGCCTCTCTATTGACACTGAGATTCAAGATACATAATCCTTACAAAGCTTTTGTTAGCATTTGAATGCATATTATATATTTTCTGTGTGCTCCAGACTCTGGACCATCCTGTAACTTGCTGCTACTTTGATGTTAGGTTTTGGTAGTATCAGAATAAGTCACGTAGCAAGTTTAGCTGTGGGAAAGTATTTCTGGACTAAAAACCATAAACACTAAGATGTCCTGTAATAATCTTCTGATGGGTAGGTTAGCTTTCATGTGTTACAGAAGTTGCATTTGAATTAGGAATGATGACTCAAATTAAAAGTTAGTATTTCTATGGACGGTTTTTGGCTGTTGTAGTGTATTAGATGGTGCCATTGTTGTGGTCTTTATGGTAATCTAGTAGGTATTTGAACTCTGATCAGTTGTGAAGCATTGTTCACTTGCTACTTTGAAGTAATTGCTCAACATAATGCTACAGAAGTGGTTATTTTGAGATTCACAGATATTTGATTTTCTTTGTCAATCTTTTCCAGAACAACATTCCAGTTTACTGTCCAAGCCTAACAGATGGCTCACTAGGGGACATGTTGTACTTCCATTCCTTCCGCAGCCCTGGTCTGATCGTCGACATAGTTCAAGGTATGCATATCCTTTTTCAACAATCTTGTGAGCCGGTATTTAACAAGTAGAGAATTGAAACTACAAACTCTTTGAACAGACATTAGAGCCATAAATGGTGAAGCAGTACATGCGAATCCTAGGAAGACTGGCATGATAATTCTTGGAGGGGGGCTCCCCAAGCATCACATTTGCAATGCCAATATGATGCGTAATGGTGCAGATTATGCCGTGTTCATTAATACTGCACAAGAGTTTGATGGGAGTGACTCTGGAGCTTGTCCTGATGAGGCTGTATCATGGGGGAAAATACGAGGTTCTGCTAAGACTGTTAAGGTATATTGTGTTTGTCTCATCACTGCTTTGGTTGTTGCCTTCTAGCTTTTCTTCTCACTATACTAAAGCAAATCTTTAGCCTTTTGTTCTCTTTACTTTTATGGATTAGTTGTGTTGCTTCATCTCAGTGTTTGCATATGTAATAGAACTTAGAAGTGCAATAAATATACTATTCTAAGTGTTTTCCTCTTTGCTTTTATGGATTAGTTGTGTTGCCTTCATCTCAGTGTTTGCGTGTGTAATAGAACTTAGAAGTGCAACAAATATACTATTCTAAGTGTTTTCCTCTTGACTGGATTGCCAGGTACATTGTGATGCAACCATTGCTTTCCCTCTACTGGTTGCAGAAACATTTGCCTCAAAAGAGAAAGAATTCCATCAAGAATAAGGCTTCACACAATTTTTCGCAAGGTGTGGATTCATTTATTACTGTATTCTTACTGCTCTTGGTAGCTGAAAAATAGAAAATCCATTCAACAGCCAAGACCACGTCTCTAGCAAGATCAGGTTTCTTGATGATTAGCCCTAAAATATGTACTGTAGTGATGGGGTTGGGAGGGGGGCTTTGGAGATGCTAATGTATGGTCAGGAATATAATGGCCTTTAAAATGATTTATTTGTATTTCTCCTGAATCGTTCTGATTGGCTTTATGGACCTATATTTGTCTTGAATTAAAAAGACATGGAGTTAACTTGCCTGCAACAATTCTAGTCATGTTTGGCTGCTTTTGCACCTGAAAATTGTGTGTATATCCGCCATATGCCAATGCTCTGCTCCGTGTGAAATTGTGAATGTTGAGTTAGACGACCATACTTCTGTGCTATCAAATATCACAGTAGGAATGACACTTTTGGAAGACAATTGTCTTTAGGCTTTGGGAAAGAACAATGAATTGGTCAATTTATAAATTGTTGGCATTAAGGACTTGTGTTGAGGACGATGGATTCAAATCCAACTGACAATAGATTCAACTCGTATTAGGGGGAGAGGAGGAAGAGAAACATTGAATGGTGTGAATTTATTTACACAGAAAAGGTAGCTAGGCCATTTAATGTAAAAATGCAGGTACTCGGATTGGATTACTTATCCCAAAAAAATAAAACAATGAAGCTACAATAATTGCATCCTCACAAAAGAGAGATTTTAGCTGACAATGGAATACACTGTTTTCTGATAATAATAGCTAGGCAGAAATTGTCAAACCATCCCCACCCCCTTTTATCCATAAGGAAGAAGTGGGTGAAGTCACCTGTACTTTTAGTAACCTGAGGCTCTGATGATTCCAAAATCACAAACTGATTTTCAGTCTTCATATGACTACTAATATTTGAAGGAGTAACAATCTATGCGAGGTAATTCAGGCGCGTTTACATTCAAACTCATAAACAAGTACAATGCAGGGAAGTTTCAACTTCCAAACCGTTCCTCATTAGAGCCGCCTGCAGATTGTGATACCATCACCCAAAGAAGCATGTGAAATTTGGACATGAGGATCAACTGCAATTAATTTGTTAAACTCAATTATTTTCTCCCTTATCTCTCTCCCGAATTCTGGAACCAATGCATCAGGAATCATAACTGATCCTCTTCGGAGTGTGTTGTCATAGACAACTAGGCCACCCACCTTTAACAGATTCATCAGCCTCTCATGGTAGTTCCAGTAATTAACCTTGTCAGCATCAACAAAAGCAAAGTCAAAACTCCCTTCGTTTTCATGCTGCAAAAAAGAAAGAGAAACTTGAAGACTTTACTGTGGTAGTAAACTGATGAGCTGAATAAAATTTAAAACTAGAGGAAATAGAGATAATAAGATCATATTGTGGCAATCAGGAAAGAATATTAATAATAAAAGGAAATATATCCTTATATTTTGCAGTAGCTGATCAAGAACTGGTAAAGCTTCCGACTCAATGAAATCAATTTTGTCTGCAATACCAGCTTTCCTAATAATCGGCAACCCAATCTCAAATGTCTCCCGATTTACATCTATGGCTATAATCTGCAGTAATGTATGGCAAACCATAAGTAATTTTATAGGTAACTATAAGATACTCACTAAAGCTATCCATCGCAGACCTTGCCATCCTCAGGAATTGTAAGAGCAGTGAGGAGAAGAGAGTATCCTGTGTAAACTCCAAGTTCAATAGTCCTTTTTGCATTAACTAGCTTCAACAGCATGGCCATCAACTGACCTACATCTGGTGCAGTAGAGTAAAAAGCCCTAAAAATGAAAAGCTAATTATCTTTCTGGAATCTGTGAGATAAAAAAATGCTTGAAACTCTCCACCAAGTCATTTTGAAGGCATAATCAAGAATGGGTGCTATAAACAACTTCACTAATTCTTTCAGTGCCAACTACTGAATCAGTAAGATGATTTACAATATGCACATCATTCTTTGTCTTGTGCAGCATTTCTTAAAGTGGGATATACCACATGAATTAATTTGTTCCATTTCATTCCCATGGCCTTTTTTGGATGAACAAGTGACTTTATTCAAAACAAAGAAACATGCTTACAAGCAAAGTACACAGCTGCTAAGCTGCAAACACTCTACACTTGTACAAACTAGTTAAATTTAACTGCTATTACAATCAACTTTGGCTACCTTACTAACCTACTGCACAAACACCAAATTACTCTTCACTTTCTAGATCTTTTGATTCCCCATTTACACCTCACTTATAATATATTTTTTCATCTATATAAAGGAGATTCCCTCTTCACAACATAGGACTCTATTCAAGATTCAGTGGTTCCAACACCTCTTATGGTGCCTAGGCACTGAGGTTCAAACCCCACCAGTCCCCTTCCTGCTATTTACCTATAAAAAGAAAAAAGGATTGAATACAATAGCTCCCTCTATTCTCCACATGGGCACTAACTTCCAATCTGATAAGTATGACCTATACCATCCTCTGTTTCAACTTGCTCACTGAATTCTTGCATTTTTTTGAAGCTAGATGCAGCACATAGTTGCATTCCAAGCTAGCTTGAAAAGAACAACTCTTTTCTCCCCAATCAACTGTTTCAGCTCTCCAAGTGGGAAGCATCTCCTGCAGAAAATACAAGCCGTATCACCATTGTAACCCCATTGCAGCAGCCTATCCTGAATGACCAACCTACTTCTGTCTGCTAACCAGCCAATAAAAGCATATCTAGGGACAACAATGGAGAACCATATTGACTTCTGGTCACTTGGATCTAATTTCATTCAATGTCTCTGCACAAGTGAATTTTCCTGATTGGAATGGAATCCAAATGGCCTGGTCCTTCTCTTCTTAATCAGAGGAAGCTTGTTTTGAATTGATACTAGAGCTTCCAATCTTACAGGCTTCCAGATCCAATCTCTTTCTTGCAGCACACCTGAGACTGGGGTATTCATACTGCTGGATGCATCATATACAACTCTAAATCCATATTTTGAATGCCAAACTCCTTCAGAATGCCAACTGTACGTCATAGTTGAATATTTCTCCCATCTTCCACAGCAAACTACAAGAATGGCCTTGCTGTACTTCTAAGCCTTATGGTTTTCCTCCATCCCCAACTGTTCTCTTGAGGAATCTTCACAATCTGAAAACTTTTTCCTTTCAAAAGGTTTGTGTGCACCCAAGCAACCCATATTAAGTCTGTTTGTGCACATGGCATTTCATAATTCTAGAAATTTGAAATTGTTTAAGAATTTAAATGGCATCCATTTATAACTAAAGTGATTTCAGGATTATGGACTTAGAACGCATCATTTTTGTGGTTTTACTTTTGCATTATCAAAGGAATATTCAGAAATTTCATTTCATGCTGAGGTTTATAAACACCTAAAAAATAACCTTGACAAGAGTCAGAATATACAAAAGGAGTCAGGAACTGTAGTAGAAGATAGAACTAGAATCAAGTTCATAAGAAAGAAGAACAATTACTTTGGATGGCTAGCAGTAACATGCCTTAGCTCCTTCAGAAATTCTGATTCACGTGGGTACACACTAGTCTCCAGTATGTACTACAACATCATTGAAGAATGAAATTGAGAATTCAAATGGCAAAAGTGCCTGCTTGGGGTGGGGGGTGGGAGGGGGGGGGGGGGGGGTGTTGAGGAAAATGGTGCATTACCTGATACAAATCTTCACTCTGCAATATATTGTGAGGTACCTTTCCCACAATTTTCTCCATTGCTTCCTATAAAGAGGTAAATGAGGAGGACTCACTATAAGAATTATATCATTTAGAAAGGACAACGATGTATTATACCAGCAATGTATTGTTTTCAAAGAGAAAGAAATTTATAAAACCTCATATATATATATATATGTAGATCCAAACTTGAATGAAAAAAAGGGGGTCAGCTAAGGAAAATATGTAAATCTCCTTCTTGGCACTACCTTTGGAGTATACACCGAAGAAAAGAAAAGAAATGGAGGTTTTCAGTTTAGCTTATGTTTCATTGTTTGCTTAGTAATTGAGAAGAAAATTATTCAAAAATTTCAGAAATTTTCTCTCCACAATAGGTTAGATTTGGATTGAAAGTTGGTAACAAGAAAAGAAGTTACTGGAAATAATTTTTTAATTTTTTTTTTCTCTGTAGTTTCCTTCCATTTATTGTACATAACCAAACATCATTACATAATTCTTTTCTTTTCTCTCATTGAAAGCAAACTAAACAGTTGTAAAGTGTTGCCAAGAATAGAGCCATAGAAATCTCAACGTATATATGACATCAGGAATAAATGTTGATTATCCTGGCAAAACGGACTGAATCAACTCCTTCAGCCTCATCAAGCAGTTACTCTTTTTTTGTGAACAACACCGCAATTCAAACCAACTAGTTCACTTATTGGAGGCAGTTAATTCCTAGCCTTTGCAAAATGCCTAGGTCATTACTACAAATCAATTAACATCATGATCTATGATACAACTATCCTACAAAATTAGTCATTTCCCAGCACAATGTATTGCACCTTAATGCTTATCTTGTCCTATTACTTCTTGGCATTCCTATTTCAATATTGTCAGATGCAAAACCTCAAGTCATTATGATTTTCGATTTCTCATAGATGTATCATTTTTTACTCATAAAACATCTGTATTACTTGGACCAAAGGGGTCCTATGAAAACAAAGGACACAAAAAGAAAAAGAAAAAAGAAAGAAAGAAAGACTGTATTAGTCAAAATTCAATATGATGCCCATATATATACATCAAATGTATCACATAAAAAACTTAGAATATAGTAACAGTCACCCCAAAAAAGATATAACACATAGCTCTAGATGAAGTGAATAAGTGCCAAGATTATATATAGAATTTAACTAAGTTGCACCTGGCTGCAGATTTATCTTGTAAAAGTTCTAGAGAGAGAGAGAGAGAGAGAGAGAGAGAGAGAGAGAGAGTGGTTGTACCTGGCTGCAGATTGTGGTGTGAATTGGGGTTCCACCTTCAGCAACTGGTTTTTCCTGGGCTACTGTCTAACACTAACACTTTACGTGGCTGACAGTTGACTTATCTGTCAATCATTGCTGTCTGAAACCCTTTTTGTCTGGACGTTACAGTGGTTATTGTATCATGCTTTCCAGTAGAAACAGAATTAATTAAGGCTTCGTTTTATTCACCACTGATAAAATTCTTGTACAAAATATGTTCCTTAAATCTCATACTGTATTTTTAACAAGATTATGCATCATGAGAAAGTTTAAAATTATATCCTAAAAAACCTTCCTTGCAAATTAGACCATTACAGGAAAGTTGCGAATTATTATTGTTATTTATTTATTTTTTTGTTTCTCAAAAAAAAAAAATTATTGTTATTTTTTCATTTTGTTTACTTAAGGTTTTTTAAAACTTTCTTTAAAAAAAAGTTTCTATATCTATATTCTATATATTACTAAAAGTTGAAGCGGAACATTTATTGTTGCTAAACCCTCTCGTGAGCCGCATCAATGTAGCATTTCAGGCGACTTTGGTACATTCCGGTCACATTCAGTCTACTTCGGTCCAATTCAACCCATTATGGTTCTGTTCAGTCAACCTTGGTTTATTTGGTCCCATTCATTCCACTTGGTCAATTCGGACCAGTTCGGTCCATTCGGTCTTGAAATATAAAATGAAAAAACTAAAATTACTTAAAAATAATATTTTTTTGGAATGTGATTTTTATTAATTTTATTTGTATTTCATTAAATTATTTAATGATATATATACAATTTTAAAAAAAAAAAAAATTATTTGGATGATAAGTGCCCTGTATGCACTTAACCGTTGTAATTACTATCTAACTGTTTTGTTTTTATTTTTATTTTGAAGTTCCTATTTTATAATTAAGTTTGTCTAATATAGTTATTAACAATGTGTTTACTTAAGAATTTATGTTCATTTTGATGTTCTTTTCTATGTTGTTATATCTTATTGGCTTCCCTTGGGATTGGTAACTTAGGGTCCGTTTGGATACAGCTGAAAATTGAAAACTGAAACTGAAAATTGAAAAACACTGTAGCAAAATAATTTTTAAATGTGTGAATAGTATCGTGGGACCCATTTTTAATGAAAAAGTTGCTGAAAAGTGAAATTTGTGGGTCCGTGAACAGTACACGATGTGCTGTGATTGGCTGAAACAAATTGGAAAAGTCAAAATTTGCAGTTACTGTTCATTGAACAGTACATGAACAGTAACCGCAGCACTCAAAAAGCTCAAAAATGCGTGAAAAAAAAAAAGGGAAAACGCAGATGCAAACGCCCTATCCAAACGTAGCCTTAATTGCCATTTTGAATTTACGTGACATGACTAAAAACTCAATTATAAATTCATCCCAAAATTTAGTATTTCAAGTTAATGTGCTTGTAATATTTAAAGATAAAACATTGCTATACTCCTGTTAAACCACATCAGCTTAGCATTTTGATATATTTTGGTCCAGTTCGATCAATTTCAGTCCACACCAATCAATTTCGTTCACTTTGGTGATGCTTTGGGAGGAGATGTTTGTGTAGAAAGAGAAGTTGCTTTATTGACAATTATGTCACATTCTTAGCATAATGTTGGTGGGTTGTTGATAAAATTACATTTTTCTTATGTTATTGAAGTTTTTTTTTTTTTTTTTTCCCTAAAATAAGTGATGAATTTACTTATTCTTTAGGTCATTTCAAACTAATAGAGGATGAATTGTATGTAAGGAAGACTAACAACAAATTTCAACTACACATTATATTATTTACAAAATACTTCGTCTTAGATAATATTGAATGTAAAATGCACTATATTTTCTTAAAAAAAAAAAAAAACTTACAAAATTTCAAACACTTTCAAATAACAAATATAAATAGCTTAATTTGAAAATTTAACATATTGTATCAACCATACTTTGTTAGAAAATAATTACATCATTTTAAGAAGTTTTGAGACTAACTCTTATAAGTCTCATATACTATTTTCATTTTTCACTTAAAAAAATAAATTATCAATTTTTTCTGTGCACTGCGCTCAGGTTTGCGACTAATGTAAAGAAAAATTGAGGTTGGATCACTTCATGTCAATAATTCTTCCAAACAATCTCTAAAAATTCTTAGTGCTCCCTGTTTTTTAATATAAAAAAATGGCAAGTGCTTAGAGGGACCTTGGGAGAATAGTATGGAAATAATTTTTTGATTATAAATTAAAAAGTTGGTAACATCATCAATAATTTGTATTTTGCTTATGTCTCATTATTTCTTTGGCTGATGCCTTCAACTTTTCTTCTAACGTGCATTATAAATTTTTCTACAAACACAATGTAGCTTTGTTTTTATTTTTTATTTTTCAATGAATAAGTTGCTTTATTCATACCAGAGAAAATAATACCACCTGTTAAGCAGGAGACACGAACTCTCAGTTGACATCGCAACACTTCACTCTTTGGCTCAGCTGTCTATAAATCTACCCCTTCCTAGTAATGACAGGACATTAATATTATACTATACTTACTGATATGTGAGTTTGTGCATGTTAAGTTAGATGACCATACTTCTGTGTGATCAAAGATTAAAAGTAGGAATGGCACTTTAAGAAGATAGCTGTCTTCTGCCATTGGGGAAAGAACAATCAACAATGTCTAGAACAGTCTATAAATTGTGGGCATTAAGGCCTTATGTGTTTGGACAATAGATTCAAATCGTATTACTTAAAAAGAGGGGGAGACGAAGCAAAACATCCAACAGTTCAGATTCAGTAACACAGAAAAGCAGCCTAGGCCATTTATATTTAGGCTAAAATACAGGTACTGGGATTGAATTACTTATTGCAAAAAGCAGCAGGCGTTGTACCCTCATTGGCATGATGTATATCTTCCTTAATTTGTCATCAATGTATACAAGAACAGATTATCATTTGGATAAAAAGTGGAGAAATTCATAAGAATGAACCTTGGGCTTATTCAAACAAAAGGGGAACTTGAGAGAGAGAGAGAGAGAGAGAGAGAGTCCTTTGTTGAAGATGATTTCAGCTCACAATGGAAAATATACTGTTTTCTGATAATAGTAGCTAAAAACAGAAAATGGCAACAGTTCTTTTTGGTCCACAAGGAAGACCTGAATGAAGCCATCTGTTCTTTTAGCAACCCCAGCTTCTGATGTTTCTAAAACCACACACTTTTCTTTATATGAGAACTAGTATCTAAAGGAGTACTAATCTAAGCGAGGTAGTTGAGGTTCAATTATTACATTCAAACTCATAAAGCAAGAAAAATGCAGAGAAGTCTGAAGAAATCATTCAGTAGATACGCCTGCAGATTGTGATACCATCACCCAATGAAGCATGCGAAATTTGGATGCGAGGATCAGCTGCAAATGATTTGTTAAGCTCAATTGCCAACTCCCTCTCCTGTTTCCAGAACTCTGGAACCAACGCATCAGGCATTGCTACTGTTCCTTTCCAGAGTGTGTTATCATAGACAACTAGGCCACCTACCTTTAACAGTTTCATCAGCCTCTCATGGTAGTTCCAATAATTCACACTGTCAGCATCGATAAAAGCAAAGTCGAAACTCCCTTCATTTTCAGGCTGCATAATTCCCCACCCCCACCCCCCCCCGCCCCCAAAAAAAAAAAAAAAAAAAAAAAAACAGGAAGAAGAAGAAAGAAAGAGAAATGTGAAGACCTCATTGTGGTCTGTGGATAATAAATTGATGAGATCATATTGTGACAATCATGAAAAGATTAATAATATAGGGAGGGTCATTCTTACATTTTGTAATAGCTGATCAAGAACTGGTAAAGCCTCAGACTCAATGAAATCAATTTTGTCGGCAACACCAGCTTTCTTAATTACTGGCAACCCAATCTCAAATGTCTCCCGATTTACATCTATGGCTATAATCTGCAGTTTTATTTGGCAAACCATAAGCAGTTTGATAGATAAGATTATCACCGAAGAATACTCATTACAGACCTTTCCATCCTCAGGAATTGTAAGAGCAGTGAGGAGAAGAGAGTATCCTGTAAAGACTCCAAGTTCAATTGTCTTTTTCGCATTTGCTAGCTTCAACAACAAGGCCATCAGCTGACCTGCATCTGGTGCAGTAGCCATCCTAGCCCTAGAAGTTGACAAGCTAATTATTTTTTTGAATGAAGAGAGATATTGATGCAGGGAGCACTAAAACAACAACCTTAAGATGTTATTTTTGAATTTGAATTTTAAATTTGGGTTTAATGTTGAGGGTTTTAAGGGATTTAATTAGGTATTTTCTATTGGTGTAATCCCTAAACCATTTAAAGTAGTGATCTTGTAATTGTGGAAGGCAGTATGATTTGGAATATAAATTATGTTTTGAGAATATGTCTCTATCTTCGATTGGTGGTGATGCCAAACATCTTTAGGTGGTGACTGATGCCTAAGGTTTTTAGGCAGATTCTATGTGGTAAAGCCTAGAGTTTATACTTTTGTTTCTTGTTAATCCTCATTTTCCTACACTTTCCTGCATTGGATTTTTTTTTTTTTAATAAAAAATGTTTGAAAGTCCCCACTAAGTCATTTTAAACTGAGCCATGAGTTGTTGCTATAACCAAGTATTGAACCAGTTAGATGATTTGCTATATGCTCGTCATCCATTGTCTAATACACCATTTCTTAAGGTGGTATTCAAATACCGCACGAACAAATTTGTTCCATTTCCTTCGGCATTTCATAATTCTAGAAAATTTTAAACAGTTTGATAGTTTACGTGCGTTCCATTTATAATTGAAGTCATTTCAGGATAATAAACTTCTAATTGCACCATTTGTGGCGTTGCTCTATTGAAGGAATATTCAGAAATTTCATTTAACACTGAGGTTTCTAAACACCTATAAAATTACATTGACAAGAGCTTGAGTATATAAAAAGAAGTCAAGAACTAAAGTACACGAAAGAACTAGCATCAAGTTAGTTAAGAAAATTTCTCCAAAAAAAAAAAAAAGGTTAGAGGACAATTACCTTGGATGACTAGCAGTGACATGCCTTAGCTCCTTGAGAAAATCTGGTTCTCGTGGGTACACACTAGTCTCCAGGATATACTGCAACATTGTTGGAGAACGAATTGAGAATTCAACCAAGAAAATATGAAAAAAAGAAAAGAAAAAAAGGAGAATGGTATAGTACTACCTGATACAAATCTTCACTTTGCAATAAACCCTTGGAAGGACTGGTTACCTTTTTCGCATTTTGCTCCATTGCATCCAATAAAGCTCTAGGGTAATGATGAACTATAAGAGCCAAAATGAATGTTTTCTCTTCCTAAAAACTAGTAGCTGTAAATCTCATTAAAAAAAAAAAAAAAAAACAAAACCTAGTAGCTGTCCTCACGGAGTTTTAAAAGTTATGTCTTTTCATAAGTGACCTTTCAAAGGTCACAAGTCACCTTTCAAAGGTGTACGTATTTTCATTGGTATCTCTTCATTGTTTATAAAATATTCATTCTATTCATTTTTTTCACAGATTGTTGCAGACCTTAAAGAGAAATTCAGAGACTTATCCAAATAAAGAAAACAAATTCTTTGCGCATCTAAGCCTACTTCAATCCATGTTTCTTCCATTGTTTTCCCTTAATTTTTCAATACTCCCAATAGTGACGAAAAAGCATAAATGGCCAATTTAGAAGACCACCTTCAAATTAGCCATTTGAATGTATCAATTGAAAAACCTAGAATATAATAACAACCAGCCAAGAAAAGATACAACATGTCAACTATATTGTTCTAAATGAAGTGAATGCTTGCCTAAATTATATATAGAACTTAACTAAGTTGTACCTGGCTGCAAATTTATCTTGAAAATGTGTGTGTGTGAGAGAAAGAGAGAGAGAGAGAGAGAGTGTGTGTGCAAGTGGTGATACTTGTGCCTGGCTGCAGATTGTGATGTGAACAAATTGTTGAACCAGGACCCTGATATTGTATCTGGGTTCCACGTGCAGCAACAGGTTTTTCAGGGCTACTGTCTACAGGGTCGGAACCAGGATTTGAACCGGGGGGGCAGGTGACATTTGAACCAGGTAACATTTGGAACTTCAGTTTGGAGATTTTCAGAAACTGGGACATCAACGGATTCAACGCTAGGGGTTGGCAATCTTGCATCATCAGCTATGACTTCGGAATTATTTGGATTTTTTCTTTTGAAAAAATTTAATATTGTAGTGGACTTACTCATGATCTACAAATTAAAAAAAAAAAAAAAGTTTCTCATTATTTCCATAATTCGTAGTTCTATACACCAACTAAAAACAAGGAACTTCTCAACCAAAAAAAAAAAAAAAATCTAAAACCAAAATAATCACAAACAGATAAGCACAAGTTTATATATATTACTAATATTAGCCACGTCACATCAATATATCAATATATATATAAAAGCAGAGACCTCATGCAAGAGTGCATGAGGTTTTGCCATGTGGCGCTCTATATGAGTTCTTTGCAATCTTCTTTATTATGAAACAATGTTGTTTCATTCCAACCTCAAAAATTAAAAGAAGGTAGCTTTTATGTTTAGCACTTATTGCTTCAGCAAAAATCAATTTAGTTATTTCTCTCTCCAAACTCTTCACTTCTTACAAACAAAACAAAAAACAAAAAAACTCTTTCACTTTGCCTTTCAAATTTAAATGCACACTACGGATAAGCACTTGGCAAAGTGAGACCAAGTTTTGCACCGTTACTTTCTCACCAAAAAAAAAAAAAAAAAATTTGCATTGTTAAATTTTAATATATTTTCGCTGAGATCAAACCCATCTTAATTTTTTTTTTTTTTTTCACTTATTATCTCTCTTAACTCTTCAGTCCTTCTAGCAAAATAAAAATAAAAATGAAAAATCTTTCACTTCCCCTTTCAATTTAAACGCACACTAATGTACCTGTTTCTTTTGGAAATTATATATTGATGGATCTTCCTTCTATTGATGGATCAACGATTCCTCTATGAGTTCATGGAAAAAAACTCCTTTCTCAGTGTCTATAAATAAATATTCCGACTCTCACTCTTTGTTTCTTTCTTTCATTTTTATTTATTTATTTATTTTATTTTAGGTACTGAGTTTGTGGTTTGCAATGTTTGAGGGAAGACAGACTCTAGGAGATTGAAGCTTCAACTTTTCCTATTTTGGTCGGGGACTAAAGTCACTAAACCTAAGGAGAAAAAGCCACCGGCCCCAAATTTATCATACCCTTAGGTAATGGGTTTTTGATAATCAAACTACATGGTGGTTTGTTTCTTTTCATTTGAACTATTTACTGGTTGAGATTTTTACTAAGCCACACCATTTTTGTAATTTATAATTTGGCTTTTGGTGAGTGATTTAAATATGTTACATGAGGATGTGATTAAAGAAAATTAGTTGAATTGGGTACTATTTAGACCCTAGGGCAAAGATAAGTTGAGTAAATAATCCGGTTTTGTTAGGCAGGTAGAAAGATCAATGAGGAAGAAGCTCAATCAACAAATCAAGCTCCCCAATGCCACATGTAGTTGGAGCACATACCCATGTATCTATATGGATTGGGTCACATTCAAAATGCCAATGGGAAAACTTTTGTGGGATTCAAAGTGCTAAGAGCCTAGGAGTAATTATATATTTTATTTTGAATCCATAGTGTTTGATAAAATGCTTGAAGAAAATTTATAATTTTTATTTGGTTGTATGATGTAGCAGCCTATATAATTGACACGAGTGAAACAAACAAACTTAACTATGAGTTAGAAAGTTGTTATTATTTTTAGGTGAATAATTTTCTTTTACCTATTGAGGGGTTAAATATTATTTGGAAGCAAAGTTTTAAAATAATCAACACAATCTACACATATTCTATGTCCTATTATATAACAAAAACTCAATTATTAAAAATAAGAACAAAGAAAGAAACAATGAGAACCGCAAAGGTACAAATTAAGAATTAGGTGGGCAAAAAAAATTATGTGGTGTCTCCATTATTTAAAGGTTAGCCTATACTCTATATTAACTCAAAAAAGTATTAAAAAAATTGTTAAATATATTATACTGATACACCTTTGTTAAAAAATTGTTAAATATGCTAATCATGTCTAGCTCAATCATCATTGAAGCTGCTTGCTTATTTATTTATTTATCTATTGGTCAAGTATCATGTACAGTTGTCCACGAGAGCATTGACAATATCAAAGTGAGTTTGTTGCTTTGCCTAGACATGAATCACTATGCAACCTTAGCATGGCTATAATTAAAATATTATTGAAAATGCTTCATAAGATCAATGCCTTCGTTAGACATTTCGTATGACAAGGGATAGGTTCAAGGAGTTTGATATGCAATTATGCATAATTTATGCTTGCAATTAATTGTTTTATGATCAACTGATGGTACGCAACAAAATATGCCTACATGCTCTGAAGTTTCTCCTATAATTTTAGGTGATTTTAGCAATAAAAATATATATTATTTATGCTATAATATATGTACAAAAATTTCCAAAACCATTTTACAGCATTATCCGCGCAACGCGCAGGCAACATTCTAGTAAAGTGAAAAAAACAAAGTTCACAAGTTCATATTATCATATATATACAAATAATATTACTATATTAGCCATATCACACAAAGTGACAAAGACAATTTTTGATAAAACCAAAACAATTGATCAAAGACTTGGTCAATTCGTGATTGGTCTCACAAAAAAGTCACTTATGACTTACCAAAAACTAATCTTCACAGACTCACAAGTGACAAAAAAAAATACTACCAAATACTACTCTCACAAATAAGATATTCACTATCACATACTCACATTCCACTGTATCTTGGTACCACTTTATTTCTCTATAGTTAAAACCAAAAAAAAAAAAAAAAGTTACAAACAAAGTTTGAAATTGGTCCTACGTCCACACAACCACAAACACCAAGTCACCAACTAAGTCTACGGTCCACACAGACATGATGACAAGACACAACACAGTAAACACACCAGTCCAATAAAAGCCAGTAAGCCACAATTCACAAATACTGAAATACAGTCAACACAGTTCATCAAAAAACGCAGAGGGCAGAGGGCTAACCTGGCAAGACAAAAAAAACAAAAATCTAAACTTGAGAGAGGAGAGAAATTTCTTAGATTTACCGTGTGTGACTGTGATCAAGCATCTAAGGTGGAGCAGCAGCAGCAATAGACCAACAGTCCGGATCTGATCTGAGGAAAAGAACAGCAGCAGCACTTAGCAGCAGTGATGGAGCCTGGAGGAGGCGTTGATACTTGATGAGGTTGAGTGGAGGAAGAGTGAGGTTAGGATAAAAATTTGAGAATTGTATCTGGCTTCCACCTGCAGCTACAGGTTTTTCTGGGCTACTGTGTGCTGTGTTGTCTGAGCGCATTTTTGTTTGGAAGTTAGAAATGCTTATTATAATATGATTGTGAATTTTTTTTCCCACGTTTGTTTACTTGAGCAAAACGTTTATTTTTTTAAATCTGAAAGCGGATCACTTCTTATCAATAATGCTTGCAAACAATCTTAAAAAAATTCAAATTGGTCCCTTTTTTTAATATTGATAAGAGGTAGCTTTGGAAACAGTGTGAAAATAATATTTTTATTATAAAAAACTTTGTTGCTTTGCATTTGGTTGCTGCTTGTTGGGTTATAGTTGACCCCATTTAATTAATCTAATTAACTAAATTCATTAATTAGTCAAATTACATGCAAATCAGATTAAGGCACAATTAAATCACCAAACTAAATAGAGTGCAGCATAAATTAAGTTTGATATGGATTGTACTGCTTTTTATTTATTTTAATTATTAGATCTTTTAGAAATCTATGGTGTAAAAATGGTGTAACTTTTGCAAAGTTATCGTTTGGTTTCAGAGGATCAATTGGTGAAAGAAAATTTTGAATGATGTAAGAGGATGAGCTAGTGCATACATCCCTGCAAAGGTTTCTGCCAGTGATACAAGCCTCTCTACTATGATGAGAATCCAGGCGTAAATTGGATCATTATAGGCTAGGCTTGAGTAGGGTGCAGTGTTGTTTGTTTGGTCTGTTAGTTAGTCCTTGCCTGGTTGTGCCAAGGCAGGGGTGGGTTTGTATTTTGTGGTGTTTTGTTTGGGAGTTTTCTTTATTTGCTTCCCTGTTGGCAGCCCTGTTGCTACTTGCTAGTGTTAGTGTTTTGAGTTCTAATTGTTTGATTTGGTTTTAATAATATCATCTTATTCATAAAAAAATTATACATAAAATTTTGACAATTCTCTCTGTCCATAAGGAGGAATAAGTGAGTGAAAGCCAACTGTTTTTTTCTAGTGATTCCAAAACCAAACAATGCCATTCATGTGAGATTCAAACTCATTTACATTCAAACCACACCATTCATATACCATCTTAAGGACTAATAATCTAAGCGAGGTAGTTCAGGAGCATTTATGTTCAACCTCATAAAGCAAGTAAAATGCAGAGAAGTTTCAAGAAGTCGTTTAGTAGAGACGCCTACAGATTGTGATGCCATCACCCAATGAAGCATGTGAAATTTGGATGCGAGGATCAGCTGCAAGAAATTTGTTAAACTCAATTGTTATCTCTCTGTCCTGTTTCCTGTGCTCTGGAACCAACGCTTCAGGCATTGCAACAAATCCTCTCCAGAGTGTGTTATCATAGACAACTAGGCCATTTACCTTTTACAGTTTCATCAGCCTCTCATGGTAGTTCCGGTAACTAACCTTGTCAGCATCAACAAAAGCAAAGTCGAAACTCCATTCGTTTTCATGCTGCATATCCCCCATGCAGCCATAAAAAGAAAGACAGAAAAAGAAACGTGACAAGCTTATTGTGGCAAACATGAAAGAAGACTAATAATAAGAGAAAGTTCCTCCTTACATTCTGTAATAGCTGATCAAGAACTGGTAAAGCCTCAGACTCAATGAAATCAATTTTGTCTGCGACACCAGCTTTCTTAATTATTGGCAACCCAATCTCAAATGTCTCCCGATTTACATCTATGGCTATGATCGGCAGTTTTATATGGCAAACCATAAGTAGTTTAATAGATAAGTATAAGGTTCTCACTGAAGAATATCCATTACAGACCTTGCCATCCTCTTGAATTGTAAGAGCAGTGAGGAGAAGAGAGTATCCTGTGAAGACTCCCAACTTCAACTGTCTTTTTCGCATTTACTAGATTCAACAACATGGCCATCGACTGGCCTGCATCTGGTGCAGTAGCCATCATTGCCCTAGTAAATGACAAGCTAATTATCTTTCTGAATGCTAAGAGATATTTTAAAAAAAAAAGAAAAAAAGAAAAAAAAAGAAAAAAAAAAAGAGAGAGAGAAAAAAGAATCTTGTAAGTCCCCGCTAATCAGTTTAAAATCAGTAATGAATGGTTGATACAAACAACTTCAGTATTTCTTTAGTCACCAAGTACTGAACCAGTTAGATGATTTACAATTTGCCTGTCATCGATTGTGTTGTGCACCAATTCTTAAGGTGGTATTCAAATACCACATGAACTAATTTTCTCTGTTTCCTTCCATGGCATTCATAATTCTAGAAATTTTAATTTGATAAGTTACATGTATCCATGTATACCTGAAGTCATTTCAGGATAATTAACTTCTAATTGCACCTTTTGTTTTTCTTTCCTTTTTTGGTTTTCTCTATCAAAGGAACATGCAGAAGGTGCATTGCATGTTGATGTTTCTAAACACCAAAAAAATTACCTTGACAAGACTACACAAAAGAGCTAGCAAGTTAGTTACAATTTACAAAGAAGAACAATCACCTTGGATGACTAGCAGTGACATGCCTTAGCTCCTTGAGAAATTCTGGCTCGCGTGGGTAAACACTAGTCTCCAGGATATACTGCAACACCATTGAATAACAAAATTGCGAATTTAATCAAGAAAAGCTGAACAAAAAATAATAAAAAATAAAAAGAGAGAATGATATAGTACCTGATACAGATCATCACTCTGTAACAAACTCTTGGGAGGAGCACGTATGTTTTCCACATTTTGCTCCATTGCTTCTACTTACTGTATATTTTAATGAAGAAGTATCACTAAAGAATGATATCATTCAAAAAAGGACAAGGGTTATAATATTCCAGCGGGCCAGCAATTTCATTGTTTGGATACAACTTATAATTCCTGCGTTTGCGTTTTTGCTTTTTTTTTTTTTTTTGCTTGCCGTTGTTTGGATACAACTTAGTGAGTGTTTGTTTTTTTTTTTTTTTTTCCCTCGTTTGTTTACTTGAGCAAAACGTTTAATTTTTTAAAAACTTATTAGAATGCAATGAAAATCTGAAAGCGGATCACTTCATATCAATAATGCTTCCAAACAATATTAAAAAAAATTCAAATTGGTCCCTTTTTTTAATATTGAAAATGGCTAGTGGTTAGAGGTAGCTTTGGAAAACAGTGTGAAAATAATATTTTTCTAGAATACCTTCTATCTGGAGCTGGCCCAAAAGGGCTTGTTTATACCACCAATTAGGAGCTGCCACGTCAGAAATTTAATGAGGAAACAGTACACTCTATCACACAGGATTATAACTCAATTAAAACTAAAATCATCAAATATGTATCAGATTAGAAGCAGAGACCTGGAGAAACAGCTCCAATTAATTGAATAGTGGAAAGGTCCTTGGGCCCTGGCTAAGATGGTAAAGGTGAGCAGTGAGGTCAGGGAAGATCTTAAGTTCAAATCTTTCCAATTAAACTAATTTGACAAATAGTAGAGAGCCTTGATATGGTATTTAATGATAATAGATAGTATTTCAAGAATGGGTTAGGCGTTGGTGCTGTTTCTCCAAGTCTCTACTTCTGATTTGATACGTGTTTGATGATTTTAGTTTTAATTGAGTTATAATCCTGTGTGATAGTGTATTGCTTCCTCATTAAATGTCTGACGTGGCAGCTCCTGATTGATGGCATAAACATGCCCTTTTCTGCCAGCTCCAGACCGAAGGTATTCTCATATTTTTTTTATAACAAAAAGACTTTGTAACATCTTTAATGATTTGTGTTTTGATTGTCTCATTATTGCTTTGCACTTGGTTGCTGCTTGTTAGGTTATAGATTGACCTCATTTAATTAATCTAATTAACTAAGTTGGTTAATTGGTCAAATTACATGCAAATTAGATTAAGACACAATTAAATTACTAAACTAAATAGAGTGCAGTAGAAATTAAGTTTGACATGTTGATTTGATCACGATGAGAAACCCTTGTTAGCAAAACCCCACAAAGTGAATATCGAGTCACCACTTCTGAAGAATCTACTAAGGGTATGTTTGGTAGACTGTAATAGGTATTGTAATGTAATAGTTATTCTTATGGTTTAACTATTCAGTAGTTTTTATTCACACAAAAAATGTTACCTCTCTCTCTCTCACTCTCAAATTGTTTTTCATTTTTTGTTTGATTTTTTTATTTTTATTTTTATTGCATCAATTCTTTAGGTTGATGAATTTTTGTGTTAATTAGAATTCTACTTTGGGTTGTGCAATTTAGTTTTGTGTTTTAAGTTATCATCTTTTATATTCTCTTTGACTAAATATTATCTTATTGCATTATACATATAGTATATAATAATATAATGTTATTATATTACATAGAATGACTTAGATAATTCGATGTTTATTGATATATATTTTATTTTTACTCTTTTTTCCTCTCAACTTATTTCATTCAATATTTAAATCTAGTCACATCCTCCATACTACTACATTATGCAGTACAAATCAAGAATATGGCTAGACACAAACTTGTCTTCCTTTACCATACATTGGGGAAATCAATATATTTGCGTGATAAAGGGTCATATAATTTATTATTTAGATAGCAACCTTTGAATGTGTCTAGGCCCATAGATTGAGCAATTTGTAGACTTAAAATGCTATTGAGAATGAACTTTTTGAATCAAGTCTAAAAAAATATGAACTACTATATATCATTTAGATAAAAAATTTGTGAGGGTCCTTTTTGGAAAGTGTCCAGGCCCAAGTTGAAGCAAGGACCCTAGGCCTTTGAGTTGTTATTTTAAGGGGACTGGGCTTAGTTCACCGCAGCTAAATGGGCTATTTACAAAACCAAGTAGTGCACAGAGCAAAAATCCTACAATACGTACATACTAGCAAGAATATATATGTATTGAACAACAAGAAACAGTAAAGGAACAATGTAATAAAGAGAGAAACGAATATATCGTTAAGGATCCTTAAAACACTAAGAAATGTTTCATTACTTTCTTTAGTTATAAATCACAATGTGCTCACTAAGCCGTATTACAAGGTTCAAATAAGCTCAAAAATTACAAACTTAGATGACTATCTAAACCTCTAAAACTTGCAAAGTTTGAATCCCTTTGAATCCAAGTATGTTCTATAATGGCTGTTTCGAGATACCGGACGATATTCGTCTTTCTTTTACTACTTTCTTTGAGTTTTTGATAGAGTTTTCTTAATAATTCTGTTATGATTCACTATTTTTGAATGCCTCTTCAATGTTGGCTGCTTCTCTTTTTTATAGCGTCATTCTAGAATTCCGGGATACCATTGATTCCCTTCCTCTGCTCCCCTAGGTACCAGAGCCCACGTTGTGCCAGCCATTTTGATGACTGATCATTTCCTTGTTTCTCATAGTTTGCTTCTTTTAGTGCTGTTTCCCTAAAAGTTTCTTGCTAACTTTCCATTCTGGGGTGTCCTGACCTCCAATCTCTCTTCCCTCTAGGCTTCTAATCCTTACCTTTTTCAGACTTAGCTTTTGACTGTCCTTCTTTTGTCATTTTTCCCAGGTGAGCCGAATCCATTCCTACCAGGTTGGAGGTTTTCTCGGCTACTTCTCTTTATAGTTCTTCTTTCTGGGTTGCCCGAGGTACCAGCCCCTTGTTCATGAATTGTTATTCTCCACGCCTTCTGTTTCCTTTCTGCATCACTGGGTGACTGAGAAGGATGTATTTGTCCTTCGTTCTTTGTGTTTCTTGGTGCTCTTTTTGAATTGTCTTAATCTCATCCTAACTGTGTTGCATGTTTCGAGGATCCCGAGCCCTTGGCAGTTTCTGGGTATCCCGGCCCAGTTCTTTCCACTGAACTTTCTTTGATTTTCTGATCTTGATGGATTGGACTTTTTCCTTTCTTCCCTCCGTTTCATGGGCCCTAAGGCCTGTCCTTTTGTGGGTTCTGGGCTTCAAATCTTTCTTTTGATGGACTTGGGCCATCCTTTTCTCTTGTGGTGAGCTCAACCCTTTTATATGAGGTTCACCCACTTTGTTTTTTTCCTTTTGGGCCTTGGTGTTATAACTTTTTAGACCTCAACAAACTTTTATCATAGATACATTAATATTTTTTTTGCCACAAATTTAAATCATGCAAACTTAATAATTTTATATTATGTGTTAGCATTGTCTCTGCTTCATCTTCTTGTTCTTCTCAAAAATATTATGTATCATCTTTAAAGGATGCTAACAATATTGATCTTATGGGAAAAGTTACATAAAATACTGAGAAAAAAATGTTTTATATTACAATCTACTAAAAATGTTTTTTTTTTTAATATTTAAACCTTTTTATTTTTCATATCACTGACGTGTTTTACAACCACCACATGTGTCAACATAAGTCTTAATATTCTTAAGTTGTTTCAGCAAAAAGAAAAAAAAAAGTTGCCACAAAAGATGAGTTCATGTAAAGTTTTTTGCAAAATGAAATATATGTTTTGTAAGGCCACCAAACTTGATAATTTGCAAATGATGGAACCACTCGCAACAATATTTGCATAGTTATATAGTTCTAACTAAAGCAATAGTGTATACTTTTAGTCTTCAAAAAACACACATCTACAAGTGGTTAAACGTCCATCTTGCGTAATTTTAACTTTTCATATAATTTTACTTTTATATATTCATCTATTTTAATTTAGGTATTTTTTCAAAAAAAAAAAAATTGATTTAGATATTTATAAGTAAACAATGAAATAATGATTCATGAATATAAAAAAAAAAATTATCTATACATATTGATCTTGTGTAGTTGTAACTTTACATATAATTTTGCATTTGCATATTCATCTACTTTAATTTAGATGTTTATAACTTAATAATGAAATCTATAAACAAGGTAATTAAAACAATCATATTTCTACAATTCAAAAAGTCACAATTTATTTTTTCAAAAAAAGGCCTTTTACATTTCCTTGGAATTATTTTTAAATTTTTTTTATAAAACCTTTGACATACCACTAATCTAACAACTTCATACATTAAAAAAAATTTAAGGCTCATTATTACTTCTGTTAATATATTGTGGATATCTTAATTGATTGAGAACAAACTAGAGAAATGCCTTTCATAATTCCTTGAAAATTTAGATTGAAAAAAAAAAAAAAAAAACCCTTTGACTTACGACTAACGTAACTACATCTATAACTACTTAAGCCATCCATGATATCTATTTCTTATTAATAACCATAAATTTTACAACTAGCAACGAAACATATAAAGTAATAAAGAATAAATGAAGGAAGAAAAAAAAGAAATGAAATCAAATGTCAATTAATAACCATTATTTGGAAAATAAAAAGGTGGTCAAGAGGAGTAAGAAATAAAATAGAGATGACTATACAGAGGACATTGAAAACTATATAGTGCAATAAAATCAACCATTACATTCACTTAATTAAATAATTAATCAACAATTAAATATAATATAATAATAAAAAATTTAAACTTAAAACTAATCAAACTCTAACTAGGGAAATTTTACACACACACACACACACACACACACACACACACACACACACACACACACACACACACACACACACACACACACACACACACACACACACACACACACACACACACACACACACACACACACACACACACACACACACACACACCATGACTTAAGAAAATTTAATGACTAGTTCTACCTTTTATTTAAAAATGTCTATGTTATGCAAATCATCAACCAATAAATATATGATAATGGTAAAAAAAAAACGTTATAGACAAGATTATGAAAAATATGATAAAACTATATATATATATATATATATATATTTTTTTTTTTTTTATAAAAAAAAAAAAACTCTTTATAAAGTCTAGGGACTAAAATAGTATTTTATCAAAAAAAATTATCACACGCAATGTGTGGATTTATGACTAGTGAATAGTAATAAGCATTACATTATAGCATTTTGTATTCCTTGTAATATCTATTCCTATTCCTATGTAATTACCGTTCTAGTCTACCAAACGTGCTCTAACAAGAAAAACCAGCTATAAGTACAAGGAATCTTACCCTACATGCCTATCTTGAAGTACCTACTTATAATAGAACCTATTGAGCTATACCAGTCTCAGCTATAATCCCCAATTGAACTTGATTTTGTAGAAGATTTCTTCTTTGCATGAATCTTCCTATCCGTGACTAACTCCAAAACAACATTTTTGATTGTTGTAACTTTACAGAGTTCTTCAATCCATGCTCGGATGAACCGGAAGTAGCTTCGCACAAAGCCCTAGGTGCATAAACGTTGCAACAACTCCTGTTATGCATGAGTCTCTTTGTCTCTCTGATGGCGGCTTTAAAATATGTCTTTTATATGTTCTGGAACCCTAGTACACGAATCCCTAGAAGGCCAAGTCATCATGGGCCAAAAACTGAATTTTACATTCAAGTTACTCGAGGCTCGATAGATCGAGAGGTGTTGAGCAAGTATCAAGGTTCAATCTCGATAGATCAACAAGTATCGAGCAAGTGTTGAGATTTATAGTTTTAGCTTTTCTTGTGTAGTTTCTTGAGCAGTCTTATGTCTTCAATAATACCACTTGTTAATCACTTTTGTACTACTTAAACACACTAGAAACTAATATTCAATTACATATAAAACGCGTTTTGATCTCAGATATGCCACATACCTTGGCCATCTGCTTTTCTTCTAATGATATAGTGCTATTTGTGTGACATTCAAACTCATATGGACAAAAAAAAAAAACAAAAGGCTTCATACACTTATTCCTCCTTTAATGAGGTGGAAAACAATAAATATTTAATGATGATACAGATAATAGTGTTTTTTTTTTAACCGTTAGAGCTTTTAGAAATCTATGGTATAAAAAATGTGTAACTTTTTTATTTTAGAGGATCAATTGGTAAAAGTCATTTTGAATGATGTAAGATGATGAGCTAGGGCATACGTCCATGCAAAGGTTTCTGCCAGTGATACAAGCCTCTCTACTATGCTGAGAATCCAGGTGAAATATTGGATCATTATAGGCTAGGCTTGAGCAGGGTTGGGTTTGTATTGTGTTGTGTTGTTTTGGGAGTTTTCTTTGTTTGCTTCCCGGTTGGCAGCCCTGCTGCCAGTGTTGGGGTTTTGAGCTGTAATTGTTTGATTCTTTTTTTTTTTTAAATTATAAATAATATCACCTTATTCACCCAAAAAAAAAAAAAAAAAAGAGAAATTGTCAACATTTCTTTTTGTAAATAAGGAGGAATAAGTGACTGAGCCATCTGTTTTTTAGCAACCCCAACTTAAGGTGATTCCAAAATCATGTGACATTCAAACTCAATTTACAATCAAAACCAAATTACTCATATACCATCTTAAGGACTAATAATCTAAGCGAGGTAGTTCAGGAGCATTTACGTTCAACCTCATAAAGCAAGTAAAATGCAGAGAAGTTTCAAGAAGTCATTTAGTAGAGACGCCTACAGATTGTGATGCCATCACCCACTGAAGCATGTGAAATTTGGATGCGAGGATCAGCTGCAAGAAATTTGTTAAACTCAATTGAAATCTCTCTGTCCTGTCTCCTGTGCTCTGGAACCAACGCTTCAGGCATTGCAACAAATCCTTTCCGGAGTGTGTTATCATAGACAACTAGGCCATTCACCTTTAACAGTTTCATCAGCCTCTCATGGTAGTTCTGGTAACTAACCTTGTCAGCATCAACAAAAGCAAAGTCGAAACTCCCTTCATTTTCGTGCTGCATATCCCCCACACAGCCATAAAAAGAAAGACAGAAAAAGAAACATGACAAGCTCATTGTGGAAAACATGAAAGAAGACTAATAATAAGAGAAAGTTCCTCCTTACATTCTGTAATAGCCGATCAAGAACTGGTAAAGCCTCAGACTCAATGAAATCAATTTTGTCTGCAACACCAGCTTTCTTAATTATTGGCAACCCAATCTCAAATGTCTCCCGATTTACATCTATGGCTATGATCTGCAGTTTTATATGGCAAACCATAAGTAGTTTAATAGATAAGTATAAGGCTCTCACTGAAGAATATCCATTACAGACCTTGCCATCCTCTGGAATTGTAAGAGCAGTGAGGAGAAGAGAGTATCCTGTGAAGACTCCAACTTCAACTGTCTTTTTTGCATTTACTAGATTCAACAACATGGCCATCAACTGGCCTGCATCTGGTGCAGTAGCCATCATTGCCCTAGGAAATGACAAGCTAATTATCTTTCTGAATGCTAAGAGATATTAAAAAAAAGAAAAAAAGAGAAAAAAGAAACTTGAAAGTCCCCGCTTAGTCAGTTTAAAATCAGTAATGGTTGGTTGATACAAACAACTTCAGTATTTCTTTAGTCACCAAGTACTGAACCAGTTAGATGATTTACAATATGCCAGTCATTGATTGTGTTGTGCACCAATTCTTAAGGTGGTATTCAAATACCACATGAACTAATTTTTTCTGTTTCCTTCCATGGCATTCATAATTCTAGAAATCTTAATTTGATAAGTTACATTTATCCATTTATACCTGAAGTCATTTCAATATAATTAACTTCTAATTGCACCTTTTGTTTGTCTTTCCTTTTTTGGTTTTCTCATTCAAAGGAACATGCAGAAGTTGCATTTCTTGTTGATGTTTCTAAACACCAAAAAAATTACCTTGACAAGAGTACACGAAAGAGCTAGCAAGTTAGTTACAATTTACAAAGAAGAACAATTACCTTGGATGACTAGCAGTGACATGCCTTAGCTCCTTCAGAAATTCTGGCTCACGTGGGTAAACACTAGTCTCCAGGATATACTGCAGCATCATTGAATAACAAAATTGCGAATTTAATCAAGAAAAGCTGAACAAAAAAAAGAAAAAAGAAAAAAAAAAGAGAGAATGAAGTACCTGATATAAATCATCACTCTGTAACAAACCCTTGGAAGGAGCATGTACGTTTTCCACATTTTGTTCCATTGCTTCTACTTACTGTATATTTTAATGAAGAAGAATAACTAAAGAATGATATCATTCAAAAAAGGACAAGGGTTATAATATTCCAGTGGGGCAGCAATTTCATTGTTTATGAAGAGAGAAAACATAACTGCATATATATCTTAATCTCATGAAAAAAAGAGAGGGGCCTTTTTATACACATAAATCTCCTTCACAGACTTATACTAATACTATGTTTGGTTTGCCACTAAGGAAACAAAAGAATAAATTTTTTTGAGTTTCTCCTATTTTCATTGTTTGGTTAGTAAATAGTGAGGGAATAGAAAAGATTCAAAATTTTCCTCATGTAACTAAAATTGTCCCTCCAAAGATAGATGATATTTTAATAGAAAGTTAGTAACAAGAAGAAAAGTTACCATTTTTTTTTTCTTCTGTCGAGTTTCCTTGCATTTTCTCTACATAACCAAACAGCATAAAATAATTCTATTCTTTTCCTCTCTCTTATTTTCCATTGTTCATTTTCTCTCATAGAAAGTAAGCAAACGGGGCAGAGTATATATGACATCAAGGGTAAAGGTTGATTATCCTAGAAAATTGGACTGAATCAACTCCATCAACCACATCAAGCAGTAGTCTTGTATACTAACATGAAGAATACAAATCAAACCAACAAGTTCAATTACCAGAGGTTCCAAAAGCCTTGTGGCTCAATGACACTGTCTGGTTTTCCTATGAAAGAGAATCTGTGTTTGAATCCCTTCTCCCCCACTTGTTGTAAGAAAAACAAATTCAATTACCGGAGTCTGTTAACGATTAATCCCCAGTCTTTGCAAAATTCCTAGGTCTTTAGTACTGATCAGTTATAAAACATCATCATCTAGGCTACAACTATCTTCTCAAATTAGTTATTTCCATCACAATGTTTTGCACCTTAACACGTCTTATAATCTCACATTAGTCTGTTATACTATCCTCTTTATATTTATTTTAAACCAAACATTATGATCTATATTCCTTGTAAGTGCAGCAAAACACTCAAAAAATCAATCTTGGTATTTCACTTAACCAAAGGGGCCTAACAAAAACAGAGGGTATTACTCAAAATTCGATTTTTATGTCCATACACAAAAAAAAAAAAAAAAAATCATACATGGTCATTTTAGAAGGCTACCTTTAACATGGGAAGGGATTAGATTAACCATAATAAAGGAAACTAGAAAATAATCACACCTACCCACAAAAGATACATAGAAATTATATAGTTCTAAACTATCCAAAAAACACAAAAAGAAAAGTTCTAAGCGAAGTGAATGCTGCAGAATTATTTTGAAAAAGGTTAGAGAGAGTACCAATGGATTACGGTGTGAAAAAAATGGTTGAATCAGGAACTGAATTGGGCTTCCACAAGCGCCACACAGTTCTTCATTGCAACTTCCTACACCTTCATAAGGGAAAGTGGTTTACGTGTCAAACGGTCAATGAGTCGTGAGTGCTGGCGGAGACTGCAAGTTAGAAAAATTCAAAAAAGTGAAACACAGTTATTATTTACGGTAATTTGCAAAAAGACATCTCAACTATAGGGATACTTGTGTTTTTACTTTTTACACCCCCAAGCTATAAAAAGTTACAACTATTACCCAATTTGTAACAAATCTAGTCATTTACACCCTACTGTTCATCTTGATGATGTTAACTTTAATGGCCATTGTCCGAAAATTAGATGAAAAATCTGTCCAATGAAATTCCGATTTACAAAAATGCCATGTCAGCTTGAAGAAAACTTATTTATATTTATTTATCTAACAAATGAGCCAAGCTCAAGTCAATATTTAGGCTTGATAATTAAATGAGTCAAACTCAAATATAAACAATACAATATTGGTTATCTATTTTTTTATAAGTTCATAACAAAAATCATTCTAGCTAAAGTAATATATAATTTCAACTACAATCCATTTATTAATTATTAGCATAGATTAGTGAAAAAGGATAAAAAAAATAGCTATGATGTTTATTATATATGAGAAAAAAAATAAGTTAATCAAGGGGCTTGGGAACAATCTTGAGTTTGTTCAACAATAAAATAAACCAAACTTGAAAATTTAATCTAGTTTGTTTATAAGTTCGAGTTCAGCTCGTTTACATCCTTGTCCACAATGGTGTACTGTGCAATTTAATCGGTTCGAAAAAGAAAATGGCCTTGGAACTGGAAGAATTGGGCAGCATAGAGATGTGTAATGCTTTGCCTACTCCTTTGTTATGTGACAAGCATATGCAATTGTTTCTCAAGTGTTATTGGACTAGTTCCTCTTTTGACATGTGGATCGTCATTTAATTTAGTTTTTCCAATATTAATAATTATCAAATTTCATATTTAGACCAAAAAAAATCATATTATGTTAAACTTTCATATGAATTGTATGGGTTACAGACTTATATAACAACTATTTAAAGACGCTTTTGTGTTTTGTGTCAACTTGCTTGTAATAATTGTGAGTAATGGGTGCACTTTTTTTTACAAAAAAATTTCACAATCAATGAATTGTCAAGATATTATTAATTATCATTTAGGCTTATTACTAATACCACTTTATTGTCTACTAGTTACAACTCCCCACTTCAATGATTGTGAATAATTTTGTGAAAAAAAAAAAATTCTAGACTTATTGATTTTTGTAGTCATGTTTAAATGATAGGATAAGGGTAGGAATTGCACTTTGGAAGAACTTATCTTCTGCCTTTGTGGAAAGAGCAATAATTTGATAAAATTATAGACTGTTGGCGTAAGGACTTCTTTGTCAAGGACAATGGAATCAAATCCCACTACTTGAAAAGGAAGAGAGGAGGAAGTTCTCTTCCTCCTCTCTTCCTTTTCAAGTAGTGGGATTATAAATATATAAAAAACAGCAAGAGGGATCGCACCTCACTGGCATGACAACACACATCTTTAACTTGTCATATAAGGCAAGAAGGCATATTCTCATTGTGATAAAAAAAGGGGAGAAAATAATGAGAATGATCCTTACAAAAAATAGATAGCGTCCCTCAAATAGTTTGGAGGAATTTCCACCGACCTACAACATGACAATTTACAAGATCATCCTTATGTATTATTTAAATTAGTTTATAACCCCATACATATGCATAGAATTACATAAAAGATATATATTAAGATGCATAGTATTTTCCTCAAAAAAAAAAAAAAAAAAAGATGCATAGTATAATTCTTACCTATATAATTTAAATATTATTGATAGTCATTCTTATAATTTTTTTTAAACTCTTTAAGAAGTCTTGTAATAATATTATTAAGTAGAAAATGTAAATTATCCAATTTCAATTTTATTTATTTATTTTTATGTTCATTAATTCTAGATACTTTGGTTTTTGTATACAATAACTCACTTGGATGGATATTTATGATGTGGTTCCACATTTGACTCCAAAATTAAGAAATAAAACTCTAAAAATAAATAATTTATGACACATGACGCAAAATTGGACTTCAATTGTAAAATATAGTTATATTTTCTCTAAGCTTTGCCTATATATATATAAGTCATATAATTCATTAAAAAAGTCATGTGATTAAAACTACATATGGATAGTCTCTTTAATCATCATATAGTAAATTGGAGGAAAATAGCTCCAAATCGGTTAAAAACAAGTGAGAATGTTGGGGAGAGAAAATCTTGGAATAACTCCTATTGATAGGGGTGTCAATGTTTGACCCAACTCGTGAACACGACATGGGTTTTTGCGAGTTAGGGATGAGTTTTAGCAGGTTTGGGTCATAAACGGGTCAACCTGAAAGCGACACAATAGCGATATGATAAGAAACATGTTATAAGCGGGTCAACCCGTGTAACCCACAATAGACATGTTTGACACGTAAATTTATTTGTGTCAATCCGAAATAACCCATTTAATACAACCAGTTTAACTAGTATAACAAATAAATATTCATTTTATTTTAGATTTGTCAAATACCTTTTATATCCAACCTATAAGCGGGTCAACCTGTGTAACTTACAATAGATACGTTTGACACGTAAATTTATTTGTGTCAATCCGAAATGACCCATTTAATACAACCAATTTAACTAGTATAACAAATAAATATTCATTTTATTTTAGATTTGTCAAATACCTTTTATATCCAACTTATATTTTAAATTTAAAAAGAAAAGTGAGTAATTATAAAAACTTACAAGGGATATAATTGGAAATTGAAACTTTACAAACCCTGAGGATATTAAATTTTTGTTGAACTATGTTATTTTGAATTTGGATTGAAGTGTATGCACTTCTTTTGGGGTGTAAAGAACTTATTTCTAGATAGGTGTTATATTTTTGTTGAACTATGTTATTTTGAATGTGGATTGAAGACTTGAAATGTATGCACTACTTTTGGGATGTAAAAAACAATATTTCTAGATGGATGTTATATTTAATATTATATAGGTTAAAATGGTTTGTGTTATATTCGTTTCAATCCAACACGACCCGTTTATTGAGCGTGTCAAGTGGGTTGGGTTAGGTCAACTCACCTTATTAACAAGTCGGGTTAGAGTTGAAGGATCATGACACGATTATTAAATAGGTCGGGTTCGAGTTGAGTTATTTAGTCGAATATCCCTACCTCGACATGACATGAACCTGACATGTTAACCCGAATTTACACCCATACCTATTTAGTAGTTAATATAACATATAATAACATCATCTAACCCCAAAACTTAAGCCTATGATTTTGGGCCCAATTATGTTATATTAATCATTTACTTTTATCATTATTTTTTAGCATAGGACTTCACTCACACCGTCACACGTATATGTTGATAAAACCTTAACATAAAAAACTGCTCTCAGCAGATAGGTGCCCGTGGGGACCAAAGGAGCCATTGGAGCCATTGATAGTGTCAACATTCTTTTGTTGATATGGAAGAAATGGGTGAAGCAATCTGTATCTTAGCAACATCAGCATCTTCTGATTCAAAGTTGCAAACAGTTACATATGATAAGTAATATGCAATGAAGTAATAATCTATGCTGGCTACTTCGGGTGAATTTTACATTCCAGCTCATAAAACAAGTAAAGAAATAAATACTTGTGATGCTGCTTAGTTTGTTCTCATGCATTTCCTTTCTATAGAAAAAAGAAAACAAAGTAAAATACAGATTAAATCCAAGCAGTAATTCAGTAGAGACGCCTGCAGATTGTGATACCGTCACCCAATGAAGCGTGTGAAATTTGGACTCGCTGATCAGCTGCAAGTAATTTATTAAGCTCAATTGTCAACTGTCTGCCCGGTTTCATGAACTCTGGAACCAATGCAACAGGCATTGCAACTGACCCTCCCCAGAGTGTGTTATCATAGACAGCTACCCCACCCACCTTTAACAGTTTCATCAGCCTCTCATGGTAGTTCCAATAATTGACCTTGTCAGCATCGACAAAAGCAAAGTCGAAACTCCCTTCATTTTCATGCTGCATAAGCCCCATCCCCCGCAGTGAAAAAAAGAAATAAAGAAAAAGAAACATGAAGACCTTATTGTGGCAAGCATGAAAGAAGATTAATAATAATAAGAGGAAGCAATCCTTACATTCTGTAATAGCTGATCAAGAACAGGTAACGCCTCAGACTCAATGAAATCAATTTTGTCAGCAACACCAGCTTTCTTAATTACCGGCAACCCAATATCAAAAGGGTCCCGATTTACATCTATAGCTATAATCTGCAGTAATCTACAAGAAACCATAAGTAATTTAATAGATAAGTAGAAGATACATAAGATTGTCCATTACAGACCTTGCCATCCTCTGGAATTGTAAGGGCAGTGAGGAGTAGAGAGTATCCCGTGAAAACTCCAACTTCAATAGTCTTTTTTGCGTTTACTAGCTTCAACAGCATGGCCATCATCTGACCGGCATCTGGTGAGGTAGCCATCATAGCCCTAGAAAACGACAAGCTAATTAATTTTCTGAATGCTGTGAGATAAAAGATACTTGAAAGTCTCCAGTAACTCATTTCGAAGGCATGCTCATGAATGTGTACCATAACAAGTTCAATAATTCTTTCAATGCCAACTACTGAACCAGTAAGATGATTTAGCCGTATCCATGCCATCCATTGTCAAATGCATCATTTCTTGAGGGAGTATTTGAATATCACAAGAATCAATTTGCTCCATTCATTCACATGGCATTTCTTAATTAAAGAAATTTTAAATAGCTTAACAAGTTACATGGAATCCACACAGAAATTTTCATTTTCACGCTGGGGTTTCTAAACACCTACTAAGTTACATTCATAAATTTCAGAACATACAAGAACTATAGTAATTGAAAGAACAAGCACCAAGTTAGCTAGAAAGAAGGACAATTACCTTGGGTGGCTAGCTGTGACACGTCTTAGCTCCTTGAGAAATTCTGGTTCACGTGGGAAAACACTAGTCTCCTGGATATACTGCAACATTGTTGAAGAATGACATTAAGAATTTAAAAAAGAAAAGAAGAAAAAAAAATTATCAAAAAAGAAAAGAAAAGATGAACACACACACAAACACGCAAAAGAATGGTATTGTACCTGATACAAATCTTCACTCTGCAATAAACCCTTGGATGGGCTAGATACCATTTTCGCATTTTGCTCCATTGCTTCCAATAAAGGCCTAGGGTCATGAGGAGGAATCACTACAAGAATAATACCATTTACAATGGATAATAATGATAGGATATACCAGCAATAGTATTGTTTATGAAGAGAGAAAAATTAACAAATCTGCATATATATGCTAACTCAAATAATGTGAATCTCCTTCACAAACCTGTGTTACGTTTAGTTAAACACTGAATAAAAGAAAACAACGGAAAATTTTTAATTTCTCTTATTTTTTCATTGTTTGGCTAGTAAGTGAAAATCGACAGTGAGGTAAAAGAAAATAAAGAAGGAAGAAATTGTTCAAAAATTTTCACTGGTCAAGTCAACTAAAATTTTCTCTAAAAAAATTGACGAGAAGGAAAAAGTTAACAAATGTATCTTTTCTTATCTCTAGTTTCCTTCCATTATCTCTACATAACCAAACAACATGAAATAATTCATTTCTCTTCCCTTCTTTAGTGTCTATTGTCTAACCTTCAGGGTGTTTGTCTTGTCCACAATAAAGCCTGTCATAGAGAATCTCAAAGTGTACATATATATATATATATATGTGACATCAGGGATAAAGGTTAATTGTCTTGGCAAAATGGACTGAATCAACTACTTCAGCCCCGTCAAGCAGAACTCTTTTTGGAGAACATCAAGACTGTAATTCAAACCAACTATTTCAATTAATTCCCAGCCATTGCAAAATGCTCAGGTCTCAATTTTAATATCATCATATAGGTTACAACTATTTTATGAAATTCGTTCTTTTCCAACACAATATTTTGCACCCATTGATGCATATCATGTCTTATTGACTCCTGGACATTCGTATTTTAATATTGTCATATAAGTCCTTTTCCAACACACTGCATCACTTTTTTTTCACTCAAGAAACAACCTCGGTATCAAAAAAGAAAAGAAAAAGAAACAACCTCGGTATCTTACCTGGACTTGGACCTGGACCGAAGGGGCCCAACAAAGAACAAGGAACCCCCCAAAAAAAAACCAAAACCAAAACAAAACAGAGGGTATTGATCAAAATTCAATTGTATGCCCGTATGCCAGACAAAAAGCATAGATAGCCGTTCTAGAAGGCAGCTTTTAACTTCGATTAGTCATATGAAACATCTAAGATACAAAACTTTTAGAAGATAATAAATGTCACCCAAAAAGGAAGAAGATTATATATAGAGAAGTGAAGCATGCCTAGATTAAGTTATACCTGATTTAGTAAAGCAAATGAGGGAGAGAGTACCCAAGGGATAGTGGCGTGAGGAAGGAAATAAATGGTTGAATCAGAATTCAGAATTTCAGTAGTCAGGAGTCAGGACCCTGAAATCGAATGGAGAATCCCACCTACAGCAACCGGTTTTTGGGGTTGATACAAGGGTTTTCAATGGTTGGATGCACAACAACAATAAATCATTACTCCTGATAAAGAGATAGACATTGTTTTGCTTTTTTGGTTTGGTTTACCCGGTATTTTTTGTCCTGGACAGCTCCTTTTGTTTTAATCATACAATGACAGCTAGTAGATTTTAATCGTCACATTTTATTTAGTTAATAGATGTTGTGGTATTTTCTCATTAAAATAAAAAGAAATTCTAGTTAAAAAGGTATGGAGGTAAACCAAATCTTTGTTTTGTTCATGGGGCGACCAAAAAACAGAATAAATGAGAATTATTTATTACTATTAATTTTTTTTTGCTAAAATACAAAACTTACCCCTGAAGTTTCACTACTTTTTATTTCAATATTTTAAGTTTAAGTTTTGTCATTTCAGTTTTTTAAGTTTTATTTATTCACAATTAAGTCCCTCATTAACAAACTGTTAGTTGTTGCCATTATCCCACCCAGACAACATCGTTTTTACCCTTTATTTATTTATTTATTTAAAAGAAAGTTAATTTAAAAAAAAAAAAACAGAAATTAATCAATGTCATCCCTCCCATCTGAAAGAACACAATTGCAATCCCACCTACCTGATACCCCAGCCCAGCCTGATACTGAGAGGGAGAAAGAGAGACATTGAGAGGGAGAAGGAGAGAGAAAGAGAGATCGAGAGGGAAAACAGGGAACTGGAGCCATTGAATTTGTACAGTCCAACCAGAGCAAAGCCGCCCAAAGTCTTCCCTTTCAATCTTATGGTCCCTAGAAAATGTAAATACCTTGGGCACATAGGCTTCCCATGGCATTAAGTAATCTCCCACTTGAGTTGCTAAATGAGTTGACATGTTTGAACTGGATCCTCCTCATACTCTACACCTTAGCAAATCTGAAAGAAAAGCTCTGAAGGAGGAAATCCCCCATCAAAAGTTTCTAGGGAATCTGTTGCTTTCCACCACCATAATTCTATAATGACCCACTGCTTTGTTACTAACTTAGGATTTGGTTGGATAGAAAAAAGAAAATTAGGGAAAGAAATTGTTAGTATCAAGATAGGCTCCAGATGGAGGGACAACATTGATTCTTTCATTTTTTTTTAAAAAAATTTAATTTATTTATTTGAAGTTAACATTTTTTTTTAAAATTAATAAATAAATATAAAATATAAAATTAAAAATTAAATAAAGGGCAAAAATGGTATCTTCTGGGTAGATAACTGTAGCAACTAACAGATTGTTAATAAAGGACTTAATTGAGAATGAATGAAATTTAAAAGATTGAAATGACAAAACTTAAACTTAGAGTACTGAAATTAAAAGTAGTGAAACTTAGAGGATGAGTTTTGCATTTTTGCTTTTTTTTTTTTTTTTTTTATCAGAAAATTCTAATACCAAATAATTGTATTGTTGTACACAATTTTGGGCTAACTGGTGAGTTGTGAATGGTAAAGATGTGGACCCACCACTACACTTTTACCACACACAACTCGTCACATGACGAGTTGTGGCTAAAGTCGTGTACAATTATGTGGTCCTAAGATTATTCTTTTTTATTAAAATTTCTTAAAGTATTTTAATATAAAAGTGATTTAAATGAATAAATTAAAAAGATTAGTTGAAAAGTTTTTATTTATTTATTGATATTAGAAACAAATGGTCACATAATGGATATGGAATGAGATGAGGTTCTAAGTTTTAATAGAAAGGTCTATTACAAACTCTACTCAAGAGTCATGATAATTTTAAAGGAAGAATGATGTGCCTTTGTGTTAAAATCTCATTCTCTCTTCCTTGTCAATTTACATATGGTGGGATGGGCTAAGTTAAACAAGTTTAAAATCTACTAACTTAAATTTGATTTAATTAGAGACTCAAAATAAAATTCCAACCCAACTAGACCCATATTTCAACCCAAATTAATACAACCTATATGGGTTGAGTTGACTTGCATTGGATAGGTGGCTGTGCTTATATATTTCATACATTGTAAAAAATTGGACTCTTTCATTAACTATTCAAAAATTAATTTTTTTTTCAATAAATTATTACAATTCATTGTAATATGCCTAAGTTATATTTTGAATTTTCAAATTCATAATTAGTTCTTAAAATAGCAATAAAATAAAATAAGTGGGTTAAGTTGAATCATATAGGTTGAAAAAATTATTATCTCAAGATTCAAAATAAATTCTAAAACCCAATCCAACCCAACATTTAACAAAAAACCAACTTAATTTTGGACAAAATTTAGCTACAAAATTGGTTATACCTTAAGGCTACAAACTCACTTAATAAAATAAATATTACTACATATTTTGAAAATTTAACCGTTGAATTGCATGTTCTTTATGCTCTTAATAGACATGTCAAATTTTGTGTCAATCGGATATTATTTACTATATAATCTAAAAGTTTATATTTTATTCATAATTTTAAATTACAAAAATTATATAGGTTGAAAAAATTATAAAATAAGTGGCTTAAGTTGAATTATATAGGTTGAAAAAATTATCATCTCACAATTCAAAATAAATTCTAAAAACTAATCCAGCCCAACAATTAACAAAAAACCAACTTAATTTTGGACAAAGTTTAGCTACAAAATTGGTTGTACCTTAAGGCTACAAACTCACTTAATAAAATAAATATTAATACATATTTTGAAAATCTAACCGTTGAATTACATGTTCTTTACGCTTTTAATATACATGTCAAATTTTGTGTTAATCGGATATTATTTACTATATAATCTAAAAGTTTATATTTTATACATAATTTTATATTACAAAAACTTGCAATTTAAAAAATTTATTAATGACATAGCTAGTGTTCTTTAATTTTCTTGAATTTTTGCAAGCATAAAGGATATAAGAAGAAAATGTAATCCAATGATGAGTTTGTTAAAATTCACCTCTAATAAAAAAAAAATATTGAATAAGGTTGTAGTCTAAGGCTACAACCAATTTTGTAGCTAAATTTTGTCCCTTAATTTTTATTAAAAATTTTTACTATGATAATCTTAAATCCAAACCTACGTGTTTGGGTCTAAATCCCCAATTCAAATCCAAACCCAGAAATAAATCTAATCTTGTCTTTTGCAACCAAACAATCTCCTTCTCCCACAACAATCAAATCTAGTCGCCCCCAACATTTATGGCTTTTAAATCTCCAACACCATTCAAATTTAAAGAGATTGAAGCACAGGAAGAATGAAGGGAACCATTGGAATGAGACTGTCGTGATCCTATGAATGTCCTTCAACATTTCTTCCGTAATCTTCTATGAACAATATATATATATATATATATATATATATTAGTATTATGCCTGTGTGATGCACGGCTTAATCAAGAATCATGTGTAAATTAATGAAAATAAAAAAAAATATTTTATTTTAACTAAAATTAAATAGATAATAAAAATAAAGTAATATTTTACTCTATTTTTTTAAACAAAGTTACCTTTTACTTTTAGTTATATAATGAATGATTATTGTGTAAGATTAAGCTTTCATTAATGAATAAAAATCATATATAAGTACAAAATTAATTGAATGGAATATGGTAGATAATTATGCAGCTAATATAAAAGGAGATGCCTAAAAAAATTATAAAGTGAGTTTGCATAATTAAAGCCCATATTTAAATGAAAAGCCTTGAATTCAATAATTTAAAAAAAAGATTTAAAGCATATTTAAGTGATAATCTCAATGTAATAGTTAAGAATTATGAACAACCCAAATTACTAAACATTAGAAAATAAAAGTAGATATACTTACATAAGAATTGAATTTTTGTCTTTGAAAGTGACGGAGGAGGCACCGAATTTCACCCTATCAAAATTAAATGTGTAGATATAAGCTTCAAGACATTTTTTTTTTTTTTGGAGGAGAAAAACTCAATACCAACAAAATTGGGAGTTTGCTTTTTGAAACGATGATAGATACTTGGAAGTTCAAAATATTAATAATAAAAATCATGAACCTTACCTTATTATTTATAGTGACCTGAAAATCTAAATATAAAATTCATGGTATAATAAAACTATTATCCATAATCATTCCTATATTTATCCAACAAACAAAATTTCAACCACAGTAAACTTCAAAAAAAAAAAAAAGTTGATAAGAAGTTGTTTCTATTTAAAATAATAAATTTAAGTTGTGAAGAAGTTGATATGAAAATTGTAGTTGCACGATTTTCTTGGCCCAAACCCTTTTGATCAAACCTTGGCCCAAAGCACAACACATAATGAATGTTTGTAGAGGATGGGTGAAAGAACTTAGCCTCAGTGAACCTGGTCGGACTTAGGTATGGAGAAGATTGTTACAAGGATAAAAACACCAGAATGAATATTCCCCAGAAGCTTTTATTTCCTTAGTGATGAATACAGTTTTTCCGTCCCCTTTCTTTGAGGGATTCTATTATATTATATACCTCTATTATTCTTATCTGAACCTTACACTTGTTGATCATCTAAGCCCCCACTTGAGCACTTGTCCTATCAGACACCTTTATTATCCCCTTGTGAGTTGCAGTGGCCAAGGCAGTACTGTTCAGGGGTCTTTTCCTCATTAATGCGGCCAAGAGGGTGGTTGTGATACATTTAATGTGGCGGTAGTTGCTTTTCATGAGATATTTTGGGTTTTATTCTTTTTATATGCTTGGAGGATGAGCTGCAGTGGTAGGGGCGAGTTCTTGGCCTGGACTTCGTAGCGTCCGAGGAGATGTTACTCCTCGGACAGGTTTCTTTTACCATAGTTGGGCTTGGATAATGTTTCGACTATGACTTCTCCTCGGACATGATGCTTTTCGGACGGGCCTGTGTTTAGGTAGCCCATTGTTTTGGGCCGGGCCCCACAATAGCCCCTCAAAACTCCGGTTTTTATCTCCTTCCGAGGAGAAAAGCGGGGTTTTGATGTCAATGAGAGGATGGAAGCAAAGAAGCCTTGGGGCGCGCGTGCGGGCAATTACTTTTGGACGCGCTACAATTTACGAGGCGCGGCCATTTACTTCTGGAGGTTTCTTGTCCCCTTCATCCAACGGTGAGACATGGATCGAACGGCCATCATTATTTCTCGACTTTTTAGGCGAGGTCGATCTTTTCTCTCTCCTCCCGGCTATATAAGGCGTCAGACAAGCTCCCCTCTTCTTTTCTTTTATTCGCTCATCAGAACAGAGCCCTCCAGAGAACTCCAGCGCCCAGAAATCCTTACGCACATCCTTCCTTTAGATCTTCATCGTCATTTCTGCGAGGCGCCCTCCGTAGAAGAGCTTTCCGATTCCCTTATTGGGCATTTGAGAAGATACCTGTAAGTCCCGTTCGTTTTGTCGCTTCGACTTCCTCCTCGGACTTTATTTTTCCCTTGGTCTTTATTTTCATTCTTCCAGTATAACTCGGATGGGTAGATTCGAAAAATTAGTAAATACTCTGGCCGCTATGGAGGCCTTTAGGGCAAAATACCACATTCTCCCGGGCGTGGGGCTGCGGTACTGTCCTCTTGAGGGAGTATTGACAGATAGAGGCGAGGGAGAAGTTGTTATCCCCATGATTGCTTTCATAGAGGGAGGGATGACACTTCCCATGCGTAGGATCACAAGGGAGTACCTGTCCAACCATAGGTTGACGCCGCATCAGTGTGCCCTTAATATGTTCAAGATACTAGGCTGTGTAGATGTCTTAGACGAGCGGATGAATCTAGGCCTTACTTGGCACGACGTGGCTTATCTGTATGAGTGTCATCGCCTCGAGAGTGGCCTCAATAAGGGAGGGTATTATCTCAAATCCCGATCCGAGGTGGTTAGATTGATCTCCTGTCTTCCAGTCTCCAATAAGACCGTGAAGAATGATTTTCTTATTGCTTCGGGGGAGTGGTTCGACGGTATTCATTGTCCGACCAGGGCAGGAAAACCAGGTGCGGCGTCTTTAGGGCCAGTCCTTTTGGGGATAGGGTTTAGCATTGGGGGGTCGCTTTTCTAGCTTTCCTCACACTTGGAGAATTTCATGTACTAACCCCGTTGTTTTTGGATGTTTTGCAGATAAAGTTCACGTCGCTCCCCGGCTAAACTTCGTGAATGTGCCGGCGTTGAACTATCTTCTAAGGTCGGAGATTTACGTTGCCGAGGACGGACAGCTACGTGCGGCTCATCTGGTCCTGGGCTACCAGCCTCTAAGCCGCTCTTTTCAAGCTGTTGGTCACGCCATAAGGGCTGGCAGTCCGAGGTTGGCTAGGATTGACGTATCCATAAACGGGTTCCTAGCTCCACATGATCTTCCCCCAGTCGTTCTACCCGTTGTTCGGCATCCCCGTATAGCAGAGCAACTACCTCCGCCGGAAGAGCCTGGTGTTGCTGTTCCAGTTGAGGGGCACACCGAATCATCTCGTCTTTCCCTTGAGGAAGAAATAGACGAGTTTTATTTCGAGGAAGAAGTTCAGCAAGACCTCGTGGTTGAGCTTTCTGATCCTGAAGGAGAGCAGGACCGCAACTCCGTGGTCGCTGGTCCAATTATTATAACTTGCTCAGAAGACTCCTCGGACGAAGAAGGAGGTGATATGGGAAAGTCTCTGAGAGAGTTGATGTCCAGCCGAGGCAAGGGTCAGTCTTCGAAGGCGCCTGCCAAAGCGCAAACCCAGGACCCACCTCCAATCGCCCTTCAGGTCCCTACTGATCCTGGCCTCAAGGCTATCCCTGACCTGAAAAAGAAGAGGCAGGCTGACATTCCTGAGGAGGGCGAGCTGGTTACCCGGCTTACTAAGCAGCAAAAGGCTGCCAAGGGACAGAGGAGTAAGAGGGCAAACTCCTCTGAGAGCAAGGACGAGGAGAACCGTGCTGAGGTGCGCGCTACCCCGCGTACCTGGAGCCCTAAGTTGGAGTTGGATGGGGTCGCCATCCCCTACAACTCGTCGATCCGAGAATACAATCGGGGCCGAGCAGGGTACGTGGCTGATGCCTTAGAGCAACCCCTACTGCTTCCTCGGGATATGGAGGCCTATAGGCGGTTCTCTCAGCCGGAGCTTTTCCTATCCCTTAAAAGGGATCTTGCGATGGTGAGTAATTCTTTTACTGTTTTATTAACTTACTTAACCCTGCTAAATTCTGAGCCGATTTTATTTCGCTTGCAGATCACTCAGCAAGTATTTGTGGCTGAGGAATTTTGTCGTGATAGTCGGAGTCGGGCTGAGGCTGAGGCTCAGTCTCGGACGGAGATGGAGACTACCTTGGGGTCCCTCAAGCATGATCACCTTGGGCTTACTGAGAAGTTCAAGGAGTTGGAGAAACGGCGCAAAAGTGCTGAGGCTGGTCTGAAGAGTGCCGAGACTCAGGCGGAGGATCAGCGTAAAGAGCTGTATTCGACTCAGCTCAACCTCGCCACTGAGAAGCAGGCAGTGGTGGATCTCAAGACTGCTCTGCAAAGAGTCGAGAGTGAGCTGCGGAGGGCTAGAAAGGAGGCTCAGCTGATCCGGGAGGCTGCGGAGGCTGAAAAGAATGCTGCTCGCCAGCTTGGGGTCCAAGAAACGGAGGCCAGGCTGTCCGAGGAGATCCCTGAGGTGTGCAGGGACTACTGCAGTATCTCGTGGGCTCAGGCTCTTGATGCTGCAGGAGTTCCCGCTGATTCGGCGCTAAGGTTGCCTGAGAACGTTTTCTACCCTCAGGAGATTCGAGTGAATCCTGACGGCGCCCAAGCAACTTCTGAGCAGGATTTGGCGGTGCCTGACGCCGTCCCTGTGCCTGACAACACGAAGAATCCGGCTGCGGACCTTGCCATCGTGGTTTCTCCTCCTCTGCCAGAGCAGAAAGGAGACCCTCCTGCCAAGGCTTAGTTTTTTTGGCTTTTTAGCTTTTGTATTTTCTTCATCTTTGTTTTTACTATTTTTTTTTTTTGAATGAGAGTTGTCCTGCTTTTGCACTCTTTTGTAAGGACCTTTCTTTTGTATTGGTCTCGGAATATTAATATAGAATGTTTCCTTCATTTTCATGGATTTATGTTAGCACCATCCCTTTATTTAGCGCTGATAATGATATAAACGGTCGTGGTGAAGAGGATGTTGTAGCAAATTTGAGTGAGGGTTGCAACGGTGCTAGACTGTGCGTGCGCCTAAAAATGATTTCCCTTAGGTAATAGTTTCCCAAATTGTCGAGTAATAATTTCCCCTAAGTCTGTGGTCCGAGGACCCATGCAGGATTTAGGTTCTGTTTAAAACTGAGTAGTTGCCATAAGTGATAATTTCCCCTAAGTTTGTGGTCTGAGGATCCATGCAGGACTTAGGTTCTGTTTAAAACTTGTATGAATTGTCATGAGTAATAATTTCCCCTAAGTCTGTGGTCCGAGGAGCCATGCAGGACTTAGGTTCTGTTTAAAACTATGAATAGTTGCCATAAATGATAATTTCTCCTAAGTCTGTGGTCTGTGGAGCCATGCAGGACTTAGGTTCTGTTTAAAACTTGTATGAATTGTCATGAGTAATAATTTCCCCTAAGTCTGTGGTCCGAGGAGCCATGCAGGACTTAGGTTCTGTTTAAAACTATGAATAGTTGCCATAAGTGATAATTTCCCCTAAGTCTGTGGTCTGAGGATCCATGCAGGACTTAGGTTCTGTTTAAAACTTGTATAAATTGTCATGAGTAATAATTTCCCCTAAGTCTGTGGTCCGAGGAGCCATGCAGGACTTAGGTTCTGTTTAAAACTATGAATAGTTGCCATAAGTGATAATTTCCCCTAAGTCTGTGGTCCGTGGAGCCATGCAGGACTTAGGTTCTGTTTAAAACTTGTATGAATTGTCATGAGTAATAATTTCCCCTAAGTCTGTGGTCCGAGGAGCCATGCAGGACTTAGGTTCTGTTTAAAACTATGAATAGTTGCCATAAGTGATAATTTTCCCTAAGTCTGTGGTCCGAGGATCCATGCAGGACTTAGGTTCTGTTTAAAACTTGGATGAATTGTCATGAGTAATAATTTCCCCTAAGTCTGTGGTCCGAGGAGCCATGCAGGACTTAGGTTCTGTTTAAAACTATGAATAGTTGTAGATAGATCAGCAGATGAAGGATAATCACGAAACAAAACATGGGCGAAGCCATTTTCATTAATAACAATATCTTCTGAGGTTATTTACATTCCATGGCCGAGGTACAGTTTTTTCATCCAGATCTTCTAGGTAGTAAGAGCCTATCCCGGCCACGGATGTGACACGGTACGGTCCTTCCCAATTGGGCCCCAACTTGCCTCAAGAGGGGTTTTTCGCGCTGCCGAGAATCTTTCTCATCACGAGATCACCTGGACCTAGAGGTCGCAGCTTGACGTTGGCATCATACCCTTGCCTCAGCTTCTGGTGGTAGTAGGCCATATGAATCATGGCTTTTTCCCTTCTTTCCTCGGCTAGGTCTAGACTTCTTCCCAATAACTCGTAGTTATCGCTTGGGGTAAACGAGCTAGACCTCAGTGTGGGGAAGTTGTTCTCGATTGGAAGCACAGCCTTAGCCCCATAAGTCATCGAAAAGGGGGTTTCACCGGTTGAACGTCGCGGCGTTGTCCGATATGTCCATAAGACGTGCGGGAGTTCTTCTACCCATCTCCCCTTTGCCTTATCTAGTCTTTTTTTCAGCCCGTTCACGATGACCTTGTTCACGGCTTCGACTTGCCCATTTCCCTGGGGGTATGCAGGGGTGGAATATCGATTAATGATCCCAAACTCGCGGCAATACTCCCTAAAGCTCTTACTGTCGAACTGAAGACTATTGTCGGAAACGAGTGTACGCGGAGTCCCGAAGCGGGTGATAATGTTCTTCCAGATGAATTTCTAGGCATCTACGTCCCTAATGTTGGCCAAGGGTTCCGCTTCCACCCATTTAGTGAAGTAATCAGTTTCGACTATTATGTATCGCTTGTTCCCCGCAGCTTTGGGGAATGGTCCGACAATATCAAGTCCCCATTGTGCGAACGGCCATGGGCTAGAGAGTGGGTTGAGAACCCCTCCGGGTTGGTGGATATTCGGGGCAAATCTTTGGCACTGGTCGCACTTCTTAGCGTACTCTTGGGCCTCTCTTTGCATGTTCGGCCACCAGTATCCTTGGGTGAGTGCCCTGTGTGCCAGCGACCTTCCTCCGGTGTGACTTCCACAAATTCCCTCATGTAACTCTTCAAGTAGAGACTCGGACTCTTCTGGATGTACGCAGAGTAGGTACGGTCCAGAATAGGAGCGCCGATATAGCTTGTGGTCCTCTGATAGCCAGAACCGAGGAGCATTTCTACGTATCTTCTCGGCCTCTAGTCTTTCTTCCGGTAAGATATCGTCTTGGAGGAAGTTCCTTATGGGGTCCATCCAGCTGGGACTTTGTCTAATCTGATGGACGTGGGCCGGGTTTTTATCGGCGGGACTCGTCCTGATTAGATCTTCGATAATGATCATTCGTGGCAGGTCATGCGCAGAGGACGTGGCAAGAGTGGCCAGCGAATCTGCATGAGTGTTTGCACTTCTGGAAATATGCGTCAGATTGCATGACTCAAAACTCGTCTGCAGGCGCTTGACTTGTCCCAGATACTCTTGCATCCTAGCGTCTCTGGCTTCCAGCTCACCCATCACCTGTCCGACGACCAACCTAGAGTCCGAGAATGCTTCTATTACTCTTCCGCCCAGTTTCTGAACCATAATCATCCCTTGGAGCAAGGCCTCGTATTCGGCTTCATTGTTCGTAGCCGAAAATCCGAGCCTCAGTGATTTTTCAATGGCGGCACCGTCTGGTGATATCAGAACTATCCCAACTCCAGATCCTCTCTGGTTGGCCGCGCCGTCCACGTAGACCTTCCAATGCAGGGCTCCCCCTGCCGAAATGACACCAACCGATTTTCCATCCATGTCTTTCTTCTCGGTTACTGCTTCTATAGAGGGTTCAGCAAATTCCGCTACCAGGTCTGCGAGGACCTGTCCTTTGATGGAGGATCTGGGCATATATTTAATATCAAAGGCCCCCAAAAGCGCACTCCACATGGCAATCCTTCCGGTGTAGTCAGCGCTTCGAAGCACTGCTCGGAGGGGAAGCTGGGTGAGAACGATAACCGTGTGTGCTTGAAAGTAATGAGGGAGCTTCCGGGTGGCATGGACTACCGCCAGAATTGCCTTTTCTAGAGGTAGATATCGTACCTCGGCTTCATGTAATGATTTGCTCACATAGTATACTGGTCGCTGCACCCCATTATCATCCCGTATCAGTACCAGGCTTACAGCATGGGGAGCAACAGCGATGTACGCAAACAACACTTCGTCTGCTTCGGGGCTGGACATAATGGGGGGTCGTGACAGATATTCCTTAAGCTGCTGGAAAGCCCGAACACAATCCTCCGACCATTCAAACCCTTTCCACTTGCTTATCAGGAGGTAAAAAGGTCGGCATCTATCTGCTGACCGCGATATGAACCGGTTTAATGCTGCAATCATACCAGTGAGCTTCTGCACTTCCTTAGGGTTCCGAGGAGCCTGTAGGCTGTTTATTGCTTTGATTTGATCGGGGCTCACTTCTATACCCCTGTGGGTTACCATGTACCCTAGAAATCTCCCCGACCCTACCCCGAAGGAACATTTAGAAGCGTTCAACCGTAACCGGTGTTCTCTTAGGATAGCGAAGATTTCTTTAAGGTCTTTCACGTGCTCGGACACCTTTTTACTCTTCACAACCATATCGTCTATGTAAACCTCAATGATCCTGCCCAGCTGTGGTTCGAACATCCGGGTCATCATCCTTTGGTAGGTTGAGCCTGCGTTCTTTAACCCAAACGGCATCACCTTATAGTGGTAGTTTCCGATGGGCGTCATGAAAGCCGTCTTCTCCTGGTCCTCTGCTGCAAGGGGGATTTGATGATAGCCCTGGAAGGCGTCCAGGAAGCTCATCCGAGGGTGACCCACGGTCGCATCCACCAACCTATCTATTCGTGGTAGGGGGAATGGGTCCTTTGGGCACGCCTTGTTCAGATCCGTGAAGTCCACGCAGACCCTTCACTTTCCTGTCTTCTTCTTTACCACCACCGTGTTTGCCAACCATTCGGGGTAAAAGACCTCTTTAATAGCCCCTGCTTTTTTCAATTTTGCAACCTCGTCTCTCACGGCACTAGCGTGTTCTTTCGAAGGGCGTCGGGGAGGCTGCTTCTTTGGAATGGAAGACGGGTTGACGTTAAGGTGGTGACAAATAAGACCAGGATCAACCTCCGGGGCGTCATAGGCGTCCCACGCAAACACGTCGACATTTCCTCTGAGAAATCCGATCAGTTCTTCTTTTTCTTGAGCAGGCAATTCAGAGCCGACCTGAAAAAACTTGTCCGGGTCGTTGTTGACAGCGATCTTTTCTAAACTTTCACACCTGATCTCCTCGGCTGGCTCCTCCCCTAGCCCTGCCGAGGAGTCTGGTTGCTATAAGTTCTTTGGGGCCGAGGACTCGGCAACGGGCCGATGTAGGATAGCGGCAACCATACACTTCCTGGATACGGCCTGATCTCCTCGGATCTCTTCTACTTGTCATCTGGATGGGTATTTTACTTTTTGGTGGAGTGTGGAGGTCACGGCTTCCAGGGCGTGGATCCATGGCCTGGCAACTATCGCGGTATAGGGGGAGTAAGCGTCGACCACGATAAAATTTACCTCCACCACCTCTGACCCCGTCTGCACGGGTAGCCGGATCTGCCTTTTCGGCGTAACCATCCTCCCTTCGAAGCTGAGAAGAGGGGAATCATAAGCTGCCAAGTCCTCCGGCTTGAGGTTCAGCCCCTTGTATAGATCAGGGTACATTATTTCTACTGCACTACCTGAGTCTACTAACACCCTTCTCACATCGAAGCCTCCAATTCTTAACGTAACCACCAAGGCATCGTCGTGAGGTTGAATAGTTCCCTTCTTATCCTCGTCCGAGAATCCCAATATCAAAGAGCTTCGCTTTTTCGCCCTTTTGGGTTCCCTGTGCTTGTCCTCGGAGTAGGGCCGATCTACAGCCAATATTCTGGGGATGGGTGGCTCAGTTCTTCCTGGTGCAGCGAGGATGACATGTATCGTTCCAGTAGGGGGTCTTAAGGACACATCCTTTCGAGACTCTGGTATTGCTTGACCGTGGTGTCCGCTTGAGAGGTGTAGAAGGTGACGTAACTTCCCTTCTCGGACTAGCTGATCTAGGTGATTCCACAGATTCCTGTAATCCTCAGTGGTATGCCCATGGTCCTGGTGGTAGTGGCAGTATAGGTCCTGGTTACGCTTGGACGGGTCTCCGGCCATCTTCCCCGGCCATCTAAAGTAGGGCTCGTTTCTTACTTTCTCCAGCACCTGCTGTACTGGCTCCCTAAACACGGCATTCATTGTTTGTGCGTGGCTCTGTCCAGCCTGTCGCGAGAAATCTTTCCTCGGCTGGCTAGGGTTATACCGTTCCGATCTAAAGTCATTTGCTTTGGGGGGAATGACCTTCTCCTTTCCCTTTCCCTGCAGCTGATCTTCCTCCACCCTTTTGTACTTGTCGATCCTATCCATCAGCTGATGAACATCGGCAACTGGTTTTCCAGTGAGGGATTTTCTCAAGCCATGCTCGGTGGGGAGGCCGCTTTTGAACGTGCTGATAGCAACATCATCATGGTTGTCATCTAAGTCATTATACACCTCCCAATATCTATCCGAGTACGCTTTCAGGGTTTCCCCTTCATGCATAGACAAGGATAATAATGAACTAAGGGGTCGAGGGACTCTGGTGTTTGTGATAAAACGGGAGCAGAAAGCCTGAGTGAGCTGCTTGTAGGAACCTATGGAATTCGTCTTCAAGCTGTTAAACCACCTCATCGCCATTGATCCCAAACTGGATGGGAAGATCTTGCATATTAAGGCTTCGTTTTGGGAGTAGATTGCCATTTTCTGGTTAAACTGGCTCACGTGTTCTACCGGGTCTGCTCGGCCATTATAGATGACGAACGCCGGTTGGTTGAAGAGTCGAGGCAGTTTAGCCCCTTCAATTCTATATGTGAAGGGTGATCTCGAAACCTGGTCCAGCGCCTTCTTCATGACATCGTTCCCTGAACCTTTGCTGGATGGGTTTTCATATTTCCGCACAGGGCGGGGTTCCCTCTCGTAGGAAAAAGTCTCACTTGGGGGGGTCCTCGACCTCCATCGGTAACTCACATCCTCCGCATTAGAAGACTCGTCTGAGTCAGAGGGGGACCGTTTTCGCCGCACACGTCGTAACTCCCTTTTCAGGTCGTCTATCTCCCGCTGCATGTCCTGATGACTATTTCGCCTCTGGGACACGTGACTGCCTATCTGAGTGTGACTCTGGCTCGTCCGGACAGTATGCACACTTCCCTCACGATTCCCCCTGCCGCCTAGATCGGTGGGGTTATTCTGCCTCTGGGACTCAACGAGTTGTGTCTGTTGGGAGTTTGCCTGGTGGGGATTCTCCTGGTGCGGGCCTAGTTCTGCCATACTTCGACCGTTGTGCTAGCTGATGCTGTAGTTCTTCCCACAGACGGCGCCAATTGAAGTTGCACGATTTTCTTGGCCCAAACCCTTTTGATCAAACCCTGGCCCAAAGCGCAACACACAATGAATGTTTGTAGAGGATGGGTGAAAGAACTTAGCCTCAGTGAACCTGGTCGGACTTAGGTATGGAGAAGATTGTTACAAGGATAAAAACACCAGAATGAATATTCCCCAGAAGCTTTTATTTCCTAAGTGATGAATACAGTTTTTCCGTCCCCTTTCTTTGAGGGATTCTATTACATTATATAGCTCTATTATTCTTATCTGAACCTTACACTTGTTGATCATCTAAGCCCCCACTTGAGCACCTGTCCTATCAGACACCTTTATCATCCCCTTGTGAGTTACAGTGGCCAAGGCAGTACTGTTCAGGGGTCTTTTCCTCATTAATGCGGCCAAGAGGGTGGTTGTGATACATTTAATGTGGCGGTAGTTGCTTTTCATGAGATATTTTGGGTTTTATTCTTTTTATATGCTTGGAGGATGAGCTGCAGTGGTAGGGGCGAGTTCTTGGCCTGGACTTCGTAGCGTCCGAGGAGATGTAACTCCTCGGACAGGTTTCTTTTACCATAGTTGGGCTTGGATAATGTTTCGGCTATGATTTCTCCTCGGACATGATGCTTTTTGGACGGGCCTGTGTTTAGGTAGCCCATTGTTTTGGGCCGGGCCCCACAAAAATCAAGTTGTTAATTTTAATTACAAATCTGTTATACCGTAAAAATCAAGTTGTTAACATTATTAGGTTTTTTTTTTTTTTTTTTTTTTTTTTTTTTTTTTTGTTATCCAAAAATTTGATACTTATCCAAAAAAATAAATTAAAGCAAAATATATTTGAAAAAAAAAGTAGATAATAATTTATTATCAATTCTTCCCGTGTGTATATCCTCCCAATGAATTTGGTTTTTATTTTTTAAATTCATGGGATTAGCTATACTTCTAGGTACACAATTACACATTTTAATATTTTATGCTTTGGATTTTTTTTTCTTTCTATCCTATTATTTTAGGTTTTGTTGATAATATTTAGATAGATGCAATTGTAAGTTGTTGTATGGCACCAACCAACTAAATTTACTTCTCAAAGAAAAAACCCAAATAAATACATGTAGTGTAGTAATTAAACAATAAGAAAGTTGCTGCTTTTTTTTTTTTTTTTTTTTAAAAAAAAAAAAAATTTTATAATACACTACTCTAAAAAATAAGGATTAGATGAAGAATTTGGATTATAATACACTACACGTAAAAAATAAGGATTAGATGGATTAGATGAAGAATTTGAATTGTAATCAAATTAAGTTTTTTTACTAACTTAGAAATTATAGGAGAAGAAAAATACTAAAATCTAAAAATCTATTTTTTTTTTTTACAATTTGATAAAGCCACTTGGCACAACTATGATTTTTAAGTTCAATTTTTAATTATTATATATATATATATATATATATATATTTTATGTTTCTGGTACTGGATCAAGAGTCATTTTTAGAGAGATTGCCGAAATTTTGGTCAAAGAATTTCTGGCATAATTGAGATTCAAAGGAAACAACTCACAAAAACTCAAAAGCCGTGGATGACGATGACTTGATTTGATTGGTGTGGAAGAATGAGACTGTTTGGTGACAAAGACAAGATGAATGTGTTCGATTAGATTTGTAATTGCCAATTTTTTTTTTTTAAAGAATTATTATTATTATTATTATTTTTTATTTTTTATTTTTTTGTTGATAATTCGATAGTTGGGAGGAGGGTTTTGAATTTGGGATATTTTCATTGGAAATATCAGGAAGTGTCAATTAGTTGCGTTGACATTAAATTGTTTAATCGTAATTTTTTTTTATAGATACAATAGAATTTCAACTTATGGTAACCAAACTGTTCTATAATGATTGGTCTTTATCAATTGATTTCGGTGTAGGCAGAATTTATACCCACTATTAATTGAGATGTCTTATTGGGTCATCTCTTTGTTGAGGGCCATTTGTGAGAATTCAGGTGGGAAGAAAGAAAGCCCAATAATAAGGGCAACAAAGAATTGACAAAGCAGACAGCAAAACCATTAGGCCCAAGCGGTAGGAATAATGGATCACAGGCCCAAGAAATAAACAAATGAGTTTTGAAGAGGCAAGTGGGCTCAAAGAAGCCCGGAAAGAGAGAAATAGCATCCTATGGGCAGTATATGAGGTAGAAAAGTAAGAAAGGGCCGCTGCAAGCCCAATGTAATGCAAACTAAGAAAGTAAGGGGTTATGGCAGGCCCATAAACCCCAATGATGAGAATAAGGTTATTGGGCCAGTGAAACCCAATGAAGTTAGTAAAAAGCCTATGGGAATGTAGAATTAGCAAAAGGGCCGAGGAAGTCCAAAGAAAGCAAACGGGCCAAGGATGCCCAAAGGAAAATCAAAAGGGACATAGGAGCCCATAAATAAAAGCAAACCAGTGGCCATGCCAAGCTACTGAGAGAAGGAATAAACGGCTGGCCTAAAAGAGGCCCAGCAGGATTAAGTTATTACGGCAGGAATAACAGAACGACATTGCAAGAGACAAAGGAAACCAAGGAGTGGGCCAAAGAAATGTAAGACCCATCATCAAATAAAGCCCAGCTCCTGAGTGGAGCGGGAAAACAAAGAATAGCCCACATAAGAGGTCAAAAAGCACGAACGACGAGCCTCCAGACTCACGGCAGATGAATGGGCAACAGGAAAGTTTTGGACACATATGGAATGAAGGCACGCGCAAGGCTCTGGCACCACCAGCCTGTACCCAGCCAATACAAAGCATGGTGAGGTCGGGGGGTCAGAGGATCAGAGGGCATGGTTTGGTGGTGGGGAGAGGGGAAAATCTATTTTTATGGTTCCGGCTCAAGCTCTTTCGGGGAGGTGTCCTGCTGGGATGGCTTACTACCAAAAGAGGCAAGTTAAGTTGGAACCATTAGGTGCATGCCATGAGGGATAGGGAGAGAGAAATAACCCAGACAATAGCAGGAAAGGGTGCCACGACAGACTAGCAAATAAAATGCATTTCCTTGTCTGGCGCTGGGAGGATGACACACAGACGGAACAGTGATGGTCGGACAGTACACCCAGACCAGAAAAAGGGAGTTAAGAGTTAAAACAGTAAAATCGGGTCACGGTAGACACTATAAAAGGAGGGTCTTGCCGTGAACAAAAAAGGGAGGAACAACGGAACTTTGACTAAGAAATAGAAAACTTAAAAGAAATAACAAAGAAAACGAAGTGAGAAGAAAGAAAGAAATAGTGAGAATTAGAAAGGTGGGCATGCATCGGTAGATCAATCCCTTCTCTCCCTCATGAAATCTGGCCCTCTGTAAGAAAAAACTCGAAAGTACCTATGCAGAAAAAACTACTCAGACCCGTTTCCCTCAGGGCTGTTAACCTCTATGGTAGGACTCTTTCCTGAGAGATTGACAGCTTTGAGAAGGGACGTTCTCCCCTTTGTGGTTCTGCTCCTGCGGATTGAATTTCCGGTCGATTTCCTCTAGTATTCTGACTAACCCATGCTTATAAACATTTGATGTCCTCTGTTATTCTTTTTCTTTCTCTTCTGTAAAAAAGAAAACAAATAGTATTGTTATTGTAATTGATTTTAAGGGCCATTTGGTCAATTCCCCATTAAAGCAGCTAGATATTTTTTGTTCATTTTATTATTATTATGTCTGCCTGCCATGATTTGACTGAAACAATTTCGCCTGCCGTGAGCAGGTTCCTGGCAGACTTGGCCTAGTTTGCGCACAAGTCGGACCAACTTAAGCTGAAGCTGGGTCGGTCCCGACTCTCTTATCTAGAAAACTTGGGCTTAGTGCAGCAGGAGGTAGCCCAACACCACTAGCATGGCCCACCCCCTTGCACTCTATAGGGGCCTTTTTTGTATGATATGGTATGTTGGGCTGCCTCCTGCGGTAATGGGCTGGGCTGCCTCCTGCGGTGATGGGCCCTGGTGTTTCTGAGTAAGGGAGCTGGGGCCGTTCCAATTGTAACTCAACTTGGGTCAGTTTGTGCACAAACTTATGCCTTGTCTGCTAGGAGCAAATTTACGGCAAGCAGAATTGTTGCAGACGAGTTACGGCAGGCAGATATAATAATAACTAAAACAGAATATTTTGACTTATTTAAATAAACGGCTATGTATTCCCTGCTAATAAAGCATGATTACAGTCATAATGATATCAATCACAGAAAAGAATGAAGAAAATAATACTGGGTAATTTAAACGGGCATAAATTTAGTTTTAAACTTAGTCTGCTGCAGCAAAGCCAAAGAGGAGAGAACGCCTCTTCTCAATGCAAATAACCCCCCAGGAAAAGGATCCTGCCGTGGGGATTAATGGCTTTGAGGGAGTCGGACCTGAATGGTTGTTGCCCAAAAGAAAGAGTCCTTGTTTGCGTTTTGGGAAGAAGGTGAGATTTGGAGGGGAAGAGAGAGAAAACGATCTATAGATGCATGACCTATTTGATCCAACTCCCGTTTTTCTTAGTTTTCCTTTCTTTTCTTTTCTGTTTTCTTTCTTATCTTTTCCCTTTCTTCTTGCTCTGTTTTCTTCTTTCACTCAAGAAAATATACTCTGTTTTTCGATCCCTCTTACAGGACACAGCAAGAGCCTTTTTATAGTGCCTACCGCGACCATGGTTTTACCATTTTGCCCCTTAACTGCCTCTGTCTGGTCTGGGCGTACTTGACGACCACCAGAGGTGTGTGCCACTCACTCCTGCCAAACAGAGGCAGGTTTCAGTTCTCCCCCTACTGTAGCACTTCTTTCCTACCACGGTATAAATGCTCTCTCTCTCCACTCTCAAGGCATGCGTCCAACGGTTCCTCCTCAAACTTGCCTCTTTTGGGTGGTCTGTCATCCCAGCAGGACGTACCCCCCAAAAGGGCTTGGGCAGGAACCGTAAATAGATATTTTTCCCTCTCCCCACCACCAAACCATACCCCCTTTACCTCTTACCTCTGGCCCATGGCCCTACCATGTCCTATATTGGCTGAGTACAGGCTGGTGGTGCCTGGGCCTTGCACGTGCTTCCCTTTCAGATATGTCTAAGAGTCTGCCTGCTGCTCATGCGTCTACCGTGATCTGGAGACTCTCCGCCTGCGTTTCCTGGCCCTTCATGTGGGTTTTCCTTTGGTTTTTCGCTCCATTCAGGAGCTGGGCCTCGTATGATAATGGACTTTACATTTCTTTGGCCCACCTTTGATTTTCTTTATTGCCTGCCACGTTGAATTGTTATTCCTGCCGTAATAACTTAATCCTGCTGGACCTCCTTTTGGGCCAGCCGTTTATTCCTTTTCTCAGTGGCCGGTTATGGGCACTGTTTTGCTTTTACTCATGGGCTCCTATGTCCCTTTGGGCTTTTCCTTTGGGCATCCATGGCCCGATTGCTTTCTTTAGGCTTCCTCGGCCCGTTTACTATTTCCACACTCCCATGGGCTTTTTACTAACTTCATTGGGCTTCCCCGGCCCAATAACTTTATCCTTATCTTTGGGGTTCATGGGCTTGCCATAAACCCCCTACTCTCTTAGTTTGCATTGCCTTGGGCCTGCAGCGGCCCTTTCTCACTTTTCTACCTCATACTCTGCCCATGAGATGCTATTTCTTTCTTTCCTGGCTTCTTTGAGCCCGCTTACTTCTTCAAGACCCATTTATTTATTTGTTGGGTCTGTAATCCATTATTTCTTCCGCTTGGGCCCAATGGGTTTTTTGCTATTTACCTTGTCAATTCTTTGTAGCCCTCATTATTGGTCTTTTCTGTCTGCCTGGACTTCCGCAAATGGCCCTCAACACACTCTTAAAAAAAATGTCACTACATTGATCAATTATATATAATTATATATAGACAAGAAAACAATCGGAGCTAGACAAAGAGAGTAAACCAGACTTGGAGATGTTTTGTACCACTAGTTGCTCTTGTGGATTCATAGAAATGAGACTCTCATGGGATTTCGAGAATTGTGTTCCTCCCCAGATGTTTTGGTTCGGAAAGTAGCTGATTTCAAGATTCAATTCTTGGAACTGAATGATGGAAACATTATAGGGTTGCATGATATGTTTCAAAACTTTGTGTAAAGCTCTGTACTAGGGCTACTCTTGGGTTGGTAGTTTTGCTATAGGGCTGCAACTTTTCTACGGTAGGACTAGGATGGCGGAATCCACCTCCATCCATGTTTCTTTGAGTTTTTCGTACTCAGGTTGTACAGGTAATATATAGTTTCTGTTGGTGCAAAAATGCTAGAACATTTTCTCTTTCAATAAAATCTTCTATTGATTTTTTTTTTTTGAGCAAAAATAAAAAAGATCTTAAGTTTCACTGTGCAGGCCATTATATAAATAGAGATGGCTCATTTTCGCTTTTATATATATATATATATATATATATTTGTTTAAGGATAATGGAAGATCTCTTCTAATATTAAGTTTCCTAAAAAAACACATGAAACCTAGGACAATTGTTAATAAATCTCGTGTTAATTATTTTCATAAATCATAAGAAGTAGTTAATATAAACAAGGGTCATGTTAACGGATGCCTTCAAGACAATTGCTAATAAACCATATTAGGAAGGGTTTTACATAACTTTTATAGGAAATATAAAAAGTTGTCAACAAAATTAATTGATTTATTATTTTTTCATAAAATATTTCTAAAAATGGTTCTTAAATCAAAGTCCTTATGTCGTTTTTTAACATTTCCCTATAAACAAAACCTATGTTGTATATTTTGTTAAAACACTTATTATTATTTTATTTAAAGAAGTTGATAAAAACAAATACGTTGTTTTTATCTAAAAAAATTGTTGCAATTTAGTGTAGCCACTTGGCATAATCACGACTTGTATATATGCCCAAATTTTATTATATAGTATATAATACGACGTTCTTGCGACAAAATTAACCAGAGTACATTCAAAGTCTCTTACAAAATAGTCCAATTCTTTAGCAGTTGTTATTGAACAAAGACTGATGACAAATCATGGTCCAGTTTTTATTTCTGATTTCAACAGGTTCACAGAAAGCCTTGTCTGCACACATTTTTAGTCACAACTGAGTGAATATTTAGCAAATTCGCCTGCAGATCAGGACGCCATCACCCACTGAAGCATGAGATATTTCAACACGAGGGTCAGCAGAGATGGAGTTACTGAACTCAATTGTAGATTGCCTCCCAGCTCTTTTCTTTTCTGGAACATCCTCTTCAGGCAAAGCAACATATCCTCCCCACAGTGTGTTATCGTAGATAATTATCCCTCCAACTTAACCAATCTCATCATCCTCTCATGGTAATTCCAATAATTAACTTTGTCAGCATCAACAAAAGCAAAGTCAAAACTCCCTTCATTCTTTGGCTGCAATGTAACATATATAGAGTAAAACATTCTAATTCTTGAAAAGTGATCACGAAAACTAGAACATTTTTTTGGTGAAACTTAGAAAGTGCAACCACTACTAAAGCTTACATCTTGTAGCAGTTCATTAAGAATTGGTAAAGCTCGTGACTCGATAAAGTTAATTTTGTGCTCAACCCCCGCTTTTTGTATAATTGGCAATCCTATCTCATATTTTGTTCGATCAACATCTATGGCTGTAATCTGCAATTAGGCATTACAAGGCATAAGGATTTTGCCAAGACAATGTATTTAACATACCTACTGATCATGAATGGTTTGCATGCCTGCCATCATCAGGAATTGTAAGGGCCTTGAGGAGAGAGAGTATCCTGTAAAGACCCCAATTTCAATTGTCTTCTTTGCATTCACTATCTTCAAGAACATAGCAATAATTAGCTGACCTGCATCTGGTGATGTACCAAAGTATGCCCTGGACAAGATATTTGTCACTCAACCTGTTAGAAGTAATCACGTGAAAGTATAGCCCAGAGTCAATGAAACCATGGAAGTTCAAGTAAGTTTAAAGAAAAGAACCTTCTAGGACGGTTCATAGTTTTCCAATACCCCTACATACTTCTTTATTTACATATATACCGGGTGTGATTCATTTTTTAATAACCATTAACCATATTTGAACTTAGTATTTAGTAACCAATCTCATAATTACATCACTTATTCACTTTTTAAGGAATTTATTTTTATACTCTAAAAATAATTAATTTAAATCAGATAGTATACATACATACATATATATATATATATATATATATATATATATATATGGTGCATAAGCCTGAAACGGTGCATTGGAACACATCCACATTGAAATTTTCCGTTCCCCTAGTCAACCCTAAACGCCTTTTGGAACGGAATTCAAAATCTTGATTAGAACCATAAAATAAGGGAATGAAGTAGTTGTAGCAGAAAGTTTGCTCAATCATCTCTATTTAGTTGCAGTTGCGACAGATTATGGAGAGATCTGAATTATTCAACAAGTTCACCATGTCTCCATTGCACAGAGAAGGAGAGAACTTACAAGCTCATGCAAAGGCCAACCATAAAAGGCATTGTGGCAATGGAGGATCACAAAAGACTGGTAATACGTACAAAAGGAGGAAAACTATAGTTCCAAAAGGATTGCCAAGTCATTGCGGCTAAAAAGTAAAAAATATGTCTTAGAAGGATGGACAAGTATGAAGTATCGTCACAAAAAACAAAAAAAAAACAAAAACAAAAAGTTCCAACAAATATACCTTTATGTCATTCACCAAGGAAAATTAATTCATGTTGGAGGTTGATCGAATCCAAAAAAGACAACATGTAAGAAACCAAAGAAAGTTACCTCGAGGCGAGAGAAGACAAAAGAACCATGAGGAAAAGAGTGTCTTTTTAGAGGGGACGAATGTTATAAGTCTAATTTATTTTAGTTAGTATTGGGTAAATAATGACAGATAAGTTTTATTGGTTCCCTCGGAAAAACTAATCAAGATTCATCCTAATCAAATGGAAGTTAGTATTTATCTTTTATCCAAATGGAAGTATGTTCCTTATAAATTTAGATGTTGACAATAAGTATAGTCATGATTTTTTAAGTTATAAATTGTTAGTTAGTTTAACTGAGAGGACTAGACTCTCAAAATAGTTAATTATATCGAATTTGGAGTTCTTTAGCAACCAATAAAAAATTGTATCCCTTGTGACATTGTTTGTACAGATGCAAGGAAAAGTTGACAGTCCATTACTTCATATCAATAATGCTTTCAAACAATCTCTAATGGTCCGATTGGATTGAGGGAGAAGGAGGGGAAGTAGAATAGAGTAGAGTAAAGTAGATTTGGCACAAAATTTACTTATTTTTAGCCAATTTTACTCTACTCCCCTCCACTCTCCCTCCTTCCTTCCTCTATCCAAACAAGCCATAAATGATTTTGATGTGAATCATGTGAAGACAAAAGAAAATGAAGAGAGAGAGAGAGAGAGAGAGAGAGAGAGAGAGAGAGAGAGAGAGATATTTGGTGGTTTAGCGTAGTTTAAGATAGAAAGAACTATTACAATGGTTGGGTTGCAGTAGCTTTCCTCAGCTCCTTAAGAGGCTCTGGTTCTCGTGGGTACACACTAGTGGCCAGAATGTACTGCTAGATTAATGAAAAATTAGATTGAACGTCATTGACTTAAAAAGAGACAAAACAGCTAAACTCAAGAAAAAATGTCAAGAAGATAATAGACAGTACCTCATATAACTCCTCACTCTGCAAAATTAAAGGGTTTGTCAGATTTCCTTGCTTTTTTGTGTTCTCCATCTATATCCATGTGCACAAGAAATTATGACATTTCTCTAAGCCTTCGTTTGGGAGGAGGGAATGGAATGAAATGGAAATTAATGAAAAAAATAATTTTATAATATTCTTCACTTCCCTTTTTTGAGAGTTTTAATTGAGGGAATGAAAAATCCATTCCATTGTTCGAGAGTTAGATTTAACAGGTAAAAGGGAACACTCATTCCTCTTTTTTCCTTTAAAATCTCAAATTTTCATTCCCCCGAAATTGGAAGGAATGAGAGAGAATAGAATTAGATTTAATGAATTTTTTACTAAAACTCTCAAAATACCCCTATATATTCAACCATTTATTTTAAAATAAAGGTCTAATAGTAATATTGTTATAAAATGAATTCATTTCATTCCTTCTATTTTACTCCTAAACAAGATTACTTACATTTCATTTAATTTCATTCATTTCCATTCCTTTATTTTAACACATCCAGTCAAGGTTACGTAATTCCATTTTATTCCATTCCTTTCCCTTACTTAAATACATTCCATTCAATTTCATTTCATTCTATTTCATTTTATTCACTTATGAACTCCCAAACAAAGCTTTAGGAAAAAAAGTTGCTAGTATAATAACTTTTCTCAAAGGTATTTAAATTTTTTTTTGCTAAAACTTGTCTACTATAGTACTCCACATTCATGCTAAGAGAAGACACACACATATGACAAATCATAGTCTCTTAATTATGAGAAAGATTTTGGTTTGGGTTTTTTCAAAATTTCAAAATTTTCTTCTTTGTATGAATTTTCAAATTTTTTTTTTTTTAGTTTTTTTTTAAACAGTGTCATTTTGGAGGTTGGAGGACTGAAATAATCAAATTTATTTATTTTTCCTAGGACGCTTTGTGAGAGCTATAGCCACCTTGACGTACTAGCAAGGGGAACAGGTTCAACAAAAGTCACAATAAAGGAAGTTCATTGGGTTTGTGTTTTGCCTATAGTTGATGGTTTGAGCCCAACTCACAAAGTTATAGGACTTGATTGAATTCTGAGCAAAGTTAAGAGGTACAATTTGTAATCTAGCCAAAAAAATTACCAAGCATCTCATAGTCTAATGGCATGTTTGGTTAGGTTGTGTATTAGTGCCGGTTTGTTTCAACGTTTTCAATCCAAAAAGCTCGTTTTGAAAAAAGCTGGAGTGGAAAGCCCGTTTGGTTTAGCATAAAACGCAACTTTTTGGAAAAAGCTGTGTTTTGGGCCAAGGCTGAGAACACGCAAGCCATTATGGAGCTTTGGAGGTCCATTTTAGAAAAGTCCATGCGCGTTCTCAGCTATCCGTTGGACTCTTCGAGCAATTACCAAATTACCTTTCAATAAATCATGTTAATTTCCTCAGTTCTCACGCCTGTCCCTCATTCCTCTCATCTCATCTCTCTGCTCTGTCTTTTGCCCTAAAGCTCACTCACACCTCTCATCTCTTGTCTCTACTTTGCCTTCTCCGTGTTGCTACAAACACAGCACCACCTAACTATCACCAGTCTACCACCACAACCCATTTCAACATTTGATAATCCAAACACAAAATCAAACCAAAAATAACTCAAAATCAACACAAAAGTACAAAACAACTTAGAATCAACTCAAACCCATCCCAAACCCAACTCAAAATCAACCCAAAACAAAATCAAACCCAAAATCCACAGAAAATCAACTCAAAATTAAACCGTTAACTGAAAACCCATAACCCAAACCCAAAATCAAAATCAAATACAAACCCAATGGTGGCAGAGACTTAAGGGATCTGAGAATTAAGGAGAGAGATGAAGGATTTCCTTATGTTTCAATCCTTCATCTTCATCATCATCATCATCTTCTCTCTTCGCTTTCGAACTGTCCAAAAAAAAAAGCACTATTTAAGAGGTAAATTACCAAAAATGACAATGTATATATCATTTTGAGGGGATAAAAACAAAGGACTTGTCTCTTCATATCCTTTACCCAAATGTATACATTGTCCTTTGTTTTTATCCTTTACCCAAAGTGTATATCATGCCTTGTCAAAATAAAAAGTATGATAAATCATTGTTGACAAAAATTCACTCATGTCTATTCCACTGTCTTACTGCATTCCAGTTCTTTTTCCTTCCATTTATATATTAAACACTTAGATTTTTTCAAATTCAAGTTTTAAACTTTAACAAAATATAATTAAAAAAAGGACACCATAGAGAAAAATAAACAAGAAAACAATTGAAGAAAAGTCCCAAAACGACAAATTTTTTATAATTTGACAAAAATATTGAATTTCTTTTCCTTTTTTTTTCCTTCTTTGTTCCTTTGAGGTAGCATGTTTTTTTTTTTTGGTTTTATTTTTTTTTTATTATTTGTTTCCTGAACCAGCTCTCTGAACAAGGCTAGAAGCCAAAACAGAAATTAAAAAAAAAAAAAAAGTTCATACTATGCTCCATCAAAGTCCCTTCTAAAAATCCTTTTCGCTTCGATTCATTCATCCTCAACCTCTCTCTCTCTCTCTCTCTCTCTCTGTACATTTACTTATTCGCTAACTACCACAATTTAAAGAAAAAAAAAAAAAAAACCAAAGACCCAGTTTTTTTTTTTTTTTTTTCATCTCCTTCACAACTAATCGATCCTACTAACTCCGATTCTCTTCACAACCACTTCCCTAAACCCATCTTCACCTCTCATACCCATGTTCATACCCATATTCATACCCATACAAATCCCAGACCCAGCTCCATTTGCTCCTTTAACCCGGTCATATAACTCCTCACTTCCTTCTTTATCATCTCCTGCATCACCGCCATTAACTCAGCACTCAATTATATATGAAAGAATGGATATAATATAATAAATAAATGAACGAAGCAATCAAACACTCTGGTTTCCTGAACACAAGACCATGTGAGAGAGGGAGAGAAGATGAAGATGATGATGGATAGAGAGTTAATGCTGTTTTATATTTTTCTATTTTTAATAAGAAGAATTAATGACTTAGTTACTAATTTTTAGGGAACAATAAATACATGATTATAAGTGTTTTTTCACTTTTAGATCTAATACAAATCAATGGTCCAAAAAAATGTTTACACCATGTGTAACTTGAACCCATATATATATATATATGTGTGTGTGTAGGTATTAATTTTAGCAATTTTGTTCCATAAATTTACACTTTGCCCCCTCAATAATATCATTAATTCTTTTGAGAGTAATGCTATAGTAACAAAATTTTCTACAATATTTTTACAAACCGTTAAGTTAGCAAATTCTTATTAGTTTGCATCTGAGACTACTACTCAAATCACTTTTTTACATAACAATAACTACTAACCACATCAGCAATTTATAAAAACGTTTGTAACTCTAGCATTTTCATCATTTTAAAGACTAAAAATTTATTTATAGATATAAAATCTAAAACAAAATATACAAGCCCAGAAAATTAGCCTAGCAATAAAAATTACCAATTGCAAAAATAAAAATAAAAATAAAAATTAAGCTCAGTCAACCAATTTTACTCAAAACAAACAACTCGGCCATTAAAAAAAATTTTAACCAACTAATTTTATCCTTACCTAGCAGTACACATTAAAGACACACAAAAAAAAAAAAAAAAAAAAAAAAAAAAAAAAAACCCTCACAGCTAAACAGCAAATTTAGAAGCCAAAACCAGTCAATAGCAAAACCACCCCCCTAATTCCAAGTCCTGGCTACGTCCCTATCTCCACCCCTCTATGTCTTTGAAGACTTTAGGACGATAGAAATTATTTCGTTAATTAACATCCCATTGAGCAGTCTTTTTTTTTTTTTTTGAGATAAATATCACTTTGGGAAAATTATCTATTTGTTCCCATACCTTTTAAATGTGTTGATATTGTGTCAAAAAAATGATCCTTAAAGTGATAAATGAAAAATGCTATCCTATTTCTCAAGAAAAAATAATAAAAAACTAACTTGATTAACAGCTAAAATAAAATATTAGTTTCATTCCATGTAAATTTCCACCTGCACTGCCATGTTACGATTGCCTAAATGAAATAAAAACTTGCTTAGTGAGTAAGCTCACGTGCAAACACATGAGGTTTAATTTGGGATCAAAATCCCTCACAAAAGTAGTACGATGTTATTGGTGACTGGACTGCTTCACTTTCTTCAATTATGAAAGAAATTCATTTATTGTCATAACTTAATGACATATATATATGCAATTGTGAGTGGTGGAGAACAAATATGATCAATGGTTCATCAATCATAGTCACACATGTCATCAAATATGAAAAGTTGTGGCAATTGGCAAAGTGTGTGGTATAGAATAACTGCTTTTATATGAGTCCACTATTGAGACTATTTTATTGTGTATCAATAATAGCTTGACACATTAGTTGAGTCATGAGTGTAAAATTTGGTGTATCCCTAGATTTATAGAAAATATTTTAGTTTTTCATCATGTATATTTAGCACAAGGAATAGAAAAGTGAAATGATAGATATTAAATTACTATTATGCCCTTATTGCAATTTGAAACAATGAGGTAATGAGGGTAATTTTTTAATTTCATTATTCATGGTCACTTCTCAAGTTGAAAGGAAACAAATTGGTGGGCGGGTGAAAATCACCGATCACTATTTTATTTCCAACCAAAAGATAGATAATATTAATTCCTCTCTCTCTCTCCAGATTGTAATTTTGTTTATGTTTTTTCTTTTAATTTATTCTTTATCATTTGGGTGTAAAGTATATAGACTGTATATTTAATTAACTAAAAAGGAAATTGGATTTGCAAAATTTTAATTATTTGGTCTTCGATTGAACAGAAGAATCAAAATTCATGCAAACTTAAAGGGATGAAAACAATAAAAAAAATTGTCCTTCCGACAAAACCAGAGCACATTTTCCCTAAACATTCCTATGAAATAGTCTGGTCCTTAAGAAATTCATAATAAGCACTCGTGCTTGTAGGGATGAAAAGATTTATTAATGAGTTCAACTAGTTGTCTAGAAATACTTAGCAAATTCGCCTGCAGATCAGAACGCCATCACCCACTGAAGCATGAGATATTTCAACACGTGAGTCAGAAGAAATGGAGTTATTAAACTCAATGGTTGACTGCCTCCCAGCTCTTTTCTTTTCTGGAACATCCTCTTCAGGTAAAACAACATATCCTCCCCACAGTGTGTTATCATAGATAATTATCCCTCCAACCTTAACCAATTTCGTCATTCTCTCATGGTAATTCCAATAATTAACTTTGTCAGCATCAACAAAAGCAAAGTCAAAACTCCCTTCATTCTTTGGCTGCAATGTAACATATATAGAGTTAAACATTCCAATTCTTGAAAAGTGATCATGAAAACTAGAACATTTTTCTAGTGAAACTCAAAAGGAGCAAGCACTACTAAAGCTTACATCTTGTAGCAGTTCATCAAGAACGGGTAAAGCTCGTGACTCGATAAAGTTAATTTTGTGCTCAACCCCCGCTTTTTGTATAATTGGCAATCCTATCTCATATTTTGTTCGATCAACATCTATGGCTGTAATCTGCAATTAGGCATTACAAGGCATAAGGATTTTGCCAAGACAATGTATTTAACATACATACTGATCATGAATGATTTGCATACCTTGCCATCATCAGGAATTGTAAGGGCCGTGAGGAGAAGAGAGTATCCTGTAAAAACCCCAATTTCAATTGTCTTCTTTGCATTCACTATCTTCAAGAACATGGCAATTAGCTGACCTGCATCTGGTGATGTACCAAAGTATGCCCTGGACAAGATATTTGTCACTCAACCTGTTAGAAGCAATCACATCAAAGTATAGCCCAGAGTTCCCACTATCTTTTTTTGGGTACAAATGGAAATATTATAGATTAGCTACAAATTAGTCCAGTATAGAAAAATGGTCCACTAGTCTCACTTAGAGATTTGGACTCCCTCAAAATAGTCCATTATCAAATTTGGAGGTCTTGATTTCCTCGAAACAACATATTAACACTAGGTATGGAGCCAAAGTTTTGAATTTCATTCCATTTTGGCCAGAATTTTTCATTCCGGTGGACAACCCAGTGCTTTCGGCTCATGCTCACTAATATCCTTAATGGGGTTGGGTGCACAACTATAACTCATCCGGATCTCCTGCTCCCGTAAGCCTAGGCCCAACGGGTAGAGTGTCACTATATTCACGCCTAGGTGGAAGACGCCAACTTCGGTTCCTCCCCTCTACCCATTTTTCATTCATTTAAAAAAAAATGATAAATATGTTTTATTGATTCAAATAAATTAGTGTGGATTAGTATGAATCATGATTAGTTTACTGAGGGATTATAGGAAGTTAGTATTTATCTTATATCCAAATGAAAGTATTTCTATAAATTTTGATGTTGACAATAAATGAAGTATAGTCATGATTTTCTAAGTTACAAATTGTTAATTAGTCTAACTTGGAGGTCTAGACTCCCAAAATAGTTAATTATATCAAATTTGGAAGTTTTAATTCCCTCGGAGCAACCAAAAAAAAAAATTTGTATCTATTGTGGCATTGTTGGTACAAATGCAAGGAAAAGTTGAAAGTCCATCACTTCATGTCAATAATGCTTTTAAACAATCTCTAAATGATTTTGATGTGAACCATGTGAACAAAAGAAAATGATGAGAGAGAGAGAGAGAGAGAGAGAGCAATTTGGTAGTTTAGTGTAGTTTATGATAGAAAGAACCATTACAATGGTTGGGATGCAGTAGCTTTCCTCAGCTCCTTAAGAGGCTCTGGTTCTCGTGGGTACACACTTGTGGCCAATATGTACTGCAGATTAATAAAAAATTAGATTGAACGTCATTGACTTAAAAAGAAACAAAACAGCTAAACTCAAGAAAAAATGTCAAGAAGATAATAAACAGTACCTCATATAACTCACTCTGCAAAATCAAAGGGTTTGCCAGGTTTCCTTGCTTTTTTGTGTTCTCCATCTATATGCAAGTGCGCAAGAAATTATGACATTCCTCAAAGAAAAAAAGTTGCTAGTATAATAACTTTCCTCGATGGTATTTTCAATTTTTTTTTTTTTATCAAACTTGTCTACTACAGTACTGCACATTCATTCTAAGAGAAGACACACATATGACAAATCATAGTCTCTCAATTAAGTATACTCGAAGGTATAATTACCGTTCCAACATGTCATACACTTTAAGAAAGTGATCTGTCAGAGACTTCTGAATATCCATGCTTTAACACGGTAAAGAACTAACCAAACCAAAGCCCTGAACCTGAATCACTGATATTTTACTTTGCTCTTAATTTCAACGACTTCCTTATGTTTCTTCAATATGGATTCGGTTCCACCATTATGATTTGTCAAATCTCAATTACGTATGCAGATGATTCGTGACCTCCCAATTTGAAAGAGTTTCCCACTCAAGATATTTAGATCTCTAATTTTTACCACTAATGCCAATTTTATGGTAATCACTAATCACAAAATGTAAATCCCAATTGTGTACAAGATTAGCCAATTGACATTAGCATGCATGGATAAACATTAAATAAAGCAAAACCACGTAAGATCACAATAACCCACAAGACAACAAAGTGTTTACGAGGAGGAAAACCCGAGTATTAGGTGGAAAAATGTTTCTGAGGCATCACAATATCAAATGATCCACTAAAAAAAAAAATGGTTGTAGCATATCTTACATACAAAGTCCTTTAAGTAAAGAAGTAAAAAAAATATATTCAATACCTCCAAGCTCCTGCTAGCAACCGATTTCTCGAGTCCTTTCTCTACTCTAGTCACGAAATCTACAATTGAGCCTCCAATTGCAAACTCCAATGCGTCCCAAGTGAATTGACACAAAAACTCGAAAGGTTGGTTTGTGTGAAAGATTTGATCTCCTCTCAAGAATTAGGCAATGGTGAGAGCAAGAAGATGAGACTTTGGGGTAACAAATTTGTGGGAAATGGAGCTTATATCGGTGGGCAAAAAGGTTGTATCTGTAGAAAAAAAAAGGTAAATGAATTGTCGGGTTCAGTGATGTACATCAATTCACAACTTCAATTTCAGCCCATGATCTTTTCACCTCACCAACTTAATACAAATAAATTTGCACAAACAAATGGAAATTTAGACCAATAAGATACAAATAAGTTTGACGTGGAATTAACCAACAATTATAGACCTTACACAATGGTGCTCATGACAAGTCGTAAGTGCCCCTAAAAAGCCATAGTAAGTTCTTGACAAAGAACATCGTTATAATTATATTACTAGTAGACCCAAAATTTTTGATATAACTATTTTTAATGGAGTATAATTAAAATAGTATATTAGAGCATTCCGGTTATGCAAAAATATATATATATATATACATTTTATTTTACTAAAACCCATTTTATCTATTTTACAATGCACTATACATCTATTCTATATTTTATAATATATCACATTAAAATAATCTTACTTTAATGCTACAATGGGAGAGAGAAGAGAGAAAGTGAGACAAGAGAGGAGGCTGAACATAAAAAGAGGAATAAAAAAAAATTTGCATGTTACAATGCTTATGTATATTTGCTTAAGCACTATAGCAAGTTGTAAATTTTTTCGCATTTTAGCCCAATGGATGGTGTCTTTTGTGCATTTTTGGTAAATAGTGTTATATATTAAGCACTATAGCAAGTTGTTAATATATCATTTATTTTGGCCCAAAAATTTTAAAAATTTAAATGAGACATATGGTGCAAAATTGAGAATCCCATTAAAATCTAATTGGATTTTATTTGAACTTTACCTCTTAATATATATATATATATATATATATTTTACCATGTGAGCACATTACAAATTATAGTAGAAAATCTATCATATATCCGATACATGTATTTATTTTCTCACATGAAGGTGAGTTTCACAAGTATGAGATCCACTCATATATGAGAGTCTGAGAGGGTAGATACATGCAACCAATAAATGTAATACCATGTCCAAATGATTAGTCACCCAATTATGTATCCTTGAAAGTAAAAGCTACCGATTATAAAATAAAATAAAAAAGTAAAAGTTACCGTGCCTACACATCAATCTCAATCACAAAATCCCCAAGAAAAAGAGAAACGGCATACCCAAACGACGAGACATTTTTAACTATACTGTATATCAGATTATAAAGCTACAAGTGCAACAAAAACGTGGTGTCAAGAGACTTCTGAATATTCATCCTTTAACACATAGTGAAGAACTTAGAACTAACCAAACCACAAAGCCCTTAAAATTTAGCAACCCCTTCACCCCCCAAAAAAAAAAAAAAAAAAAAAAAAAAAAACCATGCAAATAAAATGAAGAGAAGGAGGCATACCTTGTAACTTCTGGCTTGGGGAAAAGAAGAAGAAAGTATTTGAAGCTTTGAATTGTTAAGAGTCTATTGTTTCAACAACTTCCTATTGTTTCTTCAATACAAACTCAGTTCCACCATGAAAGCTCTCTTATAGACTTTGTTTTAGACTTTTAGTCAAGGGCCTCTCGCAAGCTTTGGCAATTTTCAACTTTCACCTATAATAATGTTCCCTTGCATAAGGCTTCCTCAGTCCCTTCCTCTAGTTTTTTATTTTATTTTTATGTTTTCCATAAGAATATTTCCAAGCCAATGTCATCAAAAGCGTCGGTGACTGGTATTTTTTTTTTCGAAATGGTACGCATGGTACAGCTAGCTCACGTATGCTACTTTGACAAGTAACAAGTAAACCAGATTAATTCCCAAGGAAAACAATTTTTTTGCTCTTTTCGTTGGCTGCCAACCATTTTAATATGTCAAACTTCAAATAACGTAAGCAGATGGAATAACCAATCCATTCGGTGCTCAAGAATAAGTCGTAAGTCACTCAAAGGGTATAAAAGTTCGTCAAAACGACAATTGTTGTTATTATTATTAGTATATTATTGTTATTAAATTCTTGGAAGGACAATTATTAAATTACATGAAAGATATATTAAGCTACAGTAGCACTAAACAGGCTTGCATTTCTGCAAATAAAGACAATAGTGAGTTTGACAGCATCTAATCCCTCAACATGATCCTGTCCATTGCTGAACTAAAAGTTTACGATAAACTCGAACCTGGTTATTTACGATAAATCTAATAACACAAAATTTTCACAACACTTTTTCATAACTTAATGTGATTGGTTTAATAAAAATGATGTTCATAATTGATCCACATGTAAAGATGATGTTTATCCAATCAAAAGACATCTCTAGTGGGGGTGGCAAATGGACGGGTTGGGTCATAAATGGGTTAGGTGTATAATTACCCAACCCATTTAATTAGTAATCTATCTATTTAACCCAATATGACCCAAATACTTCTAAAACTACTTGAATACCCTTTTACTTCAAAATACCCTTAAATACCTAAAATGACCCAAATACTCCTACACTTCCAAAATTACCAATATACCCTTGGACATCCAAAATTATCCCCAAAACCACTAAAATGACCAAAATATCCATGAAACCTCTAAATGACAAAAATACCTCCAATATCTCTAAAATCACCAAATATGCTCAAAAACCACTAAAATGACCATAATATCCCCAAAATCTCTAAAATGAGGAAAATACACATGAAACCTATAAAATGACTCAAATACCCCTGATATCTCTAAAATCACCAAATATACTCAAAAACCACTGAAATGACCAAAATACTCCAAAATTTATAAAATACTCCAAAATTTATAAAATAACCAAAATACCCCCAAATCTAAGTTTCACTGTGCAGGCCATTATATAAATAGAGATGGCTCATTTTCGCTTATATATATATATATATATATATATATATATTAGTTTAAGGATAATGGAAGATCTCTTCTAATATTAAGTTTCCTAAAAAAACACATGAAACCTAGGACAATTGTTAATAAATCTCTTGTGTTAATTATTTTCATAAATCATAAGAAGTAGTTAATATAAACAAGGGTCATGTTAATGGATGCCTTCAAGACAATTGCTAATAAACCATATTAGCAAGGGTTTTACATAACTTTTATAGGAAATATAAAAAGTTGTCAACAAAATTAATTGATTTATTATTTTTCCATTAAATATTTCTAAAAATAGTTCTTAAATCAAAGCCCTTATGTCATTTTTTAACATTTCCCTATAAACAAAACCTATGTTGTATATTTTGTTAAAACACTTATTATTATTTATTTAAAGAAGTTGATAAAAACAAATATGTTGTTTTTATTTAAAAAAATTGCTGCAATTTAGTGTAGCCACTTGGCATAATCACGACTGATATATATGCCCAAATTTTATTATATAGTATATAATACGATGTTCTTGCGACAAAATTAACCAGAGTACATTCAAAGTCTCTTACAAAATATTCCAATTCTTTAGCAGTTGTTATTGAACAAAGACTGATGACAAATCATGGTCCAGTTTTTATTTCTGATTTCAACTGGTTCACAGAAAGCCTTGTCTGCACACATTCTTAGTCACAACTGAGTGAATATTTAGCAAATTCGCCTGCAGATCAGGACGCCATCACCCACTGAAGCATGAGATATTTCAACACGAGGGTCAGCAGAGATGGAGTTATTGAACTCAATGGTAGATTGCCTCCCAGCTCTTTTCTTTTCTGGAACATCCTCTTCAGGCAAAGCAACATATCCTCCCCACAGTGTGTTATCGTAGATAATTATCCCTCCAACCTTAACCAATCTCATCATCCTCTCATGGTAATTCCAATAATTAACTTTGTCAGCATCAACAAAAGCAAAGTCAAAACTCCCTTCATTCTTTGGCTGCAATGTAACATATATAGAGTAAAACATTCTAATTCTTGAAAAGTGATCACGAAAACTAGTACATTTTTTTGGTGAAACTTAGAAAGTGCAACCACTACTAAAGCTTACATCTTGTAGCAGTTCATTAAGAATTGGTAAAGCTCGTGACTCGATAAAGTTAATTTTGTGCTCAACCCCCGCTTTTTGTATAATTGGCAATCCTATCTCATATTTTGTTCGATTAACATCTATGGCTGTAATCTGCAATTAGGCATTACAAGGCATAAGGATTTTGCCAAGACAATGTATTTAACATACATACTGATCATGAATGGTTTGCATACCTTGCCATCATCAGGAATTGTAAGGGCCGTGAGGAGAAGAGAGTATCCTGTAAAAACCCCAATTTCAATTGTCTTCTTTGCATTCACTATCTTCAAGAACATGGCAATTAGCTGACCTGCATCTGGTGATGTACCAAAGTATGCCCTGGACAAGATATTTGTCACTCAACCTGTTAGAAGTAATTAATCGCGTGAAAGTATAGCCCAGAGTCAATGAAACCATGGAAGTTCAAGTAAGTTTAAAGAAAAGAACCTTCTAGGACGGTTCATAGTTTTCCAATACCCCTACATACTTCTTTATTTACATATATACCGGGTGTAATTCATTTTTTAATAACCATTAACCATATTTGAACTTAGTATTTAATTAGTAACCAATCTCATAATTACATCACTTATTCACTTTTTAAGGAATTTATTTTTATACTCTAAAAATAATTAATTTAAATCAGATAGTATATATATATATATATATATATGGTGCATAAGCCTGAAACGGTGCATTGGAACACATCCACATTGAAATTTTCGGTTCCCCTAGTCAACCCTAAACGCCTTTTGGAACGGAATTCAAAATCTTGATTAGAACCATAAAATAAGGGAATGAAGTAGTTGTAGCAGAAAGTTTGCTCAATCATCTCTATTTAGTTGCAGTTGCGACAGATTATGGAGAGATCTGAATTATTCAACAAGTTCACCATGTCTTCATTGCACAGAGAAGGAGAGAACTTACAAGCTCATGCAAAGGCCAACCATAAAAGGCAATGTGGCAATGGAGGATCACAAAAGACTGGTAATACGTACAAAAGGAGGAAAACTATAGTTCCAAAATGATTGCCAAGTCATTGCGGCTAAAAAGTAAAAAATATGTCTTAAAAGGATGGACAAGTATGAAGTATCGTCACAAAAAACAAAAAAACAAAAAGTTCCAACAAATATACCTTCATGTCATTCACCATGGAAAATTAAATTCATGTCATCTTAAAATAAAAGGAATGAAGAATTCAAGAAAGGGAGGTTGATCGAATCCAAAAAAGACAACATGTAAGAAACCAAAGCAAGGTACCTCGAGGCGAGAGAAGACAAAAGAACCATGAGGAAAAGAGTGTCTTTTTAGAGGGGACGAATGTTATGAGTCTAATTTATTTTAGTCAGTATTGGGTAAATGATGACAGATATGTTTTATTGGTTCCCTCGGTAAAACTAATCAAGATTCATCCTAATCCAAATGGAAGTTAGTATTTATCTTTTATCCAAATGGAAATATGTTCCTTATAAATTTAGATGTCGACAATAATTATAGTCATGATTTTTTAAGTTATAAATTGTTAGTTAGTTTAACTCAGAGGACTAGACTCTCAAAATAGTTAATTATATCGAATTTGGAGTTCTTTAGCAACCAACAAAAAATTGTATCCCTTGTGACATTGTTTGTACAAATGCAAGGAAAAGTTGAAAGTCCATTACTTCATATCAATAATGCTTTCAAATAATCTCTAATGGTCCGTTTGGATTGAGGGAGAATAAGGGGAGTAGAATAGAGTAAAGTAGATTTGGCACAAAATTAACTTATTTTTAGCCAATTTTACTCTACTCCCCTCCACTCTCCCTCCTTCCTCCTTCTATCCAAACAGGCCATAAATGGTTTTAATGTAAATCATGTGAAGACAAAAGAAAATGAAGTGAGAGAGAGAGAGAGAGAGAGAGAGAGAGAGATATTTGGTGGTTTAGCGTAGTTTAAGATAGAAAGAACTATTACAATGGTTGGGTTGCAGTAGCTTTCCTCAGCTCCTTAAGAGGCTCTGGTTCTTGTGGGTACACACTAGTGGCCAGAATGTACTGCCAGATTAATGAAAAATTAGATTGAATGTCATTGACTTAAAAAGAAACAAAACAGCTAAACTCAAGAAAAAAATGTCAAGTGCCTTCTTCAGTCAAAAAAAAAAAAAAAAAAAAGTGTCAAGAAGATAATAGACAGTACCTCATATAACTGCTCACTCTGCAAAATTAAAGGGTTTGCCAGATTTCCTTGCTTTTTTGTGTTCTCCATCTATATCCATGTGCATAAGAAATTATGACATTTATCTAAACCTTTGTTTGGGAAGAGGGAATGGAATGGAATGGAAATTAATGAAAAAAATTAATTTTATAATATTCTTCACTTCCCTTATTTGAGAGTTTTAATGGAGGTAATGAAAACTCCATTACATTGTTCGGGAGTTAGATTTAATGGGTAAAAGGGAACACTCATTTTTTTTTTTTTTCCTTTAAAACCTCAAATTTTCATTCCCCCGAAATTGGAAGGAATGGGAGAGAATGAAATTAGATTTAATAAATTTTTTACTAAAACTCTAAAAATACCCCTATATATTCAACCATTTATTTTAAAATAGGGGTCTAATAGTAATATTGTTATAAAATGAATTCATTCAATTCCCTCTATTTTACTCCTAAACAAGATTACTTATATTTCATTCATTTCCATTCCTTTATTTTAAAACATCCAATCAAAGTTACTTAATTCCATTTCATTCCATTCCTTTCCCTTACTTAAATACATTCCATTCAATTTCATTTCCTTCTGATCATTTTATTTCATTCCATTTTATTCTCTTATGAACTCCCAAACAAAGCCTTAGGAAAAAAAGTTGCTAGTATAATAACTTTTCTCAAAGGTATTTAATTTTTTTTTTTTTTGCTAAAACTTGTCTACTATAGTACTCCACATTCATGCTAAGAGAAGACACACACATATGACAAATCATAGTCTCTTAATTATGAGAAAGATTTTGGTTCGGGATTTTTCAAAATTTCAAAATTTTCTTCTTTGTATGAATTTTGAAAAGTTTTTTTTTTTTTTAAAGTTTTTTTTAAACAGTGTCATTTTAGAGGTTGGAGGACTAAAACAATCAAATTTATTTATTTTTCCTAGGACGCTTATTGAGAGCTATAGCCACCTTGACGTACTAGCAAGGGGAACAGGTTCAACAAAAGTCACAATAAAGGAAGTTCATTGGGTTTGTGTTTTGCCTATAGTTGATGGTTTGAGCCCAACTCACAAAGTTATAGGACTTGATTGAATTCTAAGCAAAGTTAAAAGGTGTAATTTGTAATTTAGCCAAAAAAATTACCAAGCATCTCATAGTCTAATGGCATGTTTGGTTAGGTTGTGTATAAGTCGAGTTGGATTATGGTTGTGGTATTTTTCAACCCAACTCAACTTCTCTTGTTTTAGAAATCTTTAACCCATAACAACTTTAAAAACTGAACCTAATTCGTAGTGATAGAATTAAATTGGGTTAGGTTGTCACATCGAGACCCACTTTTCTAGACCTAAAACAAGAAGGATATCATTCAAATATTTAAGTTAATCATTGATGGTTTTTTAATTTTCTTTTATTTATAAGTGATTAATTATTATAATTTACATAATTCAAATTTCATCAAAACTAAATCTCAATAATCAAATAAATAAATAAATAAATAAATGTAAAATTCATATATTCTTTAAATGGTAAAATGCAAAAGTCTCCCCGGATTTGGGTCTATTGCAAACTAACCACTATATTATCAATTTTGTATTATAATTAACCTCCAAGGTTTAAGAATTATCCAAAATGACCTCTTCATCTTAATTTCATTAACTATAATTGATAGAATATTGTCATTTGCTATGCACATATTATTTTTAAAACATTGTTGGTTTGTTCTGATGGGTGTATGAATTTGTGTAGAGCTTTGTCGTTATATTTAGAAGATGGATTGAGAAAAATAAATGAATTAATGATATATTGACAAACCAATTTTTTTTCTTCTTTCACAATTGAAACCTATGCAAAATGAAGTTTGGAAAAAATATGTTCAAAAGCAATTTTTAACCTTTTTTTTTTTTTTTTTTTTTTTATAATGTGAACCAAATAGTCCCAATGATATGAAAATTTCCTAACTCCAATATAAATCTTTTTTTTTTAAAGTTATAATAGTCATGAAAAGGCTAAGAAAACAACAATAGAAGGAGATATACTTTACCAATTAATTAAGTGTAAACATTTGTTGTTGGTCTAGTGGCTATAGTTCTTAATGTCTCATGAGATTCACAAGGCTATGAGTTTAAAACCTCTAGCTACCATCTTTAGACCTTGAGATTCTTTTCCCTAATTATTTCCTGTGTGCTAAGACATGAGTACTGTATACATTTTAGAGAATAGTCAGGTACTCGAAAAAATATAAATACCCTCGTAAAAAAAAAAATAGAGATGGTAGGAATCGAGGGAAAAAAGAGAACTAAAAAGATAAATTACCAAGCTGGTTTTTTTTTTTTTTTTTTTTTTTTTTTTTTTTTTTTTTTTCACATTAAAACCTATATAAAAATATGCTTTGAAAAGAAAAATATTCAAAACCACTTTGTACCCTTTTTGGAAACATACATATTCTAAAAGAGATTAAATTAGGTCAGGAGCTGGCGTAAAAGTCGTGATTTACGCCAGCCAATCCTGACTTGACACGTCAGTAAATAATAAAAAAACATTTTTCTTCTCCATCTCCCTCACTTTACCATAAACATTGAAGGCTTGAAACAACGTTGAAGGAGCCACAGGACACCCTCAGCAAACAAAGCCAAGAACAACAACTGAATCATTTCTCTCCTTCAACAAAGCAAGCCTTGATTTTTCTTTCTCTCCAATGCCAATTAATATTCAAAAAAATTTATAAAAACCCACTTCACCAAAAACAAGTTTTAAGCTTTAAAAAATGAGGTTTTTTCAAATCCATAGATCCGCAGACCCATCCATTAACAAAAAGCAAGAAACTTTCTTGCAGAGACCCATTTGCTCTTTCTGATTGGAACAAGAAAAAAACACACCAGAACCATATCAGCAGTAAACAAATGCAAAAGCCTTAATTTTCCTAAAATGGGTTGAGGAAATAAAGGAAACCCACTTGAAAAAACCTGGTTTTATCTTAAAACAATGAGGGTTTAACGCCATAGATCTGTGCATTTAGTCATATGTAGATAGAAAGAAAGAAAGAAAGAGCAGAGACCCATTTGTTCTTTTAATGGCTTTTTTGTGAAAATTGATTTGGTAATTTTGGCTTGGGGATTAACGGGGTTGTAAATAGGCCAATTGGTTTTTTCTCATTTGCTTTTTTTAGGCCAAAAGGTATAAAAGGGGCCAAATGAAAAGAATGTAGACACTGCTGGGTTGAATTTTTTTTTTTTTGGGTGGATCTGAGTTTGTGGGATGGGTTTTTCACTGTATTTTTTTGTGAGTTCCATTGATGGATGGTTTGGGTGCGTGAACAGCTCCTTTGCTGGGATAATTTTAAAAAATTTGCAGGCTTTAAGAGGATTTTGGATCCCGTTTCGATTTGTCCAGTGGAATGGAATATTTCGGTATCAGCCAATTTCGACGTACTGTTTCAGGGTGTTTTGGAGTTCTTAAAAGATAATTTATGTATATTCTTATAGAACATAGAATTGTCAATTCTAATAAATAAATAACTAAATATCAAATAATAAAAATCATTTAGTCTTAACTCTTAAGTCTTAAACATCAATAACTTGAAATATAACATCAATTTAACATCACACAATAAGAAGATTACAAGACAATAACTAAATATCAAATAATACAAGATTTGCTCCTCCTCCTCATCATCATCCATGAGAGAAGGATCAAATTCATCATCAAAAGAACTCCCAAATATAACTTTTTTTTATTAAAAAAAAAAGTTAATAACAGGCCAAATCTGGTATCGGTTGAAATTTGCATCTCGGCCGGAATTGGCCGAAATTGGCTGGAATGATTGGAATGGACCGAAACGGCCCGAAATTTGACCCGAGGTGGAACGTGGGGTATTCCGGTACCAGTTTGCATACCAGTACGAAAAATTTCAGCCGTTCTGGCCGGAATGGAACGGAATCAATAACAATGGTCTTGAAAAGGCTAAGAAAATTAACCATGTAGATGTAGAAGGAGATTTCTTTTACCAATTCCCACGAGATGGATGGGATCTTTCATACTCATAGACCTTGATACGTAACTTGGCTTTTTGAAACTATCTCATAACATGGGAATAGTCATTATTATTCTAAAACAATCTCATAATATTCAGGTTTCTCACTCATGATTAAAACAATAACAATATTATTATAAAAAAAACATGTTGACGATCCAAATGATTTGAGTGCTTGAGAAGAATATAAAATTTTATTAAAAATTTAAATTTGGCAATAGAGATGGATGGAAATTACCCGGATCGAGGAAATGGTTGAGGACTCACCCTGAGTCTTGAGTTCCAGCACCAGAAAAAAATGAAATTGATTCAAGTACCATTCTGGAACCACACATTTATGAAATATCTGTAAAACCAAAAACAATATTAAAAAAAAAAAGTACCCAAATCATTGTAACAAAACAGTAAGGTGTGTCTCAGTGTGTGTCCCCACTCCACCCAATGACAGAACCACTCCTCCATGTGTTAAAAATACTTAATATTCTCAAAAGAAAAAATAATGAATTAATTCCACATTGAAAAATAAGCGTGAGTTAAAGAGATTTAAAACCTGTGCTGTATAAACCTTCTCCCCTCTTCCCGTGTGTATTAAAAATACTTAGTATTCTAAAAAAAAAAAAAAATTAGTATGTATATATATGAGATGTGTTCAAGTTACAGTGTAACTTCATAAGAGTTACACATTTTTTAGATCATTGATTTGTGTTAGATCTAAGGGTAAAAAAAAACCCATTATGTGTTCGTTTGGATTGAGCTTATTTTTGCTGAAACTGAAAACACTGTAGCAAAATAATTTTAAATGTGTGAATAGTACCGTGGGACCCATTTTTAATTTTTTTATGAATAAAGTGGCTATGGGTCCCATGAACAGTGTGTGAACAGTACTAGAACAGTGTGTGAACACATTTGTCTCATAAACAGTAAATTTTGTCTCCTCCCTGAAACGGGTGAAAGCAAAAAAAAAAAAAAAAAAAAAAAAAAAAAAAAAAGAGAAAAATGCAACGCAGGATTCAACCGCTGAATCCAAACGGCATCTACATGTCATTATTGTTCCCTAGAAATTAGTAATTAAGTCATTAACTCTTATTAAAAAAAAAAAAGCATTAACGCTCTACTCTCCATCATCAGCATTAACTCGGTGAATGTTATCTATTTAAGCATCACATTCACTGACCCAATTTGACACAACCCTAGCCCTAAACGATTGACTAAAAAAATCATTGTACTCCCTGATTAAAATTACACACCAACAAGCGTGATATGATCTACCATTCCCAGCCATTAACTTGCCTTTGTACACATGACATGAGCAGTAACTGACAATTGATGGTTTTTGTTTTTGGGTCAAGGTTAGGTCCAATGTCCAGTAGTACTAGACCCGTTAAGATGATGACATGTGTCCACTTTTGAACACGTGTCATTATCTGACCGGGTCCAGTGCACTGGATGCATTGAACCTAAACCAAGTCCTTTGTTTTTATCCTTTACCCAAAGTATATATCATGCCTTGTCAAAATAAAAAGTATGATAAATCATTGTCGACAGAAATTCACTCATGTCTATTCCACTGTCTTACTGCATTCCAGTTCTTTTTCCTTCCATTTATATATTAAACACTTAGATTTTTTCAAATTCAAGTTTTAAACTTTAACAAAATATAATTAAAAAAAGGACACCATAGAGAAAAATAAACAAGAAAACGATTGAAGAAAAGTCCCAAAACGATAAATTTTTTATAATTTGACAAAAATATCGAATTTCTTTTCCATTTTTTTCCCTTCTTTGTTCCTTTGTGGCAGCATGTTTTTTTTGTTTCCTAAACCAGCTCTCTAAACAAGGCCAGAAGCCAAAACAGAAATTAAAAAAAAAAAAAGTTCATATTATGCTCCATCAAAGTGCCTTCTAAAAATCCTTTTCGCTTCGATTCATTCATCCTCAACCTCTCTCTCTCTCTCTGTACATTTACTTATTCGCTAATTACCACAATTTAAAGAAAAAAAAGAAAGAAAAAAAAACCCTGTTTTTTTTTCATCTCCTTCACAACTAATCGATCCTACTAACTCCGATTCTCTTCACAGCCACTTCCCTAAACCCATCTTCACCTCTCATACCCATACCCATACCCATGTTCATACCCATACAAATCCCAGACCCAGCTCTAGTTTGCTCCTTTAACACGGCCATATAACTCCTCACTTCCTTCTTTATCATCTCCTGCATCACCGCTATTAACTCAGCACTCAATTATATAGGAAAGAATGGATATAATATAATAAATAAATGAACGAAGCAATCAAACACTCTTGTTTCCTGAACACAAGACCATGTGAGAGAGGGAGAGAAGCTGAAGATGATGATGGACAGAGAGTTAATGCTGTTTTTTATTTTTCTATTTTTAATAAGAAGAATTAGAGCCTGTTTGGCCAACTATTTTTTATCACTCAATTTCCATAACTCATCACTCATAACTCATAACTCATCACTCATCACTCATCACTCAATTTTTCACACCCGTTTGGCATCATCACCCAATTTCCATCACTCAATATTTTTCACACTATTTGTGGGCCCATACCTGTCAGCCGGTGTAGCTTTTTCTCTTTTTTTTTTTTTTTTTTTTTTTTTTTTAGTACCCAAACTCACCGAAGCTAAAAAAAAAAAAAAACGAACTGAAGACCGAACTAGTGAAAAAAAAAGAAGTCAAAAGGTGGTCAAAAGTTGCGGCTGTGGGTCCCTCCATATATGTTTATTTACGAAAATGCCATTGAGTTATGAGTTATGGAAACTGAAAACAGCCTTTGGTAAGGTTGTTTTCAGTTTCCAAAGGCTGTTTTCAGTTTCCATAACTCAAAAATCAGAGAATTGAGTGATGGAAACAGAATTATTGTTTGGCCAAACAACTTTTTTGCTATGGGTCCCATTATTTTTGAGTTATGAGTTATGAAAACTGAGAATTGAGTTATCAAATTTAGTTGGCCAAACAGCCTCTTAGTTACTAATTTTTAGGGAACAATAAATACATGATTATAAGTGTTTTTTCACCCTTAGATCTAATACAAATCAATGGTCCAAAAAATGTGTACACCATGTGTAACTTGAACCCATCTATATATATATATGTAAGTATTAATTTTAGCAATTTTGTTCCATAAATTTACACTTTGTCCCCTCAACAATATCATTAATTTTTTTGAGAGTAATGCTATAGTAACAAAATTTTCTACAATATTTTTACAAACCATTAAGTTAGCAAATTCTTATTAGTTCGCATCTAAGACTACTATTCAAATCACTTTTTTACATAACAATAACTACTAACCACATCAGCAATTTATAAAAATGTTTGTAACTCTAGCATTTTCATCATTTTAAAGACTAAAAATTTATTTATAGATATAAAATCTAAAACAAAATATACAAACCCAGAAAATTAGCCTAGCAATAAAAATAAAAATTAAGATCAGTCAACTAATTTTACTCAAAACAAACAACTCGGCCATTAAAAAAAAATAATTTAACCAACTAATTTTATCCTTACCTAGCAGTACACATCAAAGACACACACCAAAAAAAAAAAAAAAAAAAAAAAACCTCACAACTAAACAGCAAATTTAGAAGCCAAAACCGCAGCACACAGTCAGTAGCAAAACCACCCCCCTAATTTCAAGTCCTGGCTATGTCCCTGTCTCCACTCCTCTATGTCTTTGAAGACTTTAGGACGATAGAAATTATTTCGTTAATTAACATCCCATTGAGCAGTCTTTTTTTTTTTTTTTTTTTGAGATTAATATCACTTTGGGAAAATTATCTACTTGTTCCTATACCTTTTAAATGTGTTGATATTGTGTCAAAAAAATGATCCTTAAAGTGATAAATGAAAAATGCTAACCTATTTCTCAAGAAAAAATAATAAAAAAATTGATTTGATTAACAGCCAAAATAAAATATTAGTTTCATTTCATGTAAATTGCCACCTGCACTGCCATGTTACGATAGCCTAAATGAAATAAAAACTTTCTTAGTGAGTAAGCTCATGTGCAAACACATGAGGTTTAATTTGGGATCAAAATCCCTTACAAAAGTAGTACAATGTTACTGGTGACTGGACTGCTTCACTTTCTTCAATTATGAAAGAAATTCATTTATTGTCATAACTTAATGATATATATATATATATATATATATATGCAATTGTGAGTGGTGGAGAAAAAATACGATCAATGGTTCATCAATCATAGTCACGCATGTCATCAAATATGAAAAGTTGTGGCAATTGGCAAATTGTGTGATATAGAATAACTGCTTTTATATGAGTCCACTATTGAGACTATTTTATTGTGTATCAATCATAGCTTGACACATTAGTTGAGTCATGAGTGTAAAATTTGGTGTATCCCTAGATTTATAGAAAATATTTTAGTTTTTCATCATGTATATTTAGCACAAGGAATAGAAAGTGAAATGATAGATATTAAATTACTATTATGCCCTTATTGCAATTTGAAACAATAAGGTAATGAGGGTAATTTTTTAATTTCATTATTCATGGTCACTTCTCAAGTTGAAAGGAAACAAATTGGTGGGCGGGTGAAAATTCACCGATCACTATTTTCTTTCCAACCAAAAGATAGATAATATTAATTCCTCTCTCTCTCTCTCTCTCTCCAGATTGTAATTTTGTTTATGTTTTTTCTTTTAATTTATTCTTTATCATTTGGGTGTAAAGTATATAGATTGTATATTTAATTAACTAAAAAGGAAATTGGATTTGCAAAATTTTAATTATTTGGTCTTCGATTGAACAGAAGAATCAAAATTCATGCAAACTTAAAGGGACGAAAACAATAAAAAAAAAAAATTGTCCTTCCGGCAAAACCAGAGCACATTTTCCCCAAACATTCCTATGAAATAGTCTGGTCCTTAAGAAATTCATAATAAGCACTCGTGCTTGTAGGGATGAAAAGATTTATTAATGAGTTCAACTAGTTGTCTAGAAATACTTAGCAAATTCGCCTGCAGATCAGAACGCCATCACCCACTGAAGCATGAGATATTTCAACACGTGAGTCAGAAGAAATGGAGTTATTAAACTCAATGGTTGACTGCCTCCCAGCTCTTTTCTTTTCTGGAACATCCTCTTCAGGTAAAACAACATATCCTCCCCACAGTGTGTTATCATAGATAATTATCCCTCCAACCTTAACCAATTTCGTCATTCTCTCATGGTAATTCCAATAATTAACTTTGTCAGCATCAACAAAAGCAAAGTCAAAACTCCCTTCATTCTTTGGCTGCAATGTAACATATATAGAGTTAAACATTCCAATTCTTGAAAAGTGATCATGAAAACTAGAACATTTTTCTAGTGAAACTCAAAAGGAGCAAGCACTACTAAAGCTTACATCTTGTAGCAGTTCATCAAGAACGGGTAAAGCTCGTGACTCGATAAAGTTAATTTTGTGCTCAACCTCCGCTTTTTGTATAATTGGCAATCCTATCTCATATTTTGTTCGATCAACATCTATGGCTGTAATCTGCAATTAGGCATTACAAGGCATAAGGATTTTGCCAAGACAATGTATTTAACATACATACTGATCATGAATGATTTGCATACCTTGCCATCATCAGGAATTGTAAGGGCCGTGAGGAGAAGAGAGTATCCTGTAAAAACCCCAATTTCAATTGTCTTCTTTGCATTCACTATCTTCAAGAACATGGCAATTAGCTGACCTGCATCTGGTGATGTACCAAAGTATGCCCTGGACAAGATATTTGTCACTCAACCTGTTAGAAGCAATCACATCAAAGTATAGCCCAGAGTTCCCACTATCTTTTTTTGGGTACAAATGGAAATATTATAGATTAGCAACAAATTAGTCCAGTATAGAAAAGCTCGACTTTATCAAAAGCTAGCAAAGTAACCGACACTAGCCGTGGGGAATCAAAAGTAGCAAAGTCTAGCACTCAAGAGTCCCCAATAATAAAGATATGTTTTATTGGTTCAAATAAAATAGTTTGGATTCTTATTAGTTAGATTTTTTTGAATTAGGATTAATTCTAATTGAAGTTAGTATTTATTTTTTATCCAATTGAAATTTTGCCATGTACAAATTCATATGCTGACAAAAAATAAAGTATGATTCCCCAAGTGACAAATGGTCCGCTAGTCTCACTTAGAGATTTGGACGCCCTCAAAATAGTCAATTTATCAAATTTGGAGGTCTTGATTTCCTCGAAACAACATATTAACACTAGGTATTTGAGCCAAAGTTTTGAATATCATTCCACTTCGGCCGGAATTTTTCATTTCGGTGGACAACCCAGTGCTCTCGGCTCATGCTCACTAGCGTCCTCGATGGGGTTGGGTGCACATCTATGACTTATCCATATCCCTTGCTCCCGTAAACCTAGGCTCAGCGGGTAGAGTGTTACTACAGTCACGCTTAGGTAAAAGACGTCAACTCAGGTCACTCCCCTCTACCCATTTTTCATTCATTTAAAAAAAATGATAAATATGTTTTATTTATTCAAATAAATTAGTGTGGATTAGCATGAATCATGATTAGTTTACTGAGGGATTATAGGAAGTTAGTATTTATCTTTTATCCAAATGAAAGTATTTCTATAAATTTTGATGTTGATAATAAATGAATTATAGTCATGATTTTCTAAGTTACAAATTGTTAGTTAGTCTAACTTGGAGGTCTAGACTCCCAAAATAGTTAATTATATCAAATTTGGAAGTTTTAATTCCATTGGAGCAACCAAAAAAAAATTGTATCCAATGTGACATTTTTGGTACAAATGCAAGGGAAAGTTGAAACTCCATCACTTCATGTCAAAAATGCTTTTAAACAATCTCTAAATGATTTTGATGTGAACCATGTGAAGACAAAAGAAAATTATGAGAGAGAGAGAGAGAGAGAGGGCAATTTGGTGGTTTAGTGTAGTTTAAGATAGAAAGAACTATTACAATGGTTGGGTTGCAGTAGCTTTCCTCAGCTCCTTAAGAGGCTCTGGTTCTCGTGGGTACACACTAGTGGCCAATATGTACTGCCAGATTAATAAAAAATTAGATTGAACGTCATTGACTTAAAAAGAAACAAAACAGCTAAACTCAAGAAAAAATGTCAAGAAGATAATAGACAGTACCTTATATAACTCCTCACTCTGCAAAATCAAAGGGTTTGCCAGGTTTCCTTGCTTTTTTGTGTTCTCCATCTATATGCAAGGGCGCAAGAAATTATGACATTCCTCAAAGAAAAAAAAGTTGCCAGTATAATAACTTTCCTCAATGGTATTTTCAAATTTTTTTTTTTTTTTTTGGCTCAAACTTGTCTACTACATTACTGCACATTCATTCTAAGAGAAGACACACACATGACAAATCATAGTCTCTCAATTAAGTATACTTAAAGGTATTTGGGGTATTTAAACAACGGTTTTTGTTGTTTAAAAAATACAACATGTATTTCCACAATACTTTTTTATCTATACATATTTTCAAAAAACTTAAATAACGTTACTAGAACAACATTATCAAACGGGCCTATAATTACCGTTCCAACATATCAATCTTAATCACAAAATTTCCAAGAAAGGGAAAAACAACAAACACTCAAGATAAGACAAAACGTGGCGTCAAGAAACAGAACATATGTAAACAAAAAGAAAATAAAACGTGTCATACACTTTAAGAAAGTGATCTGTCAGAGACTTCTGAATATCCATGCTTTAACACAGTAAAGAACTAACCAAACCAAAGCCCTGAAACTGAATCACGGATATTTTACTTACTCTGCTCTTAATTTCAACGACTTCCTCATGTTTCTTCAAAATGGACTCGGTTCCACCATTATGATTTGTCAAATCTCAATTACGTATGCAGATGATTCGTGACCACCCAATTTGAAAGAGTTGCCCACTCAAGATATTTAGATCCCTAATGTTTACCACTAATGCCAATTTTATGGTAATCACTAATCACAAAATATAAATCCCAATTGTGTACAAGATACAAGGAGGAAAACCCGAGCATTAGGCGGAAAAATCTTTCTGAGGCATCACAATATCAAACGATCCACTAAAAAAAATGGTTGTAGTATATCTTACATGCAGAGTCCTTTAAATAAAGAAGTAAAAAAAATATATTCAATACCTCCAAGCTCCTGCTAGCAACCGATTTCTCGAGTCCTTTCTCTCCTCTAGTCATGAAATCTACAATTGAGCCTCCAATTGCAAACTCCAAGTCTCTTCGGCTGTTTTGTAGTGGCTCCAATGCGTCCAAGTGAATTGACACAAAAACTCAACAGGTTGGTTTGTGTGATAGATTTGATCTCCTCTCAAGAATTTGGCAATGGTGAGAGCAAGAAGATAGAGAGATTGATTTGGGTTTTGCTCTAAAGTTATGGGTTCTCTCAAAAATTTTCAAATGAGACTTTTGGGTAACAAATTTGTGGGAAATGGAGCTTATATAGGTGGGCAAAAAGGTTGTATCTGTAGACAAAAACGTAACTGAATTGTCTCAGGTTCAGTGAAGTACGTCAATTCACAACTTCAATTTCAGCACATGATCTTTTCACCTCACCAACTTAATACAAATAAATTTGCACAAACAAATGGAAATTTAGACCAACAAGATACAAATAAGTTTGACATGGAATTAACCAACAATTATAGAGACCTTACACAATGGTGCTCATGATGAGTCGTAAGTGCCACTAAAAAGCCATAGTAAGTTCTTGAAAAAGAACATCGCTATAATTATATTACTAGTAGACCCAAAAATTTTGATATAACTATTTTTAATGGAGTATAATTAAAATAGTATATTAGAGCATTCCGGTTATGCAAAAAATAGAAAAAATATACATTTTATTTCACCAAAAACCCATTTTATCTATTTTACAACACAGTATACATCTATTTTATAGTTTACAATATATCACATTAAAATAATCTTACTTTAATGCTATTATGGAAGAGAGAAGAGAGAAAGTGAGACAAGAGAGGAGACTGAACATAAAAGAGGAATAAAAAGAAATTTACATGTTGCTACAATGCTTATGTATATTAGCTTAAGCACTATAGCAAGTTGTAAATTTTTTTGCATTTTAGTCCAATGGATGGTGTCTTTTGTGCATTTTTGGTAAATAGTGTTATATATTAAGCACTATAGCAAGTTGTTAATGTATCATTTATTTTGGCCCAAAAATTTTAAAAATTTAAATGATACACACTGTGCAAAATTGAGAATCCAATTAAAATCTAATTGGATTTTCTCTGAACTTTTCCTCTTAATATATATATATATATATATAGATTTTACCATATGAGCACATTACAAGTTATAGGAGAAAATCTATCATGTATCTGATACTTGTATTTATTCTCTCACATGAAGGTGAGTCTCACAAGTATGGGGTCCACTCATATGTGAGAGCCTAAGATGGTAAATATACGCAACCGATAAATGTAATACCATGTCCAAATTATTAGTCTCCCAATTATGTATCCTTGAAAGTAAAAGCTACCGATTATAAAATAAAATAAAAAAGTAAAAGTTACCGTGCCTACACATCAATCTCAATCATAAAATCCCCCAGAAAAAAGAGAAACAGCATGCATACCCAAACGTCGAGACATTTTTAACTATACTGGCAATCCTAATATCAGATTATAAAGCTACAAGTGCAACAAAAACGTGGTGTCAAGAGACTTCTGAATATTCATCCTTTAACACACAGTGAAGAACTAACCAGACCACAAAGCCCTTAAAATTTAGCCCCCCCAAAAAAAAACCATACAAATAAAATGAAGAGAAGGAGGCATACCTTGTAACTTCTGGCTTGGGGAAAAGAAGAAGAAGAAGAAAATATTTGAAGCTTTGAATTGTTAGGAGTCTATTGTTTCTTCAATACAAACTCAGTTCCACCATGAAAGCTCTCTTATAGACTTTGTTTTAGACTTTTAGTCAAGGGCCTCTCGCAAGCTTTGGCAATTTTCAACTATAATAAAATTCCCTTGCATAAGGCTTCCTCAGTCCTTTCCTCGAGTTTTTTTTATTTTATTTTATTTATTATTATGTTTTTCATAAGAATATTTCCAAGCCAATGTCGTCAAAAGCGTCGGTGACAAGTATTTTTTTTTGGGAAATGGTACCCATAGTACAGCCAGCTCACGTATGCTACCTTGACAAGTAACAAGTAAACAAGATTAATTCCCAAAGGAAAACTATTTTTTTGTTCTTCTCGTTGGCTGCCAACCATTTTAATATGTCAAACTTCAAATAACGTAAGCAGATGGAATAACCAATCCATTCGGTGCTCAAGAATAAGTCGTAAGTACTAAGTACCACTCAAACGGTATAAAAGTTCGTCAAAAATACAATTGTTGTTATTATTATTAATATATTATTGTTATTAAATTCTTGGAAGGACAATTATTAAATTACATGAAAGATATATTAAGCTACAGTAGCTCTATAAACAGGCTTGCATTTCTGCAAATAAAGACAATAGTGAGTTTGACAGCATCTAATCCCTCAACATGATCCTGTCCATTGCTGAACTAAAAGTTTATGATAAACTCGAACCTGGTTATTTACGATAAATCTAATAACACAAAATTTTCACAACACTTTTTCGTAACTTAATGTGATTGGTTTAATAAAAATGATGTTCATAATTGATCCATGTAAAGATGATGTTTATCCAATCAAAAGACATCTCTAGCTAAATGGTCATTTTTGAACAATGTTTTTGGATCTTTTGATGTTGGTTTTGGCCCTCCCTGTTTTGAGATTATCATTAAGGATGAGGCTCTTGAATCCTCTTTGTAGTTCGGTTTGGTCTTGTGAATAAAATTCTTGTTCATAAAAAAAAAAAAAAAGACATCTCTAGTAGGGGTGGCAAATGGACGGGTTGGGTCATAAATAGGGGTGGCAAATGGACGGGTTGGGTCATAAATGAGTTGGGTGTATAATTACCCAACCTATTTAATTAGTAACCCATCCATTTAACCCAATATGACCCAAATACTTCTAAAACTACTTGAATACCCTCTTACTTCAAAATACCCTTAAATACCTAAAATGACCTAAATACTCCTACACTACCAAAATTTCCAATATACCCTTGGACATCCAAAATTATCCCAAAAACCACTAAAATGACCAAAATATCCCCAAAACTTCTAAAATGAGCAAAATATCAATGAAACCTCTAAAATGAGCAAAATACCCATGAAACCTCTAAATGACCAAAATACCTCAAATATTTCTAAAATCACCAAATATGCTTAAAAACCACTAAAATGACCATAATATCCCCAAAATCTCTAAAATGAGGAAAATACACATGAAACCTGTAAAATGACTCAAATACTCCCGATATCTCTAAAATCACCAAATATACTAAAAAACCACTGAAATGACCAAAATACTCCAAAATTTATAAAATGACCAAAATACCCCCAAAACCTCTAAAATGACCAAAATACCCCAAAGTCTAAAAAATGACCGAAATACACTCTAAACCTAAAAAATGATTTTTTTTTTTTGCCATTTAGCATCATTTTAGATACAATTTCGTTAGTTAGCATGTTTTTGAAACATTTTAGCAAACTAACATCTCGAGTTTTTTGAACTCGATTTCAATTGACGAAATCGAGTCTCACGCACTCAATGTTGATGCTCTAGAAGGCTGATGTGGAAATTTTTATACACCTAGAACTCGAGTCTCACGCACTTGATTTAGTTTTACTGATCTAAGAAGCAAAGAAGAAGAATGAAGCAAAAAGAAGGAGAAGAAGAAGAAAGAAGGAAAAGAAGAAGAAGAGACCCACCCCATGAAGTCACTTGCAAAACCAAACCCACCCACAACAAAACCAAATCCACCCCTTTGTTGCCATCTCTACCTGCAAAACCAAACCCACCTGCAAAAGAATCTTTCTTTCTTCTTCTTCTTCGTGTTCTCTAAATCCAAAGCCTAAATTGAGTGTATTAGACTCGAGATCCACATGTACAAAAAATCCACATCAGCCTCTAGCAGAGCATAAATCAAGTGTATTAGACTCAATTTCCTTAGTTGAAATCGAGTCTAACAAACTCGAGACATTAGTTTACTAAAATGTTTCAAAAACATGCTAACTAACGAAATTGTTGCTAAAATGATGCTAAATGGGGAAAAAAAAAAAAATCCCCTATAAAATGATCGAAATACCCCCAAAACTTGAAAATGACCAAAATATCCCTAAAACTTGGAAAATGACCAAAATACCTCCAAAACTTGAAAACTACCAAAATACCCCCCCCCCCCCCCAAAACCTAAATGACAAAAATGCCCCTGAAACTTATAAGATGACCGAAATACACCCTAAACCTAAAAAATGGCCAAAATACCCTCAAACCTATAAAATGACCAAAATACCCCTAAACCTTTAAAATTTCCAAATACGCTCAAAACATCTAAAATGATTAAAAAAAAAAAAAAGAGGAACCCGAAACCTCAAAAATTACCAAAACTTCCCTAAAACCTATAAAATGACCAAAATACACCCAAAACCTCTAAAATGACAAAAAATAACCCAAAACCTCAAAAATTACCAAAATACGGGAAAACTTTCTTTCTTTTTTTGGAATACTTTTAGCTAAAAAAAAAAAAAAAAAGTTACTCTAATTATGCCTACCCTAGTTGGAAAATCAGTTTGGAACCAATTCTTTTCTCCCATATAAATTTGCTGTAGATGAGTTTTGCTTCATATAACGATAAATCTACCTTCACAAACTTGAAACCATTTGATTACTTGTATTACCTAGTAACTGATTATATCTTATGCTGAAAAATAAATGGTTTTACCAAGAAAAAAAAAATTAAAGGAAATGTATTTGGAGTAAACATAAATGTATTTCATCCAGGGTCACGAAAACAATGTAGATCGATGTAAGAAATGATGGTGTACTTTGGTGATGCCTTGTATTGGTACTTTTCTAGAAAATTAATGCACTTTCAAAGTGGTAGGGAAACCTATACTGGCCATCAAAGAGGATCTGCTACTAAAATTGGTAAGAAAACAAGAAGAGTAACATTTAGGGTATAAGCACAAATGTGCTTAACCATTTCCTTGGGTCATGAAAAATCTTATCAGACCTAATAATTGCGTAACACCTAACACCATTCTACAGTTACTACAAAAAATAAGCTCCTAAAAATTATCGAGGAACAACAAAGTGTAATACGAGGGCAAAATCTGTTACATTTTGCATTTTGCTAAAGCGAATTGCCACACTTATAAGTTAGTGCAAAATCAATCAAATTTTACAATCAAAGGGGAAAATCGATCGAGTATGACTGATAAATGAACAAGAAGATAGCTCCTCACCATTACAATAACCCTTCAGCGTAATTAAACTTTACATGCAATCAAATCGGAAAAGGTCTAGAAATTTATTATAATGAAAATACAGCTTCAAAAAATAATAATAATGATGATGAAAATACAGGCCTCCCTTCCTTGGGTTTCATTTTTTGTGAAAATACTAAGCTAAATATATTTTAGGTTTTGGGGGTATTTTTGTCATTTTATTTAGGTTTATGGGGTATTTTGGTCATTTTCAAGTTTCAAGGGTATTTTAGGTATTTTCTTAAGTTTCGGAGGGTATTTTAATCATTTTTTAGCTTTCAAAGGCACTTTGGTCATTTTTTTAGGTTTAGGGGATATTTTGGTCATTTTTAGGTTTCAGGGGTATTTCAATAATTTTGTAGGCTTAGGGGGGTATTTTGGTAATTTTAAGTTTTAGGGGTATTTCGGTCTTTTTCTTTGGGGGGGTATGTTGGTCATTTTTGAGATTTTGGGGGTATTTCGATCATTTTTTAGGTTTCAGAGGTATTTTAGTATTTTTTTTAGGTATCTTGATTTCAAGGGTATTTTGGTCATTTGATAGGTTTTGGGAGTATTTCAATCATTTTTTAGGTTTAGGGGGGGGTACTTTGGTCATTTTTAATTTCGGGGGTATTTTGGTCATTTTTTAAGTTTCGGAGATATTTTGATCATTTTTTAGGTTTAGGGGGTATTTTGGTAATTTTTAGGTTTCATGAGTATTTCAGTTATTTTTTAGGTTTTGGGGCATTTTGGTCATTTTTTTTAAGTTTTAGGGATATTTTAGTCATTTTTTAGGTTTAGGGGGGGTATTTTAGTAATTTTTAGGCTTCTAGGGGTATTTTGGTTGTTTTTTAAGTTTCGGGAGTATTTTGGTCATTTTTTAGAAATTTATATTGTTTGTTGTTTATTTAAATTTTAGATGAGTTTTAGTGAGTATTAGTAGGTTTATCCATTAAGACCCATATAATTAAATAACTTAATGGGTCTTTACCCATTTAACCCAAATGTTTAAATGTGTTGGGTTAAGACTTATCCAAATTAAGTGGGTAATGGATAGATTTATGAATATGGATAAAAATTGACACCCCTAATCTCCAATACTTTAAAACATCAGGCCTGCCTTTCTTTGGATGTCTAAGAGCACCTAAAAATTAAATAGACATTGTACTGGACAAATGTAAGCCAGTTACAAGTTAGAATGACATGCATAAACTAGGGAGGTTCACATTCTTACCATTTTGATATTTAAAGTCAACCAAGAGAAAACAATTCATTACGCTACAAGATCGTTCAAGCCAATGTAACCTTATATTTTTATGGTACAAAAAAGAATATAAGAATGACAAAAAAATATATATATATTAATTGACATGACTCGTTTTGGACAAGGAAACTATAATCTTACACATCCTATAAGGCTATAACCAACAAAGCTATTTGGGTTCTCGGATAAAAAATGTAATTACAAACATACACATTGTAAAAGAGTTTCCCACTCAAGATATTTAGATCTCTAATTTTTACCAGTAATGCCAATTTTATGGTAATCACTAATCACAAAATGTAAATCCCAATTGTGTACAAGATTAGCCAATTGACATTAGCATGCATGGATAAACATTAAATAAAGCAAAACCACGTAAAATCACAATAACCCACAAGACAACAAAGTGTTTACGAGAAGAAAAACCCGAGTATTAGGCGGAAAAATCTTTCTGAGACATCACAATATCAAATGATACACTAAAAAAAAAAAATGGTTGTAGTATATCTTACATACAAAGTCCTTTAAGTAAAGAAGTAAAAAAAATATATATTCAATACCTCCAAGCTCCTACTAGCAACCGATTTCTCGAGTCCTTTCTCTACTCTAGTCACGAAATCTACAATTGAGCCTCCAATTGCAAACTCCAACGCGTCCCAAGTGAATTGACACAAAAACTCGAAAGGTTGGTTTGTGTGTTGCTCTAAAGTTATGGGTTCTCTCAAAAAATTTCAGATGAGACTTTGGGGTAACAAATTTGTGGGAAATGGAGCTTATATCGGTGGGCAAAAAGGTTGTATCTGTAGAAAAAAAAAAAAAAAAAAAAAAAAAAAAAACGTAACTGAATTGTCTCAGGTTCAGTGAAGTAAATCAATTCACAACTTCAATTTCAGCACATGATCTTTTCACCTCACCAACTTAATACAAATAAATTTGCACAAACAAATGGAAATTTAGACCAATAAGATACAAATAAGTTTGACGTGGAATTAACCAACAATTATAAACCTTACACAATGGTGCTCATGACAAGTCGTAAGTGCCACTAAAAAGCCATAGTAAGTTCTTTAAAAAGAACATCGTTATAATTATATTACTAGTAGACCCAAAAATTTTGATATAACTATTTTTAATGGAATGGAGTATAATTAAAATAGTATATTAGAGCATTCCGGTTATGCAAAAAATAGAAAAAATATACATTTTATTTCACTTAAAAACCCATTTTATCTATTTTATAACGCACTATACATCTGTTCTATGTTTTATAATATATCACATTAAAATAATCTTACTTTAATGCTATAATGGGAGAGAGACGAGAGAAAGTGAGACAAGAGAGGAGGCTGAACATAAAAGAGGAATAAAAAGAAATTTACAGGTTGCTACAATGCTTATGTATATTTGCTTAAGCACTATAGCAAGTTGTAAATTTTTTTGCATTTCAGTCCAATGGATGGTGTCTTTTGTGCATTTTTGGTAAATAGTGTTATATATTAAGCACTATAGCAAATGTTAATATATCATTTATTTTGGCCCAAAAATTTAAAAAATTTAAACGAGATACATGGTGCAAAATTGAAAATCCAATTAAAATCTAATTGGATTTTCTCTGAATTTTATCTCTTAATATATATATATATATATATATATAGATTTTACCATGTATATGATATATATTTATTTATTCTCTCACATGAAGTGGGTTTCACTAGTGTGGGGTCCACTCATATGTGAGAGCTTAAGAGGGTGGATACATGCAACCAATAAATGTAATACCATGTCCAAATTATTAGGGCCTGTTTGGTTAGTTATCTCTAACTAACATTTTCACATTTTAAACAATTTTATACATTTTTCAATACACTTTTTCACCAACACGTATATAAAAAACACTCAAATAATATTACTCAAACTAACTTACCAAACAGGCCCTAGTCTCCCAAATATGTATCCTTGAAAGTAAAAGCTACCGATTATAAAATAAAATAAAATAAAGTAAAAGTTACCATGCCTACACATCAATCTCAATCACAAAATCCCCAAGAAAAAGAGAAACGGCATACCCAAACGACGAGACATTTTTAACTATGCTGGCAATCCTAATATCAGATTATAAAGCTACAAGTGCAACAAAAACGTGGTGTCAAGAGACTTCTGAATATTCATCCTTTAACACATAGTGAAGAACTTAGAACTAACCAAACCATGTATCAAAAAAAAAAAAGAACTAACCAAACCACAAAGCCCTTAAAATTTAGCCCCCCCCCCAAAAAAAAACCGTGCAAATAAAATGAAGAGAAGGAGGCATACCTTGTAACTTCTGGCTTGGGGAAAAGAAGAAGAAAATATTTGAAACTTTGAATTGTTAAGAGTCTATTGTTTCAACAACTTCCTATTGTTTCTTCAATACAAACTCAGTTCCACCATGAAAGCTCTCTTATAGACTTTGTTTTAGACTTTTAGTCAAGGGCCTCTCGCAAGCTTTGGCAATTTTCAACTTTCAACTATAATAATGTTCCCCTGCATAAGGCTTCCTCAGTCCTTTCCTCTAGGTTTATTTTATTTTATTTATTTTTATGTTTTTCATAAGAATATTTCCAAGCCAATGTCGTCAAAAGCGTCGGTGACAAGTATTTTTTTTTTTTGAAATGGTACGCATGGTACAGCTAGCTCACGTATGCTACTTTGACAAGTAACAAGTAATTAAACAAGATTAATTGCCAAAGGAAAACTATTTTTTTGTTCTTCTCGTTGGCTGCCAACCATTTTAATATGTCAAACTTCAAATAACGTAAGCAGATGGAATAACCAATCCATTCAGTGCTCAAGAATAAGCCGTAAGTACCAAGTACCACTCAAATGGTATAAAAGTTCGTCAAAAAATTGTTGTTATTATTATTAATATATTATTGTTATTAAATTCTTGGAAGGACAATTATTAAATTACATGAAAGATATATCACTAAACAGGCTTGCATTTCTGCAAATAAAGACAATAGCGAGTTTGACAGCATCTAATCCCTCAACATGATCCTGTCCATCGCTGAACTAAAAGTTTACTATAAACTCGAACCTCGTTATTTACGATAAATCTAATAACACAAAATTTTCACAACACTTTTTCATAACTTAATGTGATTGGTTTAATAAAAATGATGTTCATAATTGATCCATGTAAAGATGATGTTTATCCAATCGAAGGACATCTCCAGTAGGGGTGGTAAATGGACGGGTTGGGTCATAAATAGGTTGGGTGTGTAATTACCCATTTATTCATTTATGACCCGTTTATATATAAATTAATTACCCATTAACCACCCAACCCATTTAATTAGTGTCGAGGGCGAAAAAGTTTTCCTTCCGACAAATGAGATTTATGTTGGGTTGGGGGCTTAAACTGAAACTCGACAATGGGCTTAAAGCATGGCCCAAATGCTATCAATGAAGTTTTTGAAGAGTTTGCCCTCTTTTCATACCTTGGGCCTAGGATGGGACTGACAAGGGTTATGAGATGGCCCAAAAACACTTCCTACAGCAGACACGTCAACACAATAAAAAGCATACTGCAATAAAGAAATAACCCAGTAGTAAAATATTTCAGCAATAAAGTATCCCAACGGTAAAGTGAAACAAAGCAGAATAAACCTCCAGCCGTTAGATATTCACAAATTAAGGAAAATATCTATATCTTCAAACTCATCATCCGTGGACTCTGGAGAAGAGTCTTCTAATACAATAATACGAGAAAAAAACTCTATAGTAACAGTCACGTCATAACCTTCAATAGTAAATGAATAAACAAATATCATAGGTTCTATTATAACAAGTAATGAGGAAACTTAGTGTGAGATGAAGGGAGAAAGAGAGACTCCAACTAGCACAGCAAGATCATTGTGATGTCAGGACATGCTCATGGATACAGAATATGTAGTGAGTAGTGAGGGTCATTTGTGGGTAGTATGAGTAGTGAGAGAGAGTGTTTAGTAAAGCTGCTGGAGCTTTCTACTAGAGATAGATGAGTGTTTATAGATAGAGGTATGAGGGGTATTTATGAGCTAGGAGCTAGAGAACTTAGTTTCTAAGCTTGAAGCTAAGAACTTAGTGACTCAGAACTTTGCCAAAGCTTAGAGAAGGCCAAACAGAGAAGTTAAGGAAGAACTCTTTTCTATTAGTGTATCTCTTAGTGTGTGTTGAAGTGTTAATGGAGAGTTTCATTTATAGTTGAGTTTGAGGGGGTAATTAGCAAATAATCTTTGTTAAATCATCCTTAATCTTCAGAAAATCCATAGAGAATCATTCCTAGGATTTGGCCAAGAGTAGTAAGCTCAGCTTTAGGATGTTCTTTGTTGTTTTGGGTAATGACAGCTGGAGTTCTGACCTAGCATTGAATGCTGATTGGCCTTAGCTGATGGGATTAAAGCATGCATTAGGCTAATGATCTTGGTTATGCTGCTACTAGAATCATAGCTCCTTAGGTCAGATTGTATCTGATGGAGATCAAGGCACCGCATCGAAGGATCTCGTTCAAGTACCAATTGGGCCGGTTACGAGAGCACAAGCAAAGAAGTTCAAGGATGTACTTAACGAACTCATCCAAGAGTTATGGGCTCAAGCAAATTTGTGGAGGCCCATTGAGCATGATCCATGTGGGCAACAAAAAAATCGTCACCTTGATTCAAGTTCTAGAAGGATCCGGTCAAGACTAAGAATTGGCATAAAATATTTTGGGTCTATGTAAAAAACGTTATTCTAGGTTTAGGTGATTTATTTCCTTGTTTTTAGGTGCATTTAATGCTTTTTAGGTCAAACTTTATTCCTAATATGGTTAGGTATCAATTAGGAGTTATTTTAGAATATATTTTCTTGTCTGTCAAGTTTTAAGGAGCCCTTAAATAGTCATCTAAGTCTGTAAACGTTTTTCAGATATTATTGATAAAACTTGTGAGGTTTATTCTCTTTGGTTCTTTGAAGAACTACTCGAACTTATCGGGAATTCCCGTGGCGTTCATCTCGACTTATCAAACGGAGTTTCCACCACCGTTTATGGCGTCTTCCTTATACCGAGGTTCTTGTTTGTTATAAACAACGGGTCGGGGTCTCCCATTTGAATCTGTCCATAGAACGATCTTGGGTTCCCTTTCGTTGTTGGGTCTCGTTATTCTTGACGGGGTTCACATCATTTGGTATCAGAGCAAGGTTTCTAGTTCAGGTTTGCCTATCCTTTAACATATTTATCTCTTTTTAGCTGAATTTCCTTTACCCTATCTGTTCAAATCTTGGTTTGTCTTGTTGATGTCTAAACTATTGGTCTAGTCTCACATCTCTTAGTTATTTCGAAATCTTATTTCATTATTCTCAAAAGCTAGTTGCTGATCATAAAATAAAAATAAAAAAATAATAAATAAAATAATAAATAAATAAAGAAGAAGAGAGAGTCAAAGAAGAAGACAGAAAGGAGTCCGGAAAAAAAAAAAAAAAAATTTCACTATTTTGTGCTTCCAAAATTCCAAAACTACCATGTTCCTTCTAATTCTAATCTGAAAATTTCCATATTCCTTACGTTCAAATATGAGATTCCTTGATTAGTTCTTGGTGAATTGTTGCTGGAAATTTTGAGTTGTTTGTTTAGTTTCAAAAGAATTGAAAGAGAATTATCGAGTGGAAAAAGGCAAGAGTGGTGAGAACATCAGAGGGTAAAAGCCATATTATTTTGAGTGAAACACGAGTGGAGAGTGATCCACATTCTTGAGTGTAAACACGTAAGAGAGTGACTCGTGAGGTTTCTTTTTTTTTTTTTTCTTTCTTCTAACCTTTGTTTTGCAGCAATCATGTCTCACGATAGTGGTAAGAGCATTGCCAAAGATGATACAAAATTGGCTGATTTGAAAATGTTTTTTGGAGGCCATGATGAGTGAGATGAGGCGTGTGATGAAGATGGAGATGGCGCAGGTTCACGAACGGATAGATCAGATGGAGAATAGACGTAAGGAGCAACCACAAAACGGTCGTAATTTGCATAGAAGTTAAAGAGTTCCACCGAGGGAGGAGGATGAAGAGCGTTATGGGTCTGGTTTTGATGAAGAAGAAGATTGGGATTCCATTGTTAGCAATAGAAGACCTGAAGGAAGATTTAGAGAAGCTAGGAATCGCGAAGATAACAACCTGGGTGGTATTAAGATGAAGATTCTATCCTTTCAAGGTAGGTTTGAACCTGAGGCATATCTTGAGTGGGAGAAGAAGATGGAGTTCGTGTTTGATTGCCACAATTACTCCAAGACAAAGAAGGTAAAATTAGCCGTGATTGAATTTTCTGAATATGCTATTACTTGGTGGGATCAGCTTGTGATAAACAGGAGGCAGAATAGAGAACACCCAATAGACATATGGGAGGAGATGAAAGTAGTGATGAGAAAGCGATTCGTTCCAAGTTACTACTACCGAGAGTTGTACAAAAAGCTACAAGGTCTTAGACAAGGGAGTCGAAGCGTAGAGGACTACTAGAAGGAGATGGAGATTGCTATGATCCGTGCTAATGTAGAGGAGGATCGGGAGGCTACAATGGCTAGATTTTTGCTTGGCTTAAACCGGGAGATCCATGATAAGGTAGAGATGCAGCATTATGTGGAATTGGAAGATATGGTGCATATGGCTATCAAAGTGGAACAACAACTCAAGAGAGGGAATGGGACACGAGCAGGCCATAACTCTAGTTCTACCTCTTGGAAATCGAGTCATGTTAAGCCGTTGGACAAGTCACAAACGCCCAAACTCGAGCCCAAGTCCTCGACCACCAGCCACGTTCCTCAAGGTAAAACCGAAGCCTCTACCTCTAGGAATCGTGATATTAAATGTTTTAGATATCAAGGCAGGGACCACATAGCAAGTCAATGTCCAAACAAGCAAGTCATGGTGTTGCAAGCCAATGGTGAAATTGTGACCGATGATGAAGATTCCGACATCGACGACATGCTGCCATTAGAGGATATTTCCGAGGAGTATTTAGCCCCTGGCGCATTGACATTGGTAGCGAGGAGAGCATTGAGCTTGCAAGTAAAAGGAGTTGATGAAATACAGCGGGAGAACATCTTTCACACTAGGTGCTACGTTAAAGACAAGGTATGTAATGTGATTATTGATGATGGTAGTTGTACTAATGTTGCAAGCACAATTATGGTGGAGAAATTGGGATTGCCCATGGTAAAGCACCCTAGACCGTACAAGTTGCAATGGCTAAATGATAGTGGTGAGATCAGGGTGAACAAGCAAGTGTTAGTTGCATTTCGAATCGGTAAATACGAAGATGAAGTGTTGTGTGATGTAGTACCAATGCAAGCGGGACACTTATTGCTAGGGCGTCCATGGCAGTTCGATAGGCAAGTAAAGCATGATGGCTTTACGAACAAGTACTCTTTTGTACTTAATCAACAATCAATCACTCTTGTACCATTGACACCGCAGCAAGTATACGAGGATCAAGTAAGATTACAAAAGGAGAGTGATCAAAAGAAGGAGAGTGATCAAAAGAAAGAGAGTGAGCAAAAGAAAAAGAGTGAAAATCAGAGAGAGGCCGAGAAAAATGAGGGAGAAAAAGAAAATCAAATTTCGGCCCTTGAGAGAAAATCAGAGAGAAAACAGAAGAATTTCTATACAAAAGTGAGTGAGATCAAACGAGCAATGTTTTCAAATAAGCCGATGATTGTACTTTTGTACAAAGAGGCACTTTTAAATACTAACGAACTTGACCTTACTTTGCCTAGTTCTATTGTTTCTTTTTTGCAGGAGTACGAGAATGTCTTTCCCAAGGAAACACCACATGGGTTACCTCCAATCCGAGGGATTGAACATCAAATTGATTTTGTTCCCGGTGCAACCATTCCAAACCGACCAGCTTATAGGAGCAATCCCGAGGAGACAAAGGAGCTTCAACGGCAGGTAAGTGAATTGTTGGAGAAAGGGCACGTGAGGGAGAGCATGAGCTCATGTGCATTTCCGGTCTTACTTGTACCTAAGAAGGATGAGACGTGGAGAATGTGCGTTGATTGCCAAGCCATCAACAACATAATGGTAAAGTATCGTCATCCTATCCCACACTTAGATGATATGTTAGATGAGCTGCATGGTTCTTGCATATTTTTTAAGACTGATTTAAAAAGTGGTTATCATCAAATTAGGATAAAAGAAGGAGATGAATGGAAAACCACCTTTAAAACAAAATATGGTTTATATGAATGGTTAGTTATGCCTTTTGGTTTGACTAATGCTCCGAGCACCTTTATGAGACTTATGAACCATGTTTTACGTGTATTTATAGGCAGATTTGTTGTTGTCTATTTTGATGATATACTCATTTATAGCAAAAACATAGACAATCATGTAGTACATTTGAAATTCGTTTTAGATGTGCTAAGGAAAGAAAGGTTGTTTGCTAATTTAAAGAAGTGCACTTTTTTCACCGATAAGCTTGTATTTTTGGGATTTGTTGTTAGTGCACAAGGTATACAGGTTGATGAATAGAAGGTACGTGCAATCCAAGATTGGCCGAGTCCCACAAGTGTAGGTAATGTTCGTAGTTTTCATGGACTTGCTAATTTCTACCGGCGGTTCGTGAAGGACTTCAGTAACTTAACCGCACCACTTACCGAAGTGATCAAGAAGAACGTTGGATTTCGGTGGGGAGAAGAACAAGAGAAGGCATTTCAATTAATCAAAGAGAAGCTGACTAACGCACCTTTGTTGTCTTTGCCCAACTTTTCTAAAACGTTTGAAATTGAATGTGATGCTTCAGGTATTGGTATAGGAGTTGTTCTTATGTAAGAAGGACGACCAATTGCTTACTTCAGCGAGAAACTCAGCGAGGCAGCCTTAAACTACCCAACTTATGACAAGGAGTTGTATGCATTGGTTCGGGTTTTAGAGACGTGGCAGCACTACCTATGGCCTAAGGAGTTCGTGATTCACACTGATCATGAGTCCTTGAAACACTTGAAGGGCCAACACAAGCTAAACAAAAGGCATGCGCAATGGGTGGAGTTCATAGAGACGTTTCCATACATCATTTGGTACAAGCAAGGTAAGGAGAATGTAGTCGCCGATGCACTTTCTCGTAGGTATGCCTTACTCTCCACACTTGATGCAAAATTGCTTGGTTTTGAACACATTAAAGAATTATATGCTGAAGACCACGAATTTTGTGAGAAATATCGAGCTTATGATAAAATCGCCTCTGGTAAGTTCTTTAAGCTTGATGGATTCCTATTTCGAGAAAATAAGCTATGCATGCCTAATTGTTCTATAAGGGAGTTATTAGTGCAGGAATCACATGGTGGGGGATTAATGGGACATTTTGGAGTTGCAAAGACTTTAGCTATTTTGGAACACTTCTATTGGCCTCACATGAAATGAGATGTCGAACGGATTTGTGGTAGATGTGTCACATGTAGGCAAGCTAAATTCAAAGTGCAGCCCAACGGTTTGTATACTCCTTTACCAATTCCTAGTGAGCCTTGGATTAATATTTCAATGAATTTTGTATTAGGATTGCCTAGGACTAAACGTGGAAGAGATTTAATTTTTGTGGTCGTGGATAGATTTTCTAAAATGGCACATTTTATTCCATGTCACAAAACGGATGACGCTTCACATGTTGCTGATTTGTTCTTTAAAGAGATTGTGAGATTACATGGCATGCCTAGGACTATTGTTTTAGATAGAGATGCTAAGTTCTTGAGCTATTTTTGGAAGACTTTGTGGTGTAAGCTATGTACTAAGCTATTGTTTTCCACTACTTGTCATCCACAAACTGATGGTCAAACTGAAGTAGTAAATAGGACTTTGTCTACTCTATTGAGGGCAATCATTAGAAAGAACATCAAAACATGGAAAGAATGTTTACCACATGTTGAGTTTGCATATAATAGAGCTGTTCATTCTGTTACCAAATTTTCGCCATTTGAAATTGTGTATGGTTTTAATCCTTTAACTCCATTGGATTTATCTCCTTTACCTTTGATGGAGCACATTAATTTAGATGGCAAAAAGAAAGCTGACTTTGTGAAGCAGATTCATGAGAAAGCAAGACTCAACATTGAGCGAAGAACGGAGCAATATGCCACACAAGCCAACAAGGGACGTCGCAAACTAGTTTTTGAACCCGGATATAGGGTTTGGCTGCATATGAGAAAAGAAAGATTCCCGGCGAAAAGATGTTCCAAATTGCTCCCAAGAGGAGATGGTCCCTTCCAAGTACTTGAGCGTATCAATGACAATGCTTACAAGCTAGATTTACCTAGTAAGTACGATGTAAGTGCCACTTTTAATGTTACTGATTTGAGTCCTTTTGATGTAGGTGATGATTTGAGGGCAAATCCTTTTCAAGAGGAGGGGAATGATGGAGATCAAGGCACCGCATCGAAGGATCTCGTTCAAGTACCAATTGGGCCAGTTATGAGAGCACAAGCAAAGAAGTTCAAGGATGTACTTAATGGACTCATCCAAGAGTTATGAGCTCAAGCAAATTCGTGGAGGCCCATTGAGCATGATCCACGTGGGTAACAAAAAAAATCGTCACCTTGATTCAAGTTCTAGAAGGATCCAGTCAAGGCTAAGAATTTGCATGAAATATTTTGGGTCTATGTAAAAAACGTTATTCTAGGTTTAGGTGATTTATTTCCTTGTTTTTAGGTGCATTTAATACTTCTTAGGTCAAACTTTATTCCTAATATGGTTAGGTATCAATTAGGAGTTATTTTAGAATATATTTTCTTGTTTGTCAAGTTTTAAGGAGCCCTTAAATAGTCATCTAAGTCTGTAAACGTTTTTCAGACATTATTGATAAAACTTGTGAGGTTTATTCTCTTTGGTTCTTTGAAGAACTACTTAAACTTATCGGGAATTCTCGTGGCGTTCATCTCGACTTATCAAACGGAGTTTCCACCACCGTTTGTGGCGTCTTCCTTATACCGAGGTTCTTGTTTGTCATAAACAACGGGTCGAGGTCTCCCATTTGAATCTGTCCATAGAACGATCTTGGGTTCCCTTTCGTTGTTGGGTCTCGTTATTCTTGACGGGGTTCACATCAGCATCACCCTAAGCCAGGTGTCAATCTTGGAGCCCTTTGTTGGTAACTTTGCTGGAGATCCCTTTAATGCCCTCCAAACCACATTTCCCTAAGTTTCCCCATTTGAGGTTCATGTGCTTGGCCCATGTACCAGAGTTCATGTTTTTGGCATGAAAATGAACTGATTTCCAGTTGTTCCAAAAGCTCTCACCACCTGGTTATGGCTGCCCTTAGTCCTTGACCGCATGAGTTGGAGAAGAAAGGCAAGACAGTTGGTTAAAGCTTCTCAGCCTTATGTCATGTCATCCCAGCTTTGTGTCACATGAGAAATGATAGAATTCAACTTGGTAAGGAAGGGTTTAACCCTTGCTGGACATGTGTCCTCTTCTGATCTAATTGGACAAGCTAGAACTGATGGCCATGAGCCCCAGCTGTCAGGTTGTGCTGAAGCTTCACTGGACAGCTCACGTGAGCTTCAGCTGCTGGGATTTGTATGTGAGTTGGGCTGGCTCAGCTGGGCTTTGTAATTGAGCTTCTTTGGGCTTAGTCAACCCTACAAAAATGAATAGTTTTGCCATGGGTGATATACATAGGCTTTTATATATTTTGTAAGAGAAGTATTTTTTTTTAGGGATGAGTAATTATTTCCCATGAATTAGAGACTTTAGTATATGTAAAATAGGTGCCAAAACAATATTGGGCTTTGTAAAATAGGTGCCAAAATAGCATTTGGGTTTTGTAAAATAGATGCCAAAATAATATTGGGTTTTGTAAAATAGGTGCAAAATAATATTTGAACTTTGTAAAATAGGTGCCAAAATAATATTGGGCTTTATAAAATAGGTGTCAAAATAATATTTGGGCTTTGTAAAAATAGGTGTCAAAATATCATTTGGGCTTTGTGAAATTAGGTGCCAAAATAATATTGGGGCCTTGTAAGATTTTGCAAAAATATTGCCGTATAGCAACGGACTTTAGAGGTGCCATGTAGCAATGGGTTTTTAAAGTGTCGTGTAGCAACGGGCTTTTAGAGGTGCTGTCTAGCAACAGGTTTTTAGAGTGCCATGTAACAACGAACTTTTAGAGATGCCATGTAGTAACAGGCTTTTAGAGGGTTTTGTTGGGCTTTTTGGGTTTTGCCCACATGGTAAATGAGTTTGGGCTTTTTATAGAGATGGTATAATTTTGTGGCCCAATATAGTAATGGTATGGTGAGTATTTGTGTGGGTCCAAAATAATTTATGGGGCTTGTATAGAGAGTATTTGTGGGATATATTTATGTGGGCTCAAGATGGTTTATGAGCTTGTGTGGATATTTTTTAGTGAGTGGGCTAATGAAATTAGAGTCCTAAAATTTGTACCTCAACAATTAGTAACCCATCCATTTAACCCAATATGACCCAAATACTTCTAAAACTACTTGAATACCCTCTGACTTCAAAATACCCTTAAATACCTAAAATGACCCAAATACCCCTACACTTCCAAAATTACTAATATACCCTTGGACATCCAAAATTATCCCCAAAACCATTAAAATGACCAAAATATCCCCAAAACTTCCAAAATAAGCAAAATACCCATGAAACCTCTAAAATGACCAAAATACCTCCAAAACCTCTAAAATGAGCAAAATACCCATGAAATCTCTAAAATGACCAAAATACCTCCATTATCTCTAAAATCACCAAATATGCTCAAACACCACAAAAATGACCATAATATCCCCAAAATCTCTAAAATGAGCAAAATACACATAAAACCTCTAAAATGACTAAAATACCTCTGATATCTCTAAAATCTTCAAATATACTCAAAAACCACTAAAATGACCAAAATACCCCCCCCCCCAAATCTAAAAATGACCGAAATACACCCTAAACCTAAAAAATGACCGAAATACACCCTAAACCTAAAAAAGGATTTTTTTTTTTTTTTTTTTTTGCCATTTAGCATTATTTTAGCAACAATTTCGTTAGTTAACATGTTTTTGAAACATTTTAGCAAACTAACATCTCGAGTTTTTTGAACTCAATTTCAATTGACGAAATCGAGTCTCACGCACTCGATTTTGATGCCCTAGAAGGCTGATGTGGAAATTTTTATACACCTAGAACTCAAGTCTCATGCACTCGATTTAATTTTACTGATCTAAGAAGCAAACAAGAAGAACAAAGAAGAAGAAAGAAGGAAAAGAAGAAGAAGAGACCCACCCCATGAAGTCACTTGCAAAACCAAACCCACCCACAACAAAACCAAATCCACCCCTTTGTTACCATCTCTACCTGCAAAACCAAACCCACCTACAAAAAAATATTTCTTTCTTCTTCTCTGTTTTCTCTAAATCCAAAGCCTAAATCAAGTGTATTAGACTCGAGATCCACATGTATAAAAAATCCACATTAGCCTCTGGCAGAGCATAAATCAAGTGCATTAAACTCGATTTCCTTAGTTGAAATCGAGTCTAACAAACTCGAGACATTAGTTTGCTAAAATGTTTCAAAAACATACTAACTAATGAAATTGTTGCTAAAATAATGCTAAATGGAAAAAAAAAAAAAAAAAAATCCCCTAAAAAATGACCGAAATACCCCCAAAACCTAAAATGACCAAAATACTCCGGAAACTTGAAAATTGACCAAAATACCCCCCAAAACTTAAAAGCTACCAAAATACTCCCACTCCCCACCCCCCGGGAAACCTAGAAAATGACCGAAATACCCCCCGAAACTTATAAAATGACAAAAATGCCCCTAAAACCTATAAGATGACCGAAATACACCCTAAACCTAAAAAATGGCCAAAATACCCTCAAATCTATAAAATGACCAAAATACCCCTAAACCTTTAAAATGACCAAATATGCTCAAAACCTCTAAAATGATTATAAAAAAATAATAATAATAATAAATAAAAAAACCCAAAACCTCAAAAATTACCAAAACTTCCCCGAAACCTATAAAATGATCAAAATACCCCTAAACCTTCAAAATGACCAAAATACACCCAAAACCTCTAAAATGACAAAAAATAACCCGAAACCTCAAAAATTACCAAAATATAGGAAATCTTTCTCTCTCTTTTTTGGAATAATTTTAGCTAAAAAAAAAAATTAAGTTACTCTAAATATCCCTACCCTAGTTGGAAAGTCAGTTTGGAACCAATTCTTTTCTCCCATATAAATTTGCTGTAGATGAGTTTTGCTTCATATAACGATAAATCTACCTTCACAAACCTGAAACCAATTGATTACTTGTATTACCTAATAACCGATTATATCTTATGCTGAAAAATAAATGGTTTTACCAAGAAATTTTTTTTAAAGGAAATGTATTTGGAGTAAACATAAATGTACTTCATCCAGGGTCCCGAAAACAATGTAGATCGATGTAAGAAATGATGGTGTACTTTGGTGATGCCTTGTATTGGTACTTTTCTAGAAAATTAATGCACTTTCAAAGTGGTAAGGAAACCTATACTGGCCATCAAAGAGGATATGCTACTAAAATTGGTAAGAAAACAAGAAGAGTAACATTTAGGGTATAAGCACAAATGTGCTTAACCATTTCCTTGGGTCATGAAAAATCTTATCAGACCTAATAATTGCGTGACACCTTTCTACAGTTACTGCAAATAATAAGCTCCTAAAAAATATCAAGGAACAACAAAGTGTAATACGAGGGCAAAATATATTACATTTTGCATTTTGCTAAAGCGAATTGCCACACTTATAAGTTAGTGCAAAATCAATCAAATTTTACAATCAAAGGGGAAAATCGATCGAGTATGACTGATATATGAACAAGAAGATAGCTCCTCACCATTACAATAACCCTTCAGTGTAATTAAACTTTACATGCAATCAATTGGGGTAAGGTCTAGAAATTTATTATAATGAAAATACAGCTTCAAAAAATAATAATAATGATGATAAAAATACAAGCCTCATCCCTTCCTTGGGTTTCATTTTTTGTGAAAATACTAGGCTATTTATATTTTAGGTTTTAGGGGTATTTCGGTCATCTTTTTTAGGTTTATGGGGTATTTTGGTCATTTTTAAGTTTCGAGGGTATTTTAGTTATTTTTTAATCATTTTTTAGCTTTCAGAGGCATTTTGGTCATTTTTTAGGTTTAGGGGATATTTTGGTCATTTTTAGGTTTCGAGGGTATTTCGATAATTTTGTAGGTTTATGGGGGGGGGTATTTTGGTAATTTTAATTTCTAGGGGTATTTCGGTCATTTTTGAGGTTTTGGGGGTATTTTGGTCATTTTTGAGGTTTTGGGGGTATTTCGGTCATTTTTAAGGTTTCGGAGGCATTTCAATCATTTATTAAGTTTAGCGGATATTTTGGTAATTTTATAGATTTCAGGGTTATTTCGGTATTTTTTTAGGTTTCAGGGGTATTTTGGTCATTTTATAGGTTTCGGGGGTATTTTAGTCATTTTATAGGTTTTAGAGATATTTCGATCATTTTTTAGGTTTAGGGGTATTTTGGTAATTTTCAAGTTTTAGGGGTAATTCGGTCATTTTTTAGATTTTGGGGATATTTTGGTAATTTTTAGGCTTCTAGGGGTATTTTGGTTGATTTTTAGGTTTCGGGAGAATTTCAGTCATTTTTTAGAAATTTATAGTTTGTTATTTATTTAAATTTTAGATGGGTTTTAGTGGGTATTAGTAGGTTTATCTATTAAGACCCATATAATTAAATAACTTAATGGGTCTTTATCCATTTAACCCAAATGTTTAAATGGGTTAGGTTAAGACTTAACCAAATTAGATGGGTTTATAGATATGGATAAATATTGCCACCCCTAATCTCCAGTACTTTAAAACATCAGCCTGCCTTTCTTTGGATGTCTAAGAGCACCTAAAAATTAAATATAAATTGTACTGGACAAAAGTAAGCCAGTTACAAATTAGAATGACATGCATAAACTAGGGAGGTTCACATTCTTAAAATTTTGATCTTTAAAGTCAACCAAGAGAAAACAATTCATTACGCTACAAGATCGTTCAAACCAATGTAACCTTATATTTTTATGGTACAAAAAAGAATATAAGAATGACCAAAAAAAATATATTAACTGACATGACTCGTTTTGGACAAGGAAACTATAATCTTACTCATCCTATAAGGCTATAACAAACAAAGCTATTTGGGTTCTCGGATCAAAAATGTAATTACAAACATACACATTGTAAAAGTATAACAACCCACAATAATCATGTAACAGTACCTATATTCTATGTGGTAAGTAACTCAATTTATTACCGACTCTGTCGGAGAGACTGGAAGTGTGCACTTATGGCATCATAGTCGGGAAGCTTTGGGTGAACATGACTACCCTTTTCCTTAGATGGAGTTTCTGCACTTGAACTTGGAGACCGTGGAATTTCAACTGAGGTTGATCTCTCCGGAAGAGAACCGGATGAATGGTTTCCTGTAGATGACTTCAGACTTTCCCCACGCAAGGACCTCTTGGATTCTGGCATTGGCTTAGAGGCTACCTGCTCTGTTGACCGACGCTGCTTAGCACTTACCAAGCTATCTAAGCTCTTGGTCTGAGATGAGGGCTTTGTTGGAGCTTCACTAGCATACGAGCTCCTTGAAGAGGCTTTCCTTTCAGTGCTAACAGATGTTAATATCTCTGGAAGAGATCCAGATGAATTATTCCTTGCGGATGACTTTAAACTTTCCTCATACAAGGACCTCCTGGATTCTGGCATTGGCTTGGAAGCTGCCTGCTCAGTTGACTGACGCAGCTCAACATTTCCCAAGTGTTCTGAGCTCTTGGTCTGAGATGAAGGCTTTGTTAGAGCATCACTAGCATAGGAGCTCCTTGAAGGGGCTTTCCTTTCAGTGCTAACTGAAGTTAATATCTCTGGAAGAGAACCAGATGACTGTTTCCTTGTGGATGACTTTAAACTTTCCTCATGCAAGGACCTCTTGGATACTGGCATTGGCTTAGAAGCTGCCTGCTCTGTTGACTGACGCTGCTCATCACTTCCCCAGTGATCTGAGCTCTTAGTCTGAGATGAGGGCTTTGTTAGAGATTCTCTAGCATATGAGCTCCTTGAATAGGCTTTCCCTTCCACTCCATAGTCAGGAGTCAATGATTCCTCAGGAATATCTGTAGCCTTAGAATAAGAACTTCTACTGGTACTTGAAGAAGGGGCTTTGGTCCTCCGCGACAATCCAGTAATTGGTCGAGCATTGCTAGAGGAAGCCTGTTTAGGAAGATCTTCCTCAGAATCACTAGTATCTGCACCAAAATATTTAATTGGGACCCTTGAGCTTGAGTTTTTATTTACTTTAGTGCCTGCTTTCTGATTGTATGGCTCTCGGCTACTGCTAATAGATTGTTGTGAGAGCTCCTCCTTCGAATCATCATTATCAGAATCAGAAGATGAGACCAAGACTGTTGAGTATGGTTCTTTACTTTGTTTTAAAATCACCTTCTGATTGTGTGGCTCTTCATTGCCAACATCATAACTAACTGAAGTCCTGCCCATTACAGAAGAAGAGGATTGCTCGATTTTGGAAAAAGTATCATCTGATGGTTGTTTGAGTGATGAGGCACTGCCTGATGGACTCCTAGTATAAGGTGGATGCCTGAAACCCTTATTTCGAAGGCCTCCTTTCAACTTTCCAAAGTTCAACTCACTACCACTATCTAGACTAGATTCTTTCAGAAGTTCATCATCTTTCCTAGCATCAGTTAACTGTGGCGTGTGGTCATTGTACTTGATGCTCAAGTCTGATTCTGATTTCTTATCTCTTGGAGATGGCACGTCACCATAACCAAACTTTTTCTCAGATACAATACTAAATTTATTTCCTTGGTTTGTATCAAAGCGTACTTCCATGGGGTCTGAATCAACTGAAGAGGTTGGTAACCATGGCTTTCTGTTAGATGCCACATTTTCCTTCTCTACAGATGAAGATCCTGTTAACCCATGACTTGCACTCTGGTTCAGATCAGAATTTCTGTCGTAAACATTCTGTTCACGATGATATATATCAGAGTCACTCCCAACAAGCTTTGATTTGTCTAGCTCCTCTTCACCATCAGAACTTGGGCCCTCTGAATCATCATAAGTTACATGTGACAGATCATGTGGCTGTGAAGGAGCTGTAGAACTTGTCAAACTTTCAGAAAAAACCACAGAAGAAGAAGGCTGCTCACTGAAAGAATGTGATTGAAAAATAGAATCTTCCAAGGACTCACCAATGTTTCTCCTGGGGCTCCAAGCATTTGTATTTTCGAACAGATTTACAGGTGATTTTCTACCTGGTGATGAAAAAAACAAACTAGATTCTTGCCTTGTGAACTCATTCTCTTCATCAAATTTGTAGTTATTATCACCAGAACCATATCCATCAAAAACTACAGCAGCATTGTCATAAGAAGTCGTCTCCTCATCATTTGTGCCGATATTCACTTCATCAATAACAGGAGAGTCCTGATCAGCATCATTCCCTAACATTTGGTGGTTCAAATTCAAAATATCAATGTGTTCATCACTAGAAGTGCTTGAATGAGAGGAAGCTCTGCTTGATTGTTTTCTGATTCTTAAATCTCCAACATAATCAATTTTTTCAGATTTCATACCATCATTCAGGTCACTAACAAATTCTACCTTATTATTACTGGATTGTTTCTTCACACTCACTTCACCTACAGAGTCACTGTTCTCTAGTTCAGATGAGTTCCTTTGAGTATATCTATCTGTCTTTTGGGAAACATTAACCAATGGGTTATTATCAACGGAAGCTGACCAGGTAGATTTCTCAGTGTTCTTATGATCATCCCTGTAAAACCTGTCAGCTGCTCCTGCCAAATTATCTTGTTCAGTATGATCAACTTGAACATCTTGCTTCCAAGAATTTCTTCTAGGAGAGGCATTACTAATTGGACCTTTGGCAAGATGTCCACCTTGCAACTTTGACTCCGCATATTTTTGAGACCCTTCATGGCTTAGACCATAAGCAGAAGACTTTGGTGATTCCATAGAATATTGCCCAGTGAACTTTTCACGACTTGAAAGTTCGGCAGCTGCTCTGGCAGCCATGCTTGCACGCTCTGCAGATTCAGCAGCTGCCTGTGCAGCAGCAGTAGCATCTTTAAATTCCATATTCCAATTCTGCCTACTCGAAGAAAAAGCATTACTATCCCCAGAATATGACTGCCTAAATTCTTTCTCTTCACTTCCAGTTCCTACAAGAAAAATGATCCCATAAATCCACCTTTAGAAAAAGTATATATTAAAAGTTTCCACTATGTAAGACCTTAAAGAGTAAGCATTTACAATCTTCAAATGAATACTTCACATACCTGAAGATCCTGCTTCTGCATTAAAGGTGCCAAATGTTGTTGCCTTATTGGCACTGACATCTGCAGAATTAAAATTTTGGGAGTGAGGCGATCTTGAATTGTGGAAGTTTCCAGATACATCATGCTTTGCTTCATGTTTAGGTGAAACTTGAACATTAGGAGGTCCCCTGTAATCATGATTAGGTGGAGCTTGGACGTGAGGTTCCACATACGTTTTACTGGCCTTCTCGAAAGTGTTTGGTCCACTCTGCTCAAATATATGGAAATGACATTAACAAAGAAACCATATAAACAATGACACGCATATATAGATTACTCCTCACCCTCAAATTAGCTATATGCTTTATGAAAATCTCACACCAAGCAATGTATGGACCAATTAGATATGATTTAAACTTACCAGCAAATCCTCATTAGACTTTGTATCTTTCTCTTGCAATGAGTTAGGATCCCATTTGAAGTTATGTTCCTCAGCAATTGCACTCAAGATTTTGATCTTGGTCTGGCTATCAGGTGCTTTGGCAGATAACTTCTCAACCAACTGAATTGGAAAACATTAAAAATAAGCATTGATCTCTGACAGAGATTATGTTATTATCTGCGATTTCAACATATGCAAACTTACCATACGGCCTACACCACAATCTGGACGTAATTCAACAGCAGCAGAGACAAATTCTTTTCCATATTTAGCTGTAAAATGTTTGCGGACGTCCATGAGCTCAGGAATGTCCGCACACCTTGGAGATGCAAATATTACACTTGCAACTGCTTCCTTCAGATCAATGGGGCAGTTTCTGGAAAAATATGAAATATATCAACACAATGCAAGCTCTCAGAATGATCTCCTTACGTAAAGTCAATATAAACCTCTATACACGGAACCCTTCACAATTAAGATCATAATGTTGCAAGTTACAAATTCTGATAGCTTTTGGAGTCGGCTGTCAACATAATTTAAACTATTATACTAAATCAAACAGTGGAGCACCTACAAGACTGCAATTCATGTCTCACTCAGCAGGACTGAAGCTAAGCCATATCAGTGTGTGGACACCATAGAGCCACATGATTGACAGGAATTTAAATGACATCAGACATTTTCCCAAGAAAGGGCTGTCTTTCTTTATTGCTTCTAACTTTATTGCAAAGTTATGATCTACCACATTGAAACGCGTGTCTCTGGCTAGGGGTTTTGATTTTGTTGATTGGTGCATTATTTGTTGTTGTGGGGAGACTGTGGATCATTTGCAGCTTCATTGTGAGAAGGCTCATTGATTGTGGAGCTTTGCTTTAGATCTTTTGGGATTTGTGAATCCTACCAAGAATGGTTCCAGATGTTCTTTTTGGTTGGTGGAATTGGTTGGGGAAGTAGTAGTCTAACATTTGGAATTTAGTTCCGTTGTGCTTAATGTGGTGTATAAGGAGGGAGCGTAATTGGCGGACTTTTGAGGACATGGACAGTTCCGAAGACCAGTTGCTTGCTCCTTTTAGTGGTTCTATGTTTGGCTGGTCTTAGGCTTGGAGACTCGCATCTAGTGAATCTCTCCATTTGTTCCTTTGTTCTCTCCTTTTTTGTAATTAATTTTCTACTTTGTTTTTTTCTCTTCCTCTTAATTTTTAGACTGCTTTGTGCTTTTTATGCATAAAGCAGCTTTTTGAATATACATCTTTCTTACTTATAAAAAAAAAGGGAATTAAAAAAGGAAATGTTTTTACCTACACACACTAATATTGTTTGGTGTACATAATTATGCATGCTAGCAAGGGTGCTATAAATCAACATAACTATTAACTTTTACAAATTCACATACTTTTGTGACTCAATGATTGGTAAGCGTGCTGCAATGAGTTCGCAGTATATTTCAATAAGTTCAAATGCTGCTATTGTCTTCTCCTCCCTGACAACATGTTCAACCTGAGACAAAGAATTAAAAACATAAGTTAGAAGAAAGAGAAGTCAAAGATAGGGAAACAGGAAGGGGAGAGGAGCATTCGGTTTCGACACACATTAATACCTTAACAAAGTATAAAAATCAAAGACACAGATACAATTTACCTTTAAGGTAAGATGTCATATGCAAAATTCCAGAGCATGAAGTGAAATCTTTGCTAATTTGCTACTTAACCTTATAAAAAGTCAAAATTGATGGCTGCAAATTTTCCACTTAAAAAAAAATTATAATATTTCATATCCACAATAAAAATCCTCATATCAATTGAAAATCATCCGAGCCCATATATTTTTTTTTCCAAATTTTTCCATCATTCACTTATCATTGAATGGTGGAACATTTCCCATTGCATAATTCCACATGGGTTATTAAAATTACCGATGCCACTAAGTTACACATGCATTCAGTGAGTCTTAAACACAGTTGACTATACGCGCACAAGCTAAATAGCTTGATTATTGATTCCACGCTATTGATAGCAACAATATCCATACCAATTGTACTCAATCGAAAAGAACCAAATGACAAGTAAAATCATAACAAGCACAACAGAATGATTAAAAAGTGACCAAAACCTAAATGGAAACTCAAAAAAACCAATAAAAACAACAAGGATCTTGAATAACATACACGAATCATAGCAGTCCGTTCCTGCCCAGACTCTAGCAATTGAGCCACATCCCTTTTCAACTGCTTCACCTGTGCATCCTTCTTATTCTTCAACAGCTTTATCCGCGACGCCGCAAGCTTCAACGCTGTTTTGCTGAATACCAAAAAACCAAAAACAATCCAAAATTCAACAAAATTCTCATATCCAATTCCATCAATCGAACAGTAAAATCCGAAATTCCTCTTAATCGCTTAAAACAAAGGCAAATAATAAAGAATCTGATTTCTCGGAAACCAAACAGAGTCTGAAAATTAGCAAGAAAAAAAAAGTCATAGATTACCATTTCGCGGGCTTGAAACTCCTATGTAGCATAGTTGTTCAAGATTTGTGACGAAAAATAAAAAAAGAGGTTTCAGATCGTTGGAGTTGCAGAGCAAAATTAGGGCTTTCTGAAAGGGACTGATATGTGATTTTGAATTTTCTGATTTTTTTTTTTTAATTCCAATAATATGGAATTTAAATCAAAGAAGAAAAAGAGAGAATCTTAGGGACGAAGAAGAACATGTGAAAATGAAAGCGAAGGGAATTATTACGCGGAATATTAGTAACTAATACGTGTGGAAAAAGATATATATGAAAAATTTTAAATTAAAGCGATTTTTTGTTTTGTTTTTTTTGGGAAAAAAAAAAAAATGAAAGCGAGTTTTTAATTGGGAGTTCCGTAGTCAAGGTTGGAACCCAGCAGTTCAACAAACAAGACTTTGGTACATGGAAGGTGCAGGGAAGGAACTAATTCTGAAGTTGACTTTTCTATTTTGACTAAATTGCCCTTTTTAATGTATTTTTTTTTTTTTTTTGAATGGTTTTCTTTTTAGGAAATGTTCAGCAACGCCAGATATATTTTTAGAAATTTTTTTATAAAAAAACAGATTATTTTATTGTCAATTTTTTCTATTTTTCATGAAAGTAATTAATTTTCTTAAAATAATTTAGTAATAAATATTTTACAAAATTGTTAGATTCATAATATTTTCACAACAAATTATAAGTGATAAGTTATTGTTAGTTCTAATTTGAATTTACAACTTAAACTAATTTTTTTTTTAACCCGTATGTAACAACCAATAACAACCTATCACTTATAATTTGTTATGAAAGTGTTGTAAGTATAGCATTTCTTAATATTTTAAGAGCACCTTGGAACTTTTTTTTTTTTTCAAAATATAAAAAATTCTTCTTTGTGTCCTATTTGTTGGCCTAACTTGGTCTTATCACAATATCATGTGAACTAAAAATTTTATTAGCAAATTATTAAGTAGTTTTTCTTTATATATATATATATTCTAACCTCATCACACGTGCTCTGTACCTGCAATGAAATTCTTTTTTATTATTTTGAGTTTAATGTAATTTTTCAATTTATATTTATCTATTGTTAGTGAGTTTACACAGGAATGAATTTTTAAGAAACTAAAATTTAGGATTTAAAAATAAATAAATAGCTAGATTTAGCGTATGCCAGTTTTTAAGGAAAAAAAAAAGTATTAAATATGCGTGAAATATATTCAAATAGAAAGTATGCAAATTTTTAGGAAAAAAAGTTTATCTAATAGTTTAATTTTTTTTTTAAATTTTGTGGAATTACAATTTTAACTCTATTTTTATTTTTTTTTAAAGAATAAAGATTATCTAATTAAATTAGGGGTATTTAGGGGTGTTCACTAAATCGCATAAAACCACACAAATTGCAAAAATCGCACCAAAACCGCCCGCAAAATGGCATAACCGTACCGTACCACACCGTATGGTGTAGTGCAGTTTGTGATTTTATAATAAGAAAACCGCACAAACCGCACCGCATTGCACCCTCTTTATATATTTATTTATTTTAATATTAAATATATTATTAATATTTTAATAACCCTAGTTTTCAAAAAAAAAAAAAAGTTTAATAACCCTAGCAAGCGTTGACTAGAAAAGCCAACTCAAAATAAAGAAAAACTAGCTCAATAATAAAAAACTTGGCCCAAAAAAAAGGAAAAATTAGTTTTGGGCTGAGTAGGAAAAGCCCAAAATTTGAAAAATATACTGACTTCAAACTGCATCTTATACATGGTATCGCACATGTGACCGTAAAAATGAGGTGCGGTATAGTTATGGTTTTGGTTAAACTCTAAACCACACCACACCACACTGCACATGTGACTGCAAAAATAAGATGCGATGCAGTTATGGTTTTAGCTAAATTGTACCGCAAAGTACTGTGCTACAAATGGCCTAAAACCGCACTGCACCGCGAACACCCCTAGGTATTTTCACATTTTTTGAAGTCATAACTAACTTTCTAAATCTTCTTAATATATAGAGATATTTATAATAAAAAAAAAAAAAAAAGTGTGCTCACTGCTCTCAAGATACAAGTTGAAATATATTTAATGTCTTATTCAGTATAGTTAACATAACCCTTGGTTTTTTTTTTTTTTTAGCTTGAATGAAATAATTATAAATAACTAAGTAATAAGTAGTATTTTGAAAACATTCATGAGCTCTCGAGTGATGTGTTTAGTTTTTTAATGGAAAATATGAAGAGTCTTATAATCAAATTGTCACTTTGTGGTATTTTCAACTAAAATACTCATGATTCATATCCTCCTTCTCTCAATTATTGAATAACTCAATTAAACTATAAAATAAAATTTAAAAAAAAAACTCTCCTAAAATGTTGTACTTGACCAAATAATCAACAATTTTATATTTAGATAGGATAGATTTTGAAGTTATATATAAATAAAATAAAAAATAAAATAAAAAAGAATTTATTGAAGTTGCGGTTTTGTCTACTAGTTACTTGTTAGCATCAATCAAATACATTAATGGTTTTTTTTTTTTAAAGAAGTTGAGCTAATTAAAAATTAACTAACAGATTGCCCTATAAAAGGTGTCAAAAAACAAAAATTTGACATTATGTATACAAGCGATATACTATATGCATAGAAGAAAAAACTTATACAAAATTTTTATTACATAATGTAATTATGTAAGACAAGAAATCATTTCATAAAAACCTTCTTTCTTCTTCTTTTTCTTTTCTAATTTTAATGCTATATTTTTACATTTGTCAGAAAATTATTAGGTTCTCCCGAAGTACTATAAATACGTACTCTCTCATTTCATATAAATGGTAGATCTTACCATAAATTTAATTAGCGGGACCTACCATTCATATGAGAGGAGGGAGTACCCCCGCACACCCTTGGTGCGATAGTCATTACACAAGTATAAGTGCTTGTGGGGTGTGAAGGGCAAGAGTCGGGGTTCAAGTCTTCAGGAAGGAGCTTCACACACATATACACTTAGATTAGGCTAGAGTAGAATTCTATCTTATATCAAAAAAAAAAAAAAAAATATATATATATATATATATATGAAAGGAGGGAGTATGCATGTATAGTACTCCGAGAATACACAATAATTTTCCACATTTGTCTATCATTTTTCTTACCATAAATGACCAAACTAGAAATCCTTCTAATTTATTTGAAAGAAAATACTCCAACATTATTAACTAACATTTTAAATTACTATTCATATACAAAAGAATTTAATGGATAATATGATTAGAATAAACATGTATAGTCATCGAAAAGTCACCTAATGATAATGGTAATTGACAAGAGGAAATTCATGATCGAAGGAAATCTTTACGGAGAAATGACATTAATTAAAAGCGAGGATTTACATGTACGCCAAAAGGCGTTAATGATTTATTATGCGCGGGTCAAAACTCGAAAGGAGTAAATGATTAACAATATTGAAAAACTGTCATTTTAAGCCAATAAACATTAAGAATTAATCTTCTCAAAAAAAAAAAAACATTAAGAATTAAGAGCAATATTATTACTTGTTCTAACAATATTTTTTTTGGTCATAACTTTTTTGTTTTTACCCCCAAAAGCACGACATTACGTAACGAAGAAGTGATTTGTGGGGCAAGATTTACAAACAAAAGTTAAGAGTTTCTTAATGCAACCGTGAATTAAAAAAGTTGGTCGTTGCTTTGGTGTTAGGGCAAGCCTGCACGTCTTAGACGCGTGTTGACTGTTGACCCAGCAGCAGCAATTAAGAAATGCACTCACATAAATAATGCAATTTGCTGAGGCGTCGTTCTCATTTCTTTGTGAAAATCTTTCACTTTTCGTCTTCTTTTATATGCAGTATAGTCGGTAAGTCCTACATGTTGCAAATATCGTTTTCATAATCTTTTGTTTTCTCTTGTTAGTTTGGTCAAATGCAAGCATCCAAAGCGTTAGAGACTTTATTAGCTATTTCTATCATTGAAAACGAAGCATTAATGTCTTGATGCTCGTGGATCTTTTACATTTAGCTTTTATATTTAGGTTTGCAGTGTCATTTTTATGAAAAGATTATGTTAACCTGCTTTCTTTTTAGACTCTTCCTTGTCCCTAGTATCCTATTTCCTGTTCTTAAACGGGGAATACAAGCTCAAATGAATTTAACTATTTCTTTTGAGGTTTTTCTTGATGTCCTTGCAATTTTTTTTCCAAGTAATTGAGGAGAAAAGCTTGAGAATAAATGAACACCTTTATAGTTATAAGTGCAAATCCCAAGTCCATCACAAAAATCCCAAGATAACTTAAATACTATAATCAACATCCACTCCCTACTTGGAAATGTAAAACAAGTCCCGACAAATTACTCTCAAAATTTGAGTATCACTCATCTAGATGCTTAACTAACTAGGTAATTGTACTTTTACACAAAAAGAATTGCTTTGGTGAAGAGGCACTTTTTTTTTGTTTTGCTTTTTCTTATTCGTTTCGTGCCGGATTCCTAGTGTGTCACTAATTGCTTTCTAGTGCAACAGAACTTTTCCCTTCGTCTAGGCCGAAATGGAGAGAAAGGCCCTTTAACTTATTTGGGCTTAATCTGGAGTTATATTTCATTTGGATCCTCTTCATTTCTCTTTGAAATGTTGAGTGTGAGTGTGTGAGGGTTATGGTCTAGATTGACTTAAAATGGTGAGTGTCTGAGGGTTAGTGTATGAGGACAAGCCATTTAAAAGCCTTTGACTTAACCTAATGCCAAACTTAACTGTGATTAAACTAAAGTAACCACTTTGTCTTTCCTCCCCCGCGTCTCTCTCGCTAGTTTTTCCAGTGGAGTTAAGGTTACTAACCACACTCAAGTTTGGTATTAGGTTAAAGGATTTTAAACGAGTTGTCATATTGTAGACCATAGATTTCATTCAAATGAATCGTGGCCATAAAATAGACATTCTCCATTTCGAAGAGAGATTGAGAGGATCCTAATCAATAATTGTACCCACAGTAATTGTAATGCTTAATTCACAATGATAAATGGAAAATGCGCTCTGTTTGGGAAATAATTTCCAATAGTCCATTTTAAGGGAACAACTACTAATGATGTTTGGGAATAACAGGGCATTTGGACATTATGGAGAGCCTGAAATTAGATGCCTTTCGATTGTGCTCAACTACGTTTCTTATCTTTTCCACAGGATACACGCCATTTTATGTGTAAAAAAACAGTGCAGTAACTGCATTTAAATCCAAAAACTTGATTCTGTCAAGCTAAAGAAAGAGATCCAAACATCTCCTGTATACTGAAATTAAGCTTCTCATACATACATCTTGACAGGAAGGCCTCACATCAAGAAAAGACGGGTTTCCTTTGGGCACTAGTTGTATTCATCTCAATTATCACACACACTTTGAAATCAGAGTTCATTGAGAAAAAGGTGAATAATTTATACATTAGAGCTAGTGAAAAAACACAAACCTAGTTGGATCATAGGATCCACACATTAATAATTCTAAGTTCCATTTCTGAAAAATGAGAATCACTCCTTTTTCTTTTCTGTATTTGTCTCTAAATTTGCCAGGTGATACCGAAATTTGGCAAGTCAGAGTTCATCCTTCACGTTAGCGAACTGGCTCATTAAGATAGCCAAATCCATACCCTGTGCCATTGTAGGCACAGCTGTCTCGTAAGGACACTCCCAAGAAAATCCAACTTTCCCAGATTTCTGTACTCTCTTTATGCATTTCTTAAACTTCTCATGACATTTCACATTGGCCACACCTGCAAAACCCATGCTTCATTAATCACTGATCGGATTAAAGAAACAACACAACCACACCCAACCCCCTGGACAAAAGTAAAATAGATCTACAATTACCAGAATCATAACAATATTCCATTATTCACAAACAGGCACAAAGAAAAGCCCCTGAAAAAGGGTGAATGCAAGAGGGAAGCAAACTTGTTGGTTTCTACTCAGAGATGTGATTTTATATCCTTGAAAATATGATTCACCATATAATGCCATCATATTTTCACTTGTTTACTCTTTTTGTGTTATAAGCAATTAACCATTAAGTAGCTGATAAGAGGGCAAACTGGCACAGAATATCCAATCAGCAATGATGGCTGCAAAATGTTCCCCTTCAATCTTTCCTTTCTTGATAATTAACATGATGGCTCTTGAAAAATATGGCAACCCCCAACTTTCAAAACACACCAAGATCAAACAACCAACATATCCATCCACCATAAACCCCTCGACTCGAACTTCAGCATGCAAATTTGTTTTATTACAGAATATATGATATGGCCCAAAAAAAATAAAATCCAAAAGTTAACTTCCCTTAGAATCAGTTAAACACAAATTCAGGCATATAAATGTTTACCTTGTGAACCTATCCTGTTGTCCTCTTCTTAATATTGAACATTACATCCTTCTCTTACAAGACTACTCATTATCAACAACTATATATAACACAACCAAGTACATCTAATTTGATTTGTTTTTTTCAATTCTCCTTTTCATTCCAAGATCTAATTCATATTAGTCTTACAAGCAATGGTAATCATTTTTTTTTATAAGTACAAGTAATGCCAATCAATTAGATGAAACAATTGTGATAAAGCATTCCACAACTACATTACACTTGAAATAACATATTTCTATAGCGTCTATGATGATAGAGCACATTGTGGACGTAAATTAATTTCCTCTTTCAGCGTTTGTGCTATTGTAAACATTGCGTAATGCCCTTATTCACCCAATAAATGTAGTAATACCAAAATTTTCACAAATACTAACATGCCCAATTGGGATTGGTGTATAATAAAAACAAGGGGAGATTACATAAAATAGCCCAAAGTTTATAAAATGTTTCAAATTGATATTGCTTAAAGGAAATCTACTAAAGCAACAAACTATATTACAAACTACTGATATGATGGATAATTATTGGTAAGTAAAATGATAATATTAGTGGTGGATCCAGACGAGAATCAATAAAAATTTGCCGCATCATCGATTTGTAAAAATGTAGTAAAATAGTTTGTTCCTTTAAATTTACTCTTGCTTAAATTACAATTTGACACCTTTGACAAGTTGCAGAAAAGGTTGTGAAATTTTGAGTTGGAGCTAAATTAGCGTTTAAGAAAGCTTCTAGAGTACTCTAAAAAAATCATATTCACCCATGGTGAAATTAATGGAGCATTTAATAAAGAAATAAATAAAAACATTGAGATTGAGAAACAGCGTACCGTGATTTCCAACACATTCATCGTGAATTTTGCAACAGGCATCGAGATCATCACACGGTTTCTCTCCTGGACAACCGGTCCACCCTACTCCGCAGTACTTACCGTATCGTATCCCAACACCTTACAATTATTCCCAAAAAAAAATTTATCAATTAAATACATTAACAAATTACCAATTTTTTTCAAGAAATGCAAGTAATGTAATAGAAGGATTGGATTAAGCTTACTGTTACAATTCTGTGCAACGCAGGTTCTGCTGCACGTTGTCTGTCATTGAAGAAAAATTGAAAATTTTCAGAGATTTGGATTTTGGAAGATCCAGGAAAATTTTTATCACTAATATCTTCGATTCAACGATTTATTTTTTCCTACGTTTTCTCGGGAAGCAGACACAGAGAGAAAGAGAGAGAGGGACGTTAAGTTACCTCGGAGTTGTTGATAGAGCTGTTGGCGACGACGGTGAGGAAGGTGAAAACGAAGGCGAATGCGGCGGAGACACGTGTCTGAACGGGAACGCCGGCACTACGCTGCATTTTTTTTCACCTTTCGGAAAATGCTGGTGATGATTGTATTCTTCTGCGTTTTCTAGAATATTCTATTTTTATAAAAATACTCTTTTCGGAAACTTCCAGGAGTGGTACAGAAAAAATAATATCTTACAAAACTGCCCCTGTAGCGTAGGGAAGAGGATCAAGAGTTGTCCAGAATTTATAACGGTATTATGCTGGTTTTTCTGGAATTTTATTTTTTAAGATAACCATCACGCGCGCTATGATTGGATGTAACACGTCGTATGGACTTTTTTTTTTTTCACCCTCTATCACTCGGGGAAAGATTTTGGGGGCAGATAAATAATGCTCTAGACAGTTCAGCTACAACAACCGGTAAATTTTTGTTGTCGTATTTATTGATAAAAAGTAATCATTAAAAGCTGATTCTATAAATTTAAACTATTTACAAAAAAAAATTATCCTAAAAAAAAAAAAAATTCATTCCAACACTACAATATGAGGTTAGATTTCTTTCAATTTTAATAGTATATGTGACAAGTAGCATTAATTTGATTTTTCAACTTCACATATCTTATATCTAAATTTTTTTCAAAATAAAAAATAAAAAGAATTAGAGAATGTAATTTAGGCCCGATTGCAGAATTGCTAATTGATGGCATTTGAGAGTTGGAACGGGCGAGTTTCTGTTACCAAATAGTGAAGGCTTGTGTTTTCTGTTTGAAGTACAAAACTTGAATGGTTCATTAGTTTTTTAGTGTAGGCTTGTGTTTTCTGTTTGTAGTACAAAACTTGAATGATTCATTATTTTTTAGTGTGTTTTGGCAATAGTTTTGTGTTTTAATTTTTTAAATTATGTATAGCTTTTTAGTTTTTTTAGCTACAACTATGCTTTAACCAACTCACAGTTTCAATCAAAAACTACATCCAAATGAACTGATCAGATCAGATGTAATAGAGATAATCCACAGAAGCCTTTCAAGTGGGGTAATGACTGGTTCATTTTCAAAAGCTCTAAACAGTGATCAAGCAAATACACTTGATGATGAAATATCAGAATCAACAGATGCCTTCGACAAGGCAATCCAAAGGTACAGCAAATAAAACCATCAAAACAGCCAAGTGCAACTGGAATTCTGGCTTCAGCCTTCAGGCATGTTGATTGTCGGGTAGCCAAGCAGTTGCTTAGATCACAGTTCACAAACCTCAGGAAACAAACACAGTTACAAAGTGATATTATCAGATGATGGGAATTTTTCAAGTGTAACTCATATTTAAAGATAAAAAATCTAAAAGGTATTAACACCTCAACATCTATATTCTCCCCACCACTGGCATAAGAATCCTTATATCCCCACAAACCACTGCAAAATATCAGACATAAAAATTTGGAAAGGATGTTGTGAAATTGTATTAAGAGTTTTGCTAATCACACCAAATTGGATTCAAGTGATTGATCAGGATACCACCAGCAGACGTATAGTAATTGAGGAGAAAAATAGTAAACCAATGCAGATTTGCAGTATTATGATTCATTCAGCAGCAGCGGTGCCAGTAGCTTTCAACATCAATAACAAAGTAACAGCAAGGTACATACGAAGTTACTTTCAAGTACATGGATTATTAAGGCTACCAGAGATTCCAACTGATTTCACAGCTTCAAAAATTTTGCAGAAGAAACAAAAATTTAAAATCAGGGTTCTCATGTTTCAGATCACGCAATGACATGAGAAGCTTACACATTCAAGCCCCTCAAACAGTAATTATCCTCAGACTTTGTAACCAGTGATAGTAAAACCCCTTCCCACTATCTCACCGGCACAAAACCAGGCAAAGCATTCCAGCCCAAACAAAGCAGCAATACCAGCATCTTCGACCTTCAACTCTTGCTTGTGCTTCCACAAATGCTTGACATAATCAAGTTCCTTCCAGAATGACTCATAACGACCAGGAATACTGTACAGAACAGAACAAATAAGTCCAATGAAGTTGCAGATGTATAAATCTGAAGGAAAAGCTGTGCATGATAGTTCACTTCACCACAATGAGTACAAACAACAACCATGACCAAGCCTTAGTCCCAAAACTTTGGGGCCAGCTATGGATCCTCAACAGACTAGTCAAAATCGGCCACATGTATTATTTTCACCATTTGATTCTATCCATAATCATTCTCTATTACTTCCTTAATTGATATGTCCTTTTTTTACAACTACTAATGTTATTTTTGGTCATCCTTCACCACAATGAGTACAAACATAAGGTGATGTAAATTTTTCCCAAAAAGTAGTAGAGCTAGACATAATTTTTAATGAGGTAGGGGTTTGAGTGAGTTTTCCATGATGAGGTAGGGACAAGAATCCAAAACCCACCACAAGTCCAAACCATTGCCATCCCTATTAATGTTATCACCAAAGGAACTGAATTTTAAAAAGTGTATGGTCATGAAAAGGCTTTGATTTAGAAGTTCAAGATGTGGAACAGGAACTAGAGATGATAAGTTACGACAATCCAACTACTTTTACTTCTCCAACACTCTCATATATTAGTAGTAGCAACAGTAATATGTGCACAGTTTTTCTTCAAGTTATTAACCCTAATAACTCAAATAGCCCACAAGCAATGGAATTTTTATTCATTATTATTCTAGCAGAAGTTATTTCACTTAAGAAGTTTTTATTACCAATTAGATCTTCTACAATACTAATAAAAGCAAAGGTGTTCTGAAGGATATGATAGTCTACACATGGTGAGGCTTGTTAGACCAATGTAGGTTTTTAATAGCAAACTTTACTTCACAATGTAGATCTTTAATAGTAAATTTTACTTTTCAATGGAAGTCTTCACTTTTCTAGTTTTCTTTGCATAGAGTTCAAAACTTGTCCAAACAGCTGTTGGAGGTAAGTTAAAAGCATATATTGAGATGCTTACCTTCCCTGCATAACTCTAGTGCCCATCACAAGCAGAACAATACCACATGCAATTTTAAATTATTAACAAATACCTTAGAAAGCCAATAAAAAGCACCTTTTTAAGTTTGCATCTACCATGAGCAATCTATATCCATACAATATGTTACAAGAGCATTGTTATGCTCTACTGGATGCAGCAAGCAAAGAGCTCAATGAAAGAAAAAAAAGGATCAAATAACAAGATATTCTAGAATTATGGTCTAGTTTTGATGCGGGACTTCATCAACACCTTAGATAGGCAACTTTAGTTATCTATGAGTCTTAGTAATAAGTTTTTTTAAGTTAGAAAGTTTTTGGTTTGGTTCTAGTTAGGTTTTCTTAAGACTATGGGTAGTTTGGTAATTCCATATTTTTGGAATGGGCTGTATCAAAGGGCCATGAGTCTAAATTAATGTTCCCTTTTTAGGTGTCCTAGTCTATCTAAGAAAGGGATTGGCAATAGCCTATATAAAGGCTTCAATGTAGTCAATAAGATTCAGATAAAGAGATTGAGTTTAATAAAATTCCAAAAGCTTTTTTTTTTATATGAGGGTGTGATTGCCTTCTCTTTCTTAAGTGTGATTGCTTAGTGAACCTAGGTGTTATTTCCTAGGTTTATCTTTCTTTGTTTCTCACTCCAATTACTGCTTTGACACCAAAAGAGCATCAAACTCATCAAGATCCAATCTTTTATTACCTAACCCTACCTAAACCCTTAAATAACAAAACCTATTTTAGAACCCTTTGAGATCTCATCAGGAATCCTAATTTCATGCCAAAATTCAAAATATCCCATAGCAACAATAGTATCGGAGCCCATTAAGGCTTTATCTTGCGTAAAATAAACTCACCAAACACCTACTTATTGAAATATGCATCATCGCACATGGTCTACACTAGAGCCACTATAATATGCTTAATAATTCATACTGTCAAATATTCATCAAGGCACATTATCGATTTTAGGCTTATTTACAACATTCTTGCAATCGTTTTACTTTAGAGCTAGAATGCTTATTGCTAAATATATGGTGCCCAATATTTAACATGTTCTCAAACTATCTAAGTTCTTATAAGATAATACCACTCCACACAATTCATTTTAAAAAACCCACCAAAACCAAGTAAAATGTAATTTCAAATGTCAATATGATACGGGGAAAAGAACTATAACCTAGCAAGACGAGTGTAAAACAATTGCTTGGACAAGAGGTTGCATTTCTCCACCGTGGGTGGCTCCTGAATGAATTGCTTGTTCTGCTCCAACAACTGCTTGTAGTAAGCACCTCCATGCTTTGAAACAAACTGTGAAGCTTGGACAGCCTTAGACTGCAACTGATGCAACTTCGACGCCATCAACTTCCAAAATTAAGCCTAATCATAAAAAAATAAAAATAAAAATAAATAAACCAATATGAAACAAAATACTCAAGTTTAACATTGGAGCACAACTTCATATTTCCAAATTAGAAAAGAAGGCCAGAATGCACATATAACACAACCGCACCGCTATTCTGGTTATTAACAAGAAATAGTGAAGACATATACTACTAAGTACTAACAATTGACTATCATTCATTCACAACTCACAACCATTCACAGAAAATATCTTTTTTCCTTTAATTGGTAATTAGACAATCACCAAGAGGGCCACCTTGCTCTTACAAGGGGAAGATGTGCCATTTGAGCTTGAATTCATTGGCCATTCACGGCAAAAATACCAACTTTCATACCAAACACATAAAATGATTAAAAAAAATTCGATTCATATAATCAAAATTTAAGTTCAACCCAATATGGGTTTCGATCAAAAACCCAAAATTTTAAGATTCTGATAGCCACACTTATATATTTTCATAGTTCTCACACTGTGTTTCCAAAGTCAGAGATTACCACGAAGCACAACTTTAACATTACACAAACCCCATTAAATTAAACCCAGAAATTATAAGAGCAAAAACACAAGCAGATCTGTCAAAAAGCAGAAGATCTAAAACAAAAGCCCAAGAGATAGAATTAAAATTTTTTTTTTCGTGTAAATAAAATTAAGAATATAAGGAAATTAGAAATCTTGAGTACATGTGAAGTGAATTAAAGAGGCTTTACCTTTGTTACTGATCTATTAGACGAAAGAGCAAGAGAGTGAGAAGCAGAGGAAGAGGACGGCTTTTGGTTCTCTCGCCGCTGCGAAGTATGAGCAGTGCGAGCGAGAGAGAGAAATCGTTTGTGGGTTTTAGGCAGTTTAGCTGTGGGTGCATTTTATTTTTCTTATAGTGGGGTAAATTTGGCTTTTCAAATTTACTTGGTAAGGTAAAAGACTAAGGCTATTTTTGAGAAAGGAAAATGTATTCAAACTGTTTGGCTGTCTCGGAATTCGTTTTATGGAAAATCAATTCCAGTATTTAGTTCGTTCAAACATTTTACAGAAAATGCTTTCCGTTTTACGGAAAATCAAGCTTTGCAACCAAAATAGAAAAAACAAGAGAAGAGAAAATTTGATTAACCATTCCACTACATCAAATGGGAAAGTAAGAGTAATCCAATTCAACCCAATTCCACACTCACATTTTCCCTCCAACCAAACAGACCCACAAAAGAAACAAAACCCAGAAAAAAAATTCATCAAATCCGGTCAAATTGAGAGAAGAAGGAAGAGAGAGAGGTGAATGGGTTCGATCTAGAGGCGAGATCGTGCCACGGAGGTGAAGGCGAGATCGCACGGCGGAGGCGAAGGAGAGATCGCGTGGCAGAGGCGAGATCGAGCGGCGTTGGAGTCGATCTTTGCTTGATTGGCGTGGTGCGATCGGCATGGTGCTGCGATTGACGAGACCGGTGCGATCGGCACGGTGCTGCGATTGACGAGACCGGTGGAGTGTGGGTCATCGGACTGGAGCTTGGTCTGAGGAGTGCGTTGCTGTGAGAGAGCTCAGATCGTGTTGTGTGAGGAGTGGAAATGGTTCGTGGCGTGATCTGGGCTCTGGGTTCGTCGGCGAAGCCGAAGGCGTGATCTGGGCTCTCTCTTCTTCCTCTCTCTCTCTCTCTATCTCTCTCTCTTTCTCTCTTTGCGCGTGAGTCCGGAAATGGTTTGAAGTGAAAATTTTGACTGAAACCAATTTCCGGATCAAAGCCACTAAAAAACACGGTCAGCTGAAAATATTTTTCGGAAAATTTATTTTCCATGCACAACCAAACACCCGCATTTACAGAAAAGTATTTCCGGAAGTGATTTGAAGCCAAAACAAATATAGCCTAAAGACAAATTAAATTATAGGATTTGACGCCTTAGGTTAAAACTCTCTTGAATAAGTCTCTAATGGTTGAACAAGAAATTTGAGGTTCAATTTCTATCTACACCAAAAACTGATTGGTATCTTGATCTAATGATAAATACAAAAAATTGATTGGTGTCTTGGTCTAATGATAAAGAGCTATTATTAGAGCAGACGACATAAGTTGAAACTCTCTAAAAAAAAAAAAAAAAAAAATTTCTTAAGTTATCTAACTTTTTGCATTCACTTCCCCAACAAAACTCTCTCATTTTTTCTTTATTCCATTCAAATATTATATTTTAACCAATGGCCATATATTTCACTCTAATTCTCATACAAATTCCCCAAACTGGGGGCGAAACTAGACTTTTAAGAATAGGGGGTCAAAATTATAAAAAATATATAAATTGAATCAATATAAAAGTGTCATACAATAAATAAGAAAAATTTGGGGAACCAACCTTCTATATTTTTGAAAACTTTAAGTAAATTTAGGAGTAAAAATCCAATATTTGAGAAACTTGGAGAGCCAAACTTTAAGTAAATTTAGGGGTAAAACCCTAACATCTGAGAAGTTTGAGTTGGTCCCTCCTATCTTCTATGTGGTTTCACCCTTGACCCAAACCTATTTCCATTCACTCAAATCTTTAACTACACAAATTCACCAAAATCGTCAAACCTAATTCCAAATCCATGCACTTAGCCAGTTAGCCCCATCATCAAACATAACCATAGAACGAAATACCAAAATAAAATAAAATAAAATACAAAGGCATTGATTTAAGATTAAAGGGCCTCACATTTGACACAATGTGCCCCTCAACTTTGTGTCACCATTCTTAGTGGTGACAACTCTAAAGACCTTAGCATCGATGACTTTGCCAATGTCACAATGTTGTTGCTTTAGCGGTAATGCTCCTCTAATGATGCTTGATTAAGGATTAAAGGGCCTCACATTCAACATAATGTACCCCTCAACTTTGTGTCACCATTCTTAGTGGTGACAGCTATAGAGACCTTAACATCAATGACTTTGTTATGTCACAATGTTGTTGCTTCAGCGGTGATGCTCCTCTAATGATGCTTGAGAGAGAGAGAGAGAGAGAGAGAGAGAGAGAGAGAGAGAGAGAGAGAGAGAGAGAGAGAGAGAGAGAGAGAGAGAGAGAGAGAGAGAGAGAGAGAGAGAACAAAAAAATGGGTGGTGGGAGGAAATCTCGGTTGAGAGGGATTAAAGAGAGCAAGAGAGAAATTTGTTTCTTAGGGGGGAAATGGATAGACATAGAGATTCATCTTTTGAGATGAAATACAAATTTGGTGTCAAATTATTTAGTAAAGCTACAATGCTCAACAAATTTGTTGAGTTAGCGTGACAAAGAAGAAGAAAAAAATTGTTGAGGAAATGGCAAGCTCTTTGGAGACAAAAGAAAATGAGTTTTGCTCACCAAAACTAGGGGGAAAAAGTTAGGATTTGTGGAGCTCCTTGTGAATGCTCTAATTTGGGATTGTTAGAAGCTTTAACATTCACAGTGTTTAATTGAAAGGAAAATGGAGATAACAAAAAAGAATAAAGGGAAAGGAAAATAGTCCTTATGTTTGGTTAGACAAAAAAGAATGGAGAGAAAAGAAAGTAAGGAAATCACTTGATCTAATGTTTATCTCTAATTTGTTATTAGAACAAGGTCATGAGTCTTGACCCTGCTACGAGGAAGAAATCTTAAAATCTTAAAAGAATCCTCCCAAGTCAATTAAGAGAGGAATCCAACTACTAATAAAGAAAACAAATTTCTGAACTATGTATGGCTAATGGCTTTCATGTATCAAGAAGTAGTTCGCAGAGATCACTTCCTTTGTTTGAGTAAGGTTTTTGTAGTCCCCAATAAAATGTTTTTTTGTAGTCTGTAAGTTCAAAAATGTCTAAATCAATGCAACAAATGCAAACTTTTTCTTGTCTATGAATCTTCAAATAGAGACTAAATTTTATAAGGATGTGGAGTAAAATCCAGTTTTTACACCTTCCAATTTCAACATGTCATATTATCATATCACATATTAAAGAATAGATATAATCACACTCAATCAATTTTAATACTCATATGAAAATCCAACTCAATTGGGAGTTTATTAAGATGTTATTATGTATAGTAGGATGTATTAAGTTTTAGATAAAAACTAATATGACAATCTCTTATTAGACGATATAAAACATGAATTTTACACTACATCTTTACCAAATTCGGACTCTTTCAAATAATATTAAATTAGTTAGTAGCCGTTGTCTATCTTTTAAAATATTTTGTTAAGTGCTAATTTAGTAAACTATTTTAAGAAACTTTTTATAGAAAAATGAAACTTTTATCATAAAAGCTATTAGCTAAGTACTAGCTTTTTATAATAACTAGTGTGTAGCTCCGTGTATATACACGGGTACAATTAAAAATAATTACAATTATATAGTTCAAATTATACATTTTTTTGAGAAGAGATTCAAATTATATATGGTATTAGCTTACACTTTTTTTAAATCATACATTTCTAAAATATGTAATGGTTTTTCATTATATATATATATATATATATATATATATTTATGATTTGGAATTTAATTGGTTTTAGACTATTTGGTTTTTGTACTCAATAATTTACTTATCACAAAAATTAAAAATTTAGATGGACACATGGCGGAAAATTAAACTCTAATTGAAATTCAATTTAGAATTTAATTAGATTTGGACTTTTTGATTTTTATACTCAATAATTCACTTGGTACAATATTAAAAATTAAATAGCGCACATGGCGCAAAATTTAGAATCAAATCTAAAATCTAATTAGATTTTTTCTAAGTTTTTGGCTATTAATATATATATATATATATATATATATATATATATATATGTAAGGACCAAATTTGAGTCATTAGCCCAAAGGATAAATGAACTTAGGCCCAAAAAGCCCAATACAATTGTAGAGAATGGGTTGGAAAACTAGATTTTAATGAATCGGCTAACAAATAAAGTGGATTTAGATGACAAGAAAATGTAAATAAACTAGTTTAATCTAAAGAAAATTGTCATCGGCACAGTCCGAGGAGATCCGTTCTTATATATTGATTCTCAAGTTTGATTACAAGTTTAGTTCTTGATTGCTACATTATTTCTCTTTTTATCTCCGATCCTATTTCCTCAGGGGTCTCTTACATTATATATTTCCCTTTGAATGATCTTGGCCCTCCACTTGTCGATCGTCGAAGCTACTACTTGAGTGCTTGTCCCATTAGACGCCCTTACAGGCCTTCTGTGAGTTGGGGTGACCAAGACAGCACTGTTCAAGGTTCTTCTCCACATAAATGCGGCTAGAGAGTTAGCTGTAGAGCATTCAATGTGGTGATAGAAATTTTTTCTTAGATAATTCTTGGCTCCTATTTGTCCTGTACGTTCGCAGTACATATCTTTATCAATAGAATTTCTTGGAACGTCATTCTGGACGACAGAACACACTTTCTGACCTCTTCTTCGTTTAGCTGAGGAGATACTCCTATTCGCCCTACCTCTCCTAGTCTTTACAGTCATAGCTTGTTTATGAAGTTCAAAGTCTTACTTCTTCCTTACTATTGATCTATTCTCGAATCACTATGCCTCCTCGGACAAGGCCCAAAACCCAATATACATTTGGGCCTGCGTCCCCACAATAGCCCCCTTAAAACTCTGGTTTTCCGTTCCTATCCGAGGAGAAAAGTGGGGTTTTGATGTTTGAAAAATAAATCCCACCTGTTCCTTTAATTTCCACACGTAAGAGTGTCGTTTCACGTGTCCCATAACTATTCCTGACGCTTCGAAGCCCATGAAGTCTCATTAAATGCTCCAAGCAGCGCTCTGTTCTTCGTATCCTATGGTGAGATGTAGATCCTACGGCTGGCATTTCTCCTTAAGATTTTGAAGATATTCTCGAGGTCGTTAACATACTCGGATTCTAACTTACTCTTGACCACCATGTTGTCTATATAAATCTCAATATTTTTTCCTAGCTGTGGCTTGAACATTCTGGTCATCATCCTCAAGTAGGTAGCTCCCGCATTCTTTAAACCAAAAGGCATCACTTTGTAATGGTAATTTCTAGTTGGGGTGACAAAAGTTGTCTTCTCTTGATCACTTAAAGCCAATGGTATTTGGTGATACCCCTAGAAGGCATCCAAAAAACTCATCCGAGGATGGCCTACCGTTGCATCCACTAGTTGATCAATTCGAGGTATGGGGAAGGGGTCCTTTGGACAAACCTTATTCAAGTCTATAAAATCCACACATACTCGCCACTTTCCACATTTCTTCTTTACTACCACCGTATTGCCCAACTATTCAGGGTAAAACACTTCCTTAATAGCCCTAGCCTGCTTAAGCTTGTTTACCTTGTCCTTGACAACATCAGAATGTTCTTTAGATAAGTGCCAAGATGGTTGCTTCCTAGGGAGGACGATTGGATTAACATTCATATGATGGCAAAGGAAGTCTGGATCCACCCCAGGAGCTTCGTAAGCGTTCCATACAAATACATCAACATTCTTTCTAAGAAACGCTATCAACTTTTCTTTCTCCCGAGGAGGCAGCTGAGCTTCGACCTAAAAGAACTTCTCTGGATCACCATCTATCACAATTTCTTCCAGCTTCTCACACTTTACCCCTTCCGATACAGCATTCGTGGATAGGATCGGAATCCTTGATTGCTATAAGCTCCCCTCAGCAAAGACTGAGAACTTGGCTACAAGTTGGTGTATAATTGCAGTCACCAGGCACTGCCTAGTCATGGATTGGCTTCCAATAAGCTCTTCGACCTGGTTCCCGAACGAATATTTTACCTTCAAAAGCAGGGTGGATGAAACAGCCCTCAGGTCTTGCCATAATGGCCGTGTAGGGAGAATAAGCATCCATCACAATGAAGTCTACCTCCACTACCTCTAAACCTGCCTGTACGGGTAGTCTAATCTTGCCCTTTGGAATGACAACTTTTCCATCAAAACTTACCAAAGGTGAATCATATGCTGTAAAATCTTCCAGCTTCAGGTTTAGCCATTTGTATAAGTCAGAGTACATAATCTTTGCACCACTGCCCTAGTCAACCAACACTTTCTTCACATCATACCTTCATATTTTGAGCGTGACCACTAAAGCATCATCGTGTGGCTGTATGGTTTCAACCTTGTCCTTATCCAAAAAGCTCAACATTGGTCGGACCTCCGATCTAGCCCTCTTAGGCTCAAGGTTAGAGTCCTCGGCGGGTGGCTGGGCTATAGACATCATCCTGGAGGGTTGCAAGCCAGTTCTTCCAGGAGCAGTAAAGATGACATTAATTGTACCCAAAGGGGGCTTTGAATAAGCGTTCCCCTGAGCCATCGACCCTGCTTGATGTCCTTGTCCATTGGGCCGATACAAAAATTGTTTTAACTTTCCATTCCTGACTAGTTGTTCTAGATGATTCCACAGAATTCTACAGTCCTCGGTTATGTGCCCTCATTCCTAATGGTATTGGCAATGAAGACTTTAGTTACACTTCATGGGGTCTCCTCCCATCTTGTTTGGCCATTTGAAGTATGACTCATTCTTGATCTTCTCCAAGATTTGATGCACTTGCTTTCAGAACACCGTGTTAACTGCTTGAGAGGCTGTAGACCCAGATTGCCCAGCAAAATCTCTTCGAGGTCTGTTATTATTGTAATAGTCCGACCTAAAATCCCTCATCTCTTGAGGGATAACCTTACCCTTCCCCTTGCCTTGTTGTTGGTCTTCCTCGACCCTCTTTTACTTATTGATTTGGTTCATGAGCTAGCGCACACTAGTAGCAGGTTTCCCGGTCAAAGATTTCCTTAAACCATGCTAGTAGGTAAGCCAACCTTGAAAGTCTTGATGGCTACATCGTCAAAATCGCCATCTATCTCGTTGAACATCTCCCAATATTTGTCTGAATACGTTTTCAGGGTCTCCCCTTCTCGCATGGCCATAGACAATAAAGAGTCTAAGGGTCGAGGGACCCTACTGCATGTAATGAAACGAGATCCAAAGGCCTGAGTGAGCTCCTTAAAGGAGTCAATGGAATTTGCTCCCAAGCCATCAAACCATCTCATCGCCACAGCCCCTAAACTGGATGGGAATACCTTACACATCAGAGTTTCGTTCTTGGAATGCATTACTATCCTTTGGTTGAAGTGGCTTACATGCTCCATAGGGTATGTTCGACCATTGTACATGGTGAACGTGGGCTGGGTAACTGTCGAGGAAGTCTTCCTTCCTCAATTCTGTGCATGAAAGGTGATTTGGAAATTTGGTTGAGCGTTTTGCTTATCGTATCGTTTTCCAAGCCTTTGGAAGATGAATTCCTATTTTTGCGCTCGTGGTGATAGTCCTCAACATGCGAGAAAGACTCACTAGGAGGAGTTCTTGATCTGCATCTATAATTGCCATCCTTTTCATTGTCAGAAGAGAAGTCCGAATTGGAGGGAGTTCGCTTTCGTCGTTCTTGGCACAGCTTTCTCTTCAAATGATTAATCTCTAGCTACAGGGCTCTAGTATCCTCCTCATGAGAAAGGTGGCTCCCATTTTGAGACTGGCTCCTGTCAGTATGGGTGGTATGCACACTAGCCTCCTGATCCCTTCTTCGCTCAAGGTTAACAAAATAGTCTTCAAGTTGAGACCCTATAGATTCTGCCTGGTTTGGATCTGAACCTACCATAGTTGAACGTCAAACTCACTAAAACATGAGAATTCCCCACAGATGGCGCCAATTGTAAGGACCAGATTTGAGTCTCTAGCCCAAAGGATAAATGTACTTAGGCCCAAAAAGCCCAATACAATGAATTTGTAGAGAGTAGGTTGGAAAACTGAGTTTTAATGAATCAGTCAACAAATAAAGTAGATTCAAATGACAAGAAAATGTAAATAGACTAGTTTAATCTAAAGAAAACTGTCCTCAGCACAGTCCGAGGAGATCAGTTCTTGATTGCTATAGTGTTTCTCTTTTTATCTCCAATCCCCATTTCCTCAGGGGTCTCTTACATTATATATCTCCCTTTGGATGATCTTGACCCTTCACTTGTCGATTGTCCAAGCCACTACTTGAGTGCTTGTCCCATCGGACGCTTTTACAAGCCCTTTATGAGTTGGGGTGATCAAGATAGCACTGTTCAGGGGTCTTCTTCACATAAATGCGGTCAGAGAGTTAGCTGTGGAACATTCAATATGGTGATAGTAGCTTTTTCTTAGATATTTCTTAGCTTCCATTTGTCCTGTATGTTCGTAGTACATATCCTTATCAATAGTACTTTTTGGAACGTCATTCTAGACTATAGAACACACTTTCTGACCCATTCTTGGTTTAGCTAAGGAGATACTCCTCCTCGACTTACCTCTCCTAGTCTTTATAGTCATAACTTGCTCATGAAGTTCAAAGTCTTACTTCTTCCTTATTATTGATCTATTCTCAGATCATTGTGCCTCCTCGGATAAGGCCCAAGGCCCAATATACATTTGGGTCTGCATCCCTACAATATATATATATATATATATATATATATAAATTTTAAGAGGAAAAAAAATCTTAATAATTATATTTGATTTCTATATAATTATATTAAATAAAAAAGGAGAAAAAAAATCTAGTATATGTCCGTACCCAGTAAAAATATTTAAAATGAAAAAAAGGAAACAACTCGTCTCATTTCCTCAGCTGTCTCTCTCTCTAACATACACATACGTCGAGCCGTTCAATAATCAATCTCTTATTATCTACAAAAAGAAGACGGAATGCTAGATGATTTTTGCTTATTCAGGAAATGGGTATTGCTTATAAATCAACAAATTCTGTTGTTTCTTATATATTCAATCGTTTGATTATGAGAGTAAGCCTTCCATTTCATAGAGCTCTTACTTCTTATTCTACTAATAGTACTTGTGTTATTAATAGAAGCAGTAGATGTAGAGAAAATGTGAAAACCCCACATTAGAATCAGAATCAGTTCTTGAAATCTGTAAGAGATGAGTGCAAATCTCGGAGCCTGAAGAATGTTGATTGTGCCTTAGACCTGTTTGATAGAATGCTTCACTTGCACCCTTTGCCTTCCATTGACGATTTCAATCACATGTTGGGTGCCATTGCAAGAATGAAGCATTACTCTATTGTGGTTACTCTAACAAATGGAATCATTAGGTATCGCTCTCGATGTTTATACACTGAGTACTTTGATCAATTGCTTCTGTCATTTGAACCGTGTCGATTTTGGGTTCTCTGTCTTAGCAACAATGTTGAAACTTGGTTGTCAACCAAACTATATAACTCTAACTACTCTTGTCAAGGGGCTCTGTCTTCAAGGGAACATTACTGGAGCTGCGAGGTTGGTAGAAGAAATGGAGAAGAGAGGGTATGAACCTAATGCAATTACTTGTGGAACGATATTAAATGGGCTTTGTAAGATTGGTAGGACTGATATGGCTATTGGGTTGCTTAGGAAGATAGAAAAAAGGTATTTTGAACCTAATGTAGGTGTTTTATAACACAATCATTGATAGTTTATGTAAGGATAGATTGATAACTGAGGCTTTGAACCTTTTATCTGAAATTATGGGTAAAGGCATTCAGCCAGATCTTGTCACTTACACATGTTTAATTCAAGGTCTATGCAATTTTGGTCAATGGAAAGAGGCTACTGCTTTGTTGAATGAGATGGGGCAAAGGAAGGTTATGCCAGATGTGCAAACATTTAACATATTGGTGGACACACTTTACAAAGAGGGGATGTTGATAGAGGCTAAAGAAGTTTTTGATGGGATGATTCAAAGAGGCATTGAGCCTGACACAGTCACTTATAGTTCTTTGATTGATGGTTACTGTTTGCAAAGCAAAATGGATGATGCAATCAAAGCCTTTAATATGATGCTTGAGAGGGGTTGTTCGCCTGATGTGTTTAGTTATAATATATTGATCAATGGATATTGCAAAAGTAAAAGAATTGATGAGGCAATGCATCTTTTTCATGAAATGTCTACCAAGGGATTGGTTTATGATGTTGTGACTTATAGCACTCTTATAGGTGGTCTTTGTCGAGTAGAGAGACCTCAAGTTGCACTAGAGCTATTCCATAAGATGCGTGCTTGTGGCCAACATCCAAATCCCCGTACCTATGCCATCTTGTTAGATGGTTTATTTAAGAACAAACATTTTGTTGAAGCAATGACATTGTTTAAAGAGATGGGAGACAAAAATCTGGACCACAATATTGTGATTTACAGCATCTTAATTGATCGTATGTGCAATGTTAGGGAAGTTATGGCTGCAAGAGAGCTCTTTTATAGTCTTGCCACCAAAGGGTTGCAACCTGATGTTTGGACCTACAATATAATGATCAAAGGGCTTTGCAAAGAGGGGTTGATGGATGAAGTGAGTGTGTTGCTTGAGAAAATGGATAGGAACGGTTGTTCACCTCATGATTGCACATTTAACACAATCATCCAAGGTTTATTGCAACATAATGAGACATCAAGGGCAATGAAATATCTCCACATAATGGTTGAGAAGGGTTTCTCAGCAAATGCAACAACTGCAACCATGTTTATTAATTTGTTGTCATCTAATCAAGCAGATAACAACATTCAAGAATTGCTCAACGTCAAGAACAATTTTCATATTTTAACCCGTCTCAAGTCAATTTGTAAGTGACATATATATGCCTTTTGAATTTGATTCTTTTTACATTATTATATTTCTTTTAAATTCTATGCACAGGCTTGTTTGTTGCTTTAACTGTTTGATCTTACTTTGCAATTTCTTTGTGTGTTAATGTTGCTGTTTTGAACCTATTTTCATAAATATCTATTTCAAAATTTAAAAGATGTGAAGTTAGTTAATGTTACATATTGTACTCATAAAATTTGGCATTTTCATGAATACTTATTTCAGATTTTGACTTTAGTCAATCTACAGTAAGATGGACTTTTGGATAAGTTTTTGCACTATTCTTTTTTGTATTTATTATACTATTATGATTATTTATTATTGGTGCATGCCATATATTTGATGAAATTTCTTTTAGACATGATATGTAATCTTTTCATTCTATTTTTTTTTTCTTTTCCTGTTATAGATTTACATCTTCTTTTTTTTGCATTCACAAAATTGTGGTTGGTTCTTACATATCTATGTTTTTTTATTAGGTTTTAATTGAATTATGTTGATCACAAAATTGATCGATCATTGAGAATTCTAGGGAATCAATGATTAGATAAAGTTTTGTTATGAAGTAAGGAACAAAACTGAGCCTACAAAATATTTTCCTAAGTGGCTGAATATAGCTGATCAACAGCATGCAGTAAATGGCTATGTAAATAAGTAATTGTGTTAAAAAATTTGAAATCTGTCATTTGTTTCTCCCCTAATTCTCATCCCTTCACTACAGATGACTTCAAATTGTTATTGCAGAAGAAAACTGAATGGCAAGGATTGTCATAAAGTAATTTTTACTCCACAACATTCCTTTTCGCCTTTAGGCCGGAAAGATTAATGAATAGGACGAGTGCTAATTCCTGCCCTAAATGCAAGTTAGGCCAACTAATTCGAAACCGAGAACAAATTGAAGCTTTTTTATATGAATGATTGAAGCGTGGAGAATGGAGGTAACTCACCTAACTGACCAGTACAAGGCTTAACACAGCTGTCAATCCTCAATCTACCTTCTTGATTAAGTTAAAATCATATGTTTTCTATACATATGTGTGTATGTACAGGTGTAGGTAAGTATACATACAATAGTTTATTCTACTAGAGGATCATTGAATAAAGGCGTACTCTTGTAGCTTTATTAGTTTATGCTAATATGCCTGTTGACTTTGGTAGCAGTTGCAATCCTATTGTCCATTGTCCATCCACCAGATGGGAAATGGTAACCCATTAAAGTGTAGTATGTATTCGATATCCAATTCTATTGACATATGTCAACACTTCATCTCGATCAAATTGTTTTATGTAGGGTTGAAAAATTCTTCATTGGAGGGACAGTTGGGTTTGTTCTCTGTTTTAAGCATCTCATTTCCTGTTTTTGTTTAAGATTTCTAATAATGTATGATGTTAGTTTTAGTGATTCCTAAATAATTATGATTTGACAATCTACATTTTGAACATAAATTAGTTGGTATAGTTGCTAACGATGGTTTTGAGATGGTTGTTTGGAATTTTGTGCAGAGAAGCTAATTGTATTGGTTTAAAATGGATGGTTTCCATATTCTATCAACGTGCTATTCAAATCAAATAGCTTTATAATTGTTCTTTCTTCCTCTCTCTTTTTTTTTTTTAAATTTTTTTTGGGTAAATTATAATTTACCCACCTGTGATTTTGCCAAAATTTAAGTTACCTACCTGTGGTTTGAAATTTGACACTTTACCCATCTGAGGTTTGGTTAGTTAGATTTCTATAACCCACCTTTGTTAAAAATAGAGCTAAATATGTAATTTTGCTCCACTTTATGTCTCTCTTCTCCAAAAACACAAAACACAAAACACAGAAAAATACAAGATCAAATAAAATAAAAAATTATCTATCACAACACTTGCATTGTAGAATTTCAAACCACAGGTAGCCAACTTAAATTTTGGTCAAACCTCAAGTGGATAAAGTGTCAAATTTTAAACCACAGGTAGGCAACTTAAATTTCAGCCAAACTGGGTAAGTTGTAATTTGCCCAAAATTTTTAATTTTAATTTTGATTTTAATTTTAAAATTTGATTTTTTGTTATAGACTTGCTGCATAGGGAGCCACAACAGGAAGTGTGGTGCACTTAACAGAATATTTGTAGGTATATGGTCAACTTGACAACTTGATTTGTTGAAGATTTTTTTTTTTTGGTTGATAAATAACTTGATTTTGGGAAGTTACTAGGCTACTGAATTATATTTGAACTCATATGTGCTGTTCATGATTTTTATGTTGCTGATTATATATTTTTTGTAGTTATAGCATGATTGGACTCTTTTATGTGGATTTTGTTCTTGGATGTAATTGAACATATGGGTTAGATATATTTGTTAATGAATTTTTCTGTCATCTTTGATTTTTATTTTTTATGCGTTTTGCTTTTTAGATGGTCTTGAAGATATTATTTCCATAATAAATTAGTCTTGAAGAGAGGCATGTTGATTTTGGATTGGTGCTGCATGTGCAAAAAATGTGGGGAACTATGGATCACCTCCTCCAATTCCTATAGCTTTGGAGCTGTGGACTATGGTGTTCTGTTTATTTGACCTCTATTGGGTTATGCCAATGAGAGCCATTGATATGTTTGCAAACATAGAAATATTGCTTTTTGGAAGGCTGTGCTAAATTGCATTATGTTGTGTCTTTGGCAAGAAAGGAATTCTAGAAGTTTTGAGGGATGCGAATGGAATATCCTAGAAATTAAAGCCTTCTTCCTTCGTACTTTGTTGGATTGGAGTGCTGCTTTTCTCTCTCCACCTTTTTTTTTTTTTCTCACGTTTGTTTGATCATTGTATTTTGAATTGATAGTACTTCTCTCTTAGTACACCGCTGGTGTGCTAGGTTTGTTTTTCTTTCTAATAAAAATTTCGTCACTTATAAAAAAAAAAATAGTCTTGAATAGATTACTTCTATAATAAATTATTCTGGAAGATGTTGATTTTTGTCTAATATGTTATATATATATATAAATATATATTGTTTTTGTTTTTGTTTAGGTGTACCATAAATCATGGTGGTTTGGGCTTTGAAAGACTCTGTAAAGAGGGAGTGAGTTGCACTGAAGAGATGGAGTTTTCTTGCAATCAGCAATTTTTCTGGTTAAATAATCATTTGTCACTACATTTTACTTTTGATCAAAATATCTGATCGTACAGAGTTAGATGCTGAACTTATTGAGTTGTTGGTGCAATTACATTATAAAATAACTTAATTTCTGACCAAGGTTAGCTCCTCCCATTTTAGCGGGAATCTGTTTAGATGATAATGTAGTTTGGAATATGATCTTAGAGGTGGATTATTTGTTTAAGCAGCCCAACAACTAAGTGGTGAAGTTTAATGCTTTGATTGACCAATTAGCTCTACCATGATGTATGCTTTCTATAGGGTAATTTAGCTTGTGTAGTAGGATCTAATGTAGTAGGATCTAATGATGACATGTGCAAGTGTGCAGCACAATGAACTAATGCTCTTAGATGATGTAAATATGATTTTCTTACCCCATTTCACCAAATGGAGCATATTCTGTTTTCTTAGTTTTTATTGGTCACTTTAATTTATCTAGTGTTTCTCAAAACAGAAAACACATGAATATATAAAACTGGTTGAATTTGTCCCAAATAGAATTATTAATCTTCCTCTTTCTTCTTCATTTTGTATTTTTTTGTTTTTTTTGTTTGTATTTTTGTTTCAATCAAAGAGAAATGAATTTGAAACTGTTGCAAGATATGCTAATCTACTTTTGTTATGAATTTACTATTCATCAAGATTGAAACATTGAAGCATCAAACAAAATTCCTGATGCATGTTTCTTTCATTGAGGTACATTCGTTATATGGTTCATTTTTCTTCTTAATACCTAGATATGCCTGCAGTCATATGCTTTAGAGAACGTTATTCTTTCTGAAGCTACTGATTTCCCATTTCAATTTATATTAAAGGGCACAAAAGAAGTAAAATAGGGAAAAATTCTTAAGAATTCCTTATTTGTAGATGTGCACAAGATAATAGGTACCAATACTTCTGAAATGCTATTTACAATTTTACATGATAGCCTACTTGTATCGAGGAATCCAATTTGATCCGTTTCCTTGCTTAGATTCCTTCTGTTTCTTATATCCTTAGTAAGAAGTATATTGTAATGCTACACTAGCATTACAATAATGCAGGAATAACTCAATCCTTGACAGTTGGGTTAAACCTTCTGATTTCTAGTTCTGGAAAAGTATTCTTCTGGCAAGGAAATGGTTCTTATGGACGTAAAATGGAGGGCTGTTAAGGGTGAAGCCATTACCATTATCAGTAGTTGTTGTAACAAAGTAAGAGACGAAGGCATATTGAATAACTTTCTAGTGATCCGCATTGTGGATGTTCTTATATATTATACAAGCAATAGGTGGAAAGGGGATTTAGTTGACAGGACCTACCAATGTTAAAGTGCACTGGAAATATTGAAGATTTCATTGCCTAGAATGGCCTTGCAAGATAAGTAGATCTGTCCTTATTCTAGAAAATGATAATATGAAGTTAGGATAGGCTATTTCCTTCTGTGTAGATAATTGACTAGATCTTATAATTGACTAGGGAGGTTAAGACCAGACCATAGTTGGGGATTGTATTGGGTGAAAATGGCTGTGGAGGTTCAACAGTTGAAGCTGTCGTTGAAATCTGTTATTTGATTTGGAATTTTTGTCAAATAGGCACTAGTTGTTACATCTGAACTGGCAAGAAGGAAAAATTATGCTAATACCTGTTGTCCTTTCTGTGATAATGAAAAAAAAACTCTCGAGGCTTGACCATATCATCATTTCTTGACCCTAGCTAGAGCCTTGTGGTTTGGCTTGGAGATTTCTATCATAACTATTGTAAATTACCTCCATCCATACAGCAGCAGAGAATAACGCTGATTAATGGGGTAATGATAATTGTAAGGAATATCTTGATTTTTCATTCATTTTTTCAGGTGAATTTGTGGAATCTAGGGAATGAGCATCAATGTTGAAGCTCTCCCAACCTTGTGCATAAAAAATTAAAAATTTTCTTTGGACTTGCAGGGAAGCCTTTGGTAATCAACATATTTCTTCACAGAAATCTACTTGAGGTGGCAAGGTATTCTATTAGTGGCAGATAGAAGAGCAAAGAACAAAAGATGGGGAGGGTCAGGTTTTGTTGGCGGACATGAAGAAGGCAAAATGATCATAGATTCATAGCTGGCTGCCATAGTTGGGAGTCTCTGGATAAGGTGGCAATCATCTTTCTAGCTGTCAAAGAAGCCTGGGACGCAGCAAGAAACAAAGGATTTAAAAAGGTAATTATTCTTGTAGCTATGCTTAAGCAGTGGCCTTATATCAGAACACGAGGCTTCCTAGATGGCAAACTCAATTGGTCATGGAGGATGTATGACACATTGGCAAATGGAAGGGGATGATCTTGCTGCAGTAGCAGAAAAGGAATTTTCTTTTTTTTAGTTGGCATTGTCATGTGTAGCTACCACTATTGCTTTTTGATTTTTGCCAACTGATGTTGTACTTGACTATGAATATTAAAAAAAAAAAATTGGAAAATGAAAAATGAAAGAGATTGTTGCAACATACCTGCAAGCTCGAAAAGAGTTCTGGACTAGTAACCGAGGAAAAAGTTTTTATTTATTTATAATAAGTTGATAGTTGGGAGAGGGATACATATACAAAAGATTAAAATATCAAACGAGGAAAAAGTTTTTATTTATTTATAATAATTTGATAGTTGGGAGAGGCATACATATACAAAAGATTAAGATATCATTTGGTCTATTGCAATGCATTACTGGTCTTCTGTGCTTTTGACTTTTACATGTGTATAGAGTCACGTAATACTATCCTTGTGAACCCGGATGGTTTGCTAGAGAAGATAAGACAGAATCTAGGAACACCCTTGCTAAATAAACTCAGTACGGCAACAATTTTGTTAGTTGGCCGGATTCGGAACAATTTGTAATAATAGCATCTCGAGTTTCTGAAACTCGAGATCTAATTAGAACTCGAGTTTTAGAAACTCGAGTTCGTTGTTTTCATTCTACCTTACGTGGACAAAATTTCCACGTGGAGCCAAGGGAAATCGAGTCTATAAGACTCGATTTCTTGCAACCAGCAACACAAAAACCAGAAGCACTTTCAAACGGCACATTTGAAAGTGACAGAACCTTTCAACCTCACTCACTCTAAGACTCCGCCCTCTCTCACTCTCAAACTCACTCTAAAACTCCGCCCTCTCTCACTCTCAAACTCACTCTGAAGCCGTTCGTAGCGCCGTTCGTAGCCCGCCGCTCGTAGCCCGCCGTTCGTAGCGCCGTTCGTAGCCCGCCGCTCGTAGCCCGCCGTTCGTTGCGCCGTTCGTAGCCCGCCGTTCGTCTGCCCGCCGTTCGTCTGCCGTTCGTGCTCTCTCTTTTCAGGTTCTGGGTTCTCTTCTTCTCATTTTTCTTTATGCGATTTTTTGATCTGTGTGATGGGTATTGTAAATTTGAGTTGTTTTCTGTTTTGGGTTCTTCAAACTAGACCCTTTCTGTTTTCACTAAATTTTAACTAGTACTAAGATTTCGGTCGGTATGAAAACAAAGTATAAAACCATTTTCTCCCTTTTTTTTTTTTCCTGTTTCTTTACTCACATTTGATATGAGTCTGTGTTAGATTGGTAAACGGTGATCAAAGGTGTCTTGTTATAGCACTTTTAAGGTCTATAACAATTGTCAAGACTGCTACCTTGGTGCTGAAGTTCACTATGCCAGATACAAGTTTTTGATTCCTCTCAATACCTGCTTGACCAATCGAAAAGGCTAGATCTCGACATATCGAGCTTAATCTTGATAGATCGAATCTCGGGATTATAGATTCGTGATTTTAGCACTATATTACATAACACTATATGATAAAGATTTAGGTATATTTATTTTGTGTTATATATATATATATATATATATATATATATTACTTATTCCTAGATATAATCTACGAAAAATTATATAACTTCATCTTAGTTACATAAAAGGTTTTTAGGATCAAGATCCTACACAGGATCGGTGAGAGGGTCTAAGGATTAGATTATAGGATTGGCATGAGGATCATAAAATCTTAATTTCCAACTAAAGAAAAATATGAAAAAATACTTATAATTATAATTCATAATGTAAAAGAAATATTGAACAAAAGTAATTTTAACACAAATCAGTGAAATTACTAATAAAAGGGAATGTACCAAATTACAAATAAATAAACAAAGTTCAAAATTTAAAGTTACAACTTACCAATACCAAGTTTTAAGTTCTAACACCACAAACAGTCATAATGTCTTGCATAAACAACACAAAGCAAATAACAACACTATGCCAGATACAAGTTTTTGACTCCTTTCAATACCTGCTTGACCATTCGAAAAGGCTAGATCTCGACATATCGAGCTTAATCTTGATAGATCGAATCTTGGGATTATAGATTCGTGATTTTAGCACTATATTACATAACACGATATGATAAAGATTTAGCTATATTTATTTTGTGTTTTATATATACATATATATATATATATATATATATATATTTATATATATTACTTATTCCTAGATATAATCTAGGAAAATTTATATAACTTCATCTTAGTTACATAAAAGGTTATTAGGATCAAGATCCTACACAGGATCGGTGAGAGGGTCCAGGGATTAGATTATAGGATTGGCATGAGGATCATAAAATCTTAATTTCGAACTAAAGAAAAATATGAAAAAATACTTATAATTATAATTCATAATGTGAAAGAAATATTGAACAAAAGTAATTTTGACACAAATCAGTGAAATTACTAATAAAAGGGAATGTACCAAATTACAAATAAATAAACAAAGTTTAAAATTTAAAGTTACAACTTACTAATACCAACTTTTAAGTTCTAACACCACAAATATACATAATGTCTTGCATAAACAACACAAAGCAAATAACAATACATAATTTTTCGCATAAACAATCCGAAGCAAATAACAATGTTTCAAATAACACCACAATCACACTCAATCATCAAGGCCAAAGTTTTGGTTATCTTGAATGGATTCCTCAAAGTTGGGTTGATTATCATAAACAACATTCTCATCATTGTTTGCAGCCACATGGCCTGCATTATCCATTAGATAATTATCAAAATCTCCTAATATTTGGAGGTTCATTCACTTGATTTTCATGGGCATCACCAAACTTAGATTCATCACTAATATCATAAACTCATTTATCCTTGTCACCTAGCAACATAAAATATATATAAAAATAAAATAAAAAAAAATCTCAAACTCAGATTCATCGTCGACTCTCTATTCTCTAGTCTCTTTTCTTCTCTTCTGTCTTTTGTAGATTAGGTTAGGGTGACACAGGGTTTTTTTTTAAATCAATTTGGGCTTGGGCCGTTGGGCTCTCTATTTAGTACAATTTTTTTTAATCACTTTGGGTTCCAATTGGAGGCCCAAAATAAGCAACAAAAAAAGAAAAGAATTTGCCTTCATTGAACCTTATGGCGTTTGGTATAGGATAATGTTTTAGAATTCCCAGGAATGTATAAAGATTTTCATGTTTGGTTTCAAATCATACCAAGGAATCAGATGCCAGGGGTATCTGGATTCTCCTTCAACCCCCTTTTTTGTAGGAATGTGGATTCTCTTTAAAACAAGTGGGTATCCAACATCCCAAACTTAAAGGAAATTGTATTTTATATAAATTAACAATTTAAAACATTTTTTCTTATCATTTAAGCAATGGAGAATATATAAAACAAATTATCAATATCTTATAGACTTAAATGCTATCAAGTTGTTTTGTTGTGGATTAAGCTCTTTTTAAAATTATGAATGAGAAAAAGTCATTATTAGATGGTATCTGATCATATGAAAGTTCCAACACACCATTTTAGGATATAACGATCAAATCACTTAATGTGCTCATTGACCATGAGATTTCCATAGTGCAAAGTGGGTTCTTGTTAGCTTTGATTATTACTGTTGTGTTGTTGGTTTGCTTAGATTATAAGTTGTGTGATGGCTTTGCGTTGTGTACTTGTATAGTCTTGTCCGAAGGTACTCTCTCTTTCTTCTGAGTGCTTTCTCGTTTTTGCTTCTTAGACTCCTCTCTCTCTCTCTCTCCAATTTTAGATTTATGAATTTCATGATTTGACCTAGGGTTTGGATCTTTTTGGGTTTTTATTTTTTTTTTATTTTATTTTTTTATTAATTGTGTTTTTTAAAAAATGATTGAATTTGATGTAATTGGTTTTGCATCATGTTTGAATTTGTTGGTTTGTTCTACAAGTTGATGATTTAGTGGTTTTGCATGATTTGCTATAGCTATTGTCTAAGTTTAGGTTTTGGGTTTCTGGGTTCTTTTCTCTCGGCCAAACTGTTGAACATATTAGAACATAATAAACTAACCAAAAGTAAAAGTAAGTTCACAAACTCAAATTCTCGGGAAATTACATGAGGTTACCCTCTGTTGGGGCGAATTGTAAGTGGTTCACATACCCTCTGTTTAAGCCTTACAGTGACATTTTAAAGCCCTATAGTGGTGTTTTCCTGCAAATTTTTTTTTATAAGTATCAGGTTTAGGGAGCCCTATAGTGGCGTTTTTAAGTCCTATAGTGACGTTTTAAAGCCCTATAGCAGCGTTTTTCTGTAATTTATGGAAATCGAGTCTTTAAAACTCGATTTTTACGTCAATTTTTTCTCACTTTAAACCCATCCTCTTATAAATCGAGATTTAAAAACTCGACTTTTATATTGGAACTCGAGTGGAGGAACACTCGAGATGCTAGTTTTCAACATTGTTTTGAAACGTGACAACTAACTAAATTTTTTAATATTTATTGTTATTTAGAAAAAAAATTCTGTTCTTATCTAGTTTGTATGCACTTGTAATGTTTAACTGTCATTTGAATCTTCTATATATATATATATATATATATATATAATTTTGAAGGTGATGGAATGAAAATATATGAACTCTTATCAAACATTGGCACAGAGAAATTGGGGTTTTCATAACCTTTTTAATTGTCTTTGCAGTATGGAGCCTCAGATCAATGAGGAGCTACAGTGCTTGCACCCCGGTCCGCTACAGGATTCAGTGTTGACGCGACAGCGATATCACCGATCAGAGGCCATTTGGAATGGCGAGGTGAAATTTCTAGTTCTAACAACCGCTTTAATTTTTACGTTGACTTTGACTTTTAGTTAGCAAGTTCTTTCAAAGTCGTATTTCTAGTTCTAACAACCGCAAAAATTTTTATTGAATTTGTAGGACCCGGGCCCACTTGTGTGCCGTGGTCGCACTAAGGAGATGGCAAACGTTCAGATGGAAGATAATCGGGTGATTGACATTATCAAATTGCTAAGGTTGGAAGGATTGTTTAGAGCCCCTTCCAAAGAGATCGATTATTGCCTAATATCGGCCCTAGTTGAGCGATGGCGGCCGGAGACTCATACGTTTCATCTTCCACATGGTGAGATGACAATCACCCTACAAGATGTGGAGGTAATTTTTGGACTTCCTATAGACGGTGAGGTCTTGGTTGGACCGACTGCTGTGGAGGATGGGACTTGGAGGGATGTGTGCGGGGAGTTGCTTGGATTTACTCCGCCGAATGACAATAAAACTTTGGTGGGCCAAAGAATTCTCATCAGCCGACTTGTTGAGGCCATTGCAGCACCACTGCCTGAGGACGCAACAGAGATTCAGATACACCGGTATGCCCGGTGCTATATTTTAGCGCTAGTAGGGGATAAACTTTTCATGGACAAGTCAGGAGATAGGGTGCATCTGATGTTCTTGGAGTTTATGCGCAACCTTCGTGATCCGCGGCAGTATAGTTGGGGTAGTGGTTGCTTGGCCTGGTTGTACAGGGAGTTGTGTCGAGCTAGTGAGAAAGGCGCATCGCAGATTGGTGGGGCGTGCACCTTGGTCCAGTATTGGGCATGGGCAAGGTTGCCATTCTTGTGCCCGAGGATAGAGCCCCCACCTGGATGTGATTATGGCCCATGGCCATATGCTCCACTTGCATTTAAGTAAGTGTTTTCCTAATATTTAGTTTGTTATGCAATGTACTCTTCTTAATAACTAAATTGTATTATCGTTCTTATGTTATTTGCTCATAATTGTAGGTGGGTGCGGGTGCGAAGCCCGAAGAGTAGGCCAGGTGGCACGGCCTTGATCCGCTATCGCGAGCAATTAGTGACAATGCAGCCAGACCAGGTAATAACATTCAAAAATTCGGTTTGGTTATAATCATTTCCCTTAAGAATATGATTGCTTCATCCTTTAACATATCTTTTGTTAAAATTGTGGTTTTTCCTTTTATCTATGTATTCTCCCTTCTTTCACCTTTTAAGATGCTATGATAATTGTTTTTTGTTTCTATTGTAGATTGTGTGGCAGCCATATGAGGCAGACTTCGGCCACCTTCCTGAGTTCTGCGTTGCAGGGAGGGATACGTGGACAGCCAGGGTGCCGCTTCTATGTTTTTGCATAGTAGAGAGACACTACCCGGACCGTGTCCTTCGACAGTTTGGGTTGGCGCAGCAGCAGCCTGACGATGTTTTCTACGAAGATAGACTGCATAAAATTGACTTACGTGGGAAGGTGGAAAAGAATTGGAGGGAGGAGCATGGACCGTATATCATTTCATGGGAAATGAGACGACAACAACTTTGTCATGCACCTCCTCAGATTGGTGAGATGCCCCGCGATCATGCCTATTACGTCTGGTACCGTCCGGTCACTCGAAAGTATGTCGACCGCAACAGCGCTAAATTAGATATAATGGTAATGTGTTCTAATTAGATTTTATTGCCTATTTCGTTTTACTTGAGTACATGTATGAACGTAGAATCAGTTTCTATGAATTATAAAAACATATCTGATTAAAGAGTTTCTGTTACATATAGTACTCTAATAAAACTGTTAGTTTCTAGTTGAGTATTTGAGTAGATTAGTAAGTACTATATTGCCTATTTCATTAATTTATACATAACTGTCTCAAATATGATTGTACTGGTTCTTTCTCCGTTTCAGATTCAAAGCCATTTAGCGCTGTTGGCGATGCTTCCTGAAGGCAGCGAAGCTCACAACCATGTTCGGCGTGTCCTAAATAATGTGGTTGGCCTTGGTCGTGATCCTGTAGCAAATGAGGAGGCAGACAATGGCCATGAGACTGAACCAACAGCTACTGAAATCCCAAGCACAAGCGCAGCACCCATAAGTACACGGACCCGTGCTCAGCGTGCTATTGCAAGCCCAAGCACAAGCGCAGCTAGGGGCCGTGGTCGGCCTGCTACAGCAAGCCCAAGTACAAGTGCAACCAGGGGCCGTGGTATGCCTGCTACAGCAAGCCCAAGCACAAGTGCAGCTAGGGGCCGTGGTCGGCGTGCAACAACCCCTCGGGTTGTAACTAGTCCTGAGATGCCTGCACCCATCCCGCACTCATCTCCTCAGCTTGAGGTCCCTCCACACATCCCAGATGCATCTCTTCAGCCCGAGGTCCGTTCACCTAGCCCACCTTCGCAGCCCAATTTTGATCTCGGTATTGATTACAATGTGACCCCTCCTATACTCCCCGAGACACCCTCTTACCCACCTACCAGCTCTACTGCACCCACTCCTGGCCTCTACTTAGAGCATCATTACCCACCTACCGCATCTTCATCTGACCCTCTGGGACCTCCGGTTGGGATTGACACTGTACAGCCACATACTGATGTACCAAACGAGCATCCCCCTCATCAGCCCTCACCTCCACGAGGTAGACCGCAGCGCACTAGAAGAGCACCCACTTGTGGGACAGGTGGACACAAAATAGGACACCGAGGTAGCTCTATGGTATGATAACATTAATTAGAATTCAAATGCACATATTTTGATTATGACTTTATTCTAATGATAACATTAATTAGAATCTTGATTGCATGCATCTAATGGAATTTGCAGCATGATGATGAGCCTAAGGATGATGCCCCGCAGCCTCCTCCCCCGCCCAAACATTACACAAGGGTTAAAAAACGCAAAATTGGCGAACCTTGAGTAAGTGCTAAAGTCATAATATTTTAGCATTTTTCTTCTTCTTCTTCTCTTATTCTTCTCATAGTTTTTTAATTTTTTTCCTCGGAATTGTTTATTATCAATTTATCACTAGAGCATTGTCATACTGTATTTTGTCTTTCATATTAGTATTGACTTGTTATGCATGTGTCACTTGTATTGGATGCATGCCTCCTATCCTCATAGATGCTATTTATTGCCATCTGATGGCAGCAATGTCACTGAGTTTGTCTTGGAAGTTGGAACCAAGAATATGGTCAACGGTGCTAATTCAATACTACTCATCAAATATTATGTCCATCCTAGTATTTTAAATACCTTAAAAATAATAAATTTTTATTTATTTTTCAAAAGAAAAATAAGATAATGTTCATTATATAGGGAAGCGTGCTTTTTTAGTGCTTTGATATTTTAGTTTTACTGTGGAAAAGATCTTTGAAAGAATGCCAGTAGTTGCACCCTAGGTATATATGAATCTAGGTTTTGCTGGCTAGGTCCCAATTTTTATAAATATATATAAACCCATGATTCGCAGATTCAGTATCTGATTTTTTGTTTTTTCGTTTTCTGTAACACTTGTAGTCCCTGATTAATGTAAGATTTAGCTTAATTTTGTTAGTTGGATGATGCACAGTACTGATTTTTCATTGATTGAATCTATGTCAAAGGCAAAGGGTAAAGAAAAAGAGGAGCTTGCTGAGACAATGGATAAGCTAAATATTGAGGGATCATCATCTGGCCAGGCTGGGACTTCGTCAACCAACTTCAAGAGAAAACCAGTTATCATCATTGTTGTAGGGATGGCAGGTGATTAAATTAACCCTAATCGGTTTTGTTTAAAAGTATTATTGGTTGTCTTTTCGTTGATTTATATGGGTTTGGATTTTTGGGAACTTTGTGGTATGTTTACTGTTTGGAGATAAAGACTGAAAGATGTTATACGGATTTTCTTAGGGAGTGGAAAAACAACGTTTCTTCATCGGTTGGTTTGCCACACCGAAGCTTCGAATATTAGGGGTTATGTCCTCGGCTGGTGATTATATATCTCTGGATTGGTTTATGTTCTCATTTCAAAATCTTTTACCCTCATTTATTGTTTGTTCCATTTTTCACCAAGTATTTGTTTGTATAATGATCTTTATGATGCCTTGTATCAGGTTGTTTCTGTTATCGAGAAGCGAGCTGATCAGCTTGATTATGTTCTTGTGGATACTCCTGGACAAATTGAAATATTTACTTGGTCTGCTTCTGGTGCTATTACTACAGAAGCTTTTGCTTCAACCTTCCCTACTGTTGTCACTTATGTAGTTGATACGCCTCGTTCCTCAAGTCCAGACACTTTCATGAGCAATATGTTATATGCTTGTAGTATACTTTACAAGACAAGGTTGCCTCTTGTGCTGGCATTCAACAAGACTGATGTGGCTCAACATCAATTTGCCTTGGAGGTTTGTTTTTACTTGACCCTTCAAGTACATAATTTACGTTGAAGTTACATTATTTAAACCCCTGTGCTTCTAGCTTTCTAGTTACCCCCAAAAAAAAAAAGTACTGATGCTTCTGTTTGCTGATAAATTTTGAATATTTCTTATGTTGGTGAACCTTTGGAACTAAACCCCAAAGTGCAAACTAACAATTTCATTAGTCAAGCAAGCAATAAAACTTTGATTACCCTATATTAAAAAAAAAAAAGACTTATTCAGGTACCCAGTCTGTTTGGTGCATTGAGAAGCTAAATTAGGGTAAACTCATTAGTGTTTGGGATCTTTTTAGCCTAGTTGAATTTGTATTACACAAAGCTGTGCGTTTTCTATCATGCCAAATTTTGTTAGTGGTTCTAACAGAAAAATATAATGTTCATTTCTATCATGTTTGATTGCCAAGGTTATTTTGGAATTCTACCTCAGCTGGTTAGTCTTTTTTATTTATTTTTAAAAATTATTCTAAATATTTTTGCTCCTTTCTTTTCAAAGCCAAATGATGAAAAAAGAAAGAAAAAGTAAATATCCTTAATTCTCTCCACTTCTCATATTTTCTGAAAATTTAAATTTGACTCTTCCTTTTGCCTCTTTTAAACCAAGTATTTGGTATGATGGTCTAAATCTGATTCTGCAGCTGTTTTCTCACCCTTTGCTTGTGACACTAATTTTTTCTCCATTCCCTTTATCGTCTAGTTAACTTGCATATATATACAAGCAGATTTTGTTTTGTATTTATATCCTTCTCTTGAATGCTGATGTGCATGCAGTGGATGGATGACTTTGAGGCCTTTCACGCAGCAGTAAGTTCAGACAGCTCATACACATCTACTCTAACTCAGAGCCTTGCCCTTGTGCTGGATGAGTTCTACAAGAATTTACGGTCAGTTGGTGTGTCTGCTGTTTCTGGTGCTGGAATAGATGCCTTCTTCAAGGCCATTGAAGCAAGTGCCGAGGCTGATCTTGACAAGAGATGGGCAGAGAAGCAACGTTTGGAGGAAGATCGCAGGAAGGAGAACTTGGATAAATTGAGGAAGGATATGGAGAAATCTGGGGGAGAAACTGTTGTCTTGAGCACTGGTCTGAAGGACAAAGGAGATAGGAGTAAAACCATGATGGATGAGGAAGATGAAGAAATAGAAGATGATGATGATGATGATTATGAGAGATTTACTGATGATGAAGATGCTATAGATGAGGATGAGGATGAAGATGAAGAAGTTTCCAAATTCTCCTTTTAGTACAGCTACAATGCTAACAAAATTTTCTTGAAGCAAAACTTTGTATAGAATTTTCACTAGTGACTAATGTACTAAACCACTGATTTAACGGCATATAGTTTTGCATAACGTGTGATTCAACGTTTACATCACTCATTTTTGCGTAGGTAAGTTATTAAAGGCGCTGCTGTTTGGTTTGATATGGTATGCATAACTTTGTAATTGTACTTCTGCTACTGTTCTTGATTACTTAACCTGCCATTTACAAGTGAAATGTTGGATTTTGAACATGGAGGGTCTGTCATTGCATTTTAGTTGTGTATTTGTTATTTCATTATTGCACACGGAAGGTCTGTTAAGAATGATGAATTCCAGATTTGACAGAGTTCCAATCAATTTTGGCACATTATGTTCATAGAAACTCTTGTTAAAGCTTCTCTACATACTTTTTAGCTTTTAGTGCTTGCTTTTCTTACCGACATGCATCTATGGCATGGCTTTGTGAGAATGTGTGCACTTGGATGAGCTTATTTTTATCGGATTATGGCACGGCTGTGTGAGTTTTACATAGAATAAACTACGCATAAAATTAATAAATTACTTGATAATTTTGGTAATATAATTTAATTAAAATAATTTATTCTATCTTAATGAGAATTGAACTACTTGATTCAAGATAAGATAATCACTTGACCCAATCCAAATATTTATTAAGAATATTAGTAATCCACAATATTCTCGGCCTAAACAGGGGATTAAGGGAAAAAAAATTTCCCCAGTAGAACTCGAGTCTTTAAGACTCGAGTTCCATGGGGAAATTTTTTTCCCCCAATCCCCTGTTTTTGAAGGCTCTCGGCCTAAACAGGGGATTTGGGGAAAAAAAATGTCCCAGCTGGAACTCGAGTCTTTAAGACTCGAGTTCCACTGGGGAAATTTTTTTTCCCCCAATCCCCTGTTTTTGCAGGCTCTCGGCCTAAACAGGGGATTTGGGGAAAAAAATTTCCCCAGTGGAACTCGAGTCTTAAAGACTCGAGTTCCACTGGGGAAATTTTTTTCCCCCCAATCCCCTGTTTTTGAAGGCTCTCGGCCTAAACAGGGGATTTGGGGAAAAAAAATTTCCCAGCTGGAACTCGAGTCTTTAAGACTCGAGTTCCACTGGGGAAATTTTTTTTCCCCAAATCCCCTGTTTTTGCAGGCTCTCGGCCTAAACAGGGGATTTGGGGGAAAAAATTTCCTCAGCTGGAACTCGAGTCTTAAAGACTCGAGTTCCACTGGGGAAAATTTTTTCCCCCAAATCCCCTGTTTTTGTAGGCTCTCGGCCTAAACAGGGGATTTGGGGGAAAAAAATTCCCCAGCTGGAACTCGAGTCTTAAAGACTCGAGTTCTACTGGGGAAATTTTTTTTCCCCCAATCCCCTGTTTTTGAAGGCTCTCGGCCTAAACAGGGGATGGGGGGGAAAAAAATTCCCCAGCTGGAACTCGAGTCTTTAAGACTCGAGTTCCACTGGGGAAATTTTTTTTCCCCAAATCCCCTGTTTTTGCAGGCTCTCGGCCTAAACAGGGGATTTGGGGGAAAAAATTTCCTCAGCTGGAACTCGAGTCTTAAAGACTCGAGTTCCACTGGGGAAAATTTTTTCCCCCAAATCCCCTGTTTTTGTAGGCTCTCGGCCTAAACAGGGGATTTGGGGGAAAAAAATTCCCCAGCTGGAACTCGAGTCTTAAAGACTCGAGTTCCACTGGGGAAATTTTTTTTCCCCCAATCCCCTGTTTTTGAAGGCTCTCGGCCTAAACAGGGGATGGGGGGGAAAAAAATTCCCCAGCTGTAACTCGAGTCTCAAAGACTCGAGTTCCACTGGGAAATTTTTTTTTTCCCCAAATCCCCTGTTTTTGTAGGCTCTCGGCCTAAACAGGGGATTTGGGGAAAAAATTTCACCAATGGAACTTGAGTTTTTCAGACTCGAGTTTCATTGTGGAAATTTTTTTTTTTCACTCCTCTGTACATACAATACTGCTGATAGGTAAAGCAGAAACGGGAAAATTGCTGAGAATGTGATCTATAAACAGTCATTGAGAGGCAGAGAAGCCGAGAATGTAAATGCACTTAAATTACATCGAAACGTGCTCTCAATAGGGACCAAACTATAGAAAATTTTACAGTCTCTACATAAACAGGGTTTTACAATGGAAATGCACCTACATCGCAGCAAAAAGACATTCCTAATTCTGTGAATTCTAAACATGCCCAACCACGCTTAATTTGCTGTTCTAACCATACTACTCAAATCACAATCTTCATAAAGGTACATTGGATTAAGAATTACAAGTACATTCAACAAAAGCCAAAAAGTTCACATAGCCAATACAACGTAGTCACTTTTCCTAAGATCGTCGGTCCACATGACAAAAACGTCATCCATGGAAGCATGCCTGAAAAACATAGAGTAATCACGTTAGGAGACAATATACTAAACAATAAGTAAACATGGAATGAATAACAATTATTTAACCGATGCATAACTTTTTGCCATCTACCTACCTAGTCTGGAACATGACCGCTGGTGGAAGTGCCACGGGACTGCGGACATTTTCTGCGGTTATGCCCGGAAACATGACACAGTCCACATGTCTGCTTGGGTTGACTCTCTATGAAATCTGCATCCTCCCTCCGCCATCCCGGTTCTCGATTCTTATTCCTTACCCCATCCATCTCATTCCTTATTCTCGACTTCACTGGTCGACCTTTAGCCCGCAACAATGCTGGATTAGGCAACCACTTTGGCCTTATGGGATCCCGCCACAACGACTGCGACTTTGGAATCACAAATGCATGCTCATAAGTGTTAAGGGCATTGTTCAAGCCATAACATGGGTGAATATATGTGGTCGAATCAATATGTAAATAGTCACATACTCTAATTGCATGTGAACAGGGGATCCCTATGTTTTGCCATTTCCCACAACTGCATTTTTGTTCCTGTAAACGAACTTCATAACTGTGGTTTCCCCCTCCTGCGCTACATGTGTTGAGTTGGGTAACTACTTGAAATATTAGCTCTTCATTGCTAAATGGCTTGAGATAATGTTTCTCGGATTTACACTTATTTGCATCCCACGTACGATTGGCATATTCACTCCATTTCTTACCCTCTGAGAACTCAAAATTGTATTCTTTACGCCGGTCATGGAAATATTGAACAACTTTGTTCCAAGTGAACTCAACTAATGCGGCAATAGGAAGACCTCGTGCACCTTTCAGTACACCATTGAAACACTCTGATATATTGGTTGTCATTGCCCCAAAACGTCTCCCACCATCATGTGACTGGGTCCACATATCCACAGACTCGCCCATTAGGTATGTGTATGGAAGATAATCTTGATTCTTTTCCTTGCCATCCTTCCCCGTCACCTTCTTCTTATTCCTAATGGCCTCAATTTCCACCTGCTTAATGGACTCCATTATGGCATCAAATTTCACCACCTGAGTAGCATATCCCGCTTTCAACGCCGTTGACTTTAGAATTGAGTTCTGAAAATGGGTGTTGAAGTTGCTAACAACATGTCGAAGGCAATATCTATGAAATACTGGTGTACTTCCATCTTCCCTTCTAGGCCAGTTTGCAATGGCGTTTTTGATACCGAGATGTCGGTCAGAAATTATGCAAATGCCTTCCTTAGGTATCACGTGGCCAATCGTATCTCGGAGGCACTGTAAAAACCACCTCCAACTGGACCCTGACTCACAATCCACAACAGCAAACGCGAGAGGGAATACCTTGTTGTTAGCGTCAGTTGCCATTGCGACCAACAACTTTCCCTGATATTTACCATACAGATGGGTCCCATCAATACTGATAACCAGCTTGCAGTATTTGAATCCTGATATGCATGGACCGAAAGACCAAAACACATAATGCAACAATACGGCGTCATCTTCATCGGTGGATGTGATACGATAGAACACTTGGGTAGTCGGGTCCTGATCAATATATGCCATTAGCAATTTTTGCAATCTTTGGTAAGACTCTTCCCAATTCCCAAACATCATCGCAATCGCCTTTTGTTTCGCATCCCATACCTTGTAGTAAGAAGGCTTCTGCCCACTATATTTCGTCTCTATCATGGATCTGAGATGCTTAACTGGGGTAGTGTGATCCTCACATAACTTCTTATGGATGTCTGATGCAATAAAATTACAACTCATCATTCTACCATCATTTCGCACCCCAGTCGCTATACACGTGTGAGGACCCACATACACGGTGACCATCCATAGTTTGTGGAGATCGGGCTTCATAACTGCGCAGACATACCACTTGCATGACTCATGCACGCATTTTGCACAAAGTTTTTTCGTCGTCGACCTAATGATCGTAAAATGTTTGTTTTCCTTGAGGGCACAAATTGTTAATATGTGCTTCACCTCCTCTTTATTGGCAAAAGTCAACCCTTTGCACAAATTCATCCCCTCTCTCCAAGTAGACACAAATGGCATATCAATATGTGAAGGATCAACCATATGTTCCCAAGTATTTGCAGAGAATGACAATGCAGGAGGTGCGTAGGCAGGGATTGTATTCGTAATGTTTTGGACACTAATGACATTGTTTACATAAGGTTCACTACCATCCAATGTCTGATCGTCATCAATGTCCCTCTCAAAGTCCCCAAGGTCTCTGCCAATCGTGTCTTCATACTCATCTCTATCCACAAAATCTTCACCATTAATGGCAATATTCTCATCAACATAGTCGTCATCATCATCGTCATCATCATTGTTAATGGCAGTAGTCTCATCAACATAGTCATCATCATCATCATCATCATCATCATCATCATCATCATCATCACCATCAACATGAACATCACCATCGGCATGAACATAATCATCCTCTACATGTGTAGAATACTCATATTGAGCATCTGGAACCATAACCTGTAAGCTTGTAGTCGTTTGTTGGATATCCTCTTCCCAAACTGCACGCGGCTCCAATTGTATGTACAACTCAATGTTAGTTACTTCACCTATTCTTTCCAACTTGTCAAACATGATCTTTACATGTTTGTCTGTTTCTATCACCATATACTTGTAATTAATCCGATGCTTCAAGATTTCGTTTGGCATACGATAAGTAATTTGTATGTTGTGTATAGCAGGATTCTCACACAACTCTTCCATGATAATCTTCTTCAATTCGTCAAGGGTCTTCAACCTACGATCAATTTGGGTATAATAGGTCTTTATACCCGGCCCTTCAAATGGCAATCCCTTGTTCGCATTGACATTCTTAAGCGGACCACCGTGGTATAGGATTATATCAATTTCAGGCATTGTGAACCTGTTCAAGTCAAGTTACTATGTTAGTTAGTTGATAACAAGAACACAATTTAACAAGAACACAATTTAATCAACTAACACACACAGACAATTAAAACTAACGAACCATCCAGTTATTTCACCAGTACATGCCCACAGGTCCAGACAACAGCAATAACCACCCAACCTTAGTTGCAAAACATTGGAGTCGCCTATTGATACTCAACAAACTAATTAAGGTAGATCTTATGTAAACATATGGTTCTGATCCAGACTTTAGAACAGAAATATAAGTTACCACACTCAAAACCTTAGACCATCGCTTGGCAAGTAATATACCATAATACAAGTTAAAAACATGGTATGAGCATTACTCTAAACTGTTTATGATTAGTCATAAGGCAGAAAACAAATGATATCTAAACTGGATGAGCATTACTCTAAGGCAGAAAACAATTCATGATTACTCTAAACTGTTTATGAGCATTACTCTAAACTGTTTATGAGCAGAAAACAAATGAGCATTACTCTAAACTGTTTATGATTACTCTAAACTGTTCATGATAACAATTCCAATGTTAAGATTTTCATCAAAGGCAGAAAACAAATGATATCACCTAATTCCTTTACCATAGTCCGTACAATTCTAAATAAAACTTATATTTCTTAGCTTTCAAACAAGCCTTAGTTTTCCACTAACCTGATCAACATAAAAAGATCAAATAATTCTCAAATGTCATTTCCAAATACCAAATCGTTTCCAAAATGACCAATTTCTTATACAGTCATGTATTGTAGGTAACCACATTTTAAGATATTATGATACCCATTCATTCCATTCAATCACTACCCATTTCATACCCAAAATAATGATGAATAAAGTCAAAAATAATTATAACACACAAAATGGGCAAATAAATACTCAAAAAATTAACACTAACAAAACAAACTTCTATAACACACAATATAAGTAAATTAACTTATTATGTCAACTATGTACAAAATAATTAGTCAAACTCTTTAACCCACACCCATAAACAACTAATACCCAACTACAATGACAATCAAATTATGCAAACCCTTACCTGAGATATCAATTTGTTGAGAGGGAAGAGCAGTGAGAGAGGCAGTGTGATGAGTGAGAGTGAGAGGCAATGTGGTGTAGGAGTTATGGGTGAGTGAGAGTTGAGGGTAAGAGTTAGTGAGGCTGAGAGACTCAGTGAGGATACTCTGTTTTTGGGTGAGAAGGCTGTGTAGAATGTTAGATAAGTGTGTTATACGGGTTGAGTGTTCTGTTTTAATAATTTTCCCCAGTAGAACTCGAGTCTATAAGACTCGAGTTACTTGCATTTTTACCCCACGAGCATAAAGTGCTGTAGCTGTAGTGGGTAATTTAATTTTAGGATCTCGAGTCTTTAAGACTCGAGATCCTTGTATTTTTATTTAATTTATTTAGTACACAAAATAAATTAAATAAATTTGGTTAAATAAAATTTGTTTAAAAACTCAAGGATCTCGAGTCTTTAAGACTCGAGATCCTTGTATTTTTATTTAATAAATAAATTAAATAAAATTCGGTTAAATAAAATTTGTTTAAAAATTCAAAGATCTCGAGTCTATAAGACTCGATATCCTTGTATTTTTATTTAATTTATTTCGTACACAAAATAAATTAAATAAAATTTGGTTAAATAAAAGTCGGAATAAAATTCAAGGATCTCGAGTCTCAAAGACTCGAGATCCAGGTGGCAACATTGTCCACGTCAGTTGGAATAAAATAACGGAAAGCGAGTATTTGAAGGTCGAGTTTTTAAAGTGGATCTCGATTTTTTGAAACTCGAGATGCTATTTTGCAAAATTGTTTCAAACGTTGTCTAACTTACAAAATAGAAAGGCTGAAGGAGGTTATTTCGCTCAAAACCTCCAGAATCTAGAAACTGTGTGAATGAAATTGGTACAGAGTGGTCTTTCTTTTTTCTTTTTTTTTGAGGAACAGAGTGGTCTATCTTAAACTCTAGCTGTCTGTCTTAAATGGTAGTATCAACTATCATCCACGAGAGAAAAGCCATATTGCTAATTGTAGATTGCAGTTATAATAATTAGGAGGCACTTATGCAGAAGCACCCCATTTTTATGCATTTGACTTGACTTCACTTGACAAAATGAACATATAGATAACAAATAAGTACTTACAAATAAGCATTTTGATGAGTTAAAATGCATTTTTTTTAATAACCAAAAGAGAATGCTCTTTTACAAGTTACAAGCTCCTTTTTGTTCCTCTGGATAAAAAATTTAGAAGGGCATCATATTCAAGTCTTTATAAATGTTGTTACTAGTTACTACATGACTGGTCTTTAGTATAGTTAAAAGACTTTACTTAATGGTGCCCATGTGCACTTATTAGTCATTGGCTGTTACACATGTTTCAGATGGTTCTCACTAAAATTGAAAAGTAGCAAAAACTAATAAGTACTAAAAAAGTTGCTTGACTTCCTAAAAAATGCTAAACACTATTGTTCTAAAAGTGTCTATTTGGAAATAATTTATTTAATTATTTATTAAAAATATTTTGCTGAAAATGTGTTAAAGTATACTTGTCCCTTGAAAATTTTTTAAAAAGGAAGAAAAAATGTGGTTTTAAAAAGTTTTACTTAAAAAATAAAAACTAAGCAAATCAACATAAAAAAAAGTGCACAAAAACACCCATTTAATAGAATCCATAATTAATTTTTTTTCCCCCAAGGAGAAAGGTTTAATAATTATATTTTAATTCTTAAAAAAAAAAAAAAAACAGAAGGGTAAACTTTTTTTTTTTTTTTGAAACAACAGAAGAGTAACCTAGCTACATTATTGTTATAATTAGAATCAGAATCTAGGTTTTTTTTTTTTTTTTTTTTTTTGAGAAAGTAATCAAAACCTAGGTTTGAAACTTTAAATATTAAAAAAAAAAAAAAAAAAAAAAAATCAGAAACACTAGCTACATTTATTTATTTAATGAACTACATATGTCAAGGAGGACGGCGAGAAAAGGACAGAGACAGTGGCTGTCTACTTGGCTCCACTGTCTCCCTCTCTCACTCTCTCTCTCAAACTCAGCGCTTCGGTCTCACATCTAGCACCGAAAACCCGACCCGAATTGTTATCTGGATCCGACGAGGAATACCAGATTTTTGCTGCTGCTGCTTCTCTTTGTTCAGGAAATGCGTACGGCTTCAGTTAAATCAAGAAACCTTATTGCTTTTGTATTCAATCCTTTCATTGTTAGACTAATAACGCTTCCTTTTCAACTTCATGCTTCTTCTTCTTGCTGTTGTTATTCTACTCTTACTACTACTACTACTGTTACAAGTAGTGGCAAAGAAAACTTGAAAACCCCTAATCAGAATCCGAATCGCAAACAATTCTTGAAATCTGTGAGACATGAGTGCAAATCTCGGAGCTTGAGGAATGTTGTTCATGGCTTAGAGACCTGTTTGATAAAATGCTTCACTTACGCCCTTTGCCTTTCATTGACGATTTTAATCACATGTTGGGTGCCATTGCAAGAATGAAGCATTACTCTGTTGTGCTTACTCTAATTAAACGAATGGAGTCATTGGGTATCGCTGCCGATGTTTATACTCTGAATACTTTGATTAATTGCTTCTATCAATTGAACCGTGTTGATTTCGGGTTCTTTGTCTTAGCAACGATTTTGAAACTTGGCTGTCAACCAGACAATATAACTCTAAACTCTCTTCTCAAGGGGTTCTGTCTTCAAGGTAACATTGCTGGAGCTGTGAGGTTGGTGGAAGAAATGGAGAAGAAAGGGTATGAGCGTGATGCGATTACTTGTGGAGCCATACTAAATGGTCTTTGTAAGATTGGTAAGACTGATATGGCTATTGGGTTGCTTAGGAAGATAGAAAAAAGGTATTTTGAACCTAATGTGGTGTTCTATAACACAATTATTGACAGTTTATGTAAGGTTAGATTGGTAAACGAGGCTTTGAACTTTTTATCTGAAATGATTGGTAAAGGCATTCGGCCAGATATTGTCACTTACACGTGCTTAATTCAAGGTCTATGCAGTTTTGGTCGATGGAAAGAGGCTACTGTTTTGTTGAATGAGATGGCACAAAGGAAGGTCGTGCCAGATGTGCAAACTTTTAACATATCGGTGGACACACTTTGCAAAGAGGGGATGCTGATAGAGGCGAAAGAAGTTTTTGATGGGATGATTCATAGAGGAATTGAGCGTAACACAGTCACTTACAATTCTTTGATTGTTGGTTACTGTTTGCAAAACAAAATGGATGATGAAATTAAAGCCTTTAATATGATGCTTGAGAGGGATTGTTCACCTGATTTGTTTAGTTATAACATATTGATCAATGGATATTGCAAAAATAAAAGAATTGATGAGGCAATGCATTTTTTTCATGAAATGTCCAACAAGGGATTGGTTTCTGATTTTGTGACTTATAACACTCTTATAGGTGGTCTTTGTCGAGTGGAGGGACCTCAAGCTGCACTAAAGCTATTACATAAGATGCGGGCTTGTGGCCAACATCCAAACCCCCAAACCTATGCCATCTTGTTAGATGGTTTATTTAAGAACAAATATTTTGCTGAAGCAATTGCATTGTTTAAAGAGATGGAAGAGAAAAATATGGACCGCAATATTGTGATTTACAGCATCTTAATTGATTGTATGTGCAATGTTGGGGAAGTTATGACTGCAAGAGAGCTCTTTTATAGTCTTGCCACCAAAGGGTTGCAACTCGATGTTTGGACTTACAGTATAATGATCAAGGGGCTTTGCAAAGAGGGGCTTATAAATGAAGCAAGTGAGCTGCTTGATAAAATGGAAGGGAATGGTTGTTCACCTCATGATTGCACATTTAACACAATCATCCAAGGTTTATTGCAACATAATGAGACGTCAAGGGCAATGAAATATCTCCACATAATGGTTGAGAAGGGTTTCTCCGCAAGTGCAACCATTGCAACCGTGTTTATTAATTTGTTGTCATCTAATCAAGCAGATAACAACATTCAAGAATTGCTTAAGAAGTCTACATGAAGGCTTTTAAGTTTTAAGTTGCTCAAAGTCAAGAACAACTTTCATATTTTAACCCATCACAAGTCAATCTGTAAGTCATATATATATATGCCTTTTGAATTTGATTCTTTTTACATGATTATATTTCTTTTAAAATTTATGCACAGGCTTGTTTGCTGCTTTAACCGTTTGATCTTACTTTGCAATTTCTTTGTGCGTTAATCTTGCTGCCTTGAACCTATTTTCATAAATATTTATTTCAAAATTTAAAAGATGTGAAGTTACTGTTACATATTGCTTTCATAAGATTTGGCATTTTCATGAATACTTATTTCAAATTTTGACTTAGTGAATTTATTGTAAGATAGACACTATTATTATGTATTTATTTATTATGATTATTTATGATTGTTAGCTATAGCATATTGATCAATGGACATTGCAAAAATAAAAGAATTGATGATGCAATGTGTCTCTTTTGTTAAATGTCCAACAAGGGTGTGACTTCTAGTGTTATGACTTACAACACTCTTATAGGTGGATTTGACTGAGTGGCGACCCCAGGTTGCGCTAGATCTATTCCATAATATGTGAGCTTGTGGCCAACATCCTAATCCCCCGACCTATCATGTCTTGTTAGATAGTTCATTTAAGAACAAACATTTTGCTGAATCAATGGCATTGTTTCAAGAGTTGAAAGATACCAAGTTGGACCCCGATATCGCGATTTACAACATCTTGATTACGGGTTTGTGTAACAATGGAAAACTTTCAATTGCAAGAGAACTCTTTTATAGTCTTGCTAGCAAAGGGTTGCAACCTAATGTTCCAACTTACAATATTATGATCAAAGGGCTTTACAAAGAGGGACTAATAGATGAAGCGGGTGAACTACTTGAGAAAATGGATGGGAATGGTTTGCACATATAACACAAGTATCTCAGGGTTACTGCAACATAAGGTTACCACAACATAATGAGACATCAAAGGATATGGAACTTGTTATGATAATGGTTAACAAGCACTTATCAGCTAGGAAGTACGGACACGACATTTAGGGTGTTGTATTTGTGTCGTACTCGTGTCATATCGGCTGTTTCATATTATAATTTTTCAAAAATTGGTCGTGTGTCCGTACCGGTACCTGTGTTCGTGCTTCCTAGCTTATCAGTGAATTTGGCCACTACAACAATATTAGTTGACTTGTTATTTGCAAATCCATCATATATAGCACTTCAAGAGTTAATTCAATAGCAATGAAGGATTTTAGTTTAAAAATTAAAAAAATAAAAAACTTAAAGTGGTGGTGATGGATTGGTGTTGTATGTGCAATGAGGAGACAACTAACCACTTACTCCTACTCTGCTCAGAATCTCAAGAGTTGTTAGTGCATTCGCTATTTGAGGTTCATTGGGTCATGCTGCGTAGTGTTGTGGAACTTTTGGCAAGTTAGTCAAACAAGTTCAACAGACTCAGATCTAAGGTGCTTTGGAGAATGATCACTCATTGTCTTATGTGGGTCATTTGGAGGGAAAGGAATACACGTACCTTTGACGGGAATGAAAGATCAATTCATGAGTTGAAGCTTCTCTTTTTTCAAACTTTGTTTGATTGGGCAAATGCTACGGGTGTTTTTACTTTTATTTCTTTTCTTGATATGCTTGATTTTTGTACTTTCATTTTTACTTAGTTTTTTCCCTTGTAGCTTCTAGCACACGGCCCGTGTTTTTTTTTTTCTCTGCTTTTTTGAATGAATTTTATTACTTATCAAAAAAAGGCTTTTAGTTTTTTAACATCAAGAACAACTTTCAAAATCTAACAGCTAGTCATACAATGAGTATGTGTATTTATTGGAAGTTGATATTTAATTTTTATAAAGTGATGTTTCTTTACATGCCATTCGAGATTTTTTCTATAAAAAAAATTCTATTTTGTTATTGTTCACATCCTTCTATTTTTAATGAACTTTTCTTTTCAAAAGTTTGACTCCTGAAAATTCAAAGTATTGTTTTTTATGGGATGTACGTTCAATGTTATGGACAGCAATATAGGTATAATGCTCAAGCACATTATAACACTGCCTATTATATCGTGCAGCAAGTGCTTTAAGCTTTGTGGATCTATATGTACAGTGAACTGTGAAAACAATTTTTATTTGTGTAGCTTGGTTTGTTTATCAACTCAAGGTGGTAGTTGATAATGACCTGCTTCTTCTTGCAATGTCTAAGAGAGAGCCAACTTAGGTTGCAGTGCAATACAAATAATTTCACAATTTAATCATTTCGACATTTGCTGTTTTGAGTAACAAAATAACAAGTTTGAAAATCAAAGTAGAAGAATATGTGTTATACTCCAAACTTGTGATTTTTTTTTTGTTAGTTATCTACTAACATTTCATTGACTTCTCAAATTCTGACAATGCTTCTAATATGCATGCACCTGTTTTCCCTATTAACTATTCATCTAGCTCATAATTTACTATGGATTGAATATGAAAACCATCAGATGCCTCTAACTGTCTGGTTGCTTTGCATTATTGTGGTTAACATCCTATGTAAACCACCCCCTTCCCCCCCCCCCCCCCTTTTTTTTCCTTCCTGTTCTTCTTTGCTTGACTTCCCAATTCAATTCAGTTCACCATTATGACTCTCTTCCCTCTTCAAAGTTATATTACTTTCTTCTCAATATTTATTAGTTTGATAATTGATGCATGCCTGTGCAGATATTGAAGAACACAAACATTGAAAAATGGTCAGGCAGGTCAGCTATATGCTTTTTCTTCCACCATAAATTTTTAGTTTAGCTTTGACTTATTTGGACTTGATTTGAAAATTGACCTTCAAACATTTTTTAGTTTGGTTTTGACATGAAAACATATTCTGGATGAAGTTTTTATAAACAGCCTGCCTTTAATTGTACGTGGCTCTATTTACAAGAAACCCACTCTTTGGATTTGGCTGCCATTATGGAATATGTTGTAGACAAGTTAATCTATGAATTTCCAATTTGCTTCCACTTTGCATGCAGAGCTGTCAGTTTGATTAAAGTGTCCTTTTTTTTATATATATAAATGGGTATGCATTAACATTTTGTATTAAAAAATTTCCCTATATTTGTGTTCAGGTAAAATTTTAGTATCTGGAGACTCTATGCTACATTGCCCAACCTATCATTGTCAAATTCTGTGTGTTAAGTAATAGGGTCTTGCTTTAGATTGAGAAGGAAGATGGAAGCCTTTCTCCTTATACATTTACTTCAGTTAAATCTTCTTCTTTTCTTTCCTTCTTCCATTTTGTATTTATATATATTTTTTTCTGTTGATAAATTGGAACTTGAATAAATCTCATTTTATTTCACAGGCTTCAACAAAATCACTTGCAAAAAAGTTATGGGCCAAATAGAAATTTATTAAGCAGTTTGGAGGTGGTAGGCAGTATGTAAAGGCTATGGAAAATTAGAGAAGCTCTGCCGTAGAGTGGTTTCATGTGTTAGCTTAGTGGTCATTGTTGTAAGAGACTCCATGGTGGTGCTGGTAAATGCTTGACTCCCTTATCATTCCTTGATGTGAATTTGATAAATAAAATTTTGTTTGTTTTCCCAATCTTTGATTGAGTCATTAATTGATAGTGTTTTGCTTTTATTAATATTGATGTGACATGCACTAAATATATACAACAACAACAACAACAATAACAACTAAGCCTTAGTCCAAATACTTTGGGATCGTTTATGGATCCTCAACAGATTATTTATCAGACTTGGAACATCAGTAGTATGATTTAAATATGACCCAGTCTTACAAGAGGTTTCTGATGTTGCCTTCTTTACTCTCTCACTCCTCGTTTTCATGTTTGTTTACATATAAATGCCTGTGAATCTAAACAGTCGCTCCTGTATGGCTTCTTTTTTTTATTTAGCTTTGTTGTGATTAATTAATACTATTGGAATTTGCATCATTTTTTTGATCGAGTAGGAAGTTGCAGAAGGCCATGTACAGTTCCAAAGGGGTAGCAGGGCTGGTGGTTGCATGCTTGATTCAGTCTTGAGATTTTGGTCTATGTAATGGCAGTGGTTACTAAAACATCTATTTCATAAGTGCTCTGCTTGGTACTTGTCTAGGATTGCTTGGTACTTCTTCATGAATTTTTGCAAGTCCAAGGCGTGGGTTGAGTTCAATGATGCTGGGGAAAAGTTGGAAGACTAGGATTTGAATAGGTTGATAAGGATTTTGAAGGTCTGTATTTGTTGATCCTTCCTTGAATTTACGTTCTCTAAGCTTTGTCTCATCAGTGGAGTGGATGCAATATTCCTTAGTGGCAGAGAAACAACCACTGACATGGTTTAAGTTTGAGAACCTAGGAGTCTTTGTAACAACTGTTTATGTGTTTTCTTTATGCTATTTGATTAGGTTGGCAACATGTCACTTGAACCTGTCGAGACATTTAGATGCACCAGAACTAGAAGAGCCCTTCACTTTGGACATGAGAAGCATGGTAAAGGGTCAAGTCACAAGTGTGGATCAATGGGCAGAGCATTGGAAGATATTGGAATGTCTATGCTGATGGACCTTATATCTAGAAATACAAAACTCAATTTGGTGCAGACCCATGTCCAAACATATGAATCCTAAGATACTAGAGATTCCAATTCAAGGGTTTGAGAAGAAGAAAATGAATTCTAACTCCATACATATGCTAGACCAATTATACTCATTTCTACATGCATTAGTAATATTTCAAGCAGTATATTCTTTCAATCAAATGTAAATACTTTTGTTTAAGAACTATCAAAGATACAAATAACACTTTCTTAGAAATAGATCCAGAAAATGTAAGATTTAGGCCCCCCCTTAATTTATGCCATATAAACACTTGTCAGAAGCATCATTTTAATGCACAGACATTATATTTAGGAGATTGACATGGTTGAAGTGTTTGACCTGATTAGACTAAATTTATGAGTTGCATGTCAAATGTTTTGTAAGAATGACATGGTTGTTCTGCTGAAAGGAATATTTTAGTGTAATTTGTGATATGATGCATTTAACTTTTTATGCATGTTTGTAACCTGAATATATGTTTCATATGCTTTCTAGAGCTGTATTAACGTTGGAATTGGTAGTCAATTTTGAGTAGGGTAGTTTGGTTAGGTGGTCTACCTAAGGAAGTTGCTGACAATTATCTACATGCTTCTTTGTATGTTGACTAAGAGATGGGTGACATACATTGCAATCTTGTAAAGCAAAGCTCTAGTTTAGCGAGAAATTATTCACTCCTATGGGAGGATTCATCCCATAGGAATGAATGATTTCTCCTAGATTAGTCATCATAAAATTCACTCTCTAAAATGGATGAAAGAAATGCTTATTAACTTAATCCATCACAAGTGGTTTGACATTCATTCTTAATTCATGAATCAGCTGGATCCAAGGTGATTAATTTCACTTTGTAGATCAAATTTAGAGTTAATGCTGATCATAGGCATTCGAAATTAATACAATGATTACCATCATCTTTTAGCAAGCTGAGTGGAATTATCTGGAGCTATTTACTAGACAAGCTTGCTATTGTTCCAGATGCGAGGGAATTGGAGATTGTATCTCCATTTATTCCAAAAAAGGTAGTTGTTTCTCCTACAATGTGGTCTGAAGTCTTAAAAGCCTTATAATAAATGAAATGTGACTTGGTAAGTGCTAGCAGCCTTTATATTCTGAATTTTCTATATTATGATCACTTTCATTGGTTCCCCTGCATGACAACATTAAAATTCATATATTTTTTTTCCCTGCTATTACAAATGATTCAGTATTTAATGAATCCATTCAACTATTTTGTGCACCCATCTTTCTTCTTCTAAATCGCATGTATTAATTCTTGTTTCAGGTTTGGTTTATGCTGAAGCATACTTTAAACAAGCTACTACAGTAACCTGTTGCTAAAAGGAAAAGCATCATGAGAAAAATGTTTAATATTGTTAGTTCCTGCCAAATTTCTATATTCTCTTCTTGCTTTATCAGTGTTCACTCCACAGTACCCATTCGATAGGTAGGAAAACAAGAAATTTGTAAATCAGGAAATCATTTACTAGTGACTTTTAAGTTGCTGAGCTATTTTCCAGCTAAAGTTTTGGCATATGTCCATCTATATCATTAAAAACTTTTATTTTGTCACCTTATCCTCAAGATTGGTAACTTTTACTTGCTATTGCAATAATCCTCAGCATTTAAGAGTTAAAGATACTATATATATAAAGGAGAGTTAATGATAGTATTAGATTCTATTGAATGAGGTCATCAATTTTAAAAATATTGTCAGTGACATTATAGCCTAATCATACATTTATTTTGTTCTGCTTATTTTTAAAAATATAATATCTGATTTCCCAAAAATCCTAATATAATACTTTATTTTGTTCTGTATATATGATTCGCCTCCGACCAAAAAAAAAAAAAAGAGATTAAAAATTTATGCATACAATTTTATTGATGATTGAAAAGTAAATAGCTTTCCCAAAATTCAAATCATGATAAAACATGTATTTCTATGGACAAAGCTCCTAAGGATTGTCATAAATTTAATGAATTATAAATTGAATTTCACTATTTAAAGCATTTAGTGAAACATTAATAAGAATTGACTCAAACATTATGATTGTTCAAAATGGAACCCATGATAAATTTAATTCGTATAGGAGAGGCCTTAGGCCCTCAACCATCTTCTGTGTTTTATATATATATATATATAAAATATTTTTCTCAATAGTTATTAATTTGAATATACTTTTGTGGGGCCCAATAGTTTAGGGGCCCGGCTCGCTTGCTAATGAGGAGTCCACAGGCCCCAAACTAAAGGAGGTTAGGCCCAAGTCCAAAAATAGGAAGCCCAAAGTGACCCGAAGATACAGCCGAGGACAGCTTAGTCCTCGGCAGACCCAAAGTCTCCCGGATTAGAGTGGAATACAGGCTGACTTGAGAGATCAGAAAATATCTTGGGGCAGTTGTCCTTAATACCCTTCACTGATATGACACTGCACCTAACAGAGCCGGATTTTTAGGCTTTATTGATCATCTCCAACAATTTCGGGATTAGATTGATGGGACAGATATCTGTCCTGGAAAGATCGACCCTACACGTGGACGAGAGACAACAAATGTAGGCTAGTATAAAAGGAAAGGTAAACTAATAAGCAAGGGATCCCCATCTCACTTCCTGGAAAAAACTCCAGGAATGAGAATGCCCGGATAGTATGTGCGCTCCACCATGGAGAACCCATCGACGGGTAACCGGAGAAAACTATAATGCTCCTCGGACATGATCCGAGGAGCCAAATCCCTCAAGCTACAAAGGTGTAAGGCCTGAATATCTAAACTAAAGCCTCTTTTTGCCTTGGTTCATCTAAAGTCCGGCCTGAACTAGCGCCCTGTGACCCAACGCTGGCCTTTCAAGCCCATTCTCTACAAATGTTATTGTGAGGGATTTTCTGTAGGTGAGCCCATCATCGTTGTTGGGCCGCCAGAGATTCGTGCCCCTACAATTGGCGCCGTCTGTGGGAAAGGCTTACGCGTTGGCACGGGTGGCGCATGAGTCAGCTCTCTAGCAAGCGGAGATTCACGAGTTTCTCCCATCTCCGGCGACGTGCAGTTGTTGCTCCGCCATAAGCTTCTGCTAGGGGCTACGCCTTGCACTGCTAACGGCGCGAACAGCTCTAGGGGCTTCCGGCCTCAAGCCAACTCTCCCTTCCCTAGCCTAGGGGCTGACCTTCGAAAAATAAATAAGTATAGAGAAAAGACTACTTAAAAAGAAATCTTACAAGTTTTGGACAGAACCAAGGCCTTGCATGGTCCTCGGACCCAAGCCTATGGGGAAACCAAGTACAAACAAGAAATCTTATAAGTTTTGGACAGAACCAAGGCCTTGCATGGTCCTCGGACCCAAGCCTATGGGGAAACCAAGTACAAACAAGAAATCTTATAAGTTTTGGACAGAACCAAGGCCTTGCATGGTCCTCGGACCCAAGCCTGTGGGGAAACCAAGTACAAACAAGAAATCTTACAAGCTTTGGACAGAACCAAGGCCTTGCATGGTCCTCGGACCCAAGCCTATGGGGAAACCAAGTACAAACAAGAAATCTTACAAGTTTTGGACAGAACCAAGACCTTGCATGGTCCTCGGACCCAAGCCTATGGGGAAACCAAGTACAAACAAGAAATCTTACAAGTTTTGGACAGAACCAAGGCCTTGCATGGTCCTCGTACCCAAGCCTATGGGGAAACCAAGTACAAACAAGAAATCTTACAAGTTTTGGACAGAACCAAGGCCTTGCATGGTCCTCGAACCCAAGCCTATGGGGAAACCAAGTACAAACAAGAAATCTTACAAGTTTTGGACAGAACCAAGGCCTTGCATGGTCCTCGGACCCAAGCCTATGTGGAGACCAAGTACAAACAAGAAATCTTACAAGTTTTGGACAGAACCAAGGCCTTGCATGGTCCTCGGACCCAAGCCTGTGGGGAAACCAAGTACAAACAAGAAATCTTACAAGCTTTGGACAGAACCAAGGCCTTGCATGGTCCTCGGACCCAAGCCTCTGGGGAAACCAAGGCCTTGCATGGTCCTTGGACCCAAGCCTATGGGGAAACCAAGTACAAACAAGAAATCTTACAAGTTTTGGACAGAACCAAGGCCTTGCATGGTCCTCGGACCCAAGCCTATGGGGAAACCAAGTACAAACAAGAAATCTTACAAGTTTTGGACAGAACCAAGGCCTTGCATGGTCCTCGGACCCAAGCCTATGGGGAAACCAAGTACAAACAAGAAATCTTACAAGTTTTGGACAGAACCAAGGCCTTGCATGGTCCTCGGACCCAAGCCTGTGGGGAAACCAAGTACAAACAAGAAATCTTACAAGTTTTGGACAGAACCAAGGCCTTGCATGGTCCTCGGACCCAAGCCTATGGGGAAACCAAGTACCAACAAGAAATCTTACAAGTTTTGGACAGAACCAAGGCCTTGCATGGTCCTCGGACCCAAGCCTATGGGGAAACCAAGTACAAACAAGAAATCTTACAAGCTTTGGACAGAACCAAGGCCTTGCATGGTCCTCGGACCCAAGCCTATGGGGAAACCGAGTACACAAAAGCACCATCGGAGTTCCGTACTACCCAGTCGATTGCTCGGATGGATTATTTCGAGATTATCAGCCTTGGACGATATTCACGCGCTTATCACAGAATATTCAACTGTTATCCCGGTTAGTTTCCTAAGTTTGATTTACTATGAATTATCGATATAATGCCTGGTAATATTGATAAAATGGAGTTAGCTAGATTATGCTTCAAACTATTTTGCTCTAAATATTCTGAAAGAAACACACGCATGGGGCACACTCACTCACAAAGTAGTGTAGTCAAAAGAACAGTATCCAACACAAGTAAAGAAATTTCCATTATCACTAAAACAAAGAAATAGTACAGCGTACAATGAAAAGCTGGAATCAGTTTGCGTCAAAAGCTCATTACATAACCGAAAAGAAAGGAAGATACAAGAGAATAAAATGAAGCTGAGGAAGTAGGTCAGAGGAGAGGTTGGCTACAGCCCCAAGACCTTGTTCTTCCTCAATGCTCTCACATGCCCACAACTCAAACAGCAAAAGAGACCCAACTTGAGCCTGACACCGTTGAAGGAAAGGTGCAGGGAGTCGGAGGTTGAGGGGCTTTCTCTAAATATACGCCTGCCGCAAAGCAGAGGCGCTGATGGCGGAAAGCCTTTCTTCTGCCACACCAAAATTCTGGCATGGACAGAACCTGCTTCGGATTTTGACTAAAAGAGGGAGAGACCCCCTTCCCCCTCGGTCGAAATGGAGTGTTCTCCTAAACTTATGCTTCCTGTGCCCATACCTTACTACTTTGAGTCTTATGAGGACACGGTGCTTCTGCGGCGGAGAGAGTTCTTTCTTCCCAACCCCTGCCTTAGACATGTTATGTTAAGGGAGGAGAGCTCCGGAAGTGGGAGTTATGATATGGGAGAAAGCTGAAGGAGTTGCGCGTATATAAAACAACTTTCTCCCCCTCCTGTTTATTTGAAGAGATAAGGGGTTGGCAGTCAACTCACGCAGCATCTCAAGGTACGCTACAGACAAAACAGTTCTGGCTCAACTTCCAACATCAACTGCAACCACAAGATTAAAGAGCCTCGTAAAGGTGCACCTCGGTCATTGTGACATCAGAGAGTACCACGTGGCCAGAGGTTGCAGAAATATCTCTTAATTCATGGGCTAAGTGGATTCGCGGCCCAGGCCCGCTTTGCGTGAGGGCCCAGGTACTGTGGCCCACGCCGAGCAATAGCCGTTTGCCGAGGACAACCCTTGCTCGGCACCTTATGAAATGCCTGATGGAAGGGAGAATCCGAACTCAAAGAGTCTTGGACAAAACCAAGGACTTGCATGGTCCTCGGACCCAAGCCTATGGGAAAACCAAGTACAAAAAAAGATATCTTGTAAGTCTTGGACAGAACCTAGGACTTGCATGGTCCTCGGACCCAAGCCTATGGGAAAACCAAGTACAAAAAAAGATATCTTATAAGTCTTGGACAGAACCTAGGACTTGCATGGTCCTCGGACTCAAGCCTTTGGGGAAACCAAGCACCTAAAAGAAAGAGTACAAGTCCTAAACAAAACCCAGGCTTTGCGAAGTCCTCGGACTCAGGCCTTTTGGGAAATCAACTACTCGGATGGAGGAGTTTCTCGGTTCAAATACGGGAAAAAGTTAAGGCCAGTGTGTTAAGAAGATGGCGAAACGAACTGATGATCGTTAGCCTAAGGAAATTGTTCATTGGGAAGGTGACATGTCCTCGGATGACTACTTCTTACACCTTATCGAACACTTAGTCCCCATCTCGACTAATTTTAAGGTAAATCTCGTTCCTCACTGATCGGATTGTTATGTCGAATAATAATTTTGTTAAAGTTATTATGGCGTCTTTTTAGCAAGTATTTTGGCCTTAGTTGTCATTGGTTCAAATGCTATACTACTGTGCCGAGCAGAACTTGCAAATTTATTAAAACATATAAACAGAGCATGCGAAATAGAATAACAGTAACTTTTATTAATATAAAAAAAAAAATTATTACAACGTACAAAGAAGGGCTTAAGCAAGCCTATACAAAAAATGAACTGCCGAAGCAGTAATAACATCCGTAATACAGATAAGTAAACCGTCAGGTGTCCTTTAAACTCGCCTTCAAAGTCTCTCTGAAATCTCTGCCTCAGTACTGCTCATATCAGGAGAAGAACCTTATATAGAAAAGATGAAGGAGAAGGAAGAAGAATTGGAACACATGGAAGCACTTCAGCAAGCTCTTGTCGCTGAGGAGTGCATAGGAAAAAGAAGATGGAAGACATGAGCAGGAAGGAGGAGAAGAAGAGGGAAGCAATGAAAAGAAAGTAAAAGGAGCAAAAGAGGGAGAAAGAAAAACACCAGGATGGAGCTGGTGGTGGAAAGAAGAAGAAAGAAAAGTAAAGGATGGCGCCAGTGAACGAAGAGAGGAAGAAGCCGGGGCAGTTAGTCCCTGCCTCAATCCTAACTCTTAGCACACTGGAGCCATATTAGGTATGCTCATGAGAGAGCGGATGGAGATGACAAGGGAGGTTTTTGACTCAGTCACACCGGAAGTGGGGTGTGACGAGTCCCTGCTTCGGATTTTGGCTAAAAGAATGGGGAGGTAGATCTTGAGTCTCCGCCATCCTTGCCCCGACCGAGCCATCTCAAGTTTTGTTAGGACATGGCGTTTCTGGGAAAGGAAGGGTTTGTTCATGGCTGATTACTATGGGGGATATATTATCGGATAGGGAATAACCAGGTTGAAGAAGTGAACTCTGAGAAGAGCCTGAGGGATTCTGATATGAGAAAATCACCTTCTGTCTTCTTTCTTTATATAGGGGACGAAGAAAAGGGTATATGCCGCGTTCAGATCCCCAGAGAAATCTACAGAGAATAATGCGCCGTTTCGTTCCCCCACGCCATCAGTAACCGTTAGATCTGGGATGTCTCGTAAATGGGAAAATATTAAAGACACGCTGCGGATAACCAGACGGCATAATGGCAACGTACGCAAATTCAGGAAAACGGCTCATAGACCGGTACATTCCTCGGGGAGGTGAAGAGTCGCCAACGTTGATTAAGGGCTGAATTAAACGAACCGCAATGAAGGCTTGATATTATCAAAACCCACCTTTCCAACCATGATGTTGGACAGCCAGGTTTTGAGGGGCTAATGTGGGGCCCAATAGTTTAGGGGCCCGGCTCGCTTGCTAATGGGGAGTCCACAGGCCCCAAACTAAAGGAGGTCAGGGCCCAAGTCCAAAAATAGGAAGCCCAAAGTGACCCGAAGATACAGCCGAGGACAGCTTAGTCCTCGGCAGACCCAAAGTCTCCCGGATTAGAGTGGAATACAGGCTGACTTGAGAGATCAGAAAATATCTTGGGGCAGTTGTCCTTAATACCCTTCACTGATATGACACTGCACCTAACAGAGCCGGATTTTTAGGCTTTATTGATCATCTCCAACAATTTCGGGATTAGATTGATGGGACAGATATCTGTCCTGGAAAGATCGACCCTACACGTGGACGAGGGACAACAAACGTAGGCTAGTATAAAAGGAAAGGTAAACTAATAAGCAAGGGATCCCCATCTCACTTCCTGGAAAAAACTCCAGGAATGAGAATGCCCGGATAGTATGTGCGCTCCACCATGGAGAACCCATCGACGGGTAACCGGAGAAAACTATAATGCTCCTCGGACATGATCCGAGGAGCCAAATCCCTCAAGCTACAAAGGTGTAAGGCCTGAATATCTAAACTAAAGCCTCTTTTTGCCTTGGTTCATCTAAAGTCCGGCCTGAACTAGCGCCCTGTGACCCAACGCTGGCCTTTCAAGCCCACTCTCTACAAATGTTATTGTGAGGGATTTTCTGTAGGTGAGCCCATCATCGTTGTTGGGCCGCCAGAGATTCGTGCCCCTACAACTTTCACTATTAGCAATTATTAAAATTGTAGCAGGAGGAAGTTTTACACACATATACACTTAGATTAGGTTAGAGTAGAAATTCTATCTTGTATAAAAATAAATAAATAAATAAAATTGTTGCTTTTTAAGTACATTGGGAGGTGTTTGTTTTTAGCTATACCAACAGGACGGGGTTGGTCGAATTAAGGGTGCCATTCTTATTTGTTTTCTTTAATAATATTTATACTTAAAAAATTAGAAATTATTAAAATTTGGTAATAAATGATTGGTTTAAAGCTGAGAATATATGTTTGCATATTCTACCACCTAAATGCCTCAATTTTTAGGATTCGGCAAAGTCCAAGTGAGTGTGTGTGCATGAGGTTCAGTTAATTTTTATTTATTTATTTTTTTTCATTCCCTAAATTTACTCTCATTTAAAGATGTACTTATCTTATTTACGAGATTACCTGAAAAATACTCACAGCCAATATTATCAATGTGAAATCACTTGTACAAATGAGGAGATATGGGTAGACAATATTTTTTGAAAAACAACAATACAATACAATAATAAATAAATTAAAAAAAATTTAGGAATATTTATATTAAGTTTAAAAATTAACTAGATATCAAATATTTTATTAAAACAATAGTAAAAAAAATTGATTTTTGTCAAGTAATTTATTTTGTTTGGGTTTTTAAATGCAGAAAGATTTTGTTTGTTAATGGGCCAATATTTGAATCTTTCGGGCAAGTAAAAGTATCACCATGCCAAGTAGCGGAAATGAAAACTCTGTGAGACAAAGTATTACGGATTACAGAATACTTTTTGTTTGGGTTTTTAAATGCAGAAAGTATTGTTTGTTAATTAAGGAATGCTAGTCATGCCTTAGGCTTGTTTAACTTTCACATGCGCCCTTTGCCTTCCATTGTAGATTTTACTCATTGTTGGGTGTGATTGCAAGAATGAAACATTATTCTGTTGTGGTTACTCTAATTAGAGATATGGAATCACTAGGAATCCCTCCTGGTGTCTATACTCTCAATGCTTTGATCAATTGCTTCTACCATTTAACTGTGTAGATTTGAAAAACTAGACCATATAACTCTAACCACTCTTGTCAAGGGGCTTTGTCTTCAAGGTAACATTGCTGGAATTGTGAGGTTGGTGGATGAAATGGAGAAGGAAGGGTATGAACCTGATACAATTACTTGTGGAACGATGGTAAACACAAAGCTTTGTGTAAGAGATTGGTGAGACTAATATAGCCATTAGGTTGCTCAAGATGGAAAAAAGGGAAATTTGAACTTCTTGATGTGGTGCTCCATAGCACAATTATAGATGGTTTATCTGAACGATAGATTGGTAATTGATGTTTGAAATAAGGAGCAGAGGCATTCAGCCAGACCTTATCAGTACTTACAATTCCTTAATTCAAGGCCTATGTAATTTTTTCTGGTGGAAGGAAGTTACTACTTTATTGAATGAGATGGTGTAGAGGAATTGAAGATCATGCCAAGTGTATGTTCCTTCAGCATATTAGTGGACGTACACACTTTGCCAAGAGAGGATATTGAAAGAGGAAAAAGGAGTTTTTGATGTGATGATTGAAAGAGGCATTAAACTTGACACAGTCACTTGCAATTCTTTGATTGATGAGTATTGTTTGCAGAGAAAAAAAAAAAAAAAAAGCAGAAAAAGGATGATGCAATTAAAGCATTTAATACAAAGGTTGAGATGACTAGATGAGTTGCGTTTACCTAGTATTTTTAGCTTAACATGGATATTGCAAAAATAAAAGAACTAATAATGTCTCTTTCAAGAAATGTCCAATAAGGGAATGATTCTTAATGTTGTGACTTATAACATCTTATAGGAGGTTTTGTCGAGGGGAGAGTCCCCAAGCTGTCCTAGAGCTATTTCATAAGATGCGAGCTAGTGGCCAACATACAAATGCCCAAACCTATCATGTCTTGTTAGATTGTTTGTTTAAGAACAAACATTTTGCTGAAACAACGACATTGTTTAAAGAGATGGAAGACAAGAAGTTGAACCACAATATCATGGTTTACAATATCTTGATTGATGGTTTGTGTTATGTTGGAAAACTTGCAAGAAAATTCTTTTATAGTATTGCCACCAAAGGGTTACAACATAATGTTTGGACTTACAATATAATAATCAACGACCATTAATTGCAAAAAGATGTTAATAAATGTAGTGAGTGATCTGCTTATTTCCTCATTTCACATAATTGTGGATCCTACTAATTAAATTCATGGTGGGACCTATAATTCATGTGAGGGGGGAAGTATGTATTTACGGTACTTCTGGAGTATTCAATAATTTTCCAAGAAAATTGATGAAAACGGTTGTTCACCTAATGATCTCACATCTAACACAATCATCCAAGGTTTATTGCAACATAGTGATACATCAAGGGTAATGAAATATCTCCATATGATAGTTGAGAAGGGTTTCTTAGCAAATACAACCACTACAACCATGTTTATCAACTTCTTGTCATCCAATCAAGTAGATGAAAACATTAAAGAATTACTCAAGAATTCTACATGAAGGCTTTTAAGTTGCTCAACGTCAACAACAGTTTTCACATTTTAATCCATCACAAGTCAATCTATAAGCAATTTATATATGCTTTGAATTTGAATATTTTAAATTTTATGCTCAAGATTATTAGTTGATTTAACATTTTGGTCTTTCTTTACAATTTGATTTGTGTTATTGTTGCTACTTTGAACCTGTTTTCACGAATATTTATTTATAAATCTGGCAGATTTGAAGTTAATGTTACATAAAGTTCACATCAAAAAAATGATTCTCACATCAATTCTTCTTCGTATAAATAAACACCACATGTTTTATTAAGTTTGTAAGTAATATAATAATAAATTTCATCATACATCTAGAAACAGAATCATGACACTAATTTTTATTTTTGGCAACAAGATTTGTGGTTTCTTTTTAACAAAAAAAGAAAAAGAAAAAAAAGAAAAGCTTTTAAAATAGATTTAGAGCCTGTTTGGGTTGAGGGGGAAGGAACGAGGAGTGGAGAGGAGTAGAGTAGAGTTAGCTAAAAATAAGCTAATTTTGGGTCAATTCTACTCTATTCCCTTTTAATTCAAATGGACCATTAATTAACTCCCATGAGTGTTGTTTCTCAAAAAAAAAAAAAAAAACTCCCATGAGCATAGTGTTTTTTTTGGGGAAGGGGGGGGGGGGGGGGTATAAGCAACTAATGTCCAAGCTCCAGGGAAAAGTAAAATAACTTGTAACGCTCTTTAGAAGAAATATCTTCTAAAGGATAGTGCATTCGATATAGAAACTACACATTTCACAAAATAGAAGTTTCCAATTAAAAAAATTGTTCTCTCTCACTTGTTGAGAAAAATGACTTACAACCCATGCTTCCTCTTCCTGCATGATTTGCTTATATTTCTAATATTCTTTGTATAATTATCATTCTAACTTTTGTTTTGTGTGTGTCTCTCCAAATTTTGTGCACCTTTTTTGGTTTTTTGGTATGCTGGAATCTAGAGATTTATTAGATTTATGAAGTGTATGTGGTATGAGATGGGAGACAATTCTCTTCCTTCCCTTCTAGAAGATGAATTTTTTCTTCCTCACTATGTTTTAACAAAAAGAAACTTTCATATGAGCTATACACAATGAAAAATTTGTGGGCCAAGATAAATTAAAGGAGATTGGGCCTAAGTTGGAGTCTAGGAAGGCCCAACTAAATATTCATGTGGAAGATCTGGGCTCAAGTAATCCTAGGAAGGAACTGAGGAAAGAGAGGAGTTAGGAATTGCATGAGGGGGACGGAGTATTGTTGAACCATGCCTAGGATGTTAGCTGAGGAAAGCAACAATAACTAGTCTGAGCAAGGGTAGGAAGAAGCTTCCTGACGAAGCCACCGTCCTCTCCACATTAAATGCTCTATATCAACCAAACATGTCACATTAATGGCTGAAGGACTCCTGAATAGTGTCTCAATAGTTAGTTACCTGCTCAGCATAGCCTTAAAAGGAGGGGAGAAGAAATATGGGACAAGTATCTTACTTGAAGAATCATCCACTCTACAGGTGGATGGCTAGGATTGAAGCATTAGAGCTATAAATAGGAAACGACCCCCCATGTATAGAGATCTGATCCAGAAAAAGAGAAAGAGAATAAAACCTTTGTAATATTGAGTAGAGCTTTGTCTTGTATTCCCATGTTAGAACAAACATTTTTCGAACGTTCCGAGGAAGGCAAAATAAACAATAATTGATTTTATCTTTTATAAGTTTAGCTTGTGTTGTTTTTCTGTTCTCTACATTGAAATATTGTTTTAACTCAACTATTGGTCCAAACACCGATCTCTTACAAATGAATTGTTTCATATAAAATCCCAACCCATTACCTAGGGTCCTCGGTTTTTGACCCATAAAAAAAACAATTCTCATCAATATTCTATACTATTATTTTGGACTCCTACGTTTTGATGTCCAAAATACTCTTAAATTATACCGTTTAAAGAGTTTAAATAATAGGGTTATATATATAAAATTAATAATTTTAAAACTCCTAAATTTTAAATAAATTTAAAAAAGTAGTTTACCAATAAATGGTTTTTCTTTTAAAAAAAGTTACGTACATGTTTTGTTTTTTTCTTTGTTCTCTTGAGCAAATCTACTCCCACGTTTCCACTAACTTTATACTCCCAATAACAAGCAGTTACTTAGTTCTATATGTCTCTCCATTTTTATCATATTTTCTCTTTCTTCTTCAAATTCTAAAAAACAAATCCAATTATGCACATTTAAGGTCCGTTTGAGAACAACTTATTTAGCTGAAATTGAAAACTATTTACTAAAAGTACTGTAGATAAAGCTAAAAGTTAGTTGAAATACTACGGTGGGACCCATAAATAGTACCAAAAAATGTAATGGGACCAATGAATAGTACTAAAAATAAGCTAAATAGTAAAAGAAGCTGCACAATATAAGCTTATCCCATACGCAACCTTATTCTTAGGTTCCCACTAATTTCAAAGGAAGACAATCACTCAAAAGTCAAAACTCAATTAAGAATGTATGAACATACCATTTGTTTTTAATAAATTTTATTATATTGATTTCTTTTTCCCTTTGTCTTTCTCTTTGTCTCTCTTTCTCTAATTGCTTTAAAAAAAAAAAATCTCTTTACATGTGCAAACGCGTATGATGAGGTTAGTAATTTTAATTCATTTTCCCAAGTTTAAACGCGATTTGATTCCAAATATATATATATATATATATATATATATATTTAACTATAAGTAAACTTTTTATCATTTGACCAAAATGCCTTTGCTTTGATCGAACCAAATGTGAACAATCCACATGGGATTCCCTCTGTTGCAATAATGATCACGCAACCAGTGTTGACTCTATATGTGAAGCAACTGATGCGGCCGCCTAAGGCCCCAAGTAGAAAAAAGGCCCCCAAATTTTAACCAATAGGGTTTTTTTTTTTTAATTAATATTATAATTGTATTAATTAAATTCAAATATTATCCAATAAATAAAATAATAATTTTTTATCAAATGAAAAACAAGAAAAAAAAGTTACGCTCACAACATTTTTTACAACACTTTTAGAATAAATTCTAAGTGGTAGGTTGTTACATGATATTATTGACGACAAAAAATGAATTTCAGTGATGAGTTCAAATTAGAACCAGTATCAAATTAACACATATAATTTATTGTGAAAATATTATGAATGTAGCACTTCTAAAAAAAAAAAGCAATACAAAAAAAAAATTCACAACATTTTTCATAAGTTTTTTTTTTTTTTTTTTTGAGAAACAAACATACACACAAGAGAGAGGGAAAGAGATTCTAACACCGTTTTTCACAAGTTGAGTTAAGAAACTTTTATTAGTTTTTATCTAAATTCAAACATCATTTTTTTTACTTATTACTATCAATCTGTCATATCAATAGGTATAAAAAGTTGTCTATAGAATTTCAAAAAAAATCTACATGATTTATGTTAATTAGAAGTAATTTTACATTTAAAACAAAATAATAGAGTATAAGTAATATCTAATTTTAAAAAAATTATATTTAAATATATAAAAATCTCAATTCCAATTTTCGCCTAAGCACTCAAATACATCAAGCCGCCCCACGCAATTAAAAACCTTTTAGGCTTTCATTGATAAAGTTGCCATTTTGTCGAACTAAAATCCAAACAAGCAGTTGTACTTGTACTTGGTACACTTACGTGGTACTCAATGCTTGCTTCATTTTTACTTTTGATTTTCGTTTTGTTGGATATCAAAGTGTTTTGGGGCACATCAAATCAAAGTGGCGCAGTTGATTTTTTTTTATGAACGTGGCGCAGTTGATTTTTTGACGATAATACTCCTATCCTATCAATGAGATAGGTTTGGTATGGTGCGTAGGGATATTTGTATTTGGCGGTAACAAAATGTCAACACGAAACTCTACTACGTCTACGACTCTACGTAAACAGACACCAAAAAAAAAAAAAAATCCCAACTTAACTACATTAATTAGCCTTTGCTCGTGAGAAAGGATATGCTTTCTTTTCCTTTATAATGACTTTTACTCAAGGCTTTTAGTTTAGTTTATTTTTAAATTTGTTCTTCCCAATATTATACTATCAAACAACTTTATTTTTCAATGTAACTTGCAAGGCAAACCCTTTTTCACCCAATTTCTTTTTGCTTTAAACATATCTTGAAACATAAGCTTTTAAAGAAATTCAGTTGCTAATTTGATGCATAATAAGTTGGTGTTTGATGGTATCTTGTGGCTACTTTGAACAAGATTTTCATTAAAAATTTAAAATTTTTAGTGTATAATATAATTTTGGTCCCTCAAATTTGGGATTTACTATATTTTTGGTCCATCAATTTTAAAATATTCAATTTTGATCTTTCAAAATTTTAAAACATAACAATTTAGTTATTCGTTTTTTTTAGTTGACTGGTAGGATTTTGAGCCCACCATATTTAAGAGTCCAAAATCAATCTAAACCTATAAGGCACTATTAAATTATTAATCAAACTAATCTCATATTTAAGGGACTAAAACTGAACGAAAATACAAGTAAGAAATGGATGAAAAGCAATAAGTAGAGTTAAAATAGAATGTGAGACTAAATTGTTACATTTAAAAAAAAAAAAAAAAATTAAAGGACCAAATTTGAACAAACTTCATATTTAAAGGGAAAAAAATGCAATTACCCAAGTTTTTATTAACTGTATACTTTTTAATTTTAAAAATGTTAACGAATTTAGTCCAATGCTGTGAAGTGTGAAACTACCTAATCATTGTAAATTGGAGCGTAAGCTATTTAAGCTCGACCATCTTTGAGGCAATTCACATTAGTAAATAGACAGTTAATACTAATAGCCTATTAGCCTATTAGTGTAGGCTGTTAGTCAAAGGCCTGCAATGAATTCATGACCCAAAAGAAAAAAAAAGGTTAAAGAGTTTTGAAACTGACATCCTAGAAATTAAATCTAAACTAAAGCAATTTGGAGTTTGGATTAAGGCAAATGACAGTTGACTACTTAATTGGAAACTAAAAATCATGTTTAACGAGGAAGTTAGGTGATTACTTTAGCATGGAAGAAAGGTTTCTTGCGTAATGACGGTTTGAAAGATGAGAAAAGCTACTTAACCATGCCTTATTATATCATTAAATCATTGTCAGTTTGTGTTTTAGTTGAATTTAGAAAGGGTTGTTAAACTCAAATCAAACTTTTAAAGTAAATACTAAAATATTCAGAAAACTTTTTTTTTTTGAGAAAAAATATTCAGGAAACTTAATTTAAAAATATGTTCCGAAGTCCTCACTATGGTAATGACATAGACAATAAAATATATTTTATATATCGTGATCTGAATGCATGATAAGTTAACCAAAAACCCAAATATTAATCAACCAAAAAAAAAAAAAAAAAAAAGAGAAAAATTTTATGCTTATTACCCTTGTATGTCTTACCTTTTATTAATCCTTGCTTGAAGGATTAGCCGATGAGATTATCTTCATTATATATGTTCTCTAATGTTGTACTATTTGATCATTACATTAACATAATTAAGGTTTATTCATTCTAATCCACTGAATTACTTTTTAATGATATCAATTGGTGGACCATTGTTTGGTATAGAGCATTATAGTGTGTGGAAACCAAAGCATACCTTATCTAATTACTACATCTTAATCAAGCCAGGTTATTATGTGATCATGCATGACACGACCATGACAAAAAATCAAATTCAAATGTCAATGTTAAGAATTTCCTGTGTTTAGATCCCAACCTAACCAAGAAATTTGGTCCCCTGCATGTTGATTAATATACACAAAGTTGACTATGCTTAGTTGCGAACTCCAAGACAAACTCATTTCTTACTTAGAATTAAGTGGTGACCAAGCATGGACGGAACTAAGTGGGACCCAAGGGGACCTAGGCCCCCTAGGTCCAAATAGCAACTATCAAACTCAAAAACTTAACAAAAAAAAATAAAAATATTCACAATAGTAATTGTATTTTAGCATAAAAAGAACTATTTTACCATCAAAGAACCAAAAAAATCATGTATTATTGGAGAAGATGAAACTAAATTTTTTGCAATTACAGTAAACTGGTATAAATACCAGTTGATTGTAGCAAGTTGTTAAAAATAAAATACAATATTTTATTGAGATTATATTTCTTTCTTCAATTAAAAAACTCAAATTCTCTCTCTTCTTTTATTATTTTAATGAGTTATTTATATTATTTTAAATAAAGTGATAAAAAAAAATACAACATTTGATATTAGGTGTATTGTAAAGTGAGGTAGTAAAATAAATAAAATACTTTTTTGAGGTGCTAAAAACTATAATTTTTAGCGCCATTACCCTAAATGCTCCAACTTCCAAAAAAAAAAAAAAATCATAACCAGCCTAATATTAAAAAAAACATTATTTTGTTTTTGTTTTTATCTTTGTTGGTAAATAATTGCCTCATAATATATTTAAAAACAACGATTTTAAGTATTTATAATTTTTTAATACTATATGGATGCCTATTTGAAGTTTATTTATTTTTTCTTTATATTTCAGTCCCTGCTAGCTTAAAATCCTAGGTCCGTACTTGTAACCAAGTCAAAGGAATTATAAAATAGTTCCAAGTTTCTATCTTTTATCTCAAAAAAAAAAAAAAAGTTCCAAGTGAGAGAAAAATTCTGCAGTGTTACTTCAATGACAAATGGAATTACTGGGAAACTTGCTTCGCAAAGCAAGAAAACAAAATATTTTCCAATTCAATCTGATTTACAGTATAGTAAAATAATGGGACCAGCCCAATTCCTGAAATGGTTTTTGTCACCCAAAGATTCAAAATGGGTAAAACCATAAAAAAAATTGAAGATTTACTGAGAAGAGATTAGATTTCTAACTCTCTCTTTTTTCCATGAAATTATGGATTCTTTTCAATGCAACTTCTAGTGTCTGCTCACTCATGTTCGCAAAACACACCCTGAACCAACCAGGTTCCGAACAGTGACAAGAAGAGCCTGGAGATATATTTAGCTTCACTTCATGCAGGATGGAGTTCCAAAGAGTCAATTCACCTTCTCTTGTAGGTTTCTCCAACAATGGACTTAGATTCATCCAGCAAAACAACCCGGCATTACCTTTCAAACACTCAATCCCAGCACTCCTTAGACCTTCAATGATCATATTATACCTCTTCCTTAGTCTCTCACGGTTTGTCTTGATGTAGTTCTCAGTGAATTCCTTGTTAGATAACATGGAGGCCAGTAGATGTTGTGTTTGAGAAGAAATTAAGGTAAAGCTGGACATCCTCCTAGCTGTGGTCACAACCTTGTCGTTGTACGAGTATATCGTGCCAACTCTAAAACCAGGAAGGCCAAGGTCTTTGGAAAGACTATAAACAATGTGAACTCTTTCTGAATTCTTATACTGACGAGCTTCAAGGATTTCTGCAATGCTTATGAACTCAGATGATGAAAACACAGATCCTGAGTAGATTTCATCAGAGACAAGATGGATGTTCTTGCGTGTGACAAAATCAAAAATCTCTTCAAGAACTGAGCGTTGGATTGTTGCCCCTAATGGGTTCGAAGGGTTTGTGATTAGTACCCCTCTAACTTTGATGTTCATGGCTTCTGCTTCACTATATGCAGCTTCTAAAGCTTGAGGAGTAATCTGGAAATTGTTTGAGCTGTCACAGTGGATTGGAACAATCTTCACACCAGTCCTCCACCTTAAATCTCTATCAAATCTGAGTAAAAAGAATAGAAATTGACATCAGTACAAGGTTATATATTCATATAAACAAGATAACATAAAATGAACTATTTCAATGGAAGTTTGATCAAGTACTAGTACTATTTCTTACCCTGGATAGTATGGGGTTGGAACTAGTAAAGCATCCCCAGGATCAGCCAAAATGAATGTCAAAAGTTCATTAGCCGCAGTTGCACCTGCAGTTAGGACTACTCTTTCAGGGTCAAATTTTGCTCTCCCTCCTCTTATTTGTTCCATGAAACTTGCCATTGCCTTTCTGAAAGATAGAAGTCCGTGGTAATCTTGAAACAATGCATTCTCTCTAAATCCAGATGCTCCTTTTCCCCAGCTAGAGGCTTCTGAATGTGTTTCCAAGAAAGCTTCTAGCAAATCAAATGAAACCTGTTCAAGAAGCAACACACAAACGTTAACATGCAAATTATATAAAGTGAGAAACAGTAACACAAAAGTTTCTTCTTTTTGCTTTTGCAATAACTGTTTGATAGACTCTTTGTGCACACTTACTTGATTTTCTGCCAATCCCATCTGTATAACTCCCGAGGGGTTGTTGAGTTCATCATAAGGGTTTTCATCATATGCTTTCCAGCCAGCAAAATATGGGGAATCTTCCCCATGAGTTTCAGAAACAGCTACTTTTGATAGTCCAACAGAAGGTTGCTCAATCTCTATAGCCATAACTAGCTTTCTTGTAAATAATGAAGCCTTTTTTCTTTTCTTTTTTTTTACAAAGAAAGCTGCTGTGGATATGAGAGATGAGAGAGAAAAGAGAAGATTGCTGAAGGTGTTGTTGAATGAATGAAAGCTTTTGTCGAAGACCCCTTTATATATAGGAAGTCTTTGACATAAAATAAGACCTTCGCATCTCTAAGAAAATAAAAAATAAAAAAACAATAAGTGAAAGAACAAATATCAATGATTGATTCTGTAGTGTAAGCAAGATCAAAGCTAACCTTTTACAGATATCGTTTTTATCTCTGGTGACAACTGTTAGCCTCTGTCATCTTGTCAAAGCTTTCTTTATCTCAATCTTCATGAGATCCATTCCGAATAATGGTGGTTGATGAGGGGTGGGTGCTATTCATTATAATCCCAATCCTTCTGCAAGTTCTATTTGTCAGAATAAACAATTTCTTTTTTGTTTAAATTACTTTCTGCTTTATAGACTATACAGTGGTGTTTGGTATAACTTACTTTCATTGGTTAAAAAAAAAAGTTGGATAAAAGTACAACTGCTCTTAAAAATAAGAAGAAGAAATAAAGGTTTAAAAAATTCTTAGACTCAAAATCTTATAGATTTTTTTAGAGTATTTTACTAAATAAATTTATTTAAATTTTAATTGTTTTTTAATGATTATAGTCTAGATTTTATTATGTCAATATTTCACTAACAATAATTTTAATTATTTTGTTTGCAATATTATTTTATTATTTTAAGAATATTATTAGTGAAATGTAGATATGACAGAATCAAGACTATTAAATCATTAAGAAGTAATTAAGATTTAAAATATCTAGAAGATTTGAATCCAAAAATCTTAATGATATATTAATGAAGCGTCTTGTTAACAAATATCTTACCATTGGCAAACCTAATATAGTCCAGCTAATTTTTATAAGTAGTCAAATCACTTCTAGTCAAAAAGCTTATATTTTAATTAACTCTTGTTCTTTTTACTATTTCTCCTACTTAATGCAAGTTGGATCGAATAGATGCTTTCTTAACTAATGTTGGGTAACAAAATCCATAAACCAAATAATCTAAATAAATTAGAAAAAAAAATTATACTAAGCTCTAGGCTCTATCTACATATAATTAATCTCATTAATTTTCCCCAAATAATTGTTGGGTTTTCTCTATACATTCCCACTTCCCCAATCTATGACTAATCAAATTTTCTCCAAACAAACTCTGAACCAAATCATGCATTAAGAATGCATTTTACATTCAAAAGTTTGAAGAGATCTAAGAGTAGTTAAGTTCTGATGACCTGACAAAGATACCAATTTACCCAAGATTATGATTCTGATTTGCAAACAAAGCTATGACAAAATAGAAGCTCCGGCCAGATCTGATGGACCCACACATGTATCAATTCCAAACAACAAAATTTATAACTTGCTTTTGCATTTGAGGATTGTAGCCATAATGGGTTCTCCATCATGATCTAATTATGCTTTACAAGATTTATTTCATTCTTGATCAAATGCAGTAATCATTGGCTAATCTTCATCTTATATATATATTATTTATCTATGGTTTGTTTAGTCATGTATGAGATGTTAGATCATCCAGTGCCTGTGAAATCCGGATGCCAAGGTATTCATGCATTACATAAACATGGTTGTGAATGAGTGAACCATTTCCTTGTATAACATGTTTGCTGCATAATGTATGTGCTATATAATGCGTGCTACGTGTATATAAATATAAATATATATGGCTGAATCAAGTTGCGCATACATACACATGCATCATATGTACATGTAGGTATATATTTATGTATCTATGGACATATAATGTGGAAGCCTGTTACTCTTATTTAAGCTGCTATTTGTAGGAATTAAGATTTATTTTCAAGATTGTGTCGTTTGTATGGATTTCAACTAACTGACATTAAGAATAAACAACATCCAGGACCTAAAAAAGAAAGCAAAAGATAAATGCAATAATGAGTAGAATATGCTTTCTTTAGATCAGCGACGTGGGGTTCAAGATCATGAGTATCCATGTGAAAAGAACTACAACAGCATGAGATTTGCGAAATGATAGATTGAATCCTAATGCAAAAAAGAGAACGTGAATGGATTGTTCAGATGACGACTGTTCGGCAACCTCAGCCTGTAAGGGGGAGACAAGTATCAACCAAAGGTCTTCACCAGATATGGAAATTCTATTTTATAATATTTTTGTGTTTCATATTTTTGAATAATGGCATCATGGTCATGGCAATGCAATTACAGTACCATTTCTTACTCTAGAAGGCATTTTTTTAATTAAAAAAAACTCACCAGAAATAGCCTCAAATTAATCATTGGTTGGAAAGTATGTGGTTGATGTTAATATATATATATATATATATATATGCTCCTTGAATTAATTATACGGCTTGTAGCCCAGTTAAAACACTATTAGTAGATTATATTATATGAGATAGGGGAGTGAGGTTTTGTCTTCTACCAAATAGATATACTGCATTGATTTTCATGCACTTATTGCATCGTCTATATACATTTTAAACGAGGGCATCAATAATATATATGAACATCACACTTAAAATTATGGACAACAAATGTTAGAGAACAAATACTGATATAAAAAACTTGAATTTTTTGATGGTTTAAGAAAAGATAAAAGTAAAAGTTTTCTTCTAGAGATGCTATGAATTTATTATATAAACATTATAAACTAATGTGTTACTGAATACAAAAGAGTAATTCAAATATTTATTTATTATATTGTTGAATTGAAACTAATTATATTCATTATCATGTCAATTTGTAATTTTCATATATAATATCATATATATCTTGTCAAAATGGAAGTTGAGACTAAATTCAATCAAGAATCCAAATTAGATTCTAATTGCATTTTAATTTTATGCCAAGTGTCATTCTAATTGTCCTATTATTTGATGCCAAATGTTATGTATTTTAAATGCACTACAATTTCATGCCAATTGTCTTTCCGGTTTACTTTAATTTTGTGTCAATTATGTTTACAAGCAAGTTCATGTATCTAAAATATGAAAAAAAAAAAAAAAAAAAAACTCTATTCAAATTTGTTATACTTCTATTTAATAATGAATGTGTACCGTTTATTACTTATTAGGTAGAAATGTACTACATTCATTCCTATATATACATGGGTCATAAGCTAGTATTATATTAAAGAAAGAAGCACGATCAAAATATAAATTAGTTTTTAATTATTGTCTAATTTTGTGTCACATTTACAATTTAATTTTCTTAATTTTGGTGCAAGTAACCCATTCATATTCAATGTGAAGGCTAAGATGATCACCTCACTAATCTAGGTAACACTATCTTATTTTTACTATTGTTGAATGTTTTCATCCATAAGTACGGGTTGCAACCTAGTTTTGTAATAAAATTAGTAGTAGTTTAACTTCCCTTTTTTTCTGTTTTCCTTTTTTTTTTTGTTTCTTTTTTTCAAAATGGTATCTATTTCATAATGAAATATGTGTGATTCAGGCCAAAACTAGTTTTAATCCGTCAAAAGCCAAATTAATGACAAAATTATTGAATATGTCGTACCAAGAAAATAAAATCATCAAGTAAAGCACATTGTTGAGAAAGTGTTTATACTCCCAAGTGGATTCCAATTAATAGTGATCATGCCATGGAAGCACCCTAGATTTTAGAGGTACTTTTAATTTTAAAACATAAATCTCACGAATTGATATGATATCAATCATATTCATTATTATGTCAGTTTGTAAAATTTTTAGCAATAAAATTAATAGTGCTTTTTGTAGTTTCCTGTTTTTAACTATAAATTTGTGTTATCTATTATAAAATATGTGACGGCATGGGAATTTCCAAAACTGACTTTTCATCCGTCAAAAGCTAAATGAATTGATGAAAAAATTGGTGGATATCTAGTTGGAAGAAAATAACACCATAAATTAAATCACATTGGTGAAAAGTGTTTATGTTCTCAAAGTGGATTCCAACTTAGAGGGAGCATGTCATGGAAGCACCCTAGACGTTGGAAGTATTATAAATTTTATTACATAAATCTTTCAAATCAACGTAGAGTTAATCAGATTCATTATCATTTCTATTTGTAAACTTTTTATAATAAAATTAATGATAGTTTTGTTATTTACTTTTTATCTACCTATAAAGCTGTTAATTTATTATGAGAATATCAGAATATGTGGCAGTGTGGGAATGACCAAAACTAGCTTTTCATTCATCAAAAGTTAATTTTAATGAAAAAAAAAATTAATTGGTATGTTGTAAAAAAAATTATAAAGTAAACCAGAAGTGTTTATGCTCCCAAGTGGATTCCAACTTTGAAGGAACATGTGAAGGAAGCATCTTATACATTAGAGGTACTATAAATTTTATAACATATTATAAATTGATGTGGTACTAATTACATTTTTTTTTTTATATGTTAGTTTGCAAACATCTTGTAACATATTTTTATGGTATCTGCTCATTGGCCTTGTAGTTGAATTGTCACCTCTTCATACACAAAATACTTGGTGGTCTAGGGGTAGAAAAAGGGTTTGAACTGCAAGATTAGTATCATATTGTAATTATCTATAGAAAAAATCTTGTAAAATATTTTTATCAATTTCCTTTTTCTTTTTTTAAACTGTAAATCTATAAAATTTATTATGAAATATGTGCAACGTGGGAATTGCCAAAACTGGTTTTTTCAGCCATCAAAAGCTAAACTAATCACAAAATAATGAATATGTCATACCCATAAAATAATATAATCAAGTAAAAACCATTGGTGAGAAAGTGCTTATTAAGTTCCCAAGTGGATTCCAACTAAGAGAGATCATGACATGGAAGTAGGGACAGAGCCAGAACTTGAAATTAGGGGGCAGTTTTGCTGTTAATTACATGCAGTGGCTCTAGCTTCCGACGCAGTGGCTCTAGCTTCCGACTTAGTTGCTTAACAGCTAATGAGTTTTTTTTTTTTATGTGTGCATCTAGGTATGGAAAAAATTATTTTGTTTAAAATTTTTTTAAGGGTCAAGTTGTTTGTTTTAGGTAAAATCGGTTGATTGAGTTTAATTTTTTTTAACTTTACTATTGGTAATTTTTGTTGTTGAATAATTTTTTTAGGCTTGTTTATTTTGCTTTAGATTTTAGATCTGGTCTTTAAAAGGAGGAAAATGCTAGAATTACAAACTTTTTTTACAAATCATTAATGTGGTGAGTGGTTATTAGTAAGTAAAAATACAATGTAAATGATGGGCCCAGATGCAAACTAATAAAAGTTTACTCCCACAATAGTTTGTAAAAATGTTATAGAAAATTTTGTGGCTAGAGTAGTGCTCCTAAAAGAATTAATGATAATATTAAGGGGGCAAAATGTCATTTTATAGAACAGAATTGCTAAAATTGGTGACTATGTATATATTAATTTAAAAAAAAGGGGGGGCCAAGTCCAAGTCTCCCTCCATCCCTGCATGGAAGCACCCTAGATGTTAGAGTTTTACCAAATAAATTTTATATATTGAAGTGGCACCAATTATATTTTGTGCCTCTTCATTTTGTAAGGGTTTTTTTTTTTTTTTTTTTTTTTTTTTTTTTTTTTTTTTTTTTTTTTTTTGTGTGTGTGTGTGTGTGTGTAAGAATATTCATAGTAGTTTAACATTTTCTTCTTCTTTTTTTAACTATTTTTATTATAAAATATGTGGCAGTGTGAAAATTGCCAAGACTGGCTTTTCAACCATCAAAAGCTAAATTAATGACCAAGCTAATGGATATGTCATACCAAGAGAATAATATTATCATATAAAGCCCACTGGTGCCAATGTGTTTAATTATACACTCAAAGTAGATTACAACTAAGAGGTATATAGTATGTCATGGAAGCACCCTTAGACACTAAAAATTTATATAATATTTCGAGAGCATTGCTCCCTTTTTTCATAGTAAATCCTACAATTAATTTAATTAATGAGACTTACTATTAGACATTAGAAGTACAATAATAGTATTTTTTTTTATAATAAAAATTGATAATAGTTGTGGGTTCCAGTTAACTTAACTGGTAAAATCTCTGATGGTTGTATAAGAGATCTGGGGTTCAATTCCCGCATACACTAAAAACTAATTGGTGTCTTAGTCTGATGATAAAAAGATATCATCAGGAGCGAACGCCATAAGTTGAAACTTTCTCAAAAAATAATAATTTGATAACAGTATATATATATATTATGTGGCTATGTGGTAATTGCCAAAACTGGCTTTTTAGAAGCTAAATTGATGATAAAACTAATGAACATATCGTACCAAAAAAAAAAAAAAAAAATTATCAAAGAAAGCACAATGGTGAGAAAATGTGGATGTTCCCAAGTGGATTCCAACTGGTATGGAGGGAGCATATGTCATGGAAGCAACCTATACGTTAGGACTTACACGTATGAATATGACAGGGCCAATAGGCTTTATACAATAGTTGCAACTGGACTTCCCTGATGTATCCTTTTCCAACATTAGCTACTATTTTAAGCCAAAGTCACGGGGATTACATACATTATAAGATGGGATTATCTTAATTGTCTCAACAGCTCATTGTGTCAACATCTTAAAGTAAGGTGCCAAAGACTATGTCACTTCATGTTTTTGATTTGGACTACAAGAAAAAGGAATGTGCTATTGTTTTAATTTGCATCCTATATTGACTAAGTCACTAAGAATTAATATATATGCATGCAGAATTCCCACCAAATAGTGATACTATCATAGTACGCATTTGCTTGCTAATGAATAAAATCCAGATAGCACTGGGCATATGCATTGCTATTACATTGCACAAGTCATCTATTGATATAGAACAAACAACATAAAAAACAACATAAACTTTCCTTCAGTAAAGGAATTGCCAAAAAGTTAGCGCTTGAGAAATTAAAAAAAATAGCAAAATTTTTAGTAGAAATCATTGCCAACAGCAATAAAATTGCGTGAGATTTAGTGAAATTTACCATTCTTCCACCTAATCTCGTGGTTTGGTGGGCGTTTTCCTAACTGCCCTAAAATTTCTTTTCAGTATTTAAATATATTGTAGTCTCTAAAGCCATCAGTATTTGAATAATGGAATTCAGAATTTTTCTTTATTATTTCTCCGGTGAATTCCAGACCTATCAACCTATGGATTTAAGGAGTTCCTCGTAAATTTGAGATTATTTTTTGGAAGCAAACATGTTTTGTTTTTTGTATCTTGAAATAGATGTGTTCTATTTCTCGTAGGTTCCGCTGCATTATCTATGTGACAAATTAAGCCTCCTATGCTATATATTTTGGTTCTCAATTAATCTCGTAAACCTAAACTGGGGTGATAATAAGTTGGCATGTTTGTGTGTGGAATGCAAAGGGCATGAATATCTGCTGGGAAGATATATTACCAATAGCAAGAAGCCACGCGGAAAACAATATACTAATCATGCCAATGAGAAAGCACTTTAGAATATTGGGTAGGTCAGATCTTAATACTGACTCTGGTTCTATTGGAATAGCTATAAGATTTGCAATGAAATTTCTTAAATTATATATGTTCTCTTCTACCTTCCCTTATTTTTTTTCTTTCTTGGGGGCCATTTTCTACCATCCCTATTTTAGCTTCTTTAATACTATATTCAATGCGAATATATTCATGTTGAAGTTATCTATATTGATGATTCTTTGCGTGTTTGTAGAAACACGTTTTTGAGAACTCCATTGGATATACATGATGACCTTTAAGGCAGACTAGTCTGCCGTGTTCATCACAAAGTCTTAGCAAAGACGCGACAATATTTGTCTTTATATTAGAAACTTCCGGCATGTTGATCGAGAAAACGATACTTTGCCTTGAATGTGGTACCCCAAAAGATGTTTTTGTATTAATTTCTTAATGTTCTTGTTATAGTATATGTTTTTGTATTACTAGCTAATATCTTAATGTTGTTGCTATAGTTGTAAAGCACAAAGTACGATCCACCGGCGTCCACATAAGCTTTGACTATGAACAATATATCAAGGCCATTCAAACTCAATCTATATTTATTTGCACTTAAAAACAATTTGTAGTTCATTTCTGCCTTGCACTTGTTTAATAATACACGCACAAGAACACAGTATATATGTACGTGTGTGTATATATATATTGTCATTGAGTTGTAAGCAAAAAAAAAAAAAAAAAAGACAACTGTGTATTATCATTGAGTTTTTAAGCCACTTGTCTGTACGTGTGCACCAAGAATCGCCTTTTTGTGGATATAGCTATCTAATTTTACATCAACCATGTGCCTCCTCAACTAGCTCTCAGGAAAAAACGTGAATATTTTTCATTATTGATTGAATTAGTTTATGAGTAATTAATTAATAATGGCATACTTAAATAAAATAGCTTCTTGCACTCCCTAAATTGTGATCCAAGAACATCCACACAGGCCTAGAGAGATATGGTTGCTCATTCATGAGTATTATATAAATTAAACAGACCATGATTCACAATCTAAATGTCTTTCTCTACTAGAACTCATGCTTGGAATTATTTCATTTTCTTATTGATCTTTAAATTATTATGTATAATCCAGCTCCTCGCCAACCAGGCTACATATATATCACGCACGCTCAGCGTTCCAATCATCTAGCATAGCTTATTACATTGGAACTCATGAAACACTGCATATTAAAATGTTTTTCCAGTAATCAAACAAAGACCTCGTAAATTCAAACACATGCCTCACACTTTGTCTCAAAGACAAAAGGACTACGGAGTAGGGACACCCTATTTCACAGTTTTTTGAGGTGTAAGTTGTGATTGGTCATATGTGCAAATTGTGTATTAGCCATAAGTGCATGTGCAGGTAATATATGTTACATCAACCATTTCTTACAGGTTGTGAAGAAGTGCGTGTTCTGTTAAATATAGCTCATATAACACAATTCTATAATGGAAACCGGAAAGTAATTGCATCACTCCTCCACCTGCGAAGCTTGTCTGGATAGCAGCCATAAAAGGACAAGAGAGCAGGATTTTAACATTATTTTTCTATGCAAAGTCTTGCCGTACATCAAGATTCGAGACCATACTCCAATAATTATGAAGCGATGAAAATGATTCACGTTATGGTGTTAGAAGGTAGGCTATATAGTTCCGCGTAGTGTGTTTTACATCTTGTGTGTTTTATGACCAAAAACGTCGGTTAAAAACGTGACTCACTGTGTGAAAGAAACAACCCCCATATAGCATGTACTTTTAACATTTGCAAGTTCTAGCCGAGAAACTTTAAGCTATGATAAAATTCTTTGAGAAAAGTTCATTGGGGGTAGCAGCTAGAAGAAAAAAAAAGAAAAAAAAAAAGAAAAGAAAAAAAAAAAAGAAAAGAAAAAAACTTAATTGAATTGGGTTAGTTGCTTTATTAGGATTTGGGAAAAGGAAGTTATTTTAATTGGACCTAACTGATCATGTTTAGACGGCAAAGCTTCAACTCTAAAACTTGGTACAATTCCAAAGCAATCGCTCTTCAATAAAGTATTTTTCAGATTGGGTTAGGCTTAGGTTTAGTATCTAATAATACTGAACCCGTTGAGATGATGACATGTGTCTATTTTTAGACACATGTCATCATCTGACCGAATCCAATGCCAGTGACAACTCTAGGAATTTTTCTCAGAGTGTTTATTAAGAAACATAAATTATACAATCTAATAAAAAGAGAAATTCATATATTGACAACAACAACAATAAAAAGATACGTAAATACATAAAGTTTACAATTGTCGTTTACGAGTTTTTATATTTTGAAATAAGTGTATGATAATTTCATTATCAATGTTACAAGCTACATTTCTTTCAATGTACACAACCAGGTAATCATTCATCCATTAAATGTAGAACAAATTATGGAGCAAAATTTAATTTTATTGGCATAAAAAAACTAAGGGTGTTCCCAAATTTTTTTTGAAGGGAGTCAAATAAATTTTAGGTCAAGGTGGTCCCAGGACCACCTTGGCCTTAATGTGGCATCGCCCTTGTCCAGTGCATTAAATGCACTGAACCTAAACTTGGGACCACCCTGACCTTAACGTGGCGCCGTCTCTGTCCTGTGTACTAGATGCACTAAATTTAAACCAAGTCTTTTCAAACTTTTGAAAACCTACTATTTTCAAGAGTAGTGGAGTCACCATCTATGCTCTTTCAAAGAGGCACTTATTACAACAACAAAAACAAAACAAAAGGACACTTAATTAAAACATGCTTCCAATTAAGTCCAAGTAAAACCAACTACTTTGCTTGGCTTGTCAAGGGTAGCGAAAGTTCCTTTTTGACTTCAAATTACACCACAAAGTTACACCTTTAAGCCATTTGAATCGTAAACTAATAATATCCTGAATTGACATGAAAAATACTGACGTAACATTTTCCCATACCAAATAGAAGCTGCCAAGAGAGAACACAGTTGATCAGTACCAGTAATAATTGTCATTTTTAATATTAAATAAGTTATTGGATGATAATAAAAAAGAAAAATAGAAGGTTTGGACAGGATAGATAAACTCCACAAATGTTGACCATGTGCCTCTGGGTCTTAAGTCCCATACCAAATAGAAGCTGCCAAGAGAGAACACAGTTGATCACCAGTAATAATTGTCATTTTTAATATTAAATAAGTTATTTGATGATAATAAAAAAGAAAAATAGAAGGTTTGGACAGGATAGATAAACTCCACAAATGTTGACCTTGTGCCTCTGGGTCTTAAGTCCATATCAGGCCTGTCAAATGATGCTCCTCATGTCCAATTCTCACCAACTTGCTAGACCGGCCAATCGGTCAGTCACAAGTCAGCTAAGTCCTTAAAATTTCAGGCTTCTAACTAGAAAAAGTTAAATACTTCATCTTTCCTTGGAAAACTTTTTACATCCCATAGCTGATAGGTCAATATCGGGAAAAGATCAAAAGAAGGACATAGTTCTCGGATTTCCTTTGTTTTGCACTTTGAAGTTGGAACCTCAAAGTTTTACTGTTAGTCAATTTAAGGCTAGCTGATGCTTCGGATATTTGCTATCTCACTCTCTTTTTGTGTTTCGTTTTGTTTTTAATATATTACATTTTCCACAAAATGAAGAATCTTCGTAATCAAATATATTGGCAAAGATTCAAGGGGTTACTTGGGTAGTAGACTCATTGGTCTTAGAGTATGATCAATGTTGTTAAAAATGCGCTTCGATCGGCGTGCTTAAAGTTCAAAACTCAAAACCCCAAGGCTGCGCTTTGCTTGGCCAAAAAATAAAAATCATTAAACTCAAAACCCCAAGGCTGCGCTTTGCTTGGCCAAAAAATAAAAATCATTAAATGAGGGACGCGCTTTTTTGGATGGTTTTTTAAGAAGCAAAAAGCATGCCTAGATGAACGTAAATCCCTTTTCTGAGTGTTAAACCATAGATTTTGCAAGGACGCACTATTTGTCTTTTTTAGCTTGTATTGGTTCTCATTTCCTGAGTGTTAGACCATAGATTTTGCAGGCATGTGACAAGGCCCCAAACTAGAACCATAAATCCCTTTTTTTGGGTTTTCTATTGAGCCCAGCTCGCCAGCCTAGAGTTCAGGGCCAAGGCCCAGATGGAACAAGACAATCATCAACAATCCTAATGCTATAGAACTCCTATAAAGCCAGGCCTCCACTTTAGACTTCCCCATAATTCACACGGGAAAAGGTGAGGCCCAACAATCTAGATGGTCATTGCATGTGTCTTTCACATGTATGCAAGATGGTAATTGCATACAATAACTTGTGTTACTATTTTTGAATCCTATATATATATATATATATATATATATATATATATATTTATATATATATATATATTTATATATTTTGTTGTTGTTGTTGTTGTTACGAGCATTAGTATTGGTGGGCTGTATTAGTGGAAGAAAAATTAAGATTATGTTTGGTAATAGTTTTTGTTTTTTATTTTCAAAAACTTGTTTTTGGGAATATAAAGAAAAAACAATTTTCTTGTATTTTTAAAATCAAAAACATGTTTGGTTAGTTGAAATTAAAAAGATAATTTTTTGGAAAAAAAATATTAAAATATGTTGTTATTAGGATTTGAACTCTAATGTTAACTCATTAAATGAGATAGATTTATTAAATTAAATACGTATTTTCGTTAGTTTTTGAAAATTAGAAATTGAAAACAGTCTTTTGTATGTTTTCAGTTTCCTTTACAAATTGAGTTTTGAGAATATTTTTTGTTTTCTGTTCATTTTGGGTTGCCAAACAAGTTTTTTAGTCTAAATATTAGAAAATTGTTTTTAGAAACAGAAAATAAGGAGAAAAAACAGTTAACAAATATACCCTAAATTTTGTTGTTGTTGAGCTACAGTGCATAATCATTTTTGCGTATGTAGCTCAAATGTTACATATGCAAATATGGATGTGCACTGTAACTCAGATATTAAACAAAAAAGCAATATTTTATTAGCTCCTCCACTATAGCTCAAATTATTAAATGATTATTATTATTATTTTTCTTCCTTTCTTTTCTCATTTTCCCACCACACCTTCTCTCTATTCTCATCACTCTTCACTTCTCTCACCCTTTCTCCTGATATTTTTCTCTCTTCCTTCACCTTGTCAACTCATCTCTCCTGCCTAGCTGCCGATCAACCTATCTCTCCTGCCCGACGACCCAAGTCACCGCCCTTCTCTTCTCCCTTTCATTTTTTTTTTCTTTCTTCCTCCACTCATCACTAGCCCAACTCCCCTGCCCAAACACCAACCCATCTTTCTTCCTCCACTCATTGCCGACCCAAGCCGACCCATCTCTACCTCCATTGTCACCCATCTTCGACTCATCTCACACTCTCTTCTCTCTTTAGATTTGAGTTTTGTTTGGTTTTGGATTAGGGATTCATTTTGGTGGCGGTGATGGTGGTTGTGGTTGTTGTTTATTATAGTGGATATATTATTTTATTATATTGTTTATATTATTTTAATGTGTTGAATGCTAAAATAAAATCACTGATATTGAGTGTTTTATAAAGTGTGGTGGTAAAATAGATAAAGTAACTTTTTGGCATCACCAATGTTGATGCTCTAAATAATGCATTTTTTTTTTCAAATTATTTTACAAAAAAGACACTTTTGAATGTTATTAAATAGTCTTGTTTAGAACTCGACTTTGCAAAACTCGAGTTCCAAGCCGCTACTGCAGATGTAGCGTACTAATGTGACATTATTCCCATTTAAAACTCGAGTTCTTAGTAAATGGAACTCTCTTTTGACAAATTCAAGTTCTATGTAATTTTTGTTGTTGTATAAGACTGTAAGCGACTAAATTTCTAGTTTGAAATAAATCAAACAAGTAAAATAGTTTCACAAATGCGAATTTGTATTGATGATTGTGTGGTATAATTCTCTGAAATTACAAAAGAGTGATCCTTTGATTCGATCTCCTTGCAAGACTTATTGATTGGATTTGTGGTAATGTGATTTTGACTTGAACACAAAATATCATTTGATTTGGTTGAGGGATGGATCGAAGATTGCTGAAACGGAATTACAATGAATCTCTGGTTATGAGCTTGTTAGAAATCCTTTGTTCTTCACGTTCTTCGTGTTTTTTGTGTGTTCTTCGTCTTCGAAGGTTTGTGGTGGAAGTTCTTCGAGGCTTTAGAAGCTTGGATCCGTAGAGCTTCACTGATTTGTGATTTGTTGATGTTTTCGGACACTTTAGGCTTGATTCCCGCAAACTTTAAGATCTGGGCAGATAGTTTGGATGATTCTGCTTCGAATGTTCTTCGATTTTGGAGTTGAAGTTCTTGATGCTCTTGAAGGCTTTGAGGCTTGATTCTTGCAGAGCTTTTTCACTTCTGAATCTTAGTCCCCTTAAATGTCTTAGGAAGGCTTCTATTTATAGGAGTTTGGAGGTGGGTGAGCAACACGTGGCGAAGTCTAATTGGTGACACATGTCACAGCCTGATTGGTTCGCTTATGTCATCGCTTACACGTGTTGGATTGCTTGTGTCATCACTTACACGTGCTGGACTGCTTGTGTCATCGCTTACATGCGCCGATGTGTGATTGGTTTTTGTATGACACTTGGCAAATTTCCGTTGGTTTCTGAATAGTGATAGCAAAACCTAGCAGCAATACGTGGTGCTTTGTAATTGGCTATATTTTGTGGACTTGGTAATGTGATGTGTCAGCTTGTGATAGGTTGGGAATTTTCCCTCTCTACAAATGCCCTCTCGAGACTCGTTCACGCACACAGTCTCGAAGTGTGGTGTGGGAATGAGTTTCGAAAATGAATTTTTGTACTTGACTCTTTAAGTGAAGTAGTTGAAGGTGGTGGAGCTTTCAACAAGATGAGATAATTTCCGAAGAGTAAACCCACCCATATGAAAGACTTTGATGAGACTAAAAAGGGGTTTGCCAGTATTTGAATGTATTTGCGTGACTGAGCCTTCTCAGCATAGTTTAAGTTGAAGTAATTTCAAAAGAGTGTTCTATGGTATTTGAAGTGGGTTGGTGAGGGGGAAAGTTATTTGCAAGAAGTTGGATGTACTTGCAAGATTGACTCATTTCAACAGAGGTTAAGTTGAGGTAATTTTAGGAGAGTATTTTGGATCGTTGGTGGCGATCACAGGGTGTAGAAGATGGGGAAGATGAGAGAATGGTGACTGGGTACAGCATGCAGAGTCATGGGGCTAACCTTGTGTTTTTAAGTAGTCCAGGCAAAGTAATTTCTGAAGAACATACTTTGGATTATGGCGAGGACATGTGGGAAAGTGGTTGAATGTGCATGTGTAATTGTTTCACTCAGGTTAAGTTGAGGTAATTTCAGAAGCTTATGGATTATGGGGATGTTGATGTTGGTGGTGAAGAAGACGGGGATGAAGCAAAGCGAATGGGTGAAACATATGCCACCATGGCGCTGGCCCTGTATGTTGGGGACCTTCTAGTATAGATGTTTATGGGAAGTACATATTTGGATATGGGATTGACTGCATGCTGAATGAGGTCCGACGGTAAGTCATAGAATGTGCATGTGTGATGGGACCATGCCGATAGACGTTAAGTTGAAGTAATTTCAGAAGAGTACCTTCCGAAATTCTTCAAGCTGATTTTAAGTTGGAGTAATTCCAGAAAGTGAGTTTTGAGGTACCAGTAACGATGACCTTTGGGTCCCACAGTGGTGGAGACATGGAATAAGGCTTTGGTGACCATTTACCGGCACCAAAGGCTGAATTCTGATGAGCTGGTGCCTTGGAGGGTGTTTTAAGTGTTGGATGGAAGACAATATGTAGGATATCCCAACACTTTTTACCATCTTCACCTACTGCCACTTGTTGGAAAAGCACAGAAAAATGAAAGATGGAGCTAACTTGTGATTTTGGTCTTAGAAACTAGCCAAGTTGCTGTTTGTTCCGAACCACTGTTTCTGCTGGAAGACCAAGCAATTGGAGAGAGACTACGGGAGCCCTGAGGTTAGGAACAGTTGTGTCTACTGGACTTGGATTTCCTAGCCAACCAAGTTCGAGGAAGCATGGAACATCAACGTAGACCTTGTTATGAGTAATTTTATGGACAAATGTGGTCATTAAGGGGAGAAACAAAATTTGTTTGGATCTCAAAACTGCAATGATGTTGTAAATAGGGTTTCGACCGAACCATGGCAGGGTTGATCTCAAACCGATTATGAAGCAATATCGGTTGCTAGGTGTTGAGAATGATGAGGCCATAGTGAGAAATGGCTGTGAAATGGAGGACTTGAAAATCTGAAAGAAGCAAATCTTCATTTCATGATTCAGTGTGTTTTTTTTTTTTTTTTGGATGAGTTCTTAATGAATCAGATCCTCCTATTTACAGTAGAGAGACGAAGAATGGTAGATAGGTAGTTGAGAATGGTAGTTGAGAATTTTTGGTGAGAACGGTAGATAGGAACGGTAGGCACCGAACAGGAACGGTAGGTTGAAGACTGGTAGGCACCGAATGGGAATGGTAGGTTGAACTAATGACCCAGTGTAATTTCAAGTTCAAGACACGCTTGTGATAATTAATTTGTATTTTGAAAGGGAAGCCTTGATGAAGTCTGGAGAATAACTGATCTCCAAATCTTTCGAAGCAGATGAATCTTTAGCGGTAGCTTTCCTATTTGCAAGAAAGTCCAGAGAGATGATGGTAGGAGGTTGGCTTTCTTTGGTTGGTTGGGGTTGAAGTCGATCAAGAGCTTTGGATCGACTGCAAGTGATTGGGCCGACATAATCATCAGCATTGGAATCATTAACCACTAATTTTCGGACATTCTTGCTAGAGGCCATTGGGGCTAGTAGCAAATTAAATTTCTTTTCTTTTGAAGGAGAAAGAGATGAGAGGCAGAGAGGTCCCACTGGGCGTGCCAGAATTTGTAAGTGACTAAATTTCTAGTTTGAAATAAATCAACAAGTAAAATAGTTTCACAAATGCGAATTTGTATTGATGATTGTGTGGTACAATTCTCTGAAATTACAAAAAAAATGATCATCTAATTCGATCTCCTTGCAAGACTTATTGATTGGATTTGTGATAATGTGATTTTGACTTGAACACAAAATATCCTTTGATTTGGTTGAGGGATGGATTGAAGATTGCTAAAACGGAATTACAATGAATCTCTGGCTATGAGCTTGTTAGAAATCCTTTGTTCTTCACGTTCTTCGTGTGTTCTTCATCTTCGAAGGTTTGTGGTGTAAGTTCTTCGGGACTTTAGAAACTTGGATCCGTAGAGCTTCACTGATTTGTGATTTGTTGATGTTTTCAAACACTTTAGGCTTGATTCTCGCAAACTTTAAGATCTAGGCAGATAGTCTAGATGATTCTGCTTCGAATGTTCTTCGATTTTGGGGTTGAAGTTCTTGATGCTCTTGAAGGCTTTGAGGCTTGATTCTTGCAGAACTTTTTCACTTCTGAATCTTGGTCCCCTTAAATGTCTTAGGAAGGCTTCTATTTATAGGAGTTTGGAGGTGGGTGAGCAACATGTGGCGAAGTCTGATTGGTGACACATGTCACAGCCTGATTGGTCCGCTTATGTCATCGCTTACACATGCTGATTGCTTGTGTCATCGCTTTCACGTGCTGGACTGCTTGTATCATCGCTTACACGCGCCGATGTGTGATTGGTTTTTTTATGACACTTGGCAAATTTCCGTTGGTTTCTGAATAGTGATAGCAAAACCTAGCAGCAATATGTGGTGTTTTGTAATTGGTTGTATTTTGTGGACTTGATAATGTGACGTGTTAACATGTGATAGGTTGTGAATTTTCCCTCACTACAAAGACTTGGTTTTGTGAAAATCAAGTTCTATGTAAAAAAAAAAAAAAATTGCAAGGAACTTATGTCATAAAAGAAGTTGGAAGCAAAATACATGACTTCTAATGCAGAAAGTCATGTTCGAATCAAGGCACCCATTAGATTCTTCTTATCGGTAGTCTGAATTTATTTTTTTTGTTCATTTCAATCATGTTTTATTTTTCTGCTTTAGGCAAGCAAGATGTATAGCTTCTAATGCAGCAAAAACCACCTTAAAAACTAGTTGGTTTTTGTAGTCACAATTTTACATATCATTATTTTAGAGGATTGGAAGCATGATTATAAATAATTATTTGTAAAACAGAAACCATCTTGTGCATGGAATGAATGAACGCACTATAAAAAAAGAAGGTAAAAATATTTCATAATCCCTAACCTTTTATCTCACTAGTGATTTTATTAGCTTCTAAAAGTTTAAAATGATCACTTTTAAAATGCGTAAATGGCATACTTGATAAGGTAATTGCATGTCTCTTTTTAAATTTGACCACATCATATAAAGGAATAAAATCCATCACTTTACATTAAATCATCGTCCTTCACTGGAAATGAGGAGAATTTATAAAATGGTTTAGATTTTATTTCTTTGATCTAATAATATATACAATGCCACTTCATTTAAAATTAAATCCCACGAGAGATCCTATCAGGGGAAAAAAAAAAAAAAAAATTGCCATGAGAGAAACAAACGCCGTCGTTTGAGCGAATTATAAAAGTGCAGTGACAGTTATCGAACTGATTGGTCCATCATCGTGAAGCCATTTTTCCATGGCTTCGTCATCTCTCTCTCCTCCGGGAGTTCCAATGGAGCTCCACGTCACCAACCGAGAGAAGCTTCTCAGTTCTCTCCGCCATGACCTCTCTCACTCCTCTCGTCCTCTCCACGGCTTCGTCTTCCTTCAGGTACTCACTATGAACGAGGTTTCGAAATTTTGAAATGCAATTTTCCTTCAAATTTTCTTATCGACCAAACGGTTTTCCAGGGAGGCGATGAACAAACGCGCCACGATACTGATCACATCGAACTCTTCAGGTACTCTCTCTCTCTCCCTCGTACACACACATTTATGTATACCTATACATTGAATCGTTTACTTTATCGAACTTGTTTGAGTTGTTATTAGGATTTGGTATCGGAGAGAATTATTGGCATAAATTTGATTTTTTTGCAAGTTGATGATCATTTTATTCGCTAATTGAGGGTTTAGTTTGATCTATATAGGCAGGAGAGTTTCTTTGCTTACTTGTTTGGAGTCAGAGAACCTGGCTTCTTTGGAGCTATTGTAAGTACATCACATCTATAACACGTTATCTCTTGGTTCTGGTTTACGCGTAGCTTCGAAAATTTGGCTTCTAAAGAGTTATCTTCATTATCATTATTGTTTAAGTACTGGATCATAACTACCATTAATGGAATAATCATTGTTTTCAATTTTCATAGAATGCTTAAAATCTTTGGTTAATTTCACTTTTCCCCTCTTAACTAGGATCCACTTGCAGTGTCGTCCTAAACTTTAAAACAGAGCAATGTTCACCACTTACCTATTTACAATTTTTGTTAAATTTAATGGAAATGTAAAAAAAATTTTGGTCCGAAAAAATGTCTAATAGAAATTTAAATTTTCTGTTAAATTTGATGGAATTTCAAATGATACGGGCAAAGTGCTTATTACCAATAATTAAGGGACAAGATTACTTAGTTTGTAGTTGGGGGGAGACATGGCGACTTGGGGATGGTTAAGGGGGGAAAAGTACAATTTTCCTTAATTTTTTTTAATGGTTTGAAAGCTTTCAACAATTTTTTTGGTGTGCATGCTTAACTGAACAAATAATGTATATTGTACGGGTTTTTTATATGTCTATTGATGCTTTGCTTAATTTACTGTCATTTTTGCCCTGAAGGACATTGCGACCGGGAACTCAATCCTGTTCGCTCCTCGATTACCCTCAGATTATGCTGTTTGGTTGGGAGAAATAAAGGCCTTATCCCATTTTAAGGTGATTAATTGATTGATGGTTTGAAGTGTATGCCTTTTTGCATATTTTAGCTTGTGTTTTGCCTAAGTACATTCTTTTGCAGGAAAGGTACATGGTTAGCATGGTGTACTACACCGATGAGATCACAGGAGTTTTGCACGACCAATTCCAAGAATCTGGTAAACCTTTGTTGTTTCTGTTGCATGGGCTTAACACCGACAGCAATAACTATGCAAAACCAGCAGAGTTTGAGGTGCTTATATCTTATATTTTTCTCTCTCATCACAAATGACTTCTTTATACCTTCAGAATAGTGTAATGAGAATCTGATTTTTCTAGTTTCCCTACATTTTTTAAATATCTCTGTACTGATAGCATTTCCATGGTTCTGATGTATATCTTCATATTATTATTCTTAGACTAGAATTACTATTACAGATAAGTTTTAACTTTTCTTTCTTTTTCTGAATCTCTGTAGGGTGTGGATAAGTTTGAGAAGGATTTGACAACCTTGCATCCAATTTTGACTGAATGCCGTGTTTTGAAGTCGGATAAGGAGCTTGCCCTTATCCAGTTTGCCAATGATATAAGCTCTGAAGCTCATGTTGAGGTAACCATTATTAAAATGTCTTATTCACTAAACGCATTTATATAAACTGTACTTACTTCATTTGACTACGCACACATATCATTCGATCTAAGTATAATTTTGCATACATGACTCTGACGTAGTTGCTAAAGGGGTCAAATCAGTAACATGTGTATGCAAAGTAATAGGGAAATAGGTAGCTAGTAGATAATGTTTTCATATGCAACAACAACTAAGCCTTACCCTATGTTTAGATGGAGGGAGATGAGGTGAGAGTAGAGGAGAGGAGAATGGAAGATAATAGAATGTATTAAATTTTTAGTATATTCCAGCCACCTTCCCCCTTCTCTTCTCTCCTTTCCCTCCATCTATCTCCCTTCCAAACATATCACTGGTCCCAAAATTTTATGGTCAGTTATGTATTCTCAACAAATTAGTTAGGGTTGACCATATGTATTCCTTTTTACTATCCATTCATAAGAAAGTGACTAAATTTTATGTTGGCCATCAACCTACTGATCCCACTCCCCATTTCGGGCTTGGGATTGGCTGTGAACAAAATGTATGACAGAAAAAGGCTTGTCTGAGTTTTAATGAAAGTATTGCTTATATATATAAGAAAAAGGCTTGTCTGAAATTCTAAATTACTGTGGCATTTCTGATTAATAAAATATTAGTTGGCAACTTCATTATGTATGTGCAGTTAGTTTGCTTCTATTATGAAAGGTATTGGCATTGGGCACAACTGTAACTTAAATGACAGAAAGAGAAAATAGGGGTGGGGGAATCTCTGAGTGTTTTGGCTTTTGGGAAATATTCGTATTGCAAGTGTATTTTTGTGTGTATTGATATTCAAAAGAATCTTCTTGTTTTTAATAGGTATTTGGGATGTAGAGTACATGTATGCTGTTCATTTTTCTTGTAGAGTCATCCCTGGCTTGCTTGTAGTTATAAATATAATTTTTTTATTTGCTATTTACATTCTGACCAGGTCATGAGAAAAACCAGAGTGGGAATGAAAGAGTATCAGTTGGAAAGCGTGTTTCTTCACCACACCTATATGTATGGTGGCTGTAGGCACTGTTCTTACACATGTATTTGCGCTACTGGTGAAAATAGGTGAGACCTTTGGAGGTTCTCAAGGTTTCTTGTTCTATGCATGCGGTGCCAAGTGCTCTCCCATGCATTACTAAAACCATGATGCATGCTCATCCCGGAATTAACTTCTTTTTATCACAGAAAAAAACAAAATAAAAGTAAAACACAAACAGATGTAAATGTGTGTTTTATATTCAAATTTCAAAATATGGACATGCTCTGTAATTTTCCAATACATTGGGACTGGTTTTAACTAGGACATTTATGTATAGTTATGCACTTTTGTAGACTTTCTGGCAAACTCATGATTGAAAAGATTTTAACTTTTGTAAATGGAAAGGTAAATTATGAGTGTAAATGTATTGATATAGAATTTTACATCCAGCACAGAAAGGTTTGCTAACTGGTGTATTATTCATAACACAGTTCTGTGCTGCACTATGGGCATGCAGCAGCTCCAAATGACAGGGTATGGTAAATTCGTTATTCTTTTAGACTTAATGCATTGTAGAGCCTTTTGTATTGTCTTTTTATTATTTTTATGTTTATTTTTAAATAAGAGAACCTTTGTATGGTCTTAATACTTAAACTAGGCTTAATTGCACAATGACAGAGTTAGTTATACTTTGCAGTTTCATTATTCAATTTTTCTGATTGAATCTCCTTGACTTCAGAAGTATCTTATGAAGTTTTCAAAACCTTATAATCTCCTTTGTGCAGGCTTTGGAAGATGGAGATATGGCATTGCTTGATATGGGAGCTGAATACCATTTTTATGGTTCTGACATAACTTGTTCATTTCCTGTGAGTTTGGCCATTTTGCTAGTAAAATAACATATTTGATACAATTTTTACCTTTGGGCCTTGACTTTTTGATTTAGGCAGTTAATAAGCTTTCGGTAGCTCCTCACTTAAGTCTTACCCAATTTTATCTGGTTTCTCTTTTCTGCTTTACATATAGGTCCTTCTTTAATGGCATTCGTAGATTGATTAGATCATCATCATTATCATTGCAACCTTCATCCTTTGCTCTTAGAATACTTATGAAGTTATGATGATTAACTATAGGTCATTTTATAATAATCATTATCACTACCATCATCATACATATTTCTAGTCTTTCACTTCTTCTGATTTTATAAGGAACCATAATGATCCATAATCAAACCCATAATGTCTTAGACATTGAGGGTTTTAAATCAGAGCTCTGATTTGATGGGAATTTCTGGAGTAAAAGAGTATATTTGTGACGCCAAGGTTATCTAAATATATCTGATGCAGATTTATCTTCACTCTCAAGTTGTAAGGAATTATAATTTTGTTAAATTTTCTGTGCAGGTGAATGGGAAGTTCACTAGTGATCAGTCGCTCATATACAATGTAAGTGCTTACTCCTTAGAGCAGTAGCAACCTGATCAATTAGACTTAATTTTCTTCTCCCTGGTGTGTGAGTTTGTAATGGTCTGAAGCTAGGTGATAGAATTCGTACGTGCAAACCTGCTCTTAAGTTGTCTGAGAATTGTGAGCACATTTGCAATAATCTGTGGATTGTAATGATACATATAATGTACTTAAACAACTGTTTATATATATATGTGTATATATATATATATATATATATATAAAATTTACCTAACCACTGTCTATCACTGCTGTACTAAATAGGTACCAAACAGAACTGCACACATATTATTTGGGTGTATTGCCTGTGGCATTTTGTTGTTCAGTGATTCCTTTTCTGACTATCTTGTTTTGCAGGCTGTCCTTGATGCACACGATGCTGTAATATCTGCAATGAAACCTGGAGTAAACTGGGTGGATATGCACTTGTAAGACTTGATATTAAACTTTTCTGTTAAAACAATTGTAATATGCATGTCTTGTATGTGTTTTATGGGAGGAAGGATAGGGTGTCCTCTTTGGGGAACTACATGATTAGAGCATATATGAAAGCATTGAAATAGAGTGGTTTTCATTTCATTTGTTTGAACATCGAACAACCATATGTTGAATTACAGATATTTTAGAAGGCAAAAAAAGAGAAAGAAATCCTTGTGCATTCAAGCCTAAACCAAATGTGGTTCTCAAGAAACCTCAAAGATGTTTTTACTCAATGTGTCATATGGAAACTGAACATCATGTTCTAGAAGTGTTGGTAGACATGCATAATGTATTACTTGCATGCTATTCATAATTGCATTTTCTAAAATATTTTGTGGCATTTCAAGGTTAAGTAGATTATTCATTCAATTGAAAGAATGTAGTTATAATATTTCTGTGTCTTCCACTGATCCTTTTTAAGTTTCCTATATCTTCTCTTCGGCATGACATCTTTATTCTCTCTTCTGCTGCCCCCCAACCCCTGCCTCCCTCCTCAAAATTGCAGATTAGCAGAGAAAATTATACTTGAGTCATTGAAGAAAGGATGCATCATCGTTGGGTAACATCTGTTTTTTCAATGTTACTTCCTCAATTACCTGCAACTTATTCCCTTTATTAGAAGGAAATCTTCTAATTTATGTTTAGTTATGTTATAGCAATGTCGACGATATGATGGCTGAACGATTGGGTGCCGTTTTCATGCCTCATGGTCTTGGGCATTTCCTTGGTATTGATACACATGATCCTGGGGGCTACTTGAAGGTCTTAGTGAATAATAATTTTTATTATGCTCAGTTTCTTTTTCTTGCTTTAATTTATATTTTTAGAGAGCTGCGCATATCACATATGTTTTGTATTACATTTTCCTCTATTGTCTTGAAAATTTGCATATTTTTTTGCAGGGGCTGGAGAGACGAAAAGAACCTGGATTGAGGTCTTTACGTACAGTTAGAGAGCTCCAAGAGGGAATGGTTAGTAATGGTTTTTCTCAGTCATTGGAATTATCCTTTCTTACTTTTTTCTCTTTCAGTAACATAATTAAATCATATGTGTGGGTGATGTAGGACAAATTGGGGGAATTTGGCTATGTATGGTTGTGGTGGGGTTGGGGTTAGGGTTAGGATGATTTGTGGAAATAAGATTTAGAGTTGTTGAAGAAAGGGTCATGGAGTTATGACCGGAATCAAAAAGTGGTTTGATAAGTTATTTGATGGCTATTTAGTATAAGAAAGTATATGGGTTTTAGGGCTTAAATAGGTAAAAGAAAGGACTTGATTTTGGGTTTTAAGGAAAAAGAAAAAGAGAAGAAGAGAGGGAGAACAGAAACGCAAAGGCCAACATGTCTCTATGCTCAAATCAATAATTTTATCAATCAACTCCATCTCCTTTGAATACATTGAGCGCAAATATGTATTAAAACTCTTTCTTGAACTAGTAGTATTAAGACTCGTAGTTTGACTAGTTACTAGTAAACTAAACAACTTATAAAGACTAACTAGGATTCAAAGAAAATAAACCTAAGATACTTAGGATTCCTAGAAAATTCTAGACTCAACTAAGGTATCAAAAATATCCTTCATTCACAGGAGTTGCAGAAATTACAGATTTGCCTCTGACTATGAAATTGACCATAACTAATAAAATAAAATTCCAAATAGAAAATTGTTTATCCCTAAAAGACTTGTACCTAGACCTTTAAAGCAACACAAATTTTACTTTAATTGAACTTCAAAGGTGGACCCCATACAATAATTTTTGAATAGGAAAATTTGCATAGTAATAGCAAATCAATCTTCCATAGTAGCATTATCAATGGGTGATTCTATTTTTGAAATCTAAGACCCTAAAGCATGTGTGTTGCATATGATAATTGTGAAGTTGTTTGATTTCCTTCTGATTTTATTTTATTTTTATCATGCTTCATTTAGACTTATTTTATATGTCAAATTCATAATTAGTTAAAATTTAAAAACCTAAATTGGGATAAGCAGCATCACTTTATCTTCTATTTGGTTGAGAAGTTGTAACTTCTAACTTCTCAGGGCTAATTTATTCAAAGGGAACTGAAATATTTTACATATACTGATATACATTATGTGCCAAACATGTTTGTCAGGGCTGTTCATTGGTATTATAATCACTGATTGTTTAAAGCACCTTTGTATATGCTTTGCCATGAGGATAGATATTCACTTGGGACCTGTAAACTCTATTGCTAAGACGTGGAAAATACACTGGAGGGTCTGGTAATGTTACATTACTTGGAGGGAGGGAGCTCATTTATGTTTAATTGTTCCGTTTGACTGAAATCTGTGATTTATTGATTAATTTTTCTTTTGGTGGGGAAGGATTGATCCGATATTATTTATAAAAAAAAAAAAAAAAAAAAAAAAAAAAAAAAAAAAAAAAAAAAAATTTGATGTTACAGTTATCTACCATCTCTTCCCAACTACTTCATTTATGTTCTTGGCTTTTATCTGTAATATGTCCATATAATTTTATGGATCTTTGGCTTATATGCTTCAGAATATATCATAGAATAATCATTATTCCAATTTCATTGGGGCTTTCTATGTAGGTGATAACCGTAGAGCCTGGATGCTACTTCATTGATGCTTTGTTGCTTCCAGCCATGGAAAGTTCAAATACTTCAAGATTCTTCAATCAAGAAGTAATTGGCAGATTTAAATGTTTTGGTGGGGTTCGAATTGAAAGTGATGTGGTACTCCATTTACCGAAGCTCTCTTTTAACTGGATCAAATAATTTGCTTTCTTTGACATTTGCATCTGCATAATGGTACTGGTTATGTTATGTTTTCAATCTCACCACATAAATCGCATATTAGATTTACCCAAATTAACCTCTAATACATTGGAAATGCAAATTCAGTAAATTTTCTTAAGCCAGTTAATATTTTAACTTATACAATAAACTGTTTTGGCTTATTTCTCATCATGTGCTCATTTTTCTTTCTTCATCAAGTATGCTTTTGAGTGAGCCATATGCAAGGCAGATTTATAAATGTTCCCATATTAAAATTATTCTTGTGCCATTTATATTCCTATGATAGCAATTTATCACTTCATGCATTTCACTTCATATCTATATATATATATATATATATATATATATATATTTTTTGGGTGCTTTTTTTTTGACCTTTTTATTTTTGCAGCATGTCACTGCCAGTGGTTGCAAGAACATGACAAGGTGTCCCCGGAAAATATGGGAGATCGAAGCGGTGATGGCAGGAGAACCATGGCCACTCGATAAGACCCTATAGAGGATGGAGACTGAGTTTAAAAGTCACTGCCTTTGATAATTTGCGCAGGAATGTGCTCTTAACTTGTGACGTTGTTGTAAGGCAACCTATTACCCCGTGAAGTTTAGTTTGAAGTACTGCATTGTGCTTTTAATAATAGGGCCGGATTGAGAAAGCTTTTGAACTCGGTTTCTTTTGATGGAAATATTTTTTTCTGGAAAATGATCGTTTTTTTGGAAAATATATTTCTAGAAAATTGTCTCATTTTCCTATGTTTAATTGTGAAAAATGAGCTAAAAATTATTTTTTTATTGTTTGACATGCATGCAAAATAATTAGTAATTCTTATAATTTCAAATAATTATATGAACATTTTTCTTTCATAAAAACGTATTTCCCAAATGGAAAATATTTTTTATTTCTTTTGGGTTATTCAGGAATCTCATATGGAAAATTGATCCCAAATTCAGACTCTACATCAAGAAAATCAGTCGAAAAGCAACAAGTTTGAGCAAAAGAGTCATTTGGGGAAAAAAAAAAATTTAAGGGTTAGTCAAGAAGACAAGAACGATAAACAGTCGTTCTATGGAGTGAGAGTGAGGGGAGTTACCATTGTGGAGTCTTTTGTTATATGGAGCTTATGACATTTCAGAAGATGTTGTAAAAGTTTCAGAAGATGTTTTAAAAGTTTCAGAAAATGTTTTATGATTTAAAAAGGGTATTGTTTTTGCCAAATATTCAGTTTTTGCAAAAGATATTATTGAAAAATCTCTAACCGTTGGCCCCCCCCCCCAAAAAAAAAAAAAAAAAAAAAGCCTTTAAAAAATCAAAAACATTCTTTGAAATGAAAATTTCCATTGAAACAAATGCAACAATAGCCACAGAACTTTACTCTCGAATAATTAATTTAGTTTTCTAATCAATTGGTTTGTGTTTGTGTGTTTGTTTTTTCTTTTTGTGGGTCCCCGCACTCTAGCAGTGCTGGATGAATTTCTTACACTAAGAATTTGATAGTCCAAGGGCAATTGAAGCAGGGTAGAAAGGTCCTAATGTGATGGTACACTGCTCTTTAGGATTTGTGTATTAGGTTTCTTAATTGAATTCACTCATGCCAATTATTAGTTAAAGCATCACAATCACGTTGATAAAGTTAAGGTAGAATGCCTAAGAAATAGTAACTAAGTTTTGCCTTATCCTATCTAGACTTCTTATTCAAATGATAATATATATGTTGGTATTAATCTTACATTATTCTTTTGGGAGTGTTTTTCCGTTGCTTATGAGAGTGTGAACTTAATGAGGGCCATAACCATTTGAATTGAATGCAAGAACTGGTTTCAAGTGCAGTCAAACAATTAAAAAAGCAAAGAGAAGTTAATGGACCTTCCACCCACGATCATTTTTATGCCCATTGTTTTGACTCAGCTACAATGCCCTCACGAGACATTTCGGTTGAAAAATGATTTTGGATAGATGCAAAGCTTGAAATTGAACCAGGGTACCCATTGAGCTAGGTATTTCTGGCCAAATAAAAAATTGAACCATTTAGTTATTCTTTATTATTGGCCAAATAAAGAATAACTGAAAATTCAATAAGCATCCAACAACCATGAAGTTCTCGAAATAGTTGGTATGATGAGAGGTCTGGAATTTTTAAAGCGCTATAGGAAAACATATTGTTAGAGAGTGGAAAACACACATTTGGGATCAAAATGGAAACTTCTGCTTTGTTTGTCAGCTGTTTGTGAAGAACAATTTTAAAAGTAGTAATAGAATAGCTGGTTGAGTTTTGAGTTGCTGTAATCTATCGTATTATCCAAATTACAATTCTAAAGTTCATAATGGGAAGTTAAGAAGTATGGACATAGACACTAATATGAACACTGTAACATGATAATTCTTGAAAAATTATAACACAACATAGTGGGGATATGTGACTGTTAATTAACTAATATCTTTAGGTATATTTAATTTATTTGTAGGCATATTTTATGTTTTCAAAATATACAACTATCAAATTATATCTACTATCAAAGGAATATATTTTAGATAAAAAATATTTTTATCTCCAACACAATGAGGAGAAAAATTCAACCTGATGCTGAAATTGTCCACGCTATCATGAAGGATATGAGATATACACTGATTTTGTGAAGAAATATAATGAATTATATTCTATTTAAAATAGGGTCTTGAACATTCGTTTTATTGAATTTGATAGCTATTGGGATTTTTGGTTTGATGTAGGTTTGCAGCTCTGCTGCTTGTTTGTATTGTCTGTGTTATCATTCTGTTTGGTGAATAAAATTGCTCATTCATTAAAATAAATTTTAAAAAATTATGCTGCCGCGTGATGGGCTTAATGTTTCTATTTAGCCAGAAAAGAAAAAAAAAAAAAAAAAAAAATCTTCATTGTTTTTGGGGTTTCACACTTCCACAAATGCTTGGACGAGGAATGAGATCATCTGCAATGTTGATACTTGTGTTTAGAATTAACTAGTGATTTCCTCTTTTAAGTGTTAAATTTGGTTTACTTGAGGCGTAGTGACACCTACTCCAAGCTGGAAATATAAAGAGTTTTTTTTTTTTTTTTTTTTTTTGGTACTGGAAATATAAAGAGTTGAACCTACTTGAATTTTTGGGACAATTTTGAATTTGAGGTTAAGTATAAATTTTTTTTTTTTTCAAAATTTAAAATGCCATATATATATATATATATATATATGTATGTATATATATATATAAAACTTTTAAAAAAAATAAATTAAAATCTTAGTGGTTATGGCACCCTTGAACTACCCGTAGTTCTATTCCTAATTAGCTAAATAAAAAAATGAATGGTATTTATTATACACACCTTATTCCACACAACCTTGATAATTTTAATGCAAAATGTGTGTATGCAATTGTGTGTGTAATAGTCATTTCTCATAAACAATTATGTCATGAAGTCTATTATGCATTTGATGTAGAAATTGTTTTACGTGTCCTCTTACACACTAATACAGGAAAATAAATAAATAAATAGAAATTCGTAGAAATACTGTTCAATGTATTTTGAACCCCAACTAGCCTAATCAAATGAAACCAAATCATTGATACAATATGGAACAAATAATTTATTGATGGCATATCAGCTTTTGCCAAGTACACACGTAATTCTGCATATATGAATACATAAAAGCACGCGCACATTGATATTGGAATTTGGAAGTCTAAAATCATGTGATGTCCAAAACTTGCACCACAGCTGCACAGCATCAATCCGTAAGCAGAATAAAAGCACGTAATATCAAAAGCCCCAAATCTCCTCCAAGGCTACAAGGTTAAACAAATAGCCATTAGTTTGCAAAATTAAAATCAATCCATAAGAAATAGTTAGAAACATTATAACCAATCCAACAAAAATTCCCAAACCTTTAGAGAAACTACTGTGATAGCCTCTAGCTGTGAAACATCTTCTGCAATCTTGTAGTATGCACTACTATTGTCACATAGAACCAATCCTTTAGATTGGTCATCAATAGGAAATATGAATGTCTCCAGGAACGGTTTAACATCAAAGAGCCACTGACTCCCCAAAAACCAACAATGAATCCAAGCCCTGTACCAATATAAAGACATTTCCAGAATTCATCTCCATCTTCTTGATAGTTTTCACTGCGATTAGTGTTGGATGTTACATCTTCTGGGCACTTTTCTATAAGTGGAGGTCCACAAAGTCCAAGATTACCAATGAATCTGTCAGAATCAAAGGACTGGAGTTGAGTGCCTGTCGGAATTCTTCCTGAAAATTCATTGTGGGACAAGTTTAGGAAGCTCAAGTAATGTAAAGCAGCCATGCTAGCAGGTAATGGACCTGAAAACCGATTTCTTGACAAGTCTAGAGATTCCAATTGTTCCAACTGACCAATGTTTTGTGGAATCATTCCAGTCAACATGTTTCCTGATAAATTTAATGTTTTCAATTCTATGAGGCTGGATATCTCTTCTGGAAAATTTCCAGTCAATTTGTTGTTTGCAAGATCAATGCTCCTCATTTCTCCAAAATTCTTTCTGTACTCATACACATTCCCTTTCCAACCAACAGTTATATTGAGACTATTGACACCGTCAATGATGTTGTTACTCCCAGAAGCATACGTTCCACCAAAAGTTGTATATTCAGTGCCATTCCAAATGAAGAAGTTGTCGCTCATCATAAAATTTGAAACTTTGTGTGCCATGGCAGTCAAATTATTGAGGCAATGGGGAATGGTTCCAGAAATATTATTTTGAGACAAGTCTAAATGTCTAATATGGACAAGCAAACAAATTTGAAATTGCATACTTCCATGAAATTCATTGGATCTGAGGCTAAGAATGATCAATGAGGACATTTTTCCCCCTATCCAAGTTGGTATCTTCCCAGATAATTTATTATTTTCCAAGCACAAAATTCTTAACATGGTGCAATTTTGCAAGGACCAAGGCAATTCTCCAGACAAGCTATTATAGCTTAAGTCTAATGCTATAAGTTGTGTTAAAGAACCCATAGAGTGTGGAATTTTCCCAGACAACTTATTGTGAGCCAAATTCAGAACTTCTAGTTTTTGCCAATGCATGAAACAATCAGGGATCTCTTCAGATAGATAGTTGCTTGAGAGGTCAAGGACTCTTAAATTACCATCAGAAATTGAGCATACAAAGGAATTTAACCTTGAAAACATATTGTTGGAGAGATTTATTGAGGTCAAATTCGGAGGAAACACTGGTAATGGGCCTTCAAATCTGTTTGAACTGAAATCTATTGTGTGAAGGTTTGAAACTTTAGTGGATATATTTGGCAACCTTCCCTTGATTTGGTTATGAGACAAATTTAAATAGCGTAACTCACTAGGAATGTCCCAGAATGAAGTGGGGATGGTATTTGAAATTTCAGTACTGGAGATATCGAGGAACCAAAGGTTTCTTTGAGTTTTTATCCAATTTGGGAAATCAGGACCCAACTTGCAAGATCTCACATATAGATAGCGCAATTGGAAAGGGGGAACCCAATCAAAGCTGAAATTAAAAGTTAAAGGATTATGACTTAAGTCTAAATACCGCAATTTGGGGAAATTTGATAGTAGGGCTTCAGAAATGAAGCCTTCCAACATATTGGATCGGACAATCAAAACCTCTAGCTTATGTAGGCTTTCAATACTTTTGGCCAAATTCCACTTTAATTTATTGTTAGCAAGAGTTAACCATGTTAATGATGGAAATATTGCAAAATTAGGCACTGACCCCTCAATTTGATTGCTATCTAAATATAAGTTCTCTAATGAATCTTTTAGGCATCCCTTCAAGTTTTTGAAGAACTCAAGAACCTGTCCATTTAGATAGTTCTCTTCCAAACCCAAAGTTCTTAAAGTACATATATCCTCAAACGATTTTGGAATGCCGCCTTCAAGTTGATTATCATCGAGGAAGAGGACCTGAAGAGAATTCATGTTGCTAAAAGCATTCGGAATTGAGCCATTTAATTGATTAGAAGAGAGATCAACATGAGCAAGCTTGGTACTAGAGTTGAACAACCAGGGGAATATCGAGGAAGTCATGTGAGGGTTGCCGGAGAGATAAAGGTAGGTAAGAGATTTAGAGGAATTAATATGCAAAAGAGAAGAGGGAGTGATAAAAGGAAGATCACAATCAATCAACGACAACTCTGATAGCTTTGGTAGACCAGCAACAACTTTCAGCCAATTATTGGCTACACTGAGATTAAGAAATCTTAGGCTGAGGTGTTCTATTGAAACAAGAGGAGAAAGCCAGTCAAGATTTTCAGCAATTTTCAAATAATTCCCACCGAGGTCAAGAGATTGCAAACGGGAAAGGTTACCAAGCTGAGATGGAATTTGGCCACTGAGATTAGCGTCAGTGAGATTTAGGTACTTTAAGTTACTGAGTAAAGTGATAAACTTTGGGAATTGGCTTTGATTAAAATCATTGTAACTCAGGTCCAAATAACTCAAATGATGCAACTCAATTAGTGAAGGACTGATCTTACCTCGCAAAGTTGGCTTATCCTCAGCCTGAAGGTCAAGTTTGATTATATGGCCTGTTTGGTTGCTGCACAGAACTCCTTCCCAGTTGCAGCAATTTTTCTTTGCATATTCAGTCCCCCATGAAGAGAGCCTATTGTTGTCATCAATAAGACCTTTTTTGAACTCAAGGAGTGCTTGTCTCTCCCTCTCTATGCACCACATATTACCGTCTCCAACCCCTGAAATGACTCCAAGAGTTGGTTTCAAGTGCAGAAAAAGCGTAAAAATTGCACAGAGAAGTTTCAGGGACCTTCCACCCATGATAAAAGTCATGGCCAATGATACAAACAATTATAAGTAAAGATCAAGATGCACCGCTAAAGCAATCAGTATTTCAATTTTGAGTTTGCTTTTGGTGCTCTCACCATCCCTTTGCATCAGCTATTTATAAACATAATTGCATGCACGGAAAAAAGATTCATACCCAAACCCACTGGAAATTATTGTATAATATCATAAATGCTTACTTTTTCTTCTCACATAAATGGTAGGTCCTGTCATAAATTTAATTAGTAAGATTCATAATAATGTGAAAATAAGGAGTATGCATTTATAGTACTCCGAAATATTTTATAATTACCCCCAACCCATTTCCAGCAGCCAATTGTGCAAAACATCAATTGCTGATGTAAAAATATGATCGGTTTCTTCACCAATTTTAAACTAGGGGATTCGCTTGTTTTCCAAATTCCCTAAACTAGGGATATTGGCCAGGATGTTTCAAACTATGCCCAAATTAGGGGCATTGGCTCAATGGTTCTCAAAGCATATGTCCTTATTGTTAAAGACAGTCATGATTCTAAAACAGAGCACAAGATGAGAATAGAAGAAGAAGACTCAAACGGCTAGGTAATGACTAGTTTCATATTAGAAACGATGTCATTTAAGTTAGCCCAGTTTATGTTTGAATGAAACGGGACGTTTTGGAGAGATTGTCTATGAGTCAAACCTTCCAGTGCTCTGTTTCCTCATCAAGCTTCAGAGTCACCTTCAGTGCTTGATCAAACTCTCAATAGTCCAGCTCTGACTTCCAGCTGTCATAACCACCTTCCAGCTATCAACCCTTAATCCGCGCCTCATAACGTGGAGTTAGTTAATGTTCAGTTAGATTAGTTTCTGGTATCATCTTCATGTAAATACTATATAAACAATCTTGATGCTTGTATTTTATTAAGTTGTGGAAATACATTTTTCATTTTAACTCTCTCCAGAAATCTCTCTCTCTCTCTCTCTCTCTCTCTCTCTCTCTCTCTCTCTCTCTCTCTCTCTCTCTCTCTCTCTCTCTCTCTCTCTTTCATTTGTTGATTCTTATTTTTCCGCCATTTTTGAATACTCTGTTAAGCTCCAAAACTTTCATGGTATCAGAGCCAAGATTTATGGCTTCTACAAATCCAAATGACACAGCACAATCTGTGCACACAACTCCAACTCACACTACCTCCATTCCTTCTACATCTGTAATCTCAACTCCATCACCATTACTGTTACTATCTAGCATGTCAAACCTAATGTCAATCAAGCTTGACTACACCAACTATATTCCATGGAAACATCAATTAGTTACTATACTAGAAGCATATTCCTTAATTGAACATATTGATGGTACTGCTCCAACACCATCACCTTTTGTTCTTGATGCAGCAGGAAATGCAACGCCAGTGACTAATTCTGAGTTTCAAGCATGGAAAATCAGGGATAAGGCACTTCTATCCTTGATCAATTCAACTCTTACTCCACAGGTCTTTTCAATTGTTGTTGGTGTCACTAGCTCAAGGGAAGTATGGAATACTTTGGAGCAGAGATTTACTTCCACTTCAAGAGCTAATATCTTGAATCTTAAGCTTGAACTTCAAGGGATCAAGAAAAACAATGAATCTGTGAATTCTTTTTTGCAAAAGATCAAAGTTGCTCGTGACAAGCTTCTTGCTGTAGGAGTACCAGTTGACAATGAAGAATTGATATGCATTGTGCTCAGAGGACTCCCTAGAGAATTTGCTCATTTCTGCTCTGCAATTCGGACTAGGAGTGATCCAATCACTTATGAGCAATTTGCAATTATGTTGCAAAGTGAGGAACAAGCTATGACTAACCACTCGGACTCAGTTCCTAGCTCTCTTGCTATGTTTGCCTCTCATGGTAAACAAGGTCCTCATACCTCTTATCAGAATCATAATTCAGGAAAGGGGAGAGGAAGAAACAATAACTCTAGAGGACGAAATGGTGGCAGATTCAGTCATGGTGGAAGTCAACAGTTTTCACCTCACAATCTTTCTCAGAGCTCTCATAATTTCTATCAAAGCTCTCACAATTTCTCTCCTCATGAATTCCATTCCCAGAATTTTCCTTCTCAGAATACCTCACAAGGTTTCAAGCATGAACGCCCATCTTGTCAAATTTGTGGCAAGTCTGGTCATCAGGCATTAGATTGCTACCACAGGATGAACTTTGCTTACCAAGGCAAGCACCCTCCCACAAAACTTGCTGCTATGGCTAGTGCATCCAATGCTGTCATCACTAACAACCAGGACCCATGGCTGGCTGACTCTGGCACCTCGGATCATATCACAGCAAACCTAAACAATTTGTCTATTCAATCTCAGTACAAGGGACCTGAGCAGGTTACAGTTGGAAATGGCCAATCTTTGCCCATCAATCACATAGGTAACACTGCCTTACATACCAAATATCACAAGTTTCTTCTTAAAAATGTACTTCATGTACCAAGAATTGCTATGAATTTACTTTCAGTTCACAAATTCTACCTCCATAATAACTGTTCTTGTTACTTTGATGCCAATATCATCAAAATTCAGGATATTCCTACGGGGAGACTCCTTTACAAGGGCTTGAGTGAGAATGGTGTTTATCCAATCTACTCCAAGAATTTCATCAAGCCATCATCTCAATTCAAATCTGTTTCTTCATGTCAGACTCATCCTTCTACTGCTCCTACCCTTCCTTTAGTTCATTCAAGCTTTCATGTAAATAAACCAAATAAATGGTTGTTGTGGCACCATAGGTTAGGACATCCAAGTGATAAAGTACTGAATATTGCTTTATCTTCCATTGATAGAGTCTGTATTTCAAGTTCTAATAAAACTCTTTCTAATTGTAAGCACTGTTTAAGTGGTAAAATGCATCAGTTTTCTTTCCCTTTATCAGATTTTCGTGCATTTAAGCCTCTTGAATTAGTACATTCTGATGTTTGGGGTCCAGCCCCTGTCAAATCCTCTAATGATTTCCAATATTATGTTCTTTTTGTTGATGCCTATTCCAAGTTTACCTAGCTCTATCTTCTTAAACACAAATCAGATGTTCTTGAAGTCTTTAAGTTCTTTAAAGCTTCTGTTGAAAATCAACTTGATTCTAAGATAAAAATCTTGAGATCAGATAATGGTGGGGAATATACCTCAAATGCATTCAAGCATTTTTGTTCATCACATGGTATTACTCATCAGTTTTCTTGTCCACATACTCCCTAGCAAAATGGAGTTGCTGAGAGGAAACATAGGCACATAGTGGAGTGTGCTCTTACCTTGCTTTCTCATTCTCAGTTATCTCCAATTTTTTGGTCCTATGCTGTTTCCACAGCAGTTCATCTTATCAACAGACTCCCCACTCCAACTCTTCATAATTCTACTCCTTGGGAAGTCTTATTCAAGTCTAAACCAGATCTTACATACCTTAGAACCTTTGGCTGCATCTGTTTTCCCTTACTCAAATCTTACAATGCTCACAAACTCTTACTACATACTTCCCCTTGCATTTTTCTTGGCTATCCTGCTCATTCCAAAGGCTATATCTGTCAAGACCCTGTCAATTTTCGAATCTATATCTCAAGACATGTGCACTTTAATGAACATGAGTTTATTTCATCTCTTGCTTTATCCACTGGTACATCACAGGCCTCTGGCATACATTCCACTCCAACTTCCTTTCCTATACCTTTTATACCTACACAGTCCACTCCTTTATCTTCTGTTACATCCCCATTTGCACAGCCTACTGATACACAGCCTACCTCATCTTTTACACAATCTTCTGCTACATCACCTTCTGCACAGCCTACTGATACACTGCTTACTGCTACACAACCTACTGCACAGCCAACTGATACATCCCATACAGCTACACAGCTCTATACACATTCCTCCTCACCACACATTAGCTCCCCTTCTCCTATCTCACCACACATTAGTCCTCCAACTGTTTCCACTGTCCCTATTCAGGTTCCTATTGCTGGTAACACTCATCCCATGATCACTAGATCAAAGGATGGTATTTTCCAACCAAAGGTTCTTGCTGTTATGACTGATTCAGTCCAGTGTGCTCCATCTAAGAAGGCTCCATCTCCTCCCAAGCCAGATTACACTCTCACTGAACCTCCCTCCTACAAAATAGCAGTTCAGCATCCCCAATGGTGTTTTGCTATGGCTGCTGAGTTTGATGCTCTTCAAAGGCAGAGCACTTGGGTTCTGGTTCCTCCTTCTCCTTCCCAAAATGTAGTAGGATGCAAATGGGTGTTCAAACTTAAAAGAAATAGTGATGGTTCCATTAACAAGTATAAGGCTAGACTTGTTGCCAAGGGGTTCCACCAGCAATTTGGAATTGACTTTGATGAAACTTTCAGTCCTGTTGTTAAGCCTCCCACTGTGAGGATCATTCTATCCCTTGCTGTCCAATTCAATTGGCCACTGAGGCAACTTGATGTAAGCAATGCTTTTCTGCATGGTTTCCTTAGGGAGGAGGTTTACATGGTCCAACCACCAGGGTATGTTGATCCAGCTCATCCTAACCATGTCTGCAAGCTTCTCAAGTCTCTCTATGGCCTTAAACAAGCCCCTAGGGCCTGGTTTGAGAGGTTTTCTACTGAATTGTTGCATCTGGGATTTCAGGCTTCCCTCTCTGATTCTTCTTTGTTCATTTTCAGACAAGGCTCCTTGGTTGTATATCTGTTAGTCTATGTTGATGACATAGTTCTCACTGGGAACAATCCTCAATTCTTGTCTTCTTTGATTGCACAGCTCAGCTCAGCCTTTGAACTTAAAGATTTAGGCCCTCTTAATTACTTCCTTGGCCTTCAGATTACTAGATCTTCCAAAGGTCTTTTTCTGTCTCAGACTAAATATGCCCAGGATTTACTGATTAAGGCCAATATGCATTCTTCCAACCCTACTCGTACCCCATCTGCTCCTAATACCAGGTTGTCTCCAACTGAAGGGTCTTTGCTCTCTAATCCTCATAAGTATAGGAGCTTGGTTGGGTCTCTCCACTATCTGACCTTTACTAGACCTGATCTAAGCTTTGCAGTCCAGCAGGTTTGCCAATTTATGTCTCATCCAACTGATGCACACTTAATTGCTGCCAAGAGAATTCTCCGATATGTTAATGGTACTTTGAATCATGGCATTTTGCTTCAACCTGGTCCTTTTTCCTTATCTGCTTTCTCTGATTCAGATTGGGCCGGAGATCCATTTGATAGACATTCCATCACTGGTTATATTGTGTATCTTGGTTTTAATCCAATCACTTGGAGTGCCAAGAAACAAGATACTGTCTCTCGTTCCTCTACTGAGTCTGAATATAGAGCTTTGGCAACCACCACTGCTGAACTCTATTGGCTTTGCCAGGTCTTGAAGGATCTTGGTATCTATCTTTCTGCTCCTCCCAAGCTCTGGTGTGACAATGTTTCTGCTCTAGCCATTGCCTCCAATCCGGTTTTTCATGCTCGTACAAAACATATAGAGGTTGACTACCATTTTGTTCGGGAAAAGGTCTTGCGCCGAGACATTCAGATCAAGTACATTGCAACCGGTGATCAACTCGCTGATGTCTTTACAAAGAGTTTATCCACTTCTCGGTTTGCTTTTCTTCGCTCCAAAATCATGGTGTCTCTTGACCCCATGGTTTTGAGGGGGGATGTTAAAGACAGTCATGATTCTAAAACAGAGCACAAGATGAGAATAGAAGAAGAAGACTCAAACGGCTAGGTAATGACTAGTTTCATATTAGAAACGATGTCGTTTAAGTTAGCCCAGTTTATGTTTGAATGAAACGGGACGTTTTGGAGAGATTGTCTATGAGTCAAACCTTCCAGTGCTCTGTTTCCTCATCAAGCTTCAGAGTCACCTTCAGTGCTTGATCAAACTCTCAATAGTCCAGCTCTGACTTCCAGCTGTCATAACCACCTTCCAGCTGTCAACCCTTAATCCGCGCCTCATAACGTGGAGTTAGTTAATGTTCAGTTAGATTAGTTTCTGGTATCATCTTCATGTAAATACTATATAAATAATCTTGATGCTTGTATTTTATTAAGTTGTGGAAATACATTTTTCATTTTAACTCTCTCCAGAAATCTCTCTCTCTCTCTCTCTCTCTCTCTCTCTCTCTCTCTCTCTCTCATTTGTTGATTCTTATTTTTCTGCCATTGTTGAATACTCTGTTAAGCTCCAAAACTTTCACTTATTAGGGGCATTGTCCAAATGAAAGTGTCCCATTTACATTGATTATTAAAAAAAAAAAAAAAAAAAAAAAAAAAAAATTCACCTAAAAAGCTAGGGGTATTCGCCCAAATGATCGTCTTTGATTTACATTGTTCCTAAAAATCACTTCCCTAACAAAGAAATTGCAATAAAAGAAAAAGATGCTATTGTTCCTGCCCATGGAAATGGGAAACGATTATTTTTATCTCCTCTGCCATTTTACTTCTTGTTCAACCCAGATACCACTGTATGTTTATCAACACCCCATCCCTGCCAAACTTAAAAGAATAATTTCAGAATGACTTCACAATCTTTGTAATATACACACATTTAGCTTTTAAACAACCAATCATCTCTATTCTCAAAATTAATCCTTCCACAGGTTCAAGCAAAATTTCTACAAATAACACATTTGTATTGAAGTACAACCAAAATCCAATGACAGGCTGCTTAGGCCTATCGCTGAAACTTGTTCATAACAATGAAACAGCCATAAGTTAAAACAGAATACTTCATCCCACCTTTGTACAATCAACAAGAAATCACAGACCCATGATCCTGGCAATTTGATTGCTAGGCATCATGCAAATATGATGACTTCCCCCCATAGCTCCTCAAACAGACACACTGGTTGTTTTGGCTGGAGTCTTTAACTGGGGGCTCTTCCTTGAAGCCTAACATCTTATTTAATGCCCCAATATAGGCCTTGACACTAGAAACAACGATATCCATTCCTGCACCAATTCCACTGGCACAAAAACAAGGCAGATTTTATGTTCTACGAATCTGGACTTTAAAGAATCAAATATGCCAACTATAATTTTACGTGTAAAATGCATGCAAAGGGAACATGACACGCTGATAATGCGGTCAAAAGAAGATTAATGACACTGATAATTATTAGAATTAAGAAAAGACAAAGTTGCTAATGCGTGAAAAAGGATCAGTATTTTACTATTCAGCTTTAGGAACTAGCCAATGATAAACATAAAGACAAGATTAATTTTATTTATTAAACACTTCTTTTTATGAATATTAAACACCTTTTCTATTTACTAAAAAAAAAAACACTTTTTCTACCACCACAAGGTGCTGCTTATTTACACGAATAAAAAATTCACGTGGTTGACATTGACCAACGGGAGACCAAGCTCAAAAATTAAAAGGAGAAGAAAAGAAAAGTAAAGAGAGGAGAGGACCACGTCATATACATAAATATATATATAAAATAAAGCACCATAAATGGTAAGCAAAGCAGCAGTGCAACTGCAGCACCTTGTGGTGGCAGAAAAAGTGTTTAATATAATTATATTTATGAAAAAAAAAAGTGTAATATATAACATTTTGAGTTAGTTTTTGTTTTTGGACAACAGCTCTTTCTTTTCTTTTCTTTTCTTTTCTTTTTTTTTTTTTTCTTTTTGGATTAAAATATTCAATTGGTGATGTAAAATAGAAAATACAAACTTTCCTTGAGAAGTAGTAGAAATCATTCGAAATAGAGATGAAATTGCATGAAAATTGGTGCGAAAAGGAAAATGATGCTGGGAGTAATACTTGTCTTTGGCCAGGACCGAAATCACTTTTCGTGCAAATTTGTTCCTTTAGCTCTTGTCATATAAATTTTTGCTGTTTTTAGTCATTTTTATTTTATATATAATTTTTAATTTTAAAAAGAAGTTAGAATAAAATTCCGTCTGTTCTGAGACATCTCCTAAAAATATTAGGATTTGATTTTGCAATAATCTCAATTATATATATATATTAGTAATATTTCCTATTTTGTCACGTAATTTTATAATTACTGTGAATTAGAGTTTTTAGGGTGGCCCTGAATTTTCTTTTACTACTTAAATGCATTGTAGATTCCAAGACAATTCATTTTTTCAAATTAATGAAAAAATACAGATATTGTCTCTCATTTTTTGGTAATTTACAAACTTTATTACGTTGTGGATTTAAGGAACTCATCAGGGATTCGAAGTTATCTTCTTGAAGTAAACATGTTTTGTTTCTTGTAGCTCCACGCTGTATCAATTGGACAGGGCCTCTAACACATTAGATTAGATATCTTTTAACATAATGGATTTTACATTTGAACTAAATCTAAACTTTATAAAATTTTATTCTAGTACATATCCTTTGAATTTAGGAGATGGTAAGCAATATACTTCTAAGTTGTGTTTGGTTACTTGAATTTGGATTTGAATTATAAAATTGTGGATTTGAAATGCTTTAATTCCAAATCTATAAATGTTAAAACTATTTTATAAATTTCTAAAATTGTATGGGTTTATAATTATTTCAAATTCAAGAATTTTAAGGTTTAAAATTCTTGGTAAATTTGTCAAATCTAAATCTTTAACCTTTTTTAAACTATCCAAACAAGGTACGTATTTGGATTTTAATCACTAAAATCCAAATCCTACCATCCAAACACACCACTAAGAAATTCGGACTATTTATAGACCTCTATTTTATTTGGGGTCTTGAAACACTCTATCCTCTTATTGGTAAAAATTTGTGATAGAGTCTTTGAGGGAGTTATTGCTTTCAGAATATAGGGGCCGTTTGGTAATGTCATTTGTATCTTTTAAAAATACGTGTATGTGAAAAATTTGTTATTACTTTCGAAATATAGGGGCCGTTTGGTAACGTTGTTCGTATTTTTTAGAAATACGTGTATGTGAAAAAAGTATGTAAAAATATATGTAATATTGTTTAAAAACTAAAAAATATTGCATAAATTACCATACCAAACACCCTTCTTTTTGTATTTTTTGGAAATACATGTATTTAAAAAAGTGTGTAAAAATATATGTAATATTGTTTAAAAATTGAAAAATATTACTCAAATTACTATACCAAACGACCCTTCTTTTTTTCTTTTTTTTTCCTTTAGAGTATGTTTGGTTGGGATGAAAATAGGGAGGATGGAAAATAGGGAGAGGAAAATAGAGTAAAAAATGACATTTTTCACTGTTTGGTTGATGAGAGAAAACAAGAAAAATAGAAAATAGGGGGGAAAATTTTCACTCCAGGCCCACTTTTTTTTATCCTTCGAATTTGAGAGGAAAATGAGAGAAAAGTATTGAAAGATGCATTTTACACAAATACTCTCAATTTAAGTTATATTTTTTTCTTTCTTTTCTCTTCCCTGGGCAACAACGTTACACATTGCCACTTTTTTTTTCCAAAATTTTTTTTCTTTTGATTTTTTAGGGTTTAGGCATGATAGTTTATTTTTATTTTTACTTGGATGTGATTTTTTTGGAACATTTTTTTTATTTTTATAAAAAATTTTGGGTGATTGCTTTTTTTTGTGTGGTTATATATCACTTTTTTTTAATTTGACATTATTTTTTAATAAGGATATATAAGTAAATTTATTTAAATTCATTTTTTTATCTCTCTACTTTTTCACTTTTAATCAAATAAAAAAGTAAAAAATAAAATCTTTTCTATTATTCTTCTTCTTCTTCTTTTTTTTTTTTTTTTTTTTTTTTTTTTTTTACCTCTCTAACCGTACGAACTTTAATTTCCGGATCTCAGTCGCTTTGATGATTATGTTAAGCAGACTGGCAACGATTTTGAGTGTCAAGTGTGAACTCAAGAAGGATTGGCGTCAGAATTCATTGTAAGAACTAGTTTCAACTTTCATAAATATGCACAGCTAGAGAAGTTAATGGACCTGCCACCCATGTGATTTTTATGGCAACTACTTTGACTCAGTTTACAATGCCAGACATTGCAGAAAAAAATTATGTAAAAATACAACATTATTTAAAAACTAAAAAATATTACTTAAACTACCCTTCTAAACGCCCTTTTTTATAATTTTCTTTTAATTTCCGGAATCTCAGTTGCTTTGATGATAATGTTAAGAAGAAGAAAGTTGATCACATTTAAGACTGGCAATGATTTTGGGTGTCAGGTGTGAACTCAAGAAGGATTGGCGTCAGAATTCATTGTAAGAACTAGTTTCAACTTTCATAAATATGCACAGCTAGAGAAGTTAATGGACCTGCCACCCATGTAATTTTTATGGCCACTACTTTGACTCGGTTTACAATGCTTTCACACGAGACATTGCAGTTAAAAAATAGGGATAATTACAGTAAATCCACATGTGATTAGGTCTATTTTTATTGTGTCTACCCGTGGTTTAAAACTTATCACTTTGCTCATATGAGGTGTCTTTCGTTAGGGATCTGTTACCCACCTCTCTGTTTGCCGTTAGAAAAACACATTTTTTTTTAAAAACAAACATAACAAAGATCAAAAAGTTAGGACTTTTTATTACTTAAGAACTTCTTTGAGAACAAAATACAGGAATAGCACAGATCAAATGCTCAATGAAATCACTTTTAATCAGGAGGATGACGCAGAGGTGGGAGTATAGGACAATTCCTTCAATAAAGACTTCATCAAATAGTTCCTAACAATCCAATTACATGCTCCACACTTGGAAAACCCATTGAAACGTGGATTAGGAAGCAATTACAGAACTCAAAAAAGAATTCACAAAAGGGTTTATAAATTCTGAAACATTTCAAGTAAGCAAACGATATTAGTCCAATCTCACACTTTTTGATTCAACAATCAGCTCAAACTTCTGGGTTTGTTCAAATTTAAATTTAAAATTAAATAAATACAAAATAAAAAATCCAGAAAAACACAAGCCACAAATCCAGAAAAAAATCATCAACTTCGCGAGATCGCGATCAACTGGAAAAAGTGTGTAAAAATATGTCTAATATTATTTAAAAACTGAAAAATATTGCTTAAATTACCATACCAAACGACCCTTCTTTTTTTTTTTCTTTTTTTTTCTTTAGGTATGTTTGGTTGTAATGAAAATAGGGAGGATGGAAAATAGGGAGAGGAAAATAGAGTGAAAAATGACATTTTTCACTGTTTGGTTGAGGATAAAAAACAAGAAAGATAGAAAATAGGGGGGAAAATTTTCTCTCCAGGTCCACCTTTTTTTATCCTCCTAATTTGGGAGGAAAATGAGGAGAAAAAAGTGTTGAAAGATGCATTTTACACAAATACTCTCAATTTAAGTTGCATTTTTTTTTTCTTTCTTTTCTCTTCCCTGGGCAGCAACATTACACATTGCCTCTTTTTTTTTTTCCAATTTTTTTTTGATTTTTTAGGGCTTAGGCACGATAGTTTATTTTTATTTTTACTGGATGTAAATTTTTTTGGAACATTTTTTTATTTTTATAAAAATTTTGGGTGATTGTTCTTTTTTGTATGGTTATTTGTTACTTTTTTTTTTTTAATTTGACATAATTTTTTAACAAAAATATATTAATAAATTTATTCAAAATTTTTTTTTCTATTTTTTTCACTTCTAATTAAATAAGATAGAGAGAAAATAAAACCTTTCCTATTCTTCTATTTTCTCGTACCTCTAACCATACGACCTTTAATTTCCGGATCTCAGTCGCTTTGATGATTATATTAAGCAGAAGAAAGCTGATCACATTTAAGACTGGCAATGATTTTGAGTGTCAAGTGTGAACTCAAGAAGTATTGGCGTCAGAATTCATTGTAAGAACTAGTTTCAACTTTTCATAAATACGCACAGCTAGAGAAGTTAATGGACCTGCCACCCATGTGATTTTTATGGCTACTACTTTGACTCAGTTTACAAGGCCTCCAGAGACATTGCAGTAAAAAAGTATGCAAAAATATAACATTATTTAAAAACTAAAAAATATTACTTAAACTACCCTACTAAACGCCATTTTTTATAATTTTCCTTTAATTTCCGGCATCTCAGTTGCTTTGATGATACTGTTAAGAGGATGAAAGTTGATCACATTTAAGACTGGCAATGATTTTGGGTGTCAGGTGTGAACGCAAGAAGGATTGGCGTCAGAATTCGTTGCAAGAGCATTTGCAGCAGTGTAGCTATATTGTTATAGGATTTTGTTAATGTGTGCCTTAAGGGTACACAATAATTAACTATTTTTGGAAAATTTTTATCGAAAATTGAAAAAGTATTGACAGTTTTTTCAATTTTCGAGAAAATATTTCCAAAAATGAAAGGTTTAATGTGTGCCTTTAGGGCACACATTAACCGGATCCATTGTTATATTGCTATATTTTAGCTACATTGTTGTTAAAATGATGCTTCAGCAATGAAGCTAAATCTAAAAATTTTAACTCCACTGTTATAGTGCACATGTAAAAATAGATGTGCACTGTTCATGAGGAGCAAAAAAAAAAAAAAAAAAAATTATTTTAATCTTCCGGTGCATTAAAATAATGGCACTCTCTTTCTCTCTTTCATTCACTCTCTCTCTCTCATTCATCTCTAAACATCACTCTCTCTCTCTCAATCCGGTCTCTCACTGCCTCACTACGGCCGGCCTCTCACTCTCTCACTCCAATCTCTCACACTCTCAACTCTGATCACCTAAGCCGCTGCTCTGTCACTCCTATCTCTCACTCTCTCAACTCTGATCACCCAAGCCACCGATCCACCCCTTTTGCCGACCCAGCTTGCCGACGTGATCGGTGCTTGCTCGCAGTGGGTTTTTTTTTTTTTTTTTTTTTGCTGTGGATTGCTAGTGGTGGTGGTGGTGATGGTTGTGGCTGTGGTTGTGGCCGTGGCCATGGTTGAGGAAAAAGATTGGAGATTTGGGGTTTTTTTTTTTTTTTTTCCTACTGTGGACTGGTGGTGGTGGTGGTGGTGGTGGCTGTGGTTGAGGCCGTGATTGAGGAAAAAGATTAGAGATTTGGGTTTTTTTTTTATTTATTCCTGCTGTGGACCGGTGGTGGTGGTGGTGGTGGTGTTGGTGGTGGTTGTGGCTGTGCTGATGGTAGAGGTGTTTGTGGTTGGTTTTTTTGGGTAGTGAGATATATTATTTTATTGTAGTGATTATATTATTTTATTGTGATGTATATATTATTTTATTGTGTTGAAAGCCAAAATAGATCCACTGCTGCAGCATGTATGTAGGTAAAATAGATAAAGTAAGTTTTGGTGAAACTAAATAACTAAAATTATAGATTTACTGTTATGGAGGCTCTAAGAACTAGTTTCAACTTTCATAAATATGCACAGCTAGAGAAGTTAATGGACCTGCCACCCATGTAATTTTTATGGCCACTACTTTGACTCGGTTTACAATGGTTTCACACGAGACATTGCAGTTAAAAAATAATTATTGGGCAGAATCAAAACTTGTGTTTTTGCAGTTAAGAACATGCAAGAAAAGAAAAGTAAATTTTAATAATTTAATTTGTGCATTTTTTTTTATGTGTTTTGCTAACGAGTATCTTTAAGGCACTCAATAATAATCCATTTTAAGAAAATTTTAATATCATTTTTATAGAAAATAAAAATACTGGAAAAAACGGCTCGCGATTTGGGCTTCAAACGAATAAGTTATGGCCTTTTTACGTTTGCTGATTTTGCTGATATGCGATTTTGGATCAATCGAATCTGTCTTTTGATCGATCGAACCAACCAGCTTGTAACTCATTAGTTTTTATCCCAAACTTGAGTTTTTTGTCTTGGGCTTCAATGTAGACCATTCTAAACTAATAAGACTTAGTTTTTGTCATGTTTTGTCATGGTTTGCCAACATTACAAACTCAAAACCTAACAAAAAATCATCTCAACTTTTGACTTCTTCTTTTAAATTTCAAAAACTACTATTTTGTGACAAAGAAAATTTTCTTTAAAAAAAACCAGATCTGTATTTAATGAAAATACATACCAGTTTTATATTTTTTTTTTTTTTTTAAAAATCAAATTTGTATTTAATGAATATACAGATCAGTTTTATGTGTAAAAAAAATCAGATCTATATTTAATGAAAATACAAATCAGTTTTTATGTGTAAAAAAAATTAGATCTGAAAAATTCAGATTAGTTTTGTGTGTTTAAAAAAATCAGATCTGTATTTAATAAAAATATAGATTAGTTTTGTGTGTAAAAAAAAATTAGATCTGTATTTAATAAAAATACAGATCAATTTTTATGTGTAAAAAAAATTAGATCTGTATTTAATGAAAATACAGATCAGTTTTTAATTTTGAAAATCATATCTGAAAAATTCAGGTAAGTTTTTAGTTTAAAGAGATCTTTGTTAATTAGCAGATTTTGAGATTCAAGAGAAAGATTACAACAAAAATTTACTAAGAACATATTTAAAGAAAAGTTTAAACAAAACATGGCAATTACATCAAAAATCAGAAATAATAAAAACATCCTAAACCTATTCATGCATCATCAAAAAATAGAAAGGAACACACAAAAAAAAAAAAAAAAAGAGGAGAAAGAAATAAACTACCTCTTGCATGAACGTGTTCTTCTTAATGAAAGGATATTTTAGGACTCAAAGAAATTTATTCAATTCTCTTTGAAGCCTAAAATATTTTGCATACAGAAAAGAAATTCCTAAGGAAAGAACCTCTAGAACGTCTTTAACATAAGAGGGAACAGAAAAGAAGAGAAGAGCCAGAAAGAGGGGGGGGTCAGAAAGCGTGAAAAAGTATGTTGAATTTTGAGAGGCACCCTCTATTTATAGGGGTGAGAATGCTTCGAAAAATTAGCTAAATGATCATATACGAATTGGGACACGTCCTTATCTCTAAAAAATCGAAAAGGATAAGGTTTATCTCAATCCAGAAGCCCTCGGGCCGTGCCTCGCATTTGTGCCAATCGGCACTTGGAAAGTGCCGAATGGCCCTCTTGGGTGCCGGACCCGTGTTTGAGTTTTGGTCCATTTTGGACTCCTGTTTTGAGGTTTTTTGAGCCGGGACTTGCACTTAGATGCGTTTTTAATCCATATTCTAGAAATTAAACTCCTTTTCTGATAATTTAGGTTTTTTCAGCAATAATTATCTTGTAGATAAATACTCCAAAAAGTCTTGATTATCAACAATTTTGTTGTTATCTGATTATCCTCTTTATTCCCATGCATGCAAGCTTATTTTTTACACTAACTAACAATCAATCACAAAATTATTTAATTAAATTTAATTGCTCAACCAATCAGAATTAATTTAAATTAATCATGCGTGGTCGGTTCCACCCAAACAAAATGCATATAGACCGTGCAAACTTGATCATGCGATATCTTTCAATCTGACGGTCCGATTTGGAAATCCAGCATACCGTTGCGTCCGATAGAATCTCAAGATCATTTTTATGATATGCAATGAATGAATTAATGCATGTAATGCAATCATGAATTTTGGGTATATGAATGGTTATTCGAGCCATCTTCCTTGATTAAATTATGGGTACAAAATCGAGTGTCTACACAATGGTCTTTTGGAACTAACTGAGTAACATATTAGTCAAAAGATGGAATGGTGGCTTCCCAAATTTTTGTATCAATGATTTGAAAGCAAAACTTGTACTTAATTTGCAGCCAGTTTCAGTTCTCAACGCATGAGTCATGCTTAAGAATTTTCCCACAAGCCACTGTTCAAGGTCACACATGTGGTCTAGTATTGGTCTAATTAAAAATTTAAACTTGTGTTACAACTTACAGATTTAAATTAGAAAAAATATATATATATATTAGATAGAATTACTTTTTTTTACATAACTATAGCTATTACTTTTTTTTTTTTTAATGCTATATGTGTATTTATTTGTTTCCATGCTCCATTATTTTCCTGCAGAGGTTCCTTTGGGAAGCTTGGCATGATTTAAACCTTATCATCTTGATCATAGCTGCTGTATTGTCATTGGCACTTGGAATTAAAAAAGTGGTGTGTTTGGTGTTTTTTTTTTATAGATCATTTTCATTGTGAGGAGTGTCAATTAATGGCATTTGTTTTTTGAACCATCCTTATATAGGTTCTAGGCTGTTGTGATTTATATTTCATATCATGTGGAGTATGGCCGTGTCTCTAGGTTGAAGTTGGATGTCTTAGCCTATATTAGCTGTTTAGTGTCCATATACTAATGCAACAAAAACAAAAGTATTTGTTGTGGCAGCATACAGTTTACTTTAGTACTTTTCATTGTGACAACTTACGCTCAATATTTTAGCCTTTAGATTTATTCCATGGATAGAATTAATTTCTGAAAAATAAGTACCTGTCTCATGCCTTAGAATGTCAGTAATCATGCTATAATGAATCTGAAAGTTTTGGCTTGTATTGAGAACCCACTCTTGAGACTATTCTTTGTAGAACTATGATGTGTTGATGTGCTGCTGCAACTGAAGTCTGCAGGTGTGGCCTTGCCTTGTTCCTGCCATTCCACACAAGTACTGCTGCATTGAGAATGAAGTCTTTGGAAGCATCAAGCTAGGTTATAGTGCGCATTGTCCTAGGTTATAGTTAGTAGTATTCTAGGTTGTCTGGTACATGCAAGCAGTAGGATCAGATCATGATCAATTAGCCATGTGCTTATTGTAATTCTAGCATGTGTGTAATTAAGAAATGACATGTGAGTTTTGTGCTTGTATATAGGTATGTGATTTACTTTCTATATGATTTAACATAAAGATTGTATGGTGTACTTGGTTGAAATACTGCTAATTAAAATGCACCCTTTGTAACCATTACTTGATAATTAGTAATAACTAGTCGCTAACCCGTGCAATACACGAAATAAAATCTTATGAAAGTATAGTTTGTACATATATTAGTTAAAAATGAATAAAAATCAATATTTATTATATGAAATAAAGATACACATATTTTGAAAAAAAAAAAAAAAAAAAAACCAAATTGTATGTGTGTGTGTATGTATGTATATATATATATATATATATAAAGATGAAACAAAGGTGAACTATTTATATTTCTATCATATTTAAAATTTTATAAAATATGGAACAACAAAATAAAACAACAATATTGACAAAAAGAAATTTCTAAGTTTCATCAAGGCTTTTAGGGAAAAAAACGCAAATAAAGTAATATAAAAATAACATTTTATAACACAAAGCATTCATCCATAAAAACAAAGATGTACGTGAGAATAAAAAATCAAGATATTTTAGTGACATCCATTACCTTTTAGCTTCTTTTTAGCATTTACTCCATCTGTAAAAACTCTAGCGCCTTATAAAAACAAAAGGATAGAAATGGTAGAGATAGTTAACCGCATAGAAGGTTTTAGTGTAGTATTGTATATATAGTAGTAGGTTAGTTTGGTTTAAAACTCTACACGTTGTTGAGTAGTAATTGATTTAAAACTCTTCAGTTGGCTGAGTAGTGGTCAATTCAAAACTCTCATTTTGACATAATTAATTAATAAATTAATAAAACAATAATGAGTAAAATTGTGGGACAACCAAAATAGTCAAACTTCTTTAGTTTGGTTTAAAAATCTCCATGTTGTTGAGTAATAGTTGGTTTAAAACTTTCCATGTCACTAAGTAGTAGTCAGTTTGAAACTCTATGTTATTGAGTAATAGTTGATTTAAAACTCTTTAGTGTGAAGAGTAGTAATTGATTTAATAAATAAATTAATAAAAAAAAATGATGTTTAACATTGTGGGACTACCAAAACGTATGTTTTCCAAAACCTAAAATAAATTAAAAAATAAAATAAATTAATGAAAGCTGTCAAGTGTTCTCTTCGTATGGAGATGTGTTCAATCAATTTATACTATTTGTTCTCAATTCTTCAATGTATCTCATGCTCTATTATTATCCTATTTTGTAAAAGAAGATTGGAGATATACTACCTATTTGCCCTAACTTCAATAGGTTTATGATTACCCTTGCTCCTATATCATGGCCAAATTGTAAACTCACATAGAGAAGACAAACATCGACATTATCTAAGTGTTTTATCTGTCGTGGGATTTCGATGCTAGTCTGGGACTTGGGAAAATACCAAAAAAAAAATAAATAAATACCAGAGAAAAACCATTAAGCAAAAATAGAAGTATTAGAAAAACTTAGATGGAAAAAGGGACATACCAAGATTAGGGTTTGTTAGTTGTAGATTTAGATTTGTAAAAACACCACCTTTAGCACCATGATACTTGTCCTAGGCCTCCCGTCAAGTCTGATGGGCAATCAAGAAGCATTGATTTGGGAGTGTTGGTTGGAATGTAGGGACTATCATGGAGCAAGGAAGAGAAGGGAAGTCTTACGTCCAGGGTTTGAGGAGGGACAAAAAAAAAAAAAAAAAACATTTGAGAGAGGGAAGGTTGTAGTGGGTTGCGTTAGAGAAAACCTAGAATGCTTGGCTTTTATCTGGTTTTGTTATTGAGTGAAATAGAGTTTTTAATTTTAATTTTAATTTTTTAAATTGTGCTGACGTGGAAAATTGTGAGAGTTTCAGAAGTTTCGGTTTTTAATTTTAATTTTTTTAATTGTGCTGACATGGAAAATTGTGAGAGTTTCAGAAGTTTCGGTTTTATATATATATATATATATATATATATATGTATTTATAGATTATTATTAATTAGCATGATTAATCATTAAAAAAAAATTATGGTGCACTCTTGCTTGCTTTTAATATTTCAATTAAGAATTCTTGTTTTGCATGTATTGCAGGTCACATATTATGAGAAAGATTTTTTTTTCCTACTCTTTATAACCTTGTTTAAGACAATTTGAAGGAATTCTACATATGGCTAGAAGTTTTGGAAACAATGGAGCTTTTGCAAGAGAAGAATCGGCTAGAAGTACTAGAAACTACAGAGCTATTGCAAGAAAAGAGTCAGTTGGAAGTGCTAGAAACAATGGAGCAATTGCAAGAAAAGAGTTGGCAAGAAGTGCTAGAAACTATGGGGCTATGGCAAGAAAAGAGCCAGCTGGAAGTGCTAGAAACAATGGAGCTATTGCAAGACAAGAGTCAGCTAGAAATGAAATGAAATGATTTGATTTACATGCATTCTTATTAAATTTTTGTGTAACTTACCCTTACTGAGCTGTGTAGCTCACCCCTTCCACTCTTTCAGTCAACAGGTTTTATTCTAGAGCAGAGAGAGTCTTAGTCGAGTTTTGGAGGGAGCTAGTTTTAGTTTTAAAAGTATAGATCCTAATTTAGAAATTTGATGTTTAGCTCTATAGTATTGTGTACTTTAGGATCTTTTGATTAGAGTTGTATATTTTAGTGTAATTAGAGATGTATTATGCGAAAGTGTGGAAATTGAATGACTGGTGGATTATGTTATTCCTTGAGTACAGCGTAGATGCTCTGAATATTAAGTGAAAATTTTATACCAAGAAAGTAAAGAAATAAGAATGAAAAGAAAGGGGAAAGCTTTTGTTTAAAAGTTTAGTTGGTTCTTATTAATATCAGATTCAAGCTTGATATTAACATGCCAATCATGGTCACAAATTCAGGTATCGGGTTTGAGACGTGACAGTAAGAGTTCTTAAAATTATATCCATTCATTTTGAAATAAATTGATTGAATTTTGTATGTTATCACAATGTGTTTTGCGTGCATAGTATTATAATACCGACACACTCATTATTATGTTTGAAATATTATTTTCTTATTGGAAAAACTTCCTCCGAGATCCACATAACAAAAGTAGATAAAAGAAATGTTTATATATATATATATAGGTGAAAATGGCCAAATACCACCATTTTCAGAAATTTGTAGCAAAAAAGCACTGTTTCGAAACTTATTAGGGAAATACCACTTTTATGGTACTCGAGTTTAAGAAACTCGAGTTCCTAGAAGTTTTGCCATCGTGGCATTGCTGAGGTGGAGATTGGGCAATTAAAAAAAAATAATGTGGTACTCGAGCTTGGTATACTCAAGTACCATGCAACACAATACTCGAGTATATCAGGCTCGAGTACCTTTTATAAATAAAATGCTGTTTATTTTATTTTTACGGTACTCGAGCTCACCAAGCTCAAGTACCTTGTAACTTTTTTTTTTCTTTGGGATTATTGACAAATAAACATAAACATAAAATGATGTTTATTTTATTTCTACAGTACTCGAGCTCACTAAGCTCAAGTACCTTGTAACTTTTCTTTTTCTTTTTTTTCTTTTTTTTTTTGGGATTATCAACAAATAAACATAAACATAAAAATAAATAGCTTTTTTATGTTTTTATTTATTTAAATAGAAGCATTGTAAAATATAGAGATTTTAATTTCAAAATATGAATTTAATTTCTACATTAAGTAAAACTGTTCACTATTTTCTCATAAAAATTGTTCACTGTTTTCTGCATAAACTATTTCTAGCATTCTGCATAAAATTATTTTCTGATCAGCATTATTTAAAAAAAAAAAAAAATTCACTCTCTTTTCTGCGTAAATTATTTTCTGTTCACTATTTAAAAAATTGTTCACCGTTTTCTCATAAAACACCTAGTGAAATCGTGTCTTCTGAATTTAAACGCCAAATCTAAATGCTTTTTCATGTTTGAATTTCACAATAATCGAATCTATTTTTCTGCATTGATAAAACAGTTAATAGTTTTAATTAATGCGAAAAACAGATTTTATAAATGCAGTAAGCAGATTTGAGTACTGTAGAAATAAAATAAACATCATTTTATGTTTCTGTTTATTTGTCGATAATACCAAAAAAAAAGTTACAAGGTACTCGAGCTTGGTGAGCTCAAGTATCGTAAAAATAAAATAAACAACATTTTATTTATAAAAGGTACTCGAGCCTAGTATAATCGAGTATTGTGTTGCATGGTACTCGAATATACCAAGCTCGAGTACAACATTATTTTTTTTAATCGCCCAATTTTCACCTCAGCAATGCCACGGTGGCAAAACTTCTAGGAACTCGAGTTTCTTAAACTCGAGTTCCAAATGGTACTCGATTTCGCCAAACTCAAGTACCATAAAAGTGGTATTTCCCTAATAAGTTTCGAAATAGTGCTTTTTTGCTACAAATTTCTGAAAATGGTGGTATTTGGCCATTTTCACCTATATATATATATATATATATATATATATATATATATATATATAGTAGGAATATAAAACTAGAATCACTAGCCATCCTCGTTCTTTTTCCCTTTTCCATCTCAGGCAGAGTTATCGATAATATTTTTTTTATGCTATTAATGTTTGGTTGGCATAGCTACAATTAATTTTGCTATTAGAGTTAGGTTATGGGCTTTTTAAAAGAGGTGGCACATTTTAGATCCAGATTAAACTTTAACATGGGAAAATAAGTTCATAAAAGATTTGAAATCCGTAGAATTACCGTTCAACCTATGTCAAACTTGAACGCCAACTAACCTATTCAAATGAAACCAGATCATTAATCGAATATAAAACAAAATTTCATTGATGGCAATTCCAGCTCTTGCCTAGTACACACAAAATTTTACATATATATATATATATATATATATATATTACACACACAAACTGACATTGGAATTCGAAAGTCTTCTTTAAAGTTTGCACCCCAGCATGATATCTTAAGCGAATGAATAGGACGTAATATCAAAGGCAGGAGATCTCCTACAAGGTTAAACAACAGTCATTAGTTTGCAAAATTAAAATCAATCCAACAGAAGAAATAGATAGAAACATATAACTGAGTTCGAAATTTTTTCGCAAACCTTTAGTGAAGTTGTGATAGCCCTAGTTGTGAAACATCTTTAGCAATATTTTAGTATGCACCACTATTGTCACGTACAACCAATCCTTCAGGTTGATCAACATTAGGAAATATGCATGTCTCCAAGAACGGTTCAATATTAAGGAGACACAGACTCCCCAAAAACCAGCAGCGAATCCAAAACCTGTACCAACATAAAGACACTTCCAGAATTCATCCTGATCTCCTTGATGGTTTTTACTTCCTCCATCTTGATCTTCTTGATGGTTTTTACTGCCTCCAACGTTGGATGTTACATCTTCTGGGCACTTTTCTATAAGGGGAGGTCCACAAAGTCCAGCATTACCCATGAATTTGCTAGGGTTGAAGGACTGGAGTTGAGTGCCTGTTGGAATTCTTCCCGATAATTTATTATAGGACAAGTCAAGATAGCCCAAATAATGTAAACCAACCATGCTAGCAGGTAATGAACCAGAAAACCGATTTCTCGACAAATCCAAAGATTCCAATTGTTCCAACTTACCAATGTTTTTAGGGATTATTCCAGTCAACATGTTTCCTGATAAATTCAATGCTTTCAATTCTATGAGGCTGGATATCCCTTCTGGAATATTTCCGGTCAATTTGTTGTTTGCAAGATCAATGCTCCTCATTTCTCCAAAATTCTTTCCATACTCATACACATTTCCTTTCCAACCAACAATTATATTGAGACTGTTGTCACTATATTTTCCATAATCAGTATAAAAACTATATTCAGGGCCATTCCAAGTTGAGTACTTGTCAGTCATAACATCTGAAATTTTGTGAGCCATCGCAGTAAAATTATTGATGCAGTGTGGAATGGTTCCAGAAATATTATTTTGAGACAAGTCTAAATATTTAATATGGATTAGCAAACAAATCTGTAACCCTATGCTTCCATGGAATTTATTGGATCTAAGGCTAAGAATGATCAATGAGGACATTGTTTCCCCTATCCAAGCTGGTATCCTCCCAGATAATTTATTCTCTCTCAAGTTCATAAATCTTAACATAGTGAAATTCTGGAGGGAGGCAGGCAACTCCCCAGACAAGCTATTGTTGCTCAAGTCCAATGCTATAAGCCGCATTAAAGAACCTATAGAGAGTGGAATTTCCCCAAACAATTTATTGTGAGCCAAATTCAAAATTTCAAGTTCTTGCCAATGCATGAAACAATCAGGGATCTCTTCAGATAGATTGTTGCTTGAGAGGTCAAGGTGCATCATACCCCCAGTAATTGAGCACATAAATGAATTTAACCCCGAAAACTTATTTTTGGAGAGATTTAATGAGGTCAAATTAGAAGAAACTGCTGGTAGTGGGCCTTCAAATCTGTTTGAACTGAAATCTAGTATGGCAAGGTTTGAAAATAAATTGTATATATTTGGCAACCTACCCTTGATTTCGTTTTGAGACAAATTCAAATAATGTAACTCAAAAGGCATGTTCCAGAACCAAGTAGGGATGGTATCTGAAATTCTAGTATTGGAGAGATCGAGGAAGATAAGGTTTTTTTGAGTTTTTATCCAATTTGGAAAATGAGGACCCAACTTGCAAGATCTCAAATATAAGTCATTCAATTGGAAAGGGGGAATCCAATCAAAGCTGAAATTTGAAGTGAAAGAATTAGAAGATAATTGTAAATAATACAAATTCGGAAAATTTGAAAGTAGGGTTTCAGAGATAACGCCTTCCAACATATTTGAACGAAGATCCAAAAACTCTAACTTATATAGAGTTTCTATTTTTTCAGCCACAGACCCATAAAATTTATTGTTAGAAAGATCTAACTCTCTCAATGATGGAAATTTTGCAAATTTAGGCATTGGCCCCTTAATTTGATTCCCACCTAAATGTAAGCTCTCTAATGAATCTTTTGTGCATCCTTGCAAGTTGTGGAAGAATTCAAGAACTTGTCCATTGAGATTGTTGGACGACAAATACAATAAATGTAAAGTACATATATCTCCAAGGGATTTTGGAATGCCACCTTCAAATTGATTATCATGAAGATAGAGTCGCTCGAGAGAATTCATGTTGCTGAAAACATTTGGAATTGAACCTTGTAATTGATTAGATGAGAGATCAACATAAGCAAGGTTGGTACTAGAATTCAACAACCAAGAGAATATGGAGGAATTGATGCAAGGGTTGTTAGAGAGATCAAGATAAGTAAGAGATTTAGAGGAATTAATATGCAAAAGAGGAGATGTGGTGGCAAGAGGAAGAGAACAATTATATAGCCACAACTCTGATAGGTTAGGGAGACCACTAACAACTTTCAGCCAATCATTGGCTACACTAAGATTCAAATTACTTAGATCAAGGTGTTCTATTGAAACAAGATGAGAAAGCCATTCAAGATTTTGGACAAGTTTCAAATTATTCCAACTAAGGTCGAGATATTGCAAGTGGGAAAGGTTACCAAGTTGAAATGGAATTGGCCCACTTAGATTGGCGCCATTTAGATCAAGGCGCTTTAAGTTACTGAGTGAACCAATAAACTTTGGGATCTGACTGTTATTAAAATCATTGCCACTAAGACCTAAATAAGTCAAATGATGCAACTCAATCAGTGAAGGACTTATCTTACCTCGTAACCCATAAAAATCAAGATGAAGCTCAAGTACATGGCCTGTCTGGTTGTTACAGTGAACTCCTTCCCAGCTGCAACAATTTTTCTTTGCATCTTCACTCCCCCATGAAGAGAGCATATTGGTGTTATCAATAAGGCTTTCTTTGAACTCAAGGAGTGCTTGTCTCTCCCTCTCTATGCACCACACGTTATCGTCTCCAACCTTTGAAATGAATCCAAGGGCTGGTTTCAAGAGCAGTAAAAGAGTAAAAATTGCGAACAGAAGTTTATGGGACCTTATACCCATAATCAATGCCATGCCCGATGATAAAAACAATCAAAATGAAGATAAATATGAGAGAAAGCACAACTAGAGCAATCAATGTTGCAATTATGATTTTGGTTTCTGAGCTCTCGCAGCCCATAGAATCAATTATTTATAATAGTTGTAATTTTTCTTTTTGTTGAATTTTATGTGTAAATGCATGCAAAGGGATCATGACACGCTGATAATGCGGTCAAAAGAAGGTTGACACTGATATTATTAGAATTAAGAAAAGATAAAGTTACTAATGCGTGAAAAAGGATCAGTATTTTACCATTTTTTCAGCTTTAGGAACTAACCAATAATAAAGATAAGGGCAAATTACAGCTTACACATGTGGTTTTGCTGAAATTTAAATTGTCTATCTGTTATTTGAAATTTGACATTTTACTCACCTCAGGTTTGGGAAAAATTTGAATTGCCTACTTGTTATTTGAAATCCAATGCTGCAAGTGTTCCACTGAATTATTTTTATCTTATTTGATCTTGTATTTTTATATTTTTTGTGTTTTTTAAGAAGAGAGATATAAAAGTAAAGTAAAATTACATATTTAGCCCCGTTTTTATTGGTGGTGAGTTATAGAACTTTAACTGAGCTAATCTCTAGTAGGTAAAGTATCAAATTTCAAACCACAAGTAGGCAACTTAAATTTCAGCCAAACTACAGGTGGGTTTAGTTGTAATTTGCCCTAAAGATAAAGACAAGATAAATTTTATTTAGTAAACACTTCTTTTTAATGAAGAGCAAGACTTAGCTACAGTACTTAGGTTCACTTTTTAAGATTCTGCCATGTAGATTTTTTCTCATGGGTTGAAAGTGTATTTTTTAGTTAAATAGCCACATGGTTGAATTTGAACAGAAGAGTCTAAGGAATAGCACCTAAGGTACTGTACCTAAGTTTTGTCTTTTAATGAATATTAAACACTTTTTCTATTTACCAAAAAAAAAAAAAAATCTACCACCACAAGGTGTTGCTTATTTACGCAAATAGAAAAATTCATGTGGATGACATTGACCAATGGGAGACCATGCTCAAAAATTAAAAAGATAAGAAAAGAAAAGAAAATAGAGGAACATGGGCCAAAATATTACTGTTTACCGAAATATAATCAATCTACCACTGTTTGCAGAAATATTTAGGGATCTACCAATTTTTGGGTACTCAAGTTTTCCATGGTACTCGAGTTTCCCAAACTCTAGTACCCAAAAAGTGGGAGATCTCTAAATATTTCTGAAACAGTAATAAATTGATATATATTTCGGTAAACAGTGCTGTGCCATTTTGGCCGAGGAACATGTCATATATATAAAAGCACCGTAAATGGTAAGCAACGCATCAGTGCAGCACTTTGTGGTGGCAGAAAAAGTGTTTAATACAATAATATTCATTAAAAAAAAGTGTTATATATAATAATTAAAAAATTCTCATTTTTTTTGCCCGACAACAATGACACATTTTGAGTTAGTTTTTGTTTTTGGACAACAACTTTTTTTTTTTTTTGGATAATTGGTGATGTAAAATAGAAAATACAAACTTTCCTTAGGAAGTAGTAGAAATCATTGGCGATAGAGATGAAATTGCATGAAAATTGGTGCGGAAAACAATGTTGGGAGCAAAACTTGTCGCCTTTGGCCACAAACGAAATCACTTTTTAGGCAAATTCGTTTGTTTAGTTCTTGAATTATACATTTTTGCTGTTTTTAGTCATTTTTATTTTATATATAAATTTTTAATTTAGAAGTCAGAATAAGATTCTGTTTGTTTTGAGACATCACTTAGAAATATTAGGATTTGATTTTGCAATAATCTCAAATTTGTATTTTTTTTTTTTAGTAATTGTTCTTATTTTATCACCTAATTACGTCATTAGTTCGAATTAGGGTTTTTAGGGTGGCCCTAGATTTTCTTTTATTACTTAAATGCATTGTAGATTCTAAGACAATTTATTTTTTCAAATTAACAAAAAATATAGACTTTGTCTCTCATTTTTTGGTAAATTCCAGACTTTATCACGTTGTGAATTTAAGGAAACCCATCATGAATTCAAGGTTATCTTCTTGAAGCAAACATGTTTTGTTTCTTGTAGCTTCCACACCACATCAATTGGACAAGAGCTCTAACGCATTAGACTAGATATCTTTTAACATAATGGATTTTTACATTTGAACTAAAACTAAACTTTACAAAATTTTATTCTAATACCTATCCTTTGAATTTAGGAGATGATAAGCAATATACTTCTAAGTTGTGTTTGGTTACTTGAATTTGGATTTGAATTTTAAAATTGTGGATTTGAAATGCTTTAATTCCAAATCTATAAATGTTGAAACATATCTTATAAATTTCTAAAATTGTATGGGTTTAGAAATTATTTCAAATTCAAGGATTTTAAAGTTTAAAATTCTTGGTGAATTTGTCAAATCCAAATCTTTAACCCTTTTTAAACTATCCAAACAAGGTATTTGAATTCAATCACTCAAATCTAAATCCTGCCATCCAAACACACCACTAAGAAATTCACACTATTTATGGCCCTCTATTTTATTTGGGGTTTTGTCCAAGCTGAATTATATAAACTTACAGTTCTCTTAATCTCTTGAAGCACTCTGTCCTCTTATTGTGAAAAAATTGTGATTTTGTCCAAGCTGAATTATATAAACTTACAGTTCTCTTAATCTCTTGAAACACTCTGTCCTCTTATTGGTAAAAATTTGTAATGGAGTCTTTGAGGGAGTTATTGCTTTCAGAATATTAAAATTTTCCTTTGATTCCGGCATGGCCAGAGGTATTTTTGGACTTTGGAGGGCAATTGCCGCCCCCCCCCTCCCCCCTCCTAATATTTTTAATAAAAAATACTATTATATATAAATACTAATTTTAGTAATTTTGTTATATAAAATTACACTTTGCTATCATTAACAATATCATTGATTCTTTTAAGAGTAATTCTACATTCACAAAATTTTTTACAAACTATTGAGTTAGCAAATTTTTACTAGTTTGCATCTAAGCCCATCACTTACATAATTTTTTAACTTACCAATAACTACTCACTATATTAGTAATTTATAAATAAATAAAAAATTTGTAACTCTAGCATTTTCCTTTTTTTAAATGCCATAAAAAATTATAGATCTAAAATATAAACAATATTTTAAGCCCAAAAGATTTATCCCAACAACAAAAATTACAAGTAGCAAATTTAAAAGACATTAAACCCAATCAACCAATTTTACATAAAATAAATAGCCCGGTCCCTTAAAAAATTTTAAATAAAACAATTTTTTCCTTACTTTGAATGCATTAAAGACACCAAAAATTAAATAAATAAATAAAAACTTTAATGGCCAAGCAAAAGCAAAGCCGAAGACTGAAGCCGCCACAATCAAAAGCAGAGCCGACTTCCTTAACTCTAAATCCTAGCTCCACCTCTGATTTTCGGGATCTCAGTTGCTTTGATGATTATGTAAAGAAGAAGAAAGCTGATCACATTTAAGACTGTGAAATGAAAGGAAAATAAATAATTATTTAGGAGGAACTTAAATCCAGAAGAAGGTAGCATTTGGGTTGAAATAACTGTTGACAATAATCTCACGCTCTGTTTGTTTCAGCAATAATGTTTTCTAGAAAATGAGTCATTTTTCAAAAATAATTTTCTATAAAACTATCTCATTTTCCAATGTTTGGTAGCAATTTTAAATAAGTTGAAAAACAATTTCCTAACTTCCCTTATTTAGCTTGCTATGAGATAAAGTTGTTTTCCAAAAAAATTTAATGGAAAACAATGTCTAAAAATAAGCCATACTTTTTATGTTGACCAAAGATAGTTTTTCTTTGACTCATCTTTTTTTATGCTATCAAATACTGGAAAACACGGAAAACTATCTTTACACAAGGTTTTCCATCGAAACAAACGGAGCGTCAGTAGAATTACATCTGATTAGAATTATGTACAGTGCAGAAGAGCAAGCCAAAGCACTGTCTTTGGGCATGCAGCGACTCCAAATGACTAAGGGCTCGTTTGTAACTAAATTTGAGTAAGGTATTTTGAGTGTTTTTGATGTACGTATGAGTGGAAATGTATGTTAAAATGTGTGTAAGTGTGTTTAAAATATGAAAAATATATGTTGAGTAGGGTTACCAAACGGCCCTAAAAGTTCGGTAGATTCTTATTTTAGACTTCAAAATGCATTCTAGAAGATTTTTGTCTTCTTAATCCATAACACGGCTTAAAAAAAGAAACGCGAAGACGTAGTCCAAGTCGAGGTCAAGGTCGGGGTCATCAGTGGCCGACATTCAACTGATTCTATTGATCTTAAAGTTGGTAGATTTAGGAAAATTTGAGCTTCCAAGCATTGACTACCAACTACTAAGATTCATGCATTTGAGCTTCCAAGTTCCAATGATGATATCAAGTCATTTCAGTTCATCTGACACGCAATACTTGTCAAATAATTAAAAGAAAAGGAAGAAGAAAAAAAAGCATTAATCGTACCATCAATTCTACTTAGAAATAGTTTCATTGAATTTCAATACTTAGCGTTCGCTTTGCCTAAGGATTATATATTAGGCATTTTGTATTTTTTGGTTAGATCTTATAGTACTGTTTATGACCCAGTCAAACTTCAAAAAACACACATAAACAGGTTAGTCATAAGTCCAACGGCACTATTTATAGTTTAAAAATTATTTTACTACAATGCCGTGAATTGCAAAACAATAAACTATAATACTCTTACCAAATCAGGGTCATCAGTGGCCGACATTCAACAGATTCTATTGATCTTAAAGTTGGTAGATTTAGGAAAATTTGAACTTCCAAGCATTGACTACCAACTACTAAAGATTCATGCATTTTAATTCATTTGACACGCAATACTTGTCAGATAATTAAAAGAAAAGGAAGAAGAAAAAAAAAAACATTAGTCGTACCCTCAATTCTACTAGAAATAGTTTCATTGAATTTCAATATTTGCAAAGTGCTTAAAGTTGTAGCTTATTGATGATTTTAGCTTATTTTTTCAATTATTTATGGGTCTCATTGCACTTTTTGATACTATTTATGAGTCTCACAATACTATTTAACTTTTTTTTAACTTTTTTTTTTTTTTTTTTACACTTTCAGCAAAAAGTTTTCAACTTCAGCTGTTCCCAAACAAGCACTTTCTATCCAAGCATGTTAGGGTCTATATGGCAGGAGGATTTTTGTTTTTATTTTCAAAATAGTATGAAAACAATTTTCAAAAAACTGAAATTGAAACTAGTTTTCAAATAATAATTTTTATCTATCTATCTATCTATCTATCTATCTATACTACTATTAATAACAGGATTTCCCGTTTGGTTTTCAACATTTTACGTACTAAAATACTCTCACACAAATTCTTATACTCTCTAAAATATTCATATCTTTTAGTTAAATAATTTTAAATTATAAAACACAAACGGTTAAAAAAGTAATTTATGTTCCTAAGTTTTAGGTTTTTTCCTTTAATTAAAAAAAAAAAACAGTTATTTATATATCACTTTTAAACATTATAATATTAAACGAAAAATAAATAAAAAAGAGCATTATTGCACATGCAAAGTGCGTGCGATAAATCTAGTACGACTAATAAGAGGATTCTCCTGTTTCATCTTCAATTTTTGGCATACCAAAATATCCTCATACAAATTCTGAAATAACATACCATTTAGTTTAATTTTATTTCCTACAAAAAAGCAAAAAATGTTAAAATAGTAATACTATCTCACATACAAAAGAAAAAAAAAATCAAATATCTGATTCCTATATGTATTTGTTATCTATTTGAATTCAAATACTTCAATTATGTTTTATCCACCAAAAAAAAAAAAAAACTTTTAACTATGTAGATACACAAGGAAAATAAAAAAAGAGAAATGCTATGTCCACAACATTTTCACAACAAATTCTATGTGGCGGGTTGTTATGAGTTGTTATTAATGGGGTAGAAAAGTAATATCAATGATAGGTTCAAATTAGAACCAATAACAACTAACCACCTATGATTTGTTGTAAAAATATTGTAGACGTACACCTCTTAAAAAAAAACAATTTTGCTCTCCACTCATTTGTATTCAAATATCTGATTCTTATATGTGTTTATTATCTATTTGAATTCAAATACTTCAATTATCTTTATAAAAAAAAAAAATACAAAATTGCTTCTTCCAAACAAAAAACCTACTACCTCACGTAAAAACTACTCATTCATATCCTGAAATTTTTATGTTTTTCTTTTAATTCTTTTAAGCATTCCAAAAAATTTGTTATCCAAAATCTACACAGCTATCACAAATCCCCATCCAATCCCCACTAATGTATATTATCTTTCTTTTGTTCAATTCTCAAATTTTTTTACATATCACAATTCTTATCCCAATTAATAATTCAAATGTCCCATTGGGTTTCAACTTCTTACGGTACAAAATTGCCCTCATTTGAACACGTTAAAATTGCATCTACCCACTGCTGTCTCAACTCCCTTTAGCTACTATCAAGCATATCACGTCTCCCACCTTCCTACTTCACAGATTCATTCTAATTTAATAAACCCACCAGTTTCATGACAGAATCAAACACAGCAACCTTTGAAATCTGTTGAATTTCAATATTTAAAGGTACATTATATCTAATTTATATGGAGAAAATAATTTTTATTAAGGTATGTACTTAAAGGCGTTTGTTGTTGACAAAGGGCTTGGCGAGAGAAACATAGATCATCGACTACAAGCCTGGTCTTAATTTCTATTCAGGTATGTATTTGATTCCTTTGTAATGTTTTGTAATGTTGAGCCTATATTGATCGATTTTTGGTTTTACCTTGAGCCTAATTGCACGTGCAAAGCACGTGTGATGAGTCTAGTATTATACATGTGTATGGCTCCCATTTTTAAGAACAAATTTCAAAATAATAAAAACAAAAAATGATGTTTAGGAGACTATTTTTATTTTTGAGATTATTTTTAAAAAAATTACAAAAAGTAACATGTAAAATCTATAAATTACTTTATATATATATATGGATAATGATAAATTTCAAATTTGGTGCATGAAATTTTTTTGTGATAAAGATAAACTCCACAATTTAAGAAATAGAAGAGTTTGGAAAGAATTGTGGAGTCCATTGTTTTCATTTTATTTACAACTATGTCATTAAAAACATTTTTTGTATCTTAAAAACATTCTCTCAGTCATTTTCAAAATCCAGTTCTGAACAAGGAAAATAGGATACAATTTTCTAAAAACTGTATTTAAAGAACATCAACCAAACAATAAATTCAAGTGTGGGACTCACCATTTTATGATTTACAAATCAAAAATCTGTATTTAAATCCTCTTACCAAACAGGCCATTAAACTTCCCATGAAATCACGTATTATTGTTTATAAAACTTCCAATTAAACCATGTATTGTATATAAATGTATATAAAAGTGTAGGTTGTTATATGTGTGAGTAATATTATATACGAGGGAAAATATGCAAAATAGAAAGTAAATCATTCAAGGCTGCTATGTACAAGAATGAAAAGAGTGCCAAAACCCCAAAGGAAAACAATCGTCATCATATGAGGGTAAATCAAGCAATTTTTCAAGTATGGAATCAAAGTCAATCCATATTTAATGGTCTTTCCCCATTTGATTTTAAATTCGAATTCAGAACTTAAATGGAAGACTTAGCGAATATGATTGATTATCTTCATTAAAACTCAATCTTACCAAATTAACAAGTCAAATTCGAGTTCAAATTCAAACAGATATTTTTATTTTTTCGAGGACAATTTTTTTTTTATTTCTTTTTCATTTTCCTTTTCCAAAATTTTTGTTTGATTTTCGGGATAATTACACTTTACCCACCTGTGGTTTACCTCTAATTTGATGTGCCTACCCGTGGTTTAACTTTTGACACTTTACCCACCTGTGATTCCCACTGTTACTGTGCCGTAACCCACCTCTCTCTCAGCCGTTACTCTAACACAGAATATGTAAAAAACAAAAGCTTTTTCAGATCAAAACACAGTAACGGCTGCTCCGATTTGATCTGTTAATTTTTTCAATCTCAGATTTGATTTGTTAAAAATGGTTGTAAAGTTTAAATTATAGATCTACTTTATAGGTTTCTACATGGGTCTCGTTTGGATGATGAGAAAATGTAGGAAATGGAAAGGATTTGAATGTCAAAGTTTCCATTTTTATCGATGGGATCAAAGAATTTCCATTTTTGGGATTTGATAAAATGGATAGCTTATCTCAACCGAGCTGGGTTTTAGGATTTGGCTCAGTTTGATTTGTGAGATCTTCATTTCCTGTGGATATGGATGGAGCTGAAGGAAAAAGATACATTTTTCGATATATTTTTTTCCTTCATTTTCTCAGCAGCCAAACAGGGGCTTGATCTATCTTTTGATGGGGAGATCCAGTTGATGCTTTCCATTTTTTGTATTTAGCTTATAAGTCATCAATAGACTTCAACTTCCATTAACTTCAAAAGGTGTTTTTGCCACAATGGACAATGCGTGTAGTCCACTCTGTAACTCATCTTGCAACAAACCATAAACAAGCCTATGCCTCTTAACCAAACTTTTCCCTTCAAACTCCTTAGACACAACTTTTACATTAAAATGTGTCTCCCCATCACTTCCTCTAACACCAGTATGCCCGACATGCTGATAAGAGATATCTTCCACTTCTATGGCCACTAGACTAAGCTTCCTCTCCAATTTCTCCTTTATTCTCGTCCCTCTACTCCCCAAACCACCTGAATTCGAACTCTAAACCGGGTTTCTTTCTCCACCCACCTCAGAATCCAATTCAACATTCGCAGTTCCATCTCTGCTATCTACTTTCAACCCTGAATTCGATACCCCAACAGGAGTTTCTTTAACACCTAGATTAGAATTCGATCCAAAGTTCACATTTTCAACACTACAATCCATTTTCAACCCTGAATTCTCACCCTTTTTGGCTTCCACTGCCAACTAAAGCGCCTTCTTCTGCATCAACCTCAACATATTCTATATTTGCCTGATGAATTAAAGACGAGATGGGAGTGAGTGAGTTTTGGGAGTGAGTGTGTTTTAATCTGAAAAAGCTTTTGTTTTTTACATATTCTGTGTTAGAGTAACGGCTGAGGGAAAGGTGGGTTACGGCACAGTAACGGTGGGAATCACAGGTGGGTAAAGTGTCAAAATTTAAACCACGGATAGGCACATCAAATTAGAGGTAAACTACAGGTGGGTAAAGTGTAATTATCTCTTGATTTTTTATTTGGGTATGATATCGGAGCTGGTTTTGTTTGATTTTTACACATAAATCACACATGTATTTGCTTTACCCAATCTAACTTTTAATACATTGGAAATGCAAATTCAGTAGGTTTTCTTAAGCCAGTCAATGTATTATACAATTAACTGTTTTCGTTGATATCTCTTTCTGTGCTCGTTTTTTCCTTTTTCATCAAGTAGGCTTTTTGAGTGGGAAATGTGCACGTAGATTTATTAAATTTTTCCGTATTAAAATTATACTCCATGATGTTTTCTCTTCCTATGGTAGCAATTTATTACTTATCGTTCACCAAAAAAAAAAAAAAAATTTATTACTTATCATGCATTTTATATTTTCTTTCTTCTTGCATATTTTTTTACAAAATTTAGTTACAAAATTGGTTGTAGTTTTAGATTAGAACTTTACTCAATATCTTTTTATTGGAGGTGAATTTTAATAAATCCATAAGCGCTATGGCCAAGCCTCACAAAATCTCTCATTAAAAACCGTAACAAAATTATTTTAAGTCAAGTTATAATCTGAATCAAACACAAACCACCCCCAAGTCAGCAGTTACTTCATTTCACGGGCCACAACAAAATATGCCACACCACCAGCCTAGGTCATATTCGCCATTTAATTTTAAATCACCCATGTTTTTGACCCCAGGCCCAGGATCCTCATAGAGACTTGACACCAGCACTATTTAGATCCCTCTTCACAATAAACATCTCTAACGTACACCAAAACAAGACCATGGATTCAGTCCACAATCCTAAAGTTTTCAAATGCACTTCAATTACTTTCCCTTTAGAAAAACAAAGTAAAAGCCCATACTCAGGAAAAAAAAAAAAAAAAAAAAAAAAAACCATTGTTCTCGTCTAACCAAGCCAAGACATGGGCTGACTTGATATCTAATGAAGAGAGACCCAAAAAAATTTCTAGGACTTCTGTTTTTTTAAACAAAGCCCAATACTTCTTCAAAAACAATGTCAAGACCAGAACCCAATGTGATTTCTTTTATCCAAGCAAGCAAATTTAGTTTAAGTAACAGTTGCAACATCAGCTTGTTTAGAAACAGATTTCACAATTCACATCCCATTTTGGAAATTTTGCTAAGCAAAATCCAGAGATCTTGTACGTCTGATTTTCTCAAAATTTGTTTGTTTGTTTTTTTTTTTTCTTTTTTACTTGTTTACTATTTTATCTATCGCTTTATCTTATCTAAAGAAGTAGTACACTTTCCCCTCTCCCTTGTATGTTTCTCAAAATAATAATAATTAAATAGTAACATTTGTTCACATAACAAATAGGAATCAAACTTGCATTACAAGCTACTTGGAAATACAAAATATCCAAAGAGGGAGGGGATTTGAGTTGAGAGAAAAAAAGGATATTAGTCATGGAGGGAGAAATATGATTTGAGAGAATGAATTTTGATCGATTTGGGAGAAGGCTTGAACAGCGTCATTTTTGGTTTTTGACCTATAGACTATACGACACCGTTTGGATAATCTGGTTTTATTTATTTATTTATTTTTAATTTGCTTTAAAAATAATAATAATAATAAGAGAAAATTAGGATATTCCGTTCTCTGCTTAACCTATGCTCGACTCTCGCTCGAGGGGGCTTGGCATTGGCAAGGTGCCAATATACACAATCAGCCTTCTCTGTTTGTCAAACAAACTATTGCATGCCCAGTGGTCTTGCTCTAGCACGCTCGAGCAAGCCACTAAAATTTCCAATTTTAACTTTTATTTTTCTCCATTTTTCTACTTTCCAAAATACTACTATTATTTACGCATATTACAACCTGCACTTTATATACATTTATGTACAATACATGATTTCATCGGACGTTTAATATGCCTAGATAGTAGATATTGAAATTCAATGAAACTATTTCTGGTAAAATTGATGGTATGATTCATGCTTTTTTTCTTTTTCTTCTTCTTTTAATCATCTGAAAAGTTTTGCGTATCAGATGATGCTTGATACTGGTATCTAAATTCTAGCTACCGACTTTAAGATCAGTAGAATCTGTTGAATATCGGTCATTGATGACCTGATCCTGACCTTGACTTGGACTACGTCTAGACGTTTCTTTTCTTTTTCTTCTTCATTTTGAAACCGTCTACACGTTTCAAAAAGTTCTACAATGCATTCTAAAGTCTAAAGCAAGAATCTACCAAACCTTGTCAATTGAAGCCGCTGCATGCAATTCTACTGAGAAAACTGTCAACACTTTTTCCACCCAACTACTAACATGTTCTGGATTCAAGTTCCTCCTAAATAATTTTGTGTTTCTTGCTTCGAATTGAAATCCAGATTCACTGCTAGTCTGCTATTAAGGATGGGCATCGTATATATCTCCTAAATTCGAAGGGTAGGCATTAGAATAAAATTTCGTAAAGTTAATTTTCAGTTCAAATTTAATAAAATAAAAACCCATATTATGTTAAAAGACATTGAGCTCTATACAACTTTAGTCCTGGGGTATAAGTAAAGTAATTAATCCTAATTTTGCTTTTTATTTTTATTTATGATTAATCTTAATTTTACTTGAGTGTTACCAAAGTAATTAATTATAATTATATTTGTAATGCGAGTATTGCAATTCTAGGTTCAACAAAGGTAAGGACACAATAAAAATTCACAAATTTTTTTTAATGGCCTATATGTGAGGTGGTAAGCTAATTTAATAGTGTTGCAAAATTGCTGTTGTGAAGTTAAAAATGACTCTTCTAGATTAGTCTAGAATTCATTCTATAAAAAAAAAATAATAATAATAATAAAGGTCAGTGAATAAGAATACCCACCATAAGTCTATAAGAATGTCAGGCGACGGTAATTTATTGCTTTCTCTATTGTACGAATCTTGTTAAAAAATTAAAAAATAATTAGGGGTATTTGATGTGACTTCCTTACTTAACCATTATCATAGAAGCATCTTAACCACTCTCGAGATAGACCTCTTAACGTGTAATGTGTATGGAATTTCTACTTTGTATGAACAATACAACATTTCAAATTTTCTTACACGTTATAGGTCTGGTCCAAAAAACATAAAGTAAATCAAAAAGGTGTCATGCTTACCCATTTCTTTTAAATAAATTTAAAAAAGAAAAGAAAAGAAAAGAAAAACTCAAAAGGCGACGCTTCTTTTTTGTTTTTTGGTTGTTGCTTGAAACCAAAATTGAATATCAATGTAATACAGGTCCCGTTAATGGGTGTTTTTAGGACTTTTATTAATGAACTATTTTTAAAAAGTTTTTATACCACTTTTATATGAAATATAAAAAAACTAACATTAATATCTGTTTTTTTCTTTTTCTTTTCTCATAAAAAATTTTAACAAATATTTTATAAAATCATGTCCTTAGAACATCTTCTTCTTGTTCAAAATATCTTCCACTTCTTCTTTCATTTTTTCTTTTCCCCTTTTTTTTAATACGAATTCCACTTACTAAACAAATTATGTCCATGTACGCAATGAAGTGTCAAGACCCCCACCCTCTTATTTAGAGAGTTTATGATGCTTTTATATTGGATCCAGCTCCTCTCCAATGGGCCATAACTTATCTTGGAATGATCTACCAATCATAGCTGCTTTAAAATAAAACAAAACAAAATAGGTTAAATTGCAAATTGTATCCTCTAATTTTATCTAGAATTCAAGTTAATCATCTAACTCCACTTTCATTCAATTCAGCCTTCTAACTTTATTTTTTGTTCAATTCAATCCCCCCCCCCCCCCCACTTCTAGTCATCATCAAAATTGCGCTATTAATTTTCGACTTTGTTCAATACAAACTTTGTTCAATACAAAACTACAACATTTTAGTTTCTTTTCACAAAAAGTAAAAATGAGATAACCAATCTAATCTTTCACTAAGATTTCAAACAGCTATTCCAAATTTAAGTTGATTCTATTTCGCCTCAAAGAAACACTAAAGTATTGCATGCATTTTTTAAAAAAGAGTGGGTTCAAAATTCTTCCAAGAATTCTTTACAGAGGAAGAGGAGTTTATTTCTTTGATCTTCCCAAGAACTTCCTTTACTTTGTGAAGGTTATATCGAAAGCGAGTTTGGTATTTGGATATTATTTTCATCAATGGTCTATCCAATCATGAATGATTGATTATGAGACCTTGAAAATGGTCCTTATTCATTTATATATATATATATATATATATATATACTAAAAATTGGTCCTTATTCTTAAATTAACAAAGAGATAACAAAAAAATCCGTTCATTTTTATTAAGTATTCAACTTTCTTATTAGAGTTCCCTCTAGGGGCTAGGGATGGCTTGAATCCAATTTCAACAATAATGAATATAAGTGCAATTGAAATTCCTAGGGAGTTACACATTTGTGTATTGATAAGACCATTCATTCTTTCTTGAAGCTCGATCTCTCCCCCGAATGAACCATATAACCAACATAAACCATGAACCAATTGTTTTCCAACAACCCCAACTTTTAAAACATCCTATTCTCCACCAAAAATTCTATTCTTCAATAATTCATTTTTTAAGGGCAAGTACAATTAAATACTTGACCGGATCACACATGGGAGTGGCAGGACAACAAGCCCAAAGCATTTGTACATAATACATAGTTCAAGACATGGAACTCTTTTAGTTCTTCCTATTGTATTGGCTCAATTTATTCAATACAAAACTACATTGTTTTGGGAGTCCTGAACAGCTCAATTTTGACGATGATTAATGAAAGGACTGAATTGAACAAAGTTGAAAGTTAGATGACTGAATTGGATGAAGATGAAATTAGAGAACTGAATTGAATTTTAGACAAAGTTAAAGTGTACAATTTGTAATTTTACCAAAAAATTATGTCTAAACAAATTACTTTTTGGCTTAGCATTTTTTTGTTGATGTTCAACTGTTTGATCACAAAGTGCATGAATTAATTTGAAATCATCATTTGATTTAAATCATTAGAAATCAATACTCCATGGTTAAGGGGTAATTGTATCCATTCCAGAGTGCTTATGATGTCATGTAATTTAAACTCTCATTCCATAGAATATAGTTTTAAAAAAAATTGTTTTAAACTGGTTTAAAGGAAGTCTCTAACTCATTATACTGGTAATTTAGATGATTTTGGCTAATGAGTGGATGTCATTAGCCATTAGAAGAACATGTTATATTTATGTGTGTGTCTGTTTTGTGGGGGTAGAAAGTGTTTAATAAATAAAACTTATCTGGTCATTATTAATATTGGTTAGTTCCTAAAGCCATATGGAGAAGTGGCATAGTTGGAAGCTTTTGTAACTCATCATACTTAGGACTACAAGTTTAAAAATTATGGTGAGTAACAACAAGTTTTATTAGTGCCTAGGTGATCCAAAACCATAATGCTAAGTGGGGGTTTAAGTGGTGCAAGGACAATGAATACACTTACAAACCCCTTTTTTCAGCCAAAAAATAAAGCTAAAAAAAAAAAATTGACTTTGTCAATCTACGATTCTACACCTTATTTCACGCGTTATGAGCTTTAATTTTTTCTTTTGAGTCTAAAAAAAAAAAAAAAAATGTGTCAAATCTTTTTTGACCGCATTATTAGCGCAGTCATGTTCCCTTTGCATGCATTTACACTACAAATTTAATATTAAAAAAAAAAAAAAAAAAAAAAAAAAAACAGTAAAAACTGCACTTATAAATAATTGGTGCTAGGGGTTGTGACAGCTCAGAAAACAAAATCGAACTTGCAACATTGATTGCTCTAGTTGTGCTCAGGATTCATCTTTATCTTCATTTTTATTGTTTGTATCATTGAGCATGACATTGATTATGGGTAGAAGGTCTCATAAACTTCTGTCCGCAATTTTTATTTTTTTACTACACTTGTTACCAGCCCTTGGTGTCATTTCAAGGGTTGGAGACAATAACATGTGGTGCATAGAGAGGGAGAGACAAGCACTCCTTCAGTTCAAAAAAGGCCTTGTTGATGACAACAATAGGCTCTCTTCATGGGGGAATGAATATGCAAAACGAAATTGTTGCAGTTGGGAAGGAGTTCACTGTAACAACCAAACTGGCCATGTACTTGAGCTTCGTCTTGATTCTTGTGGGTTACGAGGTAAGATCAGTCCTTCACTGATTGAGTTGCATCATTTGAGTTATTTGAGTCTTAGTGGCAATGATTTTAATAATAGCGAAATTCCAAAGTCTATCAGTTCACTCAATAACTTGAAGTACCTTGATCTAAATAGCGCCAATCTAAGTGGACCAATTCCATTACAACTGGGTAACTTTTCGCACTTGCAATATCTTGATCTCAGTTGGAATAATTTGAAACTTGTCCAAAATCTTGAATGGCTTTCTCATCTTGTTTCAATAGAACACCTTGAACTAAGTAATTTAAATCTTAGTGTAGCCAATGATTGGCTGAAAGTTGTTAGTGGTCTCCCTAAGCTATCAGGGTTACGGCTATATAATTGTTCTCTTCCTTTTATCACTCCCTCTTCTCTTTTGCATATCAATTCCTCTAAATCTCTTTCTTATCTTGATCTCTCTAACAACCCTTGCATTAACTCTTCGATATTCCCCTGGTTGTTGAATTCTAGTACCAACCTTGTTTTTGTTGATCTCTCTTCAAATCAATTACAAGGTTCAATTCCAAATGTTTTCGGCAACATGAAGTCTCTAGAGCAACTCTTTCTTAATGATAATCAACTTGAAGGTGGCATTCCACAATCCCTTGGTGATATATGTACTTTACGTAAATTGTACTTGTCGTCGAACAATCTCAATGGACAAGTTCTTGACTTCTTCCACAACTTGCAAGGATGCACAAAAAATTCACTAGAGAGCTTACATTTAGGTAGGAATCGAATTGCAGGGTCAGTGCCTAATTTTGCAATATTTCCATCATTAAGAGTCTTAGATATCTCTAACAATAAATTTAATGGGACTTTGGGGGAAAGAATAGGAAGCCTACATAAGTTAGAGTTTTTGGATATCCGTTCAAATATGTTGGAAGACATTATCTCTGAAACCCTACTTTCAAATTTTCCCAAGTTGTACTATTTAGAATTATCTTCAAATTCTTTTACTTTAAATTTCAGCTTTGATTGGTTTCCCCCTTTCCAATTGATTGACTTATACTTGAGATCTTGCAAGTTGGGTCCTAATTTCCCAAATTGGATTAGAACTCAAAGAAACCTTATCTTCCTTGATCTCTCCAATACTGGAATTTCAAATACCATCCCTACTTGGTTCTGGGACATGCCTTTTAAGTTAAATTATTTAAATTTATCACAAAACCAAATCAAGGGTAGATTGCCAAATGCATCAAGTATATTTTTAGACCTTGCCATACTAGATTTCAGCTCAAATAGATTTGAAGGCCCACTGCCAGTGATTTCTTCTAATTTGTCCTCACTAAATCTCTCCAAAAACAAGTTGTCGGGGTTAAATTCATTTATATGCTCGAAGATTGGGGGTATGATGCATCTTGACCTCTCAAGCAACAATCTATCTGAAGGGATCCCTGATTGTTTCATGCATTGGCAAGAACTTGAAATTTTGAATTTGGCTCACAATAATTTGTTTGGGAATATTCCACACTCTATGGGTTCTTTAATACAACTTATAGCATTGGACTTAAGCAACAATAGCTTGTCAGGGGAATTGCCTTTGTCCTTGCAAAGTTGCACTTTGTTGAGATTTATGCACTTGGAAAAGAATAAATTATCTGGGAGTATACCAGCTTGGATAGGGGAAACAATTTCCTCATTGATCATTCTTAGCCTTAGATCCAACAAATTCCGTGGAAGCATAGGGTCACAACTTTGTTTGCTAATCCATATTAGATATTTGGACCTATCTCAAAATAATATATCTGGAACCATTCCACAGTGCCTCGATAATTTAACTGCCATGGCTCACAAAATTTCAGATGTTATGACTAACAAGTACTTCATTTGGAATGGCCCTGAATATAGTTTTTATACTGATTATGGAAGCTATAGTGACAATAGTGTCCATACAATTGTTGGTTGGAAAGGAAATGTGTATGATTATGGAAAGAATTTTGGAGAAATGAGGAGCATTGATCTTGCAAACAACAAATTGACCGGAAATATTCCAGATGGGATATCCAGCCTCATAGAATTGAAAGCATTGAATTTATCGGGAAACATGTTGACTGGAATAATCCCTAAAAACATTGGTAAGTTGGAACAATTGGAATCTTTGGATTTGTCGAGAAATCGGTTTTCTGGTTCATTACCTGCTAGCATGGTTGGCTTACATTATTTGGGCTATCTTGACTTGTCCTATAATAAATTATCGGGAAGAATTCCAACAGGCACTCAACTCCAGTCCTTTGACCCTAGCAAATTCATGGGTAATGCTGGACTTTGTGGACCTCCACTTATAGAAAAGTGCCCAGAAGATCAAACATCCAACGTTGGAGGCAGTAAAAACCATCAAGAAGATCGCGATGGAGGAAGTAAAAACCATCAAGGAGATCGAGATGAATTCTGGAAGTGTCTTTATGTTGGTACAGGGTTTGGATTCGCTGCTGGTTTTTGGGGAGTCTCTGTCTCTTTAATATTGAACCGTTCTTGGAGACATGCATATTTCCTAATGTTGATCAACCTAAAGGATTGGTTGTACGTGACAATAATAGTGCATACTACAACATTGCTAAAGATGTTTCACAGCTGGAGGCTATCACAACTTCACTAAAGGTTTGCGAAAAAATTTCAAACTAGTTATATGTTTCTATCTATTTCTTCTCTTGGATTGATTTTGATTTTGCAAACTAATTACTGGTGTTTAACCTTGTAGGAGATCTCCGACCTTTGATATAATGTGCTTCTTTTTTTTTTGCTTATGAACTCATGATGTGGTGCAAGCAATTGGTATATCACACAATGTTAGACTTACAAATTCCAATATCATGTGTGTGCACGCTTTTATGTATACAAATATACAAAAATTTTCTCATAAAAAAAGAAAAAGAAAAAAGAAATACAAAATTTTGTGTGTACTTGGCAAAAGCTGAAATTGCCATCAACAAATTAATTGTTTTATATTGGATTAATGATCTGGTTTCGTTTGAATACACTAGTTGGGGTTCAAAATACATTGAGCAGTAATTCACTAATTCTATGAATATTTAATTTATTTTTTTTCTCGTATTAGTGTGTAATAAGTCACATAAAATAGTGTCTATATCAAATGCATGATAGACTTCATGATGTAATTGTTTATGGGGAAATGACTCTTATACACACACACACTAACACACATAACTGTACAGACGCTCATACGCATATTGCACAAAAATTGTCAAGTCACAAACTCCAAATTAATTAAAAATCGTGACTTGAAATCACAATTTCAGTGCAAAATGTGAATGTGTGTACATTTGTGTGGAATAAGGTGTGTATAACAAACACCATCCATTGTTTATTTAGCTAATTAGGGATAGAACTACATGTAGTTCAAGGGCACCATGACCCTTAAGATTTTAAAATTTTTTGAAGTAGGTTTGGGGTAGGACTGTTCTTGCTGATGTGTATGTACATGAGAAATCTCTATGTTTATGAGCTAGGTTTGGGTTGGGTTCTTGCTTCTAGTGCATGGGAGAGAGAAATGAAAGAGGAAGGAGAGTGTTTTAGAGAGAAGAATGAAAGAGGACTGGGGAGAGAGAAAATATCATGGGTTGTGGTAACAGAAGTAATGTTATTGCTTTGAATAAACAGACATGTAGGCTCCACAATTTTTGAGTTAAAGTTGAGTTTTTAAGCTGAAAACTAAACCCAATATTTGAGTCAAACACATTCTTGAGCGAGTTAAGAGAAAATTAGAGAATAAGACATGAGATATGGGTTAGAGTTTTGAAAACTAAATTTTGAGTGATGCTAAAACAAAACATAGCTAAATCTCCTCTCTCAAATTCCAACTCTAAAATGCCTTGCCCAAAACACATGCCTTTATATATATATATATATATATATATATATATATATTAAAAGTTAACTTAACATAGAAAGTATGGATAATTAAAGTTAGTTTTGGAATTCAGTATATATAATTGGATTGTCCAAACGGTGTTGTATGGTCTATAGGTCTAAAACCAAAAAAGTAATTCTCTTGAAACAAATGATTTGGTATTCTTCTTGCAATGAGTTCAAGGAGGAATGAAGATGAGCATTTGATTTAATCCAAGAAGGAATGAATTTGATTTGAGAGAAAAAAGAGGGCCTTGGTCTTCAAAGGAGAAGTCCAGTTGAGAATAAATTTTGATTTGGAAGAAGGGCTAATCGATGTCATGCTTGGTTTTAAACTCATGGTATGGACCATACTATTAGGTGCTCTTTTTGAGAGTGTCATACTTTGAGAACACTTAATAATCAGGTTCATACAACAACATTTAGATTTTTTTCTAAAAGAAAATTTAGTTTTAAAACGGTCTCGTTTAGAAGCCTTGAGGGTGATTAATAATGGATTTAAACAAAAGGATTAGAATGACTTGTTTTAATAAAATAAGGGACTAAATTGATAATAAATAAACTTTAAGAAATCTAACTTTTTTATAATAAAAAATTTTATTATTTTTCTTTTCCCTTTCTTTTCAGTTTTTTTTTTTTTTTTTCATTAATAATACCACCTAAAATTTATGGTTTAATTGGAAACATTTAAATTCAAAATTGTAATATGTGCTCTTTCTCACACAAGCATTTAAAGCAAACCACTCACAGACAGTCTTAAAGCAAAGCAAAGACAAAACAAAAGGAAAAAAAAACGTTGTGTCAACCCTAAACCTCAAACAAAAGCCCTAATAAATTTGATTCTCTCGCAATGGGTCGCCGAAAGAACAGCAACGACAACAACATGAACCAGAGCTCACACTCACACCATTCCCACAACTCGAAGATCCGCTTCGAGGACCCCGAGGAGGAGGAGGAGGAGACCACCCAGTGTTCCAACAACCTCGACGAGTCTATGTGCGACCCCGAATGTTCCGACAAGGCCATTGATGAGCCCAACGACGTGTCGTTTATGGATGGCGATGACAAAACCAGTGCCGACTATTACTTCGATTCCTACTCTCACTTTGGTAAAACCTCTTTCTTTCTTTCTTTCTTTCTTTCTTTCTTTTTACCTCTGTTGAGTAATACTAGAGGATGGCTTCTTTTTATCTTTTATATATAAGAGAAAGAAAGAAAAGATTGAATCTTTGATAAAAGTTTGGTTCAATGATTTCTGGGTTTTATTTATTTCGAGAAATATGTGTGTATTAGTGGGTTAGCTACTTAGCTCTCCGCTTGGATAATAGGAAAGTTGAGGGAAAAGATAAAAAAAAAAATTTGGGGGGTGGGGGGATGTTTTATGCTTTGTGCAAAGTTTAGAGCTTTGAATCAAGTTACTTACAAAGTTTGTTTGTTTTGTGTAGTTTAGTGCAAGTTTTTGTTTTGTTGCCAATGGGCTCTAGCTCAACTGGAGTGTGTGTGTGTAAATTACCAATCGAAGGAAAATTTTTGTTTTGTTCAAAGTGAGTAATGAAGCATTGTGTAGTAGTAACTTTATAGTTGGGGAGTTCTTAATTGACTTCACATTGTAAAAGTACTTTTTTTTTTTTTAATTCATGGGAAAGGGAATATATAATGGCTGTTCTTGTTGGTGCTTGTTTTTGCTTAATTGGGTATATGTTGTACATTGGGCTTGTCTTAAGTATAAACTTTGTTTGGTGTGGTTGAGTAGAAGTTTTTGTTTTGTTCAAAGCGAGTGATGAAGCATTGATGTATTAACTTATATTGGAGATTTCTTAAATGACTTCACCTTCTAAAAGTAATAACTTTTCTTCTTTATTGTTCATAAAAATAATGACTTTTCTTCTTTGAGCTTGTTTTTGCTTAAATGGGTCTATGTTGTATGTTGGGATTGTGTTAATGCCTGAATTCTATTAGTGGGAGTCTTGTACATGGACAATTGGGTTCGAGAATCGATTTGTGTTCTCTCTTTCTATCTATCTCTCTCTCTCTCTCTCTTTTCCCACCCCTTCATTGGTGATGCATCTTGTAGAGGCTTATGTTGGTTCTGTGTGTATTTGCAGGTATTCATGAAGTAAGTGAATTCAACATCGATGATGGACTGTTAGATTTTATTGTTACATCCCCCCTCCCCCAACTTTTGAATTATCAAAAGATCTTATTGTTATAACATTATATTGCAAATATCTTTGACTCCATCTGTTAATGTCTTGCATTGCAGGAAATGTTGAAGGATGTTGTGAGAACTAAGACATATCAAAATGTTATTTATCAGAATAAATTTCTATTCAAGGATAAAGTAGTTCTTGATGTGGGGGCTGGTACTGGAATTTTGTCCCTATTTTGTGCCAAAGCTGGTGCTGCACATGTTTATGCGGTATGCTCTCTATTATTTTTGTTTAAATATTTATGTAAATCTTGGTCAACTAATCTGTAAAAATATGTTGTATCTGTCCTTATTTCATTGTGTCGTATCTGCTAATTATCATGTGATTCTAAAACTTTTCCATTACTAGGTTGAGTGCTCCCATATGGCTGACATGGCAAAAGAGATTGTTGAAGCAAATGGATTTTCTAATGGTGATGTGATTTTTTTTTATCCATCTCAGTATTTGCTTTGTAGTTGCTGCTTTATACATTTACTAATTTATGATTTTATTATTACAGTTATAACTGTTTTGAAGGGGAAGATCGAAGAAATTGATCTTCCAGTTGCTAAAGTGGATATAATTATTTCCGAATGGATGGGTTACTTCTTATTGTTTGAGAATATGTTAAATACTGTCTTGCATGCTCGTGACAAATGGCTTGTAAGTTTCCACCTTCCATTTACGTTTAAAATTTTCTCTATTTCATAAGATCTAAAAATAGTTGATCTTATGCTGGTGACTCATTAGTGCCAATCATATATGTATATATATATATATATATATATATATATAATTTGATAGTTGGGGGTGGGGGTGGGGGTGGGGGTGGGGGTGGGGGAATTTAAACCTTGAATGTCTACGTGGAAACACCAAGAGGTGCTAGTTGAGCTATAAGGTTCTTAGCCCAATTATAATCATATTATTCTGTAGATACTCTGGAAATAATTTGTTCTAATATGTGACTTTGTAGATTATCCTTAATGGTTCTAAATTGCCTTAAAAAGTTGAACACTTGAACCTTTTTCTTCTGTTTGTTATAGAGATAAGCCAATGTGGGTTCTTTTTACAAGCTCAAGTCAATATCTAGACGGTCCCACAGTCAACATCATTTTTCTTACGTATAATATGCATGCCATTTTGAAGCATATGTGGGAATCTTGGAGTTATAGTGGCTTTGGAACTTCAATTGAATTAGGGAATCACTGGTGTTCTATAGATTTATGTCATTCATTGAGTTGTGCAAAGAAAACTATAATGGGAGAGCCATGAGAGGAATTATTTATTATATTCTCATACTTCATACTGGGAAACTTCCATGGAAAAATATGCATTTAGTTCCTGAAAGTATGCCTTATTTTTTTATACCTAAGTTTTCTAAGGTAGTAGAGGCTAGTCTTTTACTTTCATGCTTGCCTGTGTACCAGGCTGAAAATTTCCTTCCCAAGACATTGATAAATGTGCATCATGTTTAGTTATAGTTTCTGAGGACTTCTTTCATTACAGGCATAACATAAAAACATCCCCCTTAGTGGTGAATTAGTTGACCATCTATTCCTTCATTGTCCTTTTGCTATGGATCTATGGTCGATGGTTTTGGGTCTATTTGGAGTAACTTGGGTTATGCCGCACACGGTTTTGGGGCTGTTAGAGTGTTGGCAAGGCAGCTTTGGTCGTCATCGAAATGGTTATATTTGGTCCATCATTCCTCATTGCTTAATGTGGTGTCTTTGGAGAGAGAGAAATAGTAGATGTTTTGAAGATATTGAGAGATCTATTCTGGACCTCAAGCTACTCTTTTTTAGAACTTTAAGGGATTGGTTGTTTGCTTTGCAAAAACAATCATTCCCTTCTTTTATTGATTTCTTAGACTCTTGCAATTTTGGTATTTGATTTCTTATCCCTTGTTGACTCCATGTGTACTAGGGTGTTCCTTTTTTATATCAATATAATCTTATTACTTAAAAAAAAAAAAAAAAAAAAAAAAAAAAAAATCCCCCTTAGTGTTACAGTATGAGTTTGTCTAGGTCCTCTATTACATGTTACATACAGTACATGGCAGACTGTAAACATAGTTTCAGAACCCTTAATTCATTGAGTTAAAATATCACTTTGATCCCTTTCATTGCTATATTTGTCTGTACCAGCATGGTTGTCTTTTGGTTATGCTGCAGATTATTATATACTGAGAATTTTTTCAAACTTCAATGTGCAATGGTTTTTGTTGTTTCCTTTTCTTGGTAACAGTTTGTGCTGGCATTCAATCATGCTATAGCTTGTTTAAATTGATAATGTCAATATTTTTATCTCAATTATTTTTTGTTTACCCAGGTCGAGGATGGAGTTGTGCTACCTGACAAAACTTCCCTATACTTGACAGCCATTGAGGATGCTGAGTACAAAGATGACAAGATTGAATGTGAGACAATTAACCTTTTGCTTATATGAAGCATATGAATATTGTTTTGGGATCCATTTTTATGCCTGGGTAGTACAGGAGCCTGTGAACTCGCATCTATTTCAGTTGTGGGAATTTGAAATGCAAATTTTTTTTTCATGACAATGCTGTGTAATTTCTTTATTTTCACCTTTTTCCCCTTGATTTTCATTCTCCAGTCTGGAATAATGTATATGGCTTTGACATGAGCTGCATCAAGAAGCAAGCATTGATGGAGCCTCTTGTTGACACAGTTGACCAGAACCAAATTGTTACTAACTGCCAGTTACTAAAGGTGAAGATACTCACAAACATATCAATTAATATATATTGTTTTGTGGCATATTCATTTCGCTTTTCATTGTTGCTTTTTGATTGGTCACTACAAAATGTAACTTTCCTCTTTGGCTAATGTAAGCTGATTTTCTTCCCTTTTTTCAGACAATGGATATCTCCAAGATGGCCCCTGGGGATGCTTCCTTCACAGCTCCTTTCAAGCTTGTGGCAGAACGTGATGACTACATCCATGCTCTTGTAGCCTATTTTGATGTATCATTTACCAAGTGTCACAAGTTGACAGGCTTTTCCACAGGTTGATTTCTTTGATGTTTTCCTGCTTCTCTTTTGTTAATTTTTACGTCTCTTTTGTGAATTGTATTTCCTGGATTAAGTTCTGCTATGGTTCATGTAGCATACACTTGGGTTTGAAAGGGAAAAGGAAGCATGTCTTTATGCCTGAGATGTAACATGATGTCTTCATGGAATTTGGTCATGCCCCAAAAATACTGGTGACCACAGTATTGTGCCAATAAGATTCTCTAAATTCATGGAGTCAATTTGAATTTATATTCATGGTACCAGTAAGAATTTTCTAGATTGGAAGGTCATAAGCCCACTTGTGGAGGTGTTTGTTTAACTGGTTTCTGTTTGGACTCTTGGTGTCATTAGTTGGTATCTCTTGCTCTTTCAACCATAATTACACTTTTTAAATGTCAAAACATGTGGTTTAATTGGGGCATTTGTTTGCACTGTTTTGGTCTGTGTCTGTCTTTAGTACTATATATGCAAGGGGGTTTGACCAAGCCAGGCTGTTGCTGTCTTCACTAATACAGGCATGGTTAATTATTATTCAATAGGTTTCTGATAAAGTTGGAATATTATGCAGGGCCAAGATCGAGGGTTACTCATTGGAAGCAAACGGTCCTGTACCTGGAAGATGTGCTGACCATTTGCGAAGGTGAGGCAATAGTTGGGAGCTTGGCTGTGGCACAAAACAAGAAAAATCCCCGTGATGTCGATATAATGCTCAAATATTCATTAAATGGTCGGCGTTGCATGGTTTCAAAAACCCAGCACTATAAGATGCGCTAAAGCTCTGCGTGTGTTGCCAATGCTTTCCATTATTGGGCGAAATCCAAGTGTTGTGCTCGAGGTTGCCGCAAATCAAACTATCTAAAAGCTGCCTAGAATTTTTAACTGAAAAATGAGCCACAAACTGGCTGGTTTTCAGGCTGTAACTTATCAGATTATTCTTTCTTATGATTTGATGGCATAATATTGCTGTGTAATGCTAAAATTTTGAAAAATGATTTATATTAGCCGGTCACTTTTATTTTTTTCCCCCATTAATGTGCCTGTTATTTTCCCTATAGTAGTAAATCATTTTGAAGATAGCTCTGTAAAAGTTTATTTTTTTGTGGAGTTTCGTTTAAGCTTAGGCTGGGCATTTAGGTGGACAACCCTAGATATTGGCGGACGGTTTCCTTTAGGACCGTCCTCAAGGAAAATGCTAAAGTTGCTGCAATTCTAGCACTTAAAAAGCGTATAAAATGATGTGGATTTAATGTCATGGGTCGGTTTTAATCATCCGATAAATAAATGATTGAATAGTTTTTTATGTCAGAAACGGGCCCCAGTGATGTGTTTTCTTAATCAACCAATCATGCTTAAAGAGTATTGTCGATGCAACAATGCTGTTATGTCTGTCAGTTAATGGAAAAAAAAAAAAAAATGAGACTTGGGCATGGTTGCCACAGTCGCGGTCTGAATCGTAAAATCGTCCGATTTTACAATTTTACCTAACTAAAATATTTAGAATCGTATTGATAGAATCGTACGTAGGATCATATGGGATCCTATTGATCCTACCAAAAACATAAATTTTTGGTTTTTTTTTTATAAATTTTTTGTTTTGATAAAATTTTAAGGGTTTTTACTATTTCATGTTGTGATGATATGACTTTTTATTTTATAAAATTATGTTAACCTAAGCAAATGTTCACTTGTAATCAAAATGAAGAAATGCTTCATCATTTCTAAATGAAGAATTTGATGTTGGCTTTGTTGTCTTTTAAGCTATAATGTTGTTAAATTTGTTTGATCAATATACTAATTTATGTTCTAATATTACTAAAAGATTTTTTTGTATATAATTTTATCAGTTATGCTTGTATTTGTATATTGATTGATTGATTTTTTTGAGAACGCTCTTTAATTGTTGCTAAGTACTATATCTTGAATAGTTGAGTGTGAAATTGTATTTTAATGTCTTTTATAGCTCTATTATACAAATATTTAATATTTACATAGATGATGAAATAGACAATGATAATTAGAAATTTAGGACGGTAGTTATAAAAATCTTAGAATGGAAATAATTCGATATTCACTTCACCTTAATATTCATCTTGCTTTTAGTTTTCATATTGTAGTTAGCTAGTTTCCATTTGCTAACTTATTTTGAATTTCAACTTGGAACTTAAAACTTGAAAAATATTTTCCATATGTTTTGATAAATATTTTGGTATTTGGTTGTTAATTAAATATTTATTGAACTTTTTAGATGCATTGGGTCAAAACTTATATATATATATATATATATATATATTTGTTTTATTAGTATAAACTTAGCGATGTATGACATACAAATTACATCATATGATGCAAATCTAAATTTTTTTTATAAATAAATTTATAATTTACGTGATTATTCAACATATAAAGTCATTATCAATGTGTTTTTTGCTTTAAATTTGAAAATATGTTGGATCTTATGATTCACGATCCGATCCTATGATCTACAGTCTCACCTACCTTCAACGATCCTATGTAGGATTCCGATTTTGACAACCTTGAACTTGGGTCACTTTCAAGCTAAATCAAATATTTTAAAAAATCTGCAAGAACACGATCATTCCCCTAACATAATTCTGCTCTTCAGACATTAACAATTGTGATTGTAAATGTTCTTTCCAGTGAAAAAGAACTGACATTGTCAAAAGTGACGAACTACAGCAAAAAGGTCAACAAGATAGGCTATCATTTCTTCTTCCTACTGAGTGTAAATTTTTGTGTTTTGTATTGCCTAATAAATGATATTGATACAACGAGCAAAATCGTGCAATTCCTCACTCTTCTTCTTAGAATGGTACGATTAGTGAAGAGCTAAAGATCTGACTTGCTGCTCTTCAAATTCTTTGAACCTGCTGTCTTTTTTGCTTTCCACCACTGCCTAACCCGGTTGGAGACTTTGTATGCATGTTTCTTTAACGAGTCCCTCGCATGTGTGATTCCTGTGGTGATCTTCTGTTTCCAATCGCCTTTTGTACTCTCTTTCTGCCTCAGAACTTTGCCCTGTTTGAAAGGATTATTTTCAATGATGACAACAATATATTTTAGTAGAAACTATAATTAAAGATGAAATTTTCATAGTACCAAATTTGAGGGGAAATGTGCCTCCTCGTCATCATCTTCTTCTTCTTCATCATCACCACCAAAATTATTCATGTTCATCAAATCATCTCTCGAATACATTTTCATGCCAGGAGCTCCTGGCATACCCTGAAGCACAGAAAAGCAGAATGTGAGAACATATAAAGAAAGCACGTTGTCTTAAGCAATGATAAATAATCACCTCCATAGATTTCATTATCTTTTCCATCTCAGCCTCTTTGGATGACTTGGGCACAAAAGGTTCTCCAGGAGTCCTACCCTGGACAACAGAAAGAGGATAATTTAGCACAGTACAAAATTTAACCATCTAGTTCTTTGATCAATTATGTAAAGCCAATCATCTCATTAATGATGTCACACTATGTGATGGAAAAGCGGTTGAAATATGTAATCATAGGGAGAGATTTTTGATGTTCATGATGAGACATTGATGTATCCAAGCAATGTGAACGCTGGATACAATGAGCTTGTACATATGTGACACAGATAGGCAAATATGAAGAGGCTGAACAATTAAAATTTTTAATAACAAATGCACAAAAAATGATTAGCTATATGTTAATGCAAAGATATGCTCTGTCTATGGAGGACTTCATTTGGACTCTTGCATCATTTTCTGTTATCAAGTACAAACGCATTATTACTGGAAATTTTTTTACTAAAAAGCTATCCTCTTCTTTCAAAATAATACTAATGACCTGGTTAGACCACAGATTAATGATAAGGGTGTTAACGCATCTTGGAATTAGGATGGCAGTACTGTTGCTCCATACCATGCATTCATGAATATGTAGAAATTAAATAAATGGCACTACTGCCATGTCAAATATATTGGTGTAAAAATTGTGCAAGCAAACTTTCCTAAGTAGTAAGAATCAGAGTGTGCTGACTTAATTTAATATTATATACCATAGATTCCAAGATGATCTGCAATTTTCCAAAACCTCCAAGCCAACAAATCTTGAAGACATAAAATCATGACAGCAATAGAATAATGAAATCATGTGATTTGATGGAAAAGAAAAGCACAAAGATTGATCCATGTTGCATTATTTAACAGAGAATGCTCCTCAGAAAGGCATAAACAAATCACCTAATGTAGTTCAGAATGCAATTACCTTGGGAACTGGAGGTGGCTTGGTACTGCATGCTTTAGTGAGGTCTTTGCATAAAAAGTTAACCAATGAATCAATTTGAGGCTTAGATGTGTATAGATATTCGGCAACATCAGTATCAGAATACCCCATGACCTGCAAAATACCCAAGTAGCAATAATTATAACAAATCCAGAATTGGGGTTAGTCTAATAATTTGCAGGGGCTAAAAATCATAGATAATATTTATCTACGAGGTGACACAATCTAGAGGTATACAGTAAATTAAAAGATTGGTAAACATTGCTTTTAGTTTTGTTTGGAAGTATCTGACCCTGGGACCTAACCTAAACCCAACAGAAAACTCCAGTCTCCACTCCACCCTTGCACCACCTGAGCCATCATAGGGGCAAACAACTTGGTGCCAAAATTTCCATTAGTTTGACCATAGGATCTCCCTTGTACCATTCATAATTCTCTATCAATAGAAAAGGTTGAAATAGGATCAACAAAAAATGGAAAACAGGAGATATTTTCCATTTTGTCCATAATCTAGCTACTTCTTTAAATAAAAAAGAGGGGTAGAGAATAGAATTCATTGCGAATGACCAGTAACGAGTCACATAATTAGCAACCAGATTGCCAATACATCAAACAATGTACACACCAAGTGCAGTACTAAAATCTCACCTCTTGGCAAGCTCGCTCAATAGTCTTGCACTCTGAATTGCATTGTCCTTCCGATTCTTGTTCCACCAGCTTAAAAGAGACGAAAAAAAAAAGTTAGCAAGTCAAGGCATTGAAAATCAAAACGAAGTTTTTAGCCCACAAAAGTTAGTAGAATGCATCAATATAAACTTGAATTATCATCAAGAAATTACAAAACCATCTAAAATCCTACCAGGCAAACAAACCCCATTAGTTCCATTGATGAAAAACATACTCTTGCCAAACTAGGTGCACAAAGATCCGAAGCAATAACTAATAAATCCAAGTAAAAACACAAACTTTCAAATACCCAATTCATCAAACTGCTCTAAAAACAAACCCAGATAATAAATTATTCTTACCTTCAACTTATTCCCTTGCTCCACTATATCTATCAGTAAAATCCAATCCGCTTCAGCTTTCTTCAGATTACATACATTCTCCGTTATCTCAATTATTTGATACTCTGAGATCTGACCTCCCAAATACACAACAACACACCAAAACCACTAAATCAAATTCAATGCAATAACAAAAACCCACATACACGATTCTTAAAAATTAGCAACCCAGATGAAAAAATACAATAAAGTTACCTTCTTGGGATCGATCTCAGCTTGCTTCTTCTGAACCTGGTGGTACAACTGTGCTGCGAGCTTTTCACAGACCTGGCATTTGATGTACGGAATGTCTTCCTTTCTAGCACTCGCCACTACTTTCTTGGAACCATTGGAGACTGGTATCCATGCTGAGACTAGTAACATAGACACTACAATGAAAAACAGAGACTTTATTTTCCCCATCACACTCTTTCTCCGTCTCTGTGTCTCTTTAGAATTTGAAGAAAACAAGGCCTTTTATCAAACACTTGGCGAACAAAAATTTATATATGGATGCACCAAATTAATGCTGATCTGATCTTTATAGTTGTGAAATGTTCACCAAAGTTTACGTTTAGCTACTTATGTACAGAGTGAGGGACCCAAAAAAAAAAAATTTGCTGTTTGTTCAATTCTGATTGGCTGTTTAGAGCTGAGGGTAGTGGGTTCTCTGGTTTTAGCCAATAGGGTGCGAGAGAACACGTCTTGGGGCTTTTAAGAAATCTCGGTAGGCTTTCCCATTAAATACGTTGGAGAAAGTCCAAAGAGGTCTCCACTCCTTGTCCTCGTGACATTAACCTTTTTTTTTTTTTTTTTTTTTTTTTTTTTCTTCTTTCCTTAAAAAAGAATTGCATTTTGAATTTTATCATTTTTTTTTTTTAGAAAGAAACTTTCATTCAATTATAATAGTGAAGCATCAGTGTTGCACTTTAACCAAAAAAAAAAAAATAGTGAAGCATCATGATACAAGGCTACCAAGGCAGGTGGGGGTCCGAAGGAGAATCCTCCAATCAATATAAATCCTCATTTAAATTTCTAGCATATTGAGTAAGAACATGTGCCACTGTATTCCCTCCTCTCCTAATTTGATTAGGTATAGCCCAATATAACCCATGTATCAAATGACGAATATCATCCACCACATAGACAAGAATGGAATGGTTGGGCAAAGATGAAGAAATGGCTTGTTTGCCAAAAAGAAGAAATGGCTTGTATTATATTGACATTATCACCTTCAATTATCAAGCTTGTAAACCCAGCATCCACAACAAACTCCAAGGATCTTCTGCAGGCCAACAATTCTGCTTCTTCACTGTTTTCTGCACTCGGTCCAATAGCAAACATTGTCACCATAACCTCCCCCTTGCCATTACGAATTATAGCTCCTATCCCTGTTCTTTCCAGCCCCGAAAACACTGCAGCATCAAAGTTAAGTTTGTATATATCAGGCGGTGGAGGTTGCCACACTTTAGAACTGATTTGCTCGGTCTGAGAGACTGTCAACTACACCTGGGCTTGCTGAAATTCCTGAATGAACTCCTCTACTTGCTTGTTAAGGCATTTAGGATCCTTCAATTTTTCCCCATGCACCACACAATTTCTTTAGTTCCATATAATCCATGCCTGCACCTAAAACAGCTCTAACTCCTCAACCGATAATCTGTCCACTAGAAACTCCATTAGCTGAAGTGTATCACGAAAAACAGAGCACCCTTTCTGCAATTTCGAAATACTACCAGCCCATATGTCTTGCACGGCAACACACTCCCACAATGCATGAGTTGTTGTCTCCGACTCTCTAGTACACAATTGACATTTTTCCTTAGTTATGATCCTCCGACGTGACAGATTGTAGTATGTTGCTAATATGTCATGGCAAGCTCTTCACCCAAATACTTTAATTTTATTTGGAATTTTAAGCTTCCACAAAACCAGCCAAATTTTTTCCCAGCACAACCACTTGAAGCCTTGGCCCTATCTCCATGAAATTGAGTCCGTCTTGCAAGCTTATAGGCAAATTTAACAGAAAACTTACCATTCTTGTTGTGCAGCCAAATAATAGAATCTGGAACAGATCTTCGACTAAGAGGGATTCTACATATAGCTTCAGCATCTTCTTTGTGAAACATTGCCATAATCATATCACTTCTCCATGCATGCAACTCCGGGTCAATCAATTCTGAGACTGCTAAATCTCCAACCAACTCATGTCTTGGACAGATGATTTTATTTGTGGGCTGGTTAGGGATCCACCTATCCCCTACAACACTTATTGAAGACCCATTACCAACCCTCCAACAATAACCCAATCTCAGAGTTGGTAGGGCAACCATCAAACTTCTCCACACATAGGAACAACTAGGTGATTCTTTGGCATCAAGAAAAGAAGACCGAGGAAAATATCTTGCTTTAAAACACTTGTATAACAAAGAATCATTCCCTTGAAGCATTCTCCAACCTTGTTTAGCCAACATAGCTAAATTAGAATCTCTCAAATCCCGAAATCTTATACCACCCTCCATCTTTGAAGTTGACAAGTTATCCCACCTCTTCCAATGGATTTTTCTTTCATCACCTACTTGACCCCACCAAAATTTAGCACACATACTATCCAGTTCATCACATAGTTTCATAGGAAGTTGGAAAACACTCATAGTATATGTAGGTATAGATTGGGCCACTGCCTTTATCAAGATTTCCTTTCCAACTCTAGATAACAACATACCTTTACATCCTTGCAGCTTTTTCCAAATTCGGTCTTTTAAATAAGAAAAAGTATGATACTTGGCTCTTCCAGTCAATGTTGGCAACCCTAAGTAAGATTCAAATCTCTCCACCTCCTTCACCCCCAAGATCTGCAGAATCTGTTGCCTTTTTGACTGCTTGTTGTATTACTACTAAAATAAACTAAAGATTTCTCCAAATTTATACATTGCCCTGAAGCCTTTGCATATGTTTGAAGAATTTCCATTATAGCTTGCCCTTCATTCAGTATAGCTTGACAAAACAACAAAGAATCATCTGCAAACAATAGATTAGTAACTCTAGGTGCCCCTCTACAAATAGAAACCCCTTTAATCCTCCCTCCAAGTTTTGCTTTTGCCAACAGAGCAGTAAAGCCTTCTACACATAAAAGAAATAGATATGGTGATAATGGATCACCTTGTCGTATTCCTCTTGATGGGTGTATCATACCATAAGGTTTACCATTCACCAAAATAGAAAAAGTTGGAGTAGTGACACAACTCATCACCCTCTCTATCCACAGTGCTAAAAAGCCCATCTTTTCCGTAATCCCTTGAAGCAACTGCCACTCCACACAATCATAGGCTTTACTGACATCCAATTTCAATGCCAAAGTCCCTTTCTTTCCCTTCTTCCTAGCATGCATTGTATGTAGTGTTTCATAGGCCACAAGACATTATCTGTGATCAATCTCCCTGGTACAAAGGCACTTTGAGTAGGTGAGATAATATATGGAAGTACCTATTTCAATCTATTTGCCAAGACTTTTGACATAATCTTATAAATCACATTACATAAACTTATAGGTCTAAAGTTAGACATTTTTTGAGGATTTTCCACTTTAGGAATAAGAACTATGTTTGTGTGATTTATCTCAGGCAACATATTACCATTATTTAAAAAATCCAAAACAGCTATAACAACATCATCACCCACTATGTGCTAGAATTTTTTAAAGAAAAGGGTGTTCATACCATCAGGTCTTGGAGCTTTTGTAGGTCCCATTTGAAATAAAGCCACTTTAACTTCTTCTGTAGTAAACTCCCCAGACAAAGCCTCCTTCATTTCTTCAGTCACCATCTGTGAAATAGTAGCCAGGCACTCCTCCATCTGATCACATGCTCCTGCATGAAAAAGGCTTTCAAAATAATTAGAAGCTACTGCCACCACCTCCTCTAATTCTTCCACCCATTGCCCTTGGCCATTTTTAATACCCCGAATATGATTCTTTCTCTTTCTTTATGATGCCTTTGAGTGAAAGAACTTAGTATTTTTATCACCATGCTTCAACCATGAAATTCTAGACCTTTGAGCCTAGTAATTTCCTGTTTTTGGAGAAGCTCATCAATCTTTTTATTCAGCTCTAGGTATTCGGCCTTGCTATCAGTAATCATCTCCTCTTCATTTAATTTGTCCAACCTCTTTTGGATTTGTTTAATAGCTTCTTCATCCAGAGTTGTTCTTGTCGAGCCCCACTTCATTAATTCCGATCCGCAAGCTTGTATTTTCTTCAAGGTTGAAGCTAATCCCTGCTCAACAGCCAGCTCACCGCCCCAAGCCTCCTTTACCGTAGCTTCACAATCCTCCATAAGTATCCAAGACTCCTCAAATTTAAATCCTCTCTCACATCTTTGTGGAACAAAAGATTGAACATGTAAAAGAATTGGTAAATGATTCGAAGCATATGCTAATAGGTGTATAACTTTGCTCATTTGAAATTTCCCAATCCAATCTTTATTGGCCATGGCTTTATCCAATCTGATTTTAGTATTTGCCTCACCCAATCTCTTATTATTCCATGTAAAAGGATATCCTTTGTAACCTAGATCTTGAAGTTGACAAGACTCCAAAGCTTCCCTAAATGCATCAACCTGTGAAGATTGTGGTGGTCTTTTGCTTTTCTTCTCTGAAACATGTAAGAAAGCGTTAAAATTCCCTATAACCAGCCAAGGTCCCTCCACAAAGGTCTTCAAATATTCCAACAACCTCCATGATTTTTCATTTTTTGTGCCTCCAGCCATCCATAGAAACAAGTCAAAAACCATTTAAAACCATCTTCCTCCATAACCATAGCCAAAACATGGTTCACAGTATAGTTAATAACTTCCAATGTGATAGAATTTTTTCACAAAAGTGTTAACCCTCTACCCGAATTAGGATGCTTCACAATAATCTTATTCTGATATGGCAAATTACCATATAAATTTTCAAATCCATCTTTATCCAGTCTTGACTCCATCAGAAAACAAACTATGGGAGCTTGTTCCCTCACAATCTTGCGAAGGCTTCAACTTATCCAAAGGTTCCCAAGCCTTTGGCAGTTCTAGCTTAACAGCCTCATTGCTTCCGACAAGGGTGGCTGTCCACCCCCACCGATATTTCTTTTGAAAGTCCTTCCTCATTGATCACCTTCCCTCTCTTAGTCTCGTGCTCATCAATCTGCTCACCAACAGTATCCCTCGTGTCTCTCTTTCCAAGTGTTGGAAGTGTAATTACCCTGGCTAAACCATCAAGGCCAAAGTCCATCTTATTGATCCGAGTCCATGTAGTTTTGGGCTTAGAATTAGACAGCCCAGATCCAGCCATAGATAATTCATTAGTGAAAGGAACGTGCTCTTGAAAGCCATCTGACCTAATCTCTACTTACACCTCATCCATAGTAATATGTGCTAATTCCTTCTCAGTCCACATATTTAAATCAACCTTGCCATTTAAAGTTAGCTTAATATCCGGGCTTGGATTTACTGCCATAGAATTATACTCCTCCACGTTAGTATGGCCTGCACAAAAGACTCCATTAGCTTACATGGAATTCATGACAACTCCTAGATTCTCAACTTTAACCTTATCACTCACCCTAGGGTTTTCATTCCCTACCTCTCTTTTTACCACTACCGTTTGCATGGATTTAGCCACCGAAACTGGATCTTGTACTTGACCACTGCCTGCACCCTCCTCCGTAAAGGATTTTGGATTAGAATATTGATGGACTGGAACCCTTGCTCGACCACTTGTTGCCCTTAAGAAATTTCCATACTGATAGTCAATATTTCCACCATTCTTCTCCACCACATAGTGTGCTGCACAGTATTTTAAATCATGCCCTAATATCCCACAATAATGACAGAACATGGGAAGCCGTTCATACTTAAATGTCACCCAGGAACGCTCTCCATCCAACCTAGCTAGGAACCCTCCTCGTTTAAGAGGCTTTGATATTGTCAAAGCAACCCTAACACACATAAAAAAAAAATTAATATCATCCTTCCTTTTCTTCAATTCCACCTCTTCAACCACACCCAATCTACCCCTAACTTCTTTAGCAACCCAAGGTGAAAGCATATCAAAGGGAGCACCCCATATTTGAACCCATAACGAAGCTGTCTCCATGATTATATTACCCATCGTCATCCCTTTCTTCCATCGTTGGAGCATGAGAAGTTGGATATCAAACGACCAAGGACCACCCTTGAAAATTCGATTAATCTCAAACTCAGATTGAAACTTAAATTGGAACAAATTCGGCCCCACCTCTAGAATTTGCATTGTATCATCAACTCCCCAAGCCCTCCGTATTGTATTCTTGGCTGCCATCTTATTGAAGGGTTTGCATGTTAGGAATTTGCCAATCAAACTCAGATGACAACTCTCAAGAGCTTTTAGTCTTCCTTCATCCAAGATAGCTACGATTTCTTCTTCCTCTGATGTTAGCTTCATTTTTTCCATACTGTCAACGACCTCGTCAACCATGATTTTGTGAAAAAGCAAAAACAATACCCTTTGTACTAGGCCAAGGGAGGGAGGAACTTGTGCTACCACAAGAGAGAGAACTCCACGCACGGGATAGAACTATATGAATTTTATCATTTTAAAGTGTGAGTTTAAATTGGAAAAATTACATTCCATAAAAAAAATAATAAAAAAATAAAAATTTGCAAAATCATAGGATAAGGTCTTTTGTTGTCGAATGAAAATTTTCTATTTACAGTTTTACACCAAAAACCAATAAAACAAACATCGTAAATTGAAATTCTATCATATTCTACATATTAATTATTAAGACAATTTATGGTATATTAATTTCTATTACCTTTAGTTTACACTAACAAAAAACAATTAAAAATTTTATAAAAATAAAATTTTCTACTTCAACTAAAATTCTATTACTCTTCTTAAAAAAAATAAAAAATAAAAAATAAAAAACTAAAATTCTAACACCATGAATTTCAAGAAAAATATTTTCATTAATTATTGAGATGATTTACCTAGAGCAAATTATATTCTCATTAATTATCTATAATTTACTCTACATGAAACTTTATTACAAACTAGATGATGTCCTGTGCGATGCATGGACTATTTTACAATTTCTTTTGAATTCATTTATATATATATATATATAAATATATATATATATATATATATATATATATATATTAAGACCTACATATAGTACTTATTTTGTTATAAAATATTTATATTTGCTCATAATATTATTGAATACTTTAAAACTTGATTTTCTTAATTCATATTTTATTAAAAAATTTGTATAACACTATAAGACTATAACATATTATAATATTTACCGTTAAAATTAAGTAGATTTTATTTTTTAAACTAATTAAATGATTTTGAAATCTATAAATAAGAATTTAAAGCATAAAATATTTATATATTCTAAAATTACATAAATTTAGGCAACCTACCAAACACTTCCTCAACCACTCTATTCTCACAACAAAATATGGAGACCTCAATCGCAAACACCCAATTCATTATCTCAATGAAATTAAGGAAATCATTTTTAAGTATCGACATAAAGAGAATGTAATTAAATAAAGATAAATTAGCTAAAAACACATCAATTTATCAAAATTTAATTGTTTTTAGTTGGGCTCATGCATCCTTTAAAAAAAAGTGGAAAATACTTTGAAATCATCATCAATTTTTATTTTTATTACTATGGCTCATACCACACAAAACAACAGTAAAATAAAAAATAAAAACCTAATAAATAATCAATTAGAATTTTTTTGGCAAAAACCACATTTTAATCCCTACATTTTCAGGAGATTCCCATTTTAGTCCCTACATTTTATTTTTACCGCTTTTAGTCCCTATCTTGAAAAACGCTTCCCGTTTTGGTCCTTGCCGTTACTCATTTAACAGAAATATCCTACGTGGTAAACGGTCCAACAGTAAATGCTAAGGTGTCTATTAAAATAATATTAAAAAAATATTTGCATTTTTAAAAATGCCACGTCAGCAATTTAATTTTAAAAAAAAGCCAAATCAGATAAAAATAATATAAAAATTTCTAACCTAATTATTTTTTAAAAAAAAAGAAAAGAAATTAGCTAAACTCAGCCCAACAATTTCAACCCATCAAAGCCAGCAATCACAACCCCACTGCCAATGCAACCCACCAAATCCAGTAAAGCCACCGAAGCCAACAATCACAAACCTAAAAATTTCAACAATATTTACATACCCGCCGAACCACAAATAAGCATCGAGAAACCACAAACCCGAAAACGACCAACAAACAACCACCAAGAAACCCAAAAGTTTCAACAAAATTTACATACCCATCGAACCACAAACCCAGAAACGACCAAGAAACCACGACCCAAGTCCAAAAACAACCAAGAAACCATGACCCAAGTCCAACAACGACTAATCTTCGGTTGAAAGAGATGAGAACAGTAGCAGCAGCATCGATTCACCCACCCATAGCGATCTAAATCACAGCCACCCAAAGCCTCCACACCGATCTGCCAAGCCGATTTAAAGCCCAAAAGTCGATCTGCCACAATGATCTGCCACCACCAAACCCGGCCATCGATTCAACTCCACCACCGAAACACCACCACTAAACCCAGAAATCACCAATTCAACTCCACCACCAAAACGCCACCACTAAACCCAGAAATCACCGAAACGCCACAATGATCTGAAGAAGAGATAGTTTGATTCTTCATGTTCTTCCAAAAAAAAGGAAAAAAAATAATTTAACTAATTTCTTTTCTTTTTAAAAAAAAATAATTAGGTTAGAAATTTTTATATTATTTTTATCTAATGTGGCTTTTTAAAAAATTAAATTGCTGACGTGGCATTTTTAAAAATGCAAATATTTTTTTAATATTATTTTAATAGACACGTCAGCATTTACTGTTGACCGTTTCCCACGTAGGATATTTCTGTTAAATGAGTAACGGCAGGAGCCAAAACGGGAAGCGTTTTTCAAGATAGGGACTAAAAATGGTAAAAATAAAATGTAGGGACTAAAATGAGAATTGCCTGAAAATGTAGGGACTAAAATGTGTTTTTCGCCAAATCTTTTTTCTTTCTTTAGTTCTAAAACAAAATACATTTATAACTTTCCTAAACCAAAATCTCAAACACCCAAAGACTCAAAGTGAATCACAACCTTCACAAAATCCACAACATCCGACTTCAACATCAACCACTCTATTCTCACAACAAAATATGGAGACCTCAATCGTGAACACCCAATTCATTATCTCAATGAAATTAAGGAAATCATTTTTAATCAACATAAAGAGAACGTAATTAAATAAAAAGAAATTGGCTAAAAGCGCATCAATTTATCAAAATTTAATTGTTTTTAGTTGGGCTCCCGTATCCTTTAAAAAAAGGTGGAAAATACTTTGAAATCATCATCATCAATTTTTATTTTTATTACTATGGCTCATACCATACAAAATAATAGTTATAAAAAAATAAAAATAAAAAACCCTTCAAATTATGAGTTAGTTAACTTCATAAATAATTAATTAGAATTTTTTTTTCCCTTTTTCTTTAGTTCTAAAACAAAATACATTTATGACTTTCCCAAACCAAAATCTCAAACACCCAAAGACTCAAAGCGAATCACAACCTTCACAAAACCCACAACATCTGATTTTAACATCAAAACCATAAGCTACCATCACTGAATAAAAAATGCAATCCCCCTTCCTTGGTCATAGTCTACTCACACGAGTTAGAATTAAATGATACCACAATGTTGAAGTTATGTACGTGTCTTTAAAAGGCTGAAGGTAAATGACATCGTTTTTGTTTGAGTGTATTTGAGATAAGATAACATGAAGGGTTCTTGTGGGCATGTGTATATAAAGGAGTAGAAGTGAAAAGAGTGAATAGAAATGCAAAGAGTTTTTTATGTGAGAGAGAGAGGAAAAATCTTAAAACAATGAACCAAATAAAAGAAATAGTAGTCTTAAAACAATGAATAAAAAATGTAACAAAAAGTAGTCTTGAAACATTGAACCAAAGAAAATAAACAGTCCTTATTTTTAAATTTGTTCTTATTTCTAATATGGTTTAAGAATATTTCAATTCTCTTCATAGAGTATGCCACATGGCAGAACCTCATGCTTTCTCGCATGAGGTTTCTGCTTTTATATATATATATATACATATATATTGATATTGATGATTTCCAATACATTTTAATATGATAAAGATTACACATTATACATCATGCTTACACGAAATGGCATAATATATGTATGTATTATACACCATGAAATTAATATGTTTTTGTCATATGACTCTCTAACTATTTTATTATTATTTAATTGCATATAATTTTAATTTAAACCGTGCATTGCATGGTCAAAAGTTTGGTACTAAAAGTTGTTGTTGCGCCAATGGATTATCTTCTATATATTACAAGTGTAACTCTCATTAATTGTGAAATTGAATTATCTTATTAATTGTTGGGATAATTTACTAATTTTATTTTAATAATTTTTTTATTAATATAATAAAAGTTGTTTTGCATTTAGTGGCTCAATTTATGTTATATTTCGATAGTTAATTTAAAGTTTTGAGAGGCTTACTTATTATTATCCTAGTTTTGATAATGTTTTATAAAATATATATTTTTATGAGTCTGAATTTGGTAAGGATGGGGTGTTAACCCATATTTTACACAATCTAATAAGAAAATACCCATTAGCATTTTACTTAAAAATCAATACATCTAACCACACCTAATAATATATCAATGAACTCCCAGTTTAGTATGGGTATTAGAATTGATTGGGAATAGTTGTACTTATTCTTAAATATCTGATAAGATGATATGTCATGTTGGTATTGGAGGGGTAAAACATGAGTTTTACACTATGTCCTTACAGAATTTATTCTTATTTTATATTTTACATAAACTTTGTAATTAATCTATAATTTGCACAGTCAAAAGTTGAGGCCTAGAAACTATGGTTTCATTAAATGAATATATTAACTAATTTCCATTTATATTGCAATTTTTATGTTATCATAACACCACAACTAAAATACTTCTAAAAAGAAAAGTACTTAGGGTACGTTTGGTACACTGAATGGAGATTATAACATGAATTGTGATTTTTATTACTAGTAATAAAGTGTGTTGTAATGTAATAACTAAATATATTCTTTAGTTTGGTTGTGAGTTATAACATTAGAATGAAACTTAACATTTATTTTAGGAAATATCTTACTCATAAAATTATCTCCTTAAAAATTGTTATTTTTAAATTTAAGAAAGATATGTGTTATTTTTTATGATTTTTTATTTTTATAATTGTTAGATGTATATGGAAAGTTTTTTTATTTGGAAATATATTAAGTTTTAAAATTATTACACTTACGAAGGAATAGCTAATACAACATTTTAAAGAGGAATAGTTATTCCTCATTTTGAAGAATAGTTATTTATAAGTAATAACTATTCCTTGTAATAAAAACATGACCAAACTAAAGAATAGTTAAACCATAGGAATTACTATTACATTACAACGCCTATTACAGTCTACCAAACATGCCCTTAATTATCTACTACATGTATCTTTAAGTTACATTATTCTTAATCCACCCTAGTTCATATGAATTACGTCACTTTTAAACAAGTAGAATTCTAATAGTATTTATTGAAAAAAAAAAAAGAAAAAAGCAAGACTTAAGTACAATACTTAAGTGCTGTTTCTTAGGTTCCCTTTTTAAGATTCTGCCATGTAGATTTTTTCTCATGGAATGGAAGTGTATTTTTAAGTTAAGTAGCCACATGGTTGAGTCTTAAGAGGGGAACTTAAGGAACAACATCTAATGTACTGCATCTAAGTTTTGTCCTAAAAAAATATGTCCAAAATGATATCATATCACGTGCTAATATAATAAAATATTGGCCTTAGAAATTGTGATGGTGCCAAATGAATATACTAGTAGATTGCCTTGCAACTTTTACTATTAACTTAATAACTTTTACAATCAATATTTTATTAGCAGTTTTTTAGTAGATTGTTCTTTTATTCTTATCATATTTTTTTTAATTGAATTATCTTTATGAGTTTTTGAGGTAAAAATAGTTTTATATTTTGGTGATTGCTTCGGCTTAAAGGACTAGCATTAGTGAATACTTGAAAATTGTCACATATATGATATATTATAAAAACATGAATCATTAACATATATAAACTTTTACTTTTACATGTGATTTTATAGTTGAAATAAGATTTTCAATTTATTTTAGGGGAAATTGCACTTTACCCACCTGTGGTTTGGCCTGTTTTAAAAGTATCCACTCGTGGTTTAAAAGTTATTACTTAACCCACTTGAGGTGGCCTCCGTTAGACCCCCATTACCCACCTCTGTCATTTCCGTTAGAAAATCCCTTTTACTATATAAGCCAAAATTAGAACCCAAATAGAACCCTAAAAAGAAGAACAAGCTCTCTCCCTCTCTCTACTTTAGAATCCCTAAAATCTCCAAACCCATAATCCCTTTCTCTCTTTACTTAGATTGCCAAAGTGAAATCTGAACATTTGCAAGCAAGGAGGAGGTGTACTGAAGCTTGGGTTTTCCTCTATATCAGGATCCCTAAAAATCCCCAAACCCATTTCTTTTCATACTATGATTGCCAAAGTGAAATCTGAACATGTCTTCTTCAAGTTATTACTCTGGTTCCAGTCACCATTCATGTTCTGCTGACCGTTGTCAGCTACGGACTGCTTTGACCTTGAAAAATTTTGGGAGAAAGTTTAGTGGGTGCTGCTACTATGATGTGGTGAGTAACAATTGGTTTTCAAATTTTTTTTTTTTTTTTTTTTGGTTTTGTTGGTTTTCTAGTTTTGTTGGTTTTATGAATAACCCTAATTTGATTTTTTTTTTTTGGTAGGATGATGAACCTACTTGTAAATACTTTAGGTGGTTGGATGGTAAAACATGTAAGCTGGGTTTGAAGTTGCACCCATTGTCCTTGCAAGATTCAGTATGTACAAGAATCAAGGAAGAGTTGCACAAGAAAAGGAAAAGGAGGCTAGTGATAGTGAAAAGGCATTTATTGAGAGGGAAAAAGTAGCCAAAGAAAGGGAAGAAAAAGCTAGGGTGAGAGAGAGGATAGTTAAAGAGAAGTTACAGGAATACAAATTTGCACTTGTTATGTCATGGGGGTTTTTTGCTATTTTTTTTTTTATGTTTTCTAGTAGGATGGGAGAATTTGGAACAAAGCCATTGAGTCTGCCCTGAAGGCAAGTTGTTGTAATTATTGTATAATTTTGGGTACTACCACTTTTGACAAGTGTATTCCATGTATTTAGCACTATGTAATGTTGTTGTTTATTTGAATAGAGTATGCAATGTATTCTTTCTGAATGTGTTTTTGTTTGTGTAATGCTGCCTTGTAATGTGTTATTTATGTAATGTATTCTTGTAATTTGAATAGAGTATGTAATCTGCTGTTCATTATATAAGGGGAAATTGCACATGCACCCCACAAGATTCTGTTTACATCAAATGAAGAAGCATAAAGAAGTATGTTTTAATAAAGAAGTATAAAAAAGCATAAAGAATTACCGTTACGTACATCAAATGAAGAAGCATAAAGAAGCATAAAGAAGTATCATTCCATACATATATAATAACATATACAAAACATTGTTCAAAACAAGTGGACTCCACCTAATAGTAATGGCTAAACAATGCCAAAGTACTTCAATAATAAGTGTTTCTATCCCCACTAAGACAATCACAAAATAACTTTACAGTAGAAAGTTATGCACAATAACAAAAAAGTGGTGACATGCTACTATCAGACATGCATAACAACAAAAAAGTAAAGTAAATTTTATGCAAACACATTCTCCAATCTTCATTTCCCAAAGACCTTGCCCTTGCCCTTGCCCCTGCCATTAGACGTGGCAAAACGTGCGGGTCGGGTCGAGTCAATCAGGTTTGTGGGTCAAACGGGTCACGGGTCAAAATGGGTCATTTTTAAACGGGTTAATCGGGTTGCGGGTTGGGTCAAGTTGACCCATATTTTTCAAAAAAAAAATTTCAATTACAAAAACAAATCAATGACAACCTGTTTAGAGAAAATGAATAAAATCAATTAAGCAAATGAATTGCACTTAATGTCACTTGTTAATATCCTTCCAATTCTGATAGTTTTGAGCATGACAAAAATTATTTATAGTTATAAATTCATGATGGAAAAAGTCTTCAATGTTAATAATTCACTGTCAAAATGCATATAATTACAAGTTTACATCTTTAAAAAGAGATAGATTATAAAACAAATAAAACAAGTAAGTCAGCAAAGTAACAAGTTATCGATCTTCTTAAGTGCACATGTTCTTATTGCATTTAAAATAATAGTAAAGTTAGATTACTTAGAAAGATAAACTAAACAAAAAAAGATTAAAAAATAAACATAACATATTAAGTAAAGAAGAATAAGTAAATATTTTATAAAAATTACACATCAATCTCAATCTACTCAACATTGGTAGCAGATTTAGCACTGCAAATATTCATACTTGCAAATTGTAGCACAAGTTGGCCAATTTCATCAGCATCTTCATCTACAATACAATATTTTAATATAACTTAATATACCATGAAAGAAAATCAATAAAGAATTAAAATTGTATAATTATGACTATAAAAAAATTAAATTACCTTCAAATCCATATAGCCAACTTTTAGTATACAACGTAGCTTCCACATTCTCAGGTAAAAGACGTGATTGATACGGAGTAAGAATTTTTTTCCCAGTGCTAAAACTTGATTCAGAAGCAACAGTGGTTATCGGAATGCTCATGAGATCCTGTGCATTAAAGAGAGCTCTAGAAACCGATTGTAATGCTCTTTCCACCAAGAGAGAACTTCCAACTTTGAATTTTGCTTTTTGATAAGTCTAGGCTCTCCAATTGAGATTTTTTTGTTTTTGGCACCACGACCACTTTCATAATGATCAAATTCCTAATCATTAAAAAAAATTGCAATGAAAAATAATACCACACAACATTACAATCTTTATTATTAAAAAATATAGCACAACATATACCAAGCAAAATGCAATTCACTTACATCATCTTCGTTATCTTCATCATCATCAGGATCATCCATAGCACCGCTAGTATGACTAGAACTTTCAACACAAGATGAAACATTTGTAGTGGCCATAGGCTTGGGGCATTCATATTCTGAAAAAAGCTTATACAATGTAGTCTCAATGCGCTCCACCTTCATTTCAGCAATGTGCTCAATTGGCTCCATTTTCTTGAAAATAAAGTCCACATAATCCAACTTATACCTTGGATCAAGAACAATGGCACAAGCTAGCACCACACTATAACAATCCCAATATTTGTCAAATTTACCTTTCATCTGTTCTTCCATATTACTGATAAATGAATCTTGGCTCTCCATTTCTTCAAGTAAGAGCAATTCAATTTGAGACACTCCTTGAAAATATAGATTTACTATAGGGTAATCAGTTCCAGAAAATAGAGTTGTAATGTCATTGAAAGGTTTCAAAAATCGAGTCATCCCTTCAACTCTGTTCCATTCATCCCTTGATGGACAATGCTTGAAATTAGCATCTTCCTCTACTAAACGGTTCAACACAGAACAATATCTCATAGCACTGTCAATCATGCCATATGTTGCATTCCATCTTGTACACACATCTAAACGTAAACCCTTTGTTCTCTTCATACGAAGTATCTTGGCACATTCATCAAATCTACATATCCTACTCTCTGATCCGTTAAGATATTTCATAGTTTCTCGGATCTTAATCACCGAGTCATCTATTACTTTCAATCCTTCTTAAACAATAAGATTCAATATATGAGCACCGCAACGCACATGAAAAAAGATACCATCACATAACAATGAACCCCCCTCATTAAGCTTTTTCTTTGTGTGAAACTAAAAAGGTGTGGAATGTGTGAAGAAGGGCAGAGGCCAGACGCGTAAGAGAAAGAGTAGAGAAACTAAACTGAGGAAAGGAAGCTTTGTGGTTTGGTTTGTCAGGTTTGTCGTTTATGCATTGTTCATTTGTTTATGCCTTTGGCTTTAGACAATGGACTACAGCTCAGCTAGTATTGAATGAGATTTTTTTTTTTTTTTTTTTAATTTTTTATGGTTGTTTTGACTTTTGACAGCCTTGTGTAACGTGTTGTCTTGTCTCATGTCAAGTACTAAAGCTAGCTCTTATTGGTTGTGATGAATCAAATAGTCATTTTCTCATGTCATGTCATGTCTTAACAATAGTTTTAATTGTTTATAACTTTATATCTATAATATATTGATTATTAGTTTTCGTACTTTGTGCTTTATGCACCTAGTATCAGAACGTAATTTAAATATTTTTTTAGCGAATTTTTTTTAACGGGCCAGGTCACGGGTCAACTTGTTTTTGCTTTGGGTCAAAAAAATTGGGTTCGAGTCAGGTATTTTTCAGGTTGGATCGAGTCAGAAAATTCTAACCCGTATTGCCATGTCTACCTGCTATTGCCCTTGTCCTTATCCTTGCCTTGCATACTATCCCATGTTGAGAACATTGCATTAGATGTCTCAGCTCTTAATCCACCTCTTCCATATGAGAATAGATGACTTCTCCCAAGTACCCTTGGTGGTACCAACCTCCTTGGGGGCTGCAAAATATACAACAACTCCATATCAAGATCTAATCCAATGTTTTATGTAAGTATAAAGGGTGGTGTTTGTGTATATACCTGAGATAGAGGTTTTCTTGTGTCTTATATTTCCTTAAGAGTATGAGAGATAGGCTAGTTGCATGAGAACCATTGAGCTGTGGGTGCTTTACTTGGTGGTGGTCTGCTTGAATTTGCTACAAATGGTGATGGTCTACTTAAAGCTGAAGCAGATATTTCAGTTGGCTGTGTGTAAGGTTTGCCTATTAGCTGCCTCAATGGCTGCTTTTATGGCCCATTGACTAGTTGACTTGCTTGATGGATGGTTGGCTTTCTTGTTGGATGACTAATTACCCCACTTGTTACTTGACTGGTTATCTACTTGGCTGCATTGTTTACTGGTCCAGGTGGGTGCCTTGCTTGTTGGTTAGCTACCTTGTTTACTGGTCCAGATGGGTGCTTTGCTTGTTGATTGGTTGCCTTGTTTGCAGATCTAGGTGGCTACCTTGTTTGCTGGTTGGTTGCCTAGTTGGCTGCCTTGTTTGTAAATCTAAGTGACTGTCTTGTTTGCTGATTGGTTGCTTGGTTGGCTGCCTTGTTTGCAAATCTAGGTGGCTGCCTTGCAAACTTCCTTGGTGGTTGCCTAGGTAGCTGACTTACTGGCTGGCTAGTTGGTTGGTTGTCTGGTTTGCAAACCAGGGTGGCTGCCTTGCAAACTTCCTGGGTGGTTGCCTAGGTGGCTAGCTTGCTGGCTGGCTGGCTGGCTGAGGTATTGAAGTTGCAACCTGACTTGGTTGGTCAGCTTGCTCCTTCTCCTTCTTGTCCTTACAAAAAGAATTGCCTTGCATTAGAAATAGATTTGTAATATAATTGTCATTGTGAACACCTTCTTGCTTTACTTACAATTTTTTTTTTAGCTCTCAAGTCTCTGTCTCCTTTGCCATGGTGTCTCACCAGTTATTCCAGCCTTACACCTCCTTGAAATATGCCCCTTCTTATGGAAAAACCCACATTTTATAGTCTATTTGACCTAGAAACTTTGTATGGGTTGTTTGGCTCATCTACATCTTTCTTCCTTTTCATTGATGGCCTACCTAGAGGCTTGTACACAATTGGAGCAATAGGGGCAAGTTGGTTGGTTTCAATTATTAATCTTGGCTAAGTAGTGGGGTAATCATCTCCTTGTATGCAGTCACATAGACATCCTTTCTATAGCATGCATGCACATAATCCTCAGGCCTCCCCAGATTCTTATAGATTGCTGCAACCCCATATTTACATGGGATTCTTGTCAAATCCCAAACTTTACAACCACAACATTTTCTTGTAAGGTTAACCACATGCCTCTCAAACTCATTATTAACCTCATATATAAAGTAACTTGATGGAATAGTAGAAAATGACTTAGAATCAACTTTCAACTGCTCAAGCTTCTGCACTATGTTTGGACATATGTCGCTAGTGAACTTTTCAATCCTAGTCCTTTTACTGTACATTCTAGTCATCAACCTAACCCTAATCCATTCTAGCATGGTAATGATAGGCTTATCCCTAGCATCTAGTATCATAGAATTAAATGACTCTAAGATTGTTCACATAACAATCAAAGATGGCCCTTGGAGTGAAATGTGACTTGGTCCATTGAGTTGGATGAATGTCTGCTAGATACTCCCATGCTTCTTTGTCCAAGTCCTTCATATCTTGCATCCTCTTCTCAAACTCCGTAACTGTTGTTGCTACAGCACACATCCATAATGTAGCCTTCAATTCTAAACCCTTGAAGTTTAACTTAAAGTTGTTATAAATATGTTTCACACAAAACCTATGTTCAACTATTGGGAACAACATCTCCATGACATGTATCAATCCCTGGTTATCATAAAAAAAATCAAAAAACATCCAAATGACAAAAATGAACACCATCTGCCTAAGAACAAAAACAGAACTTTCAAAAAGCAGAAATGTAATGACTAAGAACAAACAGAAATCTCAAAAAACAAGTGAGTATTACCTTCTGCCTATCTTAAATGAACACCAAATTCAGCTCATTTGGCCTCCCAATGTCATCTGCAAATGTTTGTAAAAACCACAATCAAGAATCCTTATTTTCTTGCTCAACTACACCTAATGCAACAGGAAATATATTGTCATTCCCACCCTTTGCAATTGTTGATAATATATGTCTGCCAAACTTGTCATTCAAATGGCAACCATCTAATCCTACAAGTGGCATCCACCCCCCCTCCCCACAAGAATCCAACTTTTTGTGTATTGTATCTCACATATATCCTCTTGAACTTAGGTTGTGTGTTAGGTTCAATAATCTCAGTTTGCAGAATCACCTTACTCCCCACATCAGTTACTCTTATCATCTTAGCATAGTCCCTAAACTTCCCATACTGCAACCTCTCATTACCTAGTATGAACTCTCTAGCTTTCCTTTTAGCTCTGTACACTTGATTTATGCTCAAGTCCACAGACATACCTTGCATAACTCAGTGCTTCACACCAAAAATTGCCCAATCAGGGTTTTTGTTGAAATCATTCAAGTACTTCCTAGCCACATATGTAGAAGTGACCTGACTATGCTTGAATGTCCTCCCACATGTACAAGTTGGAACCATGGTCTTTATCTGGAAGGTTAACTCTCTTGAAATCTGTGATGCATGTACCTTCCAACCACATTCATAACCTTGGTCTTTTCATTAAGCTTGAACTTAATGTCCACAGGCTTTTGCACTGCATATTCCTTCAAGGCAACCCTAAACACCTTCCCATCTGGAAACTTCATACCCTTGCATAATTGAGGGTTACTCATGCCAGTCTTCTCATTGAACTCTAGACATCTCACCCTTTCATCCTCATTCTCAGAACTGTTAATGCTCCCAGTGTCATCATCATCAAGAGCTTTTTCAGCCCAATCATTATCATCAACAGCTTGATCACTGGCAACAGCTTCTGGTTTCTTCCCATTATCTGTAACTTGCTCCTTCAAATGCTTTCTCTCATTTACCTTTTCAGTATCTCTTTGATACTCTCTCATATTAGACACCTCATTGTTCTGAGCACCAAATATATCATCAAGATAATCTGGTCCTTCATACCCTTCATCTAGCCAATTAGGTTCATCCACATGAACATCTTCACTACTAACAGTTTGTCCATGCGTAGCATTGTCATCCACATGCACAGCATTGTCATCCACATGCACTTCTCCACAACCAACAAGTTGCCCACCCCCAGCATTATCATCCATAGCTCCACCAACACTACCATCCTTTAAACCCTCAACAGGTTCTTCACTAGCATCATTTTGGTCAATCACAGATGATCTAGGAGAGACAATATTGTCATTGCCCATATTGTGTTCACCCACTACTAAAGTTAACTCCTCACAATCAGTATCATCATCTTTATCATTCATTTCCCATGGTTGGTCTACTGCAATTGGTTGATCTGGTTTAACCATAGGTTATTCAATAGCAATTGGTTTAGCTTCAGGTTCTACATAAAGTGTGATTTCATTTATTGGCCATTTAGCATGTAGTTCACACATGTAGGTCACATCATCATCTAAAGTAATTAACCTTAACCCTTGCTCTAAGTCACCACCAAGTATTAAATAATAAATCCTACTTTTAATGGGTCCCCTAGCTTCAGTACAAATGTCTTGTATCTCAAAATTACTTAGTAGATCTGGATCAACATTACCCATTACAGATACCTCACCACCTACATACTCTAAACCAAGGTTCCACTCAAAATTCTCACTATGGTGAATAGTAAAATTAAAACGAATTTCAGTAGCCATCTGCAGGAGTTAAAACACATGCACAAACAACAGTAATTAAATACATAACCAACACATGCACAGAGAGCACCAATCATTGACAAAAGCAAAATAATTTCATACAACATAAAATACCATTTAACGTGAGGTTAGGGGAGACAAGAAACACAACCAACTAAGCAATTTGTCTCCATGGGACCACAGACAACCTAAAGATGCATCTACTCAAAATATTCTTAGGAACCACAGTCATCAATGTCAACTATAAAAGCAAGAAATTATTTAACAGAAAACCACTAATTTTATGACAAAAAACCTTTAATCTGAATCACCTTCATCAATTGTTACACATTGAAAAAGAACAAACACAACAATGGTAAACCCTACAAAGTAATTTCATACCTGATATAGGGAAAAACCCAAGCTTTAGTAAACCTCTTCCTTGCTTGCAAATGTTCATATTTCACTTTGGCAATCTAAGTAAAGAGAGAAATGGATTATGGGTTTGGGGATTTTAGGGATTCTAAGGTAGAGAGAGGAAGAGAGCTCATTCTTCTTTTTAGGGTTCTATTTGGGTTCTAATTTTGGCTTATATAGTAAAATGAATTTTCTAACAGAAAGGACAGAGGTAGATAACGGGGGTCTAACGGAGGCCACCCTAGGTGGGTTAAGTGATAACTTTTAAACCAATGGTGGGCCCTGTTAAAATGGACCAAACCACAGGTGGTTAAAGTACAATTTCTCATTTATTTTATAATCTATATTAATTAAGCAGTATATCGCACATGCATAATTATAGTTATTAAAGAAGTTAGGCTTTAATTTTTTTTTTTTTTTGGTGGTAAAAGACAGATAAAATAGCATTAGAAACAAAGGGTACGAATACAAAATAGCTCTCTTTTTTTTCATAAGTTTCAAAATAGCTTAAGATTTTCAAAGGCTAGCACTTGAGAAACTGTGTGTTTTTTGCTAGTTATTTTTTACACTTATATTTGTAGTTCTGAAATAGTACTAATACATACACTTGATTGTTATTTCACAAATGTTTAAACTGCTTCAAACAACACTCAAGTTTTTGTTCATTTGACCAATTTTAGTGCTTTATTATTAGATATCCAGCCTTAAGAGATGTAGTTCAATGTACTATAGTATGTAGAGAAAGCAATTCCTTACTAAAAAGTTTACTTGTACAAATATATAAATGATATCAGTGATTTGCCCAGGAAAAAAAAAAAACATATAATTGCGTTTTTAAAACACGGCTGTAGGTTGAGGACCTATAGCCGCGTTTATTAAACGCAGCTAATGTAAACCTTATAGCTGCGTTTTAAAAACGTGGCTAAAATAACTCCTATAGCCGTGTTTGAGAAAACACAGCTAGGTCTATTGTCACGGTGTATAGGCCACTCTTAAAAACGTGGCTATAGAAAACACGGTTATAGACCAAGTGGACCTATAGTCATGTTTTTAGGAGCTATAGTTGCATTTTAAAAACACGGCTGTAGACCAATTTTTTTGTAGTACAGTGTTTGCACCACATACAATTATGGTGGATTATCATACAAAATAAAATTAGTGACTAGTTGTGCACCCATCTTATTTAAGGAGTCACATATTATTTAGTCTCACAATAAATGTGATCTAGTTTGTGGTTGCTAAAATTTGTTGAAACTCTTCAATAGATTCTTGCAATAAGAGAGGACGAGTTTTCTTCACCATGTTATAACAAAAGTTTCCACCCATAAGATGCGTCAAATTTGACATGGAGGTTTACAAAACCAAACTCTAAAGCTAAAAGGAGTCCATAATTAAATTTTTAAAAAAAAAAATCCTATAACTTTATATCTTGGCCAGATTAAATCCTATAATTATAATGGTGCCCATTTAAATCTTACTTTTTCATTGTAGAGGCAATCAAAACCCTTGTATTTATAATTGTATCCATTTAAGTCTTACATTTTCATTATGGTGGCAATCAACGCCCTTGTATCAGTCCTTCAATTATGTTTATAGGTGAGAAATTCAACACCAATAAACAAAAATGCACTGATTTATTCAACCCGTATATATGGTAGCTCATTGTTCGAAAATTCACCCAAAAGACAAAAACTTTATACTTACGTGGCAAAATCTGGAAGATTCGTACGGCTCTTAAACCCTAAACAATTTTCTCCTAAACCTGACTTCTGTGCTTATTAGGGTTTTTGCTATTAGCCCTTCTTTTTTCTGATCTCTCTCTGAAATTCATCATTTTCAACAACTACAATGGCTCTAGCTCTAATGGAACCCACAAATTCCACAGCCCCACAAAACTTTAAACCCCTTGTAGGCAAAAACTACGAGTTCAAGCTAAACCAATCAATCCAAGACCTTTTAGCTGAAATCCACAAAGAAACCCCCAATTTCTCTCCTTTCATTCACATATTCCACGAATTAATGCAAGCTAAGCTTGACCCACCTCTCGAATCCATCTGGGTCTACGCCGGATTAACCTTTCGTAGCCGAAATTTACAGAAAGATGACATTTTGGATCGGGTTATTGTCTCGAAGGACTTGTTTCAATTGGTATCGGCGTGTTCGGGCTCATGTAGTTCTTCGAAGAGCATAGCATTGCTCGCTCCGGTGGTATTCGAGGTGTTCAAAGTGGTTGTGGAGTTGCTTGGGAAGGACTTGGCTTCAAAGAGAGAGAGGAAAGCAATGAGGGAGGCTAAGTCTTTGGTGGGAGTGATTCTTGGGTATGCAAATGTGTGTTGTTGTAAGGATTCTAGTGAGGAATCCATTGGTTCGAATTTGATTACGCCTTTCGTGGATTTAGTTCGTGTTTGGATGGATTCTGATGATGGAATAGACTCTTTCTTGCCGCTTGTAAGTGGCGAAATTCGTGAAAGGTTTAGTGTAGGAGGTTGTGTTGATGTTGTTTACCTGGCGGGAGTTGTTCTTGCAGAGCTGTTTCTGTTGGAGCTTTGCTTGAAATTCACAGCTGGGATTGCGAGGGAGGAGTTGGAGAAGGAGTTGAAGATTTGGACTGTTGGTTCAATTTCTGGCTTTCAGAGCTTTTACTTTTTTGGTTAGTAAGAATTCACATTTTGGCTTGATATTTGGAAATTGCATTACAAATTTACAATATTCTTTATTTTTTTGTGTTGTTTAACTTGTCTATAAGACAGATATGAATCTAATTGAAAGCATGAACATAGTCGTAGAACTTGAATGACAAAAGAGTACTTGTGCTCCAAATGGTTAAGACTGATACTAAGGCTTATTAGGTCTACATATTGTGTCTATCTGACTGTGTATGTCTGTATGTTAACATTTATGATGATTCTTTTACTGGATTTCAACTTTGATGTGCTTACATCCTAATTTATTTGGCAACCAGAGACCCTCATCCGGATGCTGCAGGAGGAGATTTTGCCTGTGACTTCCCTCTTGGTCAGTATGTCTTTCTTAGAATGTTTAATACTTTAATTTGTTGATATGTATTCCTTATAGGGTGGTAAAATGTAATTTCTCCATTTACTTGCTTCGTAGGTGTGTCAGCATTCCACTAATCATATTATTTGTGCACACAGCGCATTCATGTATGGTTCTGCAATCTAAACTAACAGAAACATCTTAGTCACTCTTTCTCTCTCTAACTCTCACGGTTTACAAATGCACATGCAGGACTTATATAGTGTGGTCTATAAAGAAATCTGTTACCAAACAATTGCCTTCATATATTTAAGCCATTATGTGTTGCTACATGGTGAAGTCAAGAGATTTTTTGCTTGATGGTTTTCACCCTTTTAATTTCCTTGATACTTTAGACATGGACAGGAAATTTAAGTAAATGTGGACCATTAATCTTTTTTTTTTTCTTTTTTTCCCCTTTGTGGGGAGGGTTTGTCATACATATGTTGGGGACGGGGACATAAAAAAGAGGAAGTCACGTACTCTTATTTTCTATGCTACACAACCCACCCTGTCTTTAAACGGATCTGTTCTTGAAAGTGCTGGTGTAATAAGTGTGTTAAACAGGATTTTGGGATGACACTGTTTACTTATCCTCAGAGCATAGCCCACCATTTCCTTAGGATTTATCATAAATTTAGTCATTAACCATGTATTTGCTATTGGGTTGAAGAAATCAACTTTGAAACAATCATTTATGTCATGATTTTTATTTTGAGCTCCTATAGGTTTTCTTTCCATAAAATTTAAAAGTTACCAATTATTTCTTAGGTGTATACTTCTTAGAATATTGAGCTATTAGTTTTGGGATATATTTATTAATCAAAAGTTTCTCAATTCATCATGGATGTAAGAATCTGTATATCCTCCTGGGCATGAGGATAAACTGCTTAGCTCTTGGATTACCTGATAAGTGGTTCTGGTGGCTGGGGTCAGTTGCACATAGGAGTTTGATTAACAGCGAGGATTGTTGTACAATCTGCTCTATAACATGCAACTAATCTGAGTGAAGTTTTCTTACGTCATAAAAAATAAAAAATAAAGTGATGATTCCTAATTCTAAAAACTAATATCATGGAAATATATCTGTGCAGAGATCTGAAGATGAAGTTTTGTTAAGAAAAGTCCTCTATGATGCTGTTATATTGGTTGAGTATTCTTTTCTTAATACTGAGAGAGTGATTAATGTACCTACTGAGCACATGAAATGTCTTGCCATGGCAAGACTGATCATTACACATGAGGCCGTAGAATTTTTCAGGTATTAAAGAATGAGCGATCTTGTTGGAATTCTATTGAAACCTGTACTGCTAAGTCTTATCATTTTGCTTGCTGCAGGGAAGGTGGGAATCAAATGAGAGCTATCTCTTACAACAATGCCTTCTCCAGTTCTCGTCTACCTTCCCAAATTATTAAATGGGTCACTAGCCAGATTGGTTTGGAGGAAAAAGCAAATAGATCATATGGATCCTCACCTAAAGCTCTTATCAGTAAGTAGCTCTAATATTTTTTTGTCCCTTGTATTTAACAAATGCACTCTGTAGTTAATGACCAAATTGTCTATCTAATTTTTAAATCTTAATGATCTCATTCTCCAGAGTGGCTGCTAAACCTTGAAAATCAGGGAATAAAAGTATTTGATGACAGCATTTCAAGACGTCGTACCAAAATAGTACTAGATATTTCCAAAGCAGACTTTGAGCAACCAGCATCTAAGTTGGAGGACATAAGAGTGGATGATGATATTCTCTTTTGTATTGATAATAAGGGTGAAGACAAAGATACAGATGAGGAGAAGATGATCACATCCATGAGTTCTACATTTGTCTCTGCAGCCCACACAATGAAGTCAACAGAAAATGAAGGAAGAAAACGGAAAGAAGGGTTAAGTGCTGAAAAGAAGAAGATCAAATTTGTCAAGTATGATCTGGGTCAAAATTCTGATTCAACCAGAACAAGGTCCGCAGTTGTCAGTGATGATGGTGTCAGTAGTGAGAGTGAAGTTGACAATCCAATCTCCGACGATGATACAGATACGAAGGAGTAGTTAGGTTCTTTGCAGGAGAAAGACCTCAATCAGGCTATTTTTAGCAACCTCACTTTTTGTTGGGTTCATACTGTTTCTCAACGGGAGTTTATAAGAATGTCAATCAATTTTGTAACAAAAGTATGTGCAACTACCCTGTTTTTTTATTAGGCAGATGCGATTTTTAGGTTGAGGGAGATGCCAATGAGAAACAGAGAAGCGACCTTAGCATCTTGTCAGTTTTGCTGATGTTATATATTTATATATAATCAGTTTCCAGACCACCAGTTAGTCTAATTTATGGCAATATTATGAGGAGATTATGTTTCTGAACCAATCTATGGTGTTTGCTGCATGACTATTTGTCCATGCAAATTGCCAAAGATAACTGTCACTTGTATTGGAGCCATTTATAAAGACCAGCCAGTTGTTGAATTTACCTAAGCTGAGCCATCTTCCTCTGGCCACTTTCACCATCGGACAGGCAGGCTCAAGTTCCTCAATGTATGCGTGTTGGGTTGGATTTGTTCAAAAAATTGGAAAGCATTCAACGCGATTTTCTCGATTATTTTTTCTGCTACAATGCTGGTGATGTTGATCACAAACATGCTTTTTTCTCTTGTACGTAAAAATTTTATGTCGAGGAGGGTTACCACTATGATGTCTTGAACAGTAGAAAATTGGAAATCAACCAAAAGCATTTTCTGACTTCAAGCATTGCTCTAGGCCTTTTTCTAGGCAAAATTTGCTGAATAGTACTTTTTAAGGAAAATTTTTGGTGGATAACACGATGGCGAAGTTATTTAGTTATGTAGACTCTTTCTAGAACTCGAGTTTGTCAAACTCGAGTTCCAACCCAAAATCGAGTTTATCAAACTCAAGTTTCAATTAGTTTAGATTGCGTGGCAGTCTAACGTTGAATAACAAATTGAAACTCAATTTTGGGTTGGAACTCGAGTTTGTCAAACTCGAGTTTCAAAGAGAGTCTACATAACTAAATAACTTTAGTCACATGTTATTCTCCTAAAAGTTTCCTTAAAAAATACTATTCAGCAAATTTTGCTCCTTTTTCTCTGTTCATTGTCTATCACATCTAGATGGCAGAATATTTACTTCCAAAATACGTCACTACATCTCATTACATATAAACCTCCAGAATGAACAATCACCAAGCTGCTGCTCAACCATAAATAATACAATGAAAACTAACTTTATTTATATAGAAGCAAGTAGCAACTGGTAATAGCACATTTCATAGAAGCAGGGTACTAGTACTACTACTACCCTCTTAGTAAGGAAGGGTCAGACAAGGACCTGGAGTTGAAAATAATGTAATCTGGACCTTGTGTCTTTATATGTTCACTCAACTCAACAAATCCTCAACCCCGTCTAAAGCTAAAACCAAAAAAATAAAAAAATAAAAATCTTATGAAAACTTCAATTTCAGATGCTGCTACGTGAGAGAATCAAAATCTCAGCCTTCCAAATGTGGAATAGGATTGTTCCATATATCAAAGACAGAAACAGTGGAAGACAGGAGGAACAGGGAGGGATGAAGCAAGAATTCATCAATGTGTCTGGAGGTCCACTCATTGAACACAGATCGAGGTACCCTATAAAATGCTGAACAAGACAAAATTACTTTCTTTGATTGTTGTTACATCAAGACGCTAAGATCAGATGAAGTGGGAATGAGCATGGATGACTATATCGAAGCAAGAATGCATACAAATCTTGGATGCCCTACTGACATTTAATCAACCTGCGCTCCTTGATTGCAAGACAGGAACCCAACAGGGGAAATGTGATACTAAACCAAGTCATCTGCACTCCTGCAAATAGTATTAGTTGCCCACAAGCATAATGAGACTTTGACATCAAATGAAAAATGATGCACACCTCAGGGCGGTGTCATGTTACCATTGAAAATTTGTATCCATCAAATTCTGGACAGAACATACCCACAAATAATGGTCTTGCAAGATCCACATACAACTTTCAAACTTCAAATGGTATAGAAGCCAGGCCAGGAAGTTTCCAGTTCAGTCAGCACAACCACAGTTTTCTTCTTTTACTCAACAGCAGTTCTTGTAAGTTGTCCCAGTGTGCTGTCTTCTCTCTCGGTTCATATTGCCCATCTATTACATATCAAATGTTAGAGAGGTTTCTCAATCCATGTAAAGTTCTGTTTAACTACAGAAAAAAATGCAACTTACTCTCCAATACACATGGTTCAAGAAGCCTTTATCTGGACAAAGATTTGCCAAACACATCCGTACTTCTAAGAAAATGCAAATACATAAGTCCTGGCTCCTGTTGTGGATTAACAATGGCAAAATGGCACAAGTAAATCTAATCATGGTAAATATGCATTAATTATTCATGATTAAATTAACTTAAAATGAAAATCAAGTGTTACCTTGGTTCTGAGAACAAAAATTGCACCAAAAGAATCTAAAACAGCAGCAGCAGCAGCCTGCAGAAATATCAATAAAATTACATCAAGAAAGGGAAAGAACATCTCAGACCCTAAAAGCAAAAAAAAAAAAAAAAAAAAAAAGAAGAAGAAGAAGAAGGGTAAGAACTTACATTCTTAAGGCATTCAAATCTCTGTATAACTGGCGGCACTTGTACCTTTCAGTTTACTCCATCAATCCAACTAAAAGATGGCCTCCATAAAGACAGGGCATTACTGGGAATTTGCACCAAGGGGGAGCAACTACACTGGCATTCCAATATTCATCTTTGCTTAACATAGAAGCTCCATTTGGATTTAGCACCTGGATAGAATATTTGGAAATGAATCACTGACAAATACTACAAGTTCACACTTCACCTTGGTGTATTGTATGTTTCTTGGTGTTTCTAATATTAATTCATCAAGGAAACATAACCTTGCTTGTAAGTTTCTTTCCCTGAATAGTAACCCTTGGGACATGGTTACTTCACTAGTAAGGATTAGACTGAAATTTGAATGCAGATCAACAAGCTAAATGCCTCTGGAGCCAAATCACCAATAATCCTGACAGGAGCAAGTGCCATTCTTAAAATGGTGGAAGCGTTTAATGTCACGAACAACTATTTCCCGATTTGTGATGTCTGAGAGGAACTTCATAACATCATGGCAGTCTTCACAGATGCGTAGGTTTTTGAAAATTCTAATTGTTTTGACAGGGTTGGTGCTTATAAGGGCAAAAGCAAGAGCCAATCTTTCACTATGATGATTAAGATATTCCTCTCTCTCTTTGTCAGTGACATTATGAAGCACATGTTCCGTTTTTGGAATATAACCTACTGAAGAGAGTTTTTGGCTGAGCTCCTCTAACTTTATATATATTTCCCTGATTTTGGGATGTGAACCATCTTGAGACACAAATGTGTGGACTTGACCATTGATCTCTACCCAGCTACATCCAGGTTCCTTCTTAACACCCTGACTGGACATCAATGTCCTGACCTTTCTGACATCATCCCACCTACCTTTGGCTGCAAAAATATTAGACAGCAATATATAATTTGAGTCTATCTCAGGTTGAAGCTCAAAAAGTTTCTCTGCAGCTTTTTCTCCAAATTCCAAATTTCCATGCATTTTACAAGCTCCAAGAACAGTCTCCCAAATCAACGCATGTGGCTCTAGCTTCCTATTCTCGATAAAGCATTTGACCTCATCAAACTTTCCAGCCCGACCAAGAATATCAACCATACAAGCATAATGCTCAATTGTAGGCGTAATCCCAAAAATTTCACTCAGTGCATTAAACTGTTTTTTCCCTTCTTCAACTAAACCCATGTGGCTACATGCAGAAAGAACACCTAGGAAGGTAACCTCATCTGGCATGGTGCCTTCATCTGACATTGTCCAAAAAGTTTCAAGAGCTTTCAGTCCTTGCCCATTTTGCGAGTATCCGCATATCATTGTGTTCCATGAGACAGCATCCCGTAGAACCAAGCCCTCAAAAATAGCCTCAGCATCTTCTAAGCATCCCGACTTTGCATACATATCAACAAGTGCACTTGAAACAAATATATCACTATGCCCACCCTTAATTGCCATAGAATGAAGCTGCTGCCCAGTTTCCAGAGCAGTTAGATGGGAGCAACCACTTAAACAGCTGGCAAGAGTAAACTCATTGGGCTTTACACCTTCTTGTAGCATCAAACTGAAGCACTTAACAGCCCTCTCTGCTTGATCAGTTTGTGCATAGCAAGTAATGATGACTGTCCAAGTAAAGAGATCACGTTTAATCAACCTATTGAAAACTACATCAGCATCTTCCAAGCACCTGCTCTTGGCATACATGTCAATAAGAGCTGTCCCAACAAAATCATTACCATCAAGGGAGTTTTTTATAACATGGGCATGTACTTGCTTTCCAAAGCGTAGATCCAAGAGGCTAGAACAAGACCTTAAAACACTGATATACGAGTACATATTAGGTATGAAACCTTCCAGAAGCATCTGATAGAAGATTCTTGGCCCTAGATTGCAGATTTCATAGCCATGGCATCCAGACAAAAGGGCATTCCACGAAACCAAGTCGTGATCTCCCATTGCCTCAAACACTCGGGTACCAGCCTGTGGAAATCCATTTTTCATGTACATAGTGATTAAGGCATTGTTGACTAACATATCATTTTCAAATCCATACTTGCATATACAAGCATGGATGCTTTCACCATACTGCAGGTCTCCCAAAACAGCGGCAACACTAACAAGACTTGAAAAGCTAAATTCATTTGGTGGGACACCTGCATATCTCATCATGTGAAATAGCTGAGCAGCTTCTTGGCTATGACCTTGCTGATCAAGGCAGGTGATGATTGCACTCCAGGCTACTACATCAGGATCTTTGATTGTCTTAAACACTTTTAGTGCATCATATGCCAGCCCGCACTTAGAGTACATATCCACAAGACTACAACCCAAAAACTCATCTATTTCACACCCAATTTTGATTGCCACAGAATGCACGGCCTGGCCTTCTCTCAAATTCCCTGAGGTGGCACAACCCTTGAGGACAGTAGACAAGGTGAACTTGCTGAACTTCATCTCTGATTCTCTCATTCTACCAAACAGTCTCAATACTTCTTTTCCACCACCCACCTGAGCGTAACCATTAAGCAAGGCAGTCCATGAGACATCATTCTGCTCAGGCATGCAACAGAAAACTCTATCCGCAAGCTCCATCTCACCACATTTTGCATAAAGGTCAACAAGAACAGACCCAACAAACAAATCCAAAAAGCACCCAACTTTGATTGCTTCTGCATGCACCTGCTTCCCAAAACTCAAATTCATGCACAGAGCACAAGCTTTCAACCCAGTTGCCAACGTGAACTCATTCGGTCTCACACCTTCCCTCTTCATCTCACAAAACAAACTAACACCATCACTACCGCATCCTTCAGCAACAAACCCTTGTATCAATGCAGTCCAAGACACAACATCCCTTTCAGGCATTTGATCAAGCACACGACGCGCACACACAGAACTCCCACATTTAGCATAAGCATTAACCAATGAAACCCACAAATGAGAATCCGGGTCAATCCCGCTCTTAATCACTTGCCCATGAATGGCCCTCCCCTCATTCAAACGCCTTTTTGAAGCACAATCACGCAGCATCCCAGAATAACGCCTTAACCTCTCCTTCCTATCCAAATTCACAGGCCTACTTCTCACATTTTCATCAATCTTCTCATTCATAGACACTGAATTAGGCCAATTACGACTCATTTCCTTTCTGGGTGTTCTCTTAAACCCTTCATGAACCTGAGTTGGCGAGTTTCGAGTATCAGATAGATCCAAATCATTGGTGGGGTTCGACTCTACAACACTGAGAGCAGCACAAGACGAAGATTTTGATCGAATAGGAACTATCAGTGATCTAGAACTGGTAGTATGAAGCTTATTGGGGAACTGAAATCGAAAACCAAGCGGCGGGCTACGCATTCTCAGAGAAAGCAATTCGCACTCCATTAATTTTAATCCCAAAGCTTCGGTTCTGATTCTAAAACAGCTTTTGATTCTCAAAAGCATCGAATACACAACCAACACCGCATTCACAGCAACAGAGAGAGCATCAGAGACTGACTGAGAGTTTCAGTCTTAAAAAAAACAATAACAACAATAATGAAAGAACGAAACATAAATGTGTTGGTTGAGCTCTCGATATTTCAGTTTCTTTAAGCTCGATACGGATTCTCGGAAATCGAACAGAGTATGTACAAAGAAAGTAAATAGATAGAATTAGAAAACTGCTTAAAAGTTGGAACCTTGTTACCATGAAAACGAAAACGGCGAGAGAGAGAGAGCGACACAGAGTTGTGGAGTTGTGGTCTGTGGCTCTCAAGAAGCGCCAATATGAATGAATATGTGAATCTTTCGAGGGCTTTTTCGTCTCTATGAGCCAGGTGTGAGTGTGAGTGAAAAATCTGCTGCCACGCTGGCCTAGTTGGGGGACCTACTGATGACATGGGAGTCCTCCATTTGATGTGATATGGATAGGTTTGTTTTTATTTTCTTTGTTTATTATTATTATTATTATTATTTTTTGGAACTCAGTTACAAATTGACATGCATAATAAAAAAATAATAATAAAAAGGCAAAAACTATACTAATTAAAACTTTTTTTTTTGGGGGTCTTAACATTGATTAAATCTAATATGGGTTGTGTTGAAATTATACTTAGTGTAACTCTAAAAATGTTATGCCACTCAATAATTTGTTATTGAATTTATATTTTGAAAATCTTATCATTAGATTACATATTGTATATGTTTTTAACATACACATCATTTGTTTTGAAAATTTGTTATTGAATTCGTGCTAATCGGATGTTAATACTATTTAGTCCTCACACACACATATGTGTATATATATATATATATATGATAATTCAATGGTTACAAGTTTAGAGGGAGGGGGAGTAGGCCTGTAAAGCCCTAATTTATGAAAGTAAATTTTTATTATTATTATCATTTGACAGAGTCTAATTTTTAAAATATTTTATTATTTTTATAGTTTTGCTGACTTTGAACTAAATTTCTAAATATTCATATGGAATGGTGACAAAAAGATATTGAGAAAGAGATTATGACTGTTTTTATCATTTATCACAAGCATTAACAACAATAACAATAAAATTTTACCAAGAAACTTGTGACATAATGTCATTACTCAATTTTTTATGCAAAACAACCCTAACCCCCCCCCCCCCTCCCAAAAAAAAAAGGGATCATCAACAAAATAATCAAAATCGTTCTCTTGTATCATTCTTTGTCATTTTATCATATCAAAAATCATACCTTTTGTCTTTTCCTTAATTAAAGTGTAATTCCTTTACTACTTCTAGTATTATTTTATACCTTCATCTACTTCTTTTCATTCCCTTTACTCAAATTAAATCTCTTAGTTACTAGTACATCAATCAATTACCTTTGCACAGTCCCATTTCAACTATTTTCATTTTATTAACATATTCTTAATACCCCAACATTGAGTACCATAGTACCATATAGCCTAACTAGCTTTATTGTAGCAATATTGTAATCTATTTTTAGTGTCCATTTCAGAATTACTTATTTCGGTAGTTTATTTTCACAAAATTTATCAAAAGATATAATTTTTAGTAACTTTTATGTTAAATATGTTACAAAAAATTAAAAGCTAGTTTATTTATATAAAAAAATTAAAATAAAATAAAAGTTAGATTATTTATAAAAAATACTAAGACTAAAAAGTAAAAAAGTTAACTTTTTTTAAGAATTCCCAAACGCGAAACATTTTTTAAGGATTTCCAAGCACACACTAAAAGTCATACAAACTAACGAAGATATAAGCATCCATTTGTTTCTAGTCTTGTCTAATATTTTTTAGGTATGGCCGGTAAGGAAACTAGGTCAAGGCACTAACATGAACATAATTGGAAAAGTATTATAATTTATTGTTGAATCATTGATGGGGGTATGCCAAAAAAATTTAGAACCACAATCTTTTATGTTGCAATTTGCCACAACTTTTATGTGACAGACTATAAGTGGTAAGTTTATGTGAGAGTAACAAGTAACCTGTCAAAATCTGTGAATAGTTGTGAAAAAAGGTGTGGTAAATTTTGTGATCCTATAATAGTTTGGGTATGCTAGAGAATCTGTAGCTTACAGCTTAAAGAAAGTTATCACATCTACAAAGCTCATCTCCTGTCACTCAACATTAGCCAGCATTATGCGCTCGCTCACTGCACATATGAAAAAATTTTGGTGGCATTTCCACGATAAGAGTGCCACTTCAAAGTAGGGACACTGTTTTCCTCAAATGATCTTATGGAACGTATCAAGCCAATTTTTTTTTTTGCCCAGCTTAGCTTTTTCTTTATCTTCGCATCATAATCCAATAATGTGTCGCTACTTATAATTATATACCAAAAGTATGTGTTATCCATTGTTCCTAACTATCAGGACCAACAAGCTTGCATATGATTTTAACAGAATGTGCCAACACTATGACTCCCTGCCCCATCCCAATGAATCCTGAGTTTTCTGCACTGAACTATCATCAGATCATACGTGATTTACATGTCTAATATGACAAAGGCATAAAGCAATGCTTCTCTTCTTGAAATTATTGTTAGAAAGCTATTATCTTTTGTTGGGCATATAACCCTCCATCATCTCCTATTCAATCCTTAGCCTATACTCAGACTCAGTTCTTCCCCTTGAACATTTTGATTGCGGATCTGCTTATTTTAGGTAGATGTATGGATCTCTGTAGTGATGGCATTGGACAGGCCAAGAGCAGCCAACTCCTCAGGTTGCAACTTCTTTACCAACTCAACCAATTCACGGAGATGAACGTCTTTCCAGGTGGCACAACCCATGAAATGTGCTCAATTCTCATAGAAAGTCTTCAATCTGCAGTCAATTTTCACCGTGATAGCCCCTCCAACAGTACACAGATTTCCCTGATCTTTGGATGTGAAAGATCTTGAGCAAAGAACGTTTGGGCTTCACCATCAATCTCCAGGCAGCTGCAACCTGGTTCTTTATGGATTCCTTGTTTGGACATCAATGCCCTAACCTTCACAACATCATCCCACTTGCCTTTGGCAGCATAAATTTCAGATAACATTACATAATTATAGTCCACACGAGGTTCAAGTTCAAATAATTTCTTTGCAGCTCTTTCACCAATTCCCACATTTCCATGTACTTTAGAAGCCCACAAAATTGTCTCCCAAATCAATGGATTGTTGGTAAGCTTCCACTTCTCAATAAATCTTTCAATCTCAATAAATTTGCCTGCCCGACTAAGGATATTGACCATACAAGCATAGTGCTCAATGGTAGGAGTGATTCCATAGTACCTGCTTAAAGAGTTAAAATATGTTTCCCCTTCTTCAATCAAACCCACGTGGCTGCATGCAGAAAGAACTCCTATAAAGGTAATCTCATCAGGCAGGAACCCTTCATCTAACATAATCCTGAAAGCCTGGAGAGCCTCATTTCCTTGCCCATTTAGTGAGTATCCACATATGATTGTGTTCCATGAGGATGCATTCTGTGAAGCCATGCCCTTAAAAACAGCCTCAGCATCTTCTATGCACCGACATTGCCCATACATATCAACAAGTGCAGTAGCAACATACATGTTGCATGAAAGTCCAGATTTTATGGTCAAGGAATGGAGCTGCCGCCCACAGTCTAGCAATATTAAACTGGAGCAACCACTTAAACAGCTGGAGAAAGTGAATTCGTTGGGTTTCAAGCCTTCTTGTTGCATCTGAATGAAGCACTTAACAGCCTTCTGCCCTTGATTGCTTTGTGCATAATTAGATATAATGGCTGTCCAAGTCAAGAGGTCTCTTTCAGTAAGTTCATTCAAAATTACATCAGCATCTTCTAAGCACCTGCATTTGGCATACATGTCAAGCAGAGCAGTTCCTACATGACCATTACTGCTAAGGTCATCTTTTATGATATGGGCATGTACTTGCTTCCCAAAACCTATGTCCAAGATGAAGGAACAAGATTTTAAAATGCTAATAAATGTGAAAATGTCAGGTTCTAAACCTATCACAAGCATCTCTCTAAAGATTTTTGGTCCCAGATGACAAGCTTTGTTATCATGAAATCCAGATAAAAGTGCATTTAATGAAGCTGTATCCCGAATACTCATTGCATTAAAAACCTTCCAACCATTATTTACAAATCCAGTTTTCATGTACATTGTAACAAGTGCATTGCTGATGAAATTATCAGATTGAAAACCATATTTATATGTACAGGCATGAATACTTTCACTGTACTTCCAGTAACCTAGACTAGTAGCAGCACTGATCAGGCTAGCAAGAGTAAACTCATTTGGTGACACACCTGAATGTCTCATCATACAAAACATTTCAGCTGCTTCTTGGCTCTGGCCTTGTTGATGAAGACAGTGGATCATTGCACTCCAGGCCACTATTTTGGGACTTCTTATCCTCTGAAAAACTTTGAGTGCATATTCTGGAAACTCACACTTGGAATACATATTAAGAAGGCAACAACTCAGAAATTTATCAAGCTCACTACCAATCTTGATAGCCTGAGCATGCACTGCCTTCCCTCCTCTCAAATTTCCCAAGTGTGCACAACTCTTAAGAACAGTCAATAAGGTGAACTTACCATGCTTCAATTCTAATTCTCTTATTTCACAAAACAAGTTCAGAATCTCTTCCCAGTCACCCATTAGAGCATATCCATCAATCAAGGCATTCCATGACACAACACTTTTCTTAGAAATGTAAAAGAATGCCATACTCGCAAGCTCCATCAAACCACATTTTGAATAAATTTCAACAAAAGCAGACCCAACTAAAAACTTTGAAAAGAGCCCCATTTTAATGACTTCTGCATGCAACTGTAACCCAAATTCTAGTTCCAAGCACCCTAAACAAGCTTTCAACACACTTACCAAAGTCTCTCCGTTTGGTCTAATACCATCTTTCCTCATTTCACCATACAATCTAACACCATCACGGCTATATCCTTCATCTACCAACCCCTTAATTAGCACAGTCCAAGACACAACATCCCGTTCAGGCATCTCATCAAGCACCTGACGTGCGCATTGCAAACTCCCACATTTAACATACAAACTCACCAACAAATCCCAAAAATCCAAATCTGGGTCCATCCCATTTTTGATCACCTGCCCATGAACTGCCTTACCCTCATTCAAACACCCTTTTGAAGCACAACTACGCAGCACCCCGGAAAACAATTTTAGCCTCACATTGCTATCCAAACTCACATCAGCTATTGAAGGCACCGTTTTATACACATTATGCTTTGATAACTTATTGAGTATGTTCTGAAAGTGCCCATCAAAGCAAGACTCCAACTTTTCTTGTGTATCACTGAAAGACGAACTGTGCTGTGAAAAAGAGCGAAGTTTCTCTATGGATTGGCGTGTTGGTATTGGGCTAAACTTTCGCAATAAACGACCTTGAAAATAAGTTGCTGGGCTACGCATTGCATTCTATTTGAACTGAAAGGAACAGACAAAAGAAAAATGAAGCTTCAATTCTGAACCAGTTCGTCTCGCCTCAGACGGAAAAGCCGGCGTGAAGTCGATGACTTTGAAATGTATGCTATAGTGTAAGAGCTGTTACAACGAATAATTATCGTGTTTACAAGCTCTAAATTTCGTCTTAATAACTAAAAGGGCTTTTTCAAAATTTAGCTTTTAAAATGGGCCGAATTATGTAATTTACCATCCTTAGTCCTTTATTTATTTTGTCTAAATCATAATTTAGTTCATAAATTTTCAGTCGCTATATTTGACACATTAAGATTTGGACTAAAATGAAGTTAAGAATCATCTAAAATATGGTTTATGATTTCAATTTTTAATCCAAACTTTAGAACAAATATGACAATTGAAAAGTTTGTAGAGCGAAATTGGGATACGGCTAGTATTAGAAAATTGATGCAAACATAAAATACAAAAATAATGTTTCTTCATGTAACTTTCTTGGATTAATTTCACTAACAAATAAATAGGATTGTTATAAGTGTTTTACAATTACTTTTACAATAGCGTCTGTTAAAAGAACAAAAACACAACATCCACAGCCTAAACACTTCAATGAGAGAGAGAGAGATTATGTTTATGTGTTATTCTTAAAAATTTATTGCATATAAAATAATAATTACCTTCGTTTTTATTATATAGACAACCAAAAGGTATGTCCAAAAGATAAAAAAAAAGATACAACTCTTTAGTAATTGGCACAATTTTTAATAATAGATTGGATTAGCCCCACTATTAGGCAAATTCTATTTGGATTTGGATTAGCCCAATATTTCTAACATCTCGCAAACACTCTATTTTCTAACATCTTGCGAACACTTTATTTGGGGTTGGGCTCATGGTGAGTTTTATTTATTTGCTAAGAATATTTTAACTACAAAATTTGAGATTTTGATTCTCTCAAAAAAATTATAGAGTAATTACACTTTCTTCCCTTAAGATTTGAAGAAATGACACTCAACTCCAAACCTGAATGGAAAAAACCTCCCATCTTTTAAAACTTGAAAAAATTAACACTCCTCCCCCCCCCCCCCCCTCCCCCCCCTCTCCTCTCTTTGTTTATATTAGTAACGAAATATTCTAATTTTCTATAAGAATTTCTTTACAAAAGTTTAACCATGGTTAATAAATAAAAAAAATTGATAAATTTAGAATAAAAATGAAAAATTTATCAAGCATCAAAACACTTGCAACAGCAAATCTCTCCATAACTCATTAAAAAAAAAAAGTATACTTAATATTTTGAAATGGAGGATAATTCTTGAAACTTGCCCTTAAACAAAGGACAAGTTCTACATAATATTTTTAATATTAATTTAACAAAGTTTGGTCAATCAAATGTCAAGAAGGGAAAATGTTTTTTTTTTTTTTCCTTTAAGTTTGGGGTAGAGTGTAATTTCCCTAAATCTCAAAAGAGGGGAGTGTTATCATCCCAAATATTATTTTGACATTTTGGATTTAAGGTTTACCATCAAAGAATTTTTTTTTTTTTTTTTTTTGTTAAGCAAAAAAAAAAAAAAAAAAGGAAAAATCCAGACATAATTTTGGCGTAAATGCACTTTTAGTCCCTAAATTTTGACTTTTTTCCATTTTGGTCCCTACATTTTAATTTTACAATTTTTAGTCCCTAAACCAATTAACGCATGTTATTTTCGTCTTTTCCGTCAGTCAATTGATGGAAATATCTAAGGTAGTTGCCGAAGGAATTAAAATATTATAAAAAATGCCACATTAGCATCTAATTTTTTTTAAAATAATTTATCAATTTTAACTAAATAAAAAAAGAAAAAACAGAATTAAAAACAATAAAATACATAAATTTAGATCTAATTCATTTTGAACAAAAACACACAAGAACATAAGAGCACAAACCCATAACCAAGCACAAACTCAAATTTAAAAACATAAAAAACACAATAACAAACATAAACTATTTACTCTCAAAATAAATGTCAAGTCAAATCCAGAAAATCATACACACTAAGTCTGAGCATCCACACCACCACAGGCAGTGGTCCGACCCTAAGTCTTAAAATAACTCTCACTGAGCCCTCTATCTCCCACTCTAAACTCGAGCTCTCTCTCTAATCTCTGAATCTCTCATGGCCAAAGCTCAAGCTTCCACCATCGTTGATCCTCATCACCACCACAAATGGTGGTTTCACGTCTTAAACGCCTTAGACCTAAACCCGATCTAGGCCTATTCTTTCTTTCTACTCCTCAATTTCAACGATGTAAAGGAATCGAAACTTCCAAGCTCCACCATGACACCCACAGACTGCCACCACTTCGAGGATGCTCATCCCCTCTCTACATCTCAGTCTAACCCGAGACCAACATACACATCTGTTCTAAACCCAAATCAAGATCTTGCCGATACTCTCTTTATGTTTGTTATTGTGTTCTTTGTGTTTTTAAATTTGAGTTTGTGTTTGGTTCTGGGTTTGTGCTCTTATATTCTTGTGTTGATGTTTAAATCTATGATCATGTTCTTGTGTGCTCTTGTTCAAAATGAATTAGATTTAAATATATATTTTTTTAATTCTTTTTTTTCTTTAGTTAAAATTGATAAATTTTTTTTTTTTTTTTAAATTAGATGCTAATGTGGCATTTTTATAATATTTTAATTCCTCCAGCAATCACCTCAGATATTTCCGTCGGTTGACTGATGGAAATGATGAAAATAACACGCGTTAATTAGTTTAGGGACTAAAAGTGATAAATTTAAAATGTAGGGATCAAAAAAAAAAAAAACCTAAAACGTAGGGACTAAAAGTGCATTTACGCCTAATTTTAACTTCTAAAATTTTGGTGAACAACAATGCACTCTCTAAAGTCTAAACCAAACAAAATGACAAACGATGCAAACTAATGATTGGCAAATTGGATTGATCATCCTAATTTTTATGGCTTGTCCTAGTCAATACGAAGTCCTATAACTCTTTCTCTTTTGAAATTTTTACTTTCCAATACTCCAAACTCCAAGAGTAAAAGAATGATTCCCTTGCTGCAGCACAAACACTTGCAAGTTGTATCCTCCATTTGAGACACATTTTAACAGGAAGCATATCCCCAAACTCCAATAAAGAATTAGGATCTTGCAATGCAAATTTGACTTTATACCTCATGTGGATCACTATGACTTATATCTATGCCAACATTGATGGTTCCGGATTTTCATGTTGCTGGAAGTTCGGGAACTGATCAAATTATAGCAGAAGATATGGTCTTAACTCTTGGCAGATCAGATGCATGTGATTTTGATTATGAAGTCAAAGAGTTTTACTAGTTGTCCGAGACGAATTAGATGATGCTCTGACCTCTTTAAATATTATTCTTTCATTTTTTTTTTTCTACAACTATAGTTTTAATATTAAACTTGGACCAACGACCAAGACACATGATACTTAAGAGTCAAGATTACACTTGCTTAATTACTAAAGTTTAAAACCTATTAGAACATAGTCCCCCTTTATGTTAAAAAGAAAAAAAGTATGCTATCTAATCTTTAACCCACCAATTTGGATAGTGGTTCAGCGCAAGAATTGGCAAGTAGGGTTGGTATTCTTTCATTATTTAGTGAGATTTACACATTATTAAACTTTCATCTTGTCTTTTTCAAAGCCGTGGGCTAACCATCTTCGGTTTACCGTTGCCATATACATAAGTTACATTAAACATTAGAAGAAGAAAAAACCCTCAAACAGAGAAGAATATAACACGTTATGACCTATCAACTTTGCGACAAGCTTTAACAAAAACAAATTGTGCATTGTGCAAATCAATCGGGTGACTTGTATGAAACATTGAAACATGTGCTAAAATCATTAATATGATATGGAACTATTAGACCATTGAACCTACAACAAACCCATGGAGCTATCTAACTTATATGACTGAAAGCTATGTGAATTTAGCTTCACATAATTAAAAGATAACTTAGAAGGTGGTTAGTAAGTACAGGCGTGCAGTGGTGCCTCATTCACTTTCCAAGAGAGTTATATATATTTTTAATTCTGAACAATGAAGTTGTAATTAAGCTTCCCAAGTTCGTGGCTCCGGAAAGATCTTTGTGCTTCACAAATCACAAGAGTTGCTGCACTTGCTACTAATTTTGCCCTCCAATAGTCCAATTATCATATTTATCCATTTTAGAATATTTTGAAGTTACTGTTAATTTAGTCCATACTGTTAACTTACAACTTTTCTTGCACATTCTTGGAAATTAAACACAACAACAAAAATCAAATTTTCCAATCTCCAATGGTCATTGATATTACAAATTTTGAATAAAAAAACTTCATTATTAGATTTGTATCCAAAAAAGTGAGAAAAATGGATTTTAAATATATATATATATATATAAAAAGTATCATATAAAGAGTTGAATATATATTATTTACTTATTTTATATAAGAAAATTATTTTAAGGTATTTTCTTAGGCCTTAAATTGTAATGAACCCGTCATAGTTGAGGTTTTTGTTAACATGTGCCTTGTGGACTTGATAAGGAGACTCTAAAAGGGTCTCACTTGTATTGAGATATAACAAAAAGTAGTAAAAATATAAAATTTAAATTGAAAGTAAATTGATCGTATTATAAAATTCTACCAAAGCACACGTTTATATCACCCTTGAATAAATTTGCAAACATTTCTCCGGTGTGGCATGCATAGTATTCAGAGGACAAAGTAACATGCATAATTAGATTAAGAAAAAAGTCAACGAATGCCTTAAAATTATTTGTTAGCAAACTACTTTAAGAAAGTTTTTTTTATAAATAAAGAGAAAAACAATTAATATTTTGATAGCATTTTCTATTTCTAATATTTCTTAATGATTCATTAATAAATACCTTAAGGACATTTATTAACCGAACTTTTACATTAAATGCATAGATAATATACTGGGATTTGCAAAATTTTGAGTCCACGCCAGCAATTCGAATCTGTCGTTACTTGTTATCAATAATTCAATATAAAACTAAGCCAGTAAGCCATGTGAACAGTGAACTTGTGGTTAGCTGGATTCAAAAAAGAATAAAAAGGAATTCATAGCTGGGAACTTAAGTAGTAGGCCAAGCCAGCTGAAGAATTTTAGTCAACTTTATCCATTTGATTTCCTTTATTTAATTTTTAAAATAAGTTTGCAACCGAATTGATTATCATTTTTTTTTTTAAATTATGCCCCTGAGACAATAATGGCACAAGCCTTTGTTTTGATTTCTCAGTTCAAATATGAAATTATAAGGCCAAGAATGAATACTATCGAATGCTCATACGTGTCTTTCTTTTTTTATGAACAAAAAATAAGTAGGTGAGCGACTTAAGTTGACATTTTCTATTTAAGCGTGATCATAGATCATAGTGAATTGTTTAAGATCAATTTCAAGGTGCTTATATTGAAGAGCTACAAATTAATGCTCTCATCAATTGATAAAATGTGTTAAAAAAATTAATTGATTTCCTTAGCGATTATAGACCAAATTTTGTTATTGAGCAACCACTTTCTAATTAATAATATATAAAATTATGATTTTTCTCTAAAAATTAAAAGCAAGACATTAAGTTGGTAGTTGTTTTGTTCCTTTTCCCCCATAAATAAACGACATTAATTTGGTAGTTAAATGAACTATTAGTAAATTTGGCATCAAAATGAGACCCACCAAGTCTAAAAATTAGATTTCAGAATCTCCTTTATATGCTATTTTATTGAGTCTTAATCATTACCCATTAAACATAAAATGAATTCTTCCATGTTTTTTATTTTCAATTTTTTTGGGTACTACTTTCTAAAAAAAAAATAAATAAATAAAGAATTTGGGTACTAAGCTGGTACATTTAGTGGTAGGTGAAGATGTGGGGAGAGAATTCCACAAAGGAAGAAGCATACCTACACATTTGCCAAAATGAGATCAACACTATATATCAGCATGATTAAGATGTTATGTATGATTAATCATTGAGTCAAATGAAAGGCAAGCAACCCACAATTTGTAACTTCTAAGGCCTTCTTTCTTTCAAAACATGCCAATTTCTCAAAAGAAAAAAAGTGGGATCCCACATGGGGACCCTCCAAAAAGGGGCATCCAATGACAGGTGTACACATCACTAAGACACCACCATACACTCACAGTCAAAGAAACCAAAAATGATAGGGCCATGCCACCCCACCACATCAAAAAAAGTTGAACCGTAACTAAAAACTTGAAGAACCTTTTTACAAAAACCACACAATAAAGCAAACCATTTGTGGAATAGTCCATATTTGAGTCGACGTCATTTTGCCTTTATAAGATACATGATAATGAAATGAATCCCATCTTTGCAATTTCCACATTTTGCTTTAAAATGGACAAACTTAGTAGGTGTATCAGTATCACATGATCGTGAAAAGAAAAATGCAAATACCCCGAAATTGTTATTTTCTCAGTTAAATCTAACAAATTTTTTGAAGAAATTATTAGTTGTACACTATAAGGAAGAGAAAAAGTTGAAAATTGCACTATTATTTTCTTAGATTGCATTTGTAATCATTGTAATTGTATTGGATTTAACTGAAAAAGTAACGGATTGAAGGTATTTGTTCATTTTCTAAACATAGAGGGAGAAATTGGTTGGTTTCAAAGATAAAGGGGGAAATTGTGAACTACCCCTTATATAGAGGGGAAAAAATGCTTTTTCCCAAAAAATAAAAAATGTATAATATGATGAATAATTCTAGTGACACAACTTTGTCTACAACTTTTTCTTAAACTTGATAAGTTTACAAGTTGTGAGCAGTGAAATTCAAAAGTAATGTAATTGGTAGGTTTACATGAACAAGATTGTTCACCAATCATAAATTATCATCTCTACGAATTGTAAAAAAAGTTATGTCAATGGTAAAGTCATAATAATATAACTAGTGAGCCACCCCACCTTCTAAATAAAAACCACCCACCACTAGCAAGTGTGGCTCAGCAATAGGAAACCCTCGAAAGTCCCATTTACTCAAAGGTTCAAGTCCCAGCTCATGCAACTTTGGGTTGTGGGCTGCTTTGGCATTTGACCCAAGCTAGCTCAACGGTATAAAACGTAGGTGCGAGTAGTGGTATGCCCTGTTATGTGCTGGTGGTATCCTTGGGTTTACCCAAATTGTACTTTGGGGCATGGGACAATGATTACATACGTGAGCCCTCTTTGTTTTTGTTCCTCAAAAATATTAAAAAAAAAAAAAAAAAAAAAAAAACCCACCAAACCAATTGCAACTTCCTTAATAAAAAAAAAAAATAAATAAAATAACAACCATATCAACAAATAATTCACCTTTGCCAAATAACAAACTTTTTATTTATTATTATTATTTTTTTTATGGTTGTTACATCTTGGCTACATTAGTTGAGTACTTGACTACTTGGGTTCCCATTGAACACAGAAGAGATAAGCCTATAATTAGAATGCAAAATTTTTATGTTTTAGCCAAAAGAACTCAAGTTTTATTATGTTACATTATTAATGAAATTTTCTACTAAGAATTTAAGAAAATACCTATTTTTCAATGAATTGTTTGGGTCTTAAATTCCTTTGCATTAACTTGAACTCCACCCTTTCATTGCTATACAGAAAATAGAAAATCAACTTTGCTAGAATATAGTTGCAAAATACAAATTTAAATGAGAAAGAAAAAAAAAATGTACCAACTGCTCATGTGAGAATTCTGTCAATGAATTTTCTGGTCCTTAAAGTTTCTTAAATTCCTTTGCAATTACTTAAACTTCACCATCTCATCGCTATACAGAAAATAGAGAATCAATTATGTTAGAATATAATTGAAAATACAAAGTAAAATGAGAAGGGAAAAAAAAAAAAAAAAACCAACTGTTTATATGATGATTATGTAAGCAATTGTTATATACGTAAATTTTGAAAAAGAAAAATGATACTGGGGATGTTTTCTTTAAAGATAAAATTATAAAATCAGAAAAATGATATTGGGGAAGTTATCTTTAAAGATAAAATTATAAAATCTTGTAGGAAACTACTTCTAAATAATAGACTAACTTTTAGGGGTAAAAACCTAATTTTTTTTTTCTCTTTTCTTTAAAGAAAAAAAATTATAAAATCATGGAGAAAATTGCTTCTAAATAAGAGGCAAACTTTTAAAAATAAAAATACCTAAAACATGGTTTTTTTTAAAAAAAAATTTAAGACGGTGTTTTTGGCAAGCTATTAGTAGAGGATTCTAAAATCCTAAAATTTAGACTTTTTTTGCTTGAAATTGTAAAATAAAATAAAATTGTGGTCCTATTTTGTAGGAAATATTTTAGTAAGAGTTAGAAGTGTATTTTTATTGGACTATCCTTTAGTTTTACCCCTACTTAAACATAAAGTGTAGGGGTATTTTGGAACAAAAAAAAAATCGGTCCAAACAGAAGAAGTCCCTTAAATAGTAGTATAGATATACTCATTTTTGTCCCAAATTGTTAATTTTGTCAACAAAAATTTAACTTTTTAAGGAAACATAATTTAAATATATCAATAATTTCAAATGAAGTCACAATAAAAATATGGTTTTCATGTAAACTTTTACTATACTTCTTGTATGTTTGGGTATTTTATTTATGATCATTGTATATCTTTCAAATTTTTATTTTATTTTTATTGTCTATCATTTCTTCACAATGATAACTCTTTACCATCAAATTAAGACATGAATTGATGTTTAGTGTAAGAAAAAATTTGAACTTTATCCCCTATTCGAGAGTAAAAGAATTTACCAATTGAGCTCTCGAAATCACCATATTAAAATAATTAAAATAAATGATTTTAATCATAATGGGAACAATATTGAAAAAGTAATAATAGAGCTCATTTTTGTCCATCTGAAAGCGCATAATATGTCATGTTATTAAAAACCTTATTAAATCAAATAAACAATGTACTTATTTCTAAATAACGCGATTCTATATTTAAAATTTTTAACTTCTAGATATTTATTAGAAAATAAAAAGTCAAAAGCCTTATAATTTAACAGATACTTCTAAATGTTCCCAACGAAAACACAAAAAAAAAAAAAAAAAAAAAAAAAAATTAAAAATGAGAAAGAATTCTTTTCCCATTTAAAATAGTAATAACACTAAAAATAGATGAACTAATTTTAAACGAGCAGACATTATTTACTATTTCTTAGGTGAAACGAGCAAATTGGGATTGTATCGTATCAAGACTCAAATTCAAGTTAAGCTCTTCTAAAAAACTAAAAAATAAAAAAGTTAAGGTAAAAACGGCAGCGTATTGGGGTTGGATGGTAGTGAAAATAACAGACAGCCTAGGCTACGTAGTGGCTACTGGGAAATATATATATAATCTACGGTAAAAAAGAATATTGACCAAAGGTCACAGTAATTCAGTTGGTACGGAAGGTCTTACATAGCATCGGTGGTGCTTAACCGTAGGATAGTTTTTTTTTTTTTCTTTTTTAGTCAGAGAGAGAGAGAGAGAGAGAGAGAGAGAGAGAGAATCGCTTGGTATATAAGCCAGCGAAGCAAAAGGCCTATGCTCTCTCAAAAAACACAGAGATAGAGAGAGAGAGGGAGAGGGGGAGGGAGAGAGTTTTTTTAGAGAGAGAAAGCCTGTGAGGGGCTTTGAGACAGAGAGAGAGAGAGAGAGAGAGAGCTAAAGCCATGGCTGATTCAAACGAATTCGTTTCCATTGATGTGGAGAAGATCCATCTTGGTGGGAAGGTTCGTTTTTTTCTCTCTTTTTGTTTTTGCATTGTCTAAAATTTAATCTTTTATTTCTTTTTCTTTTCTGGGTTTCTTGTGCTTTGTTTTGCTATGCTGTGCTGCATTTGAATGAGTTTGTGATTAGAGGAAATATGTTGGAAATGAAATGGGAACTGATATTTGTGAATGTTTCTTCTGTTTTCTTTTTGGCTTTTTGTCCTTGCAAAATTATGGTTTTTTTTTTTTTTTTCTATAGAAAGATTTGATTTTGGGGTATTGCAGGTTTGGAAATGTTACATTCAAAATCTGGGAAATCATTATTCACTAGATTTGTTTTTGCTGCCATTATGGTAATATTGATTGATTCTTTTATCCATTTATGGACCCTGTTGTATTTTTATGATTTAAATGCTCCTAATTTTGCAATCTCATAAACCCATTCTTCTGGTGAAGCTGTTGTTGCAGTTTCCTTTTTTTTTTTTTTTTAAAAAAGAAAAAAGATTTATGGTAAATGGTATATCCTTTAATATGTTCATTTTGTACCTTTTAATGTATTGAATATTTTTGGAAAAATGGTTTGTGAACCTTCCTTTGATTTTTTTTATGGTATCAATGAATTGGGTTATGGGGATTTTTATCTTTCTCCTTTTTATCTGTTGATGTTGATAGAATTTTCTTTTTTGGGCTGAGATTCTTTTCTTCTTGTATGATGCTTGTTAGGGTCATAGAAATTTGATGCTTTGAGGAATGCATTCCTTGGATCAATTTGTGATTACAGTTAATTGAAGAAACCTAAGCCTAGCTTTCCTTGTCTTACTTCTTTGTATTATATGGAGAAATCTAGCTGGTTCTTTGTGTTTCGGTCCCTTTTACTATTTTTTATTGGAACTTTGATCAGTCTAAAGTCAAGTCAATGTCTTCTTTAAGATATGAGATTCCGTGCCTCCCTTTTTAACTGTCACCACATTTTTTAATTTAAAAAAAAAAGATACAGTGATTGAATATCAGGTATTACTCGTTTGTTTCATCTGTCTTGTATCAATATGATGTGGCAGGTTAGTTCTGGGGTAGCCTGAAAAAGGTTAAATGCACATGGGGAAGCGCTTTTAGGGAATTAAATTCTCTGGATAAGGCTGCTGTTTTACTCTTACTTGTAGGGTTTATATACAAAACAAATGATTCTTCTTAATGAACTGAAAGCTTTTTGTTTTTTTCCTTCACAAACACCTACCAAAGTCTGAAGATATCATGGTGATAAAACAGTTTTAAAGTGTATCTGTTTGATGATTTCTTGGAATTGTACCTCTACCTGTTGATTTGCATGTATGCAGTAGCTCTGTGCTTACTTCTCTGTTTATAACACATTTAATTGAATTCCTCATCTGCAGGAACATATTATACGGACTGGCTGTGGTTCTGTGTCTGTCATAGTCTATGGAGACCAAGACAAGCCAGCGCTAATCACTTATCCAGATTTAGCTTTAAATCGTAAGTGCATTGTGGTCGGTTGATGTGGCCTTGTAGTTGACCCTTTAATTGAAATTAGTACTTAACATATAATTGAGTTTTTGTGAGTTTGTTTCCTTATCTACTCAAACGCTTTTGTTCTAATTAGCAATATTTTTTAGCAGATGTGTCTTGTTTCCAAGGATTATTTTTCTGCCCCGAAGCAGCTTCTTTGTTACTCCACAACTTCTGCATTTATCATATCAGTCCCCCAGGGCATGAGGTCTGTAATTGGTTGACTTGACTGCATCTTTTGATAATTTGGCTGATTTTTTATCTGGAAAATATATTGCATGCACTAAAACTGATAATTCACATAGTTTCTCTTCTGGAACTTTCACAAGAGTTCTTGCAGTTAGGAGCAGCTGCAATTTGTCCTGAAGATCCTGTGCCTTCTGTTGATGATTTAGCAGATCAGATCATTGAGGTTCTCAACTTTTTTGGGTAACTATTGTTCTAAATTATTTGTGATGGTTTGCTGTTAACTTATGATATTTAAAACTCTTAATTTCAAGGCTTAAGTAGTATGCAAGATGATATTCTCATTGTGCCTGTGTTAGTGCTGCTTGTTAACAAGACAAGGTATAGAAGGGGGCTTTTGCATAGAATGTCTTCACTGTTGTTTTCCCAGACAAGATCCTGTCTTTGTAATTTGGTTTCTGATTACATGATTACATGCTTGTTCAGGCTTGGTGCAGTTATGTGCATGGGGGTAACGGCGGGTGCCTACATCCTAACCTTATTTGCAGTATGTATCCTTCTGAATGGTGTGACCAGTTTGTTTTCAAACATTTCTATTATTTGGTCCACTGATCAGAGTTTCATGTTACAGTTAAAATATAGGGAACGTGTCCTTGGTTTGATTCTCGTGTCCCCTTTATGCAAAGCACCCTCTTGGTCTGAATGGTTTTATAATAAGGTTCTTCTTTCATACCTTACTGTTACTCTTACAATTAAACATGCATAAATTTCAATGTTATATATAAGGTTGCTTATTATCTGTAGGTGATATCAAATTTGCTATACTTCTATGGCATGTGTGGTTTACTGAAAGAGTGTTTGCTTCAGCGATACTTCAGCAAGGTATTCCACTGCTTCAACTGTGACCATATGTAATTTATTTGCTCATACTATGTGGTTTTGTTGGGCTGGGTAATTATTGATGTTGCTCTAAATTATAACAGGAAGTTCGTGGTAGTGCAGGAGTTCCAGAATCAGATATAGTTCAAGCATGCAGAAGAGTCAGTGTTATTGCTAATTTTCAAATTCATTTACTCAAAACTATACATTTTTTTTTCTGGAATTTGATAGCCTTTATTTCTTCCATCCCATTTCCTTTTTTTTTTTTTTTTTTTTTTTTTAATCAATGGAGTTTTAAAAGATGACACTTGTTTAATTCCCATGCCTTATTTGTTTCTTCAGTTGCTGGATGAGAGGCAGAGTATAAATGTTTTTCGGTTTCTTCAAGCAATCAATAGGTAAAAACTATGCCATAGCTGCTTCTCTACTGGTACTTCTTTGCGTGCATGTTATAAAATCTTCTAAGATAAAATTGACTGTATATGTTTATGTTCTGCAATTTTGTTTTGCCAACCTGCAGGCGACCAGACATTACCGAAGGGCTGAAGAGTCTAAAATGCCGTACACTAATTTTTGTTGGGGATAGCTCTCCTTTCCATTCTGAGGCTCTCCACATGACCTCAAAGCTGGACCGGAGATTTAGTGCCTTAGTTGAGGTATGCAGCACGAAGTATTATCTAGGAATATTAGTATGATGTAATATTAACAACATCTGAGACTTTTTTACTGATTGATCAGTCTTTTGCAAACTAATTATGATATCTTTTACTGCTGGGAATTTAATATACGATTTTTTTTTGGTTCAGAATATACCAGAGTTCCACATTATTCACAATATCCAAATCCAATGCTTAGCATGAATCTGCAAAGGCTGTGTATATTAAAGGATGTGTTGTTTATGCAGGTCCAGGCTTGTGGGTCAATGGTGACAGAAGAGCAGCCGCATGCAATGTTGATACCCATGGAATTCTTCTTGATGGGATACGGTTTGTATAGGCCAAGCTACTTCAGTGACAGCCCAAGGAGCCCTCTCAGTCCATCTTGCATCTCTCCAGAACTCCTTTCTCCAGAAAGCATGGGTTTGAAGCTAAAACCAATAAAGACCCGTGTTTCCCTCGAGGTTTAAAGCAGGAGTGAGGTAGAGTTGGACATAATATGAGTCGTATGATTCAAAAGATGTTCAATTTTTTCGTTCGTTTTTGGTTTTTGGATTCAATTATAGTGGGTAGATTGGTTGGAGAGGTTGTAGATAGAGAAGGAAGAATATTACAGAACATATATATAGGGAGAGTCTTGCATTCATTCATTTGTAGTAAAAAAGAAATCATTGAGCTGTGTCTGTAAATTCTGTAATGGACTGAGATTATTTATGATGACGAGCAATCAATAACAGAGAGGAACTCCCCGATTATTATTTAAGGTCTCAAGTCTATCACGAAGCAAACGTGTATGTTAATGCCCTTGCAACGAAATAACAACCTTCAGTTCCCAAACAAGTCTATTACACATCCAAAATTTATGTTCTATGCAATTGACTGCCTTCCGTTTCAAGCAGTAACAATAATAATAAGTTACGAGCTTTACGGCTTAGTTGTATTGTCCATTTTTTCCTACTTGTTATAGAATTTGAGTTTCGGATCCGTTTATTTTGCTGAAACTAAAAACTTTTTGCTGAAAGTATTAGGTTACTGCTTTTATTTTATTTATTTTTTTTTTTATTTCATATGTTAGCATAGTTAGGAGTTAGGGGTTTGTTGTAATGGGGGTTGGTTTAGATGATTAGGGAAAGTTCTTTGTTTCGATGAAAGTCCAGTTAGGGGAATTTTGACTTTAGTGTGTGTTTGGTTCTTTGTGCTATAGACTAGAAAGCAAGATAGTGTTCTTTGGTTTCTGGCTAATTTAATTCTTTTTCTCTATTGCTTGGATTGGATTGGAGATGATGGTGGATTGGGGAATTTGTGGATTTCTGAACTGGCTCCTCTGATAAAGGTAAAACTTAGCTGAAAACTTAGCTAAAATAGTACAGTGAGACCTAAGAATAGTACAAAAAAATGCAGGAGAATTCATGAATAGTAACAAAAATAAGCTGAATAATAAAATAAGCTAACAAAAATAATCTTTTCCTAATAGCGTTTCCCTCTTTGCATTTGGCATTTAAAAGGTAGGTCTCACAACAATTGTGCACTTGTTAGCCAACTCCACTTTAAACGTAGATTATATATTTTGCTGGGACCCACATGGTACTATTTATATTTAAAAATTATTTTGCTACAGTGTTTTCAGCAATAAGTTTTCAGTTTTCAGTTTTCAGCAAATAAGCGGTATCCAAATAGACCCTGAATCTTCCCTTTTCCACTTAGTGTAAGTAAAAAAAGCTAAAAAAAGAATGATAAAAAAATGGCTCAATAAAAAAAAGAATTATGAAAAATAAAAACATGGTTCATGGTTCACTTGGTTCTTATCAAAGATGAGTTTAGGCTGGACCTTGGTTCTGAGCTTAGGATAGATAAAATGACGTTTGTTTCAATAGAAAATGGATTTTTTTTTTTTTGGGAAAAACGACTCATTTTCTGTTATGATTTTAATGTTTCACACGAATTAAATGTAAACTTAATCACGTGTATATAGGCTTTTGGGTACCCTCCCCTTGCAAGTCAATTTTCACGAATGAGTTTTACTGAGTATGAGATCAAACAACTTGTGGCTTTGTGGTTATATCTCAGAAGGGTGACTTAGAGACTAGGTGAACCTTCGTGGAAACAGCCCTCTTTGAAGATGGTCATAGCAGCACTTCTTTTAGTATATACTGTGTCATAATAATTGAACAAAGCAATTATAATTACAAGATTGCATCACAAACAAGTGGACTTGCGAGATTACCACAAGGCACTTTTTAAATGGCCCTCTTGTTTTGGTTGTGGCATTAAGTATAAAAGATGATGATAGTAACTCCCCTTCTGTCTATTTTATCAAAATTTTCGTATCATGGAACAGAAGATTTGATTTGTTTTGCTGCTTGTGTAGGATCAAATGAATAAAGTTTGGATGTTATTATTATTATTATTTTTTCATAAATAAAATATCAAGAAGCAACAAGCAATGTTCAATATGGAGAAGTGAGGATTAGGGGGTGTAGCCAACCCACCAACCTGCTAAAACCGACCCAACCCAACCTGTCATTGGGTTGGTTTTTAGTGGTCAGTGGGTTGGATTGGGTTATGAAAATTTTTTTAATGGCGGGTCAGGTTGGGTGCGAGTCATAACAATCACAAACTCGCTTAGCCCAAACCGACCCACCTATATATTTAAAATTTAAATCATATATTTAGAAATATATTATATAATTAATAATGTTTTCTCATATTCGGCTTTTCCTATCTAAAACCCAATTACCTTGCAAACCCTAACAATCTTATTTCTCTCTCTACTACCTCTCACTCCCACTCTCCCATTCCACTTCTATTTATTTATAACTGAGTTGGAATATTAGTTCATGTATATTTTGTTTATAAACTCAGTTGGATATGTTTTGTTTATAACTAAGAATACTAGTTTATGAATATTTTATTTATCAATTCAGGTGGCAGGTAGGATATGTATTTTTCTTGCTCAAGTTAATAATAATAGTAATAAATAAAATAAAAAATAAAAAAAAACTGTCCAACCCATGGGTTCAACCCGATCCAACCCAATTCGTGTGAGTTGGGTTGGGTTGGGTTGTATCCCTGTGATGGGTTGGGTTGGGTTGGATTTTTTTTAACCCACCATAGTGAGTTGGGTTGAAAAATCCTCTCAACCCGACCCATGCACACCCCTAGTGAGGATTGTAGTACACTATCAACAACATATGGTGTACTAGACACGAGAAAGTATCTCATAAGACCTATGTCTCAATGACATGTGGGTCCTAGAGTATCATATATATACATATATATATATATATTTAAAAATTGAGGCATAACATTTATTGTTCCTATACTCTTGTTAAGACACTTCATCTGTCACGTCATTAACCACATCATTATTCTTTTTCTTATTTATTTTTTATTCCTTAAAATTTCATTTTATTACTTTTTATAGATTTTTAAACTTTCTCATTTATATCTTCTCAAATTCTATCATTTCACTTTATTCAAAATTTCATCTACTTCCACCCTTCCTCTTCCATCTTAATTTTCATATAAATTTCTTATCACTTCATTTCCACCTCTCTCCCCTATTCATTCCAAGTTGTTCATGACAAAAAAGGTCAAACTTCTCTCTCTCTCTCTCTCTCTCTCTCTCTCTCTCTCTCATTCATTTTGTTTCTCTTTTGGTAGATTTATTTTATTGTTTCTAATGCAATTCATTTTTAAAGCCAGCTGTTACTAGTGCTTATGTTGTATGATAAGTAGTTCTCTTTACTTTTAATAGCATTTATCACTTGTAATAGAAAGTTAGTTAGCTCATAGGTTGTTAGTGACAAGTGCAATAACCTATTAGTTACTTAGAGAAGTTTGTTAGGTTTTGGCCAATCAAATGACAGCCACATGGTGAGTTCTTATAACTAACTCAGCAGCTTGCTTATGTAACTATAAATAAGCAAGGCTATCTTCATTGTAACTAGTTGATTTTGAATCCAAGAAATCTCTACTTATGAGGTATTATTCCAAGAGTATGACTCTTGAAAAGCAAATTCATTCTTTCTTTTCTCTAAGCAACTTAACTTTCTAAAACATCTTTCCTTTTCACCATTTTTCCTCCATTAGTTTCAACTTTCAACCACTCTTTTTTCCACCAATGATAATTTTTATTATTGATGATTTAATTGTCACATCATTTTTTTTTTTTTTTTGCATATTTATATTGAATTTTGTGTATATTTAGGTATTTTGGTTCCAATTCCTAATCACAAGTTCTTTTTCTTTAATTCATTGGTTTCAAACCTTGGGCAGCTCTGCTCAAGGGAAAATTATTGAATACTCCGGAAGTACCACAAATGCGTACTCTCCCTTCTCACATGAATTGTGGGTTCCACTATAAATTTAATTAGTGGGACCCACAATTATATGAGAGGGAGGAGTATGTGTTTATGGTACTTCGAGAGTACCCAATAATTACCCCTGCTCAAGGGGCCTTACTTTGTACACTTCTTTTAATCAATATAATTTCTATCTTTAACCTCCAAAAAAAAAAAAAAAAAATGGTAAACTCTACCTTGCCATGACACTCTGCCCCCCGTTTCTTCTATTTAAAATGAAAAGTTGATACATTCCAATCAGTGATCTATCGGTGTTCAATGTTCATATAGCTATCGTGGTAGCTCTATTTTAAATCTCTTAGTGATCACTTTGTAATGTCTCAAACAAAAGATGACAAGATACTACATAATTGCGCAAACTAAATGGCTCTTTGTAATTGTAATAAAATCCGAGGCTATTTGGTGGATTCTTGCAACCAATATGTAAGAAAGATGTTAGGGCTGTAGAAGAGTTGGTTGCCGAAGTCTATTTCTCCAGTGCAGAATCTAGCATTCAATGTTTGTGGAGAATATCTTCGGAGTTATTTTCTATAATCTCCAAAGAAAATTATTAATTTTTCAATTAATAAATAAAAGGTTTAATTACCTAGGACATTGATAATTTGATACAGCAATTAGTTTAGTGCTGCACCTTTTGGTTTTCTCTAGTTTCGCAAAAGATATTTTTATAGACTTTCAATATATGACGTATGTTTCCGATGATTGTGTTCTCTATTATCAGATCAAGACACCAATATTTTGGTGTAGACAGGAGATTGAATCTCAAATTTCTTATTCAATCATTAGAGATTTTGTCAGTTAAGTCACTATACCTTTCTCTCAAATGAGATTTCTCTCAATGGTGCTTTCCTTTAGCTTTAGGAAATTAAAATATGGCTGGTTCATTTATTTAGATAAATGCAGCAGAGGAACTATGGGAAATTATTATGTACTCCCAGAATACCATAAATGTGTAGTCCCTCCTTTCACATGAATGGTGGGTCCCATTAATTAAATTCATAGTGAGACCCACCATTCATGTGAGAGGATGGACTACGCATTTATGATACTTCGAAAATACCTAATAATTTTCTAGGAACTATAGTGAAAAAGACATGTTAGGAAATTTGGACAATTACTTGGGATTGACAATATGGAAGGTTTACACTTTTTCTACCCTTATTTAACTGGACAATATCTCCAACATTATATTGGATATGAAATAGAACTTATCTTTTGCTGGATAATTGGCATCTTGAGGGTCCACTATTGCTTAACTATGGACCTTGAATCATTAATAAGTTAGTCCGTTTTGTAAATGCAAAGGTCTCGAGAGCTCTCAGTACAGGAAACTGAAGTTGGCAACCAGCAAGATATGCGATCAAGTTTCGTATTCAAGACAAGTCCGCTGAGGTGAACATTGAATAAGATGTAGAGGACAATGTAAAAAATTTGGGAATTTCGAATTTGAGGCAACAAGGAATGCTATTAAAGTTACTCTACATAAATTTGAGTGGTGTTAGAGTATTCACATCAATCTCCTCAAACTTTTAGTTAAACTAACTCAAAAAACTCAACTTTTTCTAGTTTAGCTATCCATGTTTTTTATAAATATACATCAACTTCAATATTCTATCACTATTCCAATTAAATATTATTTCTTTCTTTCTTTTATTTATTCACATTCACGATCCAAAAAAAAATATTCACAACCGACCCCAACCACCTATCAAATCTCTTTAACCATGTCTTATATCACCAACAAATAATTTTACATAATTTATATTTCAAATCAAATAGTATCACCTTTATTTTTCCTTTGCAATTTCAATTAATGTATACAAACAAAACAAAACAAGGATAAGACATTAAAATTAGTTTATAAAACTTGCAAAGTCTAACAAGTTCTCCACACTTTTAACCTTCATTTTCTTGATCTCCACAAGTTCTTGATACTTCATTTTCTTAATCGAGTTCTTACAAGAATGGTTACAACCATTCTCACCCAACAGAACTCTTGCAGTAATTAAGGCTTTACTTCCAAATTTCAGACTAAAATATAATAAACTTCAGGCCCTTCAATTATTAAAGAAGAACTTCAAGCCCTTCAATTATTAAAGAAGGGGTATAATCTGACAATGAGGGCCGATGCTCAAAAATCCAAAAAATTCTTGTGGCACAACATTGGCCACAACTTGCTCATGTGGCGAGTTGTGGCCAATGTTATGCTACTTTATGTGACACAAGAATTACTCCAAAAATCCATTATATTTGTTTGTATTGGTGACATAAGCATGACATGCTTTGAGCATCTACCCCCATAAACAAATTGGAGTTATGCTAGTGCCACAACTGTCGAGTTGTGCCAGAAGTTGTGGCACTAGCATAATTCAACAAATTGTCTTAATCTTAACAACTTGTCATGTCATATGAATCACTGCAAATCAAATACTGTCATGGCAGAGAAAGGTTAAGAAAAACAAATACTTTTTCATTTTTTAGTCTGGCGAGGAAGAATGAGTTGCCAATTGTGGTGAGGGCACTGCACAAAGTTAAAATTTAGGATAAAATATTGAGATTGATGCGTGATTATTATTATTTTTAAAAAATTTTAGCTATATACTTGCTAAAATATTAAAATAGCCAATGCTCTTAGCTTATCTAATTTTCTAAATCTATTCCCAAGCATAATTTCATAATTTCATAATGTGGCACATTCTATGAAGAGAATTAAAATACTCTTAATCCTCATCAGAGATAAGAACAAATTTAAAAATAGGGATTTTTAATTTCCTTTGGTTAAATGTTTCAAGACTACTTTTTTGTTATATTTTTTATTCAATGTTTTAAGACTACTATTTGTTTCATTTGTTTCAATGTTTCAAGACTTTTCCTCTTTCTCTCTCACACATAAAAATATATTTGTATTTCCATTCACCCTTTTCACTTCTACTCCTTTATATACAAATGCCCACAACACTTCATGCCATTCCATCTCAAATACACCCACAGACCAAAATCGATGCCATTTATCTTCAATATTTTAACGACACTTACATAACTCCAACATTACAGTACAATTTAATCCTAACCCGTATGAGTAGACTATGACCAAGTAAGGGGGCTTGTGTTTTTTATTATTTAGTGACAGTATGTAGCTTACGGTTTTGTTGTTAAAATTGGACATTGTGCATTTTGTTAAGGTTATGACTTGCTTTCAGTCTTTGGGTGTTTGGGATTATGGTTTAAGAAAGTCATAAATGTATTTTGTTTTAGAATTAAAGAAAAAGAAAAAGAAAAATTCTAATTGATTATTTATAAAGTTAGCTTCTTCTTTTTTTGGGTGCTAGAACTCATAATTTGTAGGGTTTTTTTATGCTATTTTGTGCGGTATGAATTATAATGAAAAAATAAAAATTGATAATGATTTCAAAGTATTTTTCACTTAAAAAAAAAATTATACGGAATCCCAATTAAATACAATTAAATTATGATAAATTGATGTGTTTTTAGCCAATTTCTCTTTGTTTATTCATGTTCTCTTTATGTTGATACTTACGAATAATTTCATTGAGATAATGAATTAGGTGTTTGCGATTGAGGTATCCATATTTAGTTGTAAGAATAGAGTGGTTGAGAAAATGTTTGGGAGGTAACTTAAATTTATGTAATTTTAGGATATAAAATAATGGACAAAGTTTAGCTACAAAATTGGTTGTAGCCTAAGGTTACAACCTTACTCAATATCATTCACATTACTGCATATTTTAAAAATCTAACCGTTGAATTGCATGTTCTTTATGTTCTTAATACACATATTAAATTTTGTGCCAATTAAATATTATTTATTATATGATCTATAAGCTTACATTTTATGCATAATTTTAAACTATAAAAACTTGCAATTTAAACAATTTATTAATGACATAGTTACTAATCTTTAATTTTATAGAAATTTTGCAAGTATAGAGGATATAAGAAGAAAATGTAATCCAACAGTGGATTTGTTAAAATTCACCTCCAATAAAAAGATATTAAGTAAGGTTGTAGCCTTAAACTACAACCAATTTTGTAGCTAAACTTTATCCTAAAATTATTTTATACTTTAAATTCTTATTTATAGATTTTGAAATCATTTAATCAATTTAAAAAATAAAATATAATTTTAACAGTAAATATTATAATATGTTATAGTCTTATAGTGTTATACAATTTTTTTTTATTATAAAATATGAATTAAGAAAATAAAGTTTCAATGTATTCAACAATATTGTGGGCAAACATAAATATTATACAAATGGTGCTTTAACAAATAAAGTAATTGGAGCTTATTAATGTAAATTATGCTGAAATTATTTCTAACAAATGAACTCTACTCATTATTTCGTTGATATCTTTCAGAATATTTTTTATTTGTGAGTGAGGTTAATTTTTTCAGAAACTAGGCATTTAGGGCTTCAAGTTGAGTACAAAAATGAGGCAATTCCGATCATAATTAAGGAAGATATGATTTTTCAAAGTTAGCTCTAAAAATTGTTATAGGAGTTACGGGAAAAACCAAGGTTTTAGACATTTGGCTTACTTATCACTCCCACCAACCTTCAAATTTAATGCATCAGTTTTCTCTAAATATTGAAATAGCGTCTAGATTCATGATTCTCTTTGATCCTTTGTCAACTCTCATTAAATTTCATTCCATTTATATTTTCTCCACCACTACTGTATAAACTCTCCCTCTCCTTCATTCCAAAGCACAAAGAAACACCTTCTCTTCTCTCCTCTTGAGTTCTATTGTAGTAGAGTAGTCTTGTCATATCTTTGTCTTCCTAAGACTCAAGATATTGAGTGAGACTCCCTCTCCCTCTCCTATTTTTTCTTTTCTACTAAACCAAGAGTCTCCTCCTCCACCATGTGGATCTTGCATGCAAGTATAATCCATTTCCCTAACTTGATTTTTATATTGCTATGATGAGAATATAAGATTAAAGGATGCTAGTGATTATTTAAATTTATTGAATATGTTTGAATGTTCTTAAATGTTTATATGTGTTCTTCACATGTTCTTGGTTGTTCATCACATGTTCATGCATGACACTAGTTTTGATTTTAAATCCACATCCAAAATATGAAGAAAAAAAAATGTTAGTTTCATAATTCTCTCAAATTCTTGAATCTAGGACATCACCATCCACACACATTCATTAGAATTTATTTTTTCAATCAAAATGCAATGATTAATAAGTGGAAGTAAGGTTTATCACATGTACACACATTAAATTCAACATGCAAATTAATTGATAACATATTGGATCATATGATATAAATGTTGGCCACCATAGTCTAGAAGACCATTGTCACCTAGAAAAGTGAGTGCCTAACACCTTCTCACCTTGTAACATATCCTCCAAACTTAGAACAAGGGTTGATAGATCAGTGCTTAGCTATATAATTTTCAATTTTTAGATTGTAATTAGGAAACAAAGCCATGTACTTTATATTAGATTGTATCTATGACCAAATTCATGTAGATTTCTTATGATTAATGTAAATTTAGTTTCAAATTAATAAAATGATGAACTTTTCAATTATGGTTTACTTATTTTTTCCATTAATTAAATAAGTAGAGACGTCATTGTAAAACCATTAATTTAATGGGAAAAATATAACCAGTCGAACCTCCATTTTAAAAGGCAATAACACGACTCCACCCATTTAAGTTGGTTTGGCCCAATTCCAAAACGGGCTGGGGGCTCGGTCTCTCACACTCGAGTTTGCTAACATCAAGTTCCAGTGTGTAAAGTTATGTATTTCTCATGTTCAGTTTTGTTGGTTTTAATTCCGTGCCAATTTGATAGTAATTCTTTCAATTATTTACATGTACTTAAGTGGGGTTTATTGTATTGGCATGGATTTAGAATTCAAGTTGGTGAAGAATTGCTAAAGTCAGGACTAGCAATTGGCTAACGATTGGGTCAACTCACCAAATGAAGAATTGCTCAAGTCAGAAGCTCTGGCTACTAGCTGGTGACTAGTTCAACCCACCAAATGACATGTGAGGACCACATGAGACACATGGGGTTCGAAAGTTTGTTATGGCAGGTGGTTGGCGATTGACTCGCGGATAGGCCAACTCTCCAGTGAGTCACCAGACTCTCTGACAGTCGTTTTCTTGAGTGTCTCCTATGTTCCTTCATCCACACTACATATACCCTCATTATCCATAAAATTTACAAAGAGAGTTTCAAAGAGAAAACTCTAGAAATCCATTTGAGAGTTAGAGATATATTGACATCCTTCAATCATCTACACAATTTTCTTAGTTTTCTTCACTCTCTTTCCTCTCAATTTCCATATCCTATGAGAGGAACTTAGCCTAAACACAATCCATACACATTCTTAGTTTTCTGGGGTTAAGTATTAATTAAGACTTATTTTAGAATATATATATTTTTTATTTTTCAAGTTTTGCGGAGCCTTTCAATTGGCCTCCAAATCTGTAAACGTTTTGGACTATTATTTCAAATTTATATAAAACAAAGGTTTTCTCAATTTTCACTAGTGAATTTTAGACCTATCACCTTGCGAATTCAAGGGACACATCATGAATTAGAGTTTTACTATCAGAAATTATCAGTTTAGTTTATGTTCTATAAAAAAGTGCATCATGTATGTTTTCTTCAGGCTTCCGTGACATTAGTTGGTATCAGAATCTTGAATTACCCTGGTCTAATGGCTAATCAACAAGATGGTAACTATCACAACATTGACGACAAAGTTGAAGACCTGGTCCTTAGCCATGTATGGGATTTAGGATACATGCAATTAGCATTTTTTTTTGCCTATATGCTAATTGAATTTGAATATCGTTTTTTTTTTTTTTTTTTTAGCATTTGTGGACAACAACAAATGGTTGTGTAACATGTTATTAAGTGGATACATTGACACTTATTGTTATTGACACTAACACACAGAATGATACTAATGATATTATATGCTACATTATGGTGTTTAGGAGTTAAAGACTTTTGCTGAGGTAATTCCAAAACTTTTCAACTTGGTGAATAAAATGATGAATAGGTTTATGTATGAAGATGTTTTATGAAATGTATGGTAGCTGATTTGATTTGAGCAAAAAATTGGACTTTTTATGTATGATGTATGGACAGTTGGACAATGAATAGGTTGCTTGCTCATTGATAGCATGATTATAGATATTTTTTACACAAGTTGGCAAAATGGCAATTGGCAATTTGGCAGGTTAATTGAAATAAAATTTAAAAAAGTTGGCAGGTTGATGAAATCAAATTAGATATTGGGCTTGAAAAAAGCCCAAAATTAAAATAATTTTTTTTTTTAATTTCTAACCCAATTAAAAAATGTTTCAAACTAATTAAACCAATTGAATTAATTGTGAAAAACCGCACCACTATGGGTTGGAAAACTGACCCTTGCGATGTGCAGTGGCTCTAATTGTGGAGAAAACTATCCCAATAGTTCGGTGACAAATTTGAAAAAAAAAAATTCGAATCAAATGAATCATGAACACTCCTAACTTTGGGAAAAGATTTTTCAGTAATATTTATTGTAAAAACTAAATATTTGAAATAATAATAATAATAAAAGCCCATATATCTTAAAGCATTCGCATCAGTCAGTGGAAAAATTTCTATCTATTTTAGCATAAAAACCTAATTTTTCTATTTTATATACTCACTTTTCAAAACACCCCATCTGAGATTATCTATTTTATTATACTATATTTCATTAAAATATCAAATTTTCTTAATTTTTTAAATTTTTTTTCTTTTTTCACACACAACAACCACAATTCACTTTCTTTTTTTATTCTCAAGATACGAAAGAAATAATAAACTAAATACAAAATAAATAGTGCCAATGTAAATTTACACTATTATTGTAGCAAATTTATAAATTTACACAATTATACATGAATGATGTAAGTTATTTTTAGATAAAATTGTGTAAATTTTACAACTTTTTCTATTATACGCAGATTGATGTGAATGCTCGTAGACTTTTAGTACACCCACCAAAATTTCACCTAATCAGCAAAGAAAACCTAGTGCATACAGTATTAGATGCCGATGTTTCCTATTCCATTAACTAAATTCTTCACAAAAATATTTTTTGTCAAGATTCTAGGACCCCACAACCACGAGTTTTAAGGGATGTTTGGTAGAGTAGTTTGAGAAAGGTTGTTTGTAGTTTTTTGAAATATGTGTGGGTGAAAAAGTGTGTGAAAAAGTGTGTAATGTTGTTTAAAATGTAAAAATGTGAGTTTGAGATGGGGGTAACAAACAGGCCCTATTTTCCTTGAATGACATTCCTAAAACCAAAAGACACGGAGAAAAATGCTAATAAGTGTAGGGTCCAGTTAATGAGCTTTACTTTTCTTTGAATGAATGACACTTCCCTAAAACCAAAAGACTAACGGAGAGCATTCACACCTTTTGTATGATAAATACTAAAAAGCTATTTTAGCAACAAAATCACCAAAATCCAAGCAACAACAAAGATGTTATAGTTTAAAAAAAAAATAGCAATAGAGCTCTAGTAAGTTATTATCTTTGACAACAAGCATTCATAGTAAGATATCTAAAAAATATGGTTTATGTATGAAGATGTTTTATGAAATGTATGGTAGCTCATTTGATTTGAGCAAAAAAATGGACTTTTTATGTATGATGTATGGACAGTTGGACATTGAATAGGTTGCTTGCTCACTGATAGCATGATTATATTTTTTTTTACACAAGTTGGCAGAATGGCAATTGGCAATTTGGCAGGTTAATTGAGATCAAATTTTAAAAAGTTGGCAGGTTGATGAAATCAAATTAGATATTGGGCTTGAAAAAAGCCCAAAATTAAATTAATTTTTTTTATAAAAAATTTCTAACCCAATCCAAAAATGTTTCAAACTAATTAAACCAATTGAATTAATTGTGAAAAACCGCACCGCTATGAGTTGGAAAACCAACCCTTGTGATGTGTAGTGGTTCTAATTGTGGAGAAAACTATCCCAATAGTTTGGTGACAAATTTGAAAAAAAAAATTTGAATCAAATGAATCATGAACACTCCTAGCTTTAGGAAAAGATTTTTAAGTAATATTTATTGTAAAAACTAAATATTTGAAATAATAATAATAAAATCCCATATATCTTAAAGCATTAGCATTCGCATTAGTCAGTGGAAAAATTTCTATCTATTTTAACATAAAAACCTACTTTTTCTATTTTATATACTCACTTTTCAAAACATCCCATATGAGATTATCTATTTTATTATACTATATTTCATTAAAATATCAAATTTTCTTAATTTTTAAATTTTTTTTTCTTTTTTCACACACAACAACCACAATTCACTTTCTTTCTTTATTCTCAAGATACAAAAGAAATAATAAACAATTAAGTACAAAATAAATAGTGCCAGTGTAAATTTACACTATTATTGTAGCAAATTTATAAATTTATACAATTATACATGAATGATGTAAGTTGTTTTTAGATAAAATTGTGTAAATTTTACAACTTTTTCTATTATACGCAGATTGAGGTGAATGCTCATAGACTTTTAGTACACCCACCAAAATTTCACCTAATCAGCAAAGAAAACTTAGTGCATACGGTATTAGATGTCGATGTTTCCTATTCCATTAAATAAATTCTTCACAAAAATATTTTTTGTCAAGATTCTGGGACCCCACGACCACAAGTTTTATTTTCCTTGAATGACATTCCTAAAACCAAAAGACATGGAGAAAAATGATAATAAGTGTAGGGTCCAGTTAATGAGCTTTACTTTTCTTTGAATGAATGACACTTCCCTAAAACCAAAAGACTAACGGAGAGCATTCACACCTTTTGTGTGATAAATACTAAAAAGCTATTTTAGCAACAAAATCACCAAAATCCAAGCAACAACAAAAATGTTATAGTTTAAAAAAAAAAAATAGCAATAGAGCTCTAGTAAGTTATTATCTTTGACAACAAGCATTCATAGTAAGATATCTAAAAAATATGGTTTATGTATGAAGATGTTTTATGAAATGTATGGTAGCTCATTTGATTTGAGCAAAAAAATGGACTTTTTATGTATGATGTATGGACAGTTGGACATTGAATAGGTTGCTTGCTCACTGATAGCATGATTATATATTTTTTTACACAAGTTCGCAGAATGGCAATTGGCAATTTGGCAGGTTAATTGAGATCAAATTTTAAAAAGTTGGCAGGTTGATGAAATCAAATTAGATATTGGGCTTGAAAATAGCCCAAAATTAAATTAATTTTTTTTTATAAAAAATTTCTAACCCAATCCAAAAATGTTTCAAACTAATTAAACCAATTGAATTAATTGTGAAAAACCGCACCACTATGGGTTGGAAAACCAACCCTTGCGATGTGTAGTGGTTCTAATTGTGGAGAAAACTATCCCAATAGTTTGGTGACAAATTTGAAAAAAAAAAAAAAATTGAATCAAATGAATCATGAACACTCCTAGCTTTAGGAAAAGATTTTTAAGTAATATTTATTGTAAAAACTAAATATTGAAATAATAATAATAAAATCCCATATATCTTAAAGCATTCGCATTAGTCAGTGGAAAATTTTCTATCTATTTTAGCATAAAAACCTACTTTTTCTATTTTATATACTCACTTTTCAAAACATCCCATATGAGATTATCTATTTTATTATACTATATTTCATTAAAATATCAAATTTTCTTAATTTTTAAATTTTTTTTTCTTTTTTCACACACAACAACCACAATTCACTTTCTTTCTTTATTCTCAAGATACGAAAGAAATAATAAACAATTAAATACAAAATAAATAGTGCCAGTGTAAATTTACATTATTATTGTAGCAAATTTATAAATTTATACAATTATACATGAATGATGTAAGTTGTTTTTAGATAAAATTGTGTAAATTTTACAACTTTTTCTATTATACGCAGATTGATGTGAATGCTCGTAGACTTTTAGTACACCCACCAAAATTTCACCTAATCAGCAAAGAAAACTTAGTGCATACGGTATTAGATGTCGATGTTTCCTATTCCATTAAATAAATTCTTCACAAAAATATTTTTTGTCAAGATTCTGGGACCCCACGACCACGAGTTTTATTTTCCTTGAATGACATTCCTAAAACCAAAAGACACGGAGAAAAATGATAGTAAGTGTAGGGTCCAGTTAATGAGCTTTACTTTTCTTTGAATGACACTTCCCTAAAACCAAAAGACTAATGGAAAGCATTCACACCTTTTGTGTGATAAATACTAAAAAGCTATTTTAGGCTGCGTTTGGTTCAATGTAAATCGAATTCCGAGTGTAAAATGAATGCAGGGGAAAGTGAATTCCCGTAAGGAAAATGAAATCCGGGTGTTTGGTTCTGCAATGGAAAATAGTCCAAAAAATGATTTCCGATGTTTGGTAACGTTATGAATATGCTATTTTCCTACAATTTTTTCACATTTTCTCAACCATTTTCTTAACTCCCAAACAAATTTTATAACAGAAAAATTCAAAATATACACTTAACATAACCAAAAATTAAAATAAAAACATCTTTTATTCACAAACTCAGTGAGAGGAGGAAGAAAGAGTGAGAGATTGAGGGAAAGAGAGATAGATCGAGAAAGAGAGGATCGGAGTGGATGGAGGCGGCAGCGGCTAGTGGGGGTTTGAGAAATGGGTTTGCGGAATGGGTTCGTTGGAGTGGTGGGTTCGTCGTAGTGGGTTTAAGGAATGGGTTTTGTGTGGGTTGAGGATGAGATCGGTTTGAGAAATGGGTTTGCGAAATGGGTTCGTCGGAGTGGTGGGTTTGTCGGAGTGGAGGGTTTGACGAATGGGTTCGTCGGAGTGGGTTTGAGGAATCGGCCTTGGGTGGGTTGAGGACGAGATCAGTTTTGGGTGGATCGGTCTTGGGTAGTGACGATCTAGATGGTGGCATCGATGAGCTTCCAGCGACGACTATGGGTGCAATCTCGCCGATGCTGGGTGCGATGACACTGGTGCTTCTGGTGCGATCTCCTTGCTGTTTCTCTCTCTTTCTTCTATTTTCCTGGGGTGTAATTCATTTGAAGGTAAAATAAAACCTGAAATGGTTTTACACCCTTCAAGCCTTATTTTACAGTCAACACAGAAAACCAATTTCGTTTGACCCAATTTTTTGTACCTACCAAACACATATGCTGGTGTAAAAGCATTTCCGGAAATGGTTTGAAGCCAAAACAAACACAGCCTTAGCAACAAAATCATTGAAATCCAAGCAACAACAAAGATGTTATAGTTTTAAAAAAAAATAGCAATAGAGTTCTAGTAAGTTATTATCTTTGACAACGATCATTCATAGTAAGATAGCTAAAAAATATAGTTTTTAGTAACTCAAAATACTATTTTATCTATTTTAACACTATACTTTATAATATACCCAACATCAAAGGTTTTATTTTGACATTCAATACATTAAAATAATACATCCAACACAATAAATAACAATCACAACCATCAACACATTAAAATACTATTTTTTTAACACCACACACTATTTTTTTTTTTTTTTTAAGTTTTAAGCTACAGTGAGCAGCAATTTATAGCAGCTCATTGTAGCTAATACTCAAATTATTTTGAGTTTTGCTTCTTTGCTGTACAAGACATTTTGAGAGTATTGGTTACTAAATTGACTTTTTAGTCAATTTAGCAACCTTATTGGGATGTCCTTACAGTAGCACAAAATTAAAAATAAAACTAATATTTTATTCCATAAAAGTTAAACAAGCAAATTTGGTAGTTATGGTTGTTGTTTATTATGTTGGATATATTATTTTATTGTGTTAAATGCTAAAATAAAACCATTGATATTGTATGTTTTGTAAAGTGTGGTGTTAAAATAGATAAAGTAGTATTTTAAGTTACTAAGCATTGGCATTGGGTCTTGCAAATGGTATATGTTGGTGAATTTTAGCATTAAAGCACAAAAGAAGCCCATTACCCGGTCTTTTTACAATAGTGCTATAGTACCCTCAAAAATTTATGATGGTACTGTAGTCTCTTTCACTCTTTGCATCTCTTTCACTCTCTAGGAAAATAAAATTTGTGTTGTATATTTGTGTAAATATATTATTTTAATGTATTGTTTAGTAAAATAAAAGTTAGGACGTTGGGTGTGTTATAAAATGGTATAGTATAATTGATAAAATAGTTTTTGCAATGGTAAAATAGAATAGTTTGAAGATAACAAATATGAATGCTTAGCATTCACAATGAGGTTGTTAAAATGACTAAAGAGTCATTTTAGCAACCCAAACACTAAAAACACACTTACAGCAAAGTTGTTATTTTGACTCATTGCTATAATTTTTTAACTCATTACTACAGTGGGTTGCTATCTCTAGCAACCCACTGTAGCTGAGAGTTATTTGCTACAAATAATATTTTATTAGTCTCCCACACGCTCAACCTCTCTCACAGGAAAGAATATTTTAGATGAAAAGTAATAAAACAGGAAAACAGGAATTAAAAAAGTAATAAAAAATAATATTTAAATGAAAAGCTAAAATTTTTAGATGCTTTAATTTTTGTTATATTGTAAAATGAGTTGTTAAAATAGATAAAGTAGTTTTTTGAGTTGCTAAAAGTTATAATGTTTAGCAACTTTACAGTGAGTGTTGTAAAAACTATATTTTTTTTAGCAATCTTAGAGCATTCACATCAAGGGTTTTAAAAAATTTAGCATTTAGCATCTAAAAAACCAAATTTATAACATTTAACACATCACTTTACAATATACCCAACATCAAAACTTCTATTTTTTTTTTTACCACTTCATTTAAATATTCTTTATTTATTATTTTTTTATACTTCCTCTCTCTCCCTTTGTCTTTCTCTCTTTCTCAACCCACCACCCATGCCACAACCACTACAAACCTACCACCCATGCCACAACCAACAATAACCCACCACCACCTCCACCAGCCACATCCACCCACCACTACAAACCACAAAAAAAAAAAAAAAAAAAGCCTCCACCATCACCTCTACTAGTCACATCCACCGTGTCTCTCTTTCTCTGAAGCAACCCCACCACTTCTCAATCCAAGCAGACCCACACCCACACCCACCCCTAGCCACCGCTAACCCAACCAACAAAAAAAAAAAAAAAAAGCAAAAACCACCAGCCAACAGCCACCACAGCTACAACAACTACCACTATCACCACCACCCACAACCCCTAACCTCCAAAATCACAACCAAATCACAAACGCACAACCTCATCACCATCAACAACCGGAAAAAGAAAAAGAAAACACAACCCATTATCTGTGCCTCTCTCTTCTTTGAAGCAACCCAACCAATAAACTCACCTATTTCTTCTCAACCCAACAAAACCCACATCCACACACCCACTGCTAGCCACCACCACCGGGGAAAAAAAAAAAAAAAAAAAAAAACAACAACAACAACCAACCAACCAACCAACCAACCACCACAACCCACTAACCACAAAACCCACTCAACCACAGCCACTGTCACCACCACCCACAACCTCAACCCCCAACCACCAAAATCACAACCAAATCTCAAACCCAAACCCACAACCGCATCACTAACAACTAGTGGCGGAGTGATAACGCCTAAAAATGTATACTTGTTATATATTTATGTGGGCGTTATCTCCTTATTACTATGCTTAATTTGTATAATTAATCCATGATTTGCATTAGTCTCTATTATTTATCTTTACATAATTTCTTGAATAAGATGCTATTCATTGTGTGTAATTTTCTACTTTTAGGAAATCATGTGAGAAAGATGAGTTTACAGGAATTTGTGAGAGAATAGAGGCCAAACTAGAATTAAAGAGGAGCTAAAGGACTATGCTTAAATGTCTAAGGAGGTGCAGCTGGAGTGCTTGGATCGTCTACCATGATTGGAAGCTTCAAATAAGGAAAGAAATCAAAGAGGCCGAATCTGAAAAGGAAAAATCTAATTTGAGCACTGATCAGTATTTTGGGTATATCTCTCTCCTCAAAATTCCAATTGACACAAGGCTAGATGGGTTGGAACCATGACTTAAATATCTACAACTTTTCAGTTTTGAGTTTTTTCGTAATTCTCAATTTTTGAAGGCCGAAACCAACTCACAAGTTACTGCTGTAAACTTGGACAGAAGTTAAAATAGTAAATGTTTTATTTTCTTTGGACACTTTTTACATTAGGGTTTTGGAAGGGAGGCTGCGTAGAATGAATTTTGGAGAGAAAACTTTGTATTTTCCTTTCTCTAATGGCAGCCTAAACTCTTTGCTAGGGCTAGGGGTTATGTTTCTTCTATACGGTATGAATATTTAATGTGATTCTTTCTAGGATTTTATCAACGACATATTTGATTGTTCAATTAGATTTCTTTTGATGTATTAGTTCTTCCATGCTTTCAATAAGTTCAATCATATTTTTCTTATTGTTTAGATGAATTTCTAATAATTTCAAATAGAAATCAGGTTTTAAAGTGAATGTGTTTTTCTAAAAAAATTTCTAACCACATTATCAATCGAGATTATCATGCGTTCTTGAATTGTCTCAGTTCAACTGAATCATAAGTGTTTAATTGTATAAGAACAATCAATTATGAAATATATATTTTCTTAGATCACAAGGAATTTCATATCGATATAGGGAAACACCTCGATGCCCTAGTATTTACATTATTGATTTGAATCAATTTTTATTATTATTCTTGTTAACAATCACCAAAGAAAAGTATTTTTCTTCTTCACCCAAATTATTGTTTAAATATATTGTCTTTGAATTTACCCCGCTCCTTGTGGTTCGACCTCGGTACTCCGAGAATTATATTGCTACGATCTCCTGCACTTGGGAGTGAGCAAGCACGAAGCCAGGATTTTGGTTCAGAGGAGGCAAAATTAAAAGACAACATTTAAAGTGAAATTAATCTAAAAAATATTAATCGATAATAATAACAAAATAAATAAACAATTATAAGAAAATAAATATATTTCATATCATTAAAATAAATAAACAAAATTAACCAATTCATAGTTACTACAAAATCTACAAAAAAAAGTTTACAAACTGATGTGATAAAAATGTTATTAGTATTATTTAAACAATATAATGAATAGATGTTTGTGATTATTTTTTGTGATTGGTGAGATGTCAATTTGTAAGATATAAATAGTAAAATTTGCAATATCTCTAGCATCCCTTAACAATAAAATACTGCAAAAAGTATCATTAATAGTGAAAATAATGATAGAAATTAACAAAGAAAAAAAATTGTGAAATAGGTGTCAAACGCGGAACAAGACAAAAGCTTACAAGAACAGTAAAATAGGTAAAAAGGGGATATGATTTGATGTTTGAGAAAACTTTTTTTTTTACTTTCTTTTTCTTGTGTCAGATTCACTTTCAAGTTTCAACCTATGGGAGTCATTTTTTCCTTTCTTTTTCCTGTGTTAGAGTCCCTTAAGATTACAATTACATATACAAGGAAATTTTAAGTGGAGTCAGAGAAGGGGGGGACCCTCGCCCCCCTCTGGCTTCGCCACTGCTAACAATAATAAAAAAAACAAAAACAAAAACAAAAGCCAATCAGAGATCAAACCACCGTCGAAAATCAGAGAGAGAGATGTGGGTCGATTTGGGTTTCTAGAGTCGACAATCTCACTATATGTGGGTCGGATTGATGGAAGTGGTGACTTGATGGAGTGTGTGGTGAAGAAATGGTGGCTGAGAGAGAGAATTGTGGGTCGGGTTTTGAAGGAGAGAGGTGGCTGAGAGGGAGAGAGTGAGAGAGAAATTTGAGAGAGAGAAGAGAGTGTGTGAGCAGGGCTGTAAACGAGCCAAGATTTGTCGAGTAGTGTGTGTTTGAGCTTGGCTCGTTTATAAAAATCAAACACTCAAGCTTGGCTTGAGCTTGGGACAAGCCTAAAAACAATGTTTGAACTTGAGCTCGTGAGAGTGCCTAAAAGCTTGAGCTCGGCTTGCTCAAGTCAAGCTTTTTAGCTTGGGATCCAAAAAAATTGCATCATCAAATGCTTATATCACCAAAAATCAAGTAAACAAATATATATATATATATATATATATATATATATAATATACTCATTTTATCATGCTTCTAACACTCGTGATTAGAAATTGTTTAAATTACAACTTTACATAGTTAAATCCATCCATCATCATTCATTGTCTATAGCTTGAGTAATTGTTCAAAATACAATTTTTACATCCACATTTGTCATTCGTGCAACTATAATCTTTGCAAATCTAAATAAATTAACATTCCAAAACATATATGAATAAACAAGCTACAAATTAATATTCCAAAGCATATGTGTAATGTCATAATAATGAGTTTATTTAGTAAACATGTATCAAGCTATAAATGAGCCTAAACTCGGCATGTTTTGTATCGAGCCCTATTGTTCACAAGCTTGGTCATGAATAATTTTTTTTGCTTGAGCTCGACTTGTTTATCAAACAAGCCTAAAGCTAAGGCTCAAGCTTAGCTTATTTGTAAACAAACGAACATGAACAAGTTTTTTATTGAGCCAAACTCGAGTTGTTCATGAACGGCTTGGTTCATTTACACCCGTAAGTGTGAGATTTGAGAGGAGAGAGAGAAAGGGAATAAAAAATAATAAAAAATGAGTAGCAACTTGCTACAGTAAGGTGTTAGTAATAACATCTTATTGTAGCAAAGTGCTAAAAATTTAAAGTTTAGCACCATTGATGTAGGGTTTTTTTAGTGGTTTTGTTGCTAAAAATAGCTTTTAGCATTTATCACACCTTTCGTGTGAATGCTCTTAGAGGTGAATGCTCAAAGAGGCGTAAGGTCCAGTTAATGCGTATATAGGTGTGGAAGGAAAAAAAATTGGTTTTTTTTTTTTTTAGAATACTAAGTATTTTTAACACAAACGGAAAGAGAGAAAAAAGTTTTTTTAAAGAAATTTACAATGGTATATATCCAAAATAGTCTTGAAAAAGCTAGGCCTCCTACCTTGTTTGATACGAAGAGTCGAAGACCGTCCAAGAAAGTGGAAAGTGAAAGGACTCAAGTTGCTGAAGTAATAATGTAATATTGACTTCAGGTCTCCGACTGCGATAGTCTTTGGTATCCAAAGGACTTGCAAGTTGCTGAAGTAATAATGTAATATTGACTTCAGGTCTCCGACTGCGACAGTCTTTGGTATCCAAAGGACTTGCAAGTTGCTGAAGTAATAATGTAATATTGACTTCAGGTCTCCGACTACGACAATCTTTGGTATCCAATACATATTGGGTCCGTTTGGATTGAGCTTATTGTTACTAAAATTGAAAACTGAAAACTGAAAACATTGTAGCAAAATAATTTTTAAATGTGTAAATAGTATCGTGAGACCCATTTTTAATATTTTTTTAATACGTGAATAGTGTCAGCACAGTGCGTAAACAGTGAATTCACTGTTCATAACAGTAAAATTTGTCTCCCAAAGTCAACAAATGCGGGCCAAAAAAAAAAAAAAAGGAGAAAACGTGAACTGGAGAAAATGCGGACGCACAGATGCGGAGCCCAAACGCCTTCATTATAGAATATAGACATTAGTACATTGAGAAAAACCTATTGACTCAATGTAAAATTAGTGTGAACGGGAATAGATTTGGAACTAGTAAGAAGCTGCTTTTTTGAGAAGTGCTTTATGGAGAAAGACTTCTCCCACAAGGCCCTTACAAAATCGAGGGTCCTACTTAGAATACTTCAGCCAATGCTTGACTCCTGTGCAAAGTCGGAGATAATGTGTTGTAGAAACTAATCAATACAAGACTCTCATCAGTCTTCTATAAATCACCATCCAATTAGTATCATTTTCGTGGGTTGCTGCTATTTTACATAATCTTTTAGTTTAGCAACTGATCATGGACGGTTCCTTAGGATCCATTAGACTCCTTTTCCTTGGCTTGCTCGTTATTGCAAGTATTCATCCCAACTTCTTCTGCAGCGGAGATTATGAGGTTCATTGCATCGAAAGCGAGCGACATGCCCTTCTCAAGTTCAAGCAACATCTTAAAGATCCCTTAAACCGGCTCGCCTCTTGGGCTGGTGATGGGGATTGTTGTCAATGGGCGGGTGTTGTCTGCCACAATGTTACTGCTCATGTCCATGAACTCCATCTTAGAAGCTTTCCTCCTTCGCGTGATTTTCTAACTGATGAGGGCCAACACGAAGTACAATATGAAGCTTACGTGCAGTCAATGTTTGGTGGTAAGATAAATCCTTCTCTACTTGATTTGAAGCATTTAAATTACTTGGACCTGAGCAACAATGATTTCAGTGGTACTCAAATTCCCAAATTCCTCGGCTCAATGGGGAGTTTAAGATATCTTAATCTCTCTAATACGAGATTTGAGGGTGTGATACCTCATCAACTAGGAAATCTCTCATATTTGTGCTATCTCGATCTTCAAGGTTATGGTTTATATGCCAATAACCTTCAATGGCTTTCTGGTCTTCCTTCACTACAGCATCTTGATATGAGTCATGTAAATCTTAGAAAAGCCTCTGATTGGTTACAAGTGACAAGCAAACTCATGTCCTTGTTAGAGTTAAGGTTGTCGGATTGCGAACTTCGTTTCATTCCATCCACACCCAATGGTAACTTTTCATTTCTTGTCTCCCTTGATCTTTCAGGGAACTTTTTTGAGAACACTTTTATTCCATTATGGATCTTCAGTCTTCCAAATCTAGTTTCTTTTGATCTATCTGACAATGGCTTTCAAGGTCCAATCCCTGATGAACTCCAAAACATGACCTCTCTTAAACACCTCCATCTATCGGGGAACCATTTCAACCATCCAATTCCCATTTGGTTGTATAGTTTTAGTCATCTTAAGTTTCTTGACCTTCACTCCAATAATTTGCAAGGTACAATCTCTAGTGCCATTGAAAACCTAACATCTGCTATTAGTATTGATTTTTCATACAATGAACTAGGAGGAAAGGTACCAAGATCGTTGGGTAATCTTTGTAACTTAAGGGAAATCAAATTGTCATCCAACAAATGGAGTCAAAAGATATCTGAAATCTTAGAAAGTTTATCAGGGTGTCTTTCCGAGAAACTAGAGATCTTAGAATTGACTGATGCTCAACTTCCTGGTCATTTGACAGGTGAACTTGGGATGTTTAAAAATCTAGTCAAACTTACTTTTGTGTATAATTCAATTTCAGGACCAATTCCAATGTCTCTAGGAAATCTCTCATCTTTAAAATTCCTAGATCTTTCAAATAATCAATTCAATGGAATTCTTCATCAAAACTTTTGGCAATTGAAAAATCTAGTCAAAGTTACATTTTCGAAGAATTCAATTTCAGGTCCAATTCCAGTGCCTTCAGGGAACCTTTCATCTTTGACATTCTTGGATTTTTCACATAATCAATTCAATGGAACTCTCCACCAAAATTTTGGGCAATTTAAAAATCTTGTCAGACTTTCTATTTGGAATAATTCAGTTTCGGGTCCAATTCCAGTTTCTTTAGGGAATCTTTCATCTTTGAGAGTTCTGGATCTTGCAAATAATCAATTCAAAGGATCTCTCCCTCAAAATTTTGGACAACTTTCTAAACTAGAGACTTTATTTATTGAATCAAATATGTTGGAAGGTGTTGTGTCCGAAGTTCATTTTTCCAATTTGACAAGATTGACTGAACTTTTTGCATTTGGAAACCGACTGACTTTAAAAGTAAGTCATGATTGGATTCCTCCTTTTCAGCTTGAGAAATTAAACCTGCAATCATGGAATTTAGGGCCAAAATTTCCTCAATGGCTTTGTTCACAAAGATATCTTCTTCATTTGGACATATCCAACACAAGAGTTTTAGATGTGGTTCCTCTTTCATTTTGGGACTCATCTTCTCAGTTTGAATATCTAAATCTTGCAAACAATCTATTCCATGGAGAGATTCCAAATTGTCCCATGATTTTGTCTACTTCTTCAGTGATTGATTTCAGTTCAAACCACTTCAACGGTCCATTACCTTGTGTATCCTCTAATGTGATTGTGCTAGATCTTTCTAACAATTCATTTTCTGGATCTATTTCACACCTTTTGTGTTTCAAGGTGAATGAGTCCAAACAATTAGGATTTCTCAATCTTGAAAAAAATCACTTATCAGGAAAAATACCTGATTGTTGGACAAAGTGGAAGAAGTTAGAGTTCTTAAATTTGGGGAACAACAATTTTACTAGTAGCATTCCAGCATCCATTGGATCCTTGGCTCTTCTAAAGTCTTTGCGCCTACACAACAACAAACTCTCAGGAAAATTACAATCATCTTTGAAAAATTGTGAAAAGTTGGAGTATATTGATGTTGCTGAAAATGAGTTTTTTGGAAGCATACCTTCATGGATAGGACATAAATGTTCAAGCTTGATGATTCTCAACCTTCGCTCAAATAATTTCCATGGTCACATACCAGAAGAACTTTGTGCTCTAACTTCACTCCAGATTTTGGACCTGTCACATAATAAGCTATCTGGAAGCATGCCTACATGTGTTAAAAATTTCAGTGCTATGGCCACAAAAAATAGTTCAAATCATGACATGAGTTTTCGCTTCACATCTTCTTATGATGACATTCTCCCTCGTGAAAGTGCATTGCTTGTGATAAAGGGAAGACTTTTTGAGTATAGCACCATTCTCCAGCAAGTCAAAAGTATAGATATTTCTAGTAATTGTTTATCAGGAGAGATCCCCAAAGAAGTGACCAATCTCCAAGGATTACAATCATTGAATCTATCAAATAATCTCTTAATTGGAAGAATTCCAGAGAATATAGGTAATATGGGATCATTGGAATCAATCGATTTCTCCACAAACCAACTTTCTGGTCAAATTCCCTCAAGCATATCAAGTTTGACATTTTTAAATCATTTGAACTTGTCAAACAACAATTTGATAGGGAAAATTCCTTTAAGCACTCAACTACAAACCTTCAATGCATCCAGTTTTATTGGAAACAAACTTTGTGGACCACCACTTACTAATAATTGTACTATAAGTGGTGTACAACCCAACAATGGATACATAGGGGTTAAAGATAGGGGTGGACTTGTAGTAGATTGGTTCTATGTGAGCCCGTTACTCGGTTTTGTGGTTGGGTTTTGGGTTGTATGTGGTCCTTTACTATACAAAAAGCAATGGAGAATGATGTACTTCCAATTTCTGGATCAGATGTGGTACAAGCTCAAGGATGTTGTTTCATTGTAAGTATATGTTTAAGATTATTAATATTTTGTGCAAATGTCATGCGATGATGTTAATCAATATTTTAATGATTTTTATATAACAAATGTGCTAGTTAACTTATATTATTAGTTAATTCACTTCATTGGCATATATAAATATATGGTGTTTTTTCCCATGAACGTTGAAGGCAATATTTGTACTTTCATTTAATCCCTATAGATTTATATTGTAAAATGAAATTTCAGTTCATACAAATAATTGATTCGTTGCAATCACATTTTTAAAGAAAAGATATATTCCCATAGGCGAGCTCTGTGTTCATCCCGCTATCATGGTATCTCTCTTTAGAAACACTGATCATTTTGTGAAGTCTCAATGAAAGACAACCAAATCAATATATATATATATATATATATATATATATATATATATATTTATATATATATAAGCAAAGACCTCACGTGAGAGAGTATGAAGCTCTACCATATTGATATGGTGCTTTTTCTTACTTTCCAACTTCCATTCATGTAATGAAACCATACGGGGCTGAATAATGACTATCCTGGGTTAAAAACTCATTTCAACTGCTGCTATGCATTAGCCACCTACTGTCACTACGGTGCTCAAAGGCCCTATAGGGAATTTTTGGTTTAACTATATATTCTTGCTAGATATCAACATAACACTATCGTGCACATTTTAATTTAGTCTTCTTTTTCTTTTGATTTTAACTAGCTCTCAATCAATGTTCATTCTTTGTTGTTAATTAGTGATTCCATAAAACATTTGGATATTAATGTTTTTATTCTTGATCAATTTTGAGTGTTATTTGGATGTAGTTAAGCATCAATGCAGTAGACCTCGTGTTAGTTTATGTGCTGCTTAATGTACTTTGTGCAAGAAGGTGAATTAAAAGGTCTGAGTTTACATGTGCAGGAGATGAACTTTATGCAATCTTCTGTAGGAAGTGGATTATTCAGACAATGACACAATAAAACATTAAAGAATGTAAATTCCATTCATGTTTTCCCACTAGAAGGAACTTTGCTTTTATATTTAATAATAATTTATAGTTCTAAGGCATGGAAATGCTTATATGTGGCAGTTTGCTATGTAAATTTATGAAGTTTTCTATGTATGATGAAGAATTTTAGAATTGAAAGCTTTAAGGGGGCATCCAAAAATATATGTTCTTGGAATTACTTTTTAACCATTGTTGTCTGTGACTTTTAAATGACTGCATATTGCAAATGGTTATGTTGACATTAGTTTGAGATACTTACAAAAAATAACATAGAATGTTGCCAAATCTAAATTTGATGGATTTGACTAACTACGACTCACTAGAATCTTTAATTTTAATATTGAGCTTTAATAGGATTTGATTAAAAATTGATGTTAAAATAGGAGTACGTTTTTATATTTTATTTTATGTTGATGTCTATGATTAATTAAACATTTCAAATATATTTGTCTCCTTACCCTTCTATTAGTACTATTCATGAAAAAGGATATCAGGGCTTGGAATCAATAATATGACTAGGACTAGGGTTTGGTTTGAATTTAGTTTTATGATTAAAAGTTTGTAAATTAATCATGACTAACAATAATAATATTGATGAACCCAAAAGGTTATAAGATATTTTTTTGATAAAATATTTCAAAATGCACCTTGGGATATTGGCTAGTTGTGTATAATTGTCCAAGGCTATCGGTAGGATCCCTTCCAAGTAGTTTCTAAGTTGAAAGCTTAAGCTACAATACAAATTAGTGGGTCTCTAAAATCGACTTCTCATTCCCAAATTTGGCATTAAATATCTAAGGAGAATATCTTAGGGCTATTTTCTGTAAATCTTTAAGAAATAAATAAAATTAACTTGGATCTTGATTTTAAAAAATTTTCACTTTTTTTTTTGAATGTTAATTGTAAGGACTGAAATTGTATTGGCCCCAAAACCGGATTGGGTTCAAACGCTAACGGCCCAAACAATAAATTTGTAGAGCGTGGGCAGAAGAACTAGATCTATCCTAGAAGAAAAATGATTAGATTTAACGTTTCAAGACGATTTTACACAAGTATATCATCAGAAATCTATCTTCGCCATATCTTAAGTAGTTTGTTTCATATGGTTTTCTTCAAAATAAAATTGTACAAGAGTTTCCCCTTTCCTCTTTCAGTGCATTTTTCTACGTTATATACTGCAGTCCTGGTGTCATCCTTACCACACACGTGTAGGTTAGATTCGAGGGATTCCTCCCAGTCCCATCCAACACTTCCTAGAACCATCATCCAGTAGCTGTAAGGCTGCTTGATCACTGTTTAAACATTACTTCCACATTAATGCGGCTAGAGAGTTGGTTGAGACGCAATTAATGCGGAGGTAGCAACTTTTGAAGATATTTATCTACCTTCTTATTCTTATCCCTGGTCCAATGTCCTACCCTTAGTTATGATGTAACCCCGAAGTAAGTCTGCGATGATAAAGCACTCAGATTCACCTCGGACACATGTTACCGAGAAGGTTTTTATCCTCGGACAGTTATTGGGCCCTATCTCACATTGTCTCTACTCCTCCCTCCATTTCATTCCCCTTATGACCTTATTTGGGTCTCCTCGGATGGTCTAACATCCTCGGATTAGGCCATAGACCCAATTAATACTACTTTAACAATACTTCCTAATTATCTGTTCCCCACATTAATTAAATGTACAGAATTTTTTGATGCAATAGTAAATTTACTGCTATGCTTTTGTTTTCTCAAGTTTTTCAAATGACAGTTAATTTTATGACATTTACACTAAATATTAAAACTAGATGGTTCATTTATTTAAAATGTCTCTCAACTGTGCTTTCTTTTAGTTTAGGATTTTTAAAACTAGATGGTTTAATTATTTAGAGAAATATCATTTATTTTATGTCATGTTGTGCAGGTGGAGGAGCAATAGAGAGAATATTGTAAGGGTCTGACTTACCATAATGTGAATCACATCAAAATTACATCACTGTAATGTAAACATTTCAGTGTTTGATTCATTTTATTATTTACAAGATTACAGTAATCTAAGATTATAAAATTCTTCACGTTACGCAAATCTCATTACCTTATTAAATAGGGTAATCTTATATTAAAAATTAGTGAGGAATATATAATTTGTTCAATTGACAAAATTGACGACACTAATAAATTTTATTAACAAAATTGTCCTAATATATAATTTTTTTTCTATCTCTCTCTATGGACCAGATCCTAGCCCCTCTCTCGTAGTAGGAGCCCTAGCCGCCAGAAAACCAAGGCTCGTTCGCCGAACTAGTCGAGTGAACTCACTGGAACCCTAGACGTTTGATCGTTCTCAAACCTAAAGCTATCATACTACAAACCAAGTCGACCACTTAGCTTAAGACCAGAAAATCCAAACCAAAGAGCAAGATCGGTGCCATTCGTGGTTCTCCGACGGAGGCTTTGACTTGGTAGCGAGATTTTTCAGGTCGGAGAGATGTGGAGTTGGGATCTAAGTTGAGTCAGATCAATGAGTCGAGACTAGGCTAGTTGGGAATTGATGTAGGTGATCTGAATTTGGTGCTACACAACGGATCTAATTTGAATTTGCTTTTGTGGATTCAAGTTGTAGTGTGTATTCATGGAGCTTTAGTGATCGAAAGGTTCAGAATTTTGTTTATTTTTGGTAAAACCAAGTGTTTGGATGGTGAGAAAATGGAAGAAAGTTGTCTTGTTTTAGGTGTATTTGAGTTGTTTAGTTGATGAGAAAGTGAACGAAAGTAAAAAATAAAAAATTATTTTGTGGTTTTTTATTTAAAAAATTTTAATAATTTCAAAGGTACATTTTTGGAAATTCATTGTAAAGAACACAATCACATTCTTAAAATGTTATGGGAATATATTAGTGAAACAAACATTGTAATGTTATATTGTCGTAATGTAATTCTAAGGATATTAAGGATACTTGAATATGGACCTTGAATCATTGATGAGACTGTCAATGCAAAGGTCTCACCAGCTCTCAATGGAGGCAAGGGCGGAGGCCGGAGGTGGGGGTCGAGAGGGGGCACTAATAGTTATCTCTGTTTTTCTTTTTTAGCTAAAGGCACTAATAAGTATTGTACATTTGGCACTGCCTAATGATAGTTTGATTTTCTCGTTTTCTGTTGGAGAAAGTAATAGAACCCAAATATTTGTTGGCCAACCTGAATTTTCCCAAACTGAGAGTGTAAGAGTGGTGTTGTGAGATAGGGGGCAGGTTATATTGTCAATTTTAAATTTCCTTAAGAGAGCAGCTCTAGTTGGGAGGATAACCCAAGCAATTTTCTAAATCAGAATTTTGTGTCTCTCATTTAGTTTTAATCACCATAACTTGATCCACTCAGATTTTTGGTGAGGGACAATGAACTGAGGAAGTAGAGACGACTGTGGTGGTAATAGGGGATGGCGGTGGCAACAGATTTGATAAGGCAGTGCGGGCATCCTGTGACAAGTGTGGGTAGCTAATTGATGCGGTTAGAATGGCCATGGGGTGGAATGGAACTCCGATCTTGCCCCAGTTACGATGATCTGTCCTTCCTCGGTTCTTTTATCATTACCATTGATACCAGAGTTCCACATTATTCACAATATCCAAATCCAATGCTTAGCATTACATCTAAAGTAATTGAATAAATGCGCATGAATCTGCAAAGGCTGTGTATATCAAAGGATGTGTTGTTTATGTAGGTCCAGGCTTGTGGGTCAATGGTGACAGAAGAGCAGCCGCATGCAATGTTGATACCCATGGAATTCTTCTTGATGGGATATACGGTTTGTATAGGCCAAGCTACTTCAGTGATAGCCCAAGGAGCCCTCTCAGTCCATCTTGCATCTCTCCAGAACTCCTTTCTCCAGAAAGCATGGGTTTGAAGCTAAAACCAATAAAGACTCGTGTTTCCCTCGAGGTTTAAAGCAGGAGTGAGGTAGAGTTGGACATAATATGAGTCGTATGATTCGAAAGATGTTCAATTTTTTCGTTCGTTTTTGGTTTTTGGATTCAATTATAGTGGGTAGATTGGTTGGAGAGGTTGTAGATAGAGAAGGAAGAATATTACAGAACATATATATAGGGAGAGTCTTGCATTCATTCATTCGTAGTAAAAAAGAAATCATTGAGCTGTGTCTGTAAATTCTGTAATGGACTGAGATTATTTATGATGACGAGCAATCAATAACAGAGAGGAACTCCCCGATTATTATTTAAGGTCTCAACTCTCAAGTCTATCACGAAGAAAATGTGTATGTTAATGCTTTTGCAACGAAATAATAACCTTCAGTTCCCAAACAAGTCTATTACATGTACAAAATTTATGTTCCATGCAATTGACTGCCTTCCCTTTCAAGTAGTACGTAGAGAGGGAAAATTCCCGACCTATCACAAGCTGACACGTCACATTACCAAGTCCACAAAATACAGCCAATTACAAAGCACAACGTATTGCTGCTAGGTTTTGCTATCGCTATTCAAAAGCTAACGGAAATTTGCCAAGTGTCATGCAAAAACCAATCACGCATCAGCATACGTGTAAGCAATGACACAAGAAGTCTCGCACGTGTAAGTGATGACACAAGTAGTCTAACACGTGTAAGCGATGACATAAGCGGACCAATCAGGCTGTGATATGTGTCACCAATCAAACTCCGCCACGTGTTGCTCACCCACCTCCAAACTCCTATAAATAGAAGCCTTCCTAAGACATTTAGGGAGACCAAGATTCAGAAGTGAAAAAGCTCTGCTGGAATCAAGCCCTGAAGCCTCCAGGAACTTCAAGAACTTCAACCCCAAAATCGGAGAACATTCGAAGCAGAATCATCCAAACCATCTACCTAGATCCAAAAGTTTGCGGGAATCAAGCTCAAAGGTCCGAAAACATCAACAAATCACAAATCAGTGAAGCTCTACAGATTCAAGCCTCCAAAGCCCCGAAGAACTTCCACCACAAACCTTCAAATACAAAGAACATTCGAAGAGGAATCATCCAAATCATCTTCTTAGATCTCAAAGTTCACTGGAATCAAACTCAAAAGCCTCCAGAAACCTCAAGAAATCACAAATCAGTGAAGTTCAACGGATTCAAGCCTCTAAAGCCCTGAAGAACTCCACCACAAACCTTCGAAGACGAAGAACACACGAAGAACATGAAGAACGTGAAGAACAAAGGATTTCCAACAAGCTCATAGCCAGAGATTCATTGTAATTCTGTTCCAAAGATCTTCAATCCATTCTTCAACCAAATTGAGGTACATTGAGTGTTCGAATCAAAATCACATTACTACAAATCCAATCAACAAGTCTTTTAAGGAGATCGAATCAGATGATAACTCTTTTGTAATTACAGAAAATTGTACCACACAATCATCAATACAAATTCGCATTTGTGAAACAATTTCACTTGTTTGACTTATTTCCAACTGAGAAATTTAGTCGCCTACATAGCAACAACAACAATAATAAGTTAAGAGCTTTGTTTGTATTCTCCAGTTTTCATCTTCTATCTCCCACTTATTGCAAGTAAAAAAGGCTGAAAAATAATAATAACAATGGCTCAATCTAAATCTAAATCTAAATAATTATTAAAAATAAAAACATGGTTCATGGTTCACTTGGTTCTTATCTTCCATATAAGTTTTGAAACCACATAACATCACTATTCTCATTAATTAATTTATATAATATATATACACACACACGTCAGAAGCTTTGTAACTCAATTGACACATCCTGAATCCCTAATGTTTCTAATGAAAATAATCATGATTCAAATCCCCTCCGTTATTGTATCTATCAAATTTATCATAAAGAAAAAGCAATCCATATACCAACACAATCTTAATAAATGACTATTAATAAATTACTTATTCGTAATAAATTACTATTAATAAAAATCATAATTATCAAATTTTATATTTAAACAAAAATAATAATATAAAGAGAAAATTCTTATTACATTAAATAATGCATGAGTTACCGATTAGTTAAAGGTGAGTTTAAGTTGGACATTGTTTTTGAGTTTAATAGAAAATGTTTGTTTGTTTGTTTGTTTGGTTTTTTTTTTTTTTTTAATTCTCTATTTCTAAAAACATTCTTTTAGAAAATAGACTTGTTTTCTTTTCTTGGACTATATCTAATTTAGCATTAACAAAATTATTTATGTGAGTATGCACACTGGACTTATTTTGGGATGTTCAACTTATCTTATCAAACATTAGAAAATATGAAAAATAATTGCATTTTTTTTTTGGGACAGAATAATAATAATTAAAACACTGGAATTTTGATTTATTTTATAATTCAATATTTGGGAATAGAGGATTTGGATCTTAGATGTAAGGACTCAATTTGTAACGGTCCCAAATTGGTATTGGGTTCGAATGTTAAAGGCCCAAACAATAAATTTGTAGAGAGTTGGCTAAAAGGCTAGAGCTTGGTCATCGGACAGTAATTAGTCATGGTATTCATGATGATTGCATAGAGGTAAACTGAGTTTGTCCAAGAAGACTTTTTCTCTGGCACGGCCTAAGTGGCTCCGGTCATTGGACCTCGTCCGAGGAGCTTAATGTTCTTATTATTCTTTTTACCTTAGGTTACAATGGTCCAAGAGTCGATACATAATGCTCTTGTTTTTCTCTCCCCCCCCACCCCCCTTTCCCGTGGACGAATTCTTACATTATATAGCCCCTCTCAGTTGATCCTGACCTTCTATCTGTTAATCAGGCAGGTAACTACTCGAGTGCTTGTCTCATTAGCCGCCTTCCTCCACTTTCTGTTAGTTGCAATAACCGAAACCACACTATTTAGGGGTCTTTTCCCATTAATGTGGTCAGGACGTTTGTTGGCGCATTTAATGCGAATGTGACAGTTTTTCCTTGAACCGCTCCCACACTATACCCCCGTGCGAGTCTTATTGTACTCGTCCTTTCTTCTAGGAGCGCTTTGGGGGCTGCCTTTGATGGCGTGTCGTTCTTCCCTTCTAGGTTTTGGGATGCCGAGGACAGGATTGTCCTCGGCTACATTTCTAGGCCATTTGGACTTTCTCTGCATGTCCTTGGCAACGTCTCTCCTTGACGCGAGCCTTGGGCCCTGGGGTAAAGTGAGCCGGGGTCACAAATTCTCTGACCCCACATTAGATATCTCTGTTGTAAACACAATACTAAATGTACTCTTACCTATTAAATTTTAGAAAGGACTAAAAAGAAAGACATTCTTGTCAAGTTGTTTGACGTTGTTCTTTGGGTTTTGTTTTGTTTTTTGTTTGTTAAGCTAATTTTGCAAACATATTAATTACATGGCCAAAATTGAAACATATTAGTTATGTAATCACTTTTGGAACTTGAGTTCCAATGTGAAGAATTCAAGTTTCTAAAACTTGAGTTCTATTAGAAATTAAAATATATATATATATATATATCATCTCATAATTTTCTTCAAAAGTGTCAAGTTTTAAAGGTGAAAAGTGGCCACATAACTAATATTATGGTAAATTATAACTTATCCACATGTGGTTTAGCCGAAATTTAAGTTATCTACCTGTGATTTGAAATTTGATACTTTACCCATCTAAGATTTTATTGAAATTTAAGTTGTCCACATGTGGTTTTGAATCTCATGATGCAAGTGTTTCGCTAGATTGTTTTTTATCCTATTTGATCTTGTATTTTTATGTTTTTAGAAATGAGAGATATAAATGTGGAGTAAAATTACATATTTAAATTTTGATCAAACTACCCAAAAAAAAGTGGTCAAACTACCGATGGATTCTATAAATAAATAAAAATACAGGTAGATAAATTGTAATTTGCCTCTAATATTACTATGTTTCAATTTTAGTGACATGACTAATATTTTTGCAAAATTAGCTTAATGAACAAAAAAAAAAAAAAACCATCAATCAAATCCAACGGCTCATATAACTTACAACACACTGTTATCAAACCAATACATCCAACTACCAAATTTCAAAAAAAAAAAAAACAAAAAAAAAAAAACCTACCAAATCTCATAGCAAAAAGTCAAACAGTGAAGATAAGCTAAAACCCGCTCTTTTTATCTGGTAGCGGGAAAATCCAACTCCGGCGCTCGGGATGGCGGGAGATACAGTTGTGGTGTTTGACTTTGACCATACGATCATCGACGGTGACAGTGACAATCGGGTGATCACGGAGATGGGTCTCACTGGCCTCTTCAATAAGCTTCGCTCCAACTTGCCTTGGAACTCTCTCATGGTTTCTCTACTTTTCACTCTTTTCATTCTTTTTCAAGTTTCTTCGTTCCATTTATCATAAACCCATCTGGGTTTTGTTAATTTTTGTTTTGTTTTTTGAGATGCATGAATGAATTTCATAGCCTATGAAATGAAAAAAGAAAAAAAAGAAGTGGGTTTGTTCCATTAATCATAGACGTACATGGGTAGAACATAGCCATGATACAGTGTGAAAATTATGTTGTTAGGCTAAGGTTCTTAATGGCTGCATATTTGTTATTAAGCATTGTGTATTACAATGAATTCATACCAGAGAATTTATTTACAGAAGATGGGAACATTTGAATTAGCTTTTTCGAAAATTTCTCTAAAACTTACTTCTTATATTTTATGCAACTACTTTTCAAAAACACCACCATTATATTATCTATTTTACATTACATTTCATTAAAATAGTATTTCTTTATCAATTTTTTATTACTCTCAATATGAGTATTATTAAAAATAGATTTGGATGTGAATAGTATGTGTATATTTATGCTGTTACTGTAGTAACAATCCATATTTACACAAGTTTATATGAACGGATGTGGGTATATTTTGGAGTTGTATGTGCAAAATTTACCCATGATGCTTTTATACATTGGCTGATGTGAGTGTTCTAACTAATTAGTGTTGTGTATTACAATGAATCCACAAAGGGTATTTATAGGCGACTAAACTCTAGGCGAATAGGTTTATAAAAAAACTCTAGGCTAATAGGTTTACATGATTGGCAATACAAGTAGAATTAAGATTTCTTCACTTGCACACCAAGTTAGACTAGGATTTCTTTGGTTGCACACCAGGTTGAATTGGACTTAGGTGTTAACTAGGAATTGGGCTTTGATATCTTTAACATTCCCTCAAACTCGAGTTGGAGACTTGAAGACAACTTGAATTTGAAAAAAGAAAAAAGAAAAACTAAGACCTTGATGAAATTCATGACCAAATTTGAGGTAGACCAAATGAAGTGTTGATAACAAGCTAGGAAGGCCAGATGCGCGCCATGATTAAGGCTTGAATGATGAGTACAATGCATGTGATACATGTGGAGGCTAATGATCAGAGGCATGATTGCCTGAAGATGATAGAGACGCATGATAGAAAGTAGCCAGTAAAGATACTGATCAGAGGTGTGGTCTGAGTAACGTGGCCTAAAGATGATAGAGACGCATGATAGAAAGTAGCCAGTAAAGATACTGATCACAGGTGTGGTCTGAGTATTGTGGCCTAAAGATGATAAAGACACATGATCAGAGCGAAAGCTGATAAAAGAGGCTACCAATCAGTGTGGCTTGTGATACTTAGCCAAGATATTGCGGATGCTTGATCAGAAGCAATGCTGAAAACCAGGTGCAAAAGAAAGATGCACGTGCACATTTAATATAGTTGAAACTACCAAGATTGCCTTGTGAGAGAATATCATATTTCAAAAGATTGTTTGAATGTCCACGGTAGGTAAGAAATTAGGATGATCTGCAGAGTGGCCAGTAGTGTCATAGCAATGGTGAAAGAGAGAACCTTGATATAATGGTTTAAAGATGTGAACTAATAGAGTGTTGTACTATTGTACTAGAGTTCTTAAATACTTGAAAAGATGCTCAGAAGGCAAAGATCCAAGAGGAGTAGTGCTTAAACAACTATAGGATTACCATTGGAGGAGACACTGCTGGGAAGGAAGGCTGAAGAAGTATAGATACAATTGCGTTGCATGGAAGAAGAGATTGTTATACTTGAAGATAAATGGGTGTGCTCATTGGCTTTTAATATTGTTTCGCTCCAATGTTGCGTGGGCTCAAAGTCAACTTGGCTTTTAAAAAGGTTTGATTTTGTATGATTTTAAATGCAAGCATCCACATATATAGTTTTACTAACCACATGAACTTTTGTCAAACTGAAAGTGGATTGGCGACAATTAACTTGAAAAACTGTGGTAGATATTTACATTCACCGTCACCATCATTGTACAATGCAGTGCAGACCAGTGTGTGAGCTCCAAGTTCCTTCAGATCACACTTTACAAGGAAATCATAATGACCTCCTAGGCATATCAATTCAATAGGTGATTTCCATGTATCCAAAAGCAAGATCCTCTGCCTCTTCATTTGAATTTCAGCCTTGATTATAATGTCCTTAACTTCCCAGTTGAAGCTATTTTTAATGCTAACATAGGCTATTTAGCTCTTCCACCACAAATCATGTGCCACCAAAGAACTTGCAAAAAAGAACCACACAGCAATGCATTGCTTGGACATGTCAAGAAGAAAGTTGTTCATTGTAAGATGTATGAACAAGCTGCTTGATGCCAAGAACTTTGGAGACATTAATGCAGCAACACTTAGGTTAGAGGATGATGGTATTGCTTGCAAAAAAATTGGATTGTGAATTAGGGTAGATGATCAAATTTTGGATTTGATATTGTGTTAGAAAAGATAGAAAATACAACATAACTATGATATCATGTGAAAGTAGAAAGAAGGAAATAAAATAATGTAGCAAGCTAAAGCATAAGAAAGAGAAAAAAAGAGAATTTATATGGTTCAGCCCAACGGCCTACATTCATAGCAAAAAACCCTTGATGGCTATACTTCAACTATTAAGCATTGTGTATTACAATAAACCCATATCAAGGTATTTATAGGAGGCTAAACCCTAAACTAATAGGATTACACGACTTGCAATACAAGTATAAGGATTTCTTTGCTTGAACCCAAGTTGGATTAGGATTTTTTTTTGCTACACCAGAAGGATTGGACTTGGACCTTGACTAGGTATTGAGCTTTAATATCTTAAACAGATAATTTTTTTTTTTAATAATTCAATGAATTTATTAGCAGTAAAAAGAAGTGGGTTTGTTTAATTATCATTAACTCATTGATTTATTTAATTATCATTAACTCATTGATTTATTTTGTTGTTTTTGGTTAATTATTTGTAGGATAGGATGTTGGAGGAGCTTCATTCACAAGGCAAAACCGTCGAGGACATAGCAGAGTGCCTGAAAGGAACTCCATTGGATCAGCATATAATTGCTGCTATTAAAGCAGCTCATGCTCTTGGGTAAAGTTTTCTTGACCAGCTTGTAGCTTATTTGTTGTTATTAATGAATTGCTATTTGTTGCTGATTGATAAAATGGTTGTGGGTGGCAAATAATGTATTTGTTTCAGATGTGAGTTGAGGATAATTAGTGACGCCAATTTGTTTTACATTGAGACAATCTTGGAACATCATGGTGTGTGGGGTTGCTTTTCTCGGATAGATACCAATCCGAGTTTTGTTAATGAGGAGGGACGGCTTAGAATCTTACCTTTTCATGATTTAAATTCAACTCCTCATGGTTGCAAATTGTGCCCCCCAACTATGTGCAAGGTATTATAACAATGTTGGTTATAGCTAGAAGAAGTGTTTTATTTTAGATACTTGATTGAAAATGGAGAATTACATTCTGTCACTGTGTTGCCAAGTTTATTGACCATGTGATTTGTTGGCTGTTGTAATTGAAGCTTGTTTGATAAAACATAACAAGGGTGAGTTTGTGTCTGTACTGCTGAGAAACTATGGAGAAAGGGCTCTCGTTGACATGGAGAGTCCAATATGGCTGATCTAGTTAAGAAATACTTTCAATCATGGTTCTTTCCACATAGAGGGATTTATTTTAATCAAACCTGCATATGCCTCCGAGGAATGAACCCCTTTTTCCTTGCTATTTCTCTTTTTAACTTGAATTAATTCTTTTTGGTGTAGTAATTGTGGACCAAATGGCATAAAGGTGAGGTTATGGGTACAATTCATTATAGTAGCTTGTGTTATATTTACTTTTCAAAAGTTTTTTTGGTAAAAGATTAGGATGCATAGGAGGCCAATGGAATTGTGGCCATTAAATTTTGTTTTCAGTGGCATTTGAATACCCAAAAATTCATACATTCTGACTGAATATCATCTATTTGTATAAAGTCCATTCCTAAAAGAAATAGGCCTGCAGTGGGTTGACATCATTTCTATCGTCTCTCTGGCAAGTAGTTTACTATCCACAGTTGAAAAATAATGTCATATGATGTTACATTTAGGCTAAGTTCTACTTTTAGTCCTCATTGTTGCCACCCAGATTCTTATTTCCTTTTCTTTTGGTGCTGGGGGGTTGGGAGTAGGGGCTTTATTTTATGATCATAGTATCTTTATTTCATTCATACTGTTTTTGATTGTGGCCTACACTACTATAGGGTCTGGTGATTGACCAAATCCAAGCTTCTGTTTCTGATTGTGGGAAGAAGAGAATCATCTACCTTGGAGATGGAAAGGGTGATTACTGCCCAACTTTGAAGCTAGGGGAAAATGATTTTGTGATGCCAAGGAAGAACTATCCTCTGTGGAAGCACATTCATGGCAAACCAAAGCTAATCAAGGCAAAAGTCCATGAATGGAGCACTGGAGAGGAGCTGGAGAGAATCCTACTACACCTTATTGATACAGTTCCCATTCAAGATAAAATCAGTAGTAGTAACACCAGTCGATCTAACTGATTCGATTGCTAGTTCATCCAGGACGCATTCCCTCAAATTCTCTGTATTCATCACTATCAATTGGACTTCTGAATTTTGTCAATGGCAGTCAAAGGCCATTTAGTAGTAGGAGACCGTTTATCCTGTTTAACTCCATTGTTCGATGATTAAATCACAGAAAGAAGTTATAATGTCATTTATTGAACTTGTTAAGACTTCAGGATTGTCTTTATAACAGCCTATTGTTACACTATTCATAAGAAGATGTTTACAGAAAATATATGCTAAAGCAAAACAAAGCTCTAGAGGCCACTCTTTTCACCTTAACTTGTGTCAAAGAGGAGTTGAAATAGCTGTAGAAGCAAAGAGTGGTACTTATTTCCTTTGTTAGTTTTTTAAAAAAAAGTTTTGCAATTGTTACGAAATCTCTTGTTAAAGAGATTTGGTTCTTTGGTGTTTGGTACCACATTTTTCTGGAGAATCTGATAATGCCAACGAACTAGTTGAGTAGGTTGACAAGTCCTACCTTAGCCTCTTTGGCAGAATTTTTGGAAAGTCCTGGCTTCTGTAAGTTTTGATTTGTTGAAAAACTTATTTGATTATTTGTTGAAAGTTGGCAAGAATACAGTTGTTAGGGGATTTTTTTTTTTTTTTTTTTTGAGGTTTTTTAAAGAAACTAGTGGGTTAATGGAAAAAATCTAATGCAAATGCACTATTAATTTTTTAATGTCATTGTCAAAGCATTTACATTAGTTCGTGTATAATAGAAAAATGTATAAAATTTACACAATTTTGCCTAAAAATGACAAATATCACCATGAATAATTGTGTAAATTTACAAATTTGCTATAATAATAGTGTAAATTTACACTGATACTATTTCTTTTGATTTATTTATTTTATTTTATTTTTTTACATATATTGAGAATGAAGGAAGAGAGTAGATGATAGTTGTGTGTGAAGAAAGAGAAACAATTAAAAAAATCAAGAAAAATTGATATTTTAATGAAATGTAATGTAAAATAGATAATTTGATGTATGGTGTTTTGAAAATAGAGTATGTAAAGTAGAAAAAGTAGGTTCTTATGTTAAAATAAACAAAAAAATTTGCACAAGCTACGAATGCTCTTATCATCTCCGTTGAATATTAAAGTCTTTTTGGTGTGAAGATTTTACTTTACATGCACATTAAAATTTGAAAGGTTAAATATCATCTACATTTCTAAATTTTTAAAAAGTAAAATTTTTAGGATGAAATGATTCATTTTCATCTTAAAGGAGATGATGTATTTATTTATTATTTTTGTTTACAATAAGTAGGGAAGAAAGATTGAAAGACTTGCGTGTTTGGTTAAAAGTAATCAATTTTTATTTTTGTCTCACATTTAATAAATAAATTAATAAAAATATGAGATACCAAAGGAATCCGAATTTTTTTTTGAGAACAAGGGAATCCGAATTGGATAAAACCTAACTACGGAACTTTTTTTCTTGATAGAAACCTAATTACGGAACTTATTAGGTTCTTTTTGCCAATAGAGAATTGGATAATACCGACTGACCTCAAGATTCTTGACTTTTGTTTGAGCCAAAAAATTCTATTGTGATTGCTACAACTACATAGCACTTGTTACTTATACGAAAGGAATTTTGCGACAACACATGCTTTATTGGAGGAACCCAATCAGCACAAAATGTTCAAGGGTCCCAATTTTCTTTTTAATAATTCAATTAGTAAATTATTTCTGTCAAATAAGAAATTTTGGGGTGAAGCTTGTTGGATGATAATAAACTATTACTAGATCAACTATGATGTAACAAAGCAAAAGCAGTAAAAAAAGATGGACGGCTGAGATTGTTAGATCCTTCACTGATTCCAATCAAGGAGGCCACTATAATTGTAGGCAAAAATTAGAATAGGAACAAAAAAACCTTAACAACCAATGAGTTGTCTAAAAAAATAAAATAAAAAGAGTTGTCATATTTTGACGCAAAATAAAATAATGTAGGAAGCCGTGGTGTGCTGCTCTGAAAAACTGAACTTAAACTAAAAACTTTGTCAGATGTCCAAAACATATAAAAACCACAACTTTTCACACGCCTTATCTTACAGATACGTTTCATCAATCCTTCTTTTCCGATCCTCTGTTTACTGCCACTGTTCTAAACTCTCTCTCTCTCTCTCTGTGTCTGCCATAAACAATAATTGGTGAATGGAGAAGAAGAGAGAAGAAAGAGAGATGGGTATGTTCTTTGATGGGGTTATAGAGGCCATGCCTGTGTTTGCAAAGGAGCTAGTTGCTGGTGGGGTTGCTGGTGGAATTGCCAAGAGTGTGGTTGCACCTCTCGAGCGTGTCAAGATTTTGTTTCAGGTTTGTACTTAATTGACTTCAACTTTTTTTTCTTCTCTTTGGCAATGGGTTTCATTATGATTCTTTATTATCTTGTGTTGTGTATGGGCTGTTAATAATGTTTATTTTGCTTATTGGGAATTTGGTTTTCTTGTTTTTCTTTATATATATTTGGTTTTCTTTGATGGGTTTTTGTCTGAATTTCTGACTCATGTTTGACTATGAATATGAGTAGGTTTGACTGGAGTTGAATTGAGCTAATGGAAACCGGGGGATTCAATAAGTTAAGAAGATGGATTATGTAGGGGGTTTGTTGAAATTAACTGATGGTGTGTAATTGAGGTAGTAATTTTTTTTTTTTGGAATAATCTGATTCTCTTTTCAAATATATATATATATATATATATATATATATATATTTTTTATTGAAACGATTACAAGGGGGCAACTACATTGTGAGCATTAACTAGAATCAAGCAGAGAAAAATGCAAAAACAAAACAATCCAACTTTACAGCCTGGCTGGATTTTTTTTGGGGGGGGGGGGGGGGTGGGGGGATTATGTACTTTCTTTGTAATAAAATAGAGGCTGATATGCAAAATTTACTTTTTAAGGATTGTCTATGCATGAGCTGCTCAATGAAGTCCTGGAGACTGTAATTCAAACCATATAAGTAAAATGTGCTTTACTAGTTTTAAAGCTTAATCGGGCATCTCTCTCTCTCTCCCTCTACCTACTTCACCCATCTTCTGATAGATATCAGGATTCTTTCATTGATTCTTCCTTTTGGGGAATGTTGGATCCGGTGATAGATAGATAATCCTTGAAAGTGAAAAAGAACTTATTCATTGACCCTTTTTCAGACCAGAAGGGAAGAATTCCAAAGCATAGGGCTTTTTGGTTCCTTTAAAAAGATTGCAAAGACGGAAGGGGTTAGGGGTTTCTACAGGTGGATCTCTGAGTCATTGTCATTTTGTTGTGGAGGGTGTTTTCTGAATTGCTTTGTTTTGAACAAATTCTTTTGTGGTATTTATCTACAGAGGGAATGGGGCTAGTGTTGCTCGAATTGTTCCCTATGCGGCGCTGCATTACATGACTTATGAGCAATACCGCAGATGGATAATAGTCACTTTTCCTGACATAGGGAGAGGCCCTGTGCTTGATCTCGTGGCAGGATCATTTGCTGGAGGAACTGCTGTGCTTTTTACCTATCCCCTTGATTTAGTTCGGACTAAATTGGCTTATCAGGTAAGTAATATAATTAAAAATAAAAACTAAACTCTCTCTCTCTCTCTCATGCATGCATGCACATGTGCACTCTTGGAAATTGACTCAATTGACCTTAAATGACTTGGAGGTCACTGGAGAGGTGCCAAAATCCTTTAGCACAAGTTCTGGGACTTAAAATTGCTGCAACAGATAACCACTGTGTTTGGCTCCTCTCATGTGTATTTTGGTCAGAAGGACAACTGGATTATATAAGGAATTAGTTGCTCTTTACACTCATTGTGAAAAGAAGTCAACCATGTTGTATTTGATGATGTAGGTTGTTGGTTCATCGAAGTTGAATGCTCAAATGTCAATTAAAAATGAACTAGTTTATAAAGGAATTCTTGATTGTTTCTCAAAGACATATAAAGAGGCTGGGATCAGAGGTCTATATCGTGGTGTGGGTATGCATTTCTAAACAGCTTGAATTAAGTTATAATGCCATTTTCCATTTCTCAGCTTAATTAACATCCTTAGGAGGTTTTTACATTTAACATGTGAACTGCATTGTCAGCTCCATCACTTTATGGAATCTTTCCATATGCTGGTTTGAAATTTTACTTCTATGAGGAGATGAAACGCCATGTCCCTGTGGAGCAAAAGAAAAATATTATGGTGAAGCTTGTATGTGGATCTGTTGCAGGTTTATTGGGTCAGACCTTCACATACCCCCTTGATGTTGTCAGGAGACAAATGCAGGTTAATCACTTCAATGCTCTTTTGAATTATATCTGAAAGTGGGACATAAATACTAACTATTGAACAATCATTATAACAGGTTCAACGGCTCTCGGCATCAAAGAGTGCTGAGATGAAAGGAACAATAGAAACCCTTGTTATGATTGCTCAAAAACAAGGATGGAAGCATTTATTTTCAGGGCTGAGCATCAACTACTTGAAGGTGGGAAACCTTGTCTTTGTGTCTTCTCTATCATATCATGTCTCTCAGGATACTTAAGTTTTGGTATTCTCTTCAGGTTGTACCATCTGTGGCAATTGGATTTACTGTTTATGATCTTATGAAAGCATACCTGAGAGTTCCATCACGAGATGATGTAATTGAAGTGGTTTCCAATAAAAGAACTAGCCGATCATCATCACTTCACTCGTGATAACATTCTTAGCCATTTTAAACTTGAGACCAGTCTTTCTCACACAGGTTATCAGGAGCTTCATAGGTCATTTTTCATCCATACATCCCATTCTTTGAAGATGTATAATATCATATAATGTGGATTAATCCCTCAAAATAGACCTCCTTCAAGGTCTATTTTCACAGATTATATGAGGGTATGATCCTTAAGGTAGCTAACATGATTAGAATTCAGATTACCTCAGGTCTATTTTCACAGATTATATGAGGGTATGATCCTTAAGGTAGCTAACATGATTAGAATTCAGATTACCTCATGCACTGTTTCCATAAAGCATGATGTATTTTTCAATAACAGAATCACTATACGGTGTACATATTAGAAGATCAATAAAAAATCAACTCTGATGTAGTGCTATAAATGAATAATGATAATTCTCTTGAGAAGTTTATTTCTATTCAGTAATGTTTCTTTTTCAGTCATTAGTCTATTGAAACCAACGGATTCAATTGCCTGTATGACTTTTATCTATTTATTTTTTTGGCCAAATGTATTAACCGCTATCTTTTAGCAATAAAAATCAACTGTTGCATCCTTGGTGCTGGAAAATTGACAGATACTGGAGGCAATCATTTGAAGGGGTAATTGAAATCTAGGAGGATGATGTTTAATTGTTTATGTTCATTTGAAGGGACAGCAAAGAACATACCTTCTGATTTCAGTACCCTTGGAACTCCATAGGGAACATTTATGATTTCAGTACACATATAACTCTAATTGATCAACTGTAATTACTGCCAGTATGAATGGTACCGTCCCACTGATGAAATATGGATTACTGAACAATCATAAAGAGCCAACATTGGACCAGATGATGGTGAATGCCCAGTCTGAATCTTATTAAAAAGTCTGATAGCACCATCTCAATTATCTGCCATCCTAAAATATCAGGTGGATAAATAGGGTGGAGCAGAACAAAGGAAAACAGGATTCATAAACGTTAATATATGGCATGCAAAGACATGCTACTGCAAAGTTAACATGTGACAGATTGGTCAATTCGAACTTGGTTCTAGTTACAAGGCAATTGAATCTCAATACAAACATAATGTACAATGAAAAAAAATGCATTACATTTACAAGCAAGTCTCCTATCAAAATTTTCTCCAATTTTCTCGCTGCAGCAATGAGCTTTACAAGGAACTTCAATTGTGTGTTGAAGGAAAACCTGGTAGCCAACCCATGAGATGAGCGCTGACATCAAGGTGTTAATAACTTTACCAGTAATCCCCACAAGAGCACTTGCCATCCTTGAAATGATGGAACCGCTTGTTATCCCTAACAATCAACTCCCTCCCAACAATTCTTGACATAATTTTTATTGCATTGTGGCAGTCACCACAGATCCTTAGGTTCTTAATGATCCTAAGAGTTGTCCGTGGCGGTGTACTAATCAGACCATAAGCAATTGCCAAACGCTCACTATGATATTGCAAGGCCTGCTCTTTTGCCTCCTCATCAATGTCATGAAGTACATATCTTGTATCTGGCACATAACCTGCTTCCCTCATCTGCCCATTCAGACCTTTCAATTTCTCATATCCCTCTCCTTTGTAAGAGCCAGTACTCCGATGCTCACTCACCCTATTCTTCTCCTCAAGCATATTAGTTGCAGAATGCTTCTTCCTAGGGGGGATTCGGATCTTATCAGCAATGGCCTTAGAAGGATCAAGACTAACCAACAACTCATCCACGTGGTCTTCAAGTTCTATATCTCCATGAATTCTTGCATAATTCCTAAGAGCCTCCCAAACTTCAGCTGTAGGTTCAAATGGCATCTTCCCAATGAACTCTTCTGCTTCATTCAAATGACCAGAAGTCCCAAAAACATCAATAACCCCTAAATAATGTTCAATCCCTGGAACAATTCCATACTCATTCTTCATCAAATTAAAGTACATCAACCCTTCTTCCACAACTTCTACACTAGCACAAGCCGCCAATAAGAACACAAAGGTCTTGCCATTGGGCTGCAACCCCGCCTTTCTCATCTCCTCGAACAACAACAATCCATAATTACCCCGCCCATTCACTGCATATCCATTAATCATCAAATGCCATGAACACATATTCCGCTCGCACATTCTATCAAACACTCGGCGTGCATCTCTCATACTCCCACATCTCCCGTACATCCCAATCAATTTGTTATTCAATTCGACATCACCACGAAACGGAGACCTTTTCAAGAACTCATTCACCCTCTTCCCAACTTGAAGCGACTTCGAATCCCCACATGAATCCAACAACGCACAGAAAACACCATAATCAGCACAAACACCTTGACCCATATACTCCACAACTCGTTCAACCTTTCCCTCCTCGCACAAACCCATCAAATCAACATTTGGTGGGTCACCGCGCAATGGGTCACTCTCATTTTCATCGTTAAGCTTATCACCGTTCATTTTTTGCTCATTCGAGTGGCTCTTCTTCCTGTTACTCTGTGACTGTAAAGAAGGTTCAGGGGGGGATTTGTACTGAGTGTTGGTGCTTTGGCGGTGAGAGACGCCACCACTGTTGCGGCGATAGGCCTTTGAGTTGTTGGCATTGGGTAGTGCGTAGGTGCAGAGAGGTTTGGATGGTGTGGGGTTGAGAGAGAGCTGAGCCAATGGTTGTGGTGCTATTCGAGGTCTCAAGTGGGAAGCGATAATGGAGTTTCCAGAGCCCTGAAGAGATATCAGAGAAGCCATCGATTTGCAAAGTTTGAAAATGGAAGAGATATCAGGAAAGAGAGAGAAGGCGTTGGAAATGTAAAGTGGATAGTTTCTGGAACAGAGCTTGTGCAGATATATTGCTTGATATCAACTCTCAGTCATAACTGTCTCAGTCATAGGTCAGGATCTTGAAATTTTGAGTAAACGACAGGTCGCTCATTGGGATGTATATATATATATATATATATATCTTCTTTGTTTTTAGTTGTTGTGCAACTAGACTATTATATAATCTCTATTTATGAGATATCCTGAAAATCCCATAATTTGATAACGTATGGGACGAAACTCGGGATCTTTGAATTTATGACACGTCTTTCAAGTTCATTGAACCTATTATTCAAGTATTTACGAAGGAACAAAAGCTTACAAATTTTTAATGTTGCATGTAGTTTATAGATAACATCATAAAATATAGAAAACAATTTTCATGAAACCATTCCTTACAGGATTTATTTTCAGAAAAGTTGTTCTTGAAAACATGTTTTGACTTTTGATGATGATTCTTCATGCATTCGAGAATAGTTTAGATACAATTTCAGGAAATGTCTTATTAGATGTCGTCTATTGTTTAAATAAAAATTTTGACTAAAAATTTGATGCCTTAATTAACCATTCAAAAGGGAAAAAATTATGGATGGCGTTTCTGCAAGTCAGTATCACACCAGTAGATAGATGAATGATAAACCCATCACTCATCTAAGAAGCCTGTATTTCAATACAAAAGATTTTTGAAGCTCACCAAAAAGCCTGCCTCTTTCACAACTCAGCCAGCAAAATGTAGTGGGGTTCAAATAAAAAAAACTACTCATGGAACTACATAACAGCTTAACTAGAACAAAGCCACAAATTATGTAATCTGAGCACTCAGAAATAAAAGAGGTGTGATCCATGGACTCTTCAGGCACATCCTCATGCTTTCCTCCCACCAGCCTTGCCGGGTTCCCCTGGTGGCATGTCAATCAGCGCCAACCCGGCCCCAATCTATGTGCCAGTGCTAGTGGCCGCCGTGATTCTGTCCACGGCTTTTGAGCCTAAACAGTACATACTACATACATAAACAAAATCTGTACTAAAGAATCAGATTATTATAATCACACACATTATTAAAGAAAAAGAAAGATTTTAAAAAATCATCATTTGCTTGATGTCATAGAAAACTATGATTTGGATTTTAAAACAAACCTACAAAGAAAGAAGAGGTATCTTCTATTCTGCACTAAACTAACAAAAAAACCACATACTCTCTTGTTTTGCTTCAAAAGCAAAATCAACATATAACTGAGTTTTCTCTTCTACATTCCCAATCAATAACCAGTATATATATCTGACTAAATTTATTTTCTACCAAGAGATTTCCTCATTATAAAAGGTAGTTATCATTGTAAATGATTATTTAATTTTTTAAAGATGGACAGTAATTTATAATTAAAAACCTGTTTTAATTTATTTTTATAATTGGATAATTACAACAATAAGAAGGAAGATTTGAAACCCCATTAATTCCTTATATGATACAAAAATTACTTCTTTATAAGCCAAAATGGAAAAAAGCTCTCTCAGGGGATGAACAGGAGGAATTGGCACGTAGTAAGAAGAAAGTGAAGGATGTTAATCATGCAAGTTTTTAGGAAGGGCAGGATTTGGGTCCATCATCACCCAGCAATGGGTATGGGCAGTGGAACAGAATGGATTCCTTCAAGGACAAACTTGTTGGTGAGATACCAAGTGCCTATATGCAGGCCTTTAGTTTTGGAGATCCCATGAAGGATGGGGAGGATTCAGATGAGGAAGTAGAGGCACTGCGTGAAGGATTAGTTGCGGTTAAGTTATCCAAAGATTTTAAACAGCACATTCGCACTCCATGGCTAAAGCTATCATTGTGAAGGTCTATGGCAAGTCGATTGGATTCAACTTTCTCCATAATAGGCTCCTATCCTTGTGGAAACCTGCGAGCAGATTGGGCTATGTGGCTTTGGGGCATGGTTTCTTTCTAGTTTGGCTTTCACTAAAAGAAGACTATGAAGCTGTTCTCATGAATGGACCTTGGTTTATTGAAGAGCACTTCCTCCATTGCAGTGTAAGTAAGGCTCAATGAACTCCCGATTGAATACTATAATGCTGAAGTGCTTCTGCATATAGGAAAAGCCATTGGAAACGTGTTAAGAGTTGACACCCATACAGCCTCTGAATCTAGAGGAAGGTTTCAGGGCCGGCCCTAGGCCTAGGCCACTTAGGCAACCGCCTAGGCCCCCTATTAGAGGAAGGCCCCAAATTTTGGGGCAAAAATTGATATATTTAAAAAAAAAAATGGAGATATAGGGAAAAAAAAATAGTTTGATCATTTTTCTCTACTTTGCAGCAGTCTCAAAATATTGAGGAATGTTAGAGACAATACCACTTTAAATACATGGGTCTTACAAATAGAGTAATGCTATAGTTTTACAAACTATTTTACAATATTTTTACAAACGGTTGTTATAGCCAACTTTTTACTGGTTTTCATCTGGACCCATCAATAAAATCACTTTTTTATTTATCTATAATCATTCTTCACATCATCAATTTGTAAAAGTTTTTGTAAAAGAATTTGTATCTCAAGCATTTTCCCTTACAAATATTTGTGTCACTAATTGCAAGAAATAATTCAGATAGAAAAATGCTAGAAATATTATTAATTTTACTTGAAAATTTTATAAATTGATGTGGCAATTAAAATGATATGTGGACGTCAATAACCTATTAAATGCATCTTTGAATTATTTTTTGTGATTAATGATACATCTTTGCAAGCCTCATGTTGTAAAATTTATAATATCCCTAACATCATTCATTTAAATACTTGTTTATTATCTTCTTGAAGTATCACTAATCGCATTCATTTCTATATCGTTTGAAAGCTTTTTTTAGTAAAATTTGTTATATCTTTAGCATTTTTCCAAAAAAAAAAGCATATTACAAAATAAAAGGATAGATTTTTGTTATAAAAAATTATGATATTAAATATTAGTTAAATATTATTTAAGAGATAACAAAAAGGCCCTATTTAAATATATCGCCTAAGGCCTCCAAATTTGTTGAGCCGCCCCTGGAAGGTTTGCTAGGCTCTGTGTTCAAATTGATGTGGAGAAGCTGCTTGTCACAGCAGTGTTGATTGGTAGGTTCGAACAAGCGGTGTACTATGAGGGCATTCAAAAACTTTACTTTGCTTATGGAAGGATGGGCCACTGGAAGGAAAATTGCCCATACACTATCCATCGAGAAACACCGCCAAGAGTGGCTAACATGGTGGAAGTTGGTGAGAAAGGAGGCTAGTCATGCAAAGAGTGTGGGACAAAATCTGCAAGGGCAGGTGGGGGACCAATGACGTCATGCATGAGAGTGGGCAAGAATGTGTACAGGAAGGTACATACAGACCCTGGATAGTGGTAGGCCGAAGGAAGAGTGGGGCAAAGCACCAAAGAAATGGTGGAGACCCTATTGTACTGGATAACAGTCTAATGAACCAAGCACGTGGTGGGCACGGGTATGAGACTAGAGGAAGTAAGGACTCAGAGAGACTCGATCTTAACCATGGGCCAGTAAGAGAGACGAAAAGAAAACTCTCTCAACCAAGGCCCATTGAGAGAGCCCAAGTGGCAAGCGTCATTAAAAATATTAGAGAAGAAACGCATCAACAAGCCCAACCTACCTCAGACATGAACCAAGGGCCTTTGACGCAGCAACTGTAAGCTTTCGGGCTGGTAAGGACGTGGCAACCCATAGGGATGGCCATGGGTAGGGTATGGGTAGGGTATACCCATACCCAACCCAATTAATTTATCCATGGATATCCAATTACCTTACCCAATTAGTATCCATATCCAATTGTTACCCAGTTTGTTTACCCATGGATATCCATACCCTACCCAAATCCAATTTTTATAAAATCACCAAATATACTCAAAAATCACTAAAAAGACCAAAATATCCTCAAAATCTCTAAAATGAGCAAAATACCCATGAAACCTCTAAAATGGCCAAAATACTCCTGATATCTCTAAAATCACCAATTATGCTCAAAAACCACTAAAATGACCAAAATATCTCAAAATCTCTAAAATGAGCAAAATACCCATTAAATCTCTAAAATGACCAATATACCCCCAAAATTACCAAATATGCTCAAAAACCACTTAAAATTACCAAAATACCCCCTAAATCTAAAAAAATGACCAAAATACCCCTGAAACCTAAAAAATGACTAAATACCCACGAAACCTAAAAATGTCCAAAATACCCCCGAAACCCAAAAATTATCAAAAATACCCCCTAAACCTAAAAAATGACCGAAATACCCCCGAAACCTAAAATTTGACTGAAATACCACAGAAACTTAAAAATTACCAAAATACCCCCGAAACCTAAAAAATGACCGAAATAACTCCTAAACCTAAAAAAAATGACTGAAATATCCCCGAAACCTAAAAATTTACTAAAACACCGCTGAAACTTGAAAATTACCAAAATACCCTTGAAACCTAAAAATTGACCGAAATACTCCGTAAACCTGAAAAATGACCAAAATACTCCCGAAATCTATAAAATGACAAAAATGCCCCTAAAACCTATAAAATGTCTAAAATACCCTCAAACCTATAAAATGACCAAAATAAGCCCTAAACTTGTAAAATGACCAAATATGCCCAAAACCTCTAAAATGACCAAAAATAACCCCAAATCTCTAAAATTACCAAAAATACCCCGAAACCTATAAATCGACCAAAATAGCCCTAAACCTCTAAAACAACCAAATACCCCCAGAAAATATCTAAAATGACCAAAACACCCTTGAAAACTTTAAAGTGACTAAAGTACCCCTTAACCTATAAATGACCAAAATACATTTGTAACCTTTTAAATTACGAAAATAGAGGTTTGGGGTATTTTAGATGTTTCGAGGGTATTTTTGTCAGGATTAAAGGTTTTAAGAATATTTCAGTCATTTTTTAGGTTTTGAGGGAATTATGGTAATTTTTTTGGTTTCGGGGTTATTTTGGTCATTTTTTTAGATTCTAAGTGTATTTCAGTAATTTTTTAGATTACGGGGGAATTTTTTTTCATTTTTTAGGTTTTAGGGGTATTTCGGTAATTTTTATATTTTGGGGCTATTTTGTTAATTTTATAGATTTCGGAGGTATTTTGATAATTTCAAGGTTTCAGGGGTAATTTTTAATGTTTCAAGGGTATTTTGGTCATTTTTTAGGTTTTGGGGGTATTTTGGTTATTCTTTAAGCTTTGGGGGTATTTCAGTTATTTTTTAGGTTTTGGGATCTTTTGGTCATTTTTTAGGTTTCGAAGTTATTTCAGTCATTTTTTAGGGTTGGGTGTATTTTTATCATCTAATTGGTTTTAGGGGCATTTTTGTCATTTTATAGGTTTCGGGGTATTTTGGTAATTTTATAGGTCTCAAGAGTATTTCGGTCATTTTTTAGATTTAGGGGGGTATTTCAGTTATTTATAGCTTTCGGGGGTATTCTTGTCATTTTATATGTTTAGGGGGGGTATTTTGGTAATTTTAAGATTTTAGGGGTATTTTAGCATTTTTTAGGTTTAGAGGGTATTTTGGTAATTTTAAGTTTATAGGGGGTATTTTGGTCATTTTTAGGTTTAAGGGGGTATTTCAGTAATTTTTTTTATGTTTCGAGGGTATTTCGGTCATTTTTTAGGTTTTGAGGGTATTTTGGTAATTTTTAGGTTTTGGGGGGTATTTTGGTCATTTTTTAGGTTTCAGTGGCCTTTCAGTCATTTTTTAGGTTTAGGGGTTATTTTGGTCATTTTTAGTTTCGGGGGTATTTTGGTCATTTTTAGGTTTCGTGGGTGTTTCGATCATTTTTTTTAATGTTTCGGGGGGTTTTTTGCTAATTTTTAACATTCGGGGGTATTTCGGTCATTTTTTAGGTTTAGAGAGTATTTCGGTAATTTTTTATATTTTGAGGGTATTTCGGTCATTTTTTAGGTTTAGAGGGTATTTTGGTAATTTTTAGGTTTCAGTGGTCTTTCGGTCATTTTTTAGGTTTATGGGGTATTTTGGTAATTTTTAGTTTTCGAGGGTATTTTGGTCATATTTTAGGTTTTGGGGGTGTTTCGGTCATTTTTTATGTTTCGGGGATATTTTGGTAATTTTTAGATTTTTGGGATATTTTGGTCATTTTTTAGGTTTGGAGTGCATTTCGGCAATTTTAGAGGATTTTATGAATAATTTGGTCATTTTCAAGTTTTAGGGGCAATTTGGTAATTTTGATTATTGGTTAATTGGGTGGGTTGAGGTTTACCCATAATAATTTGGTTGAGTTTGGTTTGAGTTAGATCTAATTAGTTAAATGGGTAATAATGGGTAAATGGATAATATCCAAACCCTACCCAAAATATTTGGATAATATCCAAACCCTACCCAATTACCTTCTACCCATTAAGAACTGGGTATTACCCAGAATAATTGGATCGGGTAGGGTTGGATATCCATTACCTAATGGGTATGGCCATCCCTAGCAACCCATTCACCAAGTCAGAAGGCCTCTGTTAAGGGAAAAAAGACCTTTGCCTGTGCTAGAGCACTTCAAGTTTCATCCTCAAGCGCCGTGGTCATTGAGAAGAGTGCTCCCTCTCTTACTGTCAAGGTGAATAACCCACCTCTTTTCTTATCTAGTGCTCAAGCTACCTGCGGTGGGGTTTCAAAGTTAAAAATCGATGGAGAATCTAAATCGAGAGTTGTGTTTGAACTTCATAAATTTGGAGGAAGTTGCTGTGGAGATTCTAGAGTTTATGCTAGCCGAGGTACGAAGAATGCTGGTGAACCACCCAATCTCAACCTTCCTAATGGGAAACAAGCACACCACGAACCTGAGACAAACCTTTCATCCATCAGTGAACTTCAATCTACTAATCTCGTCTTAGGAGCTGGAGATGGATGTACTCCAACACAACTTGACAATGTTGCCAGGAGAGGGGCAGACGAAGGAGATGTTGAAGTGGATCGGATGGAATTTGAGGGAGGAGGCAAAGTTGCCGCCACCCTTCGATGAGTGTCCCACCCCCTCAACACCGTTTCCTTATGAATATTATCGTGTGGAACTGCAGGGGCGCTCTAAAACCCTCTTTTCAGAATCATATCAGAGAATTGGTTAGGAACCACAACCCGGCAATACTAGTGGTGATGGAAACCAAGATTTAAGGTGACAGGGCAAGGGAGATTTTGGATAAACTACCCTTTGATAGTGCCATCCATACGGACACCATCGGGTATGCTAGAGGTTTGTGGATGCTTTGGAACTCAGACCGTGTGGAAGTTACCTCTCTTTCAAGCACTGAGCAAGAGATACATGCTATTGTCAAGGTATCAAATTCTAATAATAGCTGGTTATTTACTGCAATTTATGCTAGCCGTAGAAGTGCTGAAAGACGCATTCTATGGAATAATTTAAATAAAGTTGCAGATATTCATAATATGCCTTGGGTGTTAGCCGGGGATTTTAATGAACCTCTGTAGGAGGATGATAAGTTTGGGGGAAGGGCAGTAAGTGTTAATAGGTCCCTTTTATTTAAGGAATGTTTAGATAAATGCAACATGATAGACATCGGGTTTTCTCGGCCTCGTTTCACGTGGATCAATAGAAGAGAAGTTAATGCGTTAATTCAAGAAAGAATTGGCAGATTTTTTGTTAACCCGAGTTGGTGTCTGTTATATCCAGAAGCCAAAGTTGTCCATCTCACTAGATGCCATTCAGACTACTGTCCAATGATGTTGGAAGTGGTACCAAGGGCTCTTATAGGAAGGAAAAGAGTTTTTAAATTTCAAACCTGCTGGTTATTGGATACCACATTTCCGAAGGTTGTCACTCATGCATGGGAGCAATCCCATTCTCTTGTGAGTGCCATAGATAAGTTCACAAAGGATGCTATTACCTGGAACAATGTGCATTTTGGCAATATATTTGCAAAGAAAAAGAATATCATGGCTTGTTTGAACGGTATTCAGCATGCGGTGTCTATTAAGCCTTCCACCTTTCTTTCAAATCTTGAGATTGACCTTTTGAAAGAGCTAAACATGGTGCTGGATCAGAAGGAAGAGCTTTGGGCTCTAAAATCCCATGTAAATTGGTTGATTCAAGGGGACCAGAACACGGCATTCTACCATGTTTCAATGTTGGTTAGGAGAAAGAGAAACCAGATAATGGCGATTAAGAATGTAGTGGGGGAATGGATTTCTGAGGAGCAAGAAGTGAAAGACTATGTTAGGAATGGTTTTGAGGATATTTATACTACCTCCTTTACATGTGTCAATTGGGCAACCCTATTATCCTCTCAATGGCAAGCAAGGCTAACTAAGGAAGAAAAGAATAGTATCAATGGAGGTGCTTTGGATGAGGAGATTAAATCAACCTTATGGTCTCTTAAAGCTTTCAAAGCTCCCAAGCCGAATGGACTACATGCAGGATTCTTTCAAAGGTTCTGATTGACTGTAGGAAGATCATTGATTGAAGAAGTGAAAAGGTTTTTAGGGAAAGGAAAATCCCTGAATACTTGAATAGAACTCACATTGCTCTCATTCCAAAAATCCAAGGCCCAGAGACTTTAGGCAATTATAGACCTATAAGCTTGTGCAATGTTGGGTATAAAGTGGTGACCAAGATAATAGTTGCAAGGTTGAGGCCATACTTGGACAAACTCATTTCCCCACTTCAAGCAGCCTTTGTGCCAGGCCGGAAAGGTATAAATAATGCAATAATAGCCCAGGAAATTATCCACACCCTTACCAAGAAGAGGGGAAAGGTGGGCTACATGGCTTTGAAGATAGACTTAGAAAAGGTATATGACAAGCTTGAGTGGAACTTCATTAGGGACACACTCATTAGAGTGAATATGCCTGCGGACCTCATTGATATCAATATGAGTTGTATCTCTATGGTCTCAACTTCACTTTTGTTTAATGTAGAAGCCCTTGATCTGATCTACCCCTCTAAAGGAATAAGGCAAGGAAACCCTCTCTCCCTGTATTTGTTCATCCTATGTATGGATTTTCTTGGCCAACTCATTGAAGAGAAATGCAATGACAATCTTTGGCAGCCAGTTAAGGCCTTTCAAAATGGCCTAGCATTCTCCCATTTGCTATTTGCGGATGACTTGGTATTCTTTGCTAGAGCGGATTATATAAATTGCTTAGCCATTAGGATGTTCTTGATGATTTCTGCAGCATATCAGGACAGACGATTAGTGAAGCTAAATCGAGAGTTTATTTTTTGCCCAATGTTGATAGGGACATAAGGGAATCGCTTTGTGACATTCTTGGCTTTGCTTCCACCCCTAACCTTGGGAAATACCTTGGAATCCCCATAAAGAAACCTGGTTCCTCCTCCCAAGATTTTAATTTTATCTTGGATAGAGTTAAGAAAAAATTAGCAGGTTGGAAAGCTAATATGTTGTCTTTGGCTGATTGATGTGTGTTAATTCAAGCCTCATTAGCAACAATTCCAACTTATGTAATGTAGTGTACCTATCTGCTGAGGAGAATTCTTGAGGGGATAGACCAGGTGAACCGCAATTTTCTTTGGGGCACATCGGATTCTGTCAAGAAGATACATTCGGTGGGCTGGCAAAAGGTGACTAAACCGAAAGATGAAAGAGGGCTGGGTCTGCAAACAACGAAGGGAAAGAATGTTTCCTTGCTTACAAAACTCAATTGGAGGCTTTCTACTAAAAAGGAAGCTCTATGGGCCAAAGTTTTAAGACAAAAGTACTGCAACTATCTGAGAGAAAGGGCTATTAATGCTGATAGACTCCCATGCTCACAAACTTGGACAGCAATTAAGAGAGGTCGAGAAGTTTTTTCTAAGGGTAGCATGTGGATGGTTAGTAGAGGCAGCAACTTGAACTTTTGGCTAGGAAATTGGACAAAAAGAGGGCCCATTCGTCACCTGATACACAGCCCTTTAGCTCTAGAAGCATTACATTAGGAAGTCAAGGATGTTGTGATGGACAAGGGCTGGGATTGGGATAAAATCCCCTTCGACCTTCCTACTGATATCAAGTTATTAATCCAAGCCACACCTATTTCATTGACAAAGAGAGGAAGTGATAGATTGGCATAGATGGATAATCCAAAGGGAAACTTTGATCTGAAGAGTGCCTACAATATCGTAATGGGCTCTAACTCTAGTCAAGCCTTTACAGCCAATTGGATATGGAAGGCAAAAACTCTACCTTGAATTAAAACCTTCTTGTGGAAATGTACACATGAAAGCATCAGGGTAAAGCACTGCCTCATGCGAAGAGGGGTGATTGATGATGACCTTTGCCCCATTTGTCAAAGAGAACCAAAACCAGTGTTGCATGCACTTAGATATTGCTCTCGAGTTAAGGCAATTTGGATCCAGTTAGAAGTGAAGCTAACAAATCTGGGTTTTTGGATGACTAATCTGCAAGATTGGCTGAATGTTAATGAGAATACTAGGACCAACTATGTTGCTAGGAAGCCCCCTTGGAACGTGGTTTACTCTTTTGCAGTTTGGAATATATGGATGAGCAGGAACAATGTCATTTTTAATAGGAAAAGCCAAAACCCAAGGCTGGCTGCAAAGATTACTCACCAATCGCTGGAGTTTCTATACTATGTAGCTTCCTCTAGAGGTCCAACTCGAAATATAATCAAGAGAGTACGTTTGGAGAGGCCTCCAGAAGGTTGGTGCAAACTAAACACTGATAGAGCTATCTCGGGTAGCCCAGGTGTAGCAGGTTGTGGTGGTCTTATTAAAGATGAGCATGGTGGGTGGATTAAGGGTTTCTCTAGGCGCATTAGGATAACTTCCAGCTTTGCAGTTGAGCTTTGGGGGCTTAGGGAAGGGCTGCTGCTTTGTAGCAACCTTAACATATCCTTTCTTATCATTGAGTTAGATGCAAAAGCCGTTGTAGATGCTATCCAAAATAGCCAATATGATAATAACATAATTTCCTCTGTTTAGGATGATTGCAGACAGCTAATCTCTAGGATTAACCAAATCAAGTTCAATCATTGCTATCGCCAATCAAACCGCTATGTTGATGTACTAGCTAAGATGGTTGCTGACCAAAGTTCAGATGTTATTTATTTTGAATGTTCGCCTATGGACTTGAGATGTGTTTTTGAGGAAGGCCTCAATGGAATGTACTTGAACAGGCTCTGTCCTAATACTGATGTAGTTTCCTAGTTTTTTAATGCACCGTCTTTTTACCAAAAAAAAAATTTACTTCTTTATATAATACATTTATATTTTTATATAGATATAATAAGATTTCAATCTATGGTTTAGACCTCTTACTCAACTATAAAAGACAAACAATTTTTATGAGTCGAGTCTACATTTTTAAATTTGTGAAAAATAAAATATTCACTCTAGAGTGGAGAATAAGACAAATATACAATTTATCATTCCTTATCTAATAAATCTATATTTTTAGGTTACGAAAAATAAATATTCACTTATATATATATATATATATATCCCAGACCTACACCCCCTGACCTCCAGTTCAAGGAAAGGAATGTCAATAGCCAGTTCTCAGTATCTTCTGGTAAACTCTATGAGTGGAACATAGATGGTTTATCAGAACAAGAAATCCTAAACAAAATCCAGCATATGACCATGGTAGCCAATAACTACCTCAATGACGAACATCCCTACACAGAGATCATAGAACTCATGAGCTTAGGATTTACAGGAAAACTTCTGCAATGGTGGAATAACTGCCTAACAAAAGAGTCTAGAGAAGACATCAAGAATGCTGTCCAAAAATATGAGGAAGGAAACCCCATCTTTGATGAACGCATAGGAAGAGGTATTCCCGACGGAGTCAATACCCTGATCTATACAATTATGAAACACTTTGTAGGAAAACCTAGCAACATCACATCTAGGATTTATGACCAGTTGAGTAACCTAAGATGTAAAACCCTTGGTGACTACAGGTGGTATGAAGATGTTTTCACCACCCGAGTCATGCATAGAAACGATTGTAACTCTCCATTTTGAAAGGAGAAGTTTATCAATGACTTACCCAGATTATTTGACGGAAAGGTCAAAGAAACCTTTTGTAGCCCTTTAGGTGTCATAGATTATGATAACCTAACCTATGGAGACATCTCTAGCACAATCCAAAGTGAAGGAATGAAAATGTGCAGGGATTTGAAAATCCAAAGCCAAGCCAGCAAGAGTAAAGCCAAGTACGAAGTAGGAAACTTCTGTACACAGTATGGTTTACCATCAGTCATCCCTAAGAGAAAATCCAAGTACAGAGAAAAAGAACCCTCTGAGAAGTTCCATAGAAAAAGAACAGCCTCTAAGTATTAAAGAAAACAGAAGCATAGCCACTTCAAGGATAATGATTTTTATAAGAAAGGAAAATCCAAGTCTATAGGAAAATTCATACCCAAAGCATCAGGAAAATGCTTTAATTGTGGAAAGAGAGGTCATTTTAGAAAAGAGTGTAAAGCTAAGGCCAAATCCCTTATCAACACCCTTGTTAATGACCAAGCCAGTAAGGAAGAGATCTTCAAACTCCTAGAACTTGATCACTCAGATAGTGAGTCCCACAACAGTTCTAATGACCAAGAGATCCGCCAAATTTATAGGTCGTCCTCAGAACCCCCTAGAGTCTCCTCTAGTACCTCTAGTGGCCCAGACAAACCTATACCATGCAAAGATAGTTGTTGCAGGAACAAGACTATCAATGTTCTTTCTAAGCAAGAAAAGCTCCTCTTAAATCTCATAGAACAGATCGAAGACTCAATCATCAAAGCTCAAGGGCTTAGTGATTTCCATAAAACCTTAGTTAGGGAAACCAATAAACCCGAACCAAGGTTTTAGGAACCCAAAGTTGATTTAGAGAAAATCTACAACAGATTTACCAAATCAAAGAAGGAAGTTACGGTCAACGACCTTCAGAAAGAAATCAAGGAAACTAAGTCAAAAGTGAGAAACCTTAAGCAAGAATTAACAATCCTTAGGGTGAATCACAATCTCCTTGATCAGAGAGTCAAACATATAGAAAACACTTCTCATCAAGGCAATGAGGAAAGTTCCTCATTTTAGAACCCTTCTGATGAAGAAGTTGATGAAACGGTTAACCCTACAGCCGATATGGTACAAGAACAATCTAGTGAGAAGTTCTTAGAAACCATCAGTAGGATTAACTTCCAAAAATGGTATTCCAAAGTCAGGATTGTCATTAGTAAAGATTTTGAATTTGAGGTCATAGCCTTAATAGATTCAGGTGCTAACCTCAACTGCATTCAAGAAGGAATTATTCCCTCCAAATATTTCAAGAAAACCAAAGAAAGGTTAACTTCTGCGAGTGGAGGAAAAATGCAGATTGAATTCAAAATCCCAAAAGCACATGTTTGTCAAGATAATACGTGCTTCAAAACCACGTTTGTCCTTGTCAAGAACATGACAGATAGGGTCATCCTAGGAAACCCTTTTATGTGTCTGTTGTATCCTTTCATCACGGATAGTAAAGGAATCACTACCCATCCTTTTGGCTAACTAGTTAAGTTTAAGTTTCTTAGGAGCCCAGAACCTAGAGAAATAGCAACCTCCAAGACCTTTAACCTTATCAGTGCCAAAACTCAACAGCTTAAATACCTTAGAAATGAGGTGAGCTACAAAAGAGTTGAGGAACAACTAGCTGGCAAAAGTATCCAAGCCAAGATTAGAAAGTTTGAAAAAAAAGTAAAGCAAGAAGTCTGTTCTGATCTCCCCACAGCTTTTTGGCATAGAAAGAGACACGAGGTAGCTCTCTCTTATGTCAAAGATTTCCAAGAAAAGGATATCCCTACCAAAGCTCGACCTATCTAAATGAGTCAGGAACTCATGGATACTTGTAGAACTGAAATAGAGGATCTTCTTAAGAAATGAATCATCAGGAAATCCAGATCACCATGGTCTTGTTCAACTTTTTATGTCCAAAAAAACGCTGAGATCGAGAGAGGTGTTCCTAGACTTGTCATTAACAATAAGCCTCTTAACAAAGTCCTGGAATGGATAAGGTATCCAATTCCTAACAAAAAAGACTTGGTTAATAGGCTTAGCAAGGTAGTGGTCTTCAGCAAGTTTAACATGAAGAGTGGTTTTTGGCAAATACAAATCAGAGAGTCTGATAGATACAAGACAGCCGTTACCACACCCTTTGGACATTACGAATGGAATGTAATGCCCTTTGGTCTCAAAAATGCACCTTCTGAATTCCAAAATATCATGAATGAGATTTTTAATCCATTCTCCAATCATGCTATTGTGTACATTGATGATGTACTCATCTTTTCAAAATCTTTGGAACAACATTGGAAACACCTCCGAGCATTCCTCCATACCATCAAGCTCAATGGTCTTGTTGTTTCCGCCCCAAAAATCAAGCTTTTCCAAACTAGTATAAGGTTCTTAGGTTTTGATATAAGACATGGTGTCATCAAACCCATAGATAAAGCCATCCAGTTTACTGACAAGTTTCTAGATGAAATCCTAGATAAAACCCAACTTCAGAGATTTCTAGGATCTCTCAACTACATTTCTGATTTCTACCAAAACCTCAGGCAGCAATGCAAACCCCTTTTTGATAGACTCCGAACCAATCCTCCTCCTTGGACCCCAACCCATACAGCAATTGTCCAAGAAATCAAAAAGTATGTCAAGACGCTCCCATGCTTAGGAATTCCCTCAGTTAATTCCATCAAAATTGTCTAGACAGATGTCTCTAACATTGGTTATGGTGGCATTCTTCTCCAGCGTCTCAATCCCACTTCTCCTGAACAGATTGTCTGTTTCCAGTCCAGGATTTGGACTCCCACTCAAATTAATTATAGTACTATTAAAAAAGAAATTTTATCTATAAAACTATGCATTTCAAAATTTCAGAGTGATCTTTTGAACCAAAAGTTTTTAATAAGAATTGATTGCAAATTTGCAAAACATGTTTTAGAAAAAGATGTTCAAAACATTGCATCAAAACAAATTTTTGCAAGATGGCAAGCCATCCTTTCAGTCTTTGATTTTGACATTGAATTCATAGAAGGAACTCAAAACAGTATCCCTGACTTCCTAACCTGTAAATTCTTGCAAAATCCAAACCAAGATATCCAGGAAAAGACCCGTACAACCCCAACCTCCAAAGTTGCCTAAATAGCAAAAAACCAATAGTACTAGTAAGGCAAAGAACCCTAGCCTTTTAGTACCATTCTCCCCCAGTCAAGCAAAGGCCTTACCTATGTCACCAACCACTATTGCCAACCGTTTTTTGGTCTCTACCATCCCTAAACCAAACTACGAAAGGCCCCATGGTCAACACAGTTACAGTTCAGCCTTAGTCACACCACCACCTAAGACAATCACCCCATACACTGTTGAAGAACCTTTTGATCCCATAGTACCCCAAAAGCCTTCTTCTCATTCAACCAGAAAATGAAGGTCTCCTTATGTCAAGAAGCCCTTCATCCAACACATCTCTTATATTGAACCACATCTTATTCATATAACAGATCCCTTAGCCCTAGCCTTGGAAGTTTTGCCCCAAGAATGGCATTTTCTCCCAAAGCACCTAAAGAAAAATATCAAGTTCTATAAGAGCATCCTCATCTAGGAAAAGTTTGCTCGGATACAAAACATCATGAACAAAAGGGACCCCTCAGTAGTCCTATACCACAAATTTATCATTACAAATTTTGTAAGTTGTAAAGATTGGGGATGGCACCCCTCCCTACTCAAGACTCTTATGAATCCCAAGTCTCTCTCAGGTTCAAAACTCCATTACAATTATTATGACTACATGGACACCTTTGAGAAAGTCTTATTTTATCAAAACAAGAACTTTGATCATTCATGGTTTTTAATGTTTGACAAAAAGCTCTCCAGTCCAATTCCTTCATGGTTCCTCAAGTGGTGGGAAATGTTTAGTTCAATTCCCCAGATCTTTCCAGAACCCCTATAGGATGCCCTCAGGTATTTTGATTCCAAATTTCAAGCTTCAAACCATGGTTCCCAATTTCCCGCAATTCTGCATATGACAGTCATGTACAGAGTTCATTGGATAAGCCTGTGGAACTATGCAATTAATAGCAACCTTTTAGATAGAGAATTTTCAGTAAAATGGTGGGATAGTCTTCGGTTTGACCAAATTATCAGCCAAATCCATAAAGACTTTCCTCCTCCAATTCCAAGAGCCATTGCTCACAATACAAGGTCTCTGTCTAGCTTAGATTCCGTCCAAATCACCGGAAAATCTAGCAAGGAACTTAAAGATCTTGCCTAACAATTGCTCATTCAGTCAGAAAAGCTCGAGTCAGAAGAAAGAGTCTCTCTTGCCACTTCAGAAGTTTCAGTCAACTGCAATCCAATTGATCCCTTCTAGGATTCCTAAGATCCCTATGATGGTTACAATTTGGATAGCAATTAAGATGTTTTGAATAGCACCAGTCACTATTCAAAACAGTTGGCAGTCCGGTTACTATTCATTTATAGTCCCCGCACTCAGCAAGATTCCAGACAAGCTACTATTCATCCACAGCATCAGTCACTGTTAATGAACAGTACCCCAGAAAAGTAAGGAGACAAGACACTATTCATAAACAGTAACAGTCACTGTTCATCTACAGTTCCAGACACAATAATCCAGAAGCACTGTTTGCTTTTGGTGGAAAAGGTTTTCACCCCCAGTAAAAGCATTTCACCTTCCAGATTTTCAACAATCTTCAGAAAGGATCCAAGGCTCCCTCCATCTATTTAAGGCAGCTTATTCTCCATTCTAAAGCAAGTCCAATTTTAGGTCTAGTTCAGCTCTGAAATACCTCCCTTCTTATTACAACCCTTAGTATTGTAATCAGATGGCAACCTTAGTTTACACTTGTAACACCTTAACCGGTCTTTACAATTGTTAGTATAAAAGGAAACAAAAATGTTGTTCGGTCTATTCATCCACCCCAAGAAGCCATAACCTTTAAACATCGAGGAAGTGATTTAGTTGCCTCCCCCTCATAATTTACTAAAAGACTAGGGAATGGGTAGTGATTCCTTCACTATCCGTGATGAAAGGATACAACAGACACATAAAATGGTTTCCTAGGATGACCCTATCTATCATGTTCTTGACAAGGACAAACGTGGTTTTGAAGCACGTATTATCTTGACAAACATGTGCTTTTGGGATTTTCAATTCAATCTGCATTTTTCCTCCACTCGCAGAAGTTAACCTTTCTTTGGTTTTCTTGAAGTATTTGGAGGAAATAATTCCATTTTGAATGCAGTTGAGGTCAGCACCTGAATCTATTAAGGATACGACCTCAAATTCAAAATCTTTACTGATGACAATCCTGACTTTGGAATGCCATTTTTGGAAGTTAATCCTACTGATGGTTTCTAAGAACTTCTCACTGGATTACTCTTGTACCATATCGGCTATAGGGTTAACCTCCAAAAATGGCATTCCAAAGTCAGGATTGTCATCAGTAAAGATTTTGAATTTGAGATCGTAGCCTTAATAGATTCAGGTGCTAACCTCAACTACATTCAAGAAGGAATTATTCCCTCCAAATACTTCAAGAAAACCAAAAGAAAGGTTAACTTCTGCAAATGGAGGAAAAATGCAGATTGAATTCAAAATCCCAAAAGCACATGTTTGTCAAGATAATACATGCTTCAAAACCATGTTTGTCCTTGTCAAGAACATGACAGATAGGGTCATCCTAGGAAACCCTTTTATGTGTCTGTTGTATCCTTTCATCACGGATAGTGAAGGAATCACTACCCATTCCCTAGTCTTTTAGTAAATTATGAAAATGTTCAGGGATTTGAAAATCCAAAGCCAAGCCAGCAAGAGTAAAGCCAAGTACGAAGTAGGAAACTTCTGTACGTAGTAGGGTTAACCATTTCATTAACTTCTTCATCAGAAGGGTTCTGAAATGAGGAAATTTCCTCATTGCCTTGATGAGAAGTGTTTTCTATATGTTTGACTCTCTGATCAAGGAGATTGTGATCCACCCTAAGGATTGTTAATTCTTGCTTAAGATTTCTCACTTTTGACTTGGTCATTAACAAGGGTGTTGATAAGGGATTTGGCCTTAGCTTTGGTCAACCCGTGTTAGCCGAGAAAGAGGTGTTTAGGGTGGTCTTGCAAAAGAAAGGATTGTGGCAGCAAGAGGTTGTAGTTTGCACGAGAAAAGGCATTAGTCCAGTTAGAACACCCTGTTTCAGATCTAAGGTTAGATTCAGAAATTTGGAGATAAAGGTGATTAGGTTGTGAATATATATATATATATAACCCTTCACTTTGAGTGAGACAAATTTTCACTCTAACAAAGAAATGGTAAATTTTTTTTTTTTTTTTAATTCACCTGGAAAGACAAGAAGCCCTTGTAATTAAGGAGGCAGTGGGAGTAGGAGATGCAAGTAGATCACGTTGTGGGTGGCACGTAGATCGGAGAATGTATTTAGAGCCAAAGTCAAGTAATGCCGTAATCAAATTGATGTATATTATTTTCTTCAAATTAACAAAGTGAAGTTTTTCTTATTTAGCTTTCTTTTTTCTTTTTTTTTTGGGTTAAATAAAATATTTGGTGATTTCATGTAAACCCTTGATATAGGGAGGAAAAGTAATAAGTCAAATTGAAATTTTGAAAGGCACCAACAAAATTCCACCCATCCACACGGGTTTGGCCCAATTAAATTTAAATAGGTTGGGAGCGCGCAGTTGCTCACAATAACAATTTGTATGGTAATTACTTGGAAGGTAGATCATGACAACAACAACTACCATGTGTCATAATTACCTCCAAAACAATAAGCTAAGCTACTTGAGACTTTTTTTTTTTTTTTTGAGATTCAAGACTTCAATTTTTATTAAGCAAACAAGGCTGGTAAATCAGCCTGTACAAATTGGAGAATATCTGGTGGTACATCTTCCATCCAGAAATTTAAACTTTGGCTCAAAATTGCCAGTACAATGTTTCCTTGACGACTGACATGGGCGAAGGTAATGCTTGTAAAAGAGAGAGCTAGATCCTGTGCATCCCGAATCAAGAGTCCATGAAGGGCTAAGGAGGGACTCGGGTATAAGAGGTCTTTACAGATGGTTTCTGAATCACCCTCTATCATGGCTTGAGAAATGCCTAACTCCTGCGCAAATTCCACTGCTCTTCGCGCTGCCATTGCTTCAACTTGGGCAACCGTGGTTGGCAAAGGTATTTGCTGTGATAGGGACGACATAACTTCACATGCTGAGTTGCGTATAACTACACCGATACCTGCTCTGCCCTGCTCTTGAAAGATTGCGCCGTCATAGTTCACCTTGAGATTGTCTTTCGCTGGAGGTTTCCATCTCGTATGCTTTCTGTGTTGCTGCTTCGGGTGGCTTGGATGAAGGAGTTGAAACTCAATTCTTCGTTCCTTGGAAGTGTTTAAAATCTAATTTAGTGGACATGCTGCTTGACCGACCCGCAGCTGGTTTCTTCTATTCCATATCGCCCAACTCGTGAATGCCAATAGAGTGGCATCCTTGTCTTCCTCCAAAGCACGTACAAAAATCTCTTTCGCTGTCTGTCCCTGCATATCCAAGAGCCACTGCCAATTCGGATCCGAAGCCCAAACTACCTGCACATCAAAACAAAAGAATAAAGCATGTGAGCTGTCTTCCCTGTGCCTCTCGCACCTATCGCACACTCCATCAGGTATAATTCTCCGTCTGCTCAGGTTGGCTTTGGTTGGGAGAGCTTCTCTACAAGTGCGCCACACAAAGTGCTTCACTTTGTTAGGGACCTCCATTTTCCACAGCTTTTTCCACCAGCCCATGGACTGAGTTGAGGAAGGGTTTGAGAGTGGCTGTGGACTGTTGCTTTCGAAGAGGAATCTATACCCAGATTTAACTGAATATTGGCTCGTAGGAGTGAAGGGCCATATGAGTTTGTCCGGTTGGGAAGTTGAACTTAAAGGAATGCTTTTGATCGCCTCTGCCTCTGTCAAGTTAAAACAGTGATCAATCACCGCACTCCTCCACCTACGGGTTGATTGGTTTATTAAAACCTCCACTGCAGAATTTTGTTGCCCAAAAATCATTGGGGAAGTAACCTTTGGCTGGTATTTTGTTGGCGGTCAATTGTCGCCCCAAATTTTGATTTTTTTTGCCATCTCCCACCCTTCACAAAGCACCTTTTAAAATCACATCCCTCCTAATAAGAATGCTTCACCATGCATATGAGGCAGAGGCTGATTCCTTAGCATCCAAAATAGAGCCATTTAGAAAAAACCTCGCCTTGAACACCCTAAAGAACAAGGAATTGTCATCATGGAGAAGCTACCATGAAAGTTTCGCCAACATTGCTTCATTAAACATGGTGAGGTCCTTAAACCCCAATCCTCCTTGATCTTTATGATTGCACAACTCTTCCCATCTCACCTAATGTACTTTCCTCTGGTCTCCCCGTTGACCCCACCAAAACTTCCGAACAAGAGTTTCAATGTCATGACATAGGGTGGTTGGTAATTTGAAACAACTCATTGCATACGTCGGGATTGCTTGAATAACTGATTTGATTAGGACTTCTCTTCCTGCTTGTGATAATAATTTTCCTTCCCATCCTTGTAGTCTTTTCCACACTTTTTGTTTCAATTGGTCAAAGCTGGCTCTCTTATTTCTTCCCACCAAAGCCGGTAGGCCCAAGTACGCCTTGTAGTGTTTCAACTCTGAAACTCCAAGTTCTTCCATAATCTCAGATTGCATCTCCAAAGGGGTGGATTTGCTGAAAAACAAAGCTGTTTTCTCCTTATTTAATTTTTGGCCTGAGACTCTCTCATAAGTAGAGAGTATTTCAAGTACCTTTTGACATTTAAGTTTGGTAGCCCTGCAAAAAAGAAGGCTATCATCTGCAAAGAGTAAGTGAGTTAGCTTAGGACCATTCTGACAAATTGAGACACCCCTAATGTCCCCATCATTGGCTGCAGCCTAGATGAGCCTGTGAAGACCCTCTGTGCACAAAAGAAAAAGATATAGGGAGAGAGGGTCTCCTTGACGAATACCTCTAGTGGGAGTAATATGTCCGTATGGTTCACCATTCACAAGCAAAGAATAAGACACCGATGTAATGCATTCCATAATAAGAGCTATCCATTTATCATTGAAACCCATCTTCACCATGACATCTTTCAAAAAAGACCATTCCACCCGGTCATACGCTTTGCTCATGTCTAACTTAAGAGCCATGAAACCTGTATTTCCGGAGTTATGATTTTTCATGTAATGTAAAGTCTCAAGAGCAACCAAGATGTTGTCTGTAATTAGTCTACCCTTCAGGAAGGCACTCTGATGCTTAGAAATAATAAGAGGTAAAACTCTTTTTAATCTATTAGCTAAGACTTTCGAAAAAATCTTATAGAGCACATTACAGAGACTTATTGGTCGGAATTCAGTTACTCTTTCCGGATTTTTAACTTTAGGAATCAATGTGACAAAAGTGTGGTTAAGGGGTGAAGGTAGAGAGCTCGAGTTTAAGAAATTTAGGATAGTGTCAATGATATCACCTTTAACCAAATCTCAATAATTTTGGAAGAACAAAGGGGGCATACCATCTGGTCCTGGTGCCTTTAGGGGCGCCATTTGTTTTAGAGCACTTTCAACCTCCCAAGCCTGGAAATTTTCAGTCAAAGTGGAGTTCATGTCCTCTGTCACCAACTGAGGAATGGAGCTAAGAGCATTAGGCATACTTTCGGGATTGGCTGAGGTGAATAACTCCTAATAATACTCTTCAAAAACATTAGCAATTTGATCTGCTTGACTACACCATTGATCTGACCGATCCTTGATCCCTGCAATAGTATTACGCCTCTTGCGAATGGTAGCCCAACAGTGAAAAAACCGGGTATTTCTATCTCCATCTTTCAAGTATAAGGTCCTGGACCCTGTCTCCACATGCGCTCTTCCTTGTCCATTAGGGAATTTATTTCTTTTTGAATGGCAAGCAATCGGGTTGCATTGCCTCCTTGTAGCACCAGCCTCTCATATCGGGCTTGGTCCTTTCTTTTTTGGGCCAATTCTTTACGGATTGAACCAAAGTTTTTTTGACTCCAGTTTGTAAGTTCTTTACCACATGAATCAATCTTCCTCAGCAACCGTGTATTCTCGACCCCACCAAAGTTAGATAGCCACACACCTTCAACAACCTCCCCACATCCTTTGTCTGCAAGCCACATCTCCTCAAATTTAAAAAAAAAATTTCCTCCTCTGTAAATCTAGGTCAGCCATTTCAATCCACAGAGGTTTATGATCAAATGTAGTATTGTCAATATGATGTACCTTAGTGCCAGGAAAAGACGTGAACCATTCTTGGGAAGCAACGGCTCTGTCTAGTCTCTCCCACAAAGAAAAACCATTTTGCCAGTGTTTACTCCATGTAAAAGGAAATCCTATGAAGCTAAGGTCCATGAATCCACATTCGTCAAGTGTTTCTCTAAATTGCTGCATTTGGTTGGATGGTCTTAGCCTACCACCCGACTTTTCCGTTCACTTAGTTATCTCATTAAAATCCCCGTCGCACAGCCAAGGAAGAGAACTTTGACGATGAAGATGACGGAGAAGGTCCCAGGATTCAAACCTCTTCTGCATTTCGAGTTCACCGTAGAAGCCTGTAAATCTCCAAGGCTTGTCTGAGCTTTTGTTGATTGTGGCATCAATGTGATTCAGCGAAGATGTCTCAACCTCTACTTCAATTCCATCTCTCCAAAACAACGCTAAACCTCCACCCTTATTTATTCATTCTACAAAAAACTTCTGATCAAACCGAATGCGATCTTTAACGTAATTTAGCCTAGCTTCGTCCGCCCATGTTTCGGCCAGGAACATGAGCAAGGGAGCTTTTGCCTGCACTAAATCCACAAGCTCTTGCACTGCACGGTGGTTCCTAAGCCCCTGGCAGTTCCAAATTATGCAACTCATTGTGACTGGCAGGACTGGAAACCAGTCGCCGCCAATACAGGGTAGTTCTCTTTATCACTACTTGAAACCACCAACTTTTTGCTTGGTAACTCGTAATGATCAATAACCATGTCAACTGGACGCTTGCAGCCAATACAGTCATCTGGTGTGGCTTGGGAGCTGACCGAGAGGCGTGCCAGGTGCTTCCACGTCGGGTATGGAGGTTTATCTGCATCATCAGATAGGTTAGCAATATTAGAAATATTTTTTAGAGGTGAAGTGTGGACCTGAAGTGAGTCACGTGGCCCTTTTAGAGGTTCACGTGGGCTGTCATGTGCTGCATCAGGGGTGATGTTGTTCCCGACAAAAGAATTTGTATCTGATAATAGGGAAGTTTCATTGTAACCAATCTCCTTATCAATGTCCTTGATTTGTTGGGAGAAAAAATCTCCACTAATCTCGGTTTCCCGGATACTCTGCTCCCTTTTCTTATTTAAAACCGTGGACCCTGCTGCATTAATATCAGTTATTCCTGTATCTTCAGCTTCCATATTTTGACTTTCCTTTTCTAATTGATACTTCGCATTCGATGTGGCAACTGGTATTGGTTTCTGGTGCTCCGCCATCCTCCGCCGCTTAGAGAGATTTTCCTCTTGGCCCTCGTAGAATCCCGATACTCGAGTCACTCTATTATGCGAGGAAGCACTTGGTACAGCCCAAAGTCACGAGCCAAACTGTTGAGACTCAAGTTGCAGGGACCCCTTGCTTTGGATCCAAAGATCACAGTCCTTGTCACTATGGTCGAAACATCCACACCAGTAGCAAATGTTCGGTAGACGCTCATATTTGAAATTCACCCATACCTTACCACCCTCCTCAAGTATTATAACCCGACCTCTGCACAGTGGTTGGTAAATGTCGAGAGTAACTCTAACCCTCATAAAACTCCCCCCCCCCCCCCCCCACCCTCAGAATTCTCCTCTGAGCGATGGACCATACCAATTGATTCACAAATGTCCTCAGCCACTAATTGGGTTCTATACCTGATGGGAATATTATGGACTTGCACCCAAAAGACTGTTTTATCAAAACTGAGCTCTTTAATGGGTGAGTTTTTGTCATATCTCTCCAGAACCACCAGAGATTTGTCAAAGCTCCATGGTTCATTAGCCAAAATTCTGTCAACATCTTCTTGGTTATCAAAGATGAAGAGAAGTTTGTGGTCCCCTTCTCTCTGAATTTTAAAAACCCTCTTAGCCCGCCAAAGTGGCTTGAAAGTCCTAGCTACGGCTTTCGTATTTAACGCTCGCCGTGTAAGAAAAAATGCCGCTATAATGTGTTCCTGAGATAGACAATCTTTTTTAATACAAAGGTCATCGCCTTCCCTTTCTGAAAAGGAAAGGCAGTTCCAGTGTTTTGTGAGACCATCCATGGTGCCAAAAGAAAAAAGACTCAGGGAAGTAAAAACACAAGAGAAAAAGAAAAACGGAGAGAAAAAGTAAAGGAGGAAGGCAACAGCCAGAAGAAAAAAACCGTGGAAAAATACTATTTCCCAAACCCTAGAAAAAAGAAAAAACCATTAGCCCTACACGTAACGTTGTTACTGAGGGAAGAAGAGCCTTACGAGAAGGGACAAACAATTCTACTGCCTAGGAGAGGAGGAAAAAACCTGCTTTCCTAGCTACAGAGAAACCAACTCAAGCTACTTGAGACATTGAGAAATCGGTGGCTAACATTTAAGTCGAGATGATTTCAAATCTAATCTATGACTAATAACTATTTTGGCTAGTTCCAAAAATAGTTTTCTCTCATCTAATCCAAAACTAATAGCTTAATCCGAAAAAATTCTCCACAAGTTGAAGTCTCGGGTGGACAGTAGTTTAAGAATTCATAAATTTTTTGAAAATAAAATATTATATATTATATCATGAAAAAAAATAAATAAACGATTGTTATAAACAAAGAAAAAAACATGACCATAAACATAACAACTTTTTACAATTGTGCAAAAGTGGGATTCAAAATCTAAAGTCTCTCTTAAATCAAAGTCAAGTATGGCAATTGGCAACCACTAGGCTAGCTTTTTTTTTTTTTTTTTTTTTGATATATTATTTTTTTCCTTAAAATGATTAATATTTTATCATTTTATTATATCACCTGTATCTTAATATATTAGAAACCTTTTGAAACTCTCCTTTTTAATAAAGTTTTTTTTAATACTTAAAATTCTAATTATTCACGTTTTGAAGCCTTCTTTTAAAAGTAAACAGTATATAATAGTGGTACTAAGTTTTGGTATGTTGGATCGGTTTTTAATTTTGATTTAAAAAAAATATATATATTAAGGGGCTAAAAGAGAAGCGATGGTCTTGATTTTATCTCCACATGTATTTTTGTAGATTAGATCTCTCAACAACCGAGTCAAGGTACCCAAATTTCACATAAAAAGATTGTTAGGCAAATATAAAGAATAAAAGTCATAGAAATCATTTTACATAAGATTTAGGTTTAAGGAGAAGAAATTCATCCAAAAATTGAATTGGGTAATATTTAGGAAAATTATCTTTTTTGAGGATGCATGAACAAATATGTAGACAAATGCAATCTACTTAGTTTAAATTGGTATTAAAGACTATCAAAAGTAGTGGCTCCAAGGGGATGGTATTTTTACTGTTTTGATCTTACGATAGTTAGTTGGTTAAGTATATCTGGCCTATGTCTAGCTTTCTAGGGGTTTTTTATTGGTCAGCAATATGAACTTTTTGTTTTTTAATACCCTTCACCTTGAACTCTGAAGTATATCCATCAAAGCCACCTAGCTTTATCAAGGTTTTCAAACCCGAACCAAACTGTATGGTTAAACCCGGTTAACCTCGAACCCCTCAACATCACGCTTCTTTTAACCACTAAAACCGTTCTATACTAAAAAGTCAAGAAACCGTTCAAACCAGGGTTGAACCTCACGGTTCTCAAAACCGTGAATGGTTCTCACGGTTCCTCCCACATAAATCTTCACTGAAAATGGCCGATGGCTAGGCTCGTTCATCACAAAAGCTCAAACCTTAGATAGACGTTAGATCTACCATTGATAGATCAGTTTGCTTAGGAAGAAAGCTTAAAAAGGAAGAGATGTGTGCTCTGATCTACTTGTTGTATGAGAGACTAAGAGAGTGTTTGGATTGCGTATGCGTGAAACGCAGACGCGTTTTTGCCTTTTTTTTTTTTTTTTTTTTTTTTAATCAACGCCTATTGCACTATTCATGTATAGGCAAATGAACAGTGTTTTTGGTGTGAACAGTAATTTGAAAATTTTTTTTTATCATTTTTGGTTTTTAGTTTTTAGTTTTCAGCAAAATAAGCAGTATCCAAACCCACACTAAGAGGTAAGATTCTCAAAAAAAGAGAAAAGAAACAGAGACAGAGAGAACGGGAGAAAGACAAGTTGAGAAGAGATCTAAGGCATTTGTGTTTCTTATTATGGGGGGATGAGATAGAGATGAGATCTTTTATATTTTTTAAACAAAAAAATTCCACAGCCACACACCTATTTTCACGTTACTTTGACACGTTTTTAAGTTTTGAGAAACGTGTTTTAGACTTTTTAGTTGAATGCCTGTTGTTTTCATATTACTTTGACACGTTTTTAAGTTTTGAGAAACGTGTTTTAGACTTTTAGTTGAATACCTGCTACAATTTCAAACTTCATGGCCTGCTACAATTTCAAATTTAGAATCTCTGACTTTATAACACATCTTTCAAGTCCATTAAACCTATTATTCGAGTGTTTTCGAAGGAACAAAAGTTTACGAGTCCATTGAACTTATTATTCAAATGTTTACAAAGGAACAAAAGCTTACAAATTTTTAATGTTGCTTGTAGTTTGTAGATAACATCATGAAATATAGAAAACAATTTTCATGAAATCATTCCTAATTGGATTTTTTTTTCAGAAACAGTTCTTTAAAACATGTTTTGACTTTTGACGATGCTTCTTCATGCATTCGAGAATGGTTTACATACAATTTCAAGAAATGTCCTTATTAGATTTTGTCTAGTGTTTGGGTAAAACCTTGACTAAAAGGTGATGCCTTAATTAACCATTCAAAAGGGAAAAAAATTTGGATGGTTCTACAGGTCAGTATCACCAGTAGAATAGATGAATGATAAATTCATAGCTCAATTACAATAACCCTAAGAAGCCTGCATTTCAATCCAAAAAAATGACAAAGTTCACAAAGACAGCCTCATCCACAAGAGTCTCAGTCTCAAACCCAGCAAAATGTATTGGGGTTCAAACGAAAACAAACTGAATATGGAACTACATAACAGCTTCCATGTGACATTAACTGGAGCAAACTCTCAAATTATGTAGTCTGACCACTCAGAGATGAAAGAAGTGTGATCCATGGACTCTCCAGGCACATCCTCATGCTTTGACGGCCGCTCCTTTCCTCCCACCAGCCTCGCCGGGTTCCCTACTGCTGTTGTCCTTGGTGGCACGTCAATCAGTACCACTGACCCTGCCCCAATTTTTGCCCCCTCCCCTATCTTCACATTCCCCAAAATGGTTGCACCTGCCCCAATCAGCACTCCATCACCAATCTTGGGGTGTCTGTCTCCTCCAACCTTTCCAGTCCCACCAAGGGTGACATGATGCAAGATCGAAACATTGTTCCCAATTACTGCTGTCTCACCCACCACCACGCCAGTTGCATGATCAAACAAAATCCCTTTCCCTATCTTTGCTGCCGGGTGTATATCAACAGCAAACACATCAGATATTCGGGAGCTAAGTGCCAGTGCTAGTGGCCGCCGTGCTTCAGCCCACAGCTTGTGAGCCACTCTGTGAGCCTAAAAAGTACATACAAAAACAAAACTACACAGCTTAAAAAATAAATAAATTAAAAAGAAAAAGATCATTGTAATCACTCACATTCTTAAAGCAAAAAATATCATTTGCTTGATGTCACAGAAAACGGCCATTTGGATTTTAAAACAAACCCACAAAGAAGAAAATGTATCTTTTAACAATGCACTAAACTATTAACTAATAAACCACATACTCTTTGTTGCTTCCAAACACATAGATGTCAATTAATCACTAGTATAAACTCTAAAATAAGCCAACAAAAGTGCACTGAACTTAGTTTTCTTCGCTGGTAACAATATTTATCAGAGTTTCCAACAATCTTTTCCACTATTAGCAAACATTCTTCTCTTCTACATTCTATACTCCACATTCTACAAACATATTAAATCTGCCTAAAGTTGTTTCTACCAAGACATTTCTTCATAATAAAAAGTAGTAATTATCGTTGTAAATGAATATTAAATTTTCAAAAGACAGACATAATCTATAATTAATTAATTTAAAAAAAAAATTATAATTCATTACTTCCAACATTGGGGGAGGAGGATTCGAACTTGGTTCTCCTAAGGAAAGCATTGATCTACAAGGTTATTGGCTAGCTTTAATTTACTTATATGATACAAAACCTACTCTCTCTTCTTCTTCTTTTTTGCAATTTACACCTTTAAAGTTTGTAGCAATTTTGATTTTGTCCATAAAAGTTTCAATTTTTGGATCCGTATCTTATACATTACATATTGTTCAGGTTTAAGCCCTTTCATTCATACACCATGATAAGGTGTCTATTAAGTGTCACCTCAACTCAAATCGACGTAGTTTTATAAGATCCAAAATTCAATACTGTAGAGGATAAAATGAAAAATATCCCAAACTTTAAGGATGCATATTAAATTTAGTCTCTCTTTTTGAAATAATAAATAAATATAATAATAAGAGATAAATACAATTTTAGATTAGCAAAAAATAAAATTTCACTCAAAATAAGACAAATATATGTAATTAAATCTGTTATCCGATAAAAATACCTAATCGGATAAAGTTTAATTACAAAATTAGTTATATCCTAAAACTACAATCTTACTCAATATCATTAATATTACTATATATTTTAAAAATCTAACCGTTGGATTGCATATTCTTTACAATACATATGTCAGATTCTATATCAATAAAAAATTATTTACTATATAACTTATAAGATTATATTTTATGTATAATTTTAAACTACAAAAATTTATAATTTAAATAATTTATTGATAACATAGTTACTAATCCTTAATTTTCTAGAAATTTTACCAGCAAGGAAGAAAATGTAATCAAAATGTGGATTTGTCAAAATTCATATCCGATAAAAAAAATATTGATTAAGATTATAGGTTTATGCTATAACTAATTTTAAAACTAAATTTTGTCCTACCTAATTTATAATAATTTAAAACCAATTATCATTCCTAATGTAAGGAAGCGAAGCAAGATATTAAATTAATTAATGGGTTCAACTCAAAAATAAATAAATAAGAGAAATGGTGAAAAGTTTTTATAAAAAAAGTCTGGGGTGACCTGGCAGGATAAGAAGCCCTTATAATTGAGGAGGCAGTGGGAGTAGGAGACGCAGGCAGGGTCACGCTCGCGGGCGGCGCGTAGATCGGCGATGGCGGCGGAGCGGAGGTTGGAGTCGGAGGAGAAGGCGTTGAGGAAGAGGTCGTAGAGGAGAGTGGAGAGGAGCGTGGAGGAGCAGAGCTTGTTGCCGAGGTGAAACGACAGCGATCTGTCCAACGACGAGTGCGACAGTATCGTCGAGTACAGGTAGCTCGCCAGCGCTGGCTCCGCCTCCGCGTCTCGCTTCGCCTCCGCCTTTATGTGATTCCACACCCACGCGTCCTCCTCCTCCGTCGCCGGCATATCGTTTTTTTTTTTTTTTTTTTGATTCTGATTCTGATTTGATGATACTGTTAAAGACTGTAGTGTTCGTGTGTGTATGAGAAATTTTGGTTTATCTTCAAATGAATGGCTGGTTAATTTAAAGGAATGTCGAAATTTTGGATTTGACTTTTGAGGGGTTCAGGCATTGCCACTGGCTGTCGGATATGCCAAATGTAACCTCTAATTTACAATTCAGCCCAAAAGCAGCTCAGTGCCGGACCGGTAAACATGGGATATGCCAAATTTTTTGGGCATAGTCGCAACTTTTCTCTATCACAAATTATTATTTTATTGATACTGTAGCTTTTTTTTTTTTAATATCTGATGGTACTGTAGCGACATTATATTATTTTAATATGTAAATATATTATTTTAATAGTAGAATAGGAAAATAAAAGTTGAAGTATTGAGTTGATTGTAAAAAGGTCATGCTAACGAGTGCCAGAATTCAATTAAAGAAAGTTTTTATGGAAAAAAAAAAAAAAACAATTAATATTTTGACAGTTTTTTTATTTTCCATAAAAGTGATATCAAAACTTTCTTTAATTGGATTCTTAACCAGTGTCCAAACACTCGTTAGCATTTTTCATTGTAAAATGATGAGATAATTGATAAAGTAAAATTTTGAGATAGTAAAATAAAATAGTCTGAAAATAATGGATGTAAATACTCTTACGAAGTGGGGGTTTGCTATGGCAATTTGGTAGCTTCTGCTAATGACACGTGTAAAATAAGACTAATAATTATAGGACCAATCTAATACATTATAAAATTTGACATTGTCTAAGGCGTTGTTGTTGAATTGACATCCTTTCATACACAAAGTGCTTAGAGATCTATAGATAAAAGGATTCAAGTCGCGAGTTAGTAACATGTTATAATTCTCTTTTAAAAAAATATTTCGAAATTAACCGGTGCACAAAGATATTGTTGACTAGACATAATTTTCAAATAAACGAGTGGACGAAATGAGTTGCAGAGCAAATTTAGTTTTTTTTACACTGAAATTTTTAATGGATGCCCTTGAATATAAAAGGCGTACAAGCCTCTTGTTTAATTTGAAGAACGCAGTTGGTAGATAATTATTGTACCAACACAAACATAATTTTTTCAGCAAAAAAAAAAAAAAAAAACAAATACATAATTTTTAAAAAGATAAATCTTGGCTACAAAATTCTATGCAACCAGCTAATCAACAACAGAAAAATGACATATGTTCACTAATTTAACCATATTTAAGTGATTGTATATAATCATTTGAAGTGAATCACGTGCAATATAAGGACATGTTATCTTCCTATTGTTAGTTGTAGGACGTGTTATCTTCCTATTGTTAGTTGTAAGCCTTAATTACAATCAAGTTTGTAACCATGCTATGTCTTAAAAATAATTTTTTATTAAATTATTGCAAAATGAACTTATAACGTGCATGCATATCAAACCGTAAATCGACTAGGTAAATAAAATAGTACAATCATTCCTACAAATTACACATTATTTGGGTTGCTAGATTCCTGCAAAACCTATACTTTTTTCTCTTTAAATTTTAAGTAATGGGATTATAACATAGGATACAACAGTGAATTTTTAAATAAAATTATTAGAAACATATGATACAACAGTGAAGGGTTACATTCTTTCTTCCAAAAAAAAAAAAAACAGTGAAGGGTTACAAGGCATCTAAGGATACAATACAAAGAGCTACAGCATATTACATAGGAGTATAAATTTAGCGGGGACATCCATGTATAAAACCAGGATCTCAACCTACGATAATGGATTCTGGCTAAGCAAACTGTTTTAGAAGCATCGCGCAGGACATCAACAAACACTCTGAAGTGTATGTATCTCTAATTTATGGAATTTCTTCTCAAGAATTGAATCATTTACTCTCAAAAATAGAAGGAACTACCAGCTCTTTTGCCTTTGTGCTGCCAACACCTTTTGTTTCCTTCCACCGGTTGCCTTCTGCACAGAGAACCATCATGACAGGTTGCTCCACATGTGGTGGAATTGCCATATTTGTAGTCATTGTAAGTGCTTAATTTTGAACATGTGAGTGAATTTATCCCTGAGTCAAACCCAGAGAAGGAACTACCGGCTCTCATGCCTTCATGCTGCCAACACCTTTTGTTTCCTTCCACTGGTTTCCTTCTGCACAGAGAACCATCATGACAGGTTGCTCCACATGTAGTGGAATTGCCATATTTGCAGTCATTGTAAGTGCTTAATTTTGAACCCAGGCCTGATACATGGGACTTATCTTCTGCTTCTAACTTCGACACTAACCCGTTAACTTTCAACCATTTGTGTTCCTCACACCTTACTCTTCCTCTAGCAGGTTGTCTTGTACAGTAAGCCCCAGAACCTAAATCCACCCCACATATAGTTTCGTAGCCTTTGCTGACAAGAAGTTTCTCCAAGGAAACTCGAGGTTGCACCATTCCAGGTTTGCACATTGCAGATGAATTCTGGTTGTAAGATAAGGCATCGTGACAGCTGGAATCCAAATCCACATCATGATCATATTGTGATTTTCCTTCTGTAACTGACTCAGAAATGGATCTACATATTCTCATGCCTTTATGATCATCACACCTTTTCCTCCCTTTAACAGGTTGCCTTGAACAAGGAGAGCCATTATTCAAGGGAACTCCACATATAGGGGTAAAACTAACACTAACAGGACATTTAACAGGAACAGGTTGAAGCTCTGTTGTGCCATCGCTGAAATTTTGTGCACTGTCACTGCCGCTCTTTCTGTCAGCAATAGTACTGAAATCTGAGCCTACAATGCTCTTTGGTTTCCCTTCTGTAACCACCTTTGGGATGGACATATTAATCCTCATCCCTTTGTGTTCAGCACACCTCTTTCTTCTTTCAACTGGTGGCCTCCTACAAACGGAGCCATCACCTAAGGACACCCCACAAAAACTAGTCTTGTCCTCAATAACACCAATTCTATCAAGTACAAGCCGAGGCTGAGATCTGCCAAATTTGAAAACTCGAGATAGGAAATTGTAGCTCTCTTCATCAGCATAAGTATTCAATTTGTTCTCTGGTAAGGGCAGCTTGCTTGCTTTGATTCTGATGCCCACCTGCTTCGGACTAAATGGTAGAAGTTTTCTGACAATATTAGGATATCTGGTAGTGCCTGAAGCAATTTTGTTAAGTTTCTGAAGGATATCATCTGGGCGTCGTGCACCATTAAAGCTTGTGTTCCACGCATAATCAAATCTGTTGAGGAGCTGAGCTTCTGTTTTCTCAGCATCCCTCTTGCTTTCCATCTGTTCAACAAGCAATAAAGGAAAAAGAAGAGGTTATATTGAAATGTTCATATTACAGTCAAAATTTTTATCAGACCACATACAGGCAGGCACATATTTGTCAACTTTTCCTTTAGACCACCCCCTCCCAAAAACAACCAAAACAAAACAAAAACAAGAGATAATCAAATAAATAGATAAGTGGATAATAAATAAATAGATAAGATTTATTGATATTCCTCTAACAATTATGGAAACTAGTAAGTTACCCGTTCGATGCATGGCGATGCATGGATAATGTTGTAATGTTTTATGTAAGATGGTTTTGAAAAATGTTGTATATGTATCATAGCATAATTGTTATAGAACTTTATTAGTAATGAGTTCATCATAAAAAGAAACAATTATAAATTATACACATATATCCATTATAATTATTCCATTGAAGTAATAAGAAATTTAAAAAATAAATAAATAAATAAATAAAACAACAACAACAACAACTTTGGAGGAATATTATAGAATAAAAGTTTGTATAGAATGTGTCTTTCTCTTCCTCCTCAAATTCTAAAACAAAATACAAATCTCAAACACCCACAATCAATCACATAATTTACAAAACCCACATATCCACAATGTCTAACCTTGACATCAAAATCGTAATTGCTGTTGTTACTCAATGTAAAATGCAAGCCCCCTTCCTTGATTGTAGCCAACTCATACGGGTTAGGATTAGATGAAATAACAATGTTAGAGCTAGGTAGGTGTCGTCAAAAGGTCGAAGGTAAATGACATCATTTTTGGTCTGTGTGTATTTGACATTTGATGGTATGAAGGGCTATGGGTATATATATAAGGGGTGAAAATGATGAATTAAAATGCAAAGAGATTTGTGCGTATGTGTAAGGAATGAAAGGTCTTGAAACATTGAACCAAAAGATATAAAGAATATTTATTTTTTAATTAGAAAAGTCTTGAAACATTAAACCAATGAAACAAAAATCAATATTTAATTTGTTCTTATCCCTAATGTGGCACTTGAGAATATTTCAATTATTTTTACATAGAATGTGTCACTTGACAGAACCTTATACTTTCCCACATGAGGTCTCTGCTATTATATATATATATAGATGTTCTACATCATCTTAAGGAAGAAAATAAAAGCTGTGAAACTTTCTCTAAAACAACATTTGCAGCGCCTCACACAAGTTACTTTACATATTCTCACTAAGTTAATTCCAAAATATGTTGTGTGAATGCAAAGGGAACAGCCACTTTAAAATTATCCCTCACCCAAGGGTACAACTAGTCTCAGTCGGTATTGGCAAGAGGCCATCAGCATGAAATACATCAGCAAAAGTACAGTTGGTAACAACATTGAAGAATGGTAACCAGAAACTTTAATGACACCTCGTACAGCAGAGTCAGTAACGTCAAACAAACACTCCATAACGCCGTAACACAATAACATTTCTAGTAGCTGATCACACACAATGGACTGTTTCAATATCAAAATCTTCCTAAGGGGTGAAGCTTATGATCAATCAGCATATACAGTGGGGTCTATTCTCATGATCTCATCTAGCTTCGTAAACTCATTCTGTTCACAAGCTACCCTTCATTTTTCTAAAAAATGCAGTGCCGAGTAATAGAATTAACACAAGAAAGATGTACTTACAGGAGCCCATCTAAAAACAATGGGGTAGCCTCTTGACAATATCTCATCAAACAATCCAAGCCGTTTTTGTAGAGACACATTCTTAGAGTCATTTGCGCAACCATTTGCGTAGCTATTTCCCAAATGAGCACCTGTCCGTCCATATTGCTGAAGTCGTGTCCTAACATTGTCAGCCTGACCAAGGTAAGTCACTACTAACCGGTCCGGATCAAGCTTGCCAACCTCACGCCCTAACCCGGTCTGAGATACAGTAATCCCAAGCTCATATATTCCTGAACCAGAACTTTTAGGCAGGTTATGAACTCTGTACCTTGCAGCCCCATCCTTTCCCAGTGAATAGTCTTCCCAATCAGAAGGACCAACAAGAACCTAAAAGTTGAAACACAAACAATAGCCCAAAATGAAAATAACACACCCGAAGGAGTTACCTACACATATGGATTGAAAAAAGGAACACTAGAATCCATGGAGGGCATTATAGAAATGTGGGGTCTTTGTTTGAAGGACAAATCTGCTATTCTAAATCCAACAAAAAAAAAAATCAGTGCAAACTACAGCAAACCCCATTTGTCAAAAATGGGGCTTACCCTTTTCTGAATTTTCCCAGTTAAGCCATTTTCCTCTATATTATTTGCTGAATTGTAGCTCTAAAAGTTTATGCTTGCAATTTTTTTACAGCTTGTACAGGTTGTAAACTTGTACCAAGCACTGTCACTATACTTATATTTTCCGCTAATAAATTCATTCCTCAAGAGAAATAATAAGAGTTATATAGTAAAAATTCAAACTAGCATATGGTAATGTCCATCATGGTAAAGTTACCAACTTGTTAGATCATATAAAAGGGGGAAAATTTTGAATTCCTAGAGAATCAAAGTAAAAAAAAAAAAAAAGTAATTTTGAAAATGCTATGGGCATAAAAGTGTGAATAAATAAGCACAGAATCTGCAAGCAGATACGCGTTAATCGACTCCCAGGAATTGAAACGAAAATTTCGGAGATTATTAACACTGATTCACATCTGATCACACTCGGCAAGTCAAACCCAATAAAAACGCACATATATATATATATAGAGAGAGAGAGAGAGAGAGAGAGAGAGAGAGAGAGAGAGAGATTGGGCTTGCCTTCCAATTGGAGAAGACGGAGTCGTGCTTGGTGCGATTACAGTCCTCCCTCTTTAACCTGGTGGTGAGAGAATCGCTGCTTGCTGTGGCAATCATTTTCCTTTTGGTTTTGGGCTTTTAGCCCTACCTGAATCAATTTGACCGTTGATCACGCCCTTTTTTATAGCGCTACCGTTTAATTTAGGGACTTCAGTCGAACCTAGGCTAGAGGCTACACTACTGAGTACTGAATATGTTAAGTATAAAATAAATATTTCTCAAATATCATGAAAATTGAAAAATGATAAATTAGTTGAATTACTTTAGATTATGCGCTTTGAACGTGGGATGAGTTTTTTTTTTTTTTTTTTTTTTTGGATAAGTTTGCTTTGAGGACATGGATTGGTAAGAGAGTCTCATATTTTATAAGCATATTAAGTGGAGTTGGAAATATATTTTTACCGAGTTATCTTCAAGTTTTTTTCCTATTAAATCTAAGATTTATGGGTATTTCTAAACCACATAAAAGTCTCGTCCAAAGAGGGGAATCCTCTTATAAATATTATAGATGATGAAAATCTATTGCGTAAAACCAATTTTTCTTCTCAAACATAAATTAAAATTATGAGAAATGATTAAAGTGATCTAAACTAAATGATTAAATGTATTTTTAATTTTTAATAATATAAACTTAACGAATAAAGTGGGTTTCAATTAGCTCAATTGGTGTGTCTTGGTCCAATGATAAACAGCTATCATCAAGTTTGGACGTTATAAGTTAAAACTCTCTTTAAAAAATTAATTGAATAAGAAATCTTAAGTATATAAAATAAACACGCAAAAAGATCATCCATGTGATGTAAGTTAAAAAAATGTGACCGACCCAATCTTATCCAAAGGTCACAAGTGATTTCCAACATATAAGTGGTCGAATGATGGGTTTATAGTGTTAAAATTCTTAAGTGGTCATGATAAATAAAATGTTAACGGACTAATCTGACCTGATTATTTAATAGAATGCTATCTTAATAACAAGCTTCTTATAATTTAATTCAGAGCCCTAATCCTCCAAGTAGTTGCTTCCTTACCATTCTACCTTTCACAATCTGAATTTTAATTTTATCAAAAAAAAAAAAAAAACTCCCATCAAAGAATATCAAAGCCTCTCTCTCTCATAGAAGGTCGAAGCTAGAAGCTACATGAGTTGTTTAGATTAAAGAGATAGCACTTGGCCTATTTAAAAAGTAATATGGTTTGTTTAGATTATTCATTAAGTTATCACCATAAAAAAAATAAATAAATAAATAAAATTCAAAAAAAAAAAAACGATGGTACTCCTTTATCTTTTGCAATATAGTACACAATAGTGTATTTTTTAATGTCTACTAATTATTTTTAAAAAAAATTAATATAAACAAAAGATTGAGATTAAAATGCTTGGAATATATGATTGTGACCATGGCGGATACCGTACTTCAAAGATATTGTAAAAGAACGCAACAATAAAAACATATACGCATAAATGGTCATGTAAACTACGTACCCTATAATAAGTTAGAGAGTACTCCTTCAAATCATTTTGAGGAAAATATGTGTCCTTTATCTTATTATTATGTCTGTGCAATTCACTGCTTAATTATAAATCATACCTAAACTAAAGAAAATATTTCAATAATATAATTAAAATTGAATAATTAAATAAATAGTAAAATAAAAACACTAATAATTAAATTATATGAAAAATCGCATCATGCAAGTCTAAGTGGTGTTTATAAAAACTAAATATTATGATTAGATTATAAAATAATTGAAAATTTTACAAGTCCATGTTTTTAATTAATTAAATTTTTTTTATAAAAATATTTAGAGTTTAATTTGAAGCAATTCAAAATTGTAAGGCTTCTAAGCTGGCTTCCAAATCGTGGACTCTAAGGGTGTGTTTGGATAGAACTTATTTTGCTGAAACTGAAAACTGAAAACACTGTAGCAAAATAATTTTTAAATGTGTGAATAGTGCTGTGGGACCCATTTTTAATGAAAAAGTTATGCAAAAGTGAGATTTGTGGGTCCCGTACACTGTTCACGGGACCCACAAAACTAATAAAAAAAATGAAAAGTCAACAATTACCGGCTACTGTTCACATGAACAGTAGCCGTTGTTCCCTAAATGAGTGCGCAGCAGCAGAGGAAAAAAAAAAAAAAAAATTGAAGAAACGTAAACGCAAACGCAAAAAGCTGGATCCAAACCCAGCCTAAGTCTTGAATATCTCAAAATATCTCCTCCCTACTCACTTACAGGTTTTCAATTAAGGGGCAAAAATTCGTAAAATAAAAACTCACAATTTAAAACCTCTCACTAAATTCACATTCTTAGCTTATAATCTTCTTATCTCTTATAATTTTTGAAATTTAAACAGACACATTTTATTTTCTTCCTCATCTCTTTTCCTCTTCTAAATTTAAACAGACACTACTCTCTTTTTTTTTTTATCTTACTTCTTCTACATTCTCTTTTATTTTGAACAGAAAAATCTCTAGGCATTCAGTAAACTCAAATTCGACACAAATTTTTAGTGCACAATAGTCAATTCAAAGGTAGGTTCCTTAATACAGAACTTGATTCCATTATGTGAAACTTAAACATCTCACACCTCCTTATTCCACATATTGAACAGAGAAATCACCACTGTGAGTTTCAGCACAGTAAGACTACTTTAATAAAACACCACATCATCAATCAAAAGGTATATTCTATCAAATTTTCTTCATCATCTTACATATTTAATTTATGATTGTAATTTTCTTTTTAATGCAACAATTCTTTCACTTTTGTAATTTAATTAGGTTTTCATGATCGATTGGGTAAGCTCTCTCTATATCTTCTTTTTTGGTTTCAACAAAATGATAATAAAATCGGTTTATTGTTCTTTTCTTTCCTAATGTTTTTAAAATAGATGAATGGAAAATTATGATACTAAACTAAAATAATTTTTTTTTAAAAGCCTCAAATATCAATGGTTGTACTTGTAATGATGATTATTCATGCCTCTCTTTTTTAGAGAAATGTTATGTCCACAATATTTTTATAACAAATCTTAAGTAACAAGTTGTTAGAGGTGGTTACGGGTGGATAAAAAAAAAAAAATTTAAGTTGTAAATTTAAATTAGAACTGTGGGGGAAGATCCACCATCAAGCATTTTGTTTGCTTTGGGGCCGAAGGACCCGCACAGCTTTGTTCTTTGCAAGCGACGTGAGCAGTTTTTGAGACTTGCTCCCACATCGAAGAAAGATTTGCCCCACTCATGCCTTATAAGCCTTAGCTGAAGGTAAGAATGTACCACTACAACACATGTGTTGATCAAATGAAGGCAAGGGTCTCTCGCCTTTATCTGGCACTTTGGCGCTTGGAAGCTGGACGAGATTGGAATGTAATCTAAAATCAGATGGGTCACTCTGAGTTGACCATGGAACACAAGACAAACATCGTTAAAAACAAAAAAAAAAAAAAAAAAAAAAAAAAAAAAAAAAAAAAGAAAAGAAAAAAAAAGAAAGGAAGAGTACAAATCAACAGAAGAACTCAAATCACAAGCATGTACATAAGTTAATGGGAATTTAGCAAAACATGTCAAGGGATGAAGGGGTGATTTTCGAGTAGTAAACCTTGACCTAAATTCCTACCTGGTTTCCCATCTTTTGTTGGGCAGGGGAGGCCATCATGTCATTTCCTTGAGATGATCAAGAAATCCTTGTTCATACCTGTAGGGGTGACAAACCAAGGGACCCATACCAATGTATATGTTGGGCCAAGGGCCCAATCCAAGGAAGAACTCATCCTTGGCCAAGTAAGGCCGAGGACAAAGGGGATGGTCTGCCATTAAGAGTGACACTCCGAACCATTCCATGGAAGAGGATAAGTATTAAGAATGAAAAGGACAAAGGAAGACACAGAAATATCTAAGAGAAAGCTGCTACTATTGCATTAAGTGCTCTACAACTCACTGAACCCTGCTTTTGAGCCTTTACAACCACTTCCGACGACTCTAGGAAGGACTAATGGGACAAGTATCAGCACTACCAATCTAAATCTACACGTGAACGGTGGAAATGGGAGGAAGATAGTATAAAATAGAGAGGGGGAACAAACGATATATGAGAAGGATCAATCTCCTCGGATAAAATCCAAGGACGTCTCTTCCTAGTAAATCTATGTTATCTTTCTTTCTTTATCATCAAGACCTGTTGGTAAATTGTCTGATTCGCTAAGATCCAAGTTTCCAACCCATTATCTACAAATTCATTGTATTGGGCTCATTGGATCAAGACTCCATACAATTTAGGCTTGGGCCCCAAAATTGTAACTCTACAATTGGTGTCGTCTATGGGAAACTTGGTTCTAAGCGAGTTGAACGCTCAACCTACCGAGGCGATGCAACGATATATCGACCATTGGTGGAGACCATTTTGGCCATGGCGCATGCCATGCAGAAGATTGCTCCATAGAGAACTATATTGGAGGCTTTTAATATCAAATATATATCTTGTGCCTCTGTCATGGGGCAGGTTCTCACGGACCTGGTGGCCGATATCGCTGAACCTTCGCCAGTTGAAATGATAGAAGCATAGCACATAGGTGGAAAATTAGTTGACATGGCCTCACTGCGTGCAATCCTTTATCCAGAATGGTACATGTTGATGGCACTACAAAGTGCTTAAATATCTAAAGTGGGGCTAGTTCTAAATATCTCCTCAAAGTGCTTAAACAAAACCTAGTGCATGCCTGAGTCCTCGAACCAGATTTTTGGGAAAATTAACACTAGGATATCTCTTCAAAGTGATTGAACAGAACCTAGCGCATGCCTGAGTCCTCGGATCAAATGCTTGGGGGAAATTAATACTAGGATATCTCTTCAAAATGCTTAAACAGAACCTAGCGCATGCCTGAGTCCTTGGACCAGACGCTTAAGGGAAATTAATGATGTGACATCATCATAAATGTTGAACAAAACCTTAGTACACGATGGTTCCCTTGGATCACTTACTTAAAATTCCACATTTTTTGATGATTGCACTGATTGTAGTATGGAGCATACAGTTATTTTCCTGATTATTTCTACATAGTTAGCTTATTTAAAGTTAGCAGTTGGGTGCCACTGTCGGTTCTGATAAAGTTTAGGTGACAACTTTTCGTTACCGTCAGCAGCATCAATTCTAAGTCCCATTTGAGGGAAAAACACCAACACACCCATTCATGAAATAATTATTGTAGAAAAGGAAAAATTCATAAAGTAAAAGTGCAGCTTTTTTTTATTAAATAAAGGAAAAGTACATCATATACAAAATGACTTATGTAAGCCTGTTTCAAAAACTAACTATAAATAAATAAATAAAAAATAAAAAATAAATAAAAAAGAAAAGAAAAGAGAACTCGTAGGGATGGTAGATCCACAATCTTGTTCTAACAGAAATCGAACTAGTATGGATGGTACCGGTGATGAGAAAGAAGAGGAAGCATGGATGGTACCAGTGATGAGAAAGAAGAAGAGGCGGGAATGCTTGACGGACCCCTCTTCTCCTAGCTACAAGATGTTCTGCTATCAAAGCTGAGAAACGGGTGAGACCCAAACTTTGTCGCACCAAAAATCTGATGTGATCTACGCTTGCTTTAGGTCTTGGCTGAAGGAGGAGGGATTTCTTTCTTGCTCAGTTGAAAGGAAGGAACGTCTTTGGCCTCTGCTTCCCTTGCCTTAACTACGTTATCCAGGATCTTGGCGGCATCCTTGGTTTTTGAGGAGGGCTTGGTTTCCTTGCCCTTACCTTTATCCTTAGCCACCTCATTCCTTAGACTTTGATCACCATCTTGGTGGGGTCCCTGGGAATGCCTAAAGGATAAGAACTTGAAGTTCCTACAGAACTCAAGGATCTGTAAATGAAGAAGAATGATTCCCCCAAAGGTATCTTATATAGAAGGAAAAACCTGGTAGAAATTAATACGCCCGAGTTTCAAAGAAAGAGTTACGAGTGAGATAAATCCCGCTCAATTTTCAAAGAAGTCTTTAATCATTGGATCTACGTCACTTCGTAAAGACCTTAATAAAGGCGCGCCTCGTGTACCGAAATGTCAGTAATGCAACTTGGATAAACTAAAAATATCTTGTAGTAAAAAATGGTGTGAAATTGGCGTGAAGGGGCTTTTATCACATCGAGATCCTCCTTTCCTCCCAGGGAGAAGAAAAAAAGAATCCCGAAGGGCTATTGTAAAGGTGACAAACCAGGGGGCCCATACCAATGTATATGTTGGGCCAGGGGCCCAGTCCAAGAAAGAACTCCTCCTCGGTCAGGCAAGGCCGAGGACAAAGGGGATGGTCTGCCATTAAGAGTGACACTCTGGACCATTCCATAGAAAAGAATAAGTATTAAGAAAGAAAAGGACAAAGGAAGGCACAGAAATATCTAAGAGAAAGCTACTACTATTGCATTAAGTGCTCTGCAACTCACTGAACCCTGCTTTTGAGCCTTTACAACCACTTCTAACGACTCTAGGAAGGGCTGATGGGACAAGTATCAGCACTACCAATCTAAATCTACAAGTGGACGGTGGAAATGGGAGGAAGATAGTATAAAATAGAGGGGGGGGGGGGGAACAAACGATATATGAGAAGAATCAATCTCCTCGGATAAAATCCGAGGACGTCTCTTCCTAGTAAATCTATGTTATCTTTCTTTCTTTATCTTCAAGATCTGTTGGTAAATCGTTTGATTCACTAAGATCCAAGTTTCTAACACATTCTCTACAAATTCATTGTATTGGGCTTATTGGACTAAGACTCCATACAATTTAGGCTCGAACCCCAAAATTGTGACCCTACAATACCCTTATTGGATTTTGGGAGGCATGAGATAAGCTTGACCTCGGGGTGCCTAGTTTTAAGGTAGTACCCTTGCCCCTTTAGGTGGTAGAGATTGTAAACCTAATTGACGTCATGGTGAGTGAGATTTAAGCCCATTATCTCGTTAAGGGCATTTACACTACCTAAGATTCTGAACATGTTTGGTGCACACTGGGTGCTAACTTATGGGCCCTAAGGTAGTCCCTAATAATTGTACCCATAGGGATCCTCGTCCCTCCTTCTATAAAGGAAATCATTGGGATTACAACCTCTCCCTCTTGCCTCTCCTCATGCCATTGCCCTTCCTTACAATAACTGATGGCAACTCCTGGCAGGATCCTATATCGAGCCCTAAAGCTCTCTAAACCCTATTGGGAGTCTGCCAAATAGGCGAATCTACCCATTCCTAAGTAAGGTTTAGAGGTACTAAGAAGATAGAGAGGAGTAAAAGGAGCCGAGGAGAAAAAGACACAAAGAAAAGAAAAGTAGAAAAGAAATATATAAATGAAAAGATTTATGAAGACTTACGCAAAGTAGAAAACTCTCCTCGGATTGGCTCTTGGTATTTGTAAGGGCACGAGTAAGTGAGGGTAACTTGGCAGGTTTAGTGTATAAGTGCTAAAGTGAGATGAGTAATAAATTTGGTCAGTATTTAAATCAAAAGAAGAGTTACAAGTGGGAAAATTCCTACTCGTGTTCTAGCAAAATCCTCAGCCGTTGGATCCGCATCGCACCGTAAAACGTGGGGAACATGGAGCCGCCATAATTTAATGAAGACGTGTCTTGGATACCGAAGCGTTAGGAGCGTGCCTTGGACAGTTGAAAAGATGCTTGAGCAGGTAGGGATGAGATGCAATAAGGTATGGACAATTGTGGTCATGTCGAAATCCTTCTTTCTTCCTGAAGAGCCAGAGAGGAGAATTCCGAGGAGCTATTGTAGGAATGTTAAGCCCAGCAACATATATGTCTATGTGTATATTGGGCCGGAGGCCCAATCCGAGGACATGAAGTAGTTCAAGTAGGGGTGAACATAATCAGAGGAGTTCGTGTTAGTAAGTGAAGAGGTTAGTTTTGATCATATAGGTCCATGAGGATGGTCCAAGGATGGATCTCTCCCCAGCTGAGCAAAGCCGAGGTTCGAAGTGGTGGTCTACCATCCAGGGCAACGTTCTAAGAGATTATATTGATTTGGATAAGCATCACAGAAGCACAGAATAGAGGGAAGTCCTAAAATATCTAAGGGAAAGCATCGCATTAAATGCTCTATAGTTAACTTTCTAGCTGCATTAATGTGGAGAAAACCCCTGAACAGTGTTGTCTTAGCTGTCCTAACTCATAGAGGGCTTGAGATGGTGTCCGATGGGACAAGCACTCAAGTAGTGGCTTAAATGATCAACAAGTGGAGGGTTAAAATCGTCTAAAGAGAACTATATAATGTAAGAGACCCTCCATGGAGAAGGGATCGAGGAATAGAAAAAGAAACACTGTAGCAATCAAAAACTGAACTTGTAATCAAACTTGAGAATTAATATATAAGAACTGATCTTCTCAAATTGTGCCGAGGAAAGTTTTCTTTAGATTTAACTAGTCAATCTTCATTTTCTTGTCATCTGAATCCATTTTGCCTATTGCCTGATTTATTAAAGCCCAGTTTTCCAACTCACTCTCTACAAATTCATTGTATTGGGCTTTTTGGGCCTAAGCTCATTTATTCTTTGGGCTAGGGACTCAAATCTGGTCCTTACAAGAACCAATATAACAAATTACCAACTATTATTTGTTGTGAAAGTATTGTAAAAATATTGTGAACATAATAGTCATGTTAATTTGTTTAATGTTGAGAACTTACTAAAAAGCTTAGAAAACTCTTTAGGCTCTATAACTCAATGGCATGCACAATTTGAAGTTACTCTCTCCTTTAAAACCCACTCACCTGTGGGTTTTTCTTGAACAAGCCTTGGCACATTACTAGGCTTTGAATAAATGTTGTCTTTGAGCTAATTCTAGGCCTTACAGATCTGGATATCTTCTAATAAACCTTAAGTCTATGGGACAGCCAAAATACGAAAATATCTATCATTCCTCTTTAAACTTCTCATTTTAAATAGTCACAACTTGTGTGGTTTTTTTTTTAAAATTTTTTTTAATTAGGTTAAATTGTAAACTACACCCCCTAAAGTTTGAGGACAAAATTTGGCAACAAACTTGATTGTAGACGAAGGCTACAACTCCACTCAATATATATATATATATATATATATACTACTGGATGTGAATTTTGACAAACCTACCATTGAATTACATTTTCTTCTTATATCCTTAATGATTGCAAAATTTCAAGAAAATAAAAAATCAATAACTATGAATTCAATCAAATGTTTAAATTTTGAATTTTTGTAGTCTAAAATTATACATAAAAAATAAGTTCATGGATCGAATAGTAAATAACATTGGATTGACATGAAATTTGACATGTGTTTTAAGAACATAAAGAATATGCAATGCAAAGCTTAGATTTTCAAAATATATAGTCATATTAATTTCTTTAATGAGAAGACTATAATTGAGCTTGTAACAAAATTTTGTCCAAGTTAATTTGGGGCTGTTTGAATTTTACATCCTAAAGATTCAGAATTTAAAATTTTTGCCCTGAAGTTCTATTCCATTTGCATCAGCAGTCTCTCCATCCATATTTTTCATTAAATGCCACATAACTTCTCACATGGGTTTAGTTTGTCTAAACAAATGATGTCACATAATTTTTGTAGCCTAAAAAAATTAAATAATTAAAAATTACATAGCATAATAAAAATGACATGGCATCATTTTAGTAGATGAACTAAACACGCGGAACAAGCTTATGTGACACTTAACGAAAAATATGGATGGAAGGGATGCTGATGCAAATTGAATAAAACTTCAAGGGGTAATATCCAAATTCTGAAATTTCAAGATGTAAAATCTAAACACCTCCAAATTTTATGGGTGTAATTTGCAATTTAGCCTAATTATTATTTTCTTAAGTAGGCTATTATAGGCTTAGGGTTTGCAAGTTTGCATATGGACTAGTAGCAATAGAAAAGGAACAAATACCCATTTTACAAGAGTATTAGCAGAATAGAGGCACTTTTAGACTTTGGAGGGTAGTTCCCTCCCTTTTTTTTCTTTTATAAATTACACTTTGCCCCTTAATAATACCATTAATTCTTTTAAGAGTAATGCTATAATCACAAACGTTTCAACAATACTTTTACAAACTGTTGATGTAATAAATTTTTACTGATTTACATTTAGCCCACCACTTACTTCTCAAAAAAAAAAAAAAAATCACCACATCAATAATTTGTTAATTTTTTTAAAAAAATTTTTGTATTTCAAATCTTTTTCTTTAAATAATTTTTTCCTTACCCAACAGTAGATTGCACGCACCAAAAAAAAAAATTTTAAAAATAAAAATAAAACCCAACATTGGCGAAGTAGCAACAAAAGTGGAGGACAAAGCCGCTGCACGCAACTAGTAGCAAAGCCGCCCTCTAAATCCAAGTCCTAGCTCTAAGCCTGGGTATTAGACTTGGCTTCCCCCTCTCAAAAGATAAAATAATCCCCCACAATTACTAATACATAAAAATTAAAAAAAAAAAAAATTATGCATGCATGTTAGATATAAAATGAATCTTTGTTCCCTAATCATCATCAGGGCAGGCCCTAGGGCTAGGCCACTTAGGCCACCGCCTAGGGCCCCCTACTAGAGGAAGGCCCCAAATTTTGGGGCAAAAATTGATATGTTTAAAAAAAAATTTTGAGATATAGGAAAAAAAATTAGTTTTATAATTTTCCTCTACTTTTAAGAAGTCTCAAAGTATTGAGTAATGCTAGAGATTTTACAACTTTAAATACATGTGTTTTACAAATAGAGTAATGTTATAGTTATACAAATTATTTTATAACATTTTCACAAATTGTTTTTGTGACCAACTTTTTATTGGTTTTTATCTGGGCCCACTAATAACATCACTTTTTTATTTATCTATAATAATTCACTATATCATCAGTTTGTAAAGGTTTTTGTAAAAGAATTTGTATATCTATCATTTTTCCTTACAAATATATGTGTCACTAATTGAAAAAATAATTAAGATAGGAAAATGCTAAAAATATTATTAATTTTACTTGAAAACTTTAGAAATTGATGTGACAATTAATATGATATGTAAACGTCAATAACATATTAGATGCATTTTTGAATTATTTTTTGTGATTAATGATACATCTTTGTAAGTCTTATATTGTAAAATTTATAATATCCCTAATATCATTCATTCAAATACTTGTTTATTATCTTCTTGAAGTGTCACTAATCGCATTCATTTCTACATCATTTGAAAGTTCTTTTTAGTAAAATTTCTTATAGTTTTAGCATTTTTCCAAAAAAAAAAAAAAAAAAGCATATTACAAAATAAAAGGAATAGATTTTTTTATAAAGAAATTATGATATTAAATACTAATTAAATATTATTTAAGTGATAACAAAAATGTGTCATTTAAATATATCGTCTTAGGCATTCAAAATTGTTGGGCTGTCCATTATTTTATTTTTATTTTTATTTTTTGGAGGGGGATTGGGCCGCCCATGATCGTCATAGACTCGAGTCAATAATATATATTCTCCTGACCTGTTTCGCGTAAACTTAGATAAGTTTAAAAAAGATTGATTCAAAAATATCAACAAACCAAGAATCCTTGACCCCTAAGCCTCCATTGTTGGTCAACATTAGTGGATCTAGTGGCTAAACACAAAAGCCGAAAGAAGAAATGAAAGAGTCAGCCACTAAACAAATAGTTGTTAAATTCAGAAATAGCAAAACTCAATAACAGTGTTGGGGTAGCCCAACCCATGACACTGTTGATCCCTTTTGCCTCTCCAATGAGTAGTTAGCCATTCCATTTTCTTTAAGCCATGTCCTTTCAACAATCAAAAGGGTGCATAAAATGTTTGCACAGCTACTACAAATCGATAATTTTGCGCCACCTGAAGAGATATAATCAACCCTGACAATTATTAATTACTAGAATGTGACGGATGCAATTAATTAACATTAACATTTTTGTAGATTGTACAAACGAGCATCTTCATTGTTGGACCTACGACTCCGACTCTTCCTTCGCATATAGACTCTTTACTGAGAAAGACAAGGGGAAAGAGCATCTTCATTGCTCCTGTTGGAGATAAACAAGGCAGAAAAGCTTTATGTGTTACTGTTTGATTGTGAATTCTTTGGTGTCCTCTTCTGCTGCATGCATTCATATATATCAACCATTAAAGTTTTACTGCCAACCATTTGCTAGGTTTTGAAAGATTTGGCGACGACAAAAGTACACGTTTTTGTTGCTTCTTTATCCTTTTCTTTGCCATGTCTCATGCCTCACAAACAGTCACAAAGGCAACTTCTTTTATAATCAGAATATCAAAAAGCAAATGCACAAGAACTTTATCTTTCTGGTAAACGTTACGACTCCTTAGGATATAAATTATAATAAGGAATGAGGCACGAGGCATGGGGGTCAAGGTTGAACTTTATCTATTTTTTACTTTTTTGGTGAAATAGGACAAAATAAACAAATAAAACTTGGCAGATGCATCATATATACTAAGAAGTAAAAGAAAAGTTATCATATGCTTAGGGAATTAACATATTTTATTAAGATATTTTATTGATGGTTAAGATATTTTATTAAGTTCTCAAAAAAACATATTTTATTAAGATATTGATGGTTAATTAATTAATATTCTCTTCCAGATTTCTTTATTCCTCTTTTGGATTCGTTTTTTTTCATTAGTCTATTAAATTGTTTATTTATATAAATTAAAATTTCAAAACAAAAAGATAATCTAAAAGCAGGCCTATAGAATGAGTTTAATGGATATATTTCATTTTTCACAGCTTTTCCCACTTGCAAACCTTTCGATCTTCGTTGCCCATTAGTTGTTTTCTTAGGGTCAACCTCAAATCCGACCATTTTCTGATCAAAATTGCAATGACACAGTAAATATTGTCGGAAAGAGAATCCAAGAATGAGAGCTGAGACATACACAAAACCCGGTCTCTGCATGAATGACGTGAAGAGAAAAATTCCAAGTCACGTGATCTGTGACTTTACAAAGTTTGGAAATGAGTAATGACTAATTAGCTAGCGCTCCAAATAAGAAAAAAAAGAAGTATTGGTAATTGTAAAGAAGCCCCCGATTGCTTTTCACATTCACATTTCAGGCCCCACTTTAAAAGAAAGAAATTAAAGCTTGACATAGGTAGGTCCTACCTAAGATCAACAATTGAATAGGTTTTTCTTTTCCCATCAAAAAAAGAATTGGTTTTTCTTTTCATCATGTGCCCCAAGGGCTGAAGAAGTGAATTATTTTGGGGTGGAGCCCTTTGCTACAAATTTTGGGTCCTTCCTCACTGTTTTCTCTTTTGTATTGTGGCTAATATTTCATTAGTGATGGAAAACATTATTTTTGACAAATGCTAAGATCACATAAAATTATAAATTGTATAATTTTGGTCATAATTTGTCATATATTGAGTTATTAGGTACTAATCATCCTGTTACAAAATAGCTCAACGTCATCCAAAGCTAGCAAATTTTCCATCATATATAGTGGGTTAAATAGAATGATCAATATACTAAGAGGTGTCAAAATTAATTAGTGTATCAACACATTGGTTAGCTTTCTTAAAAATGTGCTAGATTGTCAAGTTGATGAAGTTCCTCATCATGGTCCTACAATCAGTGAGAAGGGGTTACATTATAATGTTATTAATAAACAGGTTGATTAGAAATATCATGAACAATGAGCTCAACACAAATCAAACTAATTCCAAGTTAAATTGCTAAGGAGAGTTTGTCCTTCAAGACCCTCACCTTCGTTGTGAGGCTGGATGTAACACCCATGAACCTTGCAAAACCAGATATCCAGTTACCCTCATAATTCCTTAGAAGCCCCTCCCTCCTGCTGTACCAAGATTTCCAACAGTCAAACGGCCATCAATATTATATTTTATCCACCCACTATGAGGACTAATCCACTTGACCTAGATGCATTTTCTCGGTGGCTTAGGAGGTTTATCAACCACGATAAGCTTTTTGATTTTCGAAACTTTTAGCTTTTTGAATTTTGACTTAGTTTTAAAAAATTGTCAAAACTAGCTTTTTTCGAAAATAAGTCACGTTTTATCTTTTAGTCACTCATTTAACATAAAAGTTATATATACCCCAAAAAAAAAGTTTTTTTAATTTTTTTTTGACAAATGGACCTTAGGTATTTGCTGAAGTATAGTTGTTAATATTTTGTCTTTTTTGGTATAACTATATTTCTACTTAACTTATTTTAAGCAAAATAAGAAAATAATCTATACCAAACCAACAGTAATACATAATACAATACAAAAAATTATTACAATAAGTTTAGATGCATAACTAATTCCATAATTATTGAAGTGGAAAATTATGATTAGCATGTACTAAGTAACGTCAATAATAATCTTATGTAAAAGTGATGTACCAAATTATTAATCACAATTGATCACGTAAGATGTTGCGAAAAAAGTTATAAATTTTTTTTATATTTCTAATATTGTTGAAAAACTTATAATTCGCCATATGAAAAACTTTATAAGCTGTTTTATTTTGGTTTTGGCAAGGGACAACTAAGAGGGGGACTTATTCAAAAAATGGAAGCCATTGAGTATTTTGTTCCCACACGACAAATCCTTTTACTTTTTGGTACAATGCAGTGGACAAAAACAAATATCAAATTATATAATTTTGATGGTAGCAAATGGCTTTTTGTGAGCATAGGTTTTTTAATTTAGTTGGAATTCTGAATTCTGCACACTCAATTTAATGTCACACATGTACAGCCATAAGTTATTTGTCTCAATGTGTGTTTGTGGGCGTCCTTATCCTGCCATGTTTTGCCGTTTTAAAATGCAGAGAGCAAAGGAAATCCAATCGGTAGAGGGCAAATTATAAGACAACAAATAATAAAACCCCACATTCTTTCAAGCTTTTATCATTTTATGTAAAAAGCATGGTACATTGGCACATTTTAAATCAAAGTTCAACCCATCAAAATATTAAAAAGTGAAATGAGTATTAATAATACTCCGTACTGTACAGCTAGATATTTTTCAAATGAAATATTTTTAAAAATATGACTTGTGTCAATAATTAAAAAAAATTGGAAAACTTCAGGGTTTTAACTTGGCTTTATATCTCTAACACTCTACCTATTAAATTCCTTGCAAAGATAAAATAAAATCTATCTATTTCTTCTACTCCAAAGGTCAAAAGAAGTGTTTTAATTTTTTTAATGATATTAATTACTTGTTTAACTCCATTTATGTTTGTAATTAGTTTCATATTTTGTTCACAACTTATTTCAAGTCTGAAAAAGGTGGAAGGTTGCAATGGTTTAACTATTAACGTAAATTTAGTTATTTTATTATGAATGAATTCACTATAGATCCACATTGAGTGTCCTGTGATATATTTGGTAAACACTCATTAATTGAGCATCTATAATGCAACCAAAATTTTTTGGATTAAGGATTCTCAAATTTTTTGGATTAAGGATTCTCTCTCTCTCTCTCTCTCTCTCTCTCTCTCTCTCTCTCTCTCTCTCTCTCTCTCTCTCTATATATATATATATATATATATATATATAAATTGGACTAAGAATCCAACAGCTAACACTACAACAAATTTGACTTTTTTCAAGGGTCAAAACCCATAAAACTTATAAGTATAGTGACTATAGTTTAACTTATTTTTTAAGTCAATTTATTTATAATTTTTTAGAATCTCTTTTATTTAGATACAATTACATTTTGACAAAACTTGATTGCAATTCCTTTGGTGTTGAAATTTAGATTCCTCATTAAATTCAATGAGATTATCAAATGAACAATAAGTCATATAGTTGAATTTTTTTTAATAGAAAAATCATTCACTTGAATTTACTTCTTATAAATAACACATTTGATCTTATATAGTACGTCAATATAAATTATATAATCACATAGTCTTTTTTATTTTAGAAACATATAATCACATAGTTAAATTTACAAATTACAAGGCATAAAAATTGCACTTAAACTTTACTTTTATCCAAACTATTTATAAGCAAAATAAACCAATAAAAATAAATTAAATTACACTTTTTCACCCTGAACTATCAATTCAGTTGAACTATCAAAATGCACCATTGACTTCTCGATTTTAAAAAGGCATTACACTTAACCCCTTACCATCTATTTTGCTGTTAATTCTAACAAAATTTGGTATTAAAATACCAATTTATCTCTCAACCATATGTATTGGTGAGAGGGATAAATTAATCTTTCAATACTATCCATCCTCAAACTTAACACTGAAATAGACTGTATTGAAACATAAGGATCAATTGTGAGATTCATCGGTTTAGGGGGTTAAGTGTAATTAAAGTTCTAGTTTAGGGTATAAAAAAAAAAAAGTAATTTACTACTACTCACTCATAAAAATAAAAATAAAAAGTTATTCTAAAACACACGCTAAAGGTTGCCAAATACAAATAGAACTCTATATAGCAGTTAATTAACGGGTTAATAATAATGACTTAATGAGAGAGAGAGAGAGTAAGCTCCAATCATTGATCTGATTTTCTCATTAAAACAGTTTAGTCATTTCTGTGTACCCACCAAAACCGTCCGTTACTTGTTATTTATCGTTTTGTTTACTTTTGAGTTTTGGCTTTCTTCGTTGGCGCTTCTCTCTAGCTATTTTGCACAACCTGGATGAGAATCTAATCTTTTATGCCACCCCACTTTGCTCAGCTAAGCTAAAGCTTCATTCATTTTTATTTTTAATTTTTTTTCTATATCTCATGCATTCCTTGTGAGATGGGTAGGTTTCACTTTCAGTTTCACTTGTAGTAAAGCTTTGTACTTGAAAAACTTGCACAACCCCAGAGAAAAAAAGATATATATATATATATATATTTTTTTTTTTGGGGTGTGTCAAAGAGATTTTGAGTTTCACATTTCCTTTTAGAGTTAGCTAGTTGTTGAAATACCTTGGAGTGTGTGTCTTCTTATTCTTCTTTTTATTTGATTTGGTTTGTTTACTTTAGACTTTCATGTGGGTATCCCAAAAAGCTTATTGGTTTCCGTGACGGTTGTCTCTGATTTACTAGTCATTGTACAGTGATAATGCAACTTTTTCTGTTTAAAGTTTGTTTTTTTATCTGAACTTTGTGGCATCTGATTGAGAAAAATTTTCATGTGGATTTAAAAAGAGAAAAAAGAAAAAGAAAAAGAAACATCTTGTGGGCTTGATCTACAGGGGTGTGGTGGTGAAGGTTGGTGAAAGTTAGGATTTTTGTGTTGGTGGGTTGTGGATTGAAATATGAAACAGAAGGGTGTTAAGGAAAAGGGTTCCTCAGATGTGAGTGGGAAAGTGGTGGTGGTTGCTGTTAAAGCATCAAAGGAAATTCCAAAGACAGCTTTGGTGTGGGCTTTGACACATGTTGTTCAACCTGGTGATTGCATAAGGCTGTTGGTGGTCATTCCCGCTCACTCCTCAAGTAATTGCCTTTGTCTTGAACCTATTGTTTTGTTCAATGATTAACATTTTAAAAGTTATCTCAAAGGTATTAATGAAATGATGTTAAATCTCCTTTTTGTTTGGTTTTTTTGAGCTTAATTATGTTCTTTCCATTTGATTTATGTTTTGTTGTTGGTAGTTGGATATGCCTATTATTCTGTCTTGTTGCTCTGGCTGTAATATGCAGCTCATGACTATATTTGTTGGAAACTTTTCTTATATTCAAAATTACATTTTGAAGAATTGAATAATCCTTCTTAGCATAAATACTTGTAACATGCCATTGCATTTTGTGTAATTATAAACTCTTTAGTTATAAAACTGAGTATTGGGTAAATTTTCAGTTCTCAGACATCAGAAAGTGACAGTAATACATTTTTCTTGTTCACTTCTTTGGCATTAAATATCAAGGGTAAGCAGTATTGATTTGTGATAGTCTGTTGGAAAATTTAAGAAAGACGATGATAGCAATTTAACCTCACAGACAATTGGGAGTGATTGAATTGTTGAGGCATGTCATTCCTCTCGATCTGAACAGCACGGCATGTTTGATGATATCTTTGTTTCCTCTTGAGATCCCTCTGAGTGTATGAAACTCATACGCAGAATGGAGAACTTCCACTTAACTTGCAATGAATATATGATCCTCTCTTCCTTAAACTCACAAATTGTGTATCTCATGATTATTACCATGCCATATTATCTATGATACAGCACATATTTGAAGTGTTGTTGAGTTTAGGCCAACAACACAGCATCAGCAAAATCAAACGATCCATAATTAAGATCAGTTGTGCATATCGTCTATATATACTGCAATATTATAATTCTAGTCTGGATCATGTTTCTTCTTCCTGGTTATATTGACTTTGGGAAGTAAATTTGATGATTGATGAGAAAGCTGTATATTTTAGGTAAAAGGATATGGGGCTTTTCAAGATTCACCAGTGATTGCACCACTGGTCACTGGTGGTCTCTCTCAGGAACGAGTTCTGACAAGAGGGATGATATTGCAGATTCTTGCTCTCAAATGGTGCTTCAACTCCATGATGTTTATGACCCAGAAAAAGTTGGTGGTCCAGATCATTGTTCTTGTCAACAATTAATTCTGATGTACTTCATGTCTAATTTAAAGAGTTTGACACCTGATTTTTCTTCATAGATAAAGGTCAGGATAAAGATTGTCTGTGGCTCACGTTGTGGAGTGGTAGCTGCTGAAGCCAAGAAAGCTGGATCAAACTGGGTTATATTGGATAAGTAATAAAAATAATGTACACCTTGTTTTCTCACATGACATATTGCACTGTTTCTCATCTTGAGAAATCCATTTAAAACTTGGGGCATTGCATATGGACATAGGCTGTTGATCTCACAAAAGATGTTTATTCAATTCAAAGATGTTGAATCAACGTCTTATGTCTTTTTAAAATTATTTCGCATTATATGGTTTCCTTCATCTGTTTGTTCATTTTCCCCCCCCAATTTTGTACAGACAATTGAAAACTGAAAAGAAATTCTGCATGGAAGAGCTGCAATGCAATCTTGTTGTTATGAAGAAATCTCAAGCAAAGGTTCTTCGTTTAAATTTGGTAAATTCACCAAATACAGAATCTGAAGTGGGTTATGCAACATTTGAAATAGAAACATCTCCAGGACAACATAAAAGCAAGTTTGAAAAATGGAATATGATTAGAGGGCCAGCTGTGACTCCTGTAAGTAGTCCAGACCATGAGTCACCATTGACTATAACTGATGTTGGAACCTCATCTATATCTAGCTCAGATCCAGGAACTTCGCCGTTTTTACTGTCTGGAATTTCTGGGATCCTAAAGAAAGACCTTCAATTTACCACAAAGGAAAATGAAAATCTGGACGAATGTGATTCTGACACAGACAGTGAAAGGCTGAGTTCTTGTTCCACAAGTTCATATTTCCAGCCATGGATGTCAAACATTCTCAGTTCTAGTAGTGAATATTCAAAACCTATGCTGGAAGGTTCACAAAGACATGATAGGAAGGCTCTAACTTCCGCATATGAAGTCTTGCTGGAGAAATTGTCTAAATTAGATCAAGATCCTCATATTGGATTGTTAAATTATAGACTTGATCTGGACTTAAGCAAAAGTGTAAGAGAAGCAATTTCATTATCGAGAAATTTACCTCTTGGCCCTCCTCCATTGTGTTCCATATGTCAGCACAAGGGACCTACATTTGGAAATCCTCCCCGGTGGTTCACTTTTGCTGAACTGGAGTTTGCTACAGGTGGATTTTCACAGGCTAATTTCTTGGCTGAAGGTGGATTTGGTTCTGTACACCGAGGTGTCTTACCAGATGGCCAGGTTATTGCTGTCAAGCAACACAAATTGGCTAGTTCTCAAGGTGATCTTGAATTTTGCTCTGAAGTTGAGGTCTTAAGTTGTGCACAGCATCGTAATGTTGTGATGCTAATTGGGTTCTGTGTGGAGGACGGAAGAAGATTGCTGGTTTATGAATACATTTGCAATGGGTCTTTGGATTCTCATCTTTATGGTAAAATTTCCCTATCCTTATTTGTTTTTAACTTACCAATATTCAATGATGGTAATGGTATTGTGGATGTGAACAGCCATAATCTCTCTTGTGTGGGAGAATTTCCTGTTTACTTAAGATTTTATGTTACAAAGTTTATATCATGCTTTTAGTTTAACACTTTAACCAGATGAGCTGAGAAGATCAAATTGCTTTGCCTATCAAATAACTATCTTTTGTAAATGGGTACCCTTTTGTTAGAAGTGTGTATGACATCCTGAAAACACTTGGATTTGAAACTTGATTTTTTCTTTAACTAACTATTAATGTCATCACTTTCACCAACTAACAAACCTGATTTTGCAGGACGAAATCAAGATCCGCTAGAATGGTCTGCACGGCAAAAAATTGCCATTGGAGCAGCTCGTGGGTTGAGATACCTTCATGAAGAATGTAGAGTTGGTTGTATTGTCCACCGAGATATGCGGCCTAACAACATCCTTCTCACGCATGATTTTGAACCATTAGTACGTCATGCTCTTAAAATCTTTTTATTACACAGAAGGCCTGAAAATACTCATACCAGCCAGCCATACACTGTTCATGATGGGCTTCTGGGTGTTAATGTTGTTTCTTCTGTGTCAAATTATAGGCTGCATCATCAAATGCTTTTAATTGCTTGTTTATCAATAGGACATGTGAAAACTGAATGCTATATCTGGACTGTAGGTGGGAGATTTTGGACTGGCAAGGTGGCAGCCAGATGGAGACATGGGGGTGGACACAAGAGTAATCGGAACATTTGGGTAAAACCAGACAACATTTATTTTCTTCTTGGTTATATACTGTTTGCAAACAATGACGAAAGAAATTATGGCTTTCTGTAGGTACTTGGCTCCAGAATATGCTCAAAGTGGCCTAATCACGGAAAAAGCTGATGTGTATTCCTTTGGGGTAGTACTGGTGGAGCTCGTTACAGGGAGGAAAGCTATGGACATAAACCGGCCCAAAGGCCAGCAGTGTCTCACTGAATGGGTATGAGTTAATTTACCTTCTATATTGTTGTAAAATACATCATTAATTTAAATAATTGATAAAGATACTTAGTATCTTACAGTTATGATGCAAAGTATTTATCTTCCTGTTTATCTTGTTCCTTCTGGGTAATTGTATGTGTTTTACCGAACAAGAATCAATTTACTTTCAAGATTTTTCCTTGGTCATTGCTTATGTTTCAAATTTGGAGCAGGCACGGCCTTTGTTAGAAAAACAAGTTATTCAAGAACTGATTGACCCATGCTTAAGGAGCTGCTACTCAGAGCATGAGGTTTGTCGCATGCTGCAGTGTGCCTCATTGTGCATCCGGCGCGACCCTCATTCAAGACCTCGCATGTCTCAGGTTGGAGACTTGGAATTCATATTTTGTATTTTATAAATATACAGACAAGAGTTACTTGTGCCTGTCATATTTGAATCATTGGGAAGCATTAAATGAGCCTGGGACTCCTAAGTAGTACCAATTCAATAAAGAGAGAGAGAGAGAGAGGAGAAGCATACATTTTATTTGCCTTCTAAGTAGTACCAATTCAATAATTGACAAAAAGGATTACTTAGATAGAAGAAAACTTCTGAGAGCCAGTGGAACTGATAATTATTTGCTAGGCAATCTGCCTTGGCATTAAAATTTCTGTGATTTCTTGAACAAGGTAATAGTTGCAAGTATGCTTTTATAGAAATATGTACCAATTACTGTAGCCCTTGACTAATTGCTTGAGAGAACATCCTCCAAGGATTTTTCTTCTGAAAATTCTTGCAATTTCTAATACTTAGAATAATGTAATGGCCATTTATCATTTTAGGACAATATCATCTGAACTGTCAACTTTTGATTGTTGTAGGTGTCGTATATAGAGCCTATCAGAACTGACAGTTATTCATTCATGGTTCCCTTATTTTCTGTTTGTACTGTTCCCTTATAGGTGCTTCGCATGCTGGAGGGTGACATTGTAATGTAATCAGACCTATCACACTTCAATCTCTTGGAAACAACAGGGAAGAAAAGTGACCAGAGAAGCTGAATGCTGAGGCATTACAATGATTAGATATGATGTTCTTCTGCAGGGTGAAGGGCAGCAGCACAAGCTAGAGAGTGTGAAGGGAGCAGGGAGGCCTTGTGGAAGGACCACTTGTAAACAGTCCGCGTGATAGGAGTACTTCAATTGCCTTTGCCTTTTTTCCTTTTGGTTAATTGAACAGAATACGGTAGAGATGTTGGCTGTATAGTTCTAAGAATACGACCAAATGTAAATGATGTCCGTTTTTGTTAGAGATTGAGAGTTCATCAAATTCCCTTGTGCACATTCAATTTTTGGTTAGTGAGGATATGTATTTTACTCTCTCAAATGTCCAATTCTTAGGACCTCTCAACTCTGCCAAGAATAAATTAGGGCTGTGAATGAGCTGAGTTTTGTCAAGTAGTGAATGTTTGAGCTCGGCTCAATAACAAAAGTAAAATGTTTAAGCTCAGTTTAAGATCGGACCAACCCTACAAAGAATGTTTGAGCTTGTCAAAAAGTCCAAAAGCTTGAACTTGAGCTCAAACCTAAGGTTAATATCAAGCTCTTGAGCTAAAGATCCAATGTAAGTATATTATCAAGTCCATATCAAGATTATTATCGAGCCTATTTGTTTTGGACAAGTGGTCTCAACTTCGAATTAATTAAAGGTTGAATAAAATATGTGTTTATTTGTAGAGTCCATTTCAAGCTTTTTAAAGCATTAGTATTGGTGGTGCTAAAAAGTCATATTGCTATTTTTAGCACCACCAATACTAAAAAGCATGCTGCAATGGTGGAGGCAAAGGTAAAATTTTTAGCTTTAGAGCTACAATAAACTAGTATCAATACAAAATAAAAATAAAAACTATACTTTATTCAGTACTCTCTTCATTCTCTATTTTCTCCGTTTCTCTCTCTTCATTCTTTGTCTTCTCTTTTCTTTTCCTCTTACTCAAAGTCTCAACACTCTCTTTTGAAACTAGTCTTTGAGGGCAAGGCTAGCTTGGACAATGGGTATTGGTGGTGTGGGTTTTGATAGGGTTATGGCTGGTTGTGTGGGTTTTGATTGGATTGTGGTGGGTTTGTTGATGGCCATTGTTGATGTGGGTGGTTGTTAAGGTGGATTTGTGGTGGTGGTGGTGGGTTTTTTTTTTAATTAGAGTTGTGGTGGTGGTTTGTTGATGTGGGTGGGTTGTTGGTGGTGGCAGTGGGTGGTGGGTGGTTGTGACCAGAGGAAGAGAGGGATAGAGAGAAAGAGAGAAAAGGATGAAGAATAAAAAAAAGAATAAAGAAAGATTATTTAAAAGAAGTGGTTGCTAAAATAGAACTATCGGTGTGGAGTGAATTGTGAAATTGTAAGTTAAAATAAATAAAGTGGCTTTTTTAGGTACTAAAAAGCTAAAAATTTGCCTCCACCAATGTGGATGCTTTTACCAAGCCGCTAAATGAATCTAACCTTATCTTGTTTTTTTAACAAACCCTATTATTCACGAACACGTTCATGAGCAATTTATTTTGCTTGGATTTGACTTATTTATTAAACAAGCTAACGAGCCTAAAACTAAGGTTTAAGTTTGGCTTGTTTATAAACAAAAAAACATATACGAGTTTTTTATTGAACCAAGTCCGAGTTATTTATGAATGGCTTAGTTTATTTATAACTTTAGTCAAAATCTTGTAGCTTAATCGGCTTCTCCTAGTTTTTTCAACTATTATTTTCAGGATTAAAATCCTTCATTTCCCAACTATCAAAAAATAAATAATAACAAAAAACTATGTTTCTTTTGCCAAACACCAAAAAATGTTCTTTGAAACTTAAGAATAAGATGTTTGTCCTAAAAGATGTTTCTCTCGCCTAACACTAAGAAATGTTCTTCAACAAATTACTTTATCAGTTGAGCTAACTAGAATTAACTTTACCCCCTAAACTACAAAAATATATGATTAACATTACAAAGTTACAACTTTGTTTTAATGTCCTTATAGTATTTGTTTTGATGTAAAATATAACAAAATTATGTAATGAAAGGCCAATTTACCCATTTTTTCAAAACAAACGGTAAATTGGTAAATTAATCTTTGAATGCTAAATTATGTTAAATTTAACCACAAAACAGATGATAAACCAAAATTTTGATTTGATTTGATTTGGGGGTTGATGGTGTGTCTTGAATTTTGATACTTTTTTCACGAGGCAAAGTGAGAAACGGGAAAGGGTAATTTTTCCTATTCATTTATTTATGAACGGGGAACACTATAATGCGCCCAACAAAGCGAAACTACAAAAAAAAAAAACTCAACAGTAAAGCAAGCAGATTCTCCAGACGAAAAAGAAGGGTCTAGACTCCAGATCGAGCGAAAAACCGTACCAGACAGACACTACATATTTCTCATCTCAGCGGGAAGTTTCTGTTTCTGTTTCTTTAGTTTCTCCGAGTCCGAAGGTGGGAGAGTGGGACACAACTATCGCTAGTCGCTAAGCCATGTGCTCGCTCATGAAACTTCGCAAGCCCTTCTTCTTCTGCACTAATTCTCTAACCTCACTCTCACTTCGGCGCTTATCCTCCACGCTCTCTGCCCAACCTTCTTCTTCTTCTTCACAGCAAACAAGCTCTACCTTCATTCACCCTTCTGCCATTGTACACCCTAATGCTCTTATTTCCCAGGTTGGTACCTACTTTCTTTTTCTTTTCTTTGTGTTTATGTGTGTGTGTGTGTGTGTGTGTGTTTTGAATTTGATTTCGAATTACTAGTAAATGCATTGATAGTAATAGTATTCGATGTTTTCCTTTGGTGTCTGTGTTTTGTAACTTTTATCAAAGCACAAAGTTTGGCTATACAAACTCCCACTAATTATCTCTTGCATGTTCTTTGTGTTATATGTCAAATTTTGAGCCAATTGAATGTTATTTACCTAATGATCCATAAACTTGTTTTTAATGCATAATTTTAGACTTCAAAAACTTGAAATTTAAACATTTGATTAATGAAATAGCTATTGATCTTTGATCTTTTGTAAATTTTGCAAGCATGAAGGATATGATATGAAAATGTAATTCTATGATGGATTTGTCAAAATTCACATTCAATAAAAAGTTATTGAGTGGAGTTGTAGGCACTAGCTATAACTAAGTTTGTAGCCAAATTTTGTCCTTTATCAAACATTACACTGCTCACTAATGTTCTATTGGATGTGACAAACCTTCCATTGGATTTCGTTGTCTCCTTTAATCTTGATGCTTGCAAAATTTCAAGTTTTTTGCTATTTAAAATATAAACAAACTATGAGTTTACAATTGGATAGTATAAATGATATCTGGTTAATTTGAAATTTGGCCCGCATGTTATGAACAAAGAGAAGGTGTGTAATCCAACTTTGAGATCTTCAAAATGTTAATTTAATAAAAAGTTATTAAATGATGTAACATTGATAATAGTTACGCCGAGTGTAATTTGATTCTGACCCATATATTAACGGATACCATTCTAACCATTATGTGTGTTTACAAATTGAGTTAAAATACATACTTTTTTAAAAAAAATTTAAACTGAAATAGCCTTAGATTGTGTTCTCTAATCAGATTGATATGTGATAAGGAAAAAAAAAGAAAAAAGTAATAACCTCAAGGGGGCTGAGTGTTGCTTCAGAAATTAAATGGAAGTTTTTGACATTTTCCCCGAGGTAGGAAATGTAATTTACTGAGAAGAAGAAGTTCTAGTTGACTGGTTTCATCCCATAAAATTTTAAAAGGAACCAATTAGATTATTTCATCTATACACAGTAAACATAGTGTTAAAGTTGTACTAGTGAACAAAGATTCCACTTCTGTGGGATCTAAGAGAGGTGATTGGTTTACCCCCAATTGTTTTTTGAAGTGTTGATGTGGCATCTTAAAATGTTACATGACGTGGAATAAAGATGAAACGGAATCTTTTTAAAAATTTCCAGCACGACATTGCACATTTTTTAATTTGGGGTTGAAACTTGAAAATCAACTTTAATTTAAATTTGAGGAAGACTCTTTAATTCCTCTGTTTTTTGAGGGAATAGTACACACTATGATCATAAAAATGTATCTTCAAGTGTTTTAATCCCAACTGTTCCTCTATAAATATAAATAAAATGCTAAGATTAGTTGGTGGGATCTACCAGATTATTTCTAAGGTGTTGGCCAATCGGTTTCAAAGGGTGGTGAATGGGCTTATCTCTGATTCACAAAATGTTTTTTTGTGAAAGATAGACAAATCTTGGACTCCGTTTTAATTGCTTCAAAATGTATTGATAATAGATTGAAGATAAGAATTCTAGGGGCGTTGTGTAAGTTGGATGTAGAGAAGGTGTATGACCATGTGAGCTGGGGTTTTGTTAATGTATATGCTTTAGTGTAGTGGGTTTTCAGAGAAATGGAGAAATGTGTTGCATTTCAACTGTCAAATTTTCCATTTTGCTCGATGGTAGTCCTTCTGATTTCTTTGGAAGTTCTATGGGAATTCGGTAAGGAGATCCTTTATCTCCGTTGCCTTTTGATATTGTCATGGAAACATTGAATCGTATGTTGGATGTGGCTGCTACCGCTGGGCAGTTCTCTAGCTTCTCTATTGGTAATATGGCTGGTACATCGATGATGGCATCTCATCTTTTATTTGCGGACAACACTATTATTTTTTGCGATGTTAACCCTACTCAGATAGCTAAGTTGAGGGCGATTCTTGCTAGATTTGAGGAGGTATCAAGATTAAGTATTAACTTGGGAAAATTTGAGTTGGTTCTTGTTGGTGTGGTTCACAATTTGGAGGCTTTGGTGGGGCTGTTGGGTTGTAGGCAATCTTCTCTTCCTTTGAAATATTTGGGCCTTCCGTTAGATGCTAAGTTTAAGGATTTGTTAATCTAGAATCCTATGCTAGAGAAGATGGAGTGGAGATTAGCAGGTTGGAAGAGGCTGTATTTATCTGGGAGGGATAAGGTAACTCTTATTAAAAGCACACTTTTGTCTTTACCTACATACTTTCTTTCCCTTCTGCCTTTACTTGGAAAGGTGGCAAATTGTATGGAGAAATTACAGAGAAATTTTCTGTGGAGTGGAATTGGTGGTGAATCTAAATTACACCTGGTTAAATGGGCTAAGGTTTGTAAGCCTTTGCAAGTTGGGGGCCTAGGTATAAGACGATTGACAAGCTTTAATTTTGCCTTGTTAGGAAAATGGCTGTGGAGGTATGGCATGGAGACAGATGCTTTATGGAGGAGGGTTATTGAGGCGAAATATGGGAATATTTTGGGTGGTTGGTGTACGAAAAAGGTGACAAGTGCTTATGGTGTTAGCCTATGGAGATTCATTAGAAGTGACTAGTTGAATTTTTCTAAACTCCTTTTGTATGATGCGGGAGATGGTACTAGAGTGAAGTTTTGGAAGCATGTGTGCTGTGGGGATTGTACTTTCCAAGAGGCTTTTCTGGAGCTTTAGGGCCCGTTTGGTACGTGTTTTTAAACAACAGTTTTCAATTTTTTTGAAAATACGTGTGGGTAAAAAAGTACGTGGAAATACGTGTAATGTTGTTTAAAAATTAAAAACATGTGTTTGAACTCGTGTACCAAACGGGGCCTTATTGTCTTAGTAGGTCAAAGGAATCCTCAATGGCTGAGGTTATGTGTTGGTTTGCTAGGAGAATTCATTGGAATGTTCAATTTCGTCATCCACCACAAGATTGGAAACAAGAATCTTTTGATCTGTTTATGGGTATGGTCTACTCTTTGACGGTGCGGGGATTTGGTCCTGATAAGGTTTGTTGAAAGCCAACAAGGAGTAGAGGTTTTGAGGTTAGAGATTTTTATCTTTCTTTCTACCCTCCTACTCTCTTATCCTTCCCTTGGAGAATGATATGGCAATCGAAGATTCCTCCAAGGGTAATTTTCTTTTCATGGTTTGCTTCCTTAGGTAAGATCTTAACAACACACAACCTTCGTAAAAGACGTGTACTTGTTCTTGATTGGTGTTATATGTGTAAGAGATGTGAGGAGTCGGCGGATCACCTTCTAATTCATTGCCCCATAGCTTGTGAGTTGTGGTCGTTGGTGTTCTGTTTGTTTGGTATCCACTGGGTTATGCCTCATAAGGTTATTGAGTTGTTTGAGTCTTGGCAAGGTAAGTTTAGGCGACATCGCAACATAGATTTTTGGAGACTAGTGCCTTATTGTTTGATATGGTGCATTTGGCGTGAAAGGAATGCTACAAGCTTCAAGGGATGTGAATGTTCTATACTAGAGATTAAGTATTTTTTCTTGCACACTCTCTTTGATTGGAGTGTGGTCTTTTCTCATTTTTCTTGCTCTTCCCTTCATGTTTTACTTGATCGTTGTAATTTTGGTTCTTGATTTGGGCCCCCATAGTACATCCCCAATGTACTCGGATTGGCTTTTTTATTAATAATATTTTATGTTATCTATCACAAAAAAAAGGTTAAGATTAGAACACTTGAAATAATTGATTCTGATAATAGTGGGTACCATAAATTCCCAAAGGTAACGTAGAAGAACACAAAAAATGCATTTCAGTCTAATTATTATGCATTAGTGTTTTGATTGGCTAATAAAGTGGAAAATGGAGTTCTATTCCATAGATGGTAATATTTTTCATCATCCCAGGTTTTTTTTTTTTTTTAAGCAAATTTTTTACTAAAACTACAGGATCAGTTTGTTTTTGTTTTTGTTTTTTTTTAACTTTTACTACTTTTGATTTATTCTTCAATGTTCTTTGTGCTACATTTTTGGGTAATCAATTAAATGATCCACACAATTTTGTGCTGAATAGAGAAATAAGAAATAATCTTTTGTCTATAGCATTTGGATTATGAGAAACTGCCTAATAATGATTAAAAAAAAAAAAAAACTTTTATGTCAAGCTGAATTATAGTGTTTATTTGGGTTACTTTTCTTTTTTCAAACATTACTTTGTTCTGCTTTAGTAAAAAGGCTGGGAAACTGGTTTATTTGGGTTGCTTCTGTTTATTTGCTTTGTTTGTGTAGCTGTTAATACAAAATGGAATTCATTGTTTTGAAATGGTGACATTGAAATTCTTGAAATCAGTTTAGGAGAGGTACAACATATTGAGGATTCGACAGGAATTCTTGGATGCGATGTTTCTTCTCTCCCTATGAAGTATTTGGGTTTACATTAGGGAGCCCCTTTCAAAGTAAAATCTATTTGGGATCCCATCTTAGAATGTGTGCAAAGGAGATTGGCTAGCTATAAGAAATATACTCGTCGGATGGGGGTTATCTCCCCCTCTCTAAGAGTACATTATTTAGCCTTCCCGCTTATTTCTTATCTCTTTTCCCACTGCTTTTGGGTGTGGCAAATAGAATGAAAAAGATTTAGAGGGAATTTCCTTGGGGTGGCCTGGGGGATGAATTTGAAGTTTTACTTAGTTATTTGGAATACTTGTTGTCCTCCTGTGTGCCATGGTGGCTTGGGAATCAAGAAGTTATTTAGGGTAAGTGGCGTTATGAATTTGAAGATACGGTTTTATTGAGACAGGTAATAGATTTAAAGTATGGATCCAATGGAGAGTATTGATGTTTGGGTGAGGTGAGGGGCCATATAGGGTCTGATTGTAGAAGTATATTAGAGGAGGTTGTGACAAATTTGTGCAGATCACTAGCTAGGATGTTGGAGATGGTACTAAAGTTAGGTTTTCGCATAAGTGTAGCCAGGGCCCAGGGGAGACGATTCTTAAGGAGAGATTCCCCAGTTTGTTTTTATAGTGAGAGATAGTGGAGCCATAGTGGCAGATTATGTAGAGATCTGACATGAACTTTGTTATTGGAATCTTTTGTTCATTCATGCAGTGCAAGATTGGGAAGTAGATTCTGTGGCACAGTTATTGTTGGGTCTTTATGTAATAAAGATTTGGCTTGGGGATGTTGATAAGTTGGTTTGGCTCCCTTTTCCAAACAAAGGCTTCAAAGTGAAGTGCTACTACTACATTTTGAGGGGGAGGAGTAGATTTTCCATGGAAAAGCATCTGGAAAGTTCATGTCTTGCTGAGGGTTTTTTTTTTTTTTGGTGTGTGTGGGTGGGTGTGGCATTAGGAGGATTTTGATAGTTGATAATTTAAGAAAGAGAAGCCTAAGTATTATGGAGTAGTGCTTGATATGTAAAATTCATGGGGAGGATGTGAATAGTTTATTTCTACATTGTGTTGTGGCTTGGGAAATGTGGTTTATGATATATTCTATATTTGATGTTTCCTGGGTGATGCCAAAGTGGATGCAGGAGATGCTTGCATGTTGGAAGGGGTGGTTAGGCCGAAGATGTAATGGGGAAATATGGCAAGCAGATCTTTTGTGTCTCATGTGGTGTCTTTAGAGAAAGCAGAATGCTAGATGCTTTAAGGGGCAAGATTAAGTGTAGCATAGATGAAATATTATTGCTAAAGTCTTTATTGCATTTTCTGTCTCAGGATTCCTAGAATTTCTAGATTCCTTGAGTTTTCACTAGCTTTGTATTTCTAATTTTTGCTTCCAGTTCTCTCCTGTTTTTGTTTTACTTTGGTCTAGCCAACCCCCCCCCCCCCCCCCTTTTTTCAATAAACTTTACTTATCAAAAATATTTGACAACTTGGACTTTTCAAAAAATCTTAAAATCAGGCTGGTTAGATGTTTACTTGCATAATGATTTGTTGATGTTAGTAATGTGCTGTTGATGATGCAGGGTGTTTCCATTGGTCCTTTCTGCACTGTTGGTTCCTCTACCAAGCTTGGGCATGGCTGTCAATTACATCCTGGGAGCCATATATTTGGAAATACTGAACTGGGGGAGCATTGCATTTTGATGACGTGAGTTTGGGTGATGGTTTTACCTTTTGTGGTACATTGTTGCGATGCATAGTTCTTGTTCCGTTGTGATGTAATTTTATCAAGTGCCTAAACTTGTCAGGCAGTGGCTCTGTGGTTGGTGATGATCTTCCTGGGCGTACAGTTGTGGGATGCAATAACATTATAGGCCATCATGCTGTGGTAGGTGTTAAGTGCCAAGACTTGAAGTACAAGGTTAGCTTCCAATGACATTGGTGTTAACTCCTCTGTTCTAGCGTATTGAAATCACATTTGCTTCCATGCCAATTTGTATTGTCAATGTAAAGTGTTGCTTTTCTTGGAATTGTGGCCTAATTTTATGAATCATGTGACCATTATCTAATGACTAAAAAACTGTTTCTGACTGGTTTTTATTGGAATTGGCTTCAAGAACTAGAAGGATCATTGTACATTTTCTATTTATAATATATGGCATATTATTTTTTTTCCAATTATTAATTTATTTTGTTCTTTTGTGTTTCACTAATATAAATTTCTCACACTCTGTTTGGTTTTCAAAAAAAAAAGAAAAAAAAAGAAAAAGAAGAAATGATATTGGATACTGTATTTCATATGTATTGGACATATGTATTGGATACTGTATTACAGTCACAATTTATATACATGTGGATGTTTTCATACAGGATACCCCTCTTATATATATGTCTATCATTTAGCCAGGGGATGAATGTTTCCTTGATATTGGCGACAATAATGACATCAGAGAACATTCCTCAATCCACCGTTCTTCAAAGTCAAGTGAAAGGACGGTAATGATGGGGTTGCTGAGGCCGTTTTTTTTTTTTTTTTTTTTTTTTCCTCCATTTTCAAAATAGAAATTTTGTATAACATTTAGAGAACTTCATATTCTAACTAGAATTATACATAATCAGGTTATTGGTGATAATAATCTTATAATGGGATCTTGTCATATAGCCCATGATTGCAAGGTTGGCAACAACAATATTTTTGCAAACAATACTCTACTAGCTGGCCATGTTATGGTGGAAGTAAGTCCTTGGTTCACTTCTCAATTTAACATCTTTGTATATTGTATTTCTCATATGTTACATCTGATTAGAATTTAATTCAAGTGCTTCAAATGTAGGACTATGCTCACACTGCAGGTGCAATCGTTGTTCATCAATTCTGCCACATTGGTTCGTTCTCTTTTATTGGTGGAGGTTCTGTGGTATGGTCATTTCTTAGTAATCGACCTTAAATTGTCATCTTACCCTCTTATTTTATGTATTTATGAATCCAACATGGGTGTTAGTTTCTAAAATGGACATAAGGGGGAGTAGGCTTAATGACTTAAATGCTAACTACACTGTGACACTGGTGTTAGTTCTAGAAGGGCTTTCTAGGATGTATTTGATGTTTCAAACCTGTGTAAAGGCCAAAATGAGAGTGTTCTTGTTACATAGCGTCCTCAACATTGTATTGAATCAAGTACTTTTCACAAGTGTTGTCCATGAAAAAGATTATGATTCTTCTAGGATGCTTTCAATCTCATTTTCTTTATCTCATATGCCTGAAGGTTTCACAAGATGTCCCAAAGTACATGATGGTGACTGGAGAGAGAGCCGAGCTTCGTGGCTTAAATTTGGAGGGTCTTCGGCGTCGTGGATTCACAGCTGCAGAGGTTCGCATAAAGTAGAATTTCATATTGATGGTTTAAACTTTAGTTATAAATGATTATAATTATTATTATTTAACCTGCATGTTTGAAAGAGCTTATTTATTCCTTTGGGCAAGGATCTAGATAAATAGTCTGAGAATGGCTTATCGAAAGATATTTATGCCTGTTGATGCAAATTCTGCCAGTTTTGAAGAGCGTCTTGCTGAAGTGGTATAAAATCTCTCTTTCCCAAAACATTTTACCTATAAAAAAAAAAACCTCTCTCTTTCCCTCTCTCTCTTGTTTTAGCTTAAAAATAATATGAAGTTGAATCATTTTGCAGGAGCAGAATGAAGAATTGGCACATATTCCTGCAGTTTGTTCCATGGTGCAATCTATTCGGAACTCTTTCTCAGAAGATCGTCGTGGAATATGCAAGTTCAGACATTGGATATAGTCTAAATGACACCTAATTTGTGGAGTGAGTATATCCAAATTTCATTTACTAATCAAGTTGCTTTAACTTTTTATTTTTTATTTTATAAATTATTGCAGTTAAAACAGTGGTTTGGACCAAAGCTGTTAGCAGTTTCTGCCTAAGAGCATCTGAGCAATTGTTTTTAGAAGCTGCTATAGACTTATTCTGTATTGTGATGACGAGTTAACCTAATCTATTAGCAGTTTCTAACTAAGAGCAAATGAATTGTTTTTAGAAGCTGCTGTAGACTATTTTGTATGGTCAAAACTCTGACGTGTAGCTTTTGGTTGACTTTGTTATGAAGTTCAATCTATAGCAATTATTTATTTCTTTTAAATGGAAGGATTGTTGTATTGGCTAAGGCTGAATGTGGAAAAAAGTTGCAGAAGCTAAAAATAGTGGTAACAGATTAAAGAGGGAGAAAGTGATTTGCCTATACAGATTCTGCATTTTCGGTTCTGTTGGCCTCTAAGCACTGGCCAATTGCTGAAGCCTACGTATTTCTTCTGATTCTTGAGATATGGATTGTCCAGAATATTGCAAATATTTATATATATATATATATATATATATATATTTCAATATTACATGGTTAATTAACAATTTATTTGACAAGCTGTGGTAAACTCTTGCTTCTTTTTGAAGCATGGTAATTTTTGTATTATTATCATTCACTTTTCTTTTTATCAGACCCTCATACCCTTTAGTTTTCTTGACTTGATTGTTCATTTCCAATATCTTAATCCAAGACCATTAAAAGTCATACCGACAATATCAAGAAAGTGCAAGTTGTTTAATCTTTCATTGCCTTTTGACTGAAAAAATGGGAATAAACAGAATATATTTCTTTACTGCGACTAAGATATCCAAATCTTTAAGATCTGTAACAAGGTACAGAGTACTGAGAATGGTGGATGTAGGGACCATAAGCTTCAGGGGATAAGTAGTATATTCTGTTGCATATGCTGCGAATGAAGCCGCATTTTTATTTACTTTCAATTCCCGTTTAGCTTCTGTTAAATTTCTGGAAATGCCAAAGCAAGCACCAATATAATTGTTTAATCTAAAATGCTCTTGTGACCATTTCAATACCATGTTATTTGAGTTTGCATTGCTGAGAGTTTATGGCAAATTGGAACTTTTAATTTTTCTAACTAATAAACTGATATGACGAGCCAATCCATTTTTAAGTAATCAAGATCTTGAAAAAAAGTCCAAACTTCCTCTCTATATAACATGATTAAAACATTAGGTTCAATAAATGGACGTGGGGAGAGGGTGAAGGTAACCATGTGGTCAACTATTAAATTTGAAGAAATTAAAAAAATAAATAAATAAATAAAAAGAAGATTTGGTGCAGAGAATAACTTACTTTTATAAGGATTTCTAATTGTTGTTGGGGGCGAAAAAAGTTTTCTTTCTAACAAATGAGATTTATATTGGGTTGGGGGTCTAAACTGAAACTCGACAATGGGCTTGATGCATAGCCTAGAGGCTATCAGTGAAAATTCAAAGAATTCACTGTGTTTTATGCCTTGGGCCTAGATTGAGACCGACAAGAGTGGCCTATAAGCAATCGCTACAGCAGACACGTTAGCATGGTTAAAAAACATGCCGTAAGAAATAGCCCAGTAGTAAAGTGTTTTGGCAGAAAATAGTCCAGCGGTAAAGTGTATTTGCAGTAAACTAGCTCAGCAATAAAATGTCCCAGCGGTAAAGTGAAATAAAACAGAATAAACCTCCAGCTGTTAGCTATTTCACAGATTAAGGAAAATATCTACATTATCAGACTCATCATCCATTAGCTCTGGAGAAGAGTCTTCCAATAAACAATATGAGGGAAAAATTCTATAGTAACAGTTACATTATAACCATCAATAATAAATGAATAAGTAAATGTCATGGGTTCCATTATAAAAAATAATGAGGAAAACTTAGTGTGAGATGAAGAGAGATAGAGAGAGAGAGATCCCAGCTAGCACAGTAGGATCATTATGGTGCCAAGGCATGCTCGTGGATATAGTATAGGTAGTGAGTAGAGAGTCATTTGTGAGTAGTATGAGTAATGAGTGAGAGTGTATAGTAAAGCAACTGGGGCTTTCTACCGGAGGTAGATAAGTGTTTATGAGTAGAGATATAAGGAGTGTTTATGAGCTAGAAGCTGGGGAACTTAGTTTCTAAGCTTGAAACTAAGAACTCAGTCACTTTTTTCAGAGCTTAAAGAAGGCTTAAATAGGGAGGTTAAGGAAGAGTTCTTTCTTCCTAGTCTATATCTTAGTGTGTTCCTCCCCCTGAAGCATTAATGGAGAGTTCCATTTATATCTGGATTTTTAAGGGGTAATTAGTAAATAACCTCTGCTAAATCTTTCTCAATCTTCTGAAAATTCTTAGAGAATCGTTCCTAGGATTTTAGCTAAGAGTGATAAGCTCAACTTTTAGAAAGTTCTTGCTGTTTTGGGAAATAATAGCAGAGATTCTGACTTAGCATTGAATGTTAATTAGCCTTAGCTGATAGGATTAAAGCATGCTTTAGGCTAATGATCTTGGTTATGCTGCTGCTAGAATCAGAGCTCCCTAGGGCAGATTGTATCACCTTAAGCCAAGTGTCAATCTTGGAGCCCTTGCTAAGAACTCTGCTGGAATCCCTTTGGTGCCCTTCAAACCACATTTCTCTAAGTTTTCCCATTTGAGGTTCATGTGCTTGGTCCATGAACTAGAGAATACACGTTTTTAGTACGGAAATGAATTGATTTCAAATTGTTTCAGGAGCTTTAATGGCCTGGTTATGGTTGCTCTTGGTTCTTAACTAGATAGGTTGGAGAAGAAAGAAGGGACAGCTAGCTGAAGCTTCCCAGCTTTCTGTCACGTCACTTTTAGCTTTCTGTCACATGAGAAATGATGGAATTTCAGTTTGTGAAGGAAGGGTTTAACCCCTGATGGACATGTGTCCTCTTCTGATTTGATTAGACAAGTTGGGACTTGATGGGAATGGGCTCCAGCTGTTTAGTTATGCTAAAATTTGGCTGGTCAGCTCACGTGATCTCCAACTGCTGGGATTTATGTGTGGGCTGGGCTAGCTCAGCTGGACTTTGTAGTTAAGCTTCTTTGGGCTTGGTTATCCCTACAAAATGAATAGTTTTGCCATGGGTGATGTACATGGACTTTTATAAATCTTGTAAGAGAAGTATTTCTTGAGGGATGAGTAATTACATTCCCCATGAGTGAGGGATTTAGTATATGCAAAACAAGTGTTAAAAATAATATTTGAGTTTTGTAAGTATGTGCCAAATTAGCATTTAGGCTTTATGAAATAGGTGCCAAATTAATATTTGGGTTTTGTAAAATAAGTGGCAAATTAGTATTTGGGCTTCGTAAAATAGGTGTCAAATTAGTATTTGGGCTTTGTAGGATTTTATAAAAATATTGCCGTGTAGCAACGGGTTTTTAGAGGTGTCATATCGTAACGAGTTTTAGAGATGCCGTAACGTAACGGGTTTTAGAGATGCCGTATCATAACAGGCTTTAGAGGGGGGTTTTGTTGGACTTTTTGGATTTTCCCTCAAGGTAAATGTTTTTGGGCTTTCTTGTAGAAATAGCATAATTTTGTGGCCCAATTTTGGTAGCAATATGGTGAGTATCTTTGTGAAATCCCAAGTTGGATAATATGTGGAATATAATGAGTAATATTTGTAAGAGGATCTAAGTCAATTTATGGGGCTTATATATGGAATATTTGTGAAAGCCCAATAACATGGAGAATATTTGGGTAATATATATGGGGAATATTTATGTGGGCTCAAAATAATTTATGGGCTTGTGTGGGTATTTTTGTGAGTGGGCTAATGAAATTAAGGCCCGAAAATTTATACCTCAACAATTGTCAAACCAAATTTCCTCGTGTTTATCATGACACTTAGGTCTTAGGTTTTTTTTCTTCCTAGAGAAGTGATGACTTTAGAATGACACCTCTTTGTAGAATTAGAAAGGCACTTATTTGAGGAATTAAGTATTATTGTGGGCATTATGTACTAGATTAAAAAATTTATTATTTTATTTTATTTTTTTACAGTTTCACCTACTATTATTATTTTAAAAAATGTTCACATCCATCACATGACACTTCCAAATTCAAATATACCAGGAATAAAAAATAATTACAATAACCTCTCTTAAGATTTGATGATATTATAATTATATTTTTATTTTATACGCAGTATTATAGAAATATAAACATTTTTTAAATGATATCATTTAAAATAATATCATTTACTTGTGGCTTATGCCAAAAAATATATTATCATGAAGAGGACATTTAGAAGCCAAAGATGAACTTGACACTTATAATTGTTACTCCAAGATTCTTCTTCTTTTTTTCTTTTTTTTCTTTTTTTAAAGTAAGGGATATATGTGGGATTTGAAAAATGTGATATTTGCATGATATCATTAAATGAATTAGTTGTTAACGTCTATTGAATTGTCATATCCCAACCAAACAAGTGGATAAATAATTGTAGCACCATCAAACCCCAGTAAAGACTGTAGTTTAAGGGTTAAAATTCTGTCTTTTTCTGTGTTGCTACAACAAGATTAGTGAAAATGATATTATTAATTTATAACAGATTAATGCAAAGTGCTTGTACATTGGACATTCCGCAACATTTTTAGTTCTAATTCTGGATTATTATCTGTGATGTAATGTTTCTTCTTGAACATTTAGTGGCACAACAATGCTACATAAAGGTAAATATAGAATGATATAGAAATGGGGGTAAGAAAAAAAAAAAGCAAAATGCAATTGTTCTTATATATATAAATATAAATCAATCAGTAGTTGAGAAGATCCTTAGTTTGAATGTGACCCTTGAAGAAACCTTGCCCGTTCATTACTTTTTTCCACAACAAAACGTTGAATTAATTTGCTCTCTTTTCATGTAATCGAAAAGACTTAAGCATCGGTGGTTGCTAGAGCATTTTAATGTCTACATAGCTTTTTGAAGGTGCTTTTTTTTTTCCCTCCAACTTGGTTAGATGTTTGAGAAGGGAGCTAATTAAGCTAGCTATCAGAAGCAAGAGGAGGTGTACCTAAAAGAGAGAAAAATAATGGGATTGGCCATTTGGGTTGGAAATGTTTAAGCTTTAAACACATCCTATGCAAAACCATTGGTGTGATATATATTTCGACTAAAATTATATTGGTACTAATTAACAAGTGGCCAGTACAAAGTGCTCTTGTACTTGAAGAAATTGTGAAAGTTGATCTAACACTTCTTTAGATGCAGTGCTTTTTACTTCAGCAAATTAATGGTACACTTACGGCCATTTACTTCTGTTAAAGTTACACCTTTTGAGCTTGTGTGGAAGCAACTCTGAAAAAAGTAAATCTTGTGATCAATCTTGTATGCTGACTACTTTCGGACATGATAATAACCTTTAAGAAATCAGTCTCATTCATGCTTGTCTTCTAACTTTTTTTTTCTAGTTCATTACCAACCTTAAAATATTTGGTTGACAAAGTGCTTTCTTGGGGTCATTGTTTATAGCTCTGATTTTACAAGACTTTGATAAAAATTCAATTATCTGGATACCGTATAGGACCAAAAGAGTTTCACCAAACACACTGAATCAAAGGCCACAATTAAAATTGCACCAAGACCAAGTTCTCTAATAAATTGGATTATCACTATTTTCAAATCCCTCGATGTTCACGTCATTTTGAGCTCATTTAGCACAATATTTGCACATAGTCTGAAAAAATAAATACATAGTAGATATTTTGATTTGATTTGATTGTCATATATATATATATATATATATATATATTTTTTTTTTTTTTGAAAAGGAACATAGATTGCATTGCAAAAGAAAAGGAAAATACAGAAAGAAGCCTGCTGTGCAGGACTTTTAGAGCAGTAAGTCTGCTTGTACAGTTGATTGTCATATATTCTAACAAAGCAAAACATTTGCAATATTCTTGATTTATTCTAATAAAGTAAAACATATGGTTACGCAGACAAAACCAAAATAATGCAACCATAAAATTGAATGAAAAAAGAATTAAAAAATAGGTATTTTAGGAGGAATAAAGTTTAGCTACAAAATTTGTTGTAACATTAGACTACAACATTACTCAATATATTTTTATTATAAGTAAATTTAGACAAATCTACCATTGGATTACATTTTCATCTTATATTCTCCATGCTTACAAAATTTCTAAAAAATTAAAGATTTATAGCTATGTCATCAATAAATTGTTTAAATTGCAAGTTTTTGTAGTTTAAAATTATACATAAAATATAATCTTATAGATCATATAGTAAACAATATTCAATTGACAAGAAATTTAACATGTGTATTAAAACCGTAAAGAACATATAATTTAATAGTTAGATTTTTAAAATATGTATTAATATTTATTTTATTGAGTAAAATTGTAGTTTTAGACTATAACCAATTTTGTAGTTAAATTTTGTCATTTTTGGAGTTAGCCCATCTAAGTTTGCTTGGAGTCGACACTAAGTAAGAGAAAACAAACTTTTAGGGATCAACACTTAGATTGGCTGGAATTCACACTAGGACATTGGAAAATTCAAAAAACAATATATTATTTAATTAATCAAACTGTAACTTGTCTTTGTATGAGTACAATACTATGCTTACATAGACTACTAAACCCTAAATTTAACTTAGTTTTTTTTTTTTATGAGAAGGAATTTTAACTTACTTAGGAAATCCTGATTCTAATTTCCTTAGAAAATCTCCATTATTGAATCACAAAAACAACCTTGATTCTATAAAAGAAAACAAAGTACTAATAAACCTAATTAATTACTATGATTAATTATGACCTAAAATAATATACCAATGAACTAATTATAATACAATAATAATTCATCCAAATTAAATAATAATAATAATAATAATAATAATAATAATAATACATCCAAATTAAATAAGATTGAATTAAAATAAATATTTCTTTGCGCCGCATCATATGGATTTTTTTTTTTTTTTTTTTTTTTTTGAGGATCGCATCATATGGATTCTTATTTATTGGTAATGTAAAACTTATGACTTGGAGAATGGTAACATAAACTTATGACATATATCATCCTTGATTAAAAAAAAATAATAAATAAAAATAAAAAATTGAGCTAGTGATTTAACACTTAGTTCCAAAAGGTTAACAAAACATTCTTAAGATCGTCATCTTCTCTTTTGCTCTTTTCTACAACTGAAGATTCCTTTTAATTTCACTGCCAAATAAGCCTGAAGTAATTGACCAAAATTGGGTGCTGACTGGTTCAGGCATAGAGAAAGGCTAAAATATTCTTTGAAATTGGCTTCCAGATGCAGTGGGTTATGAGGCCCATCCTCAACAAGTTGGCCAATCTATAATAATAAAAATAACATCATAATATAATATTAAGAAAGACAAAGCTAGCTAGCTAGCTAGTTCGGTGAGGTTTCTACCAAATGTATCATATTCTCAGTCTCCATCTAGTTTTGATTACATGTATGAGCTTTACCTACATAGGGAAGGAGAATATCCTATTCTCCTCCCACAAATCAGCTCCTGATACTATTTACATGATAGTGAAATTTTAGTCAGGTACCATAACACATTTAAAATTAAGATAATATTATAATAAACAGTATAATATAATATATGATGTGAGATGTCAAACAATCAAAATGGTACGGCTTTTTTATTTTTTATTAATCAGTATTTGTTTCAATAACAAAGTTATTATACTCAAATGAGATTCGATGTAGATGGTATATTTTGACTAGCAGCAGCCTGGTAATTAAGTACGATTATTGGCACCCCAAATAATGGGTCATTAATATTGATCCAAAGGTTGTTTTTCTTTTTTTATTATAACAAAAATCAACTATTCTGATTAATGGTGATCATCAACCTGTGCTTTTGAATTTATGCTGTTGATTAGAATTGAGATGACTTGTTTGAGGGGTTTTCTTGGGAATTTGGAAAAACTTCAGAAGATCTCTTATACTAATATTTCATTTCAAAGATCTGTATTTGACATATGACAAAGAATCTAACTTCCCAAGGTCTTTGGTAGAACTAACTAAGAAATTTGAATTCAAAGCTAATTTTGTCATATTTTTCTCTTTCTTATATAAAGTGGATACATAGCTCTAGTGAGTTTCCTATGAAAGTTGGTGTAGGTTGATCAGCATTAATTTTCAAAGTTTCTCATGTTCTGAGATATTTCTTCTCCCTTCTGAAGTCATAATGATATATACTCTACGTACCCACCCCCAATCTATTGGAGGACTACAATATATATAAATATCCTTCTCTACTATTCCTTTGTTATACCATGAAAGGTTATATGAAAATAAATAAAAATGTAAAGCTGAAAATACAGATAAGTACGTACCTATCTATTTCTATGTCAAATAGACGCAATGGATGGACGAAAATAAATTCCAAAGAGTCCCTATCTACAGAATATGGTATGTTACAAAAGGCCAAAGGAAAAATATACTATGTATAACTCTTAAGAGTACAAAACTACCCCGTATAAGATGAAGCTTTCTTAAGAGAAAAATAAAGAGGGAGAGAAGTGTACTTATAATCTCTAGCTTTTGTTTAGAAACCGAGTTGGAAAAATATCCAACAATAAAATACGTCTATCCAATCATCTTCTCTTGGTGTGCATCCATTTTCATAGCCCCCACCTCACCCATCACGTTATATACTACCAAACATATTAGTTATTTGTGCTCTCTCTCTCTCTTTCTCTCTCTCTCTGAGTTTGATATTGTGGGGGTGTTAAGTCGTTAATCTGAGGAGTTAAACTTGTCCGGGTGAACATGGGCAGAAAGTGCTCACATTGTGGAAACATAGGCCATAATTCAAGGACCTGCACTTACAGAGAGACTTTTGCTGGTGGTCTTAGGCTCTTTGGAGTGCAACTCGACTTATCATCATCTTCTTTTGCCTTGAAGAAAAGTTTTAGCGTGGATTGCTTGTATCAACCCTCATCCTCATCACCAACATCACCATCGTCTTCATTGTCCTCATCGAGAATTTCCATCGATGAAAATTCTGATAAAACAACCATTGGTTATCTCTCTGATGGTCTAACATGTCGACCCCAAGAGAGGAAGAAGGGTGAGTTTGGAATGAAAATTCATATCTTTTATGGTATTGTTTCAAATTTTTTCCACAGAACCAAAAGTATTCTTGCAAGAGTAAATTACATACTAATAACGGCAATACAAGGTGACATTTTTTTTTTTTTTTTTCATTCTTTTCAAGGACAAAATTTGCTCTTTTATTGCAATGATTTTTTTTCTTACTAAGGTGGGTGTCCAAAGCTTTTTAAGCACTCTGATTATTTCTTGGGTGTGTAGTCCCCTCCCACTTTTCAATGAAATTGTTTCAGCTTCTTACAAGAATCTTAAAGCAACCTATTCTTCACCAATTTGTTACTTTCTTTTTTGGCTTGGAAAGTTTTATATGAAACAAACTACCTAGGAGCAAAAAGATTTTGTTTTTCATTTTGTTGATGAATATAGGTGTCCTTGTGGTTGTATGTTTAGGAGTTCCATGGACAGAAGAGGAGCACAGAACATTTCTAATTGGGCTTGAGAAGCTAGGGAAGGGTGATTGGAGGGGCATCTCTAGAAACTATGTGACAACAAGAACCCCAACCCAAGTTGCGAGTCATGCTCAAAAGTATTTTCTTCGACAAGCAAGCCTTAACAAGAAGAAGAGACGTTCAAGTCTTTTCGACCTGGTATTATTTCCTTGATCTTTCTAGCTTATATATAGATTCTACTTGCATCATATGCTTATTGATTCACACCCTCTAGTGTCATTTATAAACTCGCGAATCAAAATTTTTCTTTCTTTCCTTTTGGGATGACAGGTTGGAAGCAGCAGCAAAATGTTAGGTCATCCTGCAAGTAGTACTAATTCCAAGCCAAGTGATGCAGTTCCTGCTGAATATTGCAAAACAAGTAGCTCTCAACATGATACTACTCTGCCACTGCTAGGCCATAGTTCCTCGCAACAAGATGCTAAATCAGATAACCAAGAAACCGAAGATCCTCAATTACCTTCAAGCAGTACGGCTAATGTGCCTGTTTGGTTATATGGATTGGTTGATTCCCAGCTCAAAACTTCACATGCAGCAAAACCCAGTTCCTCAAATGCATCACCTAATCTAGAGCTCACACTCGCAGCACCGAGGCCTTTGGAACAAAATAAATCATCCCCAGCTCCCCTTCTTTTTGGGCCTATTACTGTTACATGAACTTTCATGGACATAAACCCATAGAAATGTCACCCTTAAGCAGGAGAGCACTTTGTAACATGTTATTCACGGTATTACTAGTGTAGTTGGAATATCTTAATGGGAAATCTATCCCTTTTTTTTCTTTTTCTTTTTCTCTTATCTGAATAAATAGATCTATTTTGATATCAGTATGAAAGTAGTGAAAAATCCTTGCTATATATATCTGTTCTTCTCCATATGTGACTGCAACATCTGTGTCAGTGTTACTGTTAGTAATATGATGGGCTCGTGTTGTTTTTCTTTTTATTCTAGTTATGGAAAATGCGATATTAATTAGCATCTCATATATTGTAAATATAGTCTAGATATAGATATGGAACATTGTAGATAAACGTGGTTTACAGTGATTGCATACATCCCATCAATTATTTCAGGTCCAAATCATTAGTTTGGGATTATACCAAGGCATAGTAATAAAGGTAGAAAGAAATGGCATTTTCCACACCACCACGCACCACCTTGAGAGAACACTAAATTTTTTAATAATCAGTACCTAATCACTTTTGTGTCTTTTTTGGTTAGTCCATGTTAAACTACGGCTTAAGTTATTTTGAGAAAGTCACACAAGCTTTCACTTCCTTGCTAGTGCAAGCTGTCTCTTAACAGCGACATCTGTGGGGAAAGAAACAAAGTGACTCAAGAATAAAGGTTCTTTAACTTCTTCACTTTTAACAAAAAAATTAAATATAAAATTGTAGTGCTTCGGAGAATGTAGGGGAAGGGAATGGAGTGTGTTGGAATCTTACTACTTGTGGTTGGAATGTTTTTGTGATTTCAAAGTTCTTCATTTCTTCGATAGTTCCTAAAGTTTTCATTTGGTATATATACTTTATTTTCCTATTTTTCCCAAGAGTAAACAGTACAAAAGTACAACTATAATTAGAAAAAATGATACTTTATAAAGTAGTATACAAACTTGTAAATAAAAATGGACACTTAGTTCATAGCTTAAATTAACATTTTACATTCAATGTGTTCTCTCTTTACAAGATTTTTGGAAATTTATTTAGCATCAAAATTCAAATGGTCATAAAGGGATCATAATGTTCACCCAAATGTATGTGAGACAATCGTTAATGAACACAGCAACAGATGAGACTTGGAACCCTCTAATGGCTTTTTTGTAGCTTGAAACATAGCCAGTGTAATGAATCTGAGTCAAGGCCCAGTTTCTTGTGTCCTATTTTTCCTTTAAAGCAAATTACAAAAACAAAGATTGTGCAGCCAAACTTGAGAAAAGAAAGGCATACATGGGCAGCACAAACCTACACCCTATGGCTAAGTCTTGTAAACCCTTAGTCAATCCATTCACATTTTCCAGTGATAGAAATAGCATAATATGACAAAGATATTATTAAGGAATTTAATATATAGGATACATAGTACTCCATGATAAAAGAAATCACTCTCTGAGTCAAAAGTTGATATAATGCGAAAATGGGTCCCAAGTCCAGAATCTTGTAATGCTAATTCAAGATGTTATGCAGTCCACATTTATGGAAAAGACTAGGATTTAGAAATCAAACTTATAATGTAAAAGAATGACTGATGACTGGTACTAGCTAAGAGTCATGATTAAAGATTTTGACTACAACTTTTCTAATGTTTTCACAATTTGAATGCTTCAAAGGTTCGATCAATTCAACACAGTACATATTTCAAGTTTTTTTTTTTTTTTTTTTTTTTGGGGGGGTAGCCATTTCATAATTTTTCAGATTTCTTTTTCATGTTCCGTGGCCAAAATCTTGAACTGATGTAACTTTGATCCCCGCCCAAAACCCCACTTGGCCACTCTTTACATCAAGTTGTATTTTTGTACTACAATAACATTTAGAGCTAGCCAGAGGAATCCAAATACGATAACAAGACACAAAGTTAACTTTGTGACCATAAAACTGACACCTCTCTCTTAGCATCCTGACTGCTATTATGAAGATAAGGAAGAAATGAAGCTTGTCCACGAGCTGTGAAGACAACCCTACGTCACTATCTGGGCCTTTTCCTGTCTAGTACTAGTGGCATTCAGTTACTTTATTTTGCATTAAACCATTAGGAGGGTCTTGGGGAGAGTAGGATACTTCTCCAAATACTATTTTTCTCTCCCCTGAAAAAAACCTTCTCCAAATATCTTCACCCTAATTTTATTGTCTAATATGTGTTTTCCTAATTGCTTATTTTTTGAATCAATACGGCATATAATAATGAAAGTGTTGTATTTAATTTCTGCAAAACTCTTGTTGCGCCACCTCATCAACCACATCATTGTATTTTTTTTTTTAATCCTTTTTTTTTATTTTTTTTTTAGGTCCACATGTTTTAATGTTGTCAAACTATGTTAAATTATGTGTCTTTGTTCAGTTTTGATGTGTTTTAAAGTGGCAATTGAACATCAAATTGAAGACATGAAATTTGCTCAAGAACATCTCAAGAATAGTGCATTTCAGCATGTCTCAACACTAGGCTCGTGGATTGATTTAGCCTAGAAAAGTCTGGTTATTGTTTCCTCAATAGCAAAGTCAATAGCAGTCTTGATAGTAGGTCAATCAATTGAGTTTTGTGTTTTAGCAAAAAATCAGCAACACAAAAAAAAAAAAAAAAAAACTCAAAACTTGTTTGTTTCAAGCCTGATTCGAGATCCAATATTTGTTGCGGTATGCCATAAGCCATTCCTAGAGACTTTTTAGAGAGAGAGAAAATTATGTTTGTGTAGCTAGGGTTTGTGTAATCAATTTCTCTCCATTTCACCATATCAGAGAGTTTCAAGTAAATTTGAACATTAGATGATGAAGAAGCTGAAACCATAGAAGCTACCACATATTTGCTGCTGTAAAGAAAACCTTCAAGAGGTTCTTGGAGTCAGTCGAATGTTTTGGTTGTGATCATGGGTGTATCATTCGTGGAGGCAATTCATATGATTAAAGAGTTTAGAGGTTTTGGTGCAATGAATTTTTTTTTTTTTTTTTTTAGTTTTTCTACAAGCTGTAAAGTCCAGGTTTCCTTCCTAAAGTTAGGAATGGTGAGACGGGGAATATGAAGAGATACCTTTAAGCCATATTAATTAGTCCAACTCTCAGGTTTTACTTGGATTTTAATAACTTCTCTTATCATAGTTGTTAAGTTGTGAATTTCCATAGTTGTTTTTGTTGGTTTTATCTTGTGCCAAATTTATTGTAATTTATGCATTTCTTTCCTTATATTTTGTAGGATTTTATTGTACTTGGATTGAGGTGTTTTATTTATTTTTAAATTCTCCATCACAAATCCCCTCTCTCCCTCTTATAACTTTAGCTATGTGAAAATTGTAAATCATAATATATCATCTTCAATAAATTTCAGAAAATAAATTATAAATAATATCACATTACAAAATTATAAATGTGGCCTACCAAGATAAGCTCAAAAAGCCTTTTTGGAGCTTACCAAACTCGTTGGATTAGTTTTTTTTTTTTTTTTTAAACATAATTGTTTATGCAAGACTTTTTAAAACCTAGTTTTCTACTAGAACTATATTTTTAATAATTTTCAATAAATAAAAATTTGAGCAAAAAACTAATTATTAGTTAGTTTACCATTGTCCGTTTGAAAATTATTTATTTTTAGAAGATTTTTATATAGTATTTATTAAAATATAGGGTTTTTATAACTTTTATGTTAAATGTATTACAAAAAGCTAAAAACTAATTTATTTCAAAAAAAATTAAAAATTAAATTATTTGAGGGAAAAAAATTAATACAAAAAAAAAAAAAAAAAAAAACCAAAACAAAACTTTTTTCAACAATTACCAAACCCACACTTCCCTCAAACCATAAGGTGATATAGGAAGTAGGAAATTTGACGTTTGAGTAAGAAAAGCTAGTGGATAATACCACACAAGATGGAACAAATATCTTGGAATTTTACGCTTTTGTAGAATCCATATCTAGCTTCCATAGATCTCTATTTTGTGAGCTTTGTCTGCTTGAATGCATACGATTTGTCCACTTATGGTCACTTTTAAGAAACAGTGACCCTTCAACCTACATTGTCTGTCTTCTTTCCTAGCTGTAGCTATCAGCTGAGGTGTCATATTATTTGGATCTTTTTTCTCAAGCAATCTGTATATCCTCTTTAGTGTTCACATGAATTTTGTGGAGGATAAAACTTTGTTCCTTTTAAGGAGATGGATATCAGATCAGATTTATCCTTTTCCATTAAATTCGTCTTCATGGTTATCACTTATCAGCATCAAAGTCATTCTTTTTTTTTTTGTGTTTTTTTGGCTTTCTTTATGGGTCCAGTGAACTCCATGGAAAGAAAAAATAACTGAATTTTATAATTGATTTAACTTGTTACGTATAAAATATGATAAATTGGTGTTGATCAGATAAATAAATTACTCAGTTCTGGTAATAGCTTAACTAACATTTTATTGCAGCTCAAAGTGTGAAAAAAAAAAATCTATATATTCGTGGAGAGTCCTGCTATGTTAATGGTTAAACGTGTACTAAAGAGAACATAAGGAAGCAAGAATGATTAGTCACTAAAAGTTTGTTTGGATGAGATGAATAGGAGAGAATATAATGAAAAGAAAAAAAAAATTAAAGTTTGATTTTTTTTTTTTTAATAGGAGGGAATGGAATGGTCATTCTTTTTTCTTATAAGTTCATATTTCAACGTCTTCAAATTAATTGAGAGGAATAGAATATGTTTTATTGATTTTTTTATTGAAGTCCCCAAAATATCCTTAGTTTTATTTGAAATTCCTATACCATATTTTTATTAAAACTCTTTCCATTCCTTATAAAGCAACACCCAAGCAAGCTTACTTTTTTGTTAGTGTTAATAAATTGATAGCTACAACTGGAGTCAAAGGAATTTAAACACTAGATATTTGCGTTAGAAATACTAAGATGTGCTAACTAGTTGAGCTAGCACATTTTAATATTTCTATTCCATCATTTCTTTTCAAACAAAAATAAGATCAATATTAGTAAGTTCTAGTTAGCTCAATTAGTAAAATTTATTATCGTCGAACACGAGATCTGGAGTTTGATCCCCACCTACACCAAAAATTTGATATCTTAGTATGATTATAAAGAGCAATTATTAGGAGCAAAAATCATAGATTGAAACTATTTAAAAAAAAAATTAAAGATCAATATTTAATTCCATTATATTCCTCTCTATCTTATCCATTCAATTCCTTTTCTATATAAACTCTCAAATATGGTGCAAGACTTATGTCCACAACATTAAAAGCTAAAGTGTTACATATTTTATAGGAAAAATTTAACAAATGCCCTAAATGCATTGGTTTAAGAAATTTTTTTATGGCAAAAGAAAAAAAACAACTTTTTTTTTTTACAACTTTTTATATTTTTTTTATAAAAGTGGTATTAAAACTTTCTTAAATAATCCATTAACAAATGCCCTAAAAATACCTGTTAATAAAATCTTATTTTATATACTTTATTGATAACATGTTACAAGAAAACTCATATTTATAATAGGTTTTACGGAACTTGAAGATATATCAGCCTCTTTTTTTTCTTGAGTTGAAGATATGTCAGCTTTAAATGTATTACATGTACATGTTGACTTTGAATTTCATATCACTAAAACTGATTGCACTAATCCCTTGATTTACTACAAGCAATCAATTCATTGATTTATCTTCTTTTTTTTTTTTTTTCTGGTAAACAATTCACTGATTTATCTTCAATATGTGGAAACTGTCATACTTCCCTTTCCAACGCTCTCCTCTAAGGTTGTGGATAAATCCGTCATTGATAAATGGACAAAATTTTAAAGTTAAACACCTTTTTATAATGACCAATAACATACAAACATTATTATTATTTTCAAGTATAATTAAATCAACAGAGCTATGTTTGAATTTAATTAGAGAACATAATACATAAGCTTTACCTTGATGAAGTGCACTGCTTGAAAAGGAAAATAACCCCCTTCATTTCAAATGGATTCATTGAAAGATTAAGATTAAATATTAAAATAAGCTAAGTCTAAAACTTGAAATTATGACTTTCAAAACTTTGGTAGTTCCTTTTTTGGAGTACGAGAAAATTAACCAATAAAGATGAAACTTGGTATGACCTATTATGGTACTTCAAGGACACATAAAAGAACGCCACCATTAAAATGGCAATCCCCTCTCAATGAGAAATCTGCCAAAAAAATAATTAGGGATGACAGTTGTAGCCTAATCCGTGGATACCCAGTCCAGCCCGACCCTAATGAGTTGGATTTTACCCGGCCTGATAAAGAATAGGGTCGGGTTTGAGTTTTTAAAAAACAAACCCGAAGCGGGTTCGGGTCGAGTCTGGGTTTTTTGTAAAACCTAGCCCGAACCTAGACCCGACCTGACCCGGTTACAAGTTAATAAAATTACAAAAAAAACCCTACTATATATATATATATATATATATACACTTATAAACCTTAAAACTAATCCTCTCATTTCACAACACACACTCACCAGCCTCCAACCGCCCACTCTTCTCTCCCACTCTCACTCACTCTCAATCTCAAGCCCAAGCTATCACCACCCTGCCTCAAGCACTCTCTCAACCGATCAAGCACCACGCAACCAGTAACTCACCTAAGCCACCACAGCCAAAACCAAGCCAAGAAAACAAGATCCTCGCCGACAAGCCCAGCCACAATCAACAAATCAAGCTCGCCCATTGCAAATCCACCGTGAACCACGCCTCACACGTTATAGATCCACAATTTGTGTGGTTTGGGTTTTTTTTTCTTTTCATGATTTTGTGAGCAAAATTTGTTGGTTTTTTTGGTGTTTTGTTGCTGAGATTTTCAAATTTGCTCATTTTATTTATGGGTTTGCAAAATTTATGGGATTTGTTGGATTTTTTGTACAGATTAGTTTGTTAGATCTTGGCATCCGTTTGGATGGCAAGAAAATGCTGTGATTGCCAAGAAAATTACATGTATATTCTGTGAATGTGATTTTGGGTTTGTACTAATTTCTAGGTTTATGATTTTGGTTCGGGGCCCGCAGGCCCCGTGGAGCCCGACGGGCCAGGTTTGGGTGCAACAAAAAAAACCCGTTTATTAAATGGGCCGGGTTCGGGTAATGGGTACAGGCCTGCGGGTCAGGTCCGAGTATAAAGAAACCCAACCCGTTGCCATTCCTAAAAATAATCCTCGAATGAAGATATCATATAATACTGAGGTGCCAAAAATCCTATGCTATGAAAAAAGGTACTAGAGTGTACAAGAAAACTAGCCAACAAAGAAAAACTTACCTATGAACTAACTTTGGTACTTCAAAGACCTATGAAGCACCAATGCGGTTGGGCGGGTGCTGCACCGGAGTCCGACACAGCCCAACGCAAGGTGCAGCGTCTGACACCGCTGCCCGTACATCAATGCCGCATCTGAGTCTTTTTTTTTTTTTTTTGGATTCACGCCAACTTAGCTTTGATTTGCGCTAACTCAACTTCGATTCATGCCAAACCAGGCCGATTCGGCCAGAATCGGGTCGTATCGGCCAGCGGCCGAAACTGACCGAAACGGCCGAAACAGATTGAAATCGGCCTTGAATCATGCTGGAACAGTCGAAATCGGCATTGAATGAGGCCCAAACATCTTAAATCTGTCATTCCTTAATTTTATTCTGAATATTTGTTACTTCTTTTGTGTTTTCTTTTTTGTTTTGTGTTTCTTGTCTTCTTCTTTCTTTGTTTTGTGAGCCAAGGCTATAGTAATGTGTTTTTTAAGAATATTTTAATTGTAAAAATATATAGAAAATATAAATAAAAATATTTTTAATGATTTTTTAATCGACGCACTTGCACCCTACTTTTTCAAAATTTGTCGAGTCTCGCACCTGCACTTGCACCCGAATCTAGAAACGTACCCATGCTTCATAGTCAAAGACACAAAAATAACAACGCCATTAAAATGGCAACCTCCCCTTAATGAGAAATAGCGAATTGTATCATTAACCATTTTTCTAACACTAGTAATGTAATGTTTAGTCTTCAAATAAAAGGCATGAATCAGAACCCGAAGATATCTTATTATCTTTGACATACGAAGATAATTGACTAAACAAAAATGGCTGATTATTCCAGCTTCTTAATGGTCCAAACAATAAAAATTCACAATCTCTCCCTCTCAACCTAAAGAAGATTGACTTAAAATTTAAAAAAGAAAAAAGAAAAAAAAAAGATTGACCTTTTAATTTTTTATCATTATATATAGTTGAGTAGCTAGTTTCTAGCTCATTAGTTTATAGCATCAGTTTTGTTGTTAAAGTTGAAATCTGTATATTTTCTCGGATGAGTTTATAATTATGCAGATGTGTTCTTCTTGTAAATATAGTTTATACCTGCTGACTTTTGAGAAAACAAAGAGTAAATATGGATGTTAGCCTTTTTTTATTTTATTATTTTTTTTTTCCCACAATCGAAAAATCATGTTGCCGACGGATGCAAATGATCTTTTAGGTCAAACCTGTCATGTCTACGTCAAAAATTAATGGGATAACAAAATAATTTCAGATTACAATTATGAGGTCCCTACTAAGTACATTGCCAACAGAAAAAACCTACATGTTATCATTTCTTAAAAGATAGGATCCTATGTTTAATACTACTAATCAGAGAATGATCTTCATGTCAAAGTTTTTTAGCATAATAAATAAGGGTCCGGTTAATTATCTATTTTGAGAAAGTTTTTTTTATAGAGAATTGAAAAAAAAAATTTAAAACAATTAATTACTTTATAATTTTCTTATGAAATTTTTTTTAAAATAATTTACTAATGTATGCCCTAGAAGCAATAAAACCCTAATAATAAATTTGAAGGCTTGGCTATTAAAGTGCAAAGTTTACGGAGCCTACATGATCTTTTATGCTAATAGTTGTAAGACAAAAGTTTAAATGACAAAACTTGGCAACAAATTTAGTTGTAGTCGAATGTTACAACTCTACTAATATCTTTTTATTAAATGTGAATTTTGATTTATTATTGAATTAAATTCTCTTCTTATATCCTTCATGTTTGCAAAGTTTTTAGAAAATTAAAAACCAATAGTTATGTCATCAATTAAATATTTAACTTTCAATTTTTTATAGTCTAAAATCATGCATTAAAAATTAAAAAAACATGAGAAAATATATAGTATATAACAAAATTTGACATGTGTGTTAAAAATATAAAAAAATATACAATTCAACAGTTTAATTTTCAAAATATAAAATTATGTTAATTTTATTAATGAGAGTTGTAGCTTTAAGCTACAACTAAGGATGTAGTGAAATTTTGTCCCATTTAAACATTTCAAGCTTTCTAACTGCTATTAAAATTGTGCAATAAAGGTAGACACTCGTCCACTGGCAATAAGAATCATACCCTCAGCTGGAGGGCACTTCAAGCCATCCACTGATCCAAGTACTCTTGTAACTCTTCTAGTTGGGGAACTTTAATAGGAGAGAGGAGCATCGTGCTTGGTGGTTGTGACTTGTGTGTCCTCTCAAGCTCTCCACTTTTATTTTTATTTTCATTCTTCCCTTTCCCAAACAACAACCACAACAAGCCATAGATACTAAAATTTTGGAGATATTTACGAATTCTCAACAAATTAGTTAGAGTCCGCTGCATGTATTTTTTTTTTTTCCAATCTATTTTATTTAAAATTATATCTACTCTTATTATTTATAAGGTATTTTTAATTATTCCTACTAATATTATTTTGGGTATCCCTCTACTTTTTTCTTTTTTTTCTCCCTTTGTCCTAAGCGTATCTTAAATTTTTTTGCTTGACTTCTAAGATATGAACCTTACAAGACCTACATGCTTTTCTATGATCTTTAATAAATAAATAATTGTGAGACTACTAATTAAAGTGTTAAAAATCTAGTGTGTAGATTGTGATATGGGAACCGATGGAAGTAGGTTTGTATTTAAATAGTCTTGTTCCACGTAAAAAGTTGATGTACAAAGTTTTGAATAGTATATAAAGTAGCATAAACACCTACAAACTAATTAGCAACCCATGAGAAAATTTAACAAAATATTATTTTCTCTTTGTTTCATTTTTGTTTCTACATAAGGAAGTTAATAATTTTGTTTATTAATAATAAACTTTTATTATTATCATATTTTTATATTGAACTATATATTATATCATTTAAAGAAAATATAATATATAACAAGATTCAAGTGGATAGTATAAATATAGAGGAGTTTATAGGAAATCCGTTTAGAATTAAAATTATATATATATATATATATATATATAATGTGAAAATATGTAGGCTTTCAAAATCTTATATAAAAACAATAGTAGAAGTCAACAAAATTATAAGTTTTTTATTTTCATATAGTATAAATAAATTAATAATAAAGTAAAAGAAAATTTAAAATTTTTGTTTGCAGTTACTAGCTTTGTTGTATCTTATAGATGAATTTCTCTGAACTTGACAACCATTTTTTTTTAGTAGGGACCAATTATCACCTTAAAAATAGTATATATAATACATGCCTCAAAGCCGCATTATTTTTTCTTATCATTGTTTCCTATTCTTTTTCCTAAAAAAAAGTTGAACATGTCAAACTTCTAACTATTATCAGACTGATGGAAAGAAGAATGAGTAAACTTCTCCCCTAGTAAATTAGTAATGAGAATTGAGAAATACGACGTCAGCTTAAGATAGTTCCAAATTATCTAAATTCTAAATACTCCATTGTAATCTAGTTGGAGAACTTTTTGAGCGTAGAAGGGGACCATTCTTGTTGATATCTCCCCTCTCCTCACCTCCCTTGCTTTCAAACATATTCTAAATTTTTAGACTTAACCAACTAATTTACATGATCTTGTATGATTCAAGGCTAAATATAAGACAAAAGGTGAACATGTCAAACTTATCTCAAATTTCCATTTCGACTTAGTTTACCTATTTGGGTTTTGTGTGTGTGTGTGTGTTTTTTTTTTTTTTTTTTTGTGTGTGTAAAGAAAGTATATTCATTTTCAAAGAAATAATTATTATGTTTTGTTTTGCAATGAATAGGATATATATATATATATATATATATATATATATATATATATGAAGGTTTATAAATGAATAGTACAATAAAGAGTTTGGTGGTCTCGTTTCAAGAGTTCTCTTAAGAGAAGGGAAGACTTATAGAAGAAGAGTTTCTCTTAATAGAGGAGAAGACTTTTAGAAGAAGAGTAATTTAATAGCACTTTGGTGGTTGAAAGGATAGCCATGATAAGAATAATGTAAGAGATATTAAACGTTATAATACTTACTGAATATATAGTGGATTTGATATTCCTCTCTTTTCGTGGAGATGAGTTGTTTGCCAAGTGAAGTAAATTCTTGTGTTCTCTTATTGAATGTGCTAAATTGGTAATTTATTTATTTTCTCTATTTTTATTGCTTTCAATCTTTGATTATTATTTACCAACACAAACTACATATAATGGTGAAATAAAGAACTAGGAAGTTTGTCCACTAGCAATAAATAATCAGACCCTCAGCTCCCGCGGGGAAGCTCAAGCCATCCAATTCCTCCATTGTAATCTTACTGGAGGAGCTTTTTGAGCCAGCAAGGGGACCATTCTTGGTGGTTGAGACATGAGTCTCCTCTCCTTTACTCTCTCTCATCTCAAGTATATATATATATATATATATATACACCCTAAATTGTAGGTTTGGCTATTAGAGTACGAGAGCCTACATGATCTTGTATGATAAAAGTTAAATATGAGGAAAAAAAAAAAAAGGTCGAACATTTCAAACTTTACAACTACTATTAAATGGTTCTTCTGTCTCATCTCCTTACTATTAAAACATATACCTTTGTAGGTTTGGCTATTAGAGTACGAGCCTTACAGAGCCTATACGATCTTGCATGATAAAAGTTCATTATTATGGGGCAAAGTTGAGCATGTCAAACTTTCTAACTACTATTCAAATAGTTTGGGAAAAACAATAATAATAAGGAAGGAAGCTTGTCCTCTAGCAGTAAGAAACAAAGCCTTCAAAGTTCAGCCATCCAATTACTCCATTGTAGTCTAGTACTTGGGGAACTTTTAAACCAGAAGGGGACCATTCTTGGTGGCTGTGGGCATATTGTGTACCTTTTTGTTTAAATCAATTTTTCATTATTGGACCCAAAAACAAACAAGAACATGATCAATTTCAGCACCAGTTCCATGGCTCATTTTTGTTTTCATGCCATTTACCCACACTGACAAGAATAGCTGAATAGGCTTGTCAAACATGTCTTCAATTATCAATTATCACAGGTAAATGGGGAAGAATCATATATATATTTCAAAGTAAAAATGCACCTAGGTGAAAAAAATAGTCAGTCAAAACAAAATAGATGGTTATAATTTTTTTTTTTTTTTTTGCTTGGCCCCTTTATTTTCTACCAAAATAAATACAAGTGCTTGAGAATATTTTGCTTTTTTAAGATTTTGGTGTCCTTTGAATTACACAGTACGTCAACTTTAACCATCAATGAGAAGCCAGTCCACCTTTTACTCAACCACCGCATGTTTTGTTTCACATTCACCTTAAATGCACATGTTTTCATTGTTCTTGATTTTTATCTTTAAAGATATATATATACAATTTTCAATTCAGCCAAAAGAACCGAGATTGTGACATATTTTCACGTCATTTCCTGGTTTCCATGTTAACAAATGCTAACTGAGACTGAGTACCTTAAATGATTATAGAGGGAAAGAAATCATCTACATACTAATTACTAATTTTTAATTTTTTATCCTGTCTTTTTCTAGGTTAATCAATCCACTTCATTCAAATAAATAGAAACCTATTTCTAAAATATAAAAATAAAAAAAAAAAACTTTTGTGCTCTTTAAAGTGCAGTTCATCAAATTATTAGTTCTACATGTTGAATTTGTCAAATTACTCGACAGTTCATTATATTGTATCTTCACATGAAAGACATGATTTACTTATCAAAAAAAGCAAGTGACACTTCGTAATATATTGATTAAGCAAAAATACCAAACTCATATATAGTAAATTACCTTATTTTAATGTGAAATGGAACTGTATATGATCATGACGGCTCATTTTACAACTCTTTTGATCAATTAATTAACTTTTCCTTTTCTATAACATCATAAACCTTGCTTTATACTCCATAATAGTAAATAATAATGTGATGTTTCTGATAGCATGGACTTGACCTAAAGTTTACTTTTTTTTTGTTTGTTTGTTTATGATCTAACTTGATTAACTTGCATCAAACGACATTCGGGAATTTCCATATGGAGGTGATAAATAGGCAATCCCCATTACATTTTCAGTAAAGAAAGAAGGATTGACTTTATGTATCTATATTTTGCAAGCATGGCCTTTCTAGAAAACTCTCAAATGGACTTTATAGGTTGCTCTTTTTCATATTTTCTGCATCACGTCGATCGTTCAGTTCAAGTTGCCAATATTTAGCAGCACATTTACAATATTTAAGAATTACTTTTGACCTTGACATCGCAGATGGGAGATGACTTTCTTTCTCGTTCAATTTTTCTTTAATTTCATATCAACAACCTCTTGTCACTTTCATTAATGTTTTTTTTTTTTTTTTTTTTTTTTAAATTTTTTTTTTATGGGGGAAAAAATGTGAAAGATTGTAAAAAAATTCTGAATGTTTATAAGATTCAGGGAGGATCCTTTTCATCTGTCCAATTTGATGGGAGCTACTAAAAATTTTATATTTTTCTAGAGGATTTGTTGAGCTGGGCCATTCTTAAAAATTAAAATTTCAGTTGTGATACATGCATCAGTTATGAGCGGTCCATATGTGTTCCAAGTCAATTAAAAGTAGGAAAAACAAGAAGACTATCCAAACTAATGATTTTTTTTTAATTAAAATTATTTTAAAAAAAAAAAGAAAAAAAAAAGATAAAGTATCCCTAATGTTTTATCTCACAAACTAATGATTTAAGCAGATATTGTTGTTTTTCAAATCCTCTCAGTTTCCATTTATCGAAAGTCAAATTAGTATATTCCTTGAGCAAAAATAACATGCATGTTTTAGTTGATAAGTAATATGATGATTACATTTAAAGAAAGAGAAATTGAAAGAAACATTAGTTTAAGTATTATTCGTTTTCATGTATAACATCTCGTTTGTTGCGAGGGATCCCCCACTCATTTTGCAGTACAGAGAATTTATCCAAGGCATGCCTGCTTGTTGCTTCTATTTTATTAGTACTAGAGCGTTGAACTTTTTTTCTTTTTCTTTTTTTAACATTCGGATATATTGGATATTAATCAATTTGAAAGGTCAGAGATTGTTTAATAAAATTCCATCGACAAGATCCTTCACTACCGATATCGGGTCACTGTCAAGTGACTGAAAATTTGTGAGAATCACTTAAAAATTCAGGTTGCATGTGGTCTAATGCAAAAGGAGACAACATGACGTTGACATATGTTATCTCCCTTTTGCTTTGTTTCCCTTTCAGCTAATTCATAATCGATCCTCAATTCTCATCAAGTCAATGGTCCCTTATTCTACGAGGTTCCAGCAGTAAAGGCCACAGGCAGAAAGATTCAGTTTTTGATAGCTTATTCTTTGGCTTTAGTGACTGGGAACTTCCAATTGTGAAGCACTGCATTAAATGATTCTATGTCCTGACAAAAATTGAGGATTTAAAAAACAAAATTTCAGATTACAGTGGTGTCATTAAATGAAGAAAAAAAGAATTGATGCATCTGTGAGACTATAATGGCATTGATTTCTGACTTATACACAAAATCAATACAATAGAACAAAGCATATGACAATCAGCTAAAAGAAAACGGTGAAATGAAATTACATTACAAAATGAACACTAATTTACAGAATATAGTAGGCCATCCAGCAGGATAATGTGATGGGCCTAAATCAAACTAGAATATGTCAGCATGCGGATTGCATATCTTCGGCACCGTCTGTTTTGTCGCAGTTTGCCAATTGTGGCCATTCTCGCCTGGTCGGAAATGCTATCAAAAGTAGGGCAAACTTTGCACTAGAAAAAAGCACTGCTCACTTAGTCAACCTCCTTTTGCACGCTTAAGCACCTGTCCTCCAGAGTATAAGAAGACCATCAGGTAAATGCTGAAAATTGCATTTTTCTGATTCATGTTTTTATTTAACATCATGAATCATGAGAGCCTTGGACCTTCACAGTAATACGCTTAGCACTCTCTGCATGAAGGCTATCCCCTTTAAATCCAATCTGGGAGGAGAAATTATATTCAAGATACCTCCAAACAAATTTTGCACCTTTGATGTGGTAAATAATTAGGGCGTACAAGAATATCTCCAAAAGCAGAAAATTACCTCACTTGAACTATCTGGAGAGAACCACCGCGTCAACACCCCAAGGTGTACAACAGCAGGAATTAGCTTGAACAGCAATGGTGTAGTCACCTGCAATATCGTATTGGTTCAAATCATAATGTTTGGTTGATTCAGCACATGACACTCAACCAATAATAACTCAATATAACATAAACACCAAAAACCGATTAGTATCTTGATCTGATGATAAAGAGCTATCATTAGCAATAGACGCCATAGGTTGAAACTCTCTAAAAAAAAAAAAAAAAACATAAAACACTACTACATCAAAACTGGCTATTATCACCTCATCCTCCATAGTTCTATTTGCATTTATTCTTTTTCAGAACTTGTTTCAGGCGCATATCAACAAATCCCAAGGTGCACGGCATAATATTTTTAAAGTTTAATTATCAATTCCCAACCAACCATAGGATGGTTATAATTGAGTTGTTCCCAGATTTTTTTTTTTTTTTTTTTTTTTTTTGGGGGGGGGGGGGGGGGGGGGGAGGGGGGGTTGGTGGGGGGGCGCGGTAGGTAGAGGTTTTGAGGGGATTCAACCCTCAGACTTACCCCATAACTGGAAGTGGATGAGCCAGTGGGCACAAAGTCCATTGGCGAGTTGTTCCCAGAATTTTTTGGCATATAAAAGAATTTCTTTAATTAAATTGCCTGAACAAATTGGTATGCTAGGGGCTACTGGTACACTGCAATGAGTAAATATTATCACAACAAATATACTATAGAAAGATTTCTAAAGATGCATTTCATACTTTGTCACTTGCAACATGTATTAAAATGGCTTACATACCAGACTGAGAGCTGTTGTACCAAGCAGCAGTAAATACAAGTTGCCCTGCAGCAGAAATAAAGCATAAGCTGCAAGATCAACTGATCAAAATACAGTGCTGGAAAGATAGGTTTGCACTTAGCATTATAATTAACTGTTTGGAAAGTCGTAAAATTGCTTGGAGTTTCATTTCCTTTAAGCAAGTGAGCACATATTTTGCTCCATTTGGTTCTTTAGCTTAGAAAAGAAACCCAAATGATTCTTAAATTGGAAGCTGATTGAACGAAAATCCACCAAACCAATCTAATACGACTGATTAGCCTAATTTAAATAAGGTCTTCCAATTTTGGAAAAGAAGAAAACATAAAACAAACAACTGAAAAGCTTCTACAGCTCTACTTCCCATTTTCCTCACACCTCTCTCATGAAAGTAGCTAACATTTCTTGGGAAGATGGCTTTCTAAATTACCATGGATAGGCATGCTTACAATTTAAAACACTCACCTCAATTAGATGAAGATTTGAAGCACGGCTTAGAAGAACAAAGGAAAATTCCCCAATTTGCGCAAGAGACATTCCGACCTACGCATGTGGAATAACCTAAGGCTCCTCTGTCAATAAAATGTATGACATAGACAAAATGCAGATATTACTGTGCTAGCAGTTCAGTGAATCTTACAAGAATCGAAGTCTTGTTACTGTATCTAAATCCCTTGACAACAGTCGCAACCACAAATGTTTTTAGAACGATCACCAATATAACAGTTGCTAGTAAAATATCAACATGGTTCCAAAGGAAATGAACATGTATTAACATCCCAATGCTGGCAAGAAAAAGAGCAGCAAAGAAATTGCGAATAGGTTCAACCTAAAGGACAATAAACCCCATATAAGAGTAGATAAAACAAAAGGTCATCAAGCATCTTGCAAGTCCAGAAAAAAATACACAAAAGAAAGTGCCCTACTTGTTCAAGTGTATGTTGTGCAAGATCAGTTGTTGATATCATAACTCCAGCGGCAAAGGAACCAAGTTCAAGGCTTAAACCCAGCTTATCACTACACTGAAATGACACAAAAATCCAAGTTAAAAACGTACTTGTAGACATGCACACATAGATAGATATGGAGAGGGATGGCAGGGAAGGAATGTGATTATGCGAGTGCATGCATGTTTGTTTGTTTGTATATCACTGTCAGAGGATTTTTGCAGGTGGCGAGGAACTGGATAGCATCACACAACTACAAAGGGACAAATAAAAACTTTTTTGATCTGTAATTAATGCTCCCCACCGGTTGCATTTCATTTGGATCCTGCAACGGTTCCACCACAACTGCAATAGACTTGCCTTTCAAATCTGGCAACAACAGTCCCTTCACCACCTGACCCAGTCCTCTCCAACCCCAGAATTGATGGCCTTCAGGTATTATCACAGATCCTTTGTTTCTCGGTGCTCGTGATTGCGATGTACTGACCCCAATAATTCTTGTGCTTTTGCAAGACAAATACCTTCCCCACTTCCCGAAAGGATCAAATGATCTTATGTTCCAGCGGCAGTTTGAGAATTTCGTCTAAAACAGAACTGAACCATTGTGCACCATCCTTACCCAAGATGATGTTAAACATGCTATACCTTCCCCATTCAATGACCTGTAGACTAAGTTTTCTCCCACTCTATGTTAAAATAAATTCAAAAGATTTCAATTCTCTGTGGAAGAATCGCCTTCACCCCATGAGTCTCACCCCATGAGTCTCAATTTTGTGGCTAATTCAAGGTAGCCAGGCTTCCTTCACTCTAACTTTTGAGTGTGTTTAACTCGCCAATTAAAATGAATAAATAAATAAAAGTTACTATTCTTAGAGACAGAAACCATGGTTGCACATGAGTCTCAATCTCTGCCAGACAATTCACTGAATTGTTCAGACTGACAAAGTAAATACTTCTATGTTTCATACTATGTGTAAGTAACTTTAGAAGCAGAGTGAAGAGAGATGTCTCCCTTAATCAAGTTGTGCATATCATGATATGTAAAGAATATGCCAGTATATAATGCAAGAAGTAAGACTGAAGAAATAGACAAACCCAAGCAACAAGTAAGCAAAATGCCACCGATGCCAATTGATAGAGTTCATTAGTCTGCAAAACAAAAAGTTGAGTCAACATAATGAATAACCATAAAATGTAGCAAAAATTAAAAGATATATCTGGAGTTCTGGACCTGAGATGAGAGGCTCATCATGAGCTTTAGAAACCATGGTACGCATGTGCGAGAAAATATTGACAAAATGGCCAAAAATGTAATTAGAACCACCAACCTGAATTACAAAATTAGTAAGTGATAAGGAACATGGGCAAGAGAAAATAGCTTGCAATACTTGTACTTTAGCAACAAGAGAAAAAAAAATTTTAATTAAAAAAATTATAATAATAAATTAATTAATTAAACAAAAACAAAAACAAAAACACAAACAAAAACCTTGCAATATTTGCACGGTCACAACTAAAGAAAAATGAAAACCTAAGGCTTGCCTAGAAAAGCCATGGACATCAACTGTGCTATTTTTAATGGGCATTTTACAAGTACACCTAAAGAAAAATAAAAGTACCTACATCAATAGTAGAACTAAAAGAATATATTATTTTCTCTTACATGGGTATATGGCAAAGTGTGTATCCTAAAAACTGTTTTGTTATTTCTAAAACAAAATAAATAATCGCCATTCCCTGCAGTATACAATGTATATTATGTAGAGCACAAGATTAATATCTTGTTTCAATATATGCCATAGTTTCTTAAGCAAAAAATCCTTGTAAACTATAAATTCAAAATGCATCGGCATTTTAGAAAATAGAAAATAAGCTAGGTCCGCTTACTTTAGTTCAGCTATTGGAGACTGATCCTTTTTCTAAATTACATTGATAACCCCACCCTATGTAGCCTATGATATACTCAATCCCACACCCAACCCCCCCAATGAGTCTCAACTCCTAGGCAGCCAGCACCACCTTCCCAGTTATGAGAGACCATGCAATTTGAGATGGCCCAACCAAGGCAGACCAAGATGTAATTCCGAAAAGTTCAAACAAGCTAAGCTGGCCTGGGCTATGTGCAATGTGATGGCATATCAGGCAGGGCCTGACTGCTCACTGCCCAGCCAGATGACTGTCCCTAACAAAGTAGAAATCTGTAGATTAAAGATCAGTAAAATTCTCAAGTTATTAAATAAACATAATTTTCATACACTACATAATGGAGGTGCAGTTCATTCTTTTCTTTGCTTACAATTTAGTAATGGATATTACTCCTTGAAGAACTCCAGAAGTACCACCAAGAACTGGAAGCAGAGCAAACAGCAAGCCCACAGCACAGTCCTGATATGCCAAATTTCTTAGAACTTAACAGCAAAATCTGTGTCATAAAAATTTTTGTATAGAAGATAAATCTTATACACAAACTATACTTTTAGATTTCAATGATTGTTCAAACAACAGGTAGCAGTTACATACTTGAAGGATAAGGATGCCGATTGTGACTTGACCGTGAAGAGCATTAATACTATTTTTTTCCATCAAAAATTTCAAGACCTGTGGCCCATTATGAGATGAAACAAGCACAATTAATAATATTTTTTTTTAATTAAAAAAAAAAAAAGAAGAAAAAAAAGAAAAAAAAAAGAGAGTTTCTCATCATCAACATTGGCTTTAATACTGTCAAATAAGATAAACTGGAGAATCATGCAGAAAAATGAGTCAATACAATATTTTGGCTGACATATATATTGATAGAAACACCCATACTCCTTCAAGATTGCACAATTGAAATGATGATTACTATTGGAAAAGATATTTTGACACAGACAAGAAGTGCATTTTAATGCCTTCCACCAACTCCCTACAGGTTACTCCACATATTTCATTAGTCAATTTGCCTAACAACTCCTCATGACCAAAGAGGCAAAGGATCTTGTTTTGGAGTCCTCAAGAAAAACAGAAAGCATAAAACAGGTGGAAAAAAGAAGAAAAAGAAACATTCCTTTCGGTATGTAAATGGATGGATAAACCACTCTTAAGCAAGATAAACCAATTAAACTGCAAGAAAAGGGCAAAGACGACAGTTCTAAGCTTTGCCATTTTCTAGGAATGTGTGTGGGGTTCAGCACCACTGGCGAGCTTCTACTAGATGTTCCAAAAAATTCTTCCCTAAAATCCACTACCAATGCAAAGCTATTAAAATGTATAAAAAACATATCATATGTATGATTGACAAGGTTCTTATTTTCTCTATATTATTAAAAAAATTAAGCACACGAAGATTTTAAGTTTTATGTAAAGCTGTAAACTATTACACCAAATTAAGCATCATGGCATGAGTAAATGTACTGGCAGTAATGAGCCAATATAACTTCACCTAACAAAGACATAATCAGCATATGAGGAATCACACATAAATCTATAGAAGGAGAATTACCACTGCTGTTGAAGACATAGACAGGAGTGCACCAACAAATACCCCTTCCGAAGGTTTGCCACCACATAACTGCAGAAAGGATGCAGCTGCATACATCAGAAATTCATTGATGGAAGTTTATTCATGTTTAAATAATAACGTGTATATCAATCAATAAATTTTCAACTTAATGCTCAATTAGAGTCCATTTGGGAACAGTTTATCTGTTTTTTGCTGAAAGTGTGCTAAAGGAAACTTGTACTTCAAAAAAGTGAGATTTTAAAAAGCTATACATAAAAGCTAAGAGCTGAGCTTATAAGCTCAAGCCAAACGGACGTTGTCCAATCACAGCAATACTAATCAGTTGAAGCACACAAAAACTTAGAACCAAGTTCCCTTTTAATTTATCTTGCTTTGCATGTGGATTACTTGTGAAGCCTCTCAGAAAGATAATAAATGCTTGTAAATAATATAAAATACCCAATGTGGTATATATAATTGGAGATTCCGCCAAGAGCCTTGTAGCTATTTGGCATTGGCTGGTCTCCTTTATGAGGAGAACCAGGGGTCAACAGCAACCCCCCCCCCCCCCCCAAAAAATAAATGCCCCACTTGTTGTAACAATTGAATTATCTACAAAACAATAATTAAAGATTATGCGTGGACAGAAAAAATGATGTCAGATCCTTGGTTGTTATCCAGTGTGGTTTATATCATACTTGCCTAAAAAACTAGAATAACACTAATGCTAGACATACCGAGGTTAGTATTCCACACAAGCACATAAATAGGAAAATCTGGAGTAGACCTCCTAAAATTGCCACTGCTCGAACAACACGTAGCTGCAAACATGTAAAGAGGAGATTCCTATCACAGACTGAATTAATGAAATACAAACAATCTAGAAGGAAGAATGCATGAAGAAAAATGCAAGCCAACCTTTGTCGTGGAAAATTCCAGACCCAATGCAAAAAGAAGAAAGATCACTCCAAACTGAGCAACTGTTTCAACCTGCGCTAAAATGGACATGATGTTTTAATATCTGAAAATAATATAGTAATATGTGAATATAGCATATGACAGATTAAGAGACTTGAATCTTCCACTATGTCATGAAGATAAGAGAGGCAAAACAACCTTGTGCTTGACCATTTTTCCGATGCCAGTATTCACAAAGCTTAGTGAGGTAAAAACACAGACGGCCTTGGTACAATGATAAAGGACGTTTATATTCTCATGGGCTTAAAGACAGGTCCCCAATTTCAGAGAGGATAATTATAAATATGCAATGAATGAATATCCCTTTCTCCAAATTCACTTATTAAGAGTTTAAGACCAGTTGGTGTCTGGAGACGATAATGTTACAACATGATTCATAATGTAAATTTCAGTGACCCAAAAAAATGAAAACAAAAAGGAAAAGGAAGAAGAAGAAAAAATCATAGGGAAACAAAACTGGGAGACAAAAATAACAGTAAGTTCAGGCAAGACATGAATGTGACATACTTGCACCATTTCACTAACAAAGCTCAAGCCACCGGGTCCAATTAAAGACCCTGCTAGTAGATATCCAGTAATAACCTGCAAAAATCAAAACAAGAGGAAACAGTCTTTAGAGGCAATACGGTAGTTATAGAAGTACATCAAAGGCTCAAGTAGTAATAAATGTCAGACCGGTTGTCCAGCACAAGCAAAGGCAATTCCACCACAAGTTGCAGAGACAATGACAACTACCAAATCTGATATCAATCTGCAAAACAGAATTTTAAGCAGGATAAATCAGCCAGCAAGTTGCTGCCAGTCATACATATAATGGGATTCACAAAAAAAAAAAAAAAAGGGAAAGGAAGAGAACAGGTTAGCTAACCTCAAGTCTAATTGAAGCACAGGATACTTCGACTTTGGATTGGATAGAGTAAAGACATTGTCCTAGTGATCAAATATCAAGCAGAATTAAAAATTGAAACTTTTTGTATAACAACAGAAATGAATTATGAACTAACTAAAAATTGCCAATGACATGTAGCAGACATACACTTCGATCTATTAATGTTGGCACATCTTCTGCTCCATTTTCATTATCCAAATTGAAAAACGACCTAGAATATGAATCTGGGGTCAGAAAGATTTCAGCAATACCCAAATATGAGATATTAGAAAAGAATTTACTTTCTATAACAACAACAACTAGGACCAAAGAGAAATCAATAATCTTATAGTAATAAGAAAGAAGCACCTACTTTTCCTCCTTAGTGTCATTTTTCTTCGGCTTCACTCTAGCAACAGTTTCCAAAACTGCCTGATCAGATAAATCAAGCATACTAAGTTCAGTTAACAAACAGACCCAGATTTTGCTAGAAGCACTTACAGACAGTTAGCTCAAATTTATAGCAATTTCAAATAAAGTGTCTACAAACCTGTTGCTCAGCTACACTATTGTTGAAGCTACCAACAGAATCAGTGGCTGCAAGCAATACACAACAATATGAGACTTCAAAGTCCATTAATGGAATTTAAAACTGAAAGAACATAATATATATATATATATATATATATATATATATATTATAGATGCAATAGAATCTCAATTTATGGTGTCTACTCCATAATGATTGCTTTTTATCATCAGGCCAAGACACCAATTGATTTTTGGTGTAAGCGGATTCAAACACCAAATCTCTTATTTGATGACAAAAAATTTTGTCAGTTGAGCGAACTCAAACCCATGAAAGAACATAACACATTCGCCTAAAGTAGCCTAACTAATTATTTCCACTCTTTTTTCCACATTTTCCAGCAACCAAACAGACTTTACTATAGTCCAAATTCAAATTTATCATTTTCTTAATTCCAAGCAAAAAAAAAAAAAAAACAAACAAACAAACTATCACCGCAATACACAGTTTTTCCAGCAGCCAAACAGACTTTACTATACGCCAAATTCAAATTTATCAATTTCCAAATTCCAAGCCAAAAAAAAAAAAAACCTATCACTGCAATACACAGTTCTGGTAGGCAAAGAAATAAAACAAATACACGCACAAAAAAAGAATTAATGGTAAGATTAACATTTAAAACGCGCAGAGTTTCTAATTAATAAGAAGATTAGCTATCAAAATTCAACAACATTTTCAAAAAAAACAAAATCCAAAACCCTAGCTCAACCACCAAAAGCAAATAAGCAATAGATCTGAGTACGGAACCTTCGTTTTGCTCGTTCTCCGGGAACTCTCTCTGTAGAGCGCGATCTATCATGCCGGCCAAGCTGTCCTCATTGGATCTACGCGACGCGTTCGACTCGGCAGCTGTTCCCGTGGCATTGACGATCCCCTCCTCCTCCTCCTCCACCACCACCACCGCTTCCGCCGATTCCGACTCGTTCACTGAGAGAGTCGTCCAAGAACCGAAGCAGAGGAGAGGATCGCACACCAACAACAACAACACTGACAACACTGCGATAATCGCAGAGGATCTCACCCGCATTGCCGAGAACACACTCGATTCCGGCTCTCGCTAGTGGCGTAGAGTACCACCCGGCGCACTTTAGCGTACCCGGCGTAGTTTAGCGCTCCCCGATTCTCGGACTCGGATTCGGACTCGGACCCTCTCTCTCTCTCTCTCTCTCTCTGTCACTGTGTGTGTGTGTGTGTGTTATATTGTACAGAAATGAGAGGGAAAGTAGTTTTAGATTTTTATTTTAGCTTTGGGAACGACGGCGTTTTGAGGCGGAGGTAGTTGGTGATAAATACAGAAGGCGCGGATTTAGGTGCACGCGGCAAAATGGAAATGGAAAGTGTAACTGTGAGGCACTGGGAGGAGAGTTTTTTTATAGTGTGCGGTGAGGGACTATAGGAGCAAAAATGGAGTTTCGAGTTTAGAATCGTATGATTTGATGATTTCAGTGAGGTCAAATACTTTTAAAAATGGAGAATTTTTTGTGCGTGATTGGGACTCAACCGTTGAGTACAATTACTTTTAAAGCAAAGGAGTCAAGATTTGGGTGACAGATAGGATGACACGTCAGAGTTGACATATGATAGAGTAGTCAGATCTGTGGTTGAAGCTGGTCCACGTTTCGTTTGACTCTTTTTTGACTTTTTATTTATATATTTATTTTAATATGTGAAAGAAATTAAATTTTATACAGATACCTGAAAAATAGGAAACTATATACTATACACTCAAAGTGACAAGAATGAGTTTACTTTTTTTGGTTTCCTTGTAAAATGGGTTCCGAACGATTATTCGTGAAAGATAGCTTCAATCATAAGTTCATAACGAGTAGAATAATTTTTCAATTAGCATATTTTGGTTTATAATAAAATTCTATTTAGCATGATATTACTATTTTTATGGGGTGTTTACTCTACCACTACCATACTTCAATAAGATAAATATAACATCATAAATTTTCTATAATATTTCCATAAGACAACTAAATATTAATGATATTAAAAAGAAAGGTTTATGCTAACTCCAATGCATTAAAGTAATAAAAAGTATGATTAAACAAACACTCAACTTGTTATACCACATAATAACTAATTTCCAATTTTCTCTATAGTCTAAATTCTTCATCCCCTTAATTTTGTATTACATCATTAATTTAACAAAAATCTCTTCCTATTATCGCAACATTACTTTATATTATTACTTTAAAATATTTTGAATATTCTATATAACCTTCTCACCTAGGAGCTTACAACATTATCTATGCATCTGCAGTCCCATTACTAGTTACTAGTAATAATAGTAGAATGCTGATAGTGTTTACATTGTTTAGGATTATGTCTAATCTTATCATTTTTATGTATTTATTTGTTAAAAGCAAATACCTCATGGGAGAAAGTATGAGGTTCTGCAAAGTGACACATTCCTTATAACTCTCTCATTTAAGAGATATTATAAGGTTCTCATAGTGGACAAGTGACGTGGTTTACCATTCCACTAAAAGACTTCCACTTGTTTAAAATTGTTGAGTTAAAAAAAAAATTAAACAGAAACTGATTATTGATTCAGCAATTTTAAACAAATGGGAGTCTTTTAGTAAAATGGTGGACAAGTGACGTGGTCCACCAGAGGACTGTATAATTTCTCCCCATTTAGGCCTTCACTTATCAAAGTTTGTATTTATGTCAACTTTTTAGTTTATTGAATGTGTTGATGGAGTAAATACACGTATTAATTATCTATAAGTGTGCACTAATTGTGTGTGTGTATATGAATATTTAAAAAAAAAATTATATAAGAAACCAAAAACCTCATGTAGGGAGAACATGTTGTTCTACCATATGACACTTGTTGGTGCAAATACAATAATAATGGAAATAACACAAAGAGAAACTGAATAATACTTCTGAATGTTATTAATTCAATGAGAAAAATTATACAACACTATTTGGACTGAGGCACTTTTGATACCTCCACTCTTCACTTCCTCCTTGCGCACGTATCTAACCTAATATCTAAGACAATTCATGTTAGCCCATTAATCATCATAATTAAAAAGAATAAAATAGTTGTAGGGACACGATTCTCGAACGGCCCAACAGTGACGTTGGGCTCGCGCGTGAAGGATCCCTCACAATAAAATTTGTAGAGAGTGGGCTTGAAAGGCTAGCGTCTAGTCACGGGGCGTTGGTCCAGACCGGACTTTTAGGGAAATTTAGATAAGAAAAGGCTTCAGCCTGGATATCCAAGCCCTACAACTTTGTAACTCGAAGGATTGGACTCCTCGGATCATGTCCGAGCAGCACTAATGCCTTTCTCCGTTTACCCGGCGGTGGGTTTTTCGTGGTGGTGTACTTATATTGTCCAGTCATTCTCATCCTTGGAATTTTTCCCCCAGGAAATGAGATGGATCCCCCTTTTTAATTAGTTTACCCTACCTTTTATACTAGCCTACGTTTGTTGTCCCTCGTCCACGTGTAGGGTCAACTTTTCCAGGACTGATATTTGTCCCGTCAATCTAATCCCAGAATTGTTGGGGATGGTTAATAAAGCCTAAAAATCAGGTTCTGTTAGGTGTAAAGTCTTATCAGTGAAGGGTATTAAGGACAACTTCTCTGAGATATTTTAGATCTTCTTATGGATTTGTTCTTATAGCTCTCTTTTATCCCTTTTGTCAAGAGAGCTTTAGGCTTGCCGAGGACTAAACCGTCCTCGGCTGCCTATCTGGGCCATCCTCGACCTTATACTTTTGAGCTTGGGCCATGACTTTTTTCAACTTGGGCTTGCGGGCTCCCCATGAGCAAATGGGCCTGGCCCATGAACCATCGGTCCCCACAATAGCCCCTCAAAACCCTGCTGTCCAACATCTTGGTTGGAAAGGTGGGTTTTGGTAATGTTGAGCCTTTATTGTGGCTCATTCATTTCAGCCCTTGAAGGACGCGGGTAACTCTTCACATGCCCAAGGAATGTACCGGTCTACGAGCTATTCCCCTTAATTTGCGCACGTTGCCCTTATGTCGTTTGGGTATTCAAGGTGCGTCTTTAATATCCTCCCTTTACGAGGCCTCCGAGATCTGACGGTTATGGATGGTGTGGGAGAACGAAACGGCGCATTCTTATTTGTAGGTTTCCCTGGGGATCTGAACGGGTTATGCACCCTTTTCTTCGTCCCTTATATAAAGAGAGAAGACAAAAGGTGATTCTCTCATATCAGAATCACCCAGGCTTTTCCCAGAGTTCACTTCTTCTCTCTGGTTATACCTTATCCATTAATACGTCCACCATAGTAGTCAGCCATGAATAAACCATTCCTTTCCCAGAAACTCCATGTCCTAATAAAGCTTGAGATGGCTCGGTCAGGGCAAGGATGGCGGAGACTTAAGATTTGTCTCCCCTTCCTTTTAGCCAAAATCCGAAGCAGGGACTCGTCACATCTCACTTTCGGTGTGACTGAGTCGAAAACATCCATTATCACCACCGTCCGCTCTCTCACGAGCATATCTAACATGACGCCAGCGTGTTAGGAGTCAGGACTGGGGCAGGGACTAAGTGCCCCTGCTTCTTCCTCTCTTTGTTTACTGGCGCCTCCCTTTGCCTCTCCCTCTTCTTCTCCTCCTTCCTACTCATGTCCTCCATCTTCTTCATTCATCTCCTCCATCTTCTGCTCATGTCCTCCATCTTCTTTTCCTTTTGCGCTCCTTGGTGACAAGAGCTTGCTGAAGTGCTTCCATGTGTTCCAATTCTTCTTCCTTCTCCTTCATCTTTTTCTAAAGGAAGTTCTTCTCCTGATATGAGCAGTACGGAGGCAGAGATTAGAGAGACTTTGAAGGCGAGTTTAAAAGACACCTGACCGTTTAGTGATCTGTATTGCGGATGCTATTGTTGCTTTTAGCAATTCATTTTTTGTATAGGCTTGTTTAAGCCCTTATTTGTACGTTGTAATAATTTTTCATATTAATAAAAGTTATTGTTATTCTACTTCGCATGCTCTATTTATATGTTTTAATAAATTTGCAAACACTGCTCGGCACAATAGTATAGCATTTGAATCAATGACAACTAAGGCCAAAATATTTGCTAATAAAAAGATTTCATCATAACTTTAACAGAATTACTTGACATAGCAATGCCGACCAGGGAGGGACGACACTTACCTCAAAATTAGCCAAGATGAGGACTGAGTATTCGATACGGTGTAAGGAATAACTATCCGAGGACATGTCATCCGCAAAACGAACATTTTCCTTAGGCTATTGAATTAGGGGGTCATTTTGCCATCCTAACATACTGGCCTTAACATTTTACAGTATTTGAGCCGAGGACTTTCCCGTCCGAGTACTTGGCGTTCCCATAGGCTGGAGTCTGAGAACCATGCAAGGCCCAGGTTCTGTCCAAAACTTTTTTAGAGTACTTGGTTTCCCCATAGGCTTGAGTCCGAGGACCATGCAATGCCTTGGTTCTGTCCAAAACTTTTTAGAGTACTTGGTTTCCCCATAGGCTTGGGTCAGAGGACCATGCAATGCCTTGGTTCTGTCCAAAACTTTTTAGAGTACTTGGTTTCCCCATAGGCTTGGGTCCGAGGACCATGCAATGCCTTGGTTCTGTCCAAAACTTTTTAGAGTACTTGGTTTCCCCATAGGCTTGGGTCCGAGGACCATGCAATGCCTTGGTTCTGTCCAAAACTTTTTAGAGTACTTGATTTCCCCATAGGCTTGGGTCCGAGGACCATGCAATGCCTTGGTTCTGTCCAAAACTTTTTAAGTTCAGTTTCTCCCTTTCTTCAGGCGTATCATGAGGCGCCGAGCAGGAGGTTGCCCTTGGCAGCGGCTATTCTTCGGCGTGGGCCATAGTCCCTGGGCCCTTATGCAGAACGGGCCTGGGCCGCGAATTCACTAGGCCCACGAATTAAGAGGTATTTATGCAATCTATGGCCACGCGGCACTTTCTGATGTCCTAGTGTTCGAGGTGCACCTTTACGAGGCTCCTTTAATCTTGTGGTTGCAGTTGACGTTGGAGGTTGGGCCAGAGCCATTTTGTCTGTAGCGTTCCTTAGGACGCTGCGTGAGTTGACTGCCACCGCCTTGTCTTTTCAAATAAATAGGAGGGAGAAAGAGTTGCTTTATATACACACAGCTCCTTCAGTTTCCTCCCAAATCACAATTCCTATATTCAATGCTGTCCTCCCTTAACATAACATGTTTGAGGCGAAGGTTGGGAAGGAAGAACTCTCTCCGCCACAGAAGCGCCGTGTCCTCATAAGACTCAAAATAGTAAGGTATGGGCACAGGAGGCATAAATTCAGGGGAATACTCCATTTCGATCGAGGGGAAAGGGTGTCTCTCCTTCTTTTAGTCAAAATCCGAAGCAGGTTCTGTTCATGCCAGAATTTTGGCGTGTCAGAAGAAAGATTCTCCGCCCTCAGCGCCTTTGCCTTGTGGCAGGCAAATATTTAGAGAAAACCCCTCAACTTCCAACTCCCTGCACCTTTCCTTCGGCGGTGTCAGGCTCAAGTTGGGTCTCTTTTGCTGTTTGAGTTGTGGGCATGTGAAAGCATTGAGGAAGAAAAAGGTCTTGGAGCTGTAGCCAACCTCTCCTCTGATCTACTTCCTCAGCTTTATTTTATTCTCTTGTATTTTCCTTTCTTTTTGGTTATGTAGTGAGTTTTGACACAAACTGATTCCAGCTTTTCATTGTACGCTGTACTATTTCTTTGTTTTAGTAAGAATGGAAATTTCTTTACTCGTTTTGAATACTGTTTCTTTGACAACACTACTTCGTGAATGGGTGTGCCCTATGTGTGTGTTTCTTCAAGAATATTTAGAGCAAAATAGCTTGAAACATAATCTAACTAACTCCAATTTACCAATACTACCAGGCATTATATCGATAATTCATGGTAAATCAAACTTAGGAAACTAACCGGGATAACAGTTGAATATTCTGTGATAAGCGCGTGAATATCGTCCAAGGCTGATGATCTCTAAATAATCCATCCGAGCAGTCGACTGGGAAGCAGGGAACTTCCGATTGTGCTTTTGTGTACTTGGTTTCCCCATAGGCTTGGGTCCGAGGACCATGCAAGGCCTTGGTTCTGTCCAAAACTTGTAAGATTTCTTTTTTGTACTTGGTTTCCCCATAGGCTTGGGTCCGAGGACCATGCAAGGCCTTGGTTCTGTCCAAAACTTGTAAGATTTCTTTTTTATACTTGGTTTCCCCATAGGCTTGGGTTCGAGGACCATGCAAGGCCTTGGTTCTGTCCAAAACTTGTAAGATTTCTTTTTTGTACTTGGTTTCCCCATAGGCTTGGGTCCGAGGACCATGCAAGGCCTTGGTTCTGTCCAAAACTTGTAAGACTTCTTTTTTGTACTTGGTTTCCCCATAGGCTTGGGTCCGAGGACCATGCAAGGCCTTGGTTCTGTCCAAAACTTGTAAGATTTCTTTTTAAGTAGCTTTTTCTCTATACTTATTTATTTTTCGAAGGTTAAACCCTAGGCCAGGGAGGGAGGAGTTGGCTTGAGGCCGGAAGCCCCTAGAGCTGTCCGCGCCGTTAGCAGTGCAAGGCGTAGCCCCTAGCAGAAGCTTATGTCAGAGCCATAACTGCACGTCGCCGGAAATGGGAAAAACTCGCGAATCTCTGCTTGCTAGGGAGTTGACTCATGCACCACCTGTGCCAACGCGCAAGCCTTCCCACAGACGGCGCCAATTGTAGGGACACAATTCTCGAACGGCCCAACAGTGACGTTGGGCTTGCGCGTGAAGGATCCCTCACAATAAAATTTGTAGAGAGTGGGCTTGAAAGGCTAGCGTCTGGTCACAGGGCGTTGGTCCAGACCAGACTTTTAGGGAAATTTAGATAAGAAAAGGCTTCAGCCTAGATATCCAAGCCCTACAACTTTGTAACTCGAAGGATTGGACTTCTCGGATCATGTCCGAGCAGCACTAATGCCTTTCTCCGTTTACCCGGCGGTGGGTTTTTCGTGGTGGTGTACTTATATTGTCCGGTCATTCTCATCCCTGGAATTTTTCCCCCAGGAAATGAGATGGATCCCCCTTTTTAATTAGTTTACCTTACCTTTTATACTAGCCTACGTTTGTTGTCCCTCGTCCACGTGTAGTGTCAACTTTTCCAGGACTGATATTTGTCCCGTCAATCTAATCCCAGAATTGTTGGGGATGGTTAATAAAACCTAAAAATCAGGTTCTGTTAGGTGTAAAGTCTTATCAGTGAAGGGTATTAAGGACAACTTCCCTGAGATATTTTAGATCTTCTTACGGATTTGTTCTTATAGCTCTCTTTTATCCCTTTTGTCAAGGGAGTTTTAGGCTTGCCGAGGGCTAAACCGTCCTCGGCTGCCTATCTGGGCCATCCTCGGCCTTATACTTTTGAGCTTGGGCCATGACTTTTTTCAACTTGGGCTTGCGGGCTCCCCACGAGCAAATGGGCCTGGCCCATGAACCATCGGTCCCCACAATAGTCTTTCTCCTTTTCAATGTGGGATTAAACATTTTCACTAACTCATCATCTTTCATATTCACTCTTACATCTTTACATTTATGTTATAACATTTATTCATTTTAATTATTTAATATTAAAATGCTCCAACAACACTTTATTAAAAAAAAAAAAATTCTATAGCTTTATTAGAGTAATTTTTCAATTAGCTTTCCACCTCACATTCTTTACATATTTTGGTTTTATAATAAAATTCTATTAGTATGATATTACTATTTTAATAGAGTGTTTAACCTACCACTATCATACTTCAATAACATAAATGTGACATCATAACTTTTCTATAATACTAGTTAAAAGTCCGTGCGTTGCACAGTTTTATGTTAAAATTTATAGAATATATATAATTATTATACCAAATAAGTAATTATTAAACGAAAGGAATAAATTGCATCGGTACATCAATTATAAAATGATAGCACCTCAATACAAAATTATCTTCTAACATGCCGATTGTGCTATAATATCATTTGTAGTTATATGTATCAAACTATTTGTATATAAATTTTATACCTAATGAATCTACAATATAAGTGATTTGTAGTATTGTTAACAATAATATTAATGATTAAAATCTTTAGACAAAGTAACATAAAATTGGTCACTTTTAAAACATAGAACTATTCGAGAAATAAAATATTTGTTCTAATTTTTTCCATACAACGCATAGTTTTATACATAAACTTAGTGTAAATGAAAAAAAAAATTGCAAAGTTCTACATCTAGATTACAAACCTTTCTTAGGATGCTTGAAATCGTTTTTGACAGACTTGGAAAAATAAAAATAAATAAACAAGGTTAAAAAAACATAGTACCATATAGATTGCAAAATTGTATGAAAATTTTATAGTCTATGATTGGAATTTACTACGACAACTTACATATATATTGGACAACAAAATAATTAAATCTGATCAAACCATTAACATATAACTTAGATCAAACATAAGGAAATTACCCCTCAAAAAAATAAACATAAGGAAATTACCTTAAACAAAAGGCAACAAATACATAAAAATATCAACAAACTGTACAATAAAAAAAGGGAAAAATACACCAACCGTATATGTGCCCCCACTTTTATATTAGATAATTTTAAGTTGTGAAGAAGCTGATAACTTGATATAAACAAATAGAAAATGGAGTTTACCTAATCAAGAAGTTTGGGTTTTGTGGGGTCACAATTTGGGGTCCAGGGCTTCACTTATGGCGTCGTTTGCTAGGCCCTGGTAAGATGGGCTTTTGTGGCCGCGTTTGTGAGGTTGCTCTTTCTCATAGGAGAAGGTTTCACTTGGCGGGGTTCTCGATCTCCGCCGCTTTTGGGATGCGTGACCTTTCCCTTTTGAGTGACTTCTGCTCATGTGGGAGGTATTTACACTACCCTCTCGTCGCTTGTCTTGATCTCTCTCCCGTTCGAGGTTCAAGAAGTTGTCCTGCCGTTGGGAGTCTACGTGTCCCGCTTGGCGCGGACTTAATCCTTTCATTTCTAATGGTCTCACTTGCTGAGGCGCAAGTTCTTCCCACAGACGGCGTCAATTGTAATGCGGAGTAGTGGTACACCATGCCTTTGCCCAAGAGCTTATAAGGCATGCGTGGGGCGCATCTCTAACCGATGTGGGACTAGGGTGTCAAGCCAATATCGGCCAAAGTGCCTGAGGTGAAAATCGCAAACACCACACTTGGGGCTGAGAACAAAACCGTGTGAGCTTGGCTCCCCAAAGCGGACAGACAGCTTGTGCGGGAAAATCCCCACACAGGTTTAATTACATATTAGTTTTTTTATAAATAATTTATCCCAAAAAATCGTTAACGTTATTAGCTAGATTGTTATTAGATTTTTTTTTTTTTTTTAGTAATTTTTTTTTAGATATACACTTTAGACATGAAGCACTTTTTTTTTTTTTTGGGGAGATAAACTACTTAATGATTAGAATGAATTCGAGTCATGATTAAATAATATCAACAAATTGTACAATAGGAAAAGGGAAAAATACACCAACCATATATATACCCCACTTTTATATTAGATAATTTTAAGTTGCGAAGAAGTTGATAACTTTATATGAACAAAAAGAAAATGTAGTTTATCCAATCAAGAAGTTTAGGTTAATTACATTTTTTTTTTTTATAAATAATTTATCCCAAAAAAATAGTTAACGTTATTAGCTAGATTGTTATTAGATTTTTTTTTTTTTTTTTTTTTTTAACGTTAAAGTTAATGTGAAGAAGTATTTTTTATTATTTTTTAATATGTAGATATACACTTACTTTAGATATTAAGCACTTTTTTCTTTTTGGATATAAACTACTTAATGATAAGAATGAATTAGAGTCATGGTAGTATACTTTCACTTTTATATTAGATAATTTTAAGTTGTGAAGAAGTTAAGAACTTTATATGAAAAAAAAAAAAAAAAAAAAAAAAAAGAGTTTACCTAATCAAGAAGGATAGGTATATTTTATCCTAAAAAAATTGTTAACGTTATTAGCTAGATTGTTAATAGATTTTTTATTTTTTATTTTTTTGAGATAAACTTACGTGAAGTAGTATTTTTTTTTCTTTTTTTGAGAATGTAGTTTTTTTTCTTAGATAAACTACTTAATGATATATATATATTTTTTTTTGGAGATAAACTACTTAATGATTGTTGAGGAAGGAAAATGATGCCTCTGAGACTCAACTATGGGCTCTTTGAGATGACACCCATAGGCTTTTGGTTTGATGACAAGTCTATCCAAGCAAAAAAGGATTGCACTTAACAAAAAATAGCAACAAAGGCCCAATGAAAAATTCGTTACAATACTTAATTAGAACATTAGTGGTCCTGTTTTGATAGTTCAAGGGAAATAGATTCTCCAACGGTAAGGGTGAAGTTTTACTTAAGTCCAAAAGATGAATTGTCTAACAGTAAAAGTGAAATTACACAGTCTAGCCATCAATAATTAGATAGTATTTAAGCAAATTTTAGGTCCTTATGTGTCTCATTCAAGAGGAATTTATGTTGCTTTCAGCCATCATTACATCAATGTGAGGGAAAAGTTCAATTGTTACAAATACATCATATCCTTCAACAGAAAAGTAAAAGGTAAAGATTAAAGGTTCCTAGGAAGAAAAAAATGGAGGATTAATCGGCATGGTGTGAAGGGAGAGAAAGATCCCCAGCTCAGTGCAACAAGAATCTAAATTAAGACTTTAGTGGGTGTAAACTTATAAGATATGAATAAGATGAATGTGGGCTACTTTTGAGTGATGAGATGGGGTTGATACTGAGACTGAAGTCTTTTGTGGGTAATGGGCTGTTTGTGGTTAACTGGAAGACACTTATGAGTTGTGGTAGTGTAAAGGGAGGAGAAGAATATTTGGGATCAGATGGGTATAGGTTGAAGGTGATAGATGGTGAGCTAGAAGAGAGTTGAACCACTAGTAAAAATGGCCAACGAATTTCAGAGTCTCAGAGAGGTGGCTTAGTTGGTTTTTTGGTTAGTTTGCTTGTGCTTTTATAATTGAGTTTTCAGAGAAGCATTTATTGACAAAGGTCCAAAAAATGTATGACCACTCAGAGGTGATGAATCAGAGTCAAGCTTTTTTGAGATTTTTTATCAGAAGTAGGAAAATCCATTTTAGGGGGTTGTTTTGCTTTTTTGGGTAATGATGGGATTTTAGAGCGTTTTGCATTAAATGCCAAGATTCTTAGGGCTGAGCTTGATTATTGTGATCTGAAGTGTGTATCAAGAGTGAATCCTAATGCTGCAACTAAGATTCAGACTCCTGAGAAGTAAGATTTAACACTCCAAGCTAGGTGCTAAGTTCTAGTCTACTTCAGGGGGGGGTTCTACTAAAGATCCTTTTATGCCCTCCAAACCACATGTTCCCAATTTTTCCCTTTTAGGATTCATGGGCTTGGCACATGAATCATGTTTTGAACATTTTTTTAGTATTTTTAACATCAATTCGTTGGAGTTTGAATAATTTGGTTTTAGCTTCCTTTCCGCTAGAGGTGTTGTTTTGAGGAAGATGATGGAGTTTCATCATTCTTTAGATTCCAACTGATATGACAGCCCTTGGATACTGTTCAAGTCAGGTAGAGGGTGACAGAAAACTGATGGGATAGCCTTTAGTCCATTCTCAAAAGTTTGGTTCCCTTGTATGAGTCCTTAGTTGCTCTTTTTTGTTAGGAATGAACAAGGGCAGTTCTCCTTTGCCTCCTGTTGGTGTTTTTTGCTTGAGCTTGCTCTCATGGGCTGAGTTGTGTGCACATATTGCCATGAGTTTTCATTCCTCATGAACTTTTATTAGTAAATATTTTTTGGGTTTTTCATAAATACTTGCAATGGGTCTTTGGGCAATTTGTTGTAATGTTTGAAACAATAGGACAAATTTCAAAATACTTTTGTAAATAATATTTACTTTGACGAATTCTATGTTCCAAATAATGTTCATGGTTTCTAATAATTGCATCATGACTTAAATGATGATCTTATGGGTTTGAATGTTTACCATGAGTGTTTGAAAGTGTATATTATGGATGTCGGGATGCAAATGACGTCCATGTATTTCATGGGTTTTATAATACGAGAACATAATCCTTAAGATAGCTCTCAATGAGTTTTTTCATAAGATGATTGTCATGGCAACATTTTAACGTGATATTTTTTCTTTGCCAAGCGTTGAAAATCTTGGACTCTTTTCTTTTTGATGAAGTAGTGAAATGAAAATTGGGCTTTGATGTTGCCAATAAGAATTGAGTTTTGATATTGTCAATGAGAATTGGGTTTTGATGTTACCAATAAGAATTGGGCTTTGATATTGCCAATGAGAATTGGGCTTTGGATGAGTGAATCGCCATGGGTTTGAATCATAGGCTTTGATTATGGATTTAAATTCCATTGATAAAATTGTTTTGCTATGAACTTGAATCATAGGCTTTTCAAATATTGCCAAGTATAAGTATTATTGGGCTTTAAATATAATAAGGTGTGTGTATTTGAAAGTGAATAGGTGGTACTTAAATAAAATTAGATGTAAAAAAAAGTACCCTAACAATGATAATAATGAATTATAGTCTTACCAGTATACTATTCATTTTTAGTTTTTTAAAACTCTAAAAAATTAATAAAATTTCTGCAATTTGGTGAAGGCAAGTGGCGTAACCATGACGTCTAAGCCCAACTTTTATTATATAGTATATGATTTCCATAAGACAACTAAACATTAATATGATACTAAAAAAAAAAAGACTTCAACTTTTGCTGTGAGCCGTGACAATTATAGTATTGTCATTTATGTATTACTTATGCATTCCACTTGATCAAAGGTTTTTATATCTGTGATCTATGTATGATATTCCGAATTATGATTACTGTAATTGACCCTTATTATTGACCACCAATCGCAGCATTGGATTGAATTTTTTTTTTTAAATTATTATTTTTTAAATCTTGGTTAGAAACTGTACAAATAACCCTGCCCCATTCCTCCCCATAAAACCACTCGAACCTATGTCTGCTTAACCCCTTCAAGCCTTATGGCTTGGAGAAGTACCAACTAACCCAATGTGGGTGGTGGTAGCTTTGGATTTTATTTGACCCTAGAAAAATGCTATATGCGCATATATGTCAAAAACATAACCACCATATACTTTAATTTTAGTCTTTTAAGGAACTAACCACTATATACTTTAATTTTAGTCTTTTGGGGAACTTTATAGGTTTAAGTAGCTTATTTGCATGGTATTATGTTAAATGTGTAACAGACACTATTAAGTAACTTAGAATGTTAGAAATAAGTGGTATTAAGCAACTTAGAAAGTAGTTAAAAGGAAGAAAATACGCAAAACATTCTAGATACAGAAGTAATAGCCACTTACCCAAAAGAGAAAAAGGAAAAACTATTTGCCCAAAAAGAGAATGAATATTACTATGAGAGCTAAGGACTAAGCTCATTAATCATAACATAAAATAAGTTTTCCCCTTTACATGGGTCTCTAGATTTAAAATAAAAAATATATTTTAAATTTTTATATAATTCTTGATTTAACCGTAAAGTATATACTAGTTACATTTAAAGTTTAAATGCGCTCTGCATACACTAAAATGGATCAGTTCTTGGATCAGTTCTTGCATATTACGAATTGGTCATGTTGGTCTTAGCCAATCCAAGATCAATCTTGGCCCAATCGGAATTCAAGAGCCAAGTATACTAGGCCGTACTAAGCCCAAACAAAATGGCCTTGACGAATTTTATTTAGTTGGGAATCCAACACATGGGCCTTCATTGTGTTTTTTTTTTTTTTTTTTTCCCTAATTTTTATTAGCATAAACATATGGGATTTTGAAATCCATTCTGCAATATGTTACAGATAAAATTTTGAAATCATTCCGCTAAGGAGACAATTTATCACAATCCTTTTCGCAACTTATGGCATGAAAAATTGTGATTAGATTAATTTTACATAAGCCAATTTTTAGATCACTTTTATTAGCACTAATCATAGCAATGGTTAAAAAATTTGTTTCTTTAGACTACTTGTTAAGCTAAATCCCCTGCTTGCCTTATTAGTTTTTCCAATGTTATAGTGGCCAATACCTAAATCAGCTCCGACAAACTAGACCAAGTTGTTTGTATCTTGTTCTATTATTCTAATACCTTTTCTAGGTTCTGCTTTGATGCATTCTTGGGAATGATCTTAGACATTTTTTGTAAGACAATTCAGAAGAGTATAAAGAAATTGTCGGATCTATCTCTTTAGTATATTACTATAGAGATACTTAACCCAAGTTTTTTTTTTCCACTGCATGGTCGGCTCTACAACATTTTTGTAACTATTCTAAGTTCTTGACTCTAATGGAAGTTCTTGACTGAGTTGACTCTCAACAATAAGAGTATTGTTAGAATAAAAAATATGCAATACCACGATAAAATCACTTATTTCTAGAGCTTAAATCGATAGGAAATTATGAATTCAATCATTTAATTATTATTTATCATTCTAACACGTTAAAATAAATGGCAAATTGCAGAAATTAGCATGTTCTAAAAATAATAGCAAACAAGGGAGGTCTGTTTGCAATAGCAGTTTAAACAATTGTCCTTGTACAGTTCAAATAAGAAGGGGGTACCTTAAATCATTGTATCAACCTATGATTTAGAATGCAATAAAGCTCATATTCCTCTAAACATCTTGTCACTCGTTTCATGCCAATAAGAATTATTTCTCAACCAAAGATGGTATCAATGGGACACCAACCCAACAAAGCCTTAAAAATACTTACTTTGGTGTTCATTCTGCTAGGGATACCTAAAACTCTAGAGGACCCCAATCTCTATTTAATATCCATTAAGTGAATGCATGCCGTATGGTCCTCCTTGCTTAGCTTGAGATGAACAGCATCTCATAAAATTCTAGGCTTTACATTCCTTTCAAATATAGGCACGGACCTTGCTAATCTGAGTTTCTGAGCCCTGCATCATCTGATTCATGGACAAAAGCCTAACTATGTAATATTTTTCTCGATAGCTTAAGCAATCAAAGTTTGGCTATTGACTGAAAGTTAAGACCCATGATATAAAGTGATTGACTACTAAAATTAAATAAATGACAAAGTCTGACAAAAGTAAGAAAAATGATGTTAATTCAACAACTTGCAGGCTTGCAATCAAAGCGCCCATTGGTAATAATATATTTCCATGACTTCCATGCCCCTGTTTCCCTTTGTTTGAATCTGCTTATTTGGTGCCAAACTGCCCCTAGTTTTGTTAAAAATGGTCCCACAATACAAAAAATATCAACAAGAGTATAATAAAACCTCACTAATGTATCTTTACATAAACAGAAAGGGGTGGAGAGAGAAAGAAACTCATGATGAGCATTAAAATTTAAAATAAATAAATAAACCAATCAGGGAAAGTTTTCCTTATGAAAACCAAAGAAACAAAACTTAATTTACAAGTGAGAGCTTCATTGACTAATTGATTTGAAGATATAATTAAGTACACAGAATCACATGGTAGTGGTGAGTTGAATTTGGACTTTTTTTTCTTTTCATTTTTTTATCGTTGCTAGTTTCAAGGCACACAATAATTTTTCCTTTCAATGAGGTTACAGTTAATCTGTAACTACCATATCTTCAAATCTAACCAACTCTAATTTTTCCTGTCTGAGCCTATAAATATTCCCTCAAGTGACCTCTGGTTTGCAAACAGAATCAGATAGAAGAATATGGAGATCCCAGTGATAGATTTTAATGAGCTCAATGATGAGAAGAGGAGCAAAACAATGGAGCTTCTGCACCAAGCTTGTGAAAAATGGGGCTTCTTTAAAGTAAAGAAGATCTCTTCTTTTTATATTTTATACTATACACTTAACTTGATATCTAATTTACCGTTCATTCTAATGAAATTTTCAATTATGCAGATTGAGAACCATGGCATTGACAAAGAGTTGATGGAAAAGGTGAAGCACTTAGTAAATAGTCACTATGAAAAAAACTTGAAGGAACGCTTCTATGAGTCTGAGACAGCCAAAGCCTTAGAAAACAAGGGAAACAACTCTGATATAGACTGGGAAAGCAGCTTCTTCATTTGGCATCGCCCAACTTCTAACATTGATGAAATTCCAAACCTCTCTGAGGGTCTTCGGTGAGTCAACAGGAGGTCAAAATTACGTCTGATTTTCAGTTGTATGCATATAAATTTATATTAACTAATATGATGCATAATGCAGCAAAGCTATGGATGAGTACATAGCTCAACTGGTTAAACTAGCAGAAAAGCTGTCCGGGCTCATGTGCGAGAATCTTGGTTTGGAGAAGTGTTTTATCAAGGAGGCATTCTCAGGGAGCAAAGGTCCTTCTGTGGGGACAAAAGTAGCAAAGTACCCTCAATGTCCTCAACCACAAGAAGTAAGAGGACTTCGAGAGCACACTGATGCTGGAGGAATTATACTTTTACTCCAAGATGACCAAGTCCCAGGTCTTGAATTCTTCAAAGATGGAGAATGGGTAGAAATTCCACCATCCAAGAATAACACCATCTTTGTGAACACAGGTGACCAAGTGGAAGTGTTGAGTAATGGAAGGTATAAAAGTACTTTGCACCGTGTCATGGCTAACGAAAATGGGAGCAGACTCTCTATTGCTACTTTTTACAATCCTGCTGGTGATGCCATTATCTCTCCAGCTCCCAAACTCTTATATCCGAATCATTTCAGTTTTCAAGATTACCTGAAGCTCTATGCCACCACAAAGTTTTCAGACAAGGGCCTCAGATTCGAATCCATGAAGAAAATGGCTAATGGTCACTATAATGGCCTTACCTAAAGTAGCAATGTTTAAGAAATATGTGTCCCTCACTTATGGGTTTCATTGGTCACCTTATTATTATTGTTATGTTGTCTGCTTTCTACCATATTTGCTTTTGTCCAGCTAGTGAAACAGTTATGTTTTTCAATTCTCAGTAGACTGAATATTTTATGCTTATTTCCCATCAGTTTATCCCATTTCTATTCTTATCATATATATTTTTAGGTAAATTATAAAGTTAGGTCCCTATCCTTTACACTATATTTCAATTTAATTTCTAACCTTTTAATTATGTCAATTTGGTCTCTAATCTTTTCAATACCGTGTTAATTTAGTCCTTACCGTTATCTATTTGATGAAAAAAATCTGACATGTCAAACAGAATAATAATAAAAAATTTCAGACCACATCGGTTGCCAATTGTACCGTCATGTCATATTACGGTGGGTTTGGATCCACGTTGCGCATCTGCGTTTTCTTATTTGCGCATTTTCCTTTTTTTTTTTTTTTTTTTTCCAGCCACATGTTTTGACTTTTCAGCAATGAACAATGCATTCGTGTATTGTTCACGGGTCCCACAAACTCCACTTTTCAACAACTTTTTTATTAAAAATGGGTTACACGGTACTATTCACACATTTAAAAATTATTTTGCTACAGCGTTTTCAGTTTTCAGCAAAATAAGTTCTATCCAATTGGACCTTATATATAAAAAAAAAAACTACAAAAATAACGTGTTCACAATAAGGCACTCCAGTTATATCAAATTCCGAATGTCTTCTTACATCTGAAAATTCGATTTATTCCCAGAAAATTCATTCCAAGTTTCAATCAGGATTATCGAAGACAAGAATGGTGAAGATGGTGGTCAGGGCCATGGGCTTAGTGCTGACGAGTTGCTGGCCACCCATGAGTCTAGCATCTCCTCCAGAAATTACCTACCCAATCCTCCACAAAGTTCAAGAGGTACCCAAAACCTCCACCCCGCTTAACAACGATGCAACATGGAAAAATCCATATTCAAGCCGGAAACAAATAAACATTGAGGATTTTTCAAATCAAAAGCCCAGATTTGAATTATAAAATTACAATTAACAGAAACTTACAAATAGGACATCGAGACCTTCTTAGGACTTCATGATGAGTTCATTCTAACAAAACCCAAACTTTGGGTACCAAAGAACTTGAAAATGAAAAAAGCAGCCAAAGGAAAGAGGCAAGAACTTGGACTTGGCAGTTTATCCATTGAGCAAAAGAATAAAACTAACGGAAAAACCCAAAGGGATCACAAAGAATTAGGCCTTTTAATTTGATAAGGCCATGTTTGTTTTCTGGGAAAAATTTTAAGCTTGATTTCTTTTTTTGTTAATTGAGTAAATTAAAATATTATGGATTGAAACATAATTTGGTTGTTGTGTTTTTTTTTTTTTTTTTTTTTTTTTAATTTAATATGATGTCATGGTATAGTTAGCCATTGATGTAATATAGAAAATAATTTTTCATTATTCCATTTGACACATCAGCTTTTTCTATCCTAAAGATAACGGTAATTATTTCCATTTGATATATCAGCTTTTTCCATCCTAAAGATAACGGTAAAGACTAAATTGACTCAGTGCTAAAATGTTAAGGACTAAATTGACACGATTAAAAGATTAATGACCAAATTAACATATGATGTAAAGGATAAAGACTAAAGCTATAATTTACCTATATTTTTTTAACAGAAATAAATAATTAACGTTGTCCTCGTAAAGCAGCTTATAGCCCTCCTAATTGAAAATCGAATCTTAAAACAAATAAAGGAATAGTAGAATGGCAACAGAGCAATATTATCTACATATATAATTAATAACTAGTCGCTAACCCGTGCAATGCACGGGATAGTTAAATAAAAAGATAATTAATCTATCTCACGATATTAAAAAAATAAAAAATAAAAAGCTAAAAGAATCGATAAGAGGTTGATTTCCCCCATTAAAAAAAAGATAAAAGAAAATAAGGAAAAAAAAAAAAAAAAAACAACAACAACAACAACAACAACAACATTAAAGACAATATGAAAACTAATCGCAAAGAATTGCAACTGTTGTGTGTTTACTTGGCTCAAAGCTAGAATTAAAATTCAATTTTACAACAATAAAAACATACAACTTCATATTAACTAAAAATCAACCTCATTACATGAATCCAATGTTCACCATAATGCATTTTGCAGATCATGCATCTAAAAACACTCATTGTGTCAAGAATTTCAATAAACACTATTGCCACTTTTATCTTTGTTCTAGACATTTAATTTACACAAAAGTCAATAGCAACCGCAATTAGCTATCACAGTTGCTCAATGCTATGACAATATTGACCTCATCTATTTCCTTTAAACCTGCATGTGAAAACTGATTTCAAGTAAAAATTACATTTTACACAAAATCTAAGCAACTTAACTTGCCTTTCATCTTATAATTAAGTTAATAACATCTTATAATCTTACAACTATAACTTCTTGCTCATTAAAAGGCCGTAGTCGTGCACAAAGCTCCTACTCATTAGACTTTATTGGATTTTGAAAAGTTAAGTGATATACAGGGAGCAATCTTTAGAAGAAGGTAAACTATTATTATTATAATTATTGATAGGTAGGTAAACTAATACCTCATTCCCACAATAGAAAGACATTAAATGAATTGTGCATAGCATAACTATTAATATGTGTCTTTCAGGCTCAAAATAGAACCTAATACGTGCAATAGAGCATTCATTATTTGACATGGCATTATCATCTAACTATCAAGTCTCAACCTGATGCTATTGAATTATTCATCAATAACCATTCAAACATAGAAATGTTAAACATCATATGCTTTCAAGTCGCAATTTCTTAACATCTTTCACTTTTAAATTTTATATGTTAAGCTGACCAATCAATACTCAGAACCTTATAATATATATTAAAAGTACAAATAAAGAAAATTAATAATAGGGTAGGATTGAACCTCAGCAAGTCACTACATGGACATATCATTGTAGAAAATATGGAATGAGACAAATAATCAGCTTGTGAGGATGGTCCTCTAATAAATTGCTAAATAAGAACTTTCTACACTGATAGCCATATATAATCAAGTGAAAATTATGAAATATAATGCCTAAAAAATGAGTGAAAATATTACAGTATATAAATGCAGAACTGATATAGGAAGGCAATATTTCTAACATGTTTCCAATTTTCTTGAAGTTCCAAACAATGTTAATAATATGTAAGGCATACAACATGATATACAACAGCTAAATTTCTTTCATCAAGGCATTCATTTTAATAAATTCCAATCACGTCAAAGAAAAATTTTGGCATCTGTGAGATATAGAAAACCATGACCATAAGTAAGGTTAAATAGCAAAGAAAGAAGTTTGGCCTAAAGATGAACATTACGCTCTCTGCAAAACTTACTGCAAAACTTGGAAAATAGAAAGAGTGAAAACTTGCCCAACATGTTTAGTAGGTGCCTACTCTGGAGGTTCAGTACGCTCTCTGTAAACAATTCTGAGGCATGGAGCCATGCCTCAATTTAGTTTCACTTAGACAAATAATCAATTCTAAGGTTCAGTACGTTTTGCAGAAAGCCATGCCTCAATTCAATTTCTCTCATAGAAAATAGAAAGAGTGGAAACCCATTGGTAAACAAAGAAGGCCGGCAAAGGTGGAAGTTTTGGAGACAGACTGGATGGAGAGAGAAGAAAGCAATTGAAGCGTTAATTTTCTAGCTATGGTAGGGTTTTTTTGTTAGGGGTTTTTATGCGTATGAGTGTGTTGTAGTCGGGTTTTTTCAGGAGTGTTGTGGTTTTTTTTTTTTTAATAATGCTGACGTGGAAAATTGTGAGAGCTTCAAAAGTTTCGGTTTTATATATGTATATATAGATTATGTACTATATTGACCAATCATTATATCCACTATGCCAAAATTGACTCAGAGATGCCTTGTGAAGCAGAGGTCATTAGGGAAAATGTGAAGAAAAAAAAGGGAGGATTCAACGGTATTATATAGCAAGTTTTCTTATAAAAGTTAGAGCATCAAGCTAATTATTTGGTCCTTTTGGCATAGAAATGTTCCATTGCAATTTGAGATCTTTCTTGCATAAACAAAATCACAGGTTAGTTAAATACACTAGCCTCAGAGCACACGCTAACGCGCATGCTTAGAGACTCTTTAATTTTTTGGGTAAGGGTTAATTTAGAGTATTTATTATAATTTTGAATTACTATATTTTCTAATCACAAAAAAAAAAAAAAAAAAAAAAAAAAACCTAAGGGTGTGATGAGTATTATGTGTGGTGAAATAATTTTTTCATCACACTCCTAGGTTTTTTTTGTAATTGGAAAATGTAGTAATCCCAAATTATAATAAATGCTCTAAATTAGCCCTTACCCAAAAAATAGAAGAGTCTTTGAGCACGCGCTCACACGCGTGCTCAGAGGCTAGTAAATAGATAAAGCAATTTGAAAGCTACCAGGAGAGTGATCCTATTTTGTAGGCAACATTTTAATAGGAGTTAAAGATGTATTTACTTATAAAAAAAATTTAAAAAAAAGAAAAAAAAAGTGTATATATTTTTTTGTTGATAACTTTTTTTTTTTTTTTTTTTGGATAGTTAGTTTTGGTTTTTTTTAATTAATACTAATGTTTTTTTATTAAACGTAGGTTTTTTTTTTTTTTTTTTTTTTTTTTTTTTTTTTTTTTAAGGAAAAAAACAATAGAAATGTAGGTAGTTTAACTTATTTTTCTATTAAAAAAAATAAAATAGATGTATAGTTGTTTTGAAGAAGTGTGCTCAGAGACTAGTAAATAGATAAAGCAATTTGAAAACCATCAGAAGAGTGATCCTATTTTGTAGGTAACGTCTTAATGAGAGTTAAAGATGTATCTACTTATCCAAAAAAAAAAAAAAAAAACATGTATATATCTATTTAGTTTAGTTTTTTTTGATAACTGTACGGCACCGAGCTTCCAAAGCCCATACTGGCCTTGGGCCCAGACCCATCTAGGCCCCGGGCCTAAGCCCATACCGGCCTTGGGCGCAGGCCCAGCAGAAAGTTCCAGTTACCTTATGCCCTTCTTGAAACTGCCTTAGAGTAAAAACAAGTTTTGGGTATTAAGTTCCCGGGGTTGACCGGTTAATCTTTCCCGGTAGAGCGCATGAGTCATATTCGGGAAGGTCATGATATGCACGGGAACGTAAGTTGCCGAACATAATCGGTGAAAATGGAACCAAGTTCCAAGATCATAAATGCTGCACCGCCCTTTCACCTAAACAACCACTTTAACCAGATAATACTGGACCTTCAGTAGCACTAACGGTGATTGTAATCATGATCTCCCCACTAACCTTGGCTATAAATAGGAGAAAGTTGGGAGAAGAAGGGGTTCAGAAAAATTGAGGGAAAACAGTCAAGGAGAGGGTACTAACTGGACGTTACTTTGAGTCTCTCTGCCGAGAACGACCCATTGTAGGAAATACTTAAGCCCACTACAAATAAATTGTGAGCCCAAGTGACCTAAGGTCCAGAAGTCTTGCACTTGGTTCTTACAATTGGCGCCCACCGTGGGGCTCTCTTACGAAGCTGTGGTTTCAGTGAGACTCAAGCAAGGGAGATGTCTGAGGAGCGTTCAGGAGGGCACGTTCCGAGCAATTCCGCAGGATCTTCTCGGGGATCGACGTGGAGGGAGAGAAGGCAGAAACGGCTGGAGGATAGGGAGCATCCAAGAGGAGAGGAAAGGTCCGGATTGGGAGAGGGATCGGCCCAGACACACCGGACGATTTCAAACGTCTCAGCACATCGGCAACATGATGATAGAGACCGGGAGCTGGAGCGGTTGCGCAGATTGGTAATGGACTTGGAGCTGGAAGCAAGGGGTCGGCGCTACGAAAGGAACCACAACCCCCAACCCAGGAGGAACCGTGGCGAGGAGGGTTCCAGCCGATCTGTTACACAACAACACCGAGACCGATCACGTTCTCAAAAGTCACGTCGTCACTCTCGGGAGACGCGTCGTAGACGGGACCGTTCCCGGTCGCATGGATATGATAACCAAGGGTCAGAGTCGCCAGAGGAGCGGCGGCACCACAACGCCGCGATGGACGCCATGAGCAGGGCCTTGCGGATGGCAGCCCGGTCTCCATTCTCAGATGAGATTGAACGGGCACCCATGCCGAGCCGATTCACGCGCCCACCATTCAATTCCTATGAGGGGAGGACGGACCCCGTGGAGCATGTCAGTCATTACATCCACATGATGTCTTTGCATGCGCACAACGATGCATTGATGTGTAAAGTATTCCCCTCTAGTCTCGGCTCTACCGCACTGAGATGGTTCAATGGGTTGCGGAAAGGTTCTATACACAGCTTCGCCGAGCTGATTCAGGAGTTCGGCAGCAGGTTCGTAACATGTAGCCGAGTGCAACAACCGGTCGACGCGTTGCTTTCCATGAAAATGAGGGTCGGGGAAACCCCTTCGGAATTATGCCAGCCGATACTGGGAACTCTACAATGAGATTGGTGGAGGAAACGAGAAAATTGCGGCTAGCACCTTCAGGATGGGGCTCCCCGAGGATTCTGAACTGCGGGAGTCGCTGACAAGAAGACCCCCGGAGGATATGAGGTAACTGATGAGACGCATAGAGGAGTACAAACGCCTGGAGGATGATCGGCTGCAAAGCAGGGGGAAAGCCCCTTTTACGGGGAGATCTCGGCAAAGCATCTTGCCGCCAAAGCCGAAAAGGGACTTCAGAATGCAGGAACCAGAGGTGCAGATCGAAGGGGTTAATGTGTTGTTTAAAGAGCCCGTGCACAAGATACTGGAACGGATAAGGAACGAGCCATTCTTCAGATGGCCGAACAAAATGGGGGGCGACCCATCTCGGAGGAACCAAAGCCTATACTGCACCTATCACAGAGACAAGGGGCACACCACCGAGCAATGTAGGGTATTGAAAGATCATCTCGGGCAGTTAGTCAAGGCAGGGCACCTGAAAGAGTTTGTAGCAGATTCCACTGACCGGGAGACCGAGCAGGGCGCCCAACAGAAAAGGAATCCCCTTCCACCACCCTTGGGGGTAATCAACGTCATTCATGCCGCACCGAGAGGAGCAGCAGCGGCAAGGATGGTGATGACAGTGGCTTGCACGGAGGGAGAATCATCCAAGAAGCAAAAGAAAGTTGGACGGCTAGACATCTCGTTCGGAGAAGATGATTTCGAAGGAACCATCCAACCTCACGACGACGCTTTGGTGGTGACAGCCCGGATAGGCGGATTCTTGGTGAAGAGGGTGATGATTGATCAGGGTAGCGGGGCTGACGTTATGTACCCGGACCTCTTTGAAGGGCTCTGGTTAAAAACCCAGGATTTGGCGAAGTATAACACGCCATTGGTCTCGTTTGACGGGAGAATTGTGATTCCCGAGGGGCAAATCTCTCTCCCAGTGGACATGGAGGGCAAGGAAGTTGTAGTTACGTTCATAGTAGTCCGATCATTCGCACCTTACACCGCAATCCTGGGGAGACCGTGGATTCACGCCATGGGGGCTGTTCCGTCCACCCTTCAAGTGAAAGTGAAATTTCCTACTGAGTACGGAGTTGTGGAGGTAAGGGGGAATCAACAGGTGGCGAAGCAATGCCTCGTAGCCGCGGTCTAGTGGGAAAAGGAACAGCTCGGCCAAGCTGAGCACACCGAGAAAGAGACTGCATAGCAATTACAGATACCCCAGGAAAATGGGGCGGACGTTGCCGAGGAGGTGCTGAAGGTAAGAATTCTCCCAGATAGTGACAAATACTTCCAGATAGGTACAAGCATGAATGACCGGGAAAGGGTAGAGATGTTGTTGTTCCTATTGCAGAACATAGATGTCTTCGCGTGGAACCCGTATGAAGTGCCCGGTGTAGACCCCGAGTTCATTGTTCACAAACTCAATGTGGACCCATCGTTTCCCCCGAAAAAGCAAAAGCCGAGAAGAGCATCAAAGGAACACGTCGATGCAGTAAACCTGGAGGTCCAGCGACTGAAGGAAGCCGGGGTCATAAAAGAAATATTCTTCCCGAGATGGCTAGCAAACACTGTCGTAGTAAAGAAGAAGAGCGGTAAATGGAGAGTTTGCGTGGACTTCATCGATTTAAACAGAGCATGTCCCAAGGATCCATTCCCAATGCCCAAGATTGATCAGCTAGTGGATGCCACGTACGGGCACCCGAGAATGAGTTTCCTGGACGCCTTCCAAGGCTACCACCAGATTGCCTTGGCGCCCGAGGACCGAGAGAAGACAGCATTTATATCCCCGAACGCAAACTATCACTACGAGGTCATGCCGTTTGGATTGAAGAATGCCGGGGCCACCTACCAGCGTATGATGACAAGGATGTTCCGGGAAAAAATTGGGTGCACAGTTGAAGTTTATATCGACGACATGGTAGTAAAAAGCAGAAAAGAGTCGCTGCATACTGAAGACCTTCGGGGAGTATTCGAGATACTACGGCGACACAGGCTGCGCCTCAATGCCGAAAAGTGCACTTTCGGAGTGGGGGCTGGCAAGTTCCTGGGTTATCTGATCTCCACTCGGGGAATAGAGGCTAACCCCGACCAAATAGAGGCCGTCAATCGCCTCAAACCACCGAGCAACCCTAAGGAGGTGCAAGTGCTCACCGGGATGTTGGCCGCCCTGAACCGATTCATCTCCAAGTTTGCCGATCGCTGCCGGCCATTCTATCAACTTCTGAAGAAGTGGAAGGGGTTTCAGTGGGCCTTTATCTCCAAGATTCGACGAATGGCTCCCAGGTACTGGTTGTCTTCGGACCGAAAGTTGTACAGAAGGTCCTTCGCGGGCCCTTACCTCTTGTGCCTGCATCCTGAAAGAGTCAAGGAGCTCCTAACCGAGCTGCATGAAGGAGTATGCGGCGGGCATGCTGGGGGACGATCTTTAGCACACAGAGCAATGATGCAGGGGTTTTGGTGGCCACAGATGCAGAAGGACGCCGCCGAATACGTTCGGAGTTGCGAACAATGTCAAAAGCACGCCCCAATGATCCATCAGCCGGCAGGACATCTAAATCCTGTCAGCAGCCCGTGGCCATTTGCACAATGGGGGCTTGACATCCTCGGGCCTTTCCCCTGAGCAACGGGGAACCGCCGTTTTGTACTGGTGGCTGTGGATTACTTCACAAAGTGGGCTGAAGCTGAGGCCTTGGCCAATATCCGGGATACTGACGTCAAAAAATTTGTGTGGAAAAACATAGTTACAAGGTTTGGGGTGCCGAATTCACTAGTGACAGACAACGGGCTACAGTTCGACAGCAACGCTTTTCGGACTTTTTGCAGCGAGCTCGGCATCAAGAACAGGTATTCAACCCTGGCATACCCCCAGAGCAACGGCCAAGCTGAAGCAGTAAACAAGACTATTTTGAACGGGCTCAAGAGAAGGTTGGATGGAGCGAAAGGAAGATGGGCAGAAGAACTACCCAGTGTTTTATGGGCCTACCGCACGGCCCCTAGGAGATCCACGGGGGAAACCCCATTTTCTCTGGCATACGGAGCAGAAGCAGTGATACCAACCGAGGTGAGCTTATGCAGTGCACGGGTCGCCGAGTTTGACCCCGTACAGAACGCCGACCTTATGATGGAGCATTTGGATTGGCTAGAAGAATGCAGGGAGGCCGCGACCGTACGTCTTGCCGAGTATCAGCAGAAGCTGGCGCAAAGGTACAACCGAAATGTAAAGACCAGGGAATTCAGTGCCGGGGAATTAGTGTTAAGAAGGGTAGTAGGGAACATGCGGGACATGGCTGCAGGGAAGCTTGCTCAGAGTTGGGAGGGACCATACAGAGTCACAGCCGTCGCAGGTGCAGGGGCCTACTACTTGGAGGACCTGGACGAGAGGCCGCTCCCCCGACCATGGAACGCCAACAACCTGAAGAAATTCTACGCGTAACCATCAATGTAAGCCAAAACTTGTATTCTATTAAGATTAAGAGCATGATGAACTTTTTTGTCTGTGCTGTTTTTTGACCCTGTAACCACACCAAGAGAATCGCCAATAAAGCCTAAGGACAGAAACCTGACCCTCGGCTCAATCAATATCGCCGAGCAGGTGAAAACCTTACGAATAAAGCCTAAAGACAGAAACCTGACCCTCGGCTCGATCAATATCGCCGAGCAGGTGAAAATCTTACAAATAAATCCTAAGGACAGAAACCTGACCCTCGGCTCAATCAATATCGCCGAGCAGGTGAAAACCTTACGAATAAATCCTAAGGACAGAAACCTGACCCTCGGCTCGATCAATATCGCCGAGCAGGTGAAAACCTTACGAATAAATCCTAAGGACAGAAACCTGACCCTCGGCTCGATCAATATCGCCGAGCAGGTGAAAACCTTACGAATAAATCCTAAGGACAGAAACCTGACCCTCGGCTCGATCAATATCGCCGAGCAGGTGAAAACCTTACGAATAAATCCTAAGGACAGAAACCTGACCCTCGGCTCGATCAATATCGCTGAGCAGGTGAAAACCTTACGAATAAATCCTAAGGACAGAAACCTGACCCTCGGCTCGATCAATGTCACCGAGCAGGTGAAAACTTTACGAGTAAATCTTAAGGACAGAAAACTGATCCTCGGCTCGATCAATATCGCCGAACAGGTGAGAACCTTACAATCAAATCTATAAGGACGAAAGCACAATTCTCGGTTAAACCAAATCCTGATAAAAACCTAACCCTTTTTGCAAAAACTAAGTCCAATAGCGCTCTCAAATTACCCACAGCGCCGCACAACAGGTTTTCGGGGGTACCATTCTATTAAGCGGCCATAGCACTGGTATAATTCAAGCAAAACGCAAAATAAAGATAATTTCATTCAACAAATTGGAACGAAAGAAGAAACGCTTAATCAAGCAATAAATGGGCACAGCCAACGAGCGACCCAACAAGTGCCAAGCGTAACCGATTTGCGCGCCGCTTCGGTTCACGAACCGTCAGGCAATAATGACGACTGCGCCTGGCGCCGCGAAACGGCGCGTCTTTTGAGATGAATATTAATGAGAAGTGACAGCCAGAAGTCCCAGACTAGAAGATTCCCGAGGTCAAAAGGCCCAGGCAGCTCCTTGATTCTCCTCGGCGACCGAGTATGAATCAAGGGGGGGCTATTGTACGGCACCGAGCTTCCAAAGCCCATACTGGCCTTGGGCCCAGACCCATCTAGGCCCCGGGCCCAAGCCCATACCGGCCTTGGGCGCAGGCCCAGCAGAAAATTCTAGTTACCTTATGCCCTTCTTGAAACTGCCTTAGAGTAAAAACAAGTTTTGGGTATTAAGTTCCCGGGGTTGACCGGTTAATCTTTCCCGGTAGAGCGCATGAGTCATATTCGGGAAGGTCATGATATGCACGGGAACGTGAGTTGCCGAACATAATCGGTGAAAATGGAACCAAGTTCCAAGATCATAAATGCTGCACCGCCCTTTCACCTAAACAACCACTTTAACCAGATAATACTGGACCTTCAGTAGCACTAACGGTGATTGTAATCATGATCTCCCCACTAACCTTGGCTATAAATAGGAGAAAGTTGGGAGAAGAAGGGGTTCAGAAAAATTGAGGGAAAACAGTCAAGGAGAGGGTACTAACTGGGCGTTACTTTGAGTCTCTCTGCCGAGAACGACCCATTGTAGGAAATACTTAAGCCCACTACAAATAAATTGTGAGCCCAAGTGACCTAAGGTCCAGAAGTCTTGCACTTGGTTCTTACAATAACTATTTAGTTTTTTTTTTTTTTTTTTTTGATATTTAGTTTAGTTTTTTTTTTTTTTTGATAAAAATTAATACTAATGTTTTTTATAGGTTTTTTTTAGGAAAAAAACAACAAATACGTATGTAGTTTAACTAATTTTTCTACTAAAAAAAAAAAAACAATAAACATATAGTTGCTTTGAAGAAATAGGTTAGTGGAAGAGTTCCTATTTTATAGGCAATGTTTTAGTGCAAGTTAGATATGTATTTTTACCAAACTATCATTTAGTTTTGTCTCTACTTAAACCTAGAGGTGTAGAGGTATTTTGGAACAAAAAAAATATGGTCCAAACAAGGAGAACCTCTTAAATAGTAGTATAGAAGCCACCGGATATTCTCTTATATCTTTGGTATTGATGTTTTGAAAACAACCATTTATGGCTTCAGACTACACACATAACAAATTATCTAAAGGTGGATTCCATATTTTTATTAATAGAGGGAAACTGCACAAATACATAAGTTGTCCAAGGTGATTTATGGGACTTTTCCTGGACCTATTCAAAGTGAAATTTCAGTTTGCCACAGAACTCTCGCATCATATTCTAGCAAGATCACATTATAGACTTGTCCTCCATTTAAAATTATTCATATTATTTCCTCGCACTTCATATTTAAGATATGACAATGAAAGGATAAGCAAATGTGTAGAGAGAAGGATGTCCTACTTGCTAGCTCATATGTACCAAACATGGTAGTAATTTAAGCGTGTATTACTGCAGATCAATATCAAAATAGCTGTTTCTCAAAAAAAAATAAAATATCAAAATAGCCAGGACTAAAACCTAATAAGCCCCTATAATAATTCTAGCTAATACATATCAGGAAAAAGTTTGTAGGAAAGATCTAATAAGATACAGTGTGTATATAGTTAGAGATTGGCTGAAGCTAACAGCAACAATAAATATCCTGATATTTAAAAGACTAGCTACAAGCTAGACAATTTAGATAATACAGATTTGGTCACAAGAGTACTGGTGTTCTCAACAGCTTCAATCAGTGAGAGCTTATGAGGTTTCAATAATGGAGAACATTTGGTGACTAAACATAACAAAAAGTGTCCAAATTTTAGAGATTTGGAAAAATTTTCAGCCAATTGCTGAACCTGGTAAACAATATGATCAACTGAATCTTGAGTCAAATGAACATTATGATTTAATATGATTTGGAACAGGTTAAACAATGATTCTGTCCATACCAATTCACCAGATATTAAACGTTGGTGGCAGGGAAGACAGATAAGCCTCCTCTCGTCCTTTTCTCCACACAATAGCTTCTGGCAAAAAGCAGAAACATGAGCTGGGTGCAAACATTCCCTTATGATCCTTGTGATCACATCACATATGGGATTATTTATGCCTTCTCTATGGAGAATCAACGGAAACAAGAGTGCATAAACAGCTGCTTTCGGATGAAGCTTACAATATTCCATTATTGCAGCCACAAGTACACGAGAAGCTGGTACTTCCAGTAATAACAACTTGGGAAGGATTACTGAGCATAGAACCTGGCTCGGCCAACCAAGCTCTTCTTCACTTTCATTCACAAGATGTGAAATTAAAACTGAAGCAGTCTCATCATCTGCCAGCCAAGGTTCAATGAGACCCAAAACCACAAAAGAATCTCTGCCCTTGTCCAAGCAAAGTTGGCGAATTTCATCAGCTAAACCCACAGTTTTCAAAGAAGATTCAAAATTCATAATCCTAGCTTTCAAACAAGTAGCCTTCTCATGAATTACAGGATCAAGAGGGACATTTGCAGGACAATCAATCTCCATTTCCTCCACAACTTCATTCACCTCTTCTTTGCCATCCTCTCCATCTTGCTTCGACGAATCTACACTAACTTCACAACTACCAAAAGGCGTCACTGAACAAAATTCGTCTGGCAAAATAGGAAGCCAAGGGAGAATCAAATCATTGGCTTCCGCAGCTGCCTCCTTAAGCCAACCCGGTAATGATTCAAACTCTTCATCCACGCCTTCCTCCCCAGAATCCAAATTCAAACAGGAAATCCACTCGTAATTCGACTCAGACAATAAATCGAGCAGATTGCGTGCAGCCCTCTTGACCCAAAAATCAAGCTCCTGATTCCCACTCAACACATTCTGGGCCAGCCTCGACAAGTCCCTCTTGCAAAACCTCTGACGCTCATAAGCAAGAAAAGAGAGAATCCGCGATTGCACCGTAGTGGGTAAAGTCTCTATAAACATGACCCTGTTGATCAAAACCCCATACAAGTCAAATAAACCAAACATTATATCAAAATTGAAGATAAATAGCAACTGGGTCTTGGGTGCTTTTTGTTTTTTACCGCTTTGTCCGAGGAAGCGTGGGAGACGAAGAGTCATCGTCTTCGATGACAATGGCGTCGCTGGGCTTTGAGAGCAAGGAGAGGAAAGAGCTTGTGGTAATTGGGGCTGTGGTTGATGAGGCATTGAAAGACTGTTGCAACCATTGAGATGCTTCGGTTTCGGGAGTTGGGGAGTTGAGGAAGATCTTGAAGAGTGGAACCCATGACTCCATTTTCGCGCTCTATTGCTGCGAAGCTGAAGCTGAAGGAGCTGGGTTTAGGAGCAGAAAACGCGGGAAAGTTTGTAGCTTTAATTTAACAAACAAGGAAAAGTGTAGGAGCACGTAATTTTTCACAACATCTTGCTACAATTGTGACGTGGTATAGTGTAATTGATAAAGAAAAAATGGTGGGTCCATGTATAAATGAAAGTTAATTATTCACAATCTGCTACGTTAGAGTTGTGGTAAAAAAGTTGTGGAATAATTTGTGATCCTAGAACTACTCAACAAATAAAAGTAGAAAAATTATACTTTACCGTCTTAAACTATACATCAAGTTACATTTTGCGCTCTTAACTACTTGAATGCATGTTTTGCACCCTAAACTATGACTCCTGTTACATTGTGTATCTCAACGTTAATTTTATTATTATGTTGAATGAAAATTTATAGCACATGACTTACGCATTAGTTTTACTGATATGACACAAAGTTAATAAATAAATAAACACCAATTTTCCAATTAATTAAAAACAAAAGCCTCTTTATTTATTTTTGGCGAAAATGCACTTTTGGTCCTTGCATTTTGGGTCGATTCTCAATTTGGTCCCTAAATTGATTTCACTCCTAGGTCAATCCCTGATTTTAGAAAATTGTTTTTATTTTAGTCCCTGTCGTCAACCAAGTAACAAAAAATGCATACGTGACAAACGGAATGCACTGTTTGCTGACGTAGCTAATAAAATAATAATAAAAAACCACATCAGCATGCCATGTCATCATCTAATTAAAAAAAAAATTATCAATTTGAAAAAAATTATAAAAACATAAAAACAAAATTAAAAACATAAAAATACATAGTTTCAGATTTAAACGTGAATACACAAGAACTCAAGAACATAATCCCAGATCATAAGAACTCAAGAACACAAAATTCCTAGGAATTCAATATCTTTCCCAGAAAATTTCACCAAACATTGAAAAAGTTCACATCTAAAAAGCCGATGCCTAAGATTTTCATCACAACATTTTCTTTCCACCCAAAACCAGAAATTTTCTTATGAAACAAACACACACAAACCCAGAAAATCATCAACATTTTCCCCAGAAAATCAAGATTTTCTTTCAAACCAAACACTAATCGCACCTCATCGCTGCATCAATACTTATCTCTCCTTCTTCTCTTTTCTCCTTTTTCTTCTCAATACCACAAAAACCCCGTACACACCACCACCACCACCAACATAGATTCATTCATATCTCGCCGCCACCACCACCATGGGCGACTTAACGAACACTTAGATGCCGTCAACGACTCCTCCGCTTCCAATCCTAACTTTAAATGCACCTAACGCTGCTACTCCGTAATCCTCGCGTCCATTACCTGTCCACGAAGATTGTTGGAGAGAGGACACCACGTCAATGCTCATTGACACCTGGGGCCGCCGTTACATGGAGCTTAACCACGGGAATCTCTGTTTCTCTAATGGAACCCTGACTTCGTCGTGGATTTTCTTCGATCGTCTTGACTCTTTGATCGGATTTAATGTGACGGTTAAGAAGCCGACTTCGACTCCGATTCCGATTTAGATTCAACAACCTCCGTCGTTGTCTCAGTCTCCTTCGGTGGGGGTTCCATTGTATCAACATCAACTACCATCGATCTCGGCCCATCTCTCTCTAAACCCAGATCAAACCCTAATCCCAAAGAGAAAGCTGAAAGAGAGAGAGAGCTTCAGATCAGATTTTTGTAGAAAGAGAGAGGGAGAAGAAGCTTGATCTGCTCGATGTTGGTCTGCTTGTGAGCTTCGGCGCGTGGTGGAGAAAGAAGGCTGAGTGAGCTCCGGCCATGGATAGTGGAGAGTGAGAGATTCTATCCATTGAGCGTGAAGAGAGAGAGAATTTGAGATTAGTCATTCATAGTGTAGGGATTTTTTTTTTTTTTTTTTTTTTTAAGTTGATGAGGTTAAAGAATTAAAAAGATAATGGTTTTTGATTTTTTAAGAAATGATTTTAGTTTAAATTAGATTAAGGTTTTTTTTTTAAATTTAATTTTTTTAAAAAATTTTATGAGTTGGATTTTTTTATTAATTTAAATGCTGACGTGGCATTTAAAAAATGTTAAATATAATTTTTTTTTATTATTTTATTAGCTACGTCAGCAAATAGTGCATTTTGTTTGCCACGTATGCATTTTCTGTTACTAGGTTGACGGCAGGGACCAAAATAAAAACAATTTTCTGAAATTAGGGACTAACCTAGGAGTGAAATCAATTTAGGGACCAAATTGAGAACCGACCCAAAATGTGGGGACCAAAAGTGCATTTTCGCCTTTATTTTTTACCCAGCCCCCCTACGTATTACAGATTCATAATGACTCATCCTGATGGGAAGGTATACTAAAGATCATTATAGCATGAGATGGTCTTTTTGTTTTTTGGTAATATAAGCATGAGATGGCCCTTTTTTATTGGTTTGGGGGGTGGGGGAGCTATTGATATGTACGCACCCACCCTTGAGAGGCTTTTTGTTTTTGTTTTTAATTGATTGAGAAGATGGGCTTTTTTTTTTTTTTTTTTTTGTCTTTTATCTTTGTGCCATTTAAACAAAACTCACATGCAAATCATGTGCTATAAACTTCTATCTAATATAACAATAAAATTAATGTTCGGGTGCAAGTGTAATAAATGTCATAGTTTAAGGTGTAAAGTGTAATAAATGTCATAGTTTAGGATGCAAAATGTGCATTCGAATAGTTTAGGGTGCAAAGTGTAATTTAAGGTAAAGTTTGGGGTGGTAAAGTGTAATTTCTCCAAAATTTTATGAAAAAAGAAAAAAAACTAATTTTCATCAAAGTAGTATTAAAACATTCTTAAAATAGTCTTTTAAAAAATACCTTAAGGGCACAAGTTAACCTGTTAACCAGACTCTTTAATTTAATACTGGACAAATTGGACTTTTGTGTTCCTTATGCTATAGTTTTACATTGTTTTTTTAAATTTTTTTTATTGCAATTGAAGGAAGACAAAGGGAGGAAAAAAAAAAGTAGGGCAAAAGGAAGGAGAAATAAAAGGAGAAAGAAAATATTTATTTCTATTATGTTCGGAAATAGAAGGGGGAAGAGAAAAGAAAAATGTATGTTTTTCACTTTTGTTGTCCCCCACAAATTTGAGATAGGGATGAATTTTATGCCTAAAAATGTAATTTTTGAGTCATGAAAATTCAAATATGTTAGGCTCCCTTTTTCATTAAATTCTTTATCTTTATTTATGCTCATTAGTTGTATATGAATCAAGTTGTTTATGAAAAGCTTGATCTCCACTTGGAAAAATGTTTGTGTATGTTTGTTTGTTTAGAAAACAAGCTAAGCTCAAGTCTAAGTTTAGGCTTGACTATTATTTGAGCCAAGCTCAATCACAAAAATATGTTCGGAAACAAACTTGTGATCATGAGATGATTTAACTATCTTTTATATTATATTTTTATATGTATACTTGTCAAAGAATATAATTATAAAGACTTGAAATTAGACTGTATAAGTTTGTAAATAAGTTCATATGATATCAAATTATTATCTATAGTTTATTGATAATATAAGTAAGGCTAATAAATTATTTTTGTCCCTAAAATTTACCAAAATTTTGTTTTTTGTTCCTAAATTTTAAAAAATTCTTTTTCGTCCCTAAACTTTGTAAAGTGATTTTTTTTTTAATAGTAATTTAGAAACAAAAATAGGGAAAAAATAGGAAAAAAAATTCAATAATTTAAGGATAAAAAAAAATTTAAAGTTTAAGGACACAAATTGAAAAACTTCCAATAGTTTAGAGACAAAAAATGAACTTTCAATAATTGAGGGGCAAAAAACCAACTTTTTTAAAGTATATGAACAAATAAAAATATTCCTTTGGTAAATTTTTGTGACCAAAATAATATTTTAGCCTATAAATAATCTATTCGTAGTAAAACTTCTTAGATTTGTAAAGCGGTAAAAAATTTAGTCATGGTTTTACTAAATATAAGAATTGAATTAGTTAATTAAGTAACTCGTAAATAAGTTTAAGCTTGCTTAACAAAAAAAAGAACCAAACTTGAACATCGAATATTGTTTAGTGATAAACTTAAGCCCGCCTTGTATTCAAAATAAACTTAAATAAATAAGCCTAAACTTTTAAAATACTCTCCTTGACTTGGCTCATTTATAGCCTTATGCCAAATTTAGGCAGATTACAAAACGTGAGCCACATTACTTAGCTCTCTATCCTTTTTCTTTTCTCTCACATCAAAATATTAGAGAAAATCACTCTTTCAAAATTCAAATTTGTAAAGCCACTTTTTTGAAAAAAATTAAAATAAAATAAGCTTTTATTAGATTGTACGAAATTCTATCAACATGGATTAAGTACTCATTACTAATAGTTAAGAAAAAATAATGTTAAAGGATACAATACACTGCACCTGTGGTGTTAAAATGCAATTAACTTTTAAATAGAAAATGAACGCAAATTTAAATTTGGAATTTTCTTTTCACTAATTATAGCGAATTTTGGTGGGAATGCGGATATAAAAAAAATTAAAATTTTTTGAGTTAATTAACAAATTTAAAATTAGTTTTTTTTTTTTTTTTTTGTGAAAATACACTTTTAGTCTCTACATTTTGGGTCAATTTCCGTTTTGGTCCCTACTTTTTTGGAGTGCCTATGTTGGTTCCTAAAAATCGAAAAGAGTTACCATTTTGGTCCTTACCGTTATCTCAATAACGGAAATTGTCTACGTGGTACATAGAATTCACTATTGACAAGTTAGAGGCTGACGTGACTAATAAAATAATAATAAATTTTATTTGGCATTTAAAAATGCCACATCAGCAAAATTTAAACAAAAAAATAAATTAATTTAAAAAACAACCCTTAAATCTAATTAAAAATTAATAATTTTTTTGTTGCTTTTCATTAATTTTTTGGAAAGAACATAAGAACATCTTCTTCCCCAAATAAAGACATATCCAATCGGCCAACCCTTTGTTCCAACAAGTAATAATCTTTTGGCAAGCCCATATTTCATCATCATCAACAACAACAACAACAACAGTAGGTCCAAACAATTGAAGCTGTAGATGAGAAGCCACAGATTTTTCAATCCCTAGATGATAAACCCAGCTCAGTTGGGTCAAAGCCCCAATTTTCTCAAACCTAAGCAAAATCATCAAATCCCAAAGCCTAGCCACACCCTGAAATCTCCAAAGACCCACAATAGGCCACACCCTGAAAATCTCCATACTTTTTCTTGTTTTTCTTCCCTAAGACCCGTGAGGGTCCTTTTTTGGATAGTGTCCAAGCCCAAGTAGAAGCAAGGACCCTAGGCCTTTTAGTTGTTGTTTCAAGGGACTGGACTTGGTTCACCGCAGTTAAATGGGCTGATTACAAACCAAGTGGTGCACAGAGCAAGAACCCTACAATACATACATACTAGCAAATAAGAAATATATATGTATGGAACAGTAAGAAACAGTAAAGGAGCAATGTAATAAAGAAAGACGCAAAATAAACGCTTAGGATCCTTAAAATAATGTGAGATATTTCATTACTTTTCTTAATTGTGAATTACAATGTGCTCACTAAGACGTGTTACAAGGTCCAAATAAGCTCAAAAATTACAGACTTAGATGGCTCTCTAAGCCTCTAAGACTTGCAAAGTTTGAATCCCTTTGAATCTAAGAATGTTCTATAATGACTGTTTTAGGATACCGGGCGATGTTTCTCTTTCTTTTACTACTTTCTTTGAGTTTTTTGACAGAGTTTTCTGAACGATTCTATTCTGATTCACTGTTGTCGAATGCCCTTTCACTGTTGGCTGCTTCCCCCTTTTATAGTGTCATTCTAGGGTTCCGGGGTACCACTAATTCCCCTCATTTGCTTTCCTGGGTACTAGAGCCCATGTTGTGCCAGCAACTTTGATAGCTGGTCCCTTCCTTATTTCTTATAGTTTTCTTCTTTTGGTGCTTTTTCCCCAAAAGCCTCTTGCTGACTTTTCGTTTTGGGGTGTCCTTAAAAAGCTGGCCTCTAATCTCTCTTCCTTTGAGACTTCTAAACCTTACCTTTTCAGACACACCTTTTTGGTTGTCTTTCCTTTTGTCATTTTTCCTGAGTGAGCCGATTCCATCCCTGCCAGATTTAAAGTTTTTCCAGCTACTTCCCTTCATGGTTCTTCTTTCTGGTTTCCCCGAGGTATCAGTCCCTTGTTCATGAATTGTTACTCTCCAAGCCTTCTGGTTCCTTTCTGCATCATTGGGTGACTGAGAAGGACGTATTTGTTCTTCATTCCTTGTGTTTCTTGGCACTCTTTTTAAACTGTCTTAATCTCATCCTAGTTTTGCTACACATCCCGAGGAACCCGAGCTCCTAGTAGCTTCTGGGTATCCTGACCCAATTCTTATCATTGGACTCCCTTTTGATTTTCTGATCTTGGCAGGCTGGACTTCTTCCTTTCTTCCCTTCGTTTCATAGGCCCCAAGACCTATCCCTTCTTGGGTCTCGGGCTTAAATATTTTTAATGGATTTGGGCCTACCATCCTTTTTTCTTGTTTTGAGCTCAATCCTTTTATTATTTTTCCATGGAGTTCAACTCACTGTGCCATTTTAGGCCTTAGTATAGCATTATAACTTTTTATACCTCAACATTTAGCCCCCTGAGCTCGTGGGTTTCTTGCAGCCCACGCGTAAGTAGACCAGAGCCTTAATTTTTGTAGTAATTCCTTCTTCACTATCTTGATTAACCTTAGGGTTCCCCCTCTTTTTCCGTTAGGGTCTTGTCTTTCCCACTACTTTCGGGTATCTTGGTTTTCTTTTGCGTGTTGCACTTCCTTCTTTCTGTAACTCCCCCCCCCCCCCACCCCTTTACACGAGACGTGGCATTATTGCAATCACTTCATACTTTCTTTTCACTTCCTAGAGTCCTTTATTCCAAGCTTATCTCTTTTTTTTTTCTTTTCTTTTTTTCCAATTAGTCTGTTTCTCTGTTTTCTTCTTCTATGTTCTTCATTCCCTCAACTTACCTATTTCCCAGTACATTTGCTGTTCTATGGCTTCTTCTTCCTCACGAAAAAGGAGGGAGCGTACTCCCAGTCCTTCCGAGGGTGAGAGTTCTTCTGGGTCTGCACAGGACGAGTCACAGGGGGTCACAGAGCGCCCATCTTTCCCTTTATGGGACCCCTGGTACACCCCTAGCCTGTTTTTTCCTCTGGTGTCTCGCAGTGAGGCCCCTTCTTCCCCTCACACCTAGGTGTTCTCCGGTCAGTCTGGTTTTGTCAATTCTACCCAGGTTCCAGATCCAAGAGAGATTCTAAATTTCCAAATTAGGAGAGGATCTCAAGAGGTGGTTCCTATTTTCTTTGACTTCGTTCTTGGAAAGATCACCGGTTGGCCCATTTGGGTGGACAGGGAACTTTCTAATGGGGAATTTGTTGGTTGTCTGGAGCACGTCGGGATCCTGAAAGTAGTGGCAATTTTCAGGAACCTTGAAGGTTTTAGAGATGCCAAGGACCTCAGACACTTGGTATGTCGTTGGTACCCATCTTTTCATACCTTCTTCTTTTCTATTGGTGAGCTTACTATCACCTTGGAGGATGTGGCCAATAACTTCCTCCTCCCGGTGTTTGGAGATGAGAATCCTTTCGACATCAGTCTTTCCAAAGAGGATCTCGAAGTGGAAGACAAACTATTCAGTCATTTTGGTGGGCGTATTGCTTCTCCTAGTGGAAAACCAGCCAGAATGGGTAAGTTAGTCATGAACATTTCGCGAGAGAAGGACAAGGCAGTTAGGCGAGCTGGGTTCCTGGCGCTTTGGCTCAGCAAGTTCTTATTTAGTTAGTTTCCTGGGTACGGGGTTAAGTCTGTTTTCTTCCCTTTGGCAATTAGACTGGCCCGAGGTGCTCAGTATCCTTTAGCCCCCAAGTTCTTGGGCCATGTTTACTCCTAAATGGAGATGAAGTCGAGGGCGATTCTTGCTATGATATCACTTCATCTCTTCACTGTGCCATTCTCCAGGTATTCACGTGGGACTGATCTTTTGTTACTTTGACAAAGTGTAGAAATTTGAAATTTGTAAAAGATAAGTTCCAGGGATCTCCTGATGTGATTAAGGGTTTGTGTGGTAGTTCTACTAACAGCCACCCCATCATTTTCCGTTGGGCTAACTTGAAAAGTGGTCCCCTCAATTTGGTTGAGTTATTTGATCAAGCAGGGCACTTGAGTTGGCGTTCTCCCCGGGAGTTCAGCCCCGGGTTCGCTTGTGATTCTATATTGGCTTCTTTTCTCAACTTTCCAGGGAATACCTTTGACCTACGTTGTGGTGATGAAGGCAATTTGGCCTACTTGGCTTGTATCAGTCCCTCATGGCTTCCAGTGCCCTCCTCAATTGGTCTCAAGTACACCCACTACTCAACACACCGGGTACTCCAGTAATTTGGTTTTAATCAGGACATCCCACCAATGTTTAAAGATATAGTACCTTCTCTTTCTTCTCTAGATCCGTTCCTAAGGCTTCAGGCCTTTTCTTATTGGTCGCAGAAGAGTTCTCAGTTTGTTATGCCCAACTCCTAGAGGAGAGTCTTTACTTCTAGTGGCTTTGCTGGTTATTGGAGAAGAGTTTAGAAGTCCTTCTCTAACTACGTTGAAATTGGCAAGATTGGGAGGGTTCCTGATCCTAATATTCTCTCTGCTCCTACCTCCAACAGACGCCTATCCTTCCTTACTGCTGACATTGTATCTATTGCCATAAGCAGCAAGACAGGATTTGTGGAGTGGCATGCTTCTAGGGATGGTTGGGTGTGTTATGCGCAAGATTTTCTGGAGACTTGGTTAAGGTGTGACCTTATTGTTGATACCTCTTCTGGTGTGCTAATTAAGAGAGGGGCAGTAAAGGCAATTGGTGCTGCCACTCCTATAGGCAAAGGTAAAGAGAAGAAGATCAAATGGAAAATAGTTAAAAGAGCTAAGCTTGAAGAAAGTGTCGAGGGTACTGAGGCTAGCCCTAAGACTAAGAAGAGAAAGATTGCAAGATCCTAGAAACAGTTAGTAATTTTTGAGGAATCCGAGAGAGTGAGCCCCCTACAGTTGGGAAGGAAGTTGGTCACCCCTTAATTCCAAGGACTCGAGTGAAGACTAAAGTAGAGTCTTCTCTCTCTTAGGTTTCTCTGAGTTCTTCAGCCTAGGGTTCTTCGGGGTCTTTTGATTTTATACCCCAGTCTCCCTTAAGACCCTCTAGGTGTACCCGTAGTAGATAAAAGACCATTGGAGAATCTGTAGAGAGAGAGAGAAGGGCAAGGCCTCTTTTCTTCTTCTCTCTTTTATTTTGCAGTAGTTCATTGTTCTTGTTATGTCTCTCTCTTTCTCTTTTAACTGATGAATGGTCATTTCTTCCTTGTAGTCCAAACACAAGTCAGACCCCAGGAAAGGCAAGTGTCAGTCATCTGGTGATGATATGGTATGGCCCTCTCCTATTTGTGCCTTTTTCTGTTTGCTTTCATTCTTTTTTAGTGCTGTGTACATATGCATCTTGTGATGCTTAGTCACTTGTTTTTCTTTTCCTTTTACAGGTGGAGGTACCTCCTCCTACGACTGGTGGGACTCTGATGAAAGAAGTGATGTCAGCTCTCTCTACTGTTCCCCCAGGTGTGAAAAAGGAGCTCCCTAGTGGTGATGTGACTGAGGAAGTTGGGCAGCCAGTGATGGATGTCCAGCCCATTCTGCCTTCTGTTCCCCTGGCTGCTCAGGACCCTGAAACTTCTCAGCCTCTTGTTTCCCAAAATCCCCAGCCCGTGCAGACTCTCAGTCCTACCAAAACTGTGTCACTTAAGTCCATGACTGAGCCTGCGTTAAGCAAAAAGTCCTTGGAGGGTGTGTCTTCATCCATACAAGCAGGTGAGTCTCATCCACCCCTTATAAATATGCTTAATCTTATTTCTTTTATATTTTCTTTCTAAGAGTTCTCGTTTTCTCTTCCCCTTTTAGGTCAAACCAGTTTTCAATCTGCCCCTGAGGTCGCTTCTTCCTTAGAGTTAGAGGGTTTTGAAGGTGCGTGTTGTTCACCCTCACTGTACTTCCCCCTCCTCCTTTTTTTATTATTTTTTTTATTTTAATACTTCTCCCTTTTCCTTTTATGGCAAAGCCCCCAGTATCTTTTCCTTCCTTTATCCATTTTGCCAAAATTTCCTCACCCTTTCTCCAACGTGCTGTGTGTTCTTTCATAGAATCTTCCAGGAAATCAGAGGGGCAAGAGGAGGAAGCACAGCCACAGGAAACTGATACTAGTTTTTTTTAGCTTTCTTTTACTTTCCCACTTTACATTTCTTCCTTTGTTCTTTTCCCTTTTTGAATTTTGTTTGCTTTTGCAGGTGCTAACATAGGTGTTAAGGGTCCTGAGCTCATAGTTCATGAGGTAGCTGTGGAAAAAACTCTCTAATTCCTAAGAGTGGAGATACAACAATGGGGGAGGCTCCAGAGGTGATTGTTCCAGACTCTGGCTCAGGGCTCTCTGCTTTCCTGGCCCGCTTTGATCTCCTGGAGTTCAACAATTTCCTTGCAAGCCACTTTCATTGTTTCGGGCCTCCCTTTGGCAATTTCTTGAGGTTCTCTATGCCCGTTGAGGGTTTGCCATTGCTAGAAAGGTTGCTCAAGACCCATGGAGACTTTACCAGTGAGTTCAGGGGAGGTGTATTTCTAGGCAACATTTTGATGGAGCTGTTATATGCTGTGCTGATCTCTTTGAGGGATTCCTCTCTTGATTCCTTATTTGAAGAAAAGCTTTTAGAATGGAGGGGAGTGGTGCAGGATCTCATTGAAGCAAAATTCAATCTATCCTTCTTGCTGGAGCATTTGCGTTCCCTGACCCACATGTTATTCCAGAGACAAGCTTCTAGGAATCTAGATGCTAAAATTGCTGCTACTGAGGAGGCTTTAGCTCGTGCTCACAAGGTTTTGCAGGACTTGAAAGTTAAAAGGCAGTGTGTTCTCTCTTTTTCAGCTGTTCCTGCTATTTCCCCAGACAGCTTTTTGCTAGTCGGCCTTATTCCTTAACTCCTTGCTTTTTTTTTTTTTTAGCTAGTTCAGGTGTATATTTTTTTTTTAGACAATTTGGGCTGTATAAGTCCTATCTTTTCCTATTGAACACTATTTCTGACTTTTCCCTCCCCATTTTTGCAATATGGATCTGTTTTTAAGATTGCTTTTAATTTTCAATAGCATGTGAATCTGTTCTTCTTTTTCTTTTTCTTTTTCTTTTTTCTTTTTTCTTTTCTTTTTACACGGAGTCCTAGGACATGGTCCCTACAAGTTTTGCTATAGGTCCTGGATTAGGTACCTTGATGGCTGTGTTGCTGCGTAGGTACTAAACTGGGTACATTGGATGCTCTCTTTCTCTTCTTTTTTTTTTTTCTTTTTTTTTTCCAAGTCCCAGGTCATGAACCAAGCAAACCTCTTTTGTCAAGTACTGGGCTAGGTATCCCGGGCACTTACTTCTGCCCGTGGTCCGAGGTCATGTATTTGAAATAATTGTGGTGTGAGTCCTAGATCATGTGCCAAGGTTTTTTTTTTTTTTTTTTTTTTTTTTTGCGCTGGCCCATGTACTCCCCCCCCCCCCCAAAAAATCTGCCCATATTCGGGTTATGTAATGCTTCGCATTTGTACATTTTAGTTGTAGCTTAAAGAAAAATAAGAAAAAGAGATTTCATGGAATCAAAGCAAAGTTACCTTCTAAGGAACACAACCGGGTTGTCAAAGATAGTAAGGATCACAAAATGTCCTTCTACCATGGGTACCTAAACAAAAGGACTTAAACAAAATTCATGATATATATATATATATATATATATATATATATATATGTATGGCACCAAGATCCCAAGACCCATATGAGCCCTGGGCTTAGGCCCAATGGAACGGCCCCATCGCCCTAAATCCTTCTTGAAACTGCCTTCATAAAAAATGAGTTTTGGGCCTCGGATCCAGAGATGCGCTCGGCATAGTACCTCCCGAACAATCATATAAACCTTGTCCGGGCAAGTCATGGGATGCTTGGGGAACACCATTACCGAGCAGATTCGCTTGAACTGGAACCAAGTTCCAAGGCCATGATTGTTACATCCCACTCTCACCTAAACACCCACTTAAAACAGATAATATTGGACCTTCAATTGCACTAGCGATGGCAGTAATCATGATCTCCCCACTAACCTAAGCTATAAATAACAGAAGTTGGGGAAGATGAAGGGGTTGAGAAAAAGGAAGTGAAAACAGTCATTTAGAGAGGGGAGGAATATTACTTTGAGTCTTTGTGCCAAGAACGACCCAAAGTAGGAAATCTTGAAGCCCACCTTACAAATAAATTGTGAGCCCAAGGGAGGTTGAGCCCAACAGTCTCGTTTTGGGTTTGCACAATATATATATAAAAGCAATGAAACACTTAGCAGATTGGGGAGCTAGCAAAAAGGTCTCAATGTACTGAAATCTCCCCCTTTTATGCGAAATATTGTTTCAGCCACTTCCCATTTATGGGATTTACTAGGGCCGTCCCATCTTCCTTTATGAGGTAGTAATACACACTATCATGGGCTTTTCTGATGATGTAGGGCCCTTCCCATTTTGGGTCAAATTTGGAGGGTCCTGAGAGATTTTTCCTTACATACTCTGCTGCTCTTAACACCAGCTACCCCCTAGTGAAGGCCCTTGGTGTACAGTCTGTGCATATGCCTTAGTCATTCTTTGCTGGTACCTCTGGCTTCTCCCTCTGGCCACTTCTCTTTCTTCTTCTAACCCCTCTAGATCTGCCAACATTCTTTCACTATTCATGTCATCTATGCCTTCTTGGTTTTCTTCAAGCACTACTCTTGGAGTAGGTTTATGGGTTTGTATAATTCTTATTGGACTAGGAAAGCCCAAGGTTTGTGTAAACCTATTTAGAATAGAAGAGCCCATTAAGCTCCTATTTAAAAGAGGTGGAAAAGAAAAACCTAACCCTAGAGAGCTTCATAAGGTTTTCTTTTTGAAACTCTAGCCTCCTCCTACAGAAGAAAGAGTTCTTGCTGCGTTTCTTGTACGCCTTTGGGTTCTATAATCAAGCAAAGTCTCTTGCACCAACATTGAAGATCTTATTAGTGTTTCTATGTGAAGTAGTTGCAAATCAACTACAACAATCACAGGATTACTGTGGAGTAAGTCATGTACTAGGATCCGTGCATCATTAGTTAATCACGTACTGGGAGCCGTGCATTGAAAAGAGAGTTCGCCGCTATACTACAAGTTCAATTGGGTATTGGGGTAAGGGTTCAATTGTAGGTTGGTATTAGGTACTGAGATTCTTTTTACTTGTAACCGCTTGTTTTGATAATAGTGGATTCTTGGGAGTGGTGACCTTAAATTCACCCTATGGGGTTTTGCCTCGGTAGTTTTCCCCATTCATAAACAAATTACCTGTATCAAATTTATTTTCAGCTGCATTTAACTTAGTAGGTGATTTGTTTGTTTTATCACGCTTATTGCATGTAATTGAATCTAATTAATTCACTTGGATAATTAATTAATTAATTTACCAAAGGGGTCAATATATTCTTGGCCTATCATTAACATTTGGGTTGGTATGAAAAAAATACCAGGTTTCCAAAAAAAAAAAAAAAAAAAAAAAACCCAAAAAAATATTGGTGGGTTTTCAAAAAGACACCAAACCATATAGTTTTGTACTTTTATTATTAGAATTAATATATGCCCGAGTAATGTATAGATTAATCAAGAATCATATGTAAACTAAAGATTTTTTTTAATATTAATTTAATTAAAATTAAATAATAAAATAGATAGTAAAAATAAAGTAATCTTTTACTTTAGGTTAAATAAGGAATGCATGTTGTGTAAGACTAAGGTATAAAACTATGTGACCTTTTTTTCTAAGAAACTATGTAACTAATATAAAAGGAGGTGCCCAAAATTTTTTAAGGGAGTTTACATAATATATTAAGCTTTAAAGCTCAAGTAATCACCACTACATATTTAAACAAAAAAACCTTGAATTAAATAATTAAAAAAAATCCTAAAAATTATATGAAGGCATATTTAAGTGGTAGCCTCAATTCAATAGTTAAGAACAATCCAAATTACTAAACTTTAAAAAATGAAAGTAGAGAAACTCACATAAGAATTGAATTTTTTTACTTGAAAGCGAGGAAAGAAACACTGAAACTCAGGTGAGTTTCACCCTAAAAAAGAAAAAAAGAGGGTACACACACACACAAACTTCTAGAATTTTTTTTAGTAAAAAAAATTAAGAGTTAAGACCTTGGCAATAAGTTTGCATTGATAATTGAAGATAACTTCATTAGCATTGAGATATGATGAGAATTGAAAAGTAATACCTTTTGGTGGTGAGGTCCTGCACATAGAAAGTGCATCTCTCTTGCGCTATTTTTGTGAACAACAATTTGTATTATGAGTAAAAGCAAAAGGATTTAACAATGGGATGAAAACAACATATATGATATACAAAATTGGAACCCATCTCTGTAGTTAACTAAAAAATTTGGTATTAATAAAAATTAGGAAGATCGTAAGAGAAGAATTATAAAAAGATTAAAAAAAAAAAAAAAAAAAGAGAACGGATAATGAAGGAACCAAAACACATAATCAAACATCTTACACACACATACTAAAATTCATAACAATATATAAGCTAAAGAACCCAAAAGATAGGAAGAACCTATCTCATTCATATATACTTATTACCTAACTCTTCAAGGAAAACCAAAACCAAAAAAAAACTTATACGGTATACAAAATAATATAAAATCATGTCTAACCATATTTAATAATTGATTCTTCAATCATAAACCCCCTCTATTACCAGGGTCTTTTCTACTTCTTCCCCCCCCCCCCCCTCCCGCCCCCGGTTCCTCCACCTCTAGATAAAATGGGAGAACCTCCAAGGAATACACCCTTAGGAAATCTGGGTAGAGCCGTTTAAGCAAGCGATCATGTGCCTCTTCCAAACGTTCATAGTACGTAATGGTATAATCCAATTGGTGGCAGAGGTTTGCCTACTCTTCCTTAGAAAATAAATGGAGGTTTTCCAATTTCTCTTCGCTTATCTCCTAAGCATATAAATTGGATAAAATTTAAGGAAATTAGGTTAAACAAAAGACAAAAAAATACAAAAAATCTATTCAATTTGATGAAAAAATTAGAGTAAACAAATACATACTTGCAAGGTTGTAGGTAGGAGAATGGAAGAATAGAAGAAAAAATCGTATAGTAGGTAGTAGAAGGGAAGCATACACCAAAACACCACACACACACACATATTTATACACTCCACATTGAAGAAGCTAATCTAAATAAAAAGTCAAACTTCAGTCTAATTTATGGAGGTGTGAAGCCAAAATCTAAATCTAAACAATAGAATTAGAGTTTCACTTAAACTTGTTTGATGCAAGTTCTTGATGATGTATAAAATGCATTAAGCCATGTAAAGAGGAAATAAGCAGTTATGATAAAAGACTTCCATTTGAAATTTAAGATAGAATAAAAAAGGATGGAAACAAAATTGATATTGGGTATTAAGTTTTGGTTTTTATCCCAAAAAAAAAAAAAAAAAGTGAAGGGAAAAATAGTTTGATATGACCAAAAAATCCCACGCACACATGCCATAAGCATGCGTACGAGGATTAAACCCTGTGTACGTAGGCTTTTGGCTGCGCACATAGGTACTTATCCAGAAACCCTAATTCAGATTTCTTATGTTGTTTGGTTCGCTTGTTCCATATATTTTGTCTTTGTTTAAACCCTTTTCTTATGTTTATACATACCTGTCTCTATCTTGTATGGTTGCTTATCTTTAATATGTTTAGATTAGGGTTTCATGTTTATGTTTCGTTTAAACACCATGATCATTCATTCACATGCCCATGCACAATGCCATAGGTACTGAGATGCTGCAAGGTAAGTAAGGTAGGTTATTCATTCACATGTACATGCATGTTGTTTGTTTAATCCTCTCTTGATATATGTGTACGAAGTTGATGCCTCATTTTTAATTCATGATTTGACTTGCTTTGCTACCATGTTTAGGTTGTTGCTTTGCATTGAGATGTATGATAGGGTTTCACATGCAAGGATTTCTCATATGTGTGTTGGCTCTTTATTGCTTTATGGATAGATATGTGTTTTGGGATGAATGATGTCATGTTGTATGTTAGATGCATGCTAGCGTGTGTGTGAGTTAGAATACAAGTGTTGAATTTGTTTTTAATAAGGTTAAAACATAAGACACAACGATAGGAGGCCAACCATAGGGTTGGACGATCTTGGGTGCCTAACACCTTCCCAAGAACGTACATAAACTCTGAACTCATACTCTGGTAGTAAGGTAGGTTATTCATTCACATGTACATGCATGTTGCTTGTTTAATCCTCTCTTGATATATGTGTACGAAGTTGATGCCTCGTTTTTAATTCATGATATGACTTGCTTTGCTACCATGTTTAGGTTGTTGCTTTGCATTGAGATGTATGATAGGGTTTCACATACTAGGGTTTTTCATATGTGTTTAGCGCTTTATTGCTTTATGGATATGTGTTTTAAGATGAATGATGTTATGTTGTATGTTAGATGCATGCTAGCGTGTGTGAATACAAGTGTTGAATTTGTTTTTAATAAGGTTAAAACATAAGACACAACGATGGGAGGCCAACCATAGGGTTGGGCGATCTTGGGTGCCTAACACCTTCCCAAGAACGTACATAAACTCTGAACTCATACTCTGGTAGTAAAATCAAAAGTCCTTCCTCAAAAGGACGCTATATATATGGTTTCTAGATCATTGCAAAAACTAGGTGGCGACTCCCCCCTCGTGTCCACAACATGTATGCACTATTAAAATGGGGCTAACCACAAGTGGTATAACTATAATTAACCATTTGATTATAGACATCATTTTTTTATTTTATGTATATTCTTATATATATTAGAATAAATTAATTATTAACCTAGTAGCTAGACCAATAACCTAATGAGGGTTGTTTATAGTGAGGTGCAGTTGGTTTTAGTGGGTGATTTAGCAACACATTGCTCCTTGTAGTTTCTCAACACCACCCCCCTCTCCCCCCAACCGAGTTGCACCAAGGAAGGGCCGTCGATTTGTAAGGAGGCAATTTTACATGCTTGGTCTTATTCGACTTGGTTGGCATTTGTTGATGATAATGACAATGATAGTTGGCTTGACGAACAATTAGTACAGGAGAAGAAATGACTCATAATCAATGGGAATGACAGAAAATTGAAGGGGAAAACAACAAATTAGTGAGGAGAGAGAGAGAGAGAGAGAATAAGTGTATTTGTTTTTAATATATACACACATACATATATGTCAACTAGTTTGGTTATTCTTTGATTTTCAAAACCCACAGCCAACAATCAAACCACTGACACTAATTTTGGCATACAAAAAAAAGCGCCAATAGGCAAGCTGAAACTAGTTAGCTGTGTCCAAAATTGGTTGACTTAATGTAGTTCTACTTACTTTATTGGCATAGGATCAACACTAAATTTAAAGGTTGAACCAATGAACTATCATACCATTCTTTTTCTGGATTTAACCTCATTTAAAATTAATATGTGAAATGCACAGTAAATAGGTGCTATTCCAATATATAAAGTGTTGATCCTGTGAACATTACATAAAACTCGTAATACATGTTGTTAAAAAATTTATAACACCATGCGGTTTGATCAATTAAAGGTTCACTTTTTGCTATGAAGTTTTTCCATTCATCTTATTCTCCTATTTACGGGAAAAAAAGGGTACTAAAGAGTAAAGATGCGCTTTAAAAGTCTAAACCTATTTTGAAGCTATAAATGTTACAAAGCTTGTGAATTTAAGATACGGTTTTACACACACCTCAAGGTACGATTTTAATTATTTTTTGAGGTACGTGAAAAACTATATAAAACAAGGGTAATCCTAACGAGTGCCCTTATGGCACTCGTGGGCACTCGTTATGAATTACTGAAATGCCATTGTATTAATGACAAGCTGCAAAAATCTATGCAATGAAATGGTATGTGTCAGTTTGCTTAGAAAAAAACAAATCTTTTAGAATAAACCCAAAATACCCTTCAGCTTTTTTAGTTTTCTCCATTTAATGTTCCACCCACCCAACCCAAGAAGCCATCCACACGTATACTTGTTAATTTTTCCCTCCATTTCACCCTTTTTTTTCCTTTTACTTTTTCTTTCCAACTACTTAAAAAATACTTGTTAATTTTTCCCACCATTTCACCTTTTTTTTTTTCTTTTCTTTTTACTTTTTCCCTCCAACTTACTATTTCACCTTTTTATCTCCCACCGATCTGTAGTCTTTTTTTTTTTTTTTTTTTTTTTTATCATCAGTCTTCTTTTTTCTCACTTTTAAAAATGTACTTTAGAAAAATATTGACACACTGAAGAAAAATATTAACACACATTGAAGCAAATTAAGAGAGGGGAGGGCTCAAAGAACTTAATCAAAATTAAGAAGGTACTTTCAATTATTCATTTATTTATATTAAAAAAATGATTTTGCTTTATTTATTTATTTATTTATTCTTGTTATATTATTATAGTTCAAATGGATGAGGATTTAAGTTCAAATGGGACTCAACTATGCATTTCAAGGAATTATTTTGACTTGAATGAGCTTCCTAAAGAAGGTACTATTATTTTATTTGAAAAATGGCTATTTGTTTTTATTTTTTATATTCAAATGTGGTGTTGATTTTTTTTTTTTTTTTTGAAGTCTTGTGACAATATAGCACAAATGGATGAGGATTTTATTGCAAATGAAACTCATCAAAGTGATTCAAGAAATTATATTGAGTTGGATGAGTCTCAAACTTCAAATAATGAAAAAAATAGTGACATTTGTGGAGAGAAAGTTCTTGAAGAATATAATTTTGAGCCTTTTGTTAGTCAATGTTTTCTTAGTGAAGAAGAGGCTTTTTATTTTCTATACAACTTATGCAAGACAACATGGTTTTTCTATTTGGAAAGGTCGGTTTGTCACAAACAATAAAGAAATAGTAAGGCGGGATTTCTTTTGTCATCGAGCAGGTAAACCACTATTAAAAATTGTGGATCCATCTAAGGAGCAAAGAAATAGAGAGTCTTTAAAATGTAGATGCAAAGCTCATCTAAGGATTGCCTTACGAAAATCATTTGATATTTTTCCACAAGAATGGCATGTCACTAAGTTTATTATAGATCACAATCATGAATTGTTGGCTCCTTTGGAAGTGCAGTTTCTTCCTAGTAATCGAATTATCACTAAAGAAGATGAAGACCACATTCAATTGTTGAAAGAAGCTAATCTTTCGATTAGACAAATAATGCGTATTATGGAACTTGAGAAAAAAGTGGAACATGGACATCTTCCATTTTTTCAAAAAGATATTCGTATTCTTTTTGAGAAAATGAGAAGGGAGCATGCAACGAGTGATGCCATGAGCCTCTTACAATATTGCAAAGATGCAACAGAGGAGAATTCAAAGTTTCAATATGCTTTTAAAATAGACGATGAGAGAAAGTTGGAGCATATTTTTTGGGCACCTTATCCTTGTATTGATTGGTACCAAAAATATGATGATGTAGTTGTTTTTTACACTACTTATAAGGTGAATGCTTATGATATGCCTTTTGGTGTCTTTGTGGATGTCAATAATCATGGAAAGACAATTCTCTTTGGTTGTGCACTTCTTCGCAACGAAACAACTAGTACTTTTAAATGGTTAATGAAGGTAAATTTTCAATCTTGTAAAGATTCACAATTATTTTTTAATTTGGATAGTATTTGAATTTTTTTGCATTGTAATAATTTTATATTTGATTGACAGACTTTTGTATCATTGATGAAGAAGCCACCCAAGTCTATTTTGACTGATCAAGATCGATGGATCACAGAAGCAATTTCAAAAGAATTGCCACTCACAAAACATGCCTTTTGTATATGGCATATTACCGCTAAATTTAGTGGTTGGTTTACATCAATTCTTCGTAGTCAGTATTCGAGTTGGTGCATGGATTTCTACAAGTTATATAAGTTGGACTCATGTGAAGAATTTGAGCACCAATGGCTACAAGTTATTGCAAAATATGACATGTGTATGAATAAGCATGTGATTGGATTATACCAAATTAAGCACTTTTGGGTACCATGTTGCCTTCATGGATATTTTTTTGGAGGAATGACAACAACGGGAAGATCTGAAAGTATAAATGCCTTTATCAAACGATTTGTTAGTTCCCACATAAGCTTGATCCAATTTGTTAAACAAGTAAGTCATTATTTACCCTTATAATTTATTTTATTTATGTTTATATTTGTCAATATTAGTATTTTTTATATTATTTTTTAAAGTCTTAGCGTGTCATTTAAATGCTTATAATTTGTTGTCATTTTTTTAATTTTAGATTGACCTTGCCATTGAAGATGTTGAACAAATACAATCACATGATACAATGTTGGAAACGTTTAGGAGTTCTTCTTTAAGAAGCCTTTCACCATTAGAAGACCAAGCCCATAGTGTGTTGACACCTTATGCTTTCAAATTATTTCAAGCGGAATTTGGGAGTGCTACACTATATTCCGTGCTTCAAGAAAATGGTAGTGAATTTGTGTTGCAGTATTACAAAGACAAAACTAATCAAAAACACAAAGTTTTGTGGGATGGTGAAATGACTAATTGTAGTTGCAATCATTTTGAATTTTGGGGTATACTTTGTCGCCACATACTTAGGATATTTCTTCACAAAGATTGCCAACAAATTCCACATATGTATCTATTATCACGTTGGAGTTGTGAAGCATCACTAAAGGGAAAAGAATTGTTAGTTTTGAATGATGAAGATTTAGTGGACAAGGGAACCGATATCAATGGTGATGTTAATGATGTGATTGATGAAGACTGTTTTATTTCTTGTCCTCCAATGTCGAAGACAAAAGGTCATCCAAAGTAAAAACGAATGAAATGTGGAAGAGAGTTGGGAAAGCAAAAGAAGTCTTGTAGACTTTGTAGGCATATTGGCCATAACATCTCTACATGTCCGGAGAAGAATAGTAGTACTTCCTTAAATTGTGCAAACAAGAAAAAGAAAACAACATCAACAAATATTGGATTGAACCCAGTATTTTGTTTGAAATGTTAGGTGAAAGCTTTTTGAGATTGTGAAAGAAAAATTATGACACATATTTTGTTAATGTTGTCATTTTGACAACATGTTTTTGAGAAGATTTGATGGAATTTACTTATTGAACTTTTGCTTTTGCTTGATCGTTGGTTTAATTGTTAAGTATATGTTGCTTTTTAATTATTAAGGATATGTTATTTTGGTGTGATACTTTTATTGTCCCATTTGATTTTAAAATTTTTGTTCATTTTTATCTCTGTTTTGATCACTCCCACTCACAGGATGTTGTTTATGAAACTCTCGGTCTAATAGTAGTGAATTGGTGGTACGTTAACAATTTTTGTATTCTCAAAATGGAAATTCTCTTAATTATTAAAAAAATAAAATAAAAAGACTAGAAAGATAAAAATGATGAAAAATTTAGAGCCACGTTAATGAAAAATGGAAGGAAAAAGAATATATATATATATATATATAATCAGTAATTGCATATATAATAGGATTTTCATTAATATATTAGTGATTTCAATTGAGTTTGGGGATTAAATTCAATATCTACACATTTGCTTGTAGTCCATGGACCATGACCACCAGCGTGTGTCAATATTTTTTCTAATTACGTTTTTAGAAGTGAGTAAAAAGAAGAGTGATGATAAAAAATAAATAAAAATAAAAATAAGACTACAGAAAAGTGGGAGATGAAAAGGTAAAATAGTGGATCGGAGGGAAAAAGTAAAAAAAAAAAAAAAAAAGGTGAAATGGAGGGAAAAATTAACAAGTATACGTGTGGATGGCTTCTTGGGTTGGGTGGGTGGAACATTAAATGAAGAAAACTGAAAAAGCTTAAGGGTATTTTAGGTTTATTTTAAAAGATTTGTTTTCTGCTAGGCAAATTGACACATACTATTTTATTGCATAGATTTTTTGGCAGTTTGTCATTAATATAATGGCATTTCAGTAATTCTTAACGAGTGCCCTTAGGGCACTCGTTAGCATTACCCATAAAACAATTTATATACAACAAATTTAACTCAAAAGAGGAAATATAGGTGTTAGTATGAAATTACTCCTACTCTAAACAGTTTAAGTCAAAAGAGAACTCTTTTGCATTCTCCTTTCCCTTTTCCTTTTGTTGCTTGATCAAATCTTACTTTGACCCTTGTCACCCCTCAAAGCCATAGAAACATAGACAGCTATGTATTAGTTGTTTTCAAGGCTTTAACCCATACTCATTTATTAAAAAAAAAGAGGGCCTTTAACCCATAGTCTTCACCCAAGCATACTACAATAGGAGCACCCAATCTACTTCCCCGCATATATCAGTTCAGCCCCTTTAAATCCTCTTAATTTCTTTATTGAAAGGGATGAAATAAAAATAGATGCTTGTATGTATGATACGTATTTATTTTTAGCAAAAACACTAAAAGTTTAAAAGTATGTATGTATATAGTATGAGATCAATTAAAACGTAATATTTCTTTTCTCAAAAAGAAAAAACTTATTATTTCATAGTAAAGTGTGTATAATTTTAGACTTTAAAAAACTAATTATTATAAAACGTATTATTTCTTTTCTCAAAAAGAAAAAAATTATTATTTCATAGTAAAGTGTGTATAATTTTAGACTTTAGTAGTTAAAAAAAGAAAAAGAAAACAAGAGGCTTGAGAAAGGTAGAGGATGCTAATACGGATAGTCGAATTTGAATTGCACGATGCAATTATTGTGTAGTTGAGAGATGTAAAATTTTGAAAGATAAAAAAAAATAAAAAATAAAAGCTAAAAGGTTTAAAAAAATATTATGTAGTTGTGAGATATAAAAATTTGAAAGATAAAAAAAGTTAAAAATTTTTTGATTCAAGAGAATTTTTTATTTTAGTTGTTTTAAGACTACAACAAAATGTTGCAACATTTTCACAACAGTTGTGTTTGCATAGGTTAAAATAAAATATTATACTTGCAGGAGAGGAGCAAAGATTTTTTTTTTGGGGGATGAGGGGGGGGGGGGGGAGGAATTGTGGTAATAATATAAGGGGAATTGTGGTACTAATATATTAGTCAAGATAAATTCTCACATATATGCATAAACATACTACACACATATATGTTGGAAGTATAGTTTTGAAAATTGTCCAAATTGATTAACAAAGTTACAAAGTAATATCAATAAAACAAGATATGCTCAAATTAACTTATAAGCAAAATAGACAAGTGCAAAAGCGTATAAAATTAAGGATTAAGTAAAACTTATCGCCGAGGCACGAAACTAAATCCGTTGTCCTTAAGAAGCGATTTCGCCCCCACTGGAATGAATTTGTTGATGCAAATGGCTCAAGCAGTTGCTCTCTAGGATACAACGACAACTCTGTTAATATGCATTCACAAACAGGGTTTCAAACTCGTCACAAATGCCCAAGAGAAAATTTTCAGCAAAAATAGAGGAGCTAAAGTATCAAAGTAATATGTGTTTTATTGTTTTCAATTAATATCATATATGCAGAATTTTGATAGTCTTAGAGCTCTAAAAAAGGAAGTAGCTAAAGATGATTAGAGTGAAAAGGGAAAGGCAAAAACAAAGGAATTGATGCCGCAAGCTACTATGTATTTTCTGCAAAACAGGGGAAGGTGCGGCTGACTATTTTTCTAAGGAAATATGAGATCATTGAGGGTTTTGTTTGCTGCCAAAAATTCCCACACCAGCCAAGGAAAATTCTAGAGCATGGGTTTCGGCTTTACAACAAAATATTATGGGCTTAAGCTTTGAACATACCCAATTAATTTTAAAACATACCCAGCAATATAAACCTTAATATTTAAATACTAGAGTAGGTCATAATTTATAAAAATATTGTATACAAAATTATCAACTTTGACTTTTGTATATTCACAAGATAATTTTTTAGGAGAACTTATCATCTTTTAAACTTTAATAAGTATACATAAATTGTCTAGTTTGATATTATACATATACAAAAATAAATAAATAAATAATAATTTTATTATTATTATAACAAAAAGAACTCATCATCTCCTAAAAAAAATTATGCTTGATGAAAATTCATCTTTTGGCGATTTTCATAGTGAAATTCTTAAAATTTTTATTTTCAATATAAATTACAAAATTATCTACCAAAGCGAATAAAAAAAATTGGTGGAACCATATGAAGACTTTGAAGACACAAATGATTTAAACTTTAGTAGATACAACTATACAAGAGCAAATTTTACCCCAAAAAAAAAAAAGAAACTGAAAAATTAAAATTACATTGTTTTTATAACTATTAGACCAATTGACAATTATTGTTTTTGTTTTAAGATCATTATTAGACTAACTCAGATATTTGGATCTCGAGTAATCAAAGACTACTACCGAGAGCACATGTACTCCACTTTATATATATAGAATTTTAACTTAAAGTGTCCATTCCATAACGATTGCTCCTTATTAGTTAGCGGCGGAATTTGAACCCCAAAGAAGTAAGGTTGCTAAATTGACTAAAAAGTCAATTTAGCAACCAATTCCCTTAAAACAGCTTCTACAACAAAGAAGCTAAAGATAAAAGTATATGAGTTTTGATAGCAGCCCAATATAGCTCAAAACTCAAAACAAAAAATAATATTTTAGTGTAGAGTGTTAAAAAAAAGTATTTTAATGTATTGATGGTTGTAGTTATTGTTTATTATGTTAAATATATTATTTTATTGTGTTGTTTATATTATTTTAATGTGTTGAATGTTAATATAAAACTTTTACCGTGTTTTATTGTTGACACCTCATTTTGCAACCTATATTTAACCTCACATGGAGAGCAAAACGGTAATTTCACATTGGGAATATGCATCTTGATTTTGATCATTAAATCCTTAATCTCATTTCAGCAAAATGATCTTAATGTTGTAATGATCAAATCAACTGGTTATAAGCCTTAATCGGACCATCAGATTAAAAGTTATCATCAAATCAAGTTTTAATGGCCGAGATGCATTATCACAAATTGAGTCCGGCTATATGTGATTATGAATAATTGATTCCAATTGATTATAATTATAATCAATTTAAGATTAATGACATGTCATAATTTGATTAGCTAAAGCTACATTTTATGGTAAGGTTGCACACACTTAATTAATTAGATAGTTAAACATTAATTATTCAATGAGTAATTTGTGAAATTATCTTTTAAGTAGGGTAAATTTGGAACTAATTAAGTCTGAAATGAGAGTAATTGGAGCCTATTAATGTTAATTAGAAACGAATTTGAGACCTATTAATGTTAATTGTGCTGAAATTATTTTATAACAAATGACCTCTGCTCACCATTTAGTTAATATCTCTCAGAATATTTTGAATTTGTGAATGAGGTTAATTTTTCCAGAAACTAAAAATCTGGGGCTTTAATTTGAGTACAAGAACGAGACAATTCCGATCAGAATTGAGAAAGATATGATTTTTTGAATTTGGCTCTACAGGCTGTTACAATAGTTACGGAAAAACCGAATTTTGCTTGCTCCTTGTTGAGGTCTAAAAAAAAGGGTCATAGTGAAATAAGCCCAAAAAAGAACAAGTCCAGCCCAAAAGGAAAATTCAAGCTGAGCCCAAAGAAATAGATACGGGAGACCCATAAGGGAATAAAAGAAAGGCCCAGAGGATCCTAAAGCCCAGAAAAAAGAAGCATCCAAAAAAAGAGGACCACAGCAAAGTATAAGAAGCAAGGATCCTCAGGAACCATCAATAAGCACGGATCCCTTCAGGCACAAAGAAAAAGGAAGAATGGGACAGATCGATAGAAAGAAGACAGAAGAAGAAAACAAGAAATAAAAGCAAAACGCGAGCAACCTCTCATGGCACAGACAGAAAAGGCCTCGGGGAACCAAGACAGGGAAGAAGAATGATAACAAACGACTTTCAAAAATGGCAGAACAGGATTCCGCCCAAATAGGAAAGAAAAGGAAAAGTGGAAGACGCCAGAAATAGGGATGCCGAGAAGGCATACCTCAGCACGTCCCAAAGAAGATGGCCAACCGGAAGCTTTCAAAAGAATCAGAACTGAGAGAAGGAAAGAATGAGAAGAAACGGAAAAGGGACTTACCGAGACGATGGGGACAGGACATGCTCTGTTTGCAAAAGAGCAAAACAGGAGAACCAATGGTTCCCCGGGAAGCCCAGAAAACTCCATTATAAAAGGAGGGGATGGGTTGTGAAGAAGGAAGCAGCGAAAAAGTGAGAAAGATAAGAAAGAAGAAATTCTCTAGAAAAACTATCAGAAAAATCGAGAGTGAAGAGAAAATATTAAGGGAAAAACAAATATTGCTTCCCGGTATCCTGTAAAAGCCACTATTGCACATACTCGGATTCAACGAGAATCAAACTTTGCAAGTTTTGAAGGCTAAAATAGTCATTCAAGACTGCAATTTTTGAGCTTGATTGAACCTTGTATCACGTCCTAGTGAGCTTTCTGTAATCAAACAGATAATGTATTAATGAAACATTGCTTCATATTTCCCAGGATCCCCACAGCACTAATTTTTATCGCTTTACTAATCCTGTCTCTTTCCTTCTGAATTTACCTTGTTAATTTTTGGCACTCTTCGATATCCTTGTTTGTCATTTTCTTTATATTGTCAGGAGTATTCTTTGCATTTCACTTGATTCTTAAACAGTTCGTTAGCTGCGGTGAGTCAAGGCCCGGTCCACCAAATCCTCCTTTTCATTTAGGCCCGGGATCCTTGGGCCTGAGTGTCACGAAAAGGGCACTCTCACACTCCTCACTCCCACCAATCTCTAAATTTAATGCACCTGATTTCCCTAAAAACTATCTAGGTTCATGATTCTTTGTCAACCCTCATTAAATGACATTCCATTCATATTTTCTCCACTACTACTATAAACCCCCTCTCTCCTCCATTTCAAAGCACACAAAAACTCTCTCTCTCATTTTCTCTTGAGTTCTAGTGAAGTAGAGTAATCTTGTCATATCTTAATATTCTTGAGACTCAAAATATTGAGCGAGACTCACTCTCCTTCTCCTAGTTCTTCTTTTCTCCTCCACCCTTAGGACTTTCACCAATAGCCTCATTTTTCCTTCGTGTGGATCTTGCATGCAAGTATAATCTCTATCCTTAACTCGTTTTTCATATTGCTATAATGTTAATTTAAGATTAGAGCATATTAGTGTTTATTTAAATTCCTTGAATGTGTTTGAATGTTCTTATGTGTTCTTCACATGTTCTTGGTTGTTTATCACATATTCATGCATAGCACTAGTTTTGATCTTAAATCCACATGAAAAATGTGTTTGTTTAATAATTTTTTCAAATCCTTGAATCTAAGATATCACTATCCACACACATTTACTAGAATTATTTTTTTCAATCCAAATTAAATGCTTAATAAATAGAATTAGGGATTATCACATGCATACTCATTAAATTTAACATTCAAATTGATTGATAACATATTGGATGATGTGATATGAATGTTAGCTACCATAGTCTAGAAGACCGTATTCACCGGGTAAGGTGGGTGCCTAACTCCTTCCCATCTTATAACATAGCCACCGAACTTAGATCAAGAGTTAATAGATCAAATACTTATCCATGTAATTTTCAATTTTTAGATTGTAACTAGGAAATAAAGTTATGTATTTTATCTTAGATTGTATCTAAGACCAAAGCCATGTAATTTCCTATAATCAATGTAAATTCAATTTCAAATTAATAAAACGAAGAATTTTTTAATTTTGGTTTTCTTATTTATTCCAATAATTAAATAAGTGACGTCTCTATTATAAACCCTTAATTTAAAGAGAAAAATATAATTAGTCAAATCTCTATTTTAAAAAATAATAACATGACTCTACCAATTCACCTGAATTTAACCTAATACCATAAAAAGGAATCTTGGGCACAATTATAGAGTAGATTATTAAAATAAATAAAATAGTATTTTAGGCTGCTATAAAAGTTAAATTTTTTAGACGGTAAATGTGAATATGCCCTTTTACCGACCAGCGGTTTGGCTAGCGGATTGAGTTTGAACCGAAAAGCGTACTCCACTTGACTCTCGTATAACATACGCTAATTGTGATACCTCTTGGTCCAAGACAACTAAAAATATAGTAGAAGTGTGAAACCAAGAATTTCACCCACAAAAAAAAAAAAAAAAAAAAAGTGTGAAACCAAGAAAGCACTACAAAAAGTCCTAAAAACTCCAAACCCACGAACCCATATCTTTTCATCACTCGCTACTCTCTTTTCCCTCACACTCTCTCTCTCTCTCTTTCTATTAAACTCTCTCTTTTAGTCCAAAACTTGTAACCAATTCAATAACCATGGGAGTGAGCAACAACATAACAGCAATACTGAACTTCATAGCCTTCCTAGCCTCCATCCCCATCATAGCCGCAGGCATATGGCTAGCTTCAAAGCCAGACAACGAGTGCACCCACTACTTCCGATGGCCTGTGGTCATCCTAGGCTTTCTCATCCTCCTCGTCTCTCTGGCTGGCTTTGTCGGTGCTTACTGGAACAAGCAGGGTCTCTTGGCTTTTTACCTCATATGCATGGCCATTCTCATCGCTCTCCTCCTTATCCTCCTTATCTTCGCCTTCACTGTCACGCGCCAAGATGGCTCCTATTCTGTGCCTGGTAGAGGCTACAAGGAGTACAGGATTGATGGGTTCTCACAGTGGCTCAGGGACCATGTAACCAGTTCTGATAATTGGGGTAAGATTAGGTCCTGTTTGGCTGAGTCTAATGTTTGTGCTAGGCTTACCCAGAATTACATCACTTCTGATCAGTTCTTCTCTGCTAATATCTCTCCTCTTCAGGCAAGTCTTTCACTACTTTACTCTCTCACTACAAGTTTTTAGAGTAAATGGATCAATTATTTGAAAAACAACACTAAAGTTAAAAGGCTCTACATGGGGTAATATTTTAGGCAATTTACTTTTTAGGCATGGGTGTTATTGGCTTTTAAGACTTTTTTGATGGAAAAAGATGTATACTTTTTTTCATTAGTTTAATTTGGTGGTTAGGTTAAGAATTTTTTAAGATGTATATGATAGATGGGAAATTTTAATTTGCCGTTGGTTTACGGAGAAAGTGGAAAACAATAGCTACATTGTGTATTGTATAAGATTGAATGTCAATTTGGTGCATCCAAACTAGACTTTAAGGTTTTTACACTATACTAAATGCCACCGCTGCGCCGTTGTGTCAGTGGCTATCATTGACGACTTTTTGGTCCCAAAGATAATGGATAGTTTCTAAAGCAGCTTCTGTAGCCCAAAAACAAGTTCTTACCTTGACTTGCAGGTTGAGACGTACGTTTTTGTTGCTTAGGGCTCGTTTGGTACATGCATTTAAAAACTGAAAATTATTGTTTGAAAATATTTGTGGAAATATGTGTGGGTAAAAAAGTGTATTGAAATACGTGAAATGTTGTTTAAAAACTGAAAATGGTTATTTAAAAATACAAACCAAACACCCCCTTAGTCGCTAGACCATTGTTTTTTTTTTTTTTTTGGAGGGGGGTGTTCAAAAAAACATGTTTTAAGCCTACAATAATATTATGAGTTCAAGTAGTAAAATGCCAAAATTAATTGGTATCTTTGAAAATAAAAAATTATTATTATGAAGTGGACATTATAGTATAAAATTCTATCATATATGTATATATATAATTTTTTTTTTAATAATAGCAATAATATATAACTTATAGTTATGTGGACAGCTACAAAGATATAAAATTTTTAACACATTTTTACTTTTATTTTTTTTTTTTTCACAAAGTTCAAATGACAATGTCGTGATTAATGCATGATAAAAATGTTATGATTCACATGAAAATAATGTTATATGAATTACAAATTCTCACTTTAGTAAATTGCGAAAAAATAAAATGTAAAAAAGTTTATATTTCTTAAATTTAAGGTTCGATTCATCATACATTTGAGATTTAATTTTTTATTTTTTATATAAAATTTGAGATTTATAAGGCGAAGAGATATTTTCATATTATAATGGGAGAGATTTCTATATTATAAGGAATATATATATATATATATATATATATATATGCAGGTTGTTCAATAGCATCAGTTGGGATAATTATCAGTTTATCACCTGTTTTGGATATGTACGGTGCCGTCTTGGACCGGTCACTTGCCAAGATTAACTTATGGCTGATTTTAACGTTATTTGCAATTCTGAAATCTGAACATGGTGGTTTAATTTACGATTGTAATTCATGATGAAATTGAAGTGGGTGCACGAATTCAGTTAAGTAGGACACGACGAGAGGTTGAAACTTCAAATCCTAGTCCAGTTCTACCTTATAATAAAGAGTTCATTTGGACCCACTAAAAAGTTAATTTTATAGCTAAGCAGTAGGCCACGAAATTCATGCTTACCTTACCCTACTCAGTACTAGGGAATCAATGCGGTCCATGCTTGAGTGCTGGACTATTCTTTATCTATGCGAGCTCTAGATCAGCATGACTTAAGAATGAGCTAGAAGTAAGAGTGTTGCTTCAGAGTTCAATCACAAAAAAAAAAAAAAAAAAAAAAAAAAGGTTCTGTTGAAATGACACCAATCAGGTTGTTCGATTTGTAAACCTTTTATAATAAAATTTATAGTAAATTTAACATTTTGCTTAGAAAGAAAACATCCCAGGCTGTGTGGGGTCTTCCCTATACTTTAATGGAAGGAACTTGTTCCCATCAGTGTTTGTGCCAAGAGTGAGGTACCTTCCAAAGCTATTATTATGATAAATTATGAAATATAGACCTGATTAAAGTAATATAACCAACCTAGAATGATTGAGTCATGGTTTTGTCTTTATTGCAAAAGATAAAAGAGATGGTTATGGTTGCCAGCTTTTGCTTATATACTGACATATTTTTGTGGGGGCGTTTATCCTTTTTGCCTTTTGTTGTTTCTCTATTGTTATTATTATCATTGTATTTTTCTTGAACAATAAGTTTTAGTTCTTTTGGTGCTACAGTCAGGATGTTGTAAACCTCCAACAGCTTGTGGGTTCAATTATGTGAACCCAACATTGTGGGTAAACCCAGCGAACCAATTGGCTGACCCAGACTGCCTCTTGTGGAGCAATGACCAGAGCTTACTGTGCTATAATTGTAACTCCTGCAAGGCTGGTCTGTTGGGGAACCTGAGAAAAGAATGGAGGAAAGTCAATGTGATTCTTATTGTGGCAGTGGTGGTGCTCATATGGGTCTATGTCATTGCCTGCAGTGCCTTCAAGAATGCCCAAACTGAGGACCTTTTCCGCCGCTACAAACAGGGTTGGGTTTGATCTTGGTCCCAAACACATTCCCACTTGTCATAGGTGTTGGTATTGGTTTGTGTTCTTTTCTTAATCCTTTGATGAAAAGTGTCTTTTTCAGTTTTCACCACCAGTGTATATATTCCTCTGTTCTTTTCTATCTAGAATGAAACATAGAGTGAAAAGCAAGTTGGGAAAAAAGAGTTTGCAAATCCTGAGTAGTGACTATTTTATGTAATTTTCTGTTGAAAATGAGAATAGAATCCAAATAATTAGCTTTCCGTGAGTGTAAGATTCTTCTATTTTCAATGGTGGTGGTTGCTTCTTAGATAAAGTCCATTACTTTCAAGCTTCAATAATTAACACTTAATTGCAGACATCATCACATGCAAGAGCACTCACATCAATTAAGCCTTTTTATATGTGTGTGCTTAGGTAAAAGGCACCGACATCACCAACTGGGAAGGAGATAATGAGCGCTTTCCAATGTTTCAAGATCTCCCATACATATTTCTTATACATGATTATGATATAAGAAACTGTCAGTGAGGTTGGTAGTGTAAACATGTTTTGTGTAGGGCTGAGGAAACAGGCATTTTTTTTATAAGTGTTTCAAGATCTTGAGCTACTATTAATCTATTCATAGTTACAGAGCAAGAAACAAGAAATTAGCACCGAGTACACATTGCATGTGCAGCTAGAACATACCTGAATTACCAAGCAACAAATACTATGGACACACCTAATTTCACAACTTGCTGAAGTGGTCGATTGTCCATCAATCATAATTGACTACTCTAGCATGTTGTAAAATTGGGTGTGTTCCATATTTTATTCATTACTAGGTTAGTAAGCATCTTTGAAATCAAGGCTCTTGTTTTTAAAAGAAGTATTTTATACTACAATACCAAATTATATGCTCAGATGGCACTCCAGTCCAGAAAAAATAAAACGATGGTAGTAATAATCAAGTAATTTAACAGCCATCGACATCAAAGTATCAAACAACTTCCCCTATAATAGAATTATATATTGCAACCAAAAATGCCCCTTAAGCTTATTTAGACTGCAGATTAGAATATATAAAATATCGCTCCTCTCCCCTCTTCAACGTATTTTCAGCTCTATTACAAAAAGTGGAACCATCGCCATTAAATTACATGCATGTTACAAAGAAATTATTCCCAGAATTATGCTACTAATTAGAAGACAGAGAACCACAAATCCTCAAATTTGTTCTCTCCTAAGCCGTGGATACCTTTCTAGAGTATACGATGTACATAGGATCTGAGCGTCCGGGATTAGGAGAGATATCCACAGCCTGCAGACAAATGCAACATAGTTAGTGGCTTACCCTATATATGGGGGCTCACGAAGGGATATATGCTTAGTGTGTATGAGCACAAGCTAGCACACACACTCTGAGCATTTCTATAGAAGAACCAGAGGTAAGTAAATTTATGGAGGAAGAAGTCTGGAAAGAGAATAACGTGACAGTGGTTACTGCCAAGTGCCAAGTGACTAGTTGTCCTCAAAATTAACTGATCAACAGGTGAGCAATATGATGCATTTATCTGAGAACATTTTTATGGCTATTCTCCAATTGCCACTTGCTTTAGAGAGGACCAAAAAGAAAATGTAGAACTCAGATGTTAATTACCTGGGGAGGTTCAAATCCTCCAGCATAATGGAAATATGATCCAACAATCAAAACATGATCAGCATCACCAGTTGACGTCCATATTGAAATTGCTTTTGTAAAAAAGCAACGGTTGGAAAAGCTGGTTTGTAATCAATATCACGAAGTTAGAAATGGCCGAATAGAATGCAGACATGCAAGATAAGAAAAGAAAGATGGGCTTTGAAAAGGGAGCAAATGTGCATGACAGAGCTTTATTTGTTTCGGTGCAAAATGAAATAGGAAAAGATTTTTGCGCATGCTGACATATCAGGCCATACATCATTTGAGTATGTAGAATTTACCAAGTTATATTGTTAAAATTTCCATGACTTCATTGAAACAGATAGTTTTATCAGATAACAACAATTGTAGTTAGTCTTACTTTTAACTTAATTGAAAATGGACAAAATTTCACCTCATTATGGCCAGTCCACCTGGCTTAAGAACCCGGCGCATCTCCTTGAAAATATCTAAAGGCTTTGTTAGATAATCAACACTGACCTGCCGGTTGTAAAGAATTCAGATACCAGAGCATGTTAAAACATTATTTCTTTAACAGCACACTTAATAAGGAGTTATTTGGACAGATCTCGCACATATAAAAAACTTTAAGACAGAAATCTTAGCACAGATTGGATGGGTAGCAAATTTCTAAGTAGAGAACAATCACAGCACAAGTTTGCCACCACAAGTTCTAGGAGAACAAAAACATAAAACATGAACTCCCACTGTTCCCTTCAAATTGCCCTTCTCCACCAAAAAAGGAAAAAAAGTTCTGTGATTTATGTAATTTAGATGCTTGAAAATAAAAAAGGCCTTAAGTTGTCATTAAGATGAATCGCTCAAACCTCTGCTTCAGCAGACTGCAGTGAAATTATACAAAAATAATGGTACATGATTAATTCCCTGCTAAAGCAAATTATATGAGTTCATATCTAAAAAGTTGTCATTTAAGGCCAATCACAGTGCTTTTAGTCAGCTGATTGACAAATGGGGTGGGAAATTTCATCAATAAACACACAGAATAAATTCCAGCAAGACAAGTTTTTGAAATTATGCACATAAAGATATTACTCTATTTTTCAATCTTACATGGTAGCTGCAAATTCACTACACAATGAAATCATTGTAGTCTATAGTTCTCGTAGAACTATAGAGCATTTCTGTTGTAAATATCCCCAACAGTTTTCAGATCTAGTGAGGCTAGCCACACCTTTAAGATCATAACCAATTGAAGCCTAAGCTTTAACAAGAATTTATAAATAAAAAAACTTGGTTAAGTGCAGACATACTACTATTCCAAAGAGAATTTTCAAAATTTAAATGCTAAACATGCACTGCTTGCACTTGTTACTGAAATGGAGGATAAATAATGTGAGAGAGAGGAAAATTTTGTACATACCACATTAGTAATAACATCAAAGGAATTATCTTCAAAAGGGATTTTAGGGTTCAGATTTAAGTCTTGCACAGCATACTCAGTCAGAACCTGCAGGGTCAGTAGTTTGAATTAGATGTGTCTAGGTTCATAACTACCATTTCCGCATCAGCAAATATGAAATGCACACAAACCATAATCTAAATTTTTTTTTGGTGGAAAAAATCTAATATTTAAGACCTCTTACTGTTAGTCCATACATACATGTGTACACTTTATTTTATATTATTACATATGATATGTTACCCACGAATGCATGCTGTTGATTGAATTTCTGCGGATCATAACTATTTCATGGGCGCCTCTTTAGAGGGCTAGGGTTCTCTTGTTGAATTTTACACAAGATATTACCATATGGGAATTAGCTTAAATTTCGATAAATCTCACTTACCAATTACATTCAAGCAGTGGGACCCTAATTGAGAGTAAATAATTATATATAACTGCACTTATCAAATTCAGCCTTAAAAAGGGGCACAAAGTTCAAACTTTGGATTGTTTGATTATAGGTCAGTCATCAAAAAACATCACCACCAATGGTTAGCAAAAGGATATAACAAATAAAAGCATGATCTCACCGGATTCACCTTCAGCTCTTCTTCATTCATGCCTAATCCAACTATCCGATCTTGCTTGTATCCTGCTGGGAAATGGCTGACCTAAATATAAGGTTGATAATGAGGTTATGACAACATAAATATGTGAAATAACAAGACCTAAAGATTTAAGAAATTTCTTACCCAACTGCTACACATATCCAAGATGCTTACTCCTGGAGTGTTGCTAGGAGGAAAGACCTCTGAGTAATACTTGGTCAGTGCAGCAATGGCAGGATCATCAATATGTGTTACCAAGCGTGGGGTTTCGTAGAACAATGAATCTGGTGACCTACAGAAATCAATTGTAATGCTTCAGAGATACACAATTTAATCCTAGTACTTAACCTGAGCAATACAGCACTGGAATTTCAGTTTGATTGTAGCTTCTTTAGAAACCAAAAGCCAACCCTAACAGTTTCTCCAGATTCCAATTTCTTATTATATGGCTTTTTTAACAAAATGAAATTGCAGAATACTATTTCACACTACCAGGCCTACATCAGGGATTGAAAATTGTGGTTAATATAAGCTGCTATAGATTGTCAAGGAAATGAAGTCACTTCAGGCATTAAAAACAGAACACTCAAAAGCATAAAAGCAAATTCAAAACCCTAAGAAATAAACAGGACTGAGAACAGAAATTGATGCCAATAAAAAATTTAGTTTAGAGCCTTTACTCATCAAAGCGCTGGAAGTCCTCCTCTTTGAAGGGGAACTGCTCTGGCCATTCCGCATTCTTCAATATCTTTGAGAGGAGATAAAATGCAGATTGTTGGCAATGTCATCAAGTATGAAAAAGAACAATAAAATTCAAGCAACAATTTAAACAATTCAGAGCCTAGTACATTATCCTTTAGCAATGGCCTTGGAAGTTGGTACCCTGAATTGGCACTATGTAAATTTAATTTGCAGAATAGAATCCAAGTATTTCAGATAACCACTATACAATTGGTTTGATAAAAACAATGATATCCACTGCACAATTTTTTATTTCATGTTTGGAATTCTTGTCTGCACTAATGTCTATCCCCATTTTTTCAGCATGAATCGATCACAATGATTCCAAAACGAAAAGACCAAGCACTAAAATATCTAAATTAATAATCAATGAACAAAATTCATCAATGCACCACCCATTAAATTAATTGTCTTCTTTATATTACCATCCACCAATTCTCGAAATAACCAAATAATACCAGCCCAGAAGCTAAACAAATGCAATTAATCAAATTCCCAGAGCAATTAATCAAATTCCCAGAAACCAAACCAAGAAACATGGATTACTCTTTGAAAATTCAAGTCTATCACAGCATTTCATCAATACAGTACCAACCAGTCTTCAAAATTGAACATGCAAGAAAACCCAGAAACTAAACCAACATTCAAGTAAATGAATGGTGAAAGATTTACCTCTTCAACAGCACCCTTTTGTCTAGCAAAGGCAATGAAAGAATTCCCTCCAACAGAACCACCAGCCATGCTCATATACTGAGTCCAAAATGAAAACCCAAGTCCCAATATCAAGCGCCGAGGGGCTCTGCCTCCTCCTCCTCCACTTGTCCACTTCTTCAGTGCTTTTGATAGACTAGGATGTACAGAACCAATGGCACAAGTGACTGAGTAAGAGGATGAACAAGGATACACACCACCAGCTAGAACTACTGGCAGCCTGTGATGTATTCTGAGTCCAATACGATTGGCCATATTTGACCTTCACTGGGACATGTTAGTATGTTTACTATTCAACTTTTGCTTACGTACGTGTGGTTATATTATATAAACGTTGGAACATCTGTACGATGAGTATGTACAGTGTTTGGTCATGGCTTGGAATTTTTTGATCACATACTAGTGATGGACATGCAGTTACGTGGCTATGTGTTCAATCTCAATTGTCTTATATGGATTTCTTAGCCCAAAAATTATGTCTTTTATTATATGGATGATGGATCATTGGAATTATCTTATATGGATTTCTTAGCCCCAAAGAAAAGGTCTTATATGGATCATGGGAATATAATTTTCGTTGTAACTTGTAAGATCACTTAACCGAAAGGCAAAAGGTTGACTCATCAAAAATCAAAAACAAAAAAAAAAAACCGAAAGGTTGATCATAAATTTGGAGAATTTGTTTCTACACGGAAACTAGACTTTTGAGAACTAATTTTGGACTGGGAAGAAAAAAAAAGTCTTAAGCACATATGGCACGAAAGAAAATTCGATTTGATTTTGATAATCCGTGGGCCAAAAAAAAAAAGTCTTATATGGTTGAAGGGAATAGAAATTTCCTCCAAATTATTTTATTTTAAAAAAAAATAGTCTAAATCAGAAGCAAAACTTCTTTGACTGACCAAGTCATTAATTAAGTAACAATTTAATTTAAATAGTTATTTACAATTGTCTAAACCTCCAATAAATAATTGACATTTTCAAAGTGAATGTGGATGGGACAATCTCTAAAGATAGGTTATGAATGCCGGAGAAAGAGAAATCATGGCAGCAAAAGGAGGACTCCAAATTGTAAAAGAGTTGGGTCTCCCAAAAAAACAAAAAATTTGGAGACAAGGCTCCTTATTGGTGATGGTGGGTGCTTTTACTAAGGCAAAAGCAAAATTGTAATCCATTTGGAATCATAATTGAAAACGAGCATTAAAAGAGAATTTATCAAATGTGAGTGAGTTCATGAAAAGAATTTGTAAAGAAATAGTTCAAACGTTAGCAGTGGCACAGGAGGCCACAAAAATAGAAAATCCAAAACCTCATAAGCAAGCCCATGCGTAGGCCACAAATAAAATATAGAAAAACAAAAATAACTGATTGATCATACTGTATTTGCTCAAAATTTTATCCTAATTACTTCAAACCATGAAAAATATTCTGACTTCATTAAATGCTAATTAGCGAGATTACTCAAATTTAGTAAGCTCTTCAATGGGTCGTTTTCCCTAAAAATGCATAGAAAAGCTGGTTTGGCTAATCCGATAGATTATCCAAATTGGATTGTTATAATAACCCAAAAAAGGCAATAACTTAAGGCTGCCATCCTTCTAAAAATCCAGCAACCAAGAACTCCCAATAAGATGAATATTAGACATGTTCCTGACCTATTAAAGCATTGTCCCAAAGTCATGCATTAATCAAATTTTATCTATCTCACCAACCACATTCATACCTTTAACTTAAGCCCAATCTTCCAAGGGTCTGTTTGGAATTCGTTTATTTTGCTGAAACTAAATTTTTTTTGCTGAAAGTACTTTATATAAAAGTAAAAGTTAGCTAAAATAATACAGTAAAACTCATGAATAGTACCAAAAAGTGCAGTATGCCCATAAATAGTAGCAAAAATAAGTTGGCAAAAATCATTTTTACCAAACACACACTAATTGTAAGAAGCGGACTTCCAAATTAAGTTACTCTTTTGTGTGTGCGGTAGCATGAATAAGTCTCTTTCTCCTTCACCATCTTCTTTTTTTCCCCTCATTGTATTATGATTTTAATATAGCAAGGGTTATTTTTTTCAATTGATGTCTTCCCTTTTGTGAGCAAGTGTATTTGAGAGGTTCTTCATGAAGTATCACTAGCCTCCTTTTTTTGTATTGGAGTGAGTAGTGGGCTTGTCTCTTTTAGATTTTCGAGCCTACATTAATAGGCCCAAAATTCCCTTTACTTTCCATCTCAAATCAACTTTTATTTATTTATTTACTATTTTAAGAAGGCATCTCAAATCAACCTTGACAATGATTTAATGGCTCATGTGATTAAAATATGTATAAATAGCCTTTTTAAATCAATACATAATGGATTAGAATATATTCCACTTTAGAGGAAAACTTTGATTGGTCATGAGTATTAATAAAAACTTGATAGCATTAGAAATCACTGGTCCCCTTGTTAGTGTATGGCTATAATTGGCGATCACACTATAATGTGGTGCACGCACATATATGCGCACACACACAATAAACTCCATTTGGTAGATGTTATTGCTTCACAGACATAACAATATTTTTTTGGTAGAAGAGATGTATCCTTTGGATAGAATATATATTTTCACCAATGGATATGTCCAGTATTTATAAATAGGACTCTCACTTGGTTTGGACACTATTTTCTTTGCAGGCATATTGTTTTGCATATGTGATCACCACTCTAACAAGATTGTCATCCACATTAGGGACCAACACCCTCCACCCATCTCCCCTTTCTTTTTAACATAGAAAGATATTGCCATACTAAGTTTAAAATGATACCAAACCTAAAAAAAAATTCACTAGTACTACCTATCAAATAAAAACAAAATCACACTACAAAAAAAGGGGTTGTCCCAGCGTTTGCAAAACCGTTGGGATAGCCCCAAAAAGCGCTAGAATAGGCCCAAAGTCGTCGGACTTGTACCAGCACTTTTCAAAAGCGCTGGGATAGGTCCTGACGCTTTCCAGACCTTGTTCCGTCGTTTTTACTTGTATCAGGATAGTCCTTACCAACAGCTTTGAAGACCTATACGAGCGGATTTAAGGGCCTATACAAGCGCCTTTTAATATATTTATATATATATATATATATATATATTTATAAGCGCCAGTATAGGTCTATCTATAATAGTGGTTTTATAACTGTCCTTATAGGGTATTTATAGAAATATGAATATAACCTATACCAACGCTTTTAAAAGTGCTGGCATAGGTAGTATCTATTCCAGCATTTTCGAAAGCGTTGGTATTGGTCTTCAATGGATATAATAACAAGGCCTATACCAGCGTTTTTAAACCGCCACAATAGGTTCTACCTATGCCAGCACTTTGAAAACCGCCAGTATAGGGCATAACAGTCTTGCCTATGCCCATGCCCTATTCCAAAGGTTTTTTAAAAAGTTTATAGCACTTGTAATGTACCTACAATACATATTTTCCAATATATATTTTATATCAACTGTAAAGAACCACTATTCATATTTTCCAATAGCAAATACAATACCACATTAAACCAACAAACTAAATATATTTAATTACACCATATCAATAATTACATCCCAAATGTCTAGAATGTTATACCCAAAATAGTACATCCCAAGTGTCTAGAATGTTATGAACAAAATAATACATTCTACACAACTATGTAGAATGTCCTGCACAAAAGAATACATTCTAACTATGTAAAATGTGATGCACAAAATAATACATTTCAATTGTCTAGAATGTTATAATAAAGTTTCCAACTATGATGTGTATATATATCAAAGTTTGAAACTTTATTATTGTTGAGGTACAAATTTTCGGGCCTTAATTTCATTAGCCCACTCTCAAAAATACCCATACAAGCCCATAAATTATTTTGAGCCCACATAAATATTCTCCATATATATTACCCAAATATTCTCCATGTTATTGGGTTTTCATAAATATTCCATATATAAGCCCTATAAATTACCTTGGACCCCCTTACAAATATTATCCATTATATCCCACATATTATCCAACTTGGGTTTTCACAAAAATACTCATCATATTGCTACCCTATTGAGCCACAAAATTATACCATCTCTATAAAAAGCCCAAAAGCATTTACCTTGTGGGAAAAATCCAAAAGGCCCAACAAAACCCCCCTCTAGAGCCCGTTACAATACGGCACTCTAAAACCCGTTATGATACAGCATCTCTAAAGTCCGTTATGATACGACATCTCTAAAACCCGTTACGATACGGCACTCTAAATCTCTAAAGCCCATTACGATACAACATCTCTAAAATTCCTTACAATATGGCACCTCTAAAATCCGTTATGATACGGTACCTTTAAAACCCGTTACGATACGGCACCTTTAAAAGCTCGTTGCTATACGGCAATATTTTTACAAAATCTTACGAAGCCCAAATATTAATTTGGCACTTATTTTACGAAGCCCAAATATTATTTTGGCATTATTTCACAAAGCCCAAATACTAATTTAGCAGCTATTTTACAAAGCCCAAATATTATTTTGGCAACTATATCATAAAACCCAAATGCTACTTTGGCCCATATTTACAAAGCTCAAATATTATTTTGACACTTGTTTTACATATACTAAATCTCCCACTCATGGGAAATATAATTACTCATCCCTCAAGAAATACCTCTCTTATAAGATTTATAAAGTCCCATGTATATCACCCATGACAAAACTATTCATTTTGTAGGGATAACCAAGCCCAAAGAAGCTTAACTACAAAGCCCAACTGGGCCAGCCTAGCTCACACACAAATTCCAACAGCTAGAGATTACATGAGCTGACCAGCCAAATTTTAGCACAACTAAACAGCTAGAGCCCATTCCCATCAAGTCCCAACTTGTCCAATCAAATCAGAAGATGACACATGTCCATCAGGGGTTAAACCCTTCCTTCACAAGCTGAAATTACATCATTTCTTATGTGACATAAAGTTGAAGGTGATGTGACAGAAAGCTAGGAAGTTTCAGCTAGCTGTCACTTCTTTCTTCTCTAACCCATCTGGTTATGAACCAGGAGTAGCCATGACCAGGCTATTAAAGCTCCTGAAACAACTTGAAATCAATTCATTTTCATACTAAAAATGTGTATTCTTTGGTTTATGGACCAAACACATGAACCCCAAATGAAGAAACTTAGGGAAATGTGGTTTGAAGGGCACCAAGGGGATCCCAGCAGAGTTCCCAGTAAGGGCTCCAAGGTTGACACCTGGTTTGGGGTGATGCAATCTGTCCTAGGGAGCTCTGATTCTAGCAGCAATATAACCAAGATCATTAGCCTAATGCATGCTCTAATCCCACCAGCCAAGGCCAATCAACATTCAATGCTAAGTTAGAATCTCAGCTGTTATTACCCAAAACAGCAAGAACCTTCTAAAAGTTGAGCTTACCACTCTTAGTTGAAATCCTAGGAACAATTTTCTAAGGATTTTCTGAAGATTGAGAAAGATTTAGCAGAGATTATTTGCTAATTACTCCCTAAAAACCCAAATATAGATGGAACTTTCCATTAATGCTTCACCAACACACTAAGATACACACCAAGAAAGAAGAACTCTTCCTTAACCTCTCTGTTTAAGCCTTCTCTAAGCTCTGAAAAAGTCACTGACTTCTTAGTTTCAAACTTAGAAACTAAGTCCCCAACTCCTAGCTCACAGACACTCTTCATAGCTCTACTCATAAACACTTATCTACCCCCATCAATTTTACTATACACACTCTCTCTTACTACTCATACTGCCTGAAATGTTCCTTATTACTCACTATATTCACGAGCATGTCTTGGCACCATTATGATCTTGCTGCGCTAGCTGGAATCTTTCCCTCTCCTTTCATCTCACACTAAGTTTTCTTCATTATTTGTTATAATGGAACCCATGATATTTACTTATTCATTTACTATTGATGGTTATGATGTAGGTGTTACTATAGAATTTTTCCCTCATATTGTTGTATTAGAAGACTCTTCTCTAGAACTAATGGATGATGAGTCTGAAAGTGTAGATATTTTCCTTAATCTGTGAAATAGCTAACAGTCGGAGGTTTATCCTTTTTTATCTTACTTTACCGCTAGACTATTTTCTGCAGAAACACCTTACCGCTGGGTCATTTTTAGCAGAAATATTTTATTGCTGGCCTATTTTTTACAGTATGTTTTTTAACCATACTGACGTGTCTACTGTAGGGATTGTTTATGAGCCATTCTTGTCAATCTCAATCTAGGCCCAAGGCATAAAATACAGTGAATTCTTTGAATCTTCACCAATAGCCTTTGGACTGTGCATCAAGCTCATCGTCGAGTTTCGGTTTAGACCCCCAACCCAACATAAATCTCATTTGTCGAGAGGGAAACTTTTTTGCCCCCAACAATTATAAATATCAAAATGTCATAGTAACTACTCCAAAATAGGGTCCAAAGTATGGCCTAATGCATATCATCAGATGATAAGCGCTGATCACCGGGAGACTGGATATCCACTGCAGAATCTTCGTCAGCATTCTACGAATTAAGAAACACACAATGAATTAGTGTACTAAACAAATAGAGTTAGTAGCTAAATGACACAATATCACTAGTATTACTACCAAGTGCCACATTAGCAATTAAAACATTAGTTATATTCAACCAGTACAATAATAATTTTGTGTCACTTATATAATACTTGTAAATTTTGAGATACTGCTAGTTTTTCCGAGTATAAATTTATAATTTTGAGTTGATATATCTACATGGATATACAATGAAAGAAACATTGCTTAGGTGGGTGACATGATGTGACCACCACTAATTGTAAGGTCAACATCAAAACTAAAATACAAAAAGAGAAAAGGTTTTACTTGTGTTATCGGTGTTTCTACTGGTGTTGATGCATAATTGGACACTCTAAGGAAAGGGTTATTAATGTGTAAAATTTTGAATCTTGCGACAGTGAAAGTTGAATTAGATGTTAAAGTTGTGTATGGTTGGATAACTAAGGAGTATAATTGTAGTTTAGTTCATGGTTCTCTTATATTGGATTGCAAGACCCTAATCATCCAAATTTATTAAGTGTAGATGAGTTACTATTTCCGTGAAGCGAACAAGTGTGTTGACGCTTTGACAGAAAGAGCTCCAGCTCTTGATCAAGACATTGTATTTTTTGATGGTCCATTTGTGAACTTATGTATGCTTTTGTTTTATGACAACCGACGTCTGTATTAAGAGAGGCGTTGTCCTCTGAATTATGTAGGCATTGATTCTATTTGTTAATGCTGTCCTGGTATTCACCCAAAAAAATAATGGAATGCTTGTTTGTCACTTTCTTGCATGATAAAAACTTTGAAGTTTGAAGCATGCTTTAAATAAAATGCATGTGAACATAATTTACCTGACCACAGCTTGATTTTTACCCTTGAGACAAAAATTAAAAAAGAAAAAGACTGCTTGTTTGTCTAATTAGTAATTCTAGCGGCGAGACTATTTTAAACTTTCTTGCATGATGTGAATAAAATGCATGTAAACATAGTTTTTGTTTCCAAAGTTTGATTTTTACTTTTAAGATACGATAAAGAATCACATCGAAAAAAGCTTAATGCTTTTCTTGGGATGGTAATGATGATGATATATTCTCACTTCGTCAAAAGAGGTAATATCTAGACTTTTTGATATCTATACCATATCCAAGGTTGTTATCCTTTTGTAAACGTAACGGAAGGCTTTTGCTATTATACACGGAATTTTAACATGACCAATTCAAATTGTATAATCGAAATTTCTTGGTCAATCTTTCTCTAGTCTAAACCATTGCCAATTCAAACTGCTAGTCTAAATATCCTGATCAAATTCTCTTAAAACCATTGGTTTAATCACACTTTCTAACAAAAATTGGCTGGTTAATCTCATTGAAAAAAGGGTATGATGATTATTTGGTTGGGAACTCTGGTTCTATATGAGAAGCACACATATACTTGATGTGTTTTCAAGTGGGGCTATACATGCTTGAGAAATATGCTATATACCTATATGCTATATATGGGTTTTACTAACATATGCTGTTAGGGTATATATTAGTAAATTATTTTAGAAAGTTTTTTATGAAAAAAGTGATTATATTTTTTTGATAATTTTTTCAATTTTTCATAAAAAAATTTCTTAAAATGAATGACTAATATATGCCCTAAAGGCATACATTAACCGACACTATATATATATATATATATATATATATATATAGCAGGAGATACTTTCTTACTGTTAGAGCCCTAGAGAGTGGATGACAGGGGAAAAAACCAAAATTACAGGGACCCAGTCTTAAATAGCTGAGGCGGCCCATTGTTTTGCAATTTGTGACCTTTCACCAAATTCAGCTGATCAATTTGGTGTTCATGAGCCATGACTACCATTGAATTCAATCAGGCTCATCCCATATATGTATATAAACAGTTTTTGAAATTAGATGTAGAATCTATATAGGTGCATAAACAACAAAATGTGAGTAAACTAACTTGGTTGTCATAGATAGGTAGGTAAAGCTTAGGGGCCCCCATGGAAGAGCAATGTAGGGTGGACAATTGAGTTCTCTCAAATCTAGTGACAAAAAAGAAATTGTAGTGTCTCTGATTAGAAAGGGTATGAAAACAAATATTTTAACAGAATAATGAATGGGGATAAATTGCTTGCAAGCTTGCAGCAACTACTAGTACAATATAAAATAAAAATTGCCAAGTGAATGTGAATGTGAATGTGAATGTGAATGTGAATCCAATGCCATTATTATCAGCTGGCATAGGCATATGTTTTTTAGTTAGGTTGCATGTGGGGAAAGAAGTCTTCTTTATCATTTCTTTCATGGATCATTTAAAGTAATGTTAAACCTGCCACAGAAAGAGACTCACTTGGGACACTACTCACTAGCCTATCCAAAAAGTATATGCCAAAATGTATCGTTATCATAGCTCTAAACAAAGTGCTAAAAGCAAAATGTAAAGTGTAAAGTGCAAACGCCTCTGTGTCACTTACTATTTATTTTTCATATCAAACACCACTTTCTGAAATAAACAAAGTAAAAAAATAATTGTGCAAACAGATAAGAGGTGTGTGGATTGAACTTAGATCAATCAAGTAGGAAACAATTTCTTAAGGGCAGCTTTGGCAACCTGAGAACCTAATAAATATTTTGGGAAATTTAAATGTGGTTTGGTCATTTTACACATCCCTAAAATTCACTAAAAACATAAATTTAACAGCAATCATATCATCTTATGTTACTGGGAAAAAAAAAAAAAAGAATCATGATCACATTTAAATTTATATTTTTAGTGAATGTTAGGGGTGTATGGAATTTTATATTTTCATATTCCCAGTCCAATGATGATGAAAAATTATTTTCAAGAAAAGGCTTAAGATATTTTAGTGAATTTGGTTGTATTTGATATGGAAGTTGACCTGACCTTTGCATCCTATCACATGCAAATGAAAAGGCAAAAGGTGGTGGTGGATCACTGGATCCCCTTTCTAATTTTGTTATAAAAAAAAATTAATTACTATTTTGAGTTACTTTTATGCTATTTCTCAATCAAGTTAGCTTGTCATATTTTCAACGAGAAAGGTTATGCTTCCACTCAACAAAATATGTGACAAAAATAATAATTTTTATTTTTGTGATGGTGACAAAAATCATAATTTGGCACGAGGTGGCATCTAGAATATCATGGAGGTGGCGTTTATATTTTACTTCATGGTTGAAGTACAAGTAAGTTTACCTTCAAATAAAATCTTGGTTTACTAGGAATATTATTAGAGCTTATATATAGGCTTATAATTAAGAGTGAGGCTTGTGTCCAATGACCAGTTCTACTAGATACGTTAGGATACAAACAAGTATCTAAAACTGAACACGTGTATGCATCTTAATATGTCTAGTAGAATTGGTCACCGAACATATGCCCTCCTATAAGCTTATCTAATGCACTCCTTTAACACAAGGGACAATTAGCTAGCACTCAAGTACACCCTAGTGTCAACTGTCGCGTGGGAATTCATCCAATGTTTCTGTAGTTTACTTCAAATATTTCATTGAATATCACTAAGTCAAATGCCAACAACGCAAAGTGTGTTTTTATTCACCTAATGTTTTACTTTATTGTCCACTTGAGCCATACATATAATTATAGTGAAGCTTAAGACTTTATAAAGTTTATACAACTCAAATGTAAGAGTTAAACTTAAAGCAGCAAGTAGCTTATCGAAACGAAATCTTACTTGACTTGGAACAAAGTACCTTCTCCAATGCTTAAAATTCCTTTGCTAATTGCTTGGTTCAAATTGAAACAATGGGTAAGTTTCTTCCCTCTTCTCCTCTTGTCCTGAGATACCTTTTTCCTCTTTCTCTTTTCTGCTTGGAATCTTTGGTTATCTTATATATATAATCAACTTAAACGTTTTCAACGAGATTACTCATTCCAATATCTCATCTTTTAGATCACTCAATGTGGCCCTACATATTTTCTTCTAGATGACCAAATAAAAAGCAAGTCCATTGCAAAGTAATATTAGCTTCTCTCACACACGTGTCAAGAAAACGATTCTATAGCTCATAACCAGCGCCTTGTTAGACATGTTAAATATGTTACAGATTTTTGTTATGGGTAAAAGATGTTTGTTTACATCTTAATACTGTAACCCTTCGATTTAACTTTTCTTTAATGTTTTCTCTTTAAGCGGTATCCAAACAAATATTAAATAACCAATGAAAATACTTGTGACAGTTGTTATGGCAATTCTGACAAATTTGGAGCAGGTGGGTTTATTATTACGTGACTATCTACGTAGACGGATGGCAAGTTTCGCCTACAATTAGGTCATACTACCAGCTTTATGATATAACTTTTGGACTGTTTGCATGAGCAGATATCTACCCTAGCACATCATCTTGATTAAAAACACATAAAACTTGAATTTGAGATTAAGTTAGCCTTTTTAATTAAATTTCTTTTTAGTTCTTACTTACATGCTTTTCTTTCCAAGAAATTATACTCTCAAAATACAACTAACATGATACTTTAGTTTCATATCAATAAAAACAAACCATTTAATACAAAAAAAAATATGACACAAGTTCAAAAACTCTTGTGAAAAAGTTAAATTCTTATTAGGTGGTCTATTTTTAATGAGGTGGAGTATCATGTCTTTGGTGCTCTTCTCTTATTAATAATTGTAGGCTCCCATTAATTAAAGGCACGATGGATTGAAGTCATGTTATGTCTATTAGGAACCTAACAAGTATGCTGATGGTATGACGCTCTTATGGTGTAACCTATCAACTTTTTAATAAATTAAAATTTATTATAAGTTTCCTGAGTTAATAAAAAAAAATGTCATAAGTTGGTGTTTGTAATTATTTGTAGGATGCTAAAAGTTTTGTAATTTAACAAATTGACACCTTATAGTGTTTTCAACTTAAACATCTATAGTTCAAATCTCCCTCTCCAAATTATTATTATTATTTTTTGAATGACATGCGATTAGCTTATGTTGTTAATGGTTAATGAGTATATTCATTATATATATAAGAAATATTAACATTATAATTATTTCCTTTAAAATTTGGCACGAATGAAGGTTATTGCATAATTTGTAAATTGAGGATTCCACCTTTATTCATTGCTGTCGTTCTCTTCTCCCAATCCCTCTCCCTCCTTCTAGCCTAATTTCAAGGAGATCTCTCTTCTTCCTTTGGCGTTTTCAGAATTTTACTCTAAAACGTAAAATCAACCTCAATAATAATAATTTTAAATAACTTGTTAAATAATAATAAAAAACCACGCTTTCACACAAGGTCCAAAATAATTTGACTTAAAACAAAAATTAGTCTCGATAAAAAATTCTATCCTCCCCCCCCCCCCCTTCTCTCTCTCTCTCTCTCTCTCTCTCTCTCTCTCTCTCTCTCTCTCATAAATAATATAATTAATAAAAAGAACTAAGGCATCACATAATTTAAATAAAAATTAAGCTTATAATACTATTTAAAGAATTCTAAATAGTTTATCAAAATATCCAAAAGCATTATAGCTTAATTAGTTGATACCTCGGAATAAAGTTTGACTTCAAACAAAGTGGATAGAATCTCTCCCAATCTATTATATGATGATACAAATAACTATATATATATATATATAGAGTAGTTTTTATTTCACACACATTATTGTACATAAACACTTTTTTGCACTAAACCCCTGACTTGAAGTCAGGGATTCATTGCAAAATAAGTGCTTGTGTGTATTTTAAAACAGATCTAAATCAATAAATACATATATATATATATATATATATATATTTACTTATTTATATATCTTATTGTAGCTAAGTATACAAGTAAATATATAATGGACGGTCTCACCTTGCTCCTCAATCGACATCAATTGAATATTTTCTTGACCCAACAAGGTTATGTCAGGTGACAAGTTTACATGGAAATTTAATCTAATCCCAACTCGAGACTACCCCTAGTTATGTTTCGTATACCCATTACATGAAATCCCATTGTCTCTTATTTCACTTTAAGTACCTGTTTGAGTACTGATGAATTTCCCAGCATCTAGCGTTTTGCTTTTCCCTTTTTTCTTTTTTTTTTCTTTTTTCGAGGAGCATTTTGTGGTTGTGGTTTGTTTTCCAGTGAATTCCGTGCACTGTTTACGGGATTTACAAATCTCTTTTTTCAACAAAACTTTCATTAAAATAAGTCTCACGATACTATTTACATATTTAAAAATTATTTTGCTACAATATTTTTAGTTTTCAACAAAATAAGCAGTATTAAAACGAACCTTAAAACAAAACTAAGCTCAAAATATTTCAAATTTCTTCTCTTTTTTTAACACCTAAAAAAAAAAAAAAAAAAAAGCCCATGCCCATCTATAAATACACCCCTCCACACAACATTGCTTCTCCCCCCTTCCCTTCTTCCCTCTCCTAATTTCCAGGAACTTGCTCTCTCTCTCTCTCTCTCTCCAAAGTCTCAAACTCTCATTTCTCAACCCAATCTTTCAACCCCAAAAACCAAAAAAAAAAAACTCCTCATTTTGAAACACATGGAAGAAACACAAGTCAGATTTGTAATCCCAGCCTCAGAGGCCGAATCCATGGCCCAAAAAGCCAACCTCCCTTCCGTCCTCCACCTCCTCCCTTCCCTAGTCCCTTCCGCCCAGCGCCTCGCCCGCACACCCATCTCCAACTTCCACGTCGGCGCCGTCGGCATCGGCGGCGTCTCCGGCCGCGTCTTCCTCGGCGTAAACGTCGAGTTCCTCAACCTCCCTCTCAACTACTCCATCCACGCCGAGCAATTCCTCCTCACAAACCTCTCCCTCAATGCCGAGCCTTCCCTCTCCCACTTCGCCGTCTCCGCCGCCCCCTGCGGCCACTGCCGCCAGTTCTACCAAGAACTCCGCAACGCCTCCTCCCTCAACGTCCTCGTCGCCGACTCCGATCCCCCCACCCCCACCGCCACCGCATTCACTCCCTTATCCCACTTCCTCCCCCACCGTTTCGGCCCCGAAAACCTCCTCTCCAAACACCTCCCTTTCCTCCTCGAGCCTCACCACAATGGCTTATCGTTTCTAAAAAATTCTCAACCCAACGGCTTCACCACAACCACCACCACCACCACCAACAATTTCGACAGTTTACGTAACGCCGCCTTAGACGCCGCCAACAAGTCGCACGCGCCTTACAGCGGGTGCCCCTCCGGCGTGGCGCTTATCGACACTGACGGCAACATACACAAAGGGTCGTACGCGGAATCCGCAGCGTACAACCCCAGCATCGGCCCAGCCCAGGCCGCCCTCGTCGCGTATATCGCCAACGGCGGCGGCCACGGCTACGAAAAGATTGTGGCAGCCGTGTTGGTCGAGATGGAAAGCGCCATAGTGAAGCAAGAACACGCGGCCAGGTTGCTGCTTCAGACCATATCGCCTAAGTGTGAGTTTAAGGTTTTTCTTTGTGTTGGTGGTACTAAAAGGCCCTCATCAATATGAAATATGTGTTGTTATAAAAATTTATATTAATAACACTGGTTCTTCTTGTGCATTAAATGAATGGATTCCAGTAGTTTATTCTGTTGTTGCATAGTGAGTGAGAGAGAGAGAGAGTTAAGACAGCTACAGCTTAGGCAAAAGCAAAAGCAGAAACAGTTATATATGTCAACTGAATATTGTCATGCAAATATTGTGTTGGGAAATTACTGAAGTCTGTATTAGAACTTGGAATCTGTTGCAAATATTATTGCAGCTACTTTCATTTTCTTGTGATTGTTGTTAAATCAAATGTAGTAGCTATTATGGAAGTATGAAAAACTATTGTAGGAATCGGGCTGCTAGTATGGAGCATTGTTCTCGAAGCACCTAAGTTTTTTCTGCTAACATGACCTTTTTTTTTTTTTTTTTTTCTTTTAAGTTTCTTATAGTGCACATCGACATGATTTCAATTATAATTCTAAAATTGTGAAATCGTGTTTTAATGTAACACGATTTCAACTGACATCATATAAATACTCTGTACGCATCGGTGTGTAATAATTAGCGCTCTCCATGTGTACCGATAAGGGGAATCAGGCCCCCAACACTGGCGTCATTCAAATAATAACATTCTCTCCATTAAGTGATGGTCTACGCCCCTATTGCAAATTTTGATTGGTCGGTGGTGGAGTTACATGAGGTGGAGTTCCATCTGTTCCAATAATCCAACATCTTTGACATACTTCCATAACTCCCAATATGCTGACAAAAAGGTACCGTTTAATAATTGTTGGCCACTTTGTATTTGTCTATTTTTACTCTTTTTTTTTTTTCGGTTTGTTTTGGATATTTAGTCTATGAGCAATAATGCATTTGAGATTAAAAAAAAAAAAAGAGACGGGTTAAGTTGGCTTTATGTGGTGGTTTGGATCATGTCAAAGATTAGTGGTACTTCTGTTATAAATAGGTGCAAGAAATAGATTGGCATTTAGTTGTTTAATCTCAATTAAGACTCCTTTAATCATTCATTTCAATTTGTGGTTGGAAGTCCTTTAAATAAATGGTGGGATTGACCACATGATTACTAGTTAAGCATAACTCCACAGCAGTACAATCAGAGTTTGATATATGTACAGGTGTTAGATAAATTGGTTGGTTCTACTTGCATTACAATTAATGTGCCGTACAGAAAGATAATTAGAGTCTCAAAGAGGATAGAATATCTTATGAGATTACCATCTCACTATAAATAAGACCCACACATAATATGATAGAAACATATCATAAAACCGATTCATAAGATATTTTTTCCTCAAAAGAGATGCACTAAAACATTAGCGACTAAAAAGGCAGGGCTGACTAGCACTAGCCAAAACAACGACTAAGAATATTCACCAACCACCATATATCCGCATCAGCCTCAATCCTCATCTCCAAAGTCTAGCTCAGCAACACTTGACCAAGTTGAGATGCCAATTGCAGAGAATTTATCAGATAACTATTCTAGCCCACCCAAAAATAAAAACAAAACAAAGTTATTATTCACTGTGTGAGCATCTAATTCTCCTTTTTACATTCGGTATTCCCATGCCACATTTCAGCATCAAACCCTTTTAAAGAAGCTCTCAATTTTATTTTAAAGTTTGAGCACTATCCCAACTCTTTGGTAAATTTTCAGAAATTACAAGCTCTGAGTCTATGTTAGCATTCATGAGAACTGTTATGATATGTCCTATTGCATGACAATAGTAAAACACTAAAACCATATATGGTTAGACATGGGGAAAAATTTACATACTTCTATAGTAGTGCTTTGAGCTCTCATAAAATAAGTGGGTCCCCACATGAAACCTACCATGGAACCCACTTCTTTTGTGAGAATATGAAACACTGCTCCAAAAATATGTAAGAATTGTCCCTTAAACACAACCTATCTGTGTCCCATTTAATGTACTAAAGCAATAGATAAAAGCTTTGCGCAGCCAGATAATAACAAAATTATATAATAGTCACATGCAGGCCGGAAATGTGTTAATTATTTTCTTACCATATGTACCGTTTTCAGCAATATATGGACAAACTCTTTGTCACATAATAAGAAAGACCAAAATTTCCCCAAATTTTCCAAATTCTAGCATGGCTAATTGACTATTGACAGCTCACTATGCTCGAAAGGAGTGGTTGGAAACCTTCATATAGGCTATGTTAGGAGCCTAGCTGTGATAGCTGATTTATCAAGCATATGACATTGACACTGCTAGTCATTGTCAAAAACACTTGAGAATTGAGTTTTCCTAGGATAGTTTTCTATTTTATTTTTTTACAGAGGATGGATAACTCTCTAAAAAGTCCATGCATGCCAATCTGGCCAACACATTTACAACCAATTGAATCCAAGATCTCTTTCCTGTAAAAGAGAAATAACATTAGATTACAAAATCATTAATGTTTCTTGGGATAAACATGCAAAGATTTGCAACTTTTGCAGCATATATCATGCTGAAGTTACTTGGACTTGTAAACTGACAACTGGCAAAATCAATGACTAATCTTGCTTTGTCACATAATTAGAAAGACCAGAAATATTTACCATAATGTCTCAACTAATCTTGCTATGGATTAAGACATCAGCTTTAAAAAAAAAGTAATAAGGATGTGGAACAGCTCATGTTTTGGATGGTATGAGTCAAAATAATGACAGTCAACTTTGTCCCTCTAATTTGACTCTTGGTGTTGGAAAAATTCATTAAGAAAAAATGTTTCCTAGGATTTTTATTTTTGTGAACTACTAAAATCTAAAAAGAACTCATTGTCACAAACTCTAATCAACAAAGTGACAAACAACAAAAGTTACACCACAGTTGTGTCCTGAACATGCATTTCCTGTGCAAGGAAAGATAGCTTTGGCAAGTATAGTCCGGAGAGACCCAAAAGTAAAACTTGGTTTAGTTACTACTTCATCTTTTTCTGGATGAATGAAGTTGTACTCAACCCCCAAAAAAGTAAAAGTTAATATATAATCAAATTTTATAAGCAAGAATTTAAAGGAATAGTTTACATAAAAAATTTCAAGAATGTAAAAAGGAATCCCTTATGATTCTTAACATATAATCTTTCCTCTTATAGCATGTAAGATTCAAGAAAGAAGATTTTCCAACCCCAAATGAAAAGTAGTGAAGAAAGAAGAATAACAATAATACATACATTCCACATAAAGGAGATAGACTCACCATGCTAGTCGTTGGCATATTGTAGATGGTGTTGTCTTTGCTTAACCTTTGAAGATATCATTCTCTTCATTCTCTTTGAGTTTTGGCGGGGTAAAAATGCATTCTCATATACAAACTGCGTTACTTTATCAAATTATGATATCATTAGCATAGAGGAAGGAGCAGTGAGAAAGAATGCATTTATCCCCCGCCAAAATCCAAAGAGAGAAGAACCCAGAAATCTTCTTATGCTTTATGAGCTATCTCTGAGGCATGATATATATATATATATATATATATATAGATGACAAATTAGCCAAAACCAGTTCATCTTTCTCATGTCAGGAATGCTGTTCTGGTCTATGTTGTATGGGCCCCAATTCAACGACGATGACCTATTATTTTACTTGGTCCTTGTGACTGACTTCAGTTTTGAACATTGAACAATTAGAATTCAAAGCACGCTTTTTTTGGTTCCCACGGGGGGTGTGGAACTAAATGGAAAAGGCATTGGCATTGCCCACCCTTTATTTCTCTTTGGATTATTATAATAGCTTTTGTGGTGTGAAATTGTTTTGCTTTTTCTCTTGCTCTTTGATTTGGAAGTAGTCTCATTTTTTTCTAGGTTCAAATACTTGGTCAATGTCAATTACCTTTGATTTTATTCCATTGAAACAGAGTCTAGAAGAGAGAGAAAGAGAGGTCAAGGGATCTAATTAATTTTCAGTTGATTTTATATGATATCATTGTAACTTATTGGGCACGTCTAAGATGGGGAAGTCTTGCATTGGAAAAGCAAAGGGCTTGAATGGAAGAATTTTAATTTGAATAAAAGAAAAAAAATAGAGATGTGAGAAATAAAGTGAGTGTAAAAACAAAACAAAAAAACAAGCTAAACAAAACCCCCCAATTTGGGGGGAATTATATGTAACACAACAAATTAATCAATCATCAAAAACCCAAGGAAAAAACAAAAGGGGTGAAAAAAAAGGTTAATACATTTCTCACCTCTTGTGATTCTAGATTGAAACAACAACATCCTCAACATGATGAAGACAAACCCTTATGACAGACTAAAAGAAGAGGAGGCAGGATTTTTGAGAGGCATTTTCATATCTCCATTACCACCTGATACAATCCCTTCGTCTCCATCCACAATGACCAGATCATCTGTCTCCTTCAATGCTCCATGAACCAGTACAACCACAAGTCCAATAGCAAGTGCTACTATGATATTTTTCTTGGCATTTGTGAGGAAAAGGCTAAGGACAGTGATTGGCAACAAGGCCAGCATCACCATTCTATCATCTATATCATACCCCATGACAACCAATGGTTCGTCGCGTAGAAAGTATAAGAACAACCATGCAACCATCATGACAATGAAGACAATCATTGAGACGGGATGCCAAAGCAAGCTGAGGAAGAGAATGAACAATATTATAATGGCATAGTTCATGCGGAAGACTGCGACGTTTATCTTGATTCTTTGGATTAATTGAGAGACGCTGGTGGGAAAGCTGAGATCTTGAAGTTTGATCATCTCCTTCCATGGCCTTGGCATACCAAGACCCGAATTGATCCGTTCGTTTGCAAGTGAAACAAACTGTAAATTTGATGATGATGATGGTGTTGCCGCTGGGATTGTTCCATACGTCGTCATTTTCCAGAGATTTGCATGTAGAGAGAGAGAGAGAGAGAGAGAGAGAGAGAGAGAGAGCGGCAATGCTAGAGGGGAGGGGATTTAGGAACGTGTACCATGAAGTTCTAATTTTGATTGGTTTTGTAAAAAAATGGTACATTCTATTTTGGGTAAACTCTATGGCTAAATCTATACCAGAAAATATTACATGTTAGTTAGATTTGGAAGTGATGATTCATCAAGTCGTTGACCAAGTTAAAGATCTTAATTACGGTATATGGAGGATTAAGGACCATGTTAGTGAACGCAATGAATCACCTTTCGGCCGTGACATAAGAACATGAGCTAATTACCATCAAGTTTTTACGCCACATCAGAGAACAGATTGTAGTAAGACCATCATGTTGATAAATTTCCTTCAAAAATTCAAATGCACAAAAATTAATTGTGTAAAACACTTGGCTTAGGGAGATAGGCCAGGCAAAGTGAAAAAACTAAGGTTGAGTCTTTTTTTTTTTTTTTTTTAAGGATAAACGACAGAAGGTTGAGTCTATTTTTAATTAATGTGTTTTGTAGTACATTTCTGAGTCCCAACTCACGTTTTTTTGTCCAGTGAGCCATTTACATGTTTGACATGAGATTCTTTTTGAGGTTTACACCAAGTTTTGCGACCTCCACTACTGATACATACATATATATATATATATATATATATATATATATATTAGATAGGTTTTGAAGCCTATAACATCCACTCCACTTAATGATGATTTTCTTCACTATAAGGCTACTGCAGATAAATGATGTTTTGAAGTATCAATACAAGGATAAGTTGTTATCGTCAATAGTAGAAGAGTATGTATTGAATATACAGATCTACAATGCCACTATTTGACATAGAAGACTTCAACAATGCACCGTTCTACCTCTAACTTGGAAAGCAAAATGTACAAGACCAGATAAGATAAGCTTGATAACCCCACCAATTGGGAACAAACTCATTCATCTAAGAAAAGAAATATTCTTCATATGTACAATATGTTCATATGTTTGTAACATTGTGGTAGAGTTGCTTTAGAAAATTCAGCTTCTGGAATACATGAAAGTGACAAAGTAGGAAGTCTGATAACAATATAGTAGCTTGAAAGAAACAGAGAGCCTTGAACAAAATTACAAAATGCGGGGGAAAAAAATAGAGAACAACCTTTCACTGCTAGGATCATCAAGAGCAAAAAAGTTGCAAGTATCCATTATGATCAAGCACATTGATACGCATAATTTTCCGTCATTTGACATGGTAAAAAATGCACCAGTTTGCAGCTCAGATGCAAGAATAGGTAAGAAATGCACTTAAAATGTCCACACCTGTTTATATATCAGGAACCATTGCGGGAGAGTTTGATTCATATCATGATTCATAAAAGCTTTCTAATAAAGACAGCATCAAATGCAATTATACAAAAGTGAATAACCCAAAGAAAACCATAATCAACTTTGAAGAAGAAAAGACAATCAAATGAGGTTTCAGATTTTTTTTTAATCCTAATATATTGATGATCATATTCAAGGAAACACTAAAAGTATCTCTATATAAATTACAAAACACCTATATCAGTTAAAAAGGAAGTAAAATGGTAGAAATTCAACACAATTGTTTCTCAGTAAGAAGCATCATCAAATCAAGGTTTTCCTTCAATTTTTTTTCTGAAGCAACAGCAAATATTATTCACTAAATATTACCAAGCCTTAACATTCGTAAAATCATTTAAAGGAACAAAAAGTGAAATGGCAGAAACTCTTAACACTGTACTCCAACTGGATTGTGGCTTTCATGGGTTGGGTGTAAGGGCCTCCCCCCTTATTATTCTCCAAGGTCCATAATAGAACTTTGGCTGCATTAGAGGGACAGCTTCCCCAGGGTGATCTTCCCAATACTTCTCCTGCACAATACAACAAGGCACAGTTCTTAGATCCTAGAAAATTTGATCCCAATTATTAACGGCAACAGTAGAAATTTCTATCATTCTTAAAACGACAACTGTTAAACTTCATATTAATTGTATACAAAAATAACCAGACTCATAATTCTATTCCAACTGACGCTATAAAGAAATCTAGTCAATGCCATCCAGACCTCAAGTGTATCAAAAAATGGCATGCCATGAAACTCAACATGATACGAGCAATTGAGAACTAACTTGAGATGAAAGTGGGGGGAAAGCGTGCCTTAACAAAGCTAATTGCCATTCCACTAGGCAGTGTAAGTTCCACAAAATGCAAATAAGGATTTTCATTTTCTCTCTTATCTTTGTTGCACAAGATGATGATGACACATAGAACAAGAACCAACAACTCAAAAGAAAATGGCAAAGAAAAAAAAAAGGCCAAGTCCGAGGATCTTGATCATCTTATTCATCCTTTCCCTGTTTTTCTCGGTTCCTTCCCCATGGTCAGGGAATATCAACTTCCATGTGATCAGCTTTGTGAAAAAGTATTATGAGACACAAATAGGAGCAATGATAACTTACTGATAGTACCTAAGACATAACTATAAGCATAGTTTACTCCCGAATCTAGAAACAAAGCTATCCCTCAAATCTCCACATCTAAAACAAAGGTATCATTTATATGACAAATTGAACAACAAAATCAAATAAAGAACAGTGGGGAAGAAGAAGAAGATACCTGGAAAAGTGTTCCGAATAGTAAATAGTTACCTTGTGGAGTTGTTCTGTGATGGCAGAACCAATGACCCCAGTGTAGAAGGCAGCAATATAGATTGTGACTAAAGGTTTAAAGGACTTGGGTCGCCTGTACGGATCGACCATGTCCCAAAGTATCGTTTTTTCCCACTTCGTGTACACATAGTCTGCGTATCTCCTCCATAGATAGCTTGCCATTAGCACTATAATCTTAAGAAGGTTAGGGTCTTTTCCTTTTGTTCCCCTAAGGTTTTCAAAAAATAAAAAATAAAAAAGAGAGAAAAAAAAATTAGGAAATGTAAATTTTTTTAATACAGAATTTCACACTGACCACCATACTCTTCACTGAGGGATGAGGACCAAGCACCTACAATCATCCCTCACTGTCCTAGGTAAAGACCCATCCAAACCAAACTCATTCATTGTTTGATTACTCAAAGACCATCACTATTTTATTATAATGACCACAAACCTGCACTATGCATAGGTAAGTTTCAACTCAGTACATTAGTTTTTGACAATTAATATTTGTAATTTTTGCTTTTGAAGTTTTAGTTATCTTCTAGAGGGGTCAGTGGAAATTGCCTTTATTAAAACAAAAACAAAAACTTCTAAACTGACCATTTGATAATTTTTCATTCAAGTTTCTCAAATGACACTTCATCAAGAACTTGTTCAACACTGAAAACAACCAAGCTATGATGGGCAAAATATAATGATGAATTAATAAGTCAAAAGAAACAAGAAAAGAGAAAGGCCACCAGATAATATATCAAAAGTTTCTTTAAATGCAGTCCAAAAGAAAAGTCTTCAAGATTTGTCCAATTCTAAAGATGTCACATTCTTTGTAGAATGTCCTCCCTGCCAAATTGACATCCCTGATGTGACCAATCAGCAGGCACATTTGAAAACTTTTTCATTAAGATAGGAACTACCGGAAAAATCATAAGATTAGTATTCGCTTCTTCTAGAGCATCAAGAACATATCATTAAGGTTGATAATCCAATCAAAATATTTACATTGACTAGTAAGTTGACAATTGTACTTCAAAATATTCATATAGCTAATGATTTTATCTAGACCCCAAACTTCTAATTTAGAATGGTAAAAGTCTTCAAGATTTGTCCAATTCTAAAGATGTCACATTCTTTGTAGAATGCCCTCCCTGCCAAATTGACATCTTTGATGTGACCAATCAGCAGGCACATCTGAAAACTTTTTCATTAAGATAGGAACTACCGGAAAAATCATAAGATTAGTATTCGCTTCTTCTAGAGCATCAAGAACATATCCTTAAGGTTGATAATCCAATCAAAATATTTACATTGACTGGTAAGTTGACAATTGTACTACAAAACATTCATATAGCTATTGATTTTATCTAGACCCCAAACTTCTAATTTAGAATGGTGAAGCTGTCTAGTGTTTTTATTTTTTATTTTTTTTCATTTTTGGATTTTAATCTAACAACAAAAGTATATGGACTTTTCACCTGAAAGAACTCTTATTGCATTTTAATTTATCTTTTGAAATTCTTTTTTCCCCCTTGATCTCTCTTGCCCTCAATTGATGAACTCAAAAGCACTTAATGATAGATTAAGCATGCTATAGAAAAGACTAACAAACTGAAAACAGACAATGGATGCAAAATATTTTGAAGGGGAAAAAAAGAATCGCATATGTAAAAATGACTTGATAGATTAGAAACAATAACAAACTGATTCATGAATTTACCCTCAATAAAAATACTAAATTACAAAGAGATTGGGAAACTAAAAATGTACGATTAAGCCTCCCAAAAGTTTCAAATCAAAATCATTTAAGTTTAAACATAGGCCATCAACATTCATCATTCAGAAAAATTGCAGTTAATTATTTTGCCAGAGGAAAGAATCAAATTCACATTCATAAACCATTTACAGTACTTTGCTGCTTGGCTGAAAATATCTTCAAAGGAGCCATTAGTTAATGCTTCAGGGGAGCTAAGGTTGTTCCACATAAGAAGCAATAACTTCACGACTTGATTGAATCAAAAAAAATGCTAGCATAAAGAAGCTGAAGAAATAAGGTAAAAAGGCTTTCAAACAACTGATATATAATATGCTTCAAAAAATTTCTTTTAAACAATTGCTGCTAGCAGTTACATAAATACTATGACTATATTATGTTTCATTATTTCCAAATAAAATTTTTTTAGTTAGTTTCATGTGAAAGATTTGATATTAAACAGATAACCCCATCAAAGTATGTATTGTCTATCTTATGCTTATTTAAAACTCATCTGGTAGCATACTTCTATTTTTAGAGTTAGCTTAGTATTAGACCTTTGGAAATCCATCAATCTTTCATATTTCAGTTCAAAATCAAGTTCTCTTATAAAATATAGTTTTGAAGAGAAGGTAAGCATGGTTTGTTGATGAACATGTCCATGAATAAAATGAACCATTAACCACTATCTGCTATTATATTCAAAGCGGCCATTCATAACAGAAATTACACAAATGGGGGAGAGCATTCATATGCAAAAATATAAAGTTAAAGAAAAGATAAGAACTGTTTCTTGGTTAATCTGTCCATGAATTTCCTGAACCATTAACCACTATACGCTATTATATTCAAAGAAGCCATTAACCTAGATCATTGAAATACAAATATTTGTAGTATTCTTAACATAATTATAAAGCCATTGCAGGTCTATGTGACAACAATAATTCATATATAAAAATTCCCACTCAACTATAAAGGAACTGTAATAACCCGAGATAATGTGCTGGATAAATTGTTATTTGCATTAGAAGTATTTAAATTTAGGCTTGGTGATAGATCTTTATCTGGATAAGGTAGTATTAGATTAGTATTGTTATTTTCTTGTATTTAAATTGATCCCTATGTTTTAGGATTTGTTGATGAGGTTATCTCATCCTTGGCTATTTATGTGCGTTGAATGCATTAATGAGAATTAAGCAGAAAATTAACCAAAAATGTCTATTTCCTCTCTCAACTTCAGGAGATTGGTCATCTCAAATTGACTAACAATCTTTTGCATTTAGTCAATTATCTTGGTTCACAACAGGAACAATGAAAACCCACAACCATGTCATGAAAAACACATGAAAGACCCACAAGCAAAATGGAAATTTAGGGACCTAGAATACTGATTAAAATCCAGAGAGGCATGACCATCAAATATGCTTTTTTTAAGTAATCTATCAACAAAAGGGAAAAACTATATAAAGATCATATATAATCCCAAATACCATGAAAAAGAAAAAAGCCATACTTATCAGTCAAATATTTTTTTCCCTGCTCCAAGGAATCCTAAGAAAGAAGTTAGAGATTAGTATATATTTAGATGGGATTAAAGGATAATTAGCCTAAAATGATGTCACAATCAATTGAAACAGTAACAACCCATTCACAAAATAATACATACATATGGGAGGCAAACCAATTCTTCAGACGTAAATAAATTGTATGGTTAAAACAGAATTATGAAATAAAAATTTTCCTTCAAATCGGGGAAGTTGCTAAGAGAGGTGTACCCTGGTTCCCAAAGTTCCAAATCCATCTAGCATGGGATAAGTCATGTCTACATCCTGTTGTAACATCATCTATAAATGTATAACTATATACTAGCTAACAGATTAAGTAGAAGCCAGACTGCATTCCTCCCAGGCAGGAACATTGCACAAAACATCCTTTTAGCTCAGGAACTGGTGAAATCCTACATAGGGATAAGGTGCCTGCTAGATGCTCCATTAAGGTTGACCTCATGAAAGGATATGAATCAATTCATTGGGATTTTACCTTACACTGCTTGACTGCTATTGGAGCCCCTGTCAGATTTGTAAACCAGGTGGAGTGCATAGAAACGCCTTCTTTCTCTATTGCTGTTAATAGCAGCTGAGGGGGGTGCAAAATTTAAGAAAGGGTGATTCCTCTTCTCCATAACTATTTGTCTTAGGTATGAAATTTCTTTCTAAATTCTCCAAGAAAGGGCATAAAACTCAGGAAACTTCATAATCCCACCCAATGTGCTATGAACCCCAGTTTACACACATAGGCTTTGCTGAAGATCTAATGGTATTCTCAGGAGCTGATCTAAGCTTGATCAGGATCATTAATGAAGCTTTGGAGGAGTTCAAGTGCCTATCAGGTTTATGTGTAACTCTACTAAGAGTGAAGTGTTTTATTTCTGGGGTGCAGCCGCATACTTTGAAGAACCGGATTTTAGAATTGATTGACTTCAAGGAAGGGCATATTCTAGTAAGATCTCAAGATTGCAAACCCCTGCTAGATAAGATCAAGGGCAGAATATCATCCGGGACATGCTTAGCCCGTAAAGGGTGAATGCCCTTGCTTGTCAACAAGCCGAGCTTTGTCGAGTATTGAACGTTCAAGCTTGGCTTGACAACAAAAATAAAATGTTCAAGCTTGGCTTGAGTTTGAACCAAGCCTACAAAACCTTGTTTGAGATTGAGCTTGTCAAATAGTCTAAATTGGTTTATGTTGACTTGATTCATTAGTCAAGTCGAGCTTGAGCTCAAAATCAAGCTTTTGAGCTTGAGATCCAATACAAGTACTTATCAAGCCCATTTGGTTCAGACTCGTGGTCCCAATTCTCAATTAATTAAAGGCTTAGTAAGATATTAGTTTATATTTCAGGCTCATATCAGGCTTATTACCAAGCTCATAAATGAGCCTAAACTCAACTTGTTTTTTATCGAGACCTATTGTTCATGAGCTTGTTCATGAACCTTTTGTTTTTTGCTTGGACTCAGCTTGTTTATTAAACAAAATTAAAATTAAAGCTAAGTTTGGTTCGTTTATAAACAAACTATGAACGATCTTTATATTGAGCCAAACCGAGTTGTTTATAAATAGCTTGGTTCATTTACAGTCCTAGTGCTTTACTGGCAATTAGCTAGAGATGAGTCCAAATGCTCTTTTTAGAAAGGTTCCCTAATGAAGGGAGAGTCCAAATCATCCAAACTCAGGAAATGTTAACACTAAAGAGCGAGCAAGTTATTGGTGAAAGAAGGAAACATGTGAAATCCAGAATTCAAAACAAGTGCAGACCCATTTCCCCTTTTTTTTTTCTTTCTTCTTCTTCTAGAGTGTCTGTAAATGTACTCAATTGAATCGTTTGTGTTTCTTCTGCTCTTTAGTATTTGTGGCAATGTGCTTTGTGATTGAGCGAGTGAGCCGTCTATGTTAGCTTAGGCACTTGCTGTACTTGTGTTGCTGCTTTGTTCTCTAGCTTGTTCCAATCAAAGTTTAAGTTTTTCTTAGATTAAAAAGTAAAACCAAACACACACACAAATTAAATGGGTAAAAGGGAATTACGAATTAAAAAAAAAATTGCAAAAACTAGTTGAAAATCCCTTCTCATCGCTGAAGAACCAAACCACAACCATGCAAACCCAAAACACCAAAACTATTTCACCCACAACCACAAACCAATCAAATTTTACGAATAATAGAGAGAGAGAGAGGGCGGGAATTAATTGAAATTCTTACCTCTGAATCGGTTTTGGTATGCTCAGAAACTGTTCAACAAAAGCTTCAGCTGCAGAGCGAGAGAGAGAGAGAGAGTTACAGGTGTGGTAGGGGTGACAGACGGGTCTGGGATCAAACCCACCAACCCGACTACTCCTCTTTGTATTCGTGTGGATTGGTGACTTGGGTTGGGCTGAACTTTATTTTGAGCATTATCGACTTGGGTTCAGGGGTTGATAGAGATAGTACCGTATATAATTTTGTTTAATTATTTTTATTTTAAATTTTTTCAGTTTGATTGATTTTAGAATTATGAGAATTAGTTTGGATGAATTTGAAAATTTGTAATATAATTTTGATAAATGGGTCCGGTTAACGTGTGTCCTTAAACCTTCCATTTTTGAAAACATTTTCTCGGGAATTAAAAAAGTTGTAAATATTTATTCATTCCTAGAGAAAATTTTTTTTCTAAAAATGATTAATTATTATGTGCCGTTAGGGCACACATTAGCAAAATCCTTGATATATTATATGAACTATAATAATTTGTCAAAAAAAGTGTTTATAATTTTTTTTTACAAGGTATAAAATATGCATGCACAACCCACCAACTCATATGGGTTGGGTTAAATTAGTTTCTACACATGATGGGTTGGGAATTTCTCAACTCAGGCACACTACACCTAATGACGGAGAAAAATGGGTAGTGCCTTGGTGGGTAACGATGTTAAGTGTTAAACAAATTAAGTTAGTCATGGCATTTATCGCTTTACAATGCTGCCATTGACGGTTTGAAGGAATCTCCTTCAACCCAACCTATGTGGCATAGCATATTTTCCTTCATTAGAAAAACTAGGGTTCGAATCCCTTCACCTCTATTGTTGTAATTATCAAACATGATTATTCATTGATTAGAATGTTTCACTGATCAAACCAAGAATTTGTGCTTCAGGGAAAAAAAATTAATAATAATGAAGAATTCAATTTGTGCGTTTTTTTGCGATTTTCACATCCAGGACCCTTGCCTACTAGAGTTTTCTACCAAGTTCTCCCCCTTGGAACTTGGTAAAGAAGGTTTCAGGTTCTAGCAGTTCAACTGTCATCTTTTTTATTCTTTTTTTTTATTTATTAATAAGTAATTACATAAACAGATTATTTCATCCACACTATAATAAAATACTAAGTAGCCTAAAAGAATCATGCACAAAACAAAAAGTGTGTCTTTAAAGCCTATAAGAGAATTGTTACTAATGATACCCCAAGCTCGAGACCAATCGTACATAGCTCCAACCATCAAGGATTCCAACTGAGACATTGGAGTTCTTTGCATCTTCAAAAGCGCAACTATTTCATTTCCTCCATAATGTCCACATCAGACAGTGTCCAGTAGCAGTCATCTTTAACCCCCTTCTTTTCAGCCCTAAGGCAAAATGCTGCATAACCCATTGCTAATCCAAATACCACACAGGAAACATTCCCTGGTAAATTTCAGCTGATTACCAAATATAGTTGTGATTAAGTTTTGATTAAATTGAGTCAACTTTTTACACTAGTAAAGGATTTTTTTTTTTTTTTTTCCCTTCTTTTTTCTTCTTCAACATAAACAATTTGAAGATATCAACATTGCTGCTAACATTTCATTTAAGATGGTAATTCAAGAAGTCCCGTGATCAAGCATGGAAAACTAGTTAATGAAAAAACAAACATTTAATAAATCCAGAATTTCCTCAAAAAAATAATAAATCCAGAATCTGAATACCATTTTCACCAAGTTTTGAGGTACATACATAACAGCGAGATCATGATAGCAAAGAATGCAGTCGGATACCACTTTCTGCGTAGTATTCTAGACAAAATATACAGAATATGAATAGATAGGTCACCGATGAGGTTTGTGCATCATATACAGGGATGGGCATTAAAACCGAAAGGCCTGAATTGGGGAAGCTCTATGCTGATGTAGATCCTGATGGTTTGTCGTTTGGAGCAAAGGAGGCTTCTAGTTTGAGATCTCCAACTCCCTTCGGTGGGCCAATGCTGCAGCGAGCTGTGCTGTGTGTTTGAATAGCATCCTTTATCTTCTGAAACTGCAAATGATTTAGAGATTAGACGTATTTACTACATGAAAGATGTAAGTACTGATTCAAGAGTTTTCAAAATTGAATTGTCACAGATAACTGATCATCTGCATTACTTTCGTACTATACAATCCTAAAGATACTGAAAATGAAAGGCATGATTTGTCCAGATAGTCATGCACCCAATCTCATATATATATATATATTGATAGATAAGATTTCATTAAAAAAGACTATTGCATGGAAAAGGACATGAAGTAGATTTGAGAGTTTAATCTAATGATGGGGTTCTAAAATATAAATTTTCCATTTTAGATTGCATCAACCTGCATTTAAAAGATCAAGATAGACAGTGTAAGATGCTTGTACCTCATCTTCTTTCTTTAAAGTGTATGATTTAGTTGCCAAGAAGCAGAGAAATATCATGTCATTCTTGTAGGTCTCCCAGTAACCAATTAAAGAATTTTTATTTTCTGAATTTGATGCTGGTTCTAATAAAAGCATGCCATAATTAGAGTTAAAAACTCACCTTTGCAAGTGAACAAGAAAAGGCCTCCAATTGTCCATCAGCTCCACGATAGAAGTGAAAATAAGGAAGCACCTTAACATTCATACTTTTGCACATCGGCTTATTCTCATCAAAATTGATTTTCAGGAATACAATTTCAGGGTGTTCTTCAGCTGTTCTGCAGAGCTGACAGATTCATTACAACAGAATCAGGACAAAAACATCACAAGTCACCAAAAAGTATTTCTAGAAACAGCATAAGAAATCACTAATTATTTAATTATCCACATCTGTCTCAAGTCCAGTGTGATGGCAAGTGCCTTCCACCAAAAGCGACGGGTTGTAGGTTCAAGTCAGAGAATCAGCCTCTCTAAAAAAATAGGCTACCTACCAATCACCTCTTCCAAACCCCACAAAAGTTAAAGCTTTTATATTCAAGCCTTTCTGTGTTCCAAGGAAAAGAATACCATCTCTCTTCAGTAAAATTCAAGAGGTTTTTATCTAATCAGTAAGGTTGACATTGTCAAGGCATAAGATCCACTTAAAATGCCCTCAGTCCTAACAAAAATATAGGCTGATATTTCTCCACTTGTGTTTCTCAATGGCAGGTGACACATTCAAGCTACCTGAACCTGTCTGGTCCAATCGTTCAGTTGCTCTTTCTAAGAGATGGCAATGTAAGGAGAAGACATGATATTTTACTCACAACATCCATTGATTACTAACATATCATAGTTTTATGTATTCTATTCTCTAGAATTATCTGGAAGTTGTTGGAAACAAGATAACAAGAATGTAACTAGAGCTTATTTTTGTCAACATGGAAGCTTTGATAATAATCTTAGAAAGGAAGAATGGACAGATGTAATGAACAAAGCCTACTGGCAACAAGAGTTACCTTAGGGAATAATGCCCGGCAAGAAGCACACCAGGTTCCATAGAATTCTACAATAACTAATCTCTCCCCGGCTTGACTTAGTGCACTCAAAAATTCTTGTGTAGAATGAATGTCAACCATATTTGGTGCATTCCTTTCCCACCATTTTGGTTGGTCAGTTTCAGTCACAGTTGCCCGAACCTGCAGTGATGTATACAAAACTAGCATTAGATTACAAACCATAAGAAAAAACATTATTTACATGCTTCAATCATAAGAATACTAACTGAACATAAACTCCAAAATAATATCAGAATTGCAGGTAGCAAAAGGTAACTGACTTATACATGTAAATAAGTACACACAGAGACATGTGTCAGCTAGCTTTTGCGAAGCTATAGCTCACAAGTCCTAATCAGAAGGACCAGAAGTAAGAAAGTCTGCATCTTTTATCTTCCTCAGGAGATGGTTTCAACTTTCAATTGGAATGTTAATTTTGCTCGACTGGTACAAGACTTGGAATTGGAGTCAGTGGTCACCTTTTTGGATTTGATTTATTCTGGCTTGGCGAGAAGGAATGGAGTGGATCAATTATGCTGGAAAACTTCTGCCAGTGGGGTTTTTTATGTTAAATCTTTTTATAAGGTTTTGTGTTCTACTACCCATTCTTCTTTCCCTTGGAAGCCTTTATGGAGGCTGAAGGTGACAACAAAGGTTAGTTTCTTCATGTGGACAGCAGCTTTGGGGCGTATTTTAGCTACGGATAATTTGCAGAAACGCAGAGTAGTTGCGTTGGATTGGTGTTGCATGTGCAAGAAGGATGGGGAGTTCATTGATCATTTATTGTTACATTGCCATGTAGCTAGAGAGTTGTGGAATATGATTTTTTCCTTATTTGGGGTTCACTAGGTTATGCATGCCATGTTGTGGATCTCCTAGCAAGCTATAAATGTAGCAGACGTAAGTCCTTGGTGATTTGGATGATTCCTCATTGTATTATGTGGGGGTATTTGGTGGGAGAGGAATCCTCATGCTTTTGAAGGATGTGAGAGATCAACTCATGTTGTGAAGTTTTTTCTCCAAACTTTGCTAGAGTGGACAAATGCTTCGGGTGTTTTTACTTTTAATTCTTTGACAGATTTGTTAGATAGTTGTGCTTTCTTTGCTTTATAGTTTTTGTTGTTTTTTCTGGTTCCTTAGTACACTGCCTGTGTGCTTTGGTTTTTTGTATTGTTTTCTTTATTCAATGAAGTTATATTACTTATAAATATAAAAGTAAGAAAGTCTGAATCTTTGAACTTGCCTTCCAATGCCTTGCATGATATACAAAGCATTTTAGAGATAACATGTGGGCTCAAGAGAATGGTTGTTGTTGGGGTAGAAGAACGTTTGATTGCAATGTTAGAGAGGTGATGAGTCTAAGAGCTAGGACAGAACTTAATGTTTATGGTAATAATAAAAAATGATAAAATGTGAATCTGATGAGGTGAAGACCCACCCCACAACCAAAAAAAAAAAAAATGTAGAAATTGCTTTTAAGTTTTAAATTGTCATATCAGAACATATGAGCAGAGGACTCCTAAAAGTTGCTTATCTATTATAAGGTTGAAGCGTTTTGAAGGTAATGAAGAGGAAAATCCTAATAGAGCATTTAGTTAATGAACTAAATTTGAGCTCATATCATATATCCATAAATATAAATTATTATACAACTAAAAAAGTTGAAGCAGAAGGAGCAAATATAAGAATCGAGCAAAAACTCCAATTATATGATTTTTTTGCTAGCTACATCTTATTCTCTCCTTGAGTTTATCCAATCTCATATTCCTCCGAGTGAAAGGAGTGACACTCTTTGTTGGCAGCTCAAAGGAGATGGTAAGTTTGACACCCGGTCTTTCTACCATGCGATTCGGGGAACTCAGGATTCTTTGTTTCCTTGGAAGGGTGTTTGGAAACCAAAGGTTCCTAAGCGAGTGGCTTTCTTTTTGTGGATAGCTACTCATGGTCGGATTCTTACTTTAGATAATCTCATGCTTAGGGGTCGCTCTTTGGCAAATCAGTGTTGTAAGTGTCATTGTGATGGGGAGTCGGTGGACTACCTTCTTCTTCTTCATTGTCCTGTTACACATACCTTATGGACTTTTATGCTTCAAGCTTTCGGTATTCATTGGGTTATGCCAGGATCGGTGGCAGGATTGTTATTTTGTTGGCATTAATGTCTTGGGAATCATACTTCAAATATTTGAAATTTGATTCCAGGTTGCTTGATGTGGATTGCTTGGTTGGAACGAAATTGTTGTTCCTTTGAGGACACTAAGAAGACTTTGGAAGAGTTAATGGTTTTATGCCAGCGTTGTCTTTTTGAGTGGTTTCGTTGTTGGGGTTTTACTAATTGTTTTTCTCTCTCTGAGTTTATGTTTTCTCTTAGATTTTTCCTGATTTCCCTCTTTTTTGTTGTTTATTTTATCCTTTTCTTGTTGTTCATCATCATGAACAACTTGTATTTTTACTTTCTATTTTCATTAATAATATTTCTTTGATTACCTATAAAAAAATAAATAAATCCTGAATTCCAATTCTATGAATATGGTCGCCAACCAGAGGATCGGCAAATTAGCATCCAAACCAAAGCAACCATCTTTAACCATGAGCAAGCATAAAACGATAAAAATCTACCTTACAAACAAACAAACAAATTTCAAACTTTTTTTCTTTTTTAATTGGGTCAAATCTAGAATTTCAACTCTAACTACAAATTGAACCACTAATTGCAACACAATATATCATCTACTGATTGTTTTTCTCTCTCTGAGTTTATGTTTTCTCTTAGATTTTTCCTGATTTCCCTCTTTTTTGTTGTTTGTTTTATCCTTTTCTTGTTGTTCATCATCATGAACAACTTGTATTTTTACTTTCTATTTTCACTAATAATATTTCTTTGATTACCTATAAAAAAATAAATAAATCCTGAATTCCAATTCTATGAATACGGTCGCCAACCAGAGGATCGGCAAATTAGCATCCAAACCAAAGCAACCATCTTTAACCATGAGCAAGCATAAAACGATAAAAATCTACCTTACAAACGAACAAATTTCAAACTTTTTTTCTTTTTTAATTGGGTCAAATCTAAAATTTCAACTCTAACTACAAACTGAACCACTAATTGCAACACAATATATCATCATCTGGCAAATTTAACAGATGGGCTTTCTCTCATTTTCACTTTAAAGCACATAAAATAAATAAAAAACACAAAATTTTCCAACAATTACTAGCAATTGCAACACAATATCACAAAAATCCAACAATTTCAGCAAATGGGTCCTCATAAATTCAATCAATTTTCACAAATACACCATAATAATTGTTAAAAGAACATAGATACATACATAAAATAAAAAAAGAAAAGGGCAAGCGCTTACCTTTAAAGAGGCCAACTGCTTTCTGGGTGTGGAAGCAAAGCGGGCAAAATCTCCAGCAGAAGAAGAAGAATACAAAAGAGGATAAACCCTCTTATCTGAGTTGGGAATGGGAAGGAGACCCGGTTGGAGACTATTCAAGGAGGAAGAGAAGGAGGTGAGCAAAGAAGAAGAAGAAGAGAAACGGAGAGAATGAAATGAAAATCGAATAACATCAGCCATTTATACACACACACAGAGAGAGAAGGTAGAGAAAAGCTTTAGGATTGGAATTAGTACTAGTATAAATTTTTTTTTTTTTTTTTGTAACGGATTGAATTACAACATGAGGAGGTCAAAGGCACACTGTGTGAAAACAAATAGCCATGAAATTGAGTCTCTAGGGGAGAAATCTGAAGTGAGTGTGTGTGTGTGTTTGTGAAGCACAGAGACCATACAAAGGAAAAAGCTTTCGACGATAATTAATGTTGTTTTACTGCTTCTTGTTGGTCTACTCCCAGTCCTGGTGTTGTTCTTTGTAAGCGGTTGGCTTACCCACCAAGTTCCTCTTTTTTTGGGGGATTTTACGGGTTTTCTTTTTATCTGTCAGGATCTTGGATTGAGCTAGGTTTATTTATTTATTTTATATATATATATATATATATTTAGTAACACAAGAGTTTTTTTTTTTTTTTTTTTTTTTAAGATAGTTTCAATTTATGATATCTGCTCTTAAAGACACTAATTATTTTTTGAAGAATTTACCATTTGAATTAATTAGAACCCACAACATAAAAGTACTTAAAATAAAATAGTTATTATAATAATACGTATATTCTCCGCTAACATTATTGTTAATTTATAATATAACATAAATTTGAAAGTCATAAGTCCAATCCAATCCATCATGCTACCAATTTATGAAGCTTCCAATGCAGTCTCAAATTTTTACCCCTCAACTATTGAATTAAAAAAATAAATAAAAAGTAAGCGATGGCCCCTTTAAAGCTAAAAATTGGAGGGGGAAAGAGGGGACCAAAACTTTGGATTTTTTTTTTTTTTTTTTTTGCGACAATTTACCATGAATGAGTTACAACTTATGATTGCCATTAGGGCCCTATTCATACAAATCAATGAAGGCCGTTATATTATATTGTGAAAACACTTAATGAGAGACATTTAAGCAACTAGCAGTCTCAACGTTAGGGTACAATGAATAATAGTCCTTCTACACATACTTGTTCACATCTTACTCACATAACATTTGAGGCAGTGATCAACTAGGTCCATCACAACACAAAAACATATTGATGGTGTGCAAAAGTCGAGGACACTCAACATTCAAAGACTTTTCCTTGAAATAATTCTCACATATTACAATTTGCACTTTGCAGGGTTTGTGTTTTAGACTTTTAGTCCTATTACTGACACTAAAAAAATCACTAACTTTTTTCACATCTTATTTACACAATATTTGATACAGTGCTCAATTAGGCCCATCATAACATAAAATACACATGGATGGAGTGAAAAAGTCAATGATACCCTCAATGTCAAGTGATTTTTCCTTTGAATGTTATGGGAGTAAAATGTGAAAAAATATGTGATTATTTCGATGTTCATAGCAGCACTAATAAAAAAAAGGGATAAGGTTTCAGTCCAAAAAATTTAGAGATAAACTCTTTAAACTCCCACCATATCTTTTTATTGGATATAAATTTTGAAAATCCAATAGTTGGATTGCATGTTTTTTATGTTCTTAACATGCATGTCAAATTTTGTTTAAATCAAATGTTATTTACTATTCGATCAATAAACTTATTTTTTATGTATAATTTTTTACCACAAAAACTTGAAATTTAAAGATGTCATTGATAACATAGTTATTGATCTTGGATTTTTTTTTTTTTTCTTTTTTGAAATTTCGTAAGTATGATTAGATTTTCAAAGTTCACATCTAATAAAAGATATATGAGAAGTTTTGGAGAGAAACATTTTGACATTTTCCATTTTAAAAAAAAAAAATCCTTGTTTTATTTTTCAGGAAAATGTAGTAAAAAAGTTTAAACACCCCAACACCACCCCCTTCCCAAAAAAATAAACAGAGTTACACAAAAAGAATTCTCAAATAAATTAGGGAAATTAGGGAAGGCATCATCTTGAATACCTTCAAATTTCTAAAGCAAGTAGTTTGTATGGTATTTTTCCCATCTGAACATCGCCCTTAGACCGGTTGCAAGATTCCCATCCCTACGCTTTGAGTTATTAGCATAAATTCCATACATACATACATATTTCGTGGCAGATTCTCTTTCTCCAATCCAGACAAAAGGGCAGATTCTCTTTCTCCAATCCAGACAAAATGATTAAATAAGAGATATTTGGTTTCTGGAGCAAATAACAGAGGCAATTTTCATAGTCTCACAGCTATATTTTGTTGAATATATTCAAACTCATCTGAGAACCACAAAATTGGAGAAAGTTGTGCTATCCACATCAATTGTTTGTACTGTCCCACCCAACATTCACAAGCCTAGTCAACAGGAGGGTGCTTGAGTTAACTTATGTTTTTTAGTTTATTTTTCTTAAAAATTAAGTTCAGTCAAAATACAATTTTTTTTTTTTTTTTGGGGGACCAAAAAGAGTATTCAAGCCACTTCGAGTATTTGACTATGAAAGAATCCCATTGAGTGACCCCAAGATGCTGGTAAAAGATTTCGAATCCATGATCTCATGAGATGTTAGGAATCACTAAGCTAACCTCTTGGAGTTCAGTCAAAATACAATTGTAACTAGAATTCTAGAAAGAAGTGGAAATTTTAAAGACCGTATCAAACCAAATAAATTAAGTACATTGCTTTACTCTCAACATTGCTTTAAATCCAAGGTTACAGATGGTTGCAGCCAAGGAAGATTGTTTATACTGTTATACAAGATAGCTACATCACAACTAGATATAAGCCTGCGATAAAAAATAAATAAATAAAAACTAGATATAAGCCCTACCCAAAGTTTGCACAAACCCATACAAGAAATCAGTAACATCAGCATCTAAAATTAAATCTATGTATGTACAAATAAATCTGTTTCGCTTGACTTTTTAGTTTTTATTGAATTTATTTTACTTATTTGCATATAAACAACTTGTTAGTCAAAGTCTTGTATTTTAACTAGTACAAATTAGTATTTCCAATGGAAATGTCTAGCAATTTAAAATATAATAAAAATTTAAACCTCCTTTTTTTTTTCAGCTATAACTGTACATTTACTCAACTATAAAGCTTTAAAAATATGTACATAAATAAAATAAATAAATAAATAAAACTGTTAACAAATAAACAAACAATGTAACCCTCATTTTGACTGACAAATTGGCTTTTAACTCAACTTAAATGCCTATCCAACAAACGTAAGACATAAAAGAAGTTTACTGGAAAGGGACATCAATGGAAACAGTTTTGACAAGTAGCCTGTAAGTTTTTCATTTTTCACTAAATAATGAGAATTTATTGTGCAAAATAAACGGTGGAATGACCCCCTTCTCCACCACACAGTAAACAAGTACATACTATGCTAGGTTTACATTAAGTACAATAACTAGAATGGTCTCACAAGAAAGTAATAAGCACAATCACAAGCAATAAGTCAACTCAAAGAAGCCAATAGCCTTTTAAATTTTAATTCGATTAATACTTCCTGATGTTCCCGGTTCAAATCCGCCGTCTCCTATTGTAATTATCGAATTTATGAAAAAAAAAGAAAGTCAACTCAAAGAAAGAATGTCCACTTTGGCCTTCAGAAAATGCAATTTCAAACCCATAAACCATTATAACAAAAAGATACAAACTGATTAATTGGTCTTAGTGCCAACAGGTATGTCTACACAATGAGTGCTATGATGTCCTATAAATGGATCATGCCAATCATAACAGAGGCAACTAAGAAGCAATCCTGATTCTAAGAAAATCATGGTTATGACTTGTGGGATGAAATATCTTTATTACTAATAAAAAATGGTTGCTGAATTGAATAAGCAATGGCCTGCAGTCAACATAATCTAGAATCAAAAGCTAGTTCCATCATGTTACAGTCACAGTGATCACATGTTACAGTTCTGGATCTAAATGGATACTAGGGAGATTCTACAAATTAAAATCCACCAATTTTCTCCTTTGTCCACTGTGGAAGCACAAACACAATTAGACATCCATGACACCCAACTATAATCTTTCCCCTGCTGATACTTCATACATGGCACAAGCACACTATGAAACAGCAAGAAATTTCACAGATGAGTCACTGAAAATGAAGAAGACCCTGAGCTAAGGGTTTTTTTTCTTTTTGATAAGCCCTGAGCTAAGGTTGACTTAGGTAGACAGGCTTATTCAAATTATAGTTGTCTGGAGCATCACCAAACAGTACCATTCAGGCAAATTTCTTTATTTTTTTCCTTTTTTGACTATGTTTCTACAGAAAGACCTCAATACACGTCCATAGGACACAAGTAGACATGCATTTGTTGGAGTTCATGTACAGCAAGCTAATTGAATTACTGCAAATTTTAGATAATTTAACCAACTGCAAACTTCAAGCAAATGAAAATAAGTGCCACAAGCAGATATCAAATACAATGTTCATCTAGTTCTAGACTCAGTCATGCATCTGGTATATGCATCTAGATTATATGAAAAATACATGGAGTTGTAGATCCAAATGCTACTGATTCTACCTCAAGGAAAACCTTCAAAGAACTTTACAAAAATACAATAAATTCTTTTTATAATGCCAGGGGTGCTTTTCTTACTTGTGCAGCTCCTAATAGTTGCAATTCGAACCAAAACCATAGCAAGTAAATGGAATATATTATTTATGTAACTAAGTACGACTCAACATGTTGCTCATGGGATTCTAAGACAATTGATACTGTTACCTTTCTTCAGAGCATCATCATTTTATCCATAACCATCTCTCTTTGCCTGCACATATTGCTTCATGATAGAAAAATCTTGCCAACAACCACTCCCCCAGGATTTGGCAGCTGACTCCACTCGAGAGAATGTTTACCATTGGATTTTAGGAACTAGGCAAAAGAACAGACTTTGGAAATGATGCAGACCCATTATTGGGAGCAGCCTGAACCTTGAGAATCGAAGTGACCAAGTTATATATCTGTACATTCTCAAAAGATGGAACTTTCTTCCCCCTTGCAAATTGAGGACCATGCCCAATGAAAATGGTCCTCATGGAGAAAACAGAATTGTCATATCCATGTGAACCACCGCATTCTTGTCGCTTTGATCTCTTCTGCTCCACCTTAAATGCCTCTTCAATCAAACCTATTACTGGTGGAATCCGATCACTAGAAGCATAATGAAGCCTACTAGGCAGATCCTCCTTGAGATACATTCTCAAATTATTCCCATTATCAACCTTCCCTGACTGTAACCCTTCATTCATCTTTGCAACAACATCCCGTGGCTCAACACCTGGAGGCGGGCGAATTGCCAGCAGAGGTGTGTGTGACATAACCCAATTAGCTGGAATCTCAATCCAAGGATTCAAATCACTTAGAAAAATAAGTTTTTTATCACATGTACCAACCATCCCATGATCACCCACCATAATTATAGAAACATCCTCAAACACACCTCTCTTTTCTAAACCTTCAATCAACCTCCCAATCATCCTATCAATTCTAGCAACAGCTTCAGTTATCTCCGGATCATCGGGCCCCACACGGTGACCCTGATGATCCGGGTCCTCAAAATACAGTGTCATAAACGAAGGAATATCGCTACTAGGCAAATCAAAATAACTTAAAACAGTATCAACTCGTTCCTCAAAAGGAACAGAACCATTATAATACATACAAAACTTAGCAGGACAAGTCCAAGAACCTTTCTTTACCTCAGAACCAGGCCAGAAATACGTGGCAGCCTTCAAGCCATTATTGACCACAGTCTCCCATAGAGGCTCACCCAACCACCACTTAGCATCATGGCTCCCCATAGTGAAAGCCTCACCAGTGATTGGATCCAAAAAGTAGTTGTTAATAATGCCATGATAAGCAGGGTAAAGGCCAGTGACAATTGAGTAATGGTTAGGAAAAGTTAGAGATGGAAAAACCGGAATCAAACCCGTCTCAGCCTCCGTCCCGTTAGCTATTAAGCGACGGATATTGGGTGTGGAGGTCTTGAATTGGTACCCAAATCGAAACCCATCTGAGGAAACCAACAAGACCACAGGATGTTGAAGTTTTGAGAGATTTCGAGCTTTTGACTCTACGGAAAAGGAGGCTGATGGGGATGAGGCTGAAGAAGAAGAGGAAGGGTAAGCGGAAGAGAAGAAGAGAAAGGCAAAGGCTATGGCGGCTGAGAAAGCAATACATGTGATGAGAAGAAGAGAAATAAAGAGGATGGTAGTTGTGGAAGCTTTGTGAGGAGAGTCTGTTGAGGAAGAGGAGGAAGAGTCTGTGTTGAAAGAAAGAAGAGCAGTGGATGGGTTTGAAGGGTCATCTTCCTGGGTTGGTAATGGTGTAGGCTTTGTTGTAGCTGAAATGGAGGAAGAATCAGAACCCATGTTGGGAAAAAATTGTTTGCTTTGGTGGGTTGTTCCTTCTGGTTCTTCTGAGGATTTTGCTTTCTATTCTTTCGGTTTTTTTTTTTTTTTTTTTGGTGGTGGGGGAAGGAAATTGAAATTCTTGAATGGTATATGAGTTTGTATTTAGTAAAAGAAGAGATTGAGTGAAATACAAGGGTTTGGGTTGGTACTATCAGCGTTTGTTGAATGTTGATTGTTGATAGGTTGCTATCTGAGATTGATGACTTTTCTAATGTGATTATTTCTGTGGACTGGTCTGGTATGGTGGTAACCAGTGGCTGAGTGAGAGATTCGAGTTTTGAGGGATATTCTTGGGATAGGTGGAATTCATCTATTGGTGGAGTTTTCAATGGACAGGCGGTATTGGGCAGTAAAAGTAGCTGCTCAGGCTGTTTTTTTTTTTTTAATAAAGGTTTAATAATTTGAAATTATTATATTTTTCTGTAAAAGGTTTTTTTTTTTTTCTCTTTTAATAAATTTGATATTTATCCAAATTACAGTGTTTGTGTTCTAAATTCGGTCTGTGTTTTACTGTAATAGTAATTAAAGAAACACACCATACTATTGTAATCAAAGAAAAGTGATGAGTAAGTTTTAACCCATAAATACATATTTTAAATAAAAAATGATAATCATAAGAAAATAAATGTGGAAGTTAAACATTGCCTATTTTATAAGCAAGGTTACACATGAGAGTTAAAGATCTATTTTTACTATGTTATTCTCAAATTTTATCTCTACTTAAATTTAGGTTGTAGAGATATTTTAGAACAAAAACAAAAAAAAAAAGTCAAATTCAAACAGTGAAGCTTCTTAAATAATAGAGGGATATTTGCAAAATAATAAGGGAGGACAAAATAGTAAGTTAATACACGTTTAAAAAGTTTTAGCAAACTAGTATCTCGAGTTTTAGAAGCTTAAGTTGTATACAAAAATCGAGTCTCGAAGACTCGCTTTATACTTGATGACTTGGACAACAAAATGCCATATAGATATCAAAATTGAGTCTCTAAAACTCGATTTTGTTAGTGAAAAACGTGGAAATCGAGTATGTGAGACTCGAGAGAACAAGAAAAACAACGAAGAAGGAGAAGAAACCCAACAGAACAAAGAAGAAGAAATCCATGAATATGAGACTAATTCGCCTTCTCCGGCTATCCCTTCCTGGCGTCGGAGCTCAATATAGTCAGTCGCTTTATCCCCTTAGTCCCGAGCAAAGAAGAAGAAACCCACATGAAATTTTTTTTCAAAAACCAAAAAAAAAAAGAAAAGCATCTCCAAAAACAAAAACAAAAAAACCCAACCTTAACAATGAAGTTGTGTGATCTCATCGAGTCTCCCAAATTGAGATAAATGCTTTTCCATTACCATTTTCACTCTCTCCTCGCATTTCAAATCTCAAATCTCTTTTGCTTTCTATATATATTTTCCTTCTAGATCTCGCACTCAAAAATGAGCGCAAACACAATCCGATGACGGCGTTGAGTTATTGGATTCCGAGCCGAACTTTTGCTTCTAGTGGCACTGGTGCTCGAGATTGTGCTGCCGTTTCTCTTCGTTAGAATTGCGTTTTTGGTTCTCGAATCCACCACTGCTTACTATTCTACTCTCGGTAAATTCCAATTTCCCTTTTCTTAAGAACAGAACGAAGATGAAGCCCAGTAGAAGAAGAACAGAACGAAGATGATGAAGATGAAGAAACCCAGAACGAGAGTTGAAGGGTATATGATAATGAAGGAACTCGAGTCTATAAGACTCGAGTTCCACGTGGATTCCACGTAGATAATTTTTGTTTGCCAGCTATGGAACTCGAGCATTAAAGACTCGAGTTCTATAATGAAACTTGAGTTTTAAAAACTCAAGATGCTATTTTTCCACATTGTTTTGCAAAATCACCGCTAACGAAATTGTTAAAAATTAAAGGTCAAATGGAAAAAAATTCTAAATAATAGTATAGATAACCATGAATTTACTAATTTTTCTTTTACTTTAGTACCCCTCTTTCACTAAATTAAGGAGAATACTTTATTGAATGATGGTCTCTAGTTAGATTTTTATTTTTTATTTTTTATTAGCCAATATAAATCATTAAATCCAAACACTCTTTATTAGTCCTTATTCTTAGGTTTCGTTTGGGAGTTCATAAGAGAATGGAATGATCATAGAAAATGAATGAAATGTATTTAAACAAGGAAAATGAATGGAATTGAATGGAATTAAGTAACCTTGATTGGATGTTTTAGCCCTTGTTTGGGAGAAGAGAATGGAATGGAATGGAATAGAATGAAAATAATAATTTTAAAATATTTTTTCCTTCCCTTGTTTGGGAGTTTAAGTGAGAGGTAATGGAATGGGTAAAAGGGAACGCTCATTCCTCTTTATTCTCTTAAAACCTCAAATTTTCATTCCCCCAAAATTGATAGGAATGAAAGGGAATGAAATTAGATTTAATGAATTTTTTACTAAAACTCCCAAAATACCCCTATATATTCAACTTTTTATTTTAAAATAGAGGCCTAATAGTAATATTATCATAAAACGATTCTATTACATTCCCTCTATGTTACTTCCAAACAATATTACTTACATTCCATTCATTTTCATTCCTTTATTTTTAAACATTCAATCAAGATTACTTAATTTCATTCAATTTCATTCTTTTCCATTTCTATCCCTTGCTTAAATACATTCAATTCCATTCCATTCTCTTACAATCATTCTATTCCATTCCATTCCATTCCCTTATGAAAGGAATGAAAATGAATGGAATGTAAATAATCTTATTTGGGAGTAACATAAAGGAAATAAAATAGAATCATTTTATGACATTATTATTATTAGATCCCTATTTTAAAATAAATAGTTGAATATATAGGGATATTTTGGGAGTTTTAGTAAAAAATTCACTAAATCTAATTTCATTCCCTCCCATTTCTCCTAATTTTGAGGGAAATGAAAAATTGAGGTTTTAAGGGAATAGAGAGGAATGAGTATTCCATCATACTCATTTCATTCCCTCCTACTCATTCCATTCCCTCCTACTTAAACTCCCAAATAAGAAAATAGACTTTCCATTCCCTATATTAAAACTCTCAAACAAAGGAAGGGAAGAATATTTTTAAATTATTTTTTTCATTTATTTCCATTTCATTTCATTTCATTCCCTCCTTCTAAACGAAGGCCTAGTCAATAAGTCAGGGATAAAAAAAAAAATTCACAATTGTTGAATTAACTTATCTATTGTAATTGATGGATAATAAAGTGTTGTCTATTAATTATTGATGCATTGTAAAAATGTTGTTTAATGGGGGGTAGGCATATAAAAAAAAATGGCAAATTAAACCTACCTATGATTTGACCCGTTTTCACCTTGCCTACTCGTGATTTAAAACGTAACACTTTGCCCACTTGTGTTTAGCTCTGTTTAGTCTCCGTTACCCAACTTCGGCTTTTTTGTTTAAAAACAACTTTTACCACCAAAACATAACATAACACAAATCAAAAGGCTAGGGTTTGAATTTTTTTCGAAAAATATAAATGAATATTACATATAAAATTCCAAACAATTACAAATCAATTTGTTTGAAAGAGCTTGGGTTGGGAAGTTGAATTTACTGTTTGGAAGATCTCCTTTCCATTGTAGAAAATGACATACTTGGAGATGTTGCCAAAGAAAACGAAGTGGGAAAGAATGATGAAAGAAACAAAGCCACAAATGTCTTTAAAAACACTTGAAGTTACAATTCATTTGCAGGAGCAAGTGACACAAACATTCAAAACATAATTGGAAAGGATGTTGAACCACATAATTGTTGGTATTGAACGAAATCCATCTCCTTTCATTGGTTCATCAATTTTGGCTTTTTTTTTGTAGAGTTAATCTTGTTAATCTTCTAGTGCAGATTCGAAACTTTCAACATGTTCTGCCCATTATTCTTTCCTATACATCATAAACATGAAATCAAAAATCAAACAAGACAATATGATCCCAACTTCAATTGCTTATCGCATTTAAAACCCCCAAATCTCATCATCTCGCCATTGTCCCTCTCTTTCTCTCTCATCCACCTACAGACAATGCAACCACCATCAAAACCCACAAGCAACCACCATTAGAACCCACCACCACCATCGAATGCCCCACAATCCACAACCACTACAAGCCACAAGCCACAACAACACCAAAATCAAATCAAACCCATAACCTAAAAGCAAAACAAAACAAAACACAAAAAATGAAACCCATGAAGTGGCGCAGTCCGATTGGCCTCCTTAACTCTAGGTGTTGCTGGGTTTTCATCTGATTGGCCTCCTCAACACTAGGTTAGCTAGGTTTTCGTTGTGGTGCCCAATTGGTCTCCTTAATGCCACGGAGAGAGAAGAGATGAGAGAGAGAAACCAACGAAATGAGTTTGAGAGAGAGAGAGAGAGAGAGAGAGAGGATGAAACATATGAAAATTGATACCCAAGTCTATCTATTTACTTTCTTTACAAAATCCCCTATTTGATCTTGTTTCTTTTTATAATTTTGATATTTTTAATATTTTTATGTTGTTGGAGGAGCAAGACATAAAATATAATAAAAAAGACTAAAATACCCCTGTTTTTAACAAAGGTGGATAATAAAACCAAACAGAGTTAAACACAGATGAATAAAGCGTTAAATTTTAAATCACGAGTAGGCAAAGTGAAAACGGGTCAAATCATAGGTGGATTTACTATAATTTTCCCTAAAAAAAGTGACATTATTATAGTAAAAATTTACCAAATTCTTGTGAAAAAAATCACAATCAATCATGTAATAAATTGAAAAATAAGAAGAAGTGCATTTGTCATTTGCAAGACTACAATTGATGTGAAAATAAAATTTCAGGCAAGAATTCAAATTACACCTATTAAGTTTGGTCAATTTTCATTGTGGTCACAATCAATCTCTCTCTCTTTGGTGTTTGAACTTGAAGTGAAAGAGAGATCACATGCAACCTTGGGTTGTCCTTGTTGCCACCCATTGCGACTGGTTGGTATTATTACCTTAGTCTTCATTTGTCTCTTTAGGATTTTCTAGGAAACATTGTTTCACTGTAGCTCCAATTGTTTAGCTTGGAGTTTCACTTACATTGTTGATAAGGCAGTGTATCCATGAGGATGAAAGGTGAAAGAATGTAATTAACTGTTTGATTTCATTGAATAATTGCTTGAGATGTTTTATGGTAGTGGTGAATGTAATTTTTTTTTAAGATACGATAGATTTCAAATATATGGTACATGCTCCATGATGATTGCTTTTTATCATTAGTCGAAGATATCAATTGGTTTAGGCGAAGATTAAATCTTAAATTTCTTATTCCATGACAAAAGAATTTACTGGTTGAGTTGAGCCCTTAAGTTAACTAGAACTCATAGTGGTGAACAATGAACACAATTAGTCACAAATTTGGTTTTTTTATTTAGTTTTATAATAATTTTTTAATTTTTAGATGGAATGTTGTGTTGTCAAGTGTTGGGTTTATTTGATTTGGATTTGTAATTTTGTAGAGGCTAGTGGGTATCGATCTAGGGTGATATGGCTTGAAATCTTTTGGTGTTTGATTTTTGCTGAATTATTGGTTTGATTTTGTTAAATCAATTATGGTTTTGGGTTGATTCTCAAAAAAAAAAAAAAATTTGATGGTTTTGGGTAATGCTCTATGGAAGGAGCTTTACTATTTTTATTTATTTATTATTTTATTTAAAATGAACTTGTTTATTATTAAAAATAATAATTTTAAATAGTTAAAGGTAATTTTGGATGGAATGATTAATGGTAAGAATGAAGGTAAACTTAAAATTACTATAACGACAAAAGTCAAATTTAAAAAACTAACCAAACTTAATATGTTTGCAAAATTTTCATAACCAAAAAAAAAAAATTCATAAGAAAAAGAAAATTTTAAAATTTGCCTTCTTTATTCTTTAAATAATTTTCTTTTTAAAACTACAATATAAATAGATTCCAATTAGTTCAGTGGTTAAAGTCTATTATCATAAAATATAAAATAATAAAATTCAATCCTTACATCAAAAACCAGTTGTAATGTTTAAGAAGCTTTTGAAATATAAATAAATAAAAACAAAAAACTCTCTCGGATTAATAAATAGATACTCTCATTCCAATTATTATTAATTTATTATTAGCCTCATCACATGCGCTTCGCACGTGCGACGAGACTTTTTTTTTTTTTTTTAGTGTTATAATTTTTCATTTATTCTAATTTGTGATTTACATTTTTTTCCATAGAAATTGTGCATTTAAGACTACTAATATTGTTGCCAAAGGTCTTGTAGTTAAATTGGCACATCCCCATATACAAAGTGCTTGCAGGTTTAGGGGGGAAATGATTCGAACTGCGAGGTTAGCAGCATGTTGTAATTATTATTATTTTTTTAAAAAGACTACTAATATTGCTAGAAAGATCATAAGGTTAGGAACATGGGTAGATAACCATTTAAAAAAAAAATTGTAATAGGGTAGATAACTTTTTTGATAGACCGTGGGTTTTTTTATTAGGTTTTTTGTTTTTAATTTTTAAAAAGAAGTTAAAAGTAGTTTAAATTGTAATCAAATCTGTATATATCTATTTAGTTTTTTTTTTTTTTTTTTGGATAAACTTGAGAATGTTTTAAAAAATAAAATTGATTTGAAGATAAACGTGAGGATGGTTTTTTTTTTTTTATAAAGGAAAAAAAAAAAAACATATAGTTGCTTTGAAGAAGTGGTCAAGTGAGTTAGTGGGAGAGTGATCCTCTTTTGTAGGAAATGTTTTAGGTGAAAGAGATATATTTTTACATTGTTATCCTCAAGTTTTGCCCCTATTTAGAGGTAGGCCGTAGGGGTATTTTGGAACAAAAAAAATTCGGTCCAAACAGGGGAAGCCCTTAAATAGTAGTACTAGCCTTTGAGCACGCGCGTGTTCAGAGATTCTTTTATTTTTTGGGTAAGGGTTAATTTAGAGTATTTATTTTATTTTGAAATTATTACATTTTCCTATCACAAAAAAAAAAATCTAGGAGTGTACTTTATTTTTCTACCAACCATCAAATATGATTAAAACTCCTTTTAATTCACTTTTCTTTCCCCACACTTTTTTCGGTAATGTGGTAGCCATCCTCTCCTTCTACTCTATGATCTCACGTTTGTTTGATTTTTCTTTATATGAAAAAACGTGCTTGATTTATTTATTTATTATTTTTTATAATAACCCCTGCTTGATTTTTATAATAACCTACTAACCATACATAATTCCCTTTAAAAAAAAAGAATAAGTAACTGAAGATAAAGAGAAGGACAAAGTTTAGCTACAAAATTGGTTATAACTTAAGGCTACAAACTCACTCAATAAAATAAATAATACAACATATTTTGAAAATCTAACCGTTGAATTGCATGTTATTTACGCATTTAATACACATGTTAAATATTGTGTCAATCGGATATTATTTACTATATGATCTATAAGCTTATATTTTGTGCATAATTTTAAATTACAAAAACTTGCAATTTAAAAAATGTATTGATGACATAGCTATTAATCTTTAATTTTCTTGAAATTTTGCAAGTATGGAGAATATAAGAAGAAGATGTAGTTCAATGGTGGATTTGTCAAAATTCACATCTAATAAAAAGATATTAAGTAAGTTTGTAGCCTAAGGCTACAACCAATTTTGTAACTAAATTTTGTCTGAAAAAGAAGGAGAGGTATATGTTAATAATTTGCTAAATTTAAGGAGATGGATGGGAAGTTATAGTAATAGTTTTTTAATAGGATTTTTTTTTTGTCCTTTAAATTCAAAATAAATAAAGAAGATATTTGAAAAAAAAAACACACACACACATGAAATCATGGAATAAGGAAAACAAATTCTATTAAAAAAAATTAAAAACGTTTAACCAAGAGAGTGGTCCTATTTATTACAAAAAAAAAGTGGTTTTATTTTGTTGGTAATGTTTTAATAGGAGATAAAAGGTGTAGTTTTACCAAATTATTTTTTAGTTTTGTCTCTATTTAAATCTAGGAAAATAGGGATATTTTGAAAAGTAGTATAAATAAGTTAATATTTTATTCTATAACAACTCTCTCCGACAAAAAAATACAAGGTGTTCTTCCCAAAAAAAAAAAGAAAAAAAAAAGGTATTTCAGATGCATGTATCCTCCCACTTATATGAGGGTAGGTCCTATACTTGTGAAGTCTACTTTCATGTGTGTGTGAAGATGCATATATCCAAAACACCTAATACCGCCTCTCCCAACGACGGTTAACCGGAAATTCTCATTCCAGTGACTGTAAAAGAACATAACTCATAAGAGCACTCTATAGTCTATACTCTAGTCTCTGTATATATATCGTCACTCAATCCATTATAAACCACACTCGGAAAACACAACACTGAAGTCAAAATCCTTTCTTTCTTTGTATTACTATTGGGTCTCCAACTCAAATCAAATTTGAAAAAGCAAAAAAGAAACTAAAAGTCTAAAACAAAAACAAAAGCAAAAGCAAAAGCAAACAATGGCGGCGTACCCGGGAATGAGCATGGGAGAGGCGCACAGAAGAATAACGGAATACCTAAACCGCTTCTCCGACGCCGTGTCGAACCAAGACGCCGCCTCTCTCCGCTTCCTCCTCTCTCTCTCCTCCAACTCCCCTTTCCTCCTCTCCCTCGCCGACGCCCTCAACACCTTCCAAGACTCCGGCCGACTCATCAAGCACTCCGATCACTACTCCCAGTTCTCCGATATCCTCTTCAACCTCTTCCGCTCTCTCCAAACCTATCGCCTCGGTAACCTCTTCGATTCCTACCAAGCCTTCGAAAAATCTGCCAAGTAAAACCCTCTTTTCTCTTTGTAAAAATTCCAAATTTCACTATTTTTTTTTTTTTTTAATTTTTTTGATGAATGTATTGTTAATTGTTTTTGCAGTGCTTTTATCCAGGAGTTTCGGAATTGGGAATCGGCGTGGGCTTTGGAAGCTCTCTATACTCTTGCTTACGAAATTAGGGTTCTTGCTGAAAGGGTATGGTTGGTTCTGTTTGATTTTTTTTTTTTTTTTTGGCTAAATTACTATTTATATATCAATGTGTGTTTAGGAGAGTATTAAATTGGAGTGTTGGTGTTTGTAGGCTGACAGGGAATTGGCTTCCAATGGGAAATCGCCGGAGAAGTTGAAGGCGGCCGGCTCGTTTCTCATGAAAGTCTTTGGGGTTCTTGCTGTATGTTTCTCCTTTCAAAAAATCTCTTAAACTAGTGTATACAAATGTATATGTCTATGTTCATGTAAGTATGTTTCCCATGAAATGTACTTATATTTAAAAAAAAAAAAAAAAAATACTTTCCATGAGATGTGAAACTTATCTTGTTTACTTGTTCAATCTTCGTATTAACAACGACTAAGCCTTGGTCCTAAAACTTTGGGGTACCTGGTATATATATTTGTGAAATGCCTTTGTTCTGTAATGGTTTGGTTAAATGAGCTGCCTTTTGTTCTAACGGTTTGGAATGATTTCTATGTTGTAGGGGAAAGGCCCGAAACGTGTTGGAGCATTATATGTGACTTGCCAGTTATTCAAAGTTTACTTTAAGGTAATATTTTTTATGTTTCTTTCTGCGTAGTTTGTTGGTATCTTGGTGTTTATTTTATCTTCTAATTTGCTTTTGGTAGTGTGGTGACTTAAGATTTGATAAATGAGGTTGCTATTGTGAGTTAATGGGTAGTAGTGTTATATTAAGACATGAAGAAAAGAGCAATGTAGAAGGTAGACATAATTTAGCTGTTAAAGATGTCTTGACTCTTCCAAGTACTGAAGGACTTTTCTTCCATTCTTTTGCAGCTTGGTACAGTTCATCTTTGCCGCAGTGTGATCAGAAGCATTGAAACTGCTCGTATATTCGATTTTGAGGAATTTCCTAAAAGAGATAAGGTTGGTGTTGAATTTGGTTGTAGAAAGATTTTATTTATTTTTTGTTATTGTTACAACATTGATAATAGATTGCCACTATTTTGTGCTAATCTTTCCCCCAGAGGCCTTGACTATCATGATATGCTATGCAGGTCACCTACATGTATTACACAGGGCGTCTGGAAGTGTTCAATGAAAATTTCCCTGCTGTGAGTGGATTAAATTCCTTTTAAGTTAATCATATATTTCTTGCTTGTTCAGACATAAAGTTGATTTTTTTTTTTTTGGGGACTTACCCTTTGGGGCTTGGAGTTTGACACTTTAATTCATACCAAATTATTGTCATTATTTATTTAATTTTTAAAATTTTTATGATAAATAAAAACTATTGATCAACTAGAGGGAAAAGAAAGGATACAAGATATTGGCACAAACTAGCAGTTATTAAATAGCAATAGCTTCAGACAGGAACACCGAAAAGAAAATTTGTGGATTAGGAACTCACAACTTGAAAATGAAAAAAGAAGGAAGCTTGCAACCTAACAGCAACTAAGACAGTTAATACTAATAGATGAACAAATAGGTTGATAACATAGATGAAGAAGTGCCCTTGTCTCACACAAGGACTTGCTTGTGTTGTTTTTATGATTTTTGGTGGCTACTTAGCTCATCTCATCCTGCAATGGAGTCAATGGATTGTAAAACAGAAGCCACTTCTTTACAGCTATTCTAGTAGAATCTAGCTTTTCTTTCTGGCCACATCTGATAAATATGGGCATTCCAGGCTTGCATTATTTATCTGTATATTTGTTTTGTTTTGTTTTTGGTGAACATTACGGGACAAATTGAGCTCCAAACCCCAGAGAACTTGCCTTTTAATCTTCTTATAGCCTAATCTAACTCATCACCTTGATAAGTCACTCACGCATCCAATGGATTTTATACCCATGAACTCACCCTCCACCTAGAACTTATAACGGAAGGAGCTGCCAGTTGAGCTAGAGCTCATTGGCTTAACACATCGCTCCAATTATCAATTGCCCATCACTTTTCCAGAGTTGTAGAGCTTTCTGAAATAAATCTTTGGCTAATGAATCACCTAAAAAAAATTAAGTTATCATGCTCTGTGTCGTCTTTCTATGAAAAGCACCAAAGTGCTTTTCTCACTTATTGTTGTGCTGTTAACTTTGATGGGGCAAACAATTGCTTACTTGTTATGATGTTTAATCTGATTGGATTAAATGACTTCTGCTCATTTCTGCGCATGCAAGAGTTCTGAAATTAAATATTTGACTTTTTCATAACTTCTTTTATTGACAGAGTCTAACTTTTTGACTTGGCAGGCCGATAATAAATTATCATATGCCTTGACACATTGCAATCCTCGCAGGGAGGCAAATATAAGGTTGGTCCAGATGTGCTTGCTTCATTTATTTTGCATCTGCATGATAAAGAGACTTTAATGGGCTTCTTCATTATCTATAATAAGAATTTCATGTACATATACTGAAATACATGCTTATTGCTGGTTAAGTTTTGGATCCAAGATATCTATTTTAGCATGTATGATTAATTGGCCATACCAACTCCTGAATATTAATTTTTAACCATAGAAAGTTCACATATTAAGATGATTTATGAAATTGGGAAAGTCAACCTTGAAAAATAAGAATTCATGGTGGTTCAGTAGCTTTATAATAATGACTTACATACTCCTTTTTTCATTGGAATAGGATGATACTGAAATATCTGATCCCTGTGAAGCTTTCCATTGGCATCTTACCTAAAGATTGGCTCCTGGAGAAGTATAACCTGGTTGAGGTATGGCATTCCTATTAATTTTTTTTTATTTTTTTATTTATTTTATTCAGGTGCCTGTTCCATAAGACATTTTTTTAATGTTTGGCAGTTCTTGCCAGTGGACATGAGATACCTTAGTGTCACCTAGGTTTGTTGTATGTTTGATTAGTGCAACAATATTGACCTGTGATCTTTTCAAGAGAAAACAAACAGAGAACAAACTAAATTAAAAGAATCAATCTGTGCATGTGCTCGTTCACATTTACCAGTTTGAACTTGGATAACAAGCTTTTAAATGTCTCACAAGCATCGATGCACATAAAGCTTTTCTGATTGGGTTTTACGTATCTAATGAACTTTTTTGTTTTTGTTTTGTACTTTCACAGTACAGGGATGTTGTGCAAGCTCTAAGAAGGGGAGATCTCCGACTTCTTCGCCATGCTCTTCAAGAGCATGAAGACCGGTATGTTTGACTCTCTCTCTCTCTCTCTCTTTTCACTTTTTCAGAGAATTGGTGCATTGAAAATTTTTCTTGAGAGTGAACATTGAGTCCTTTGTTTTATCAGCTTCTTAAGATCAGGCGTATTTCTTGTACTAGAGAAGCTAGAACTCCAAGTTTACCAAAGATTGGTAAAGAAAATGTAAGTTTCCATGTCACTTTCATTATTCCGGAGTTAATTTTTAAGTGTTAGTCAGAAGATGTGCTCATGATTAAAACATGCTTGTCGTACAGTTACATCATTCAAAAGCAAAAGGACCCAACCAAAGCTCATCAAGTGAAGTTGGAAGTAATTGTTAAAGCATTGAAATGGCTTGAGATGGACATGGATGTGGACGAGGTACTTCTGTCTCTCTCTCTCTCTCTCTCTCAATTGGTAGTTTTTCTTGGTGGGAAATCTCATCAGATATCTGTTGCAATTTTTGTAGGTGGAGTGTATAATGTCCATACTAATATACAAGAATCTTGTGAAAGGGTACTTCGCGCACAAGAGCAAAGTGGTAGTTCTAAGCAAGCAAGATCCATTCCCTAAATTAAATGGAAAGCCTGTCAATTCATAGGATCTCAATGGCAATAGATGGTTCCATTTGTTTAGCCATATGGCTTCTGTTGTATTTGATGTAGAAAAATTGGTAAATTTTGATTGGGCAAGGATCAGCATTGCACAGCGCTGATTATTTTAAAGGGGTTTTTTTCACCCTCATGAGTAATAAAAAAATACGAGTTCACTTACAATTTGCAAGTGGTCTAAAATTCTGAAACTTTCCATAAAGGTGGACATTGATAATTCTAACTCTTGTATTGTCTACAAGTTGCCAAGCATGTTAAAAGAAAAATAAAACAAAAGTTCAGGAATTAATATATATATATATATATATATATATAAGTACAGATCTTATGTTGGAGAGCATGAGGTTGTGATATGTGGTGCATTTTTTGATGTTCTTTTTATTTATGTTTCTACTTTAACAAAGTTTGCATTTATATCAAATTAAGTAAATGTATATATTAATTATCTATAGTTGTGCATTAATTATTTATATTTATATTAAATGAATTTATAAGATTATTTTTATAAACTCAATTTAAGAAATAATTTTTAGTTGGAATAATAATAGACTTACAATATGACACTCTTTCTCATGTTTAGTTATTTTGACAACAATTGACACAAAAATTAAATAAAAAAAAATTACGAATTCACTAAAATTAATCTTAACTCCTTAAATTTCCTAACTCTTTTCAGTGACACAACCCTTTAATCTTAACACACGTACGTGCATGCATACATTCATACATACATATATATATATATATTGTAGTATTTATTCTATGTAATTAGAAAGATAACTAATAGAATGAATGCATTTATTTTGTTATATTAATTATTTTAAGCATAATAAAATTTTAATGTCATTTTTCTAAGTTTTATATGAGAAACAATTGATTTTTTTTTTTTAAAATTTTTTTTTATGTGAGGAACAATTGATTTGAAATATGGTATTCTTACTCAAATTTTAGTTGTCTTTGCAATAGTTGAAACAATGTCCAACAAAAAGGAAAAAAAAAAAAAAAAACTTTACTAACACTGCAAATTGAAACAATGTCTAACAAAAAGGAAAAAAATAAATAACTTTACTAACATAAAATCCAAAATCCAAAATGTAAAAAAAATAATTGAAGGATATTTGCATTTTTTAGTAGGCATGAAACATGCTTATCTATATGAGCCATTACATCATGCAATTTTCAATTTAAAAAAAACACACACATATATAATATGATCAAATCACTACACTATTTTTAGTGTCTTTTTATTTTGTCTATAAAATAATTAAAGATTACCTTTTTTTTTTTTACAAGGAAAATTATTGAATTTTTTTAAATTATTGAATTATTTATTTTTATTTTATAGACATCGATAGTTGAGGGTGGGGATATGAATCTCTCTATTGGAAATTTAGGTGCTAACCAATTAAGCTAAATCTTATTGAAATATGGGAGAAAACTAATAATAAGTTGCATTGCATATCGTGTATGAACTTAGCTAGTACCACATATTAATCTTTTTGTTTAAATCAAAGCTTGAAATGATATGTATCCAGCTAACGACATGAAGGTTCATCCAAGCTACGGCTAATGCTAACACAACACCGATCCTTGTAAAGAATTAAAAGGGATAAAAAAGAACAAAAACCCATCTACTGGAATCGGAAAATAAATCAGAATCGAAGTGACGCCATTTCCATTTTTTTGTATCAATAAAAGTTTAAATGGGCACAAATTGATCCACATCCCTAAGCAAACCAATGAAAAGGAATATTTTCATATACAGTTAAGAGAACGTAATGGTGGTTCCAACTCCAAAAAACTTCATAAGGCATAACCACAGGTCTATGCACTAGCTGCAGCTTGTTCTTCAGCAACTTCAGATGGAGTAAGAAGGGTACAAATGAGGTTGCGGTCACCATACACATTGTCTATGCGTCCTGGTTAACAAAATCCAAAGAAGTTCAATTAGTATTTAACATTCATTTGTCACTTCAGAATATATGCACATAGCTAATGCATAGGCTTGGTATTCTATTTTGTGCGCATTAAATCCATGGGTTTTAGGTTCTGTTAGCTATATGGAACATATGTGTAAAGTAAAAGACAACTTAGCAAATAAAATTTTCAACATTATCAAACATACCAGTTGAAGGCCAGAACTTAGCAGCTCGCAGCCAAGAAGCAGGGAAGGCAGCATACTCTCTTGAATATGGTTTTGTCCATGTATCCTCCATGAGTAGCGATGGTGGATGAGGAGCGCCCTGTGCATGTAATTCTCGGTTAATTTTGTTTCAAATACATGTATGTACATGTGCTAATAACCAAGCTATTACATACAAAAAGTGTAACTTTGACCTGTGCAACCCCAATTGCAAAGAGTAATTCTATATCGAAGTGTAAAAAAACTAATGAGGCAGTTTGTGGAGAAACATATTTTGTTTACCTTGAGAACATTGTTATGAATATCAGCTTTCCCATTTTCAATTTGAGCAATTTCTTCTCTAATGGATATTAGAGTGTCACAAAATCTGTCTAACTCTGCCTGTAAAGAAGATAATAATTTGTTCTTAACCAACACAAGAAGACAAGAAAAGGAGGAAGAAAAGGAACAATTGGATTACCTTGCTTTCACTTTCTGTTGGTTCAATCATTAGTGTCCCTGGAACTGGCCATGACATTGTTGGTCCATGAAAACCATAATCCATAAGACGTTTAGCAACATCTTCAGGCTCTATACCAGCTGTGTTCTGCAATTAAAATGACTCACGGTAAGCCAATGTAAACTTACAGAATTGGGAATCCATAGGAAGAGTATGATTTGAGATACCTTGAAAGCCCTCAAGTCAATGATGAATTCATGGGCAACTGTTCCATTGACTCCTCGAAAAAGAATGGGGTAGTGGCTCTGTAATGTCCACATCATTATATCAACACATATATGCTAACATAAAACCAAAAGATAAAAAGGATGATTCAAGAACCTCCAAACGTTTTGCCATGTAGTTTGCATTCAAGATTGCTATCTTTGAGGCTTCAGTGAGTCCCTTAGAACCCATCATGGCTATGTATGTATATGAAATTGGCAAAATAAGCGCAGAACCCCAAGGAGCAGCAGAGATGGTACCAAGAGGTTGAGCCCTTTTTGGTGCTGGAATACCGACTGCCGGTACCTGCAAAGGCAAGGAAAAACATTATTGTGACAGATTGATGAATGTATCTTATAGAATTGCAATCCAAAAGTTGGGAACACATTTTCTAGGATTATCAATGAGAATCTTAAAGCAAGTGGTTCATGTCAGATGCACCAAAATACCCAGGTGAATAATTATTTTTTCATGTTCAATATACTCAACATGTTTGACAGTTGTTTAAGGGTTTGCATATAGTAGTATCATTCTTCACTCAGAAAGTTAAAATTTTCAGAACAGATTTAAGACTTATTCTAGCGTATTTTGACATCATATGTGATGTGACGGGTTTCTCTTACCACAGGATGTGATGGTAGAAATGGTGCCAAGTGTTCCTTCACGCCAATGGGACCCATACCAGGACCACCTCCTCCATGAGGAATGCAAAATGTTTTATGCAGATTGAGATGGCAAACATCTGCTCCAATCCAACCTGGGCTTGTTAAACCAACCTGTAATGAGGAAAAATAATCTGAAATATCATTAACAAGGATATGCATATGTTCCTAAAATTAATTAATAGTCACAAACAGCTCAACTCATCTAAGCCATAATTCCAACTGCGGTAGCCAATTTCTAGGATTCATGTATGCAACCTTCTATTTATCTACACTTTGTAAGCCGAAAGACAGGCATGAGTAGGCTACTTAAATTACTGGAAATTGGATCCAGCTTTGAGGGAAATATACTAGTTGGCAAGTAAAAGCATTAAGGTGAAGAAGATTTTAATATTGATTTATGAGTTACTCTTTGAAACACTCTTCAATCACTTGTAGGATATGAAATGAATTGAGAGGAGAGAGAACAAACCTGTGCATTCATGTTAGCCCCATCCATGTAAACTTGACCTCCATTGTCATGAATAATCTTACATATCTCATCAATGCCTTCTTCATACACACCATGAGTTGAAGGATAGGTAACCTGGTAATGGAGTAAACGATCATGCACTTTGACTATGTGTAGTGGAACTTTTGTTAAAGTCAGTGGTTTTTTTCATTTTTTTTTGAAGTAATACAGTTAAGAATTCAGCTAACCATACCATGAGTGCGGATAAATTCTCCCTATTTGCTTCAGCAGCCTCTTTTAACTCATCAATATTAATGTTTCCTTTTGCATCAGTTCCAACAGCAACAATTTTCATTCCACACATAGCAGCACTTGCAGGATTGGTACCATGTGCAGACACAGGTATAATACAAACATTGCGGTGATGGTCTCCTCTGGCCTGCATTTATTATTGACAGATGGGTATGAAAACTAGAAAAAAGAAGAAGCATTTTTTACTGTGTTAAAAAAACTCAAAAAGAAAACAATAATGTGAAGATATGCACTTCTAAAAGGAACAATCAATTTAGGTTTGAAGATTTCAATATACCATATGGTAAGCACGTATGACCATTAGCCCAGCATACTCTCCAGCAGCACCAGCATTAGGTTGTAAAGAGAAAGAGTCAAATCCAGTGATGGTGCACAAGAGTTTGCCCAAGTCATCAAACATTTCCTAAGAAAATGGAAGATAAATGGTCAATATGATGGCTAACCTTTGCCTGCACAAATTTGAGATCTCAAAGCAAAGTAAAAGCCACAGAAGAAGTATCTGACCTGATATCCCTGGGCTTGTTCAATTGGAGCAAAAGGGTGAATATTAGCAAAGCTAGGCCATGTCACAGGCATCATCTCTGTCGTGGCATTTAGTTTCATTGTACAAGATCCTAGAGGAATCATGCTGTGGCACAAGGACAGATCCTTTGATTGTAACCTATGAATGTATCTGAGCAGCTCATGCTCAGTATGATACCTGATAAAAATAAAATAGTCAGACCAGTTCTTGGATTGAAAAGAACAACTACTGAGTCATTAGAGTAGGATTTCTACGTGTTAAAGATCGGATGGGCAAGATATGGACTCTCTCTGATAAGCCCAGTTGGGATCAGGGTATCAACCTCTGGTGCAAGAGATGCAGCACTGAATGTCACCTGACAATCGCAATATGAAACACTTAAAATTGAACAACCAAATAATGGGAATAGTTTCAAACATTTTATCATAAGTAAGAGGGACGGAGGCTCTCACTGGTTTGCCACAAGCAAACACTTCAAAAAGCTGGTCCACATCCTCTAGTGTTGTTGTCTCATCAAAGGAAATAGTAATCTGGAATGCCCAAATAAAATGATTTCTCAATATCACTATCAAATGAAAGCATAAAACAATAGTGATCACAATGTTATCTAAAACCGCAATTACCGTGTTTGAATCAACAACCCGCAGATTCATTTCCTTTTTGTAAGCAGCATCAGCAATTGCCTTTGAGTCGGAGCACTTGATCCTCACGGTGTCAAAGAAAGGAAGCCCCTGAACCTCCACTGTGCCAAGCTTCTTCAGGCCACATGCAAATGTTGCAGCAAGACCATGGACTCTCTGTGCAATGGTCTTGAGTCCTTCAGGCCCGTGATAGACAGCATACATGGCAGCCATATTTGCAAGTAATGCCTAAAATTCAAAAAATATTTTCCTTTAATAACAAGCATAGTCTGCAATTCAAACCTTCAGGTTCCAATTTTTTCTTTTTTTACATGAAAAACAAGCAAAGGGAATATAAAGGCACTTGTGTTATTCAACAAGGTTTGCGTCATTGTGATAGTATTATTTCCAAAGGTTGCACATTCAAACATATGACAACAAATAAAATTTGAAATCAATGATCACTCACTTCTCCACAAATTTAGTAACAATATCAGTTATCCAAAATTTGCACTTAACCTTTTCGCGGATTCAAATTATCATTATATTTATTCCTTTTTTACTTCTTTTCACTGAAGAGTTGCAAACTTAAAATAATTTATCATCTACTTGAAAATTATACTAATTCTAAATATGCAAGGCAGCCTAAATCAAAACCATAAGTTTGACCAACTGGATAAATAAAACTATCAAACCTGAGCAGTACAGATATTGCTGGTGGCTTTATCCCTCCGGATATGCTGCTCCCTAGTCTGCATTGCCATTCGAAGTGCAGGCTTTCCCGTAGAATCGATACTAACACCAATAATTCTCCCAGGCATCATCCTCTTATGCTCCTGTGAAGTAGCTAAGAATGCAGCATGGGGACCCCCATAACCCATTGGCACACCAAACCTCTGAGCTGACCCAACAGCAATATCAGCACCCAATTCACCAGGTGCCTTCAAAATGGTCAGTGCTAGAAGATCAGTTGCCATAACCACCTTAACCCCTTTAGCATGTGCGTTCTTTATAAGCTCCTCATAATCCAAAACCTCGCCTTGTGTCCCTGGATACTGAACCAAAACCCCACAAACATCATTGGATTCATAATCAAAATCCTTAACATCCTTAACAACCACTTTAAGACCAAACCCATCAGCTCTAGTCTCGCAAACATCAATGGTCTGAGGGTGACAATTATTAGCAATCAGAAATGTCTTCTTTTTACCCTTTTGGATGTTATTACACATGGCCATTGCCTCTGCCGCCGCGGTTGCTTCATCGAGCAATGAAGCATTGGACATTGGCAATCCAGTAAGGTCAGAGACCATGGTTTGGTAATTGAGCAAAGACTCAAGCCTGCCCTGAGATATCTCAGCCTGGTAAGGTGTATACTGTGTATACCAACCTGGGTTTTCCATGATGTTCCTTAAAATCACAGGAGGGACATATGTGTTATAATAGCCCATCCCAATGAAGGACTTCAAAATCTTGTTCTTTGAAGCCAAATTTTTCATGTGCTCTATCATTTGGCTCTCTGTCAATCCCTCATCGAACTTGGTAAAGTCCATCGACCCAATACGGATTGACTTGGGGACTGTGGCATCAATGAGAGAATCGAGGCTTTGGAAGCCACAAAGTTGAGCCATTTTGGCTTGTTCCTCAGAGGTTGCAGAGTTATGGCGGCGAGGAAAAGTGTCACTGGGTTTGAGTGAATCCACGGATATGGATCTGATTTGAGAGTTAAGAGAAAACCCATTTGGAATTGAGGCACAGGTTTGAAATAGTGAGCGAGAGTTTGCAGGGATCGAGGGAGCTAGAGATGAGAAATACCTTGAGGTTGAAACAGAGTATGTAAAAACAGGGGAAGGAGAAGAAGAAGGACGTGGGTGTTTTGATTCGGACACGAGTCGTCGGAGAAACGCCTGGTTGGCGAGCCGACGAGCACGGTCCATGAATCAGAAATAGAGTCAAACAGAGGAATGTGAAAGTTGGTGAATGAAATGAGAGAAGCAGAGGAAACAGAGGATATGGACTGTACTAGTAAATATTTGGGCTATCTTAAGTTACTTTGCATGAATTGAAAGTGGGAATTTTTTTTTGAGAAAGAAATGAAAGTGGGAATTGGTGAGAGAAAGAGAGAGATATAAATATGTTTATATAACAGTAAAGTTCTTGTATACGAAAGTGGGGATTGGGGGTTGGTGGATGGTATTATTTTTTCTCTTTCACATAACAATTCTATTTAAATATTCATAATTAAAAAAAAAAAAAAATTGTATCAAAGAGGAAGTATATATAAAGAGGAAGTATATATAAACTCAAGCATCGTATGAATTGGAATCAAAGATATAGAATCATAGATAGAGTTCTAATGTGTGACAACATTTTCATGATAAGTTAAGTGTTAGTAGATTATAAATCAAAATAGAATAAAATTATATTTCAAACCACTGTCACTCAAAATAAGATTTATCTTAAAATATTATGATATTTTATTATATATATGCACAACTTTTTTTTTTTTTTTTATGGATATTTGTACACAATTTATTTGTTGTGAAAATATTATGACATGTTAAAAAAGGCTTATTGTAATTATAGATTTTTTGTTGTTGTTAATTTTATATCAATTACTAATACTTATTTTTAATGCAGGTGATAATTCAAATTTATTGACGGATTGATGCTGTTTTGGAGTGACTAATAGCAGAGAATATGCACGCACTTCTCCACTCTTTGCTAGCTGACTTTGCAATTTATTTTCTCATCTGACTATCTGATCCTCAGAGAATCTCTGCATCTCTTTGGAATCATGGGGAGTTGGTAGCATGCGCAGGTCAAAAGATTCGGTGCACGTTAATCATAATTCGTAAGGGTAGGGGACTAAGAATTAAAGATAGTTATTACCAAAAAAAAAAAAAAGAATTAAAGATAGATACATCACAAATAAAGTGCACACGCTTCTACCAAACTTGGCAAGCATGTGACCAATTCACGGGATTGGCTCTGCTTTGATCTCTCTGTCAGTGCAGAATTTTGTCACATCTGTCAAACTTTCGTTTTACAGAAACTGGTACCAAATATCTAGTACCACAACTTGTTAAAGGAGTGACTTGACTTGTGAGCTGTGAACTTGTGATTCATTGTTATAAGAACCTATCATTTACATTATTGTTTAAAAAAAAAAAAAAAAAAATCTAATGAAGATGTTTCGGATGCACAAAATAGCATATGTTGGCCACCTTTTATTTTAAAAATTTATCAGCCAACATATTTATTTACACATACTTAGCATTTATACTTAGGGAAGCCAATTATGGTGCACAATATTATTATTTTTTTTGGGATTATATATATCCTACTAAGTGGTTGCCCAAAAATTTTACAAATTTTAAAACTAAGGAAATAAAATTATTTATTGTTGAATATAAATAATAAAAATAAAAATAGATCATTATTTTTTATAATTAATTAAGTAATAGATTAAAAACTTTATCCTTTTTTTGTTGATGTAGTTAAAACCTTTACTTATAGGTGGAAGGTTAAAATTGCTTAGTTGGAAATTAAATGAATATTAAATAGTATCTATTTCACTTTTAAAAAAGAGTAATACATATAACAAATTAAAAGATAATGAGGAAGATTAAATGAAAGAATTCTCACCAAATGTGTCATATGACAAAATCTAATACTTTTTTTTTTTTTGACTGTAAAGATAGAAAAATCTCATACTTTTATATATATATATATATATATATATATATATAAAACGTTTTTGTTATATATATATAGTTTTACTTTTGCTTATTGTTTGAGTTTTTAACTTGAACAGACTTAGAGAAGATTCCCAATCATCTTTGATGTTGAATGAATTTCTTTTTTGGGCCAAGACAACGGAATTTGATTAACTATTATATTTTAAAAGCCACAAATATTCAAAATAAATTTTAAAGTTTTAAAAGTTTCAAATAAACAATAAATTTTTAAAAAATCCTAAATTAAAACCATACACCTATTTGATATTTATAGTGATGTTATTGATAGAAAAATGTTTAATAAATAAAGCAAGTTTGTGTGGTTATTTCAATACATATATCTATTATATTTGAATATTAGTTTACTCTATCACTCTTGATGTCGATTCTCATATAAAAAAAAGACACTTGATGTCATTTTGTTTAAACACTTTTCATTAACAGTGTCACGTATAATGAGTTTATGGTTTGAATTATACGTATTTGAATGTTTAGAGTTTATTTTGAGATTTTTGAAATGTGAGGTTTAATTTTAAACTACCCATAAATAATAGAATTGAAAATGTAATTTATCCTAAAATCATTTGTGTACATCATGCTAATGTGTGTATAATTGCTCCAAATAACATGTACAAGATGAAATTTACATGTTTATAAAATATGACAGTTCTTTTTTTTTTTTTTTTTTTTTTGAGAGAGAGAGAGAGAAATATGGCAGTTCATTGGTTGGGTGGGTGATGCTAACATTCTCCAAATAATAATAATGATGCTACGTACTGATGATGCAAATTACTTACCAACCAAGCACCCTAGCCAGAATCAATCAACCTTGAAATTTCTTAGGAAACTCAGCAATATGAGACCATCCTGAATAGAGTAATGTTGCACAAAAAATTTGACAATAATTTTCACATCAATTAAGTTGACAAGTTTTTATTGATTTTTATTTGAGTCCATCACTAATATTACTTTTTCGTTTACTATTAACAATTTGTCATGTCAACATATCTTAAGTTTTTGTCAAATTTATCGTGTCTATAAACTTTCTCGCCAAAGTATTTAGGAATTAGTCAATTCATATCTAAGAAACTATACTTTAGGTGTGGAACAACAAGAGCAAATGAATCCACATAAAAATCAAAGTCTTTTTATTTATTTATTTATTTTATTATAATTTTAAACAATAATAGTCAATTGCAAATCATAAATTAATAAAGACTCAGTCTACTTGCACAAATCCTTTGCTATTTTTATAGGCATTCAGCAGCACCCACTTTTAATCAGAAAGAAGAAAAATCTAAGTTGCTTATTATTTTCCAAGAGCATAGTACTAACACTTAAAAAATCAAAAGCAGTTGGTGTAGGATAAATGCTTCTGTCCTACCTTTGTCTCCGCCGGCCTGACTAGTCAACAAAATATTATACTTTAAGCACAAGGAGTTATTTTCACCAACCGCACTACCAACCAATTTGTGTGTCTGTGTTTGTCATATCACAACTCACAAGCCAATAATAAATAACTAAGCTGAACAACCAATGGTATTATTACTTATTAGTGTTTAACTAGTTTTGGAAGTCATAGGTGCTTATGAAGATGCCAGGATAATTTGTGGTTCCAAACTTATAAGCATTGGCCCCAAATTTATCTAAAAATAAATGTTCAATCAATAGTTTCTAATTAGTAGAACATCCCAACATATTCTAAAAAAAAAAAAAAAAAAAACATCCCAACAATTACAATCAAAGTATTTAGTCCTAAAATCTTGAAATTTATCGGCTACACATATTCTTCTATTACTTACCTATTTAATTAGAATAAAAATAAATTCATTTATAATAAAGTGACTAAATCTTACATTGATTGTCATCTTCTTTTTACCCTCATTTTTTTTTGGCCTTGAGATAGGTTGTGAATAAAATGTTTGCCACTAAGCACAAACAAATGCGGAGTCAAATGTCTTTTTTTTTTTTTTTTTTTTTTTTGTTTGTTTTTTGTTTGTTTGAGAAGGTGGAGACACATGCCTTGTAGTATGATAATACAAAAGAATAATAATAATAATAATAATGGCTTTTGGCTATTTACAATTTATTGACTACAATAATGGCTATTAACTATTTACAATACTACTATTTGTCTTGCATTTGTTGGTTACAAGAGTCTATTCACCATGTACAATTGTCCCTTTACTGTTTGCAAGGAGATCCATAATATTTCTCACATGCTTATCTTTATCTCTCAATTCTAAATGATATCAAATTCTGCCCCAACAAAGTGCGGTGAGTCTCACCATTTTGAAACAGTTAAGGAATCTAGGTGGGGGAGGGAGGGTGGGTGGGGGTTTAATTTGCCTGCCTAGAAATTCCGAAGGTTATTAATTTGTCTTGTAATCGATTTGCTATATTCAATTCTCACCCTTTTTCTTCTGCTCGCATCTTTAGAGTATTTTTTTTTTCCTATAACTTTTTTCTTCTTTTTTGATAGATTTCCATTTATGTATTTCTTTTTCCATTTATATAATAAGTTAATAACTCTTGGTTATTTTTAGAATCAAACACACCTAAGGGAGAGAGAAGAAATGATATTTCAACACAAAGACACAATACAAATTTCACTCAAAAGTCATGATAACTTTTAAAGGAAGGTATAGTTTATTTTTTTTATATGCAAACTTCATTTATAAAAGAAAAAGGAAATCATTTATATTTTAACAATGTTTTCTAAAGGCTCAAAACCTACAAAAGAAAAGCCAATGTTGAAATAAAATAAATAAAGCAGAACAAGTTTTATTTGAAAACATTAAAAAAAAAAATTATTACATTTTAAGTAATAAAAAAAAAATCGCAAAATTCTAATGTTATAATTTATCTTCCTCAATAAATTTTTTGTATAAATAATAAAATATAATTATTAGATAATAAATTCAAAAATTTAGAATTGTTTTCAAGTTAAAATTTGAATTTTGAAGTGCAAATAAGTTAGCAATTTTGTTTGTAATATAGTACGAAATTGATAATTTAATATGTCTAACTAGTATCTTTCTTTTCTTTTTTCCTTTTGTAGTGAATCGTAACTGAATTTTGAATTTAAAAAAATAAATCACAAAATAACAAGTTCATGTGTAATTAAACCCCTAATAGATCAATACGGTATAAGAAATATGTTATTTTTCATGTGTACACGCGTGAGTCGCTTATAACTTGTCCTCCTGAACTCAAATTTGGGCTCCGTCATAATTCCAAGTACGCGAATTTTGGAGGCCAGTTGCAGATAAACTCGTATCTTTTACTACTTTTTCTTTAAGTGGCAATGGCCAATGGGTTATCTACAGTTTGTATTTGTGACGCAGTTTCTCTACAATTGTGGCTGGTGACTGGTCATGAGATTGCTAAATCTTGCATTGCTTTCGCAGTCTTCTTTATATGACAAATACATTAAAAATTACAAAATTGAAGCAACTCTGAGGCTTTTCAAAACTTTTGGGAGCAACAGTAACAACACACCCAGAATATAAAAAATTATAAATAAACAAAAAAATCTGGGAAATATTCGGCCATAGTAAGGGCAGTTCAACCAACCCTAATCCGAGCTCCAGGCGATGTATGCATTAAGGCAACAGCTGAGGTCTGCCATCACATCAATGCCACCTGGAAACATACAGCTGATGCATGCTATCACACCATTGAAACATATACCAAGGACCATATGTGAGTTTCAAGCACCCTCTGAGGGGAGGGTGGTCTGTATGTTTGAAGGCATCAGGATGTTAAAACCATCTGCTGCAGTAGACACAATCATTCCCGGAATCTGGGAATGCCAATGAAGTTCTTTCAAGTCTTTCTGACCCTGTTTAAAGTCAAAAGCACAGTTGATTTAACATGCTGAACTAACTCTTCAAGATCAAACAAAAGATATATATATATATATATATATATATCTATAGGAAAGAGAGGGATTTACCTGGTGAACAAACAGAAGTTGTGGAGGTAGATCTGCAGGAGCATTTACTTGTTCTTTTGTTTGAGCTTTGAACTCTGCCTCCTCTTCCTCATCCTTTTCTAATGAAAGGTCCCATATTCTAGACAAGGAAGCCAAATGAAGGAACAATCCATTTATACTTCAGAAAAACATAACTTAAAGGAAGAAAACAAAACATACTTCTATTCAGAGAAGAAAAATAGCAAAAGTACAAACTTATGTTTGGATGATCCCTTCTATCAGGTTTTTCAGGCCTTGATTGCATTATTACATGTTACTTACGTGAGTTGATTGTCCGATGATGAAACAGCCAAAGTAGAGGCCTCATGTGCACTCCACTCAATGGATGTGATAGGGTGTTTATGGTATTCAAAATGTGCTACTACAGAATCTCCGTCCTGCTCACAAAAAAATCACATCTCACATCAGCATTATCAACTAATATCCTTCTTCGGCAGAACAGAAACTTGCAGTCAAATTAATAAAACAAAAGGCCTTCATATATAACAATAGAGCAGGATGAGAGAAGAAAAAGAACACTAAGGTAAGCAGAGTAACAGAATCAAAAACCAAGTTACAGATCAACTTGGCCAGCTTTATCAAGACTAATAACAGCCCCATTTAGGAGTGTGCCAGCAACAGATCTGAATTTATAGATTTAGCAACGCAAATCATAAAATTGAAGTAGAAGAACAGGAGATTGAAGTTATTTCAGATGAGGCACAAGAAAAGGCAAAAAGATTGATGCTGTAATACACTAACAAGCCTTACTTTGAGAATTTATCAACCTCAAGAAAATATGAAAGAATATCCTAAGTCAGACCAGGCATACCTTGAGCAATCTGAGATCGCGAATAGAAAATGTACCATCGTCACTTCCAGATGCCAACATACAGCTAGCCAGCCTAATCAGAATCAAGAAAATGCCAAAAATCTCATTAAATAAATGAAACATGAGACAAGTAAGGATTTTCGGCTCAAGGAAAAACTGGAATTATTAAACACCTGTTCCATGAAATGACATTCACATCTGCATTATGTGCCTTAAAAGATGCTGCCGCTGACTTCCCTAAACGGGTATCCCATATTGCAATAGTCCCATCCACAGAACAAGAGGCAAACACATGAGGTTCTGTAGGGCTCCACTACACAGAAAAGAGTTGGAACAAGAATGGTTACAGGAATGAAAAAATAAAAGAAAACTATTGAAGTTGAATCATCAGCTTCAAATGCATATAGTTAAAACCCAAAAGATACAAATCAACTACTGATGCACGGTTCAAATACATACTTGCAGATCTTCAACACTTGCAGCATGACCAATAAATGGAGTAGCATCAACATTCCATGTTGCACCAGATGTAGGCTCCCACAAATAAATACAATTCTTGCAGTCCCCTTCAGACAATGAAGAATATCATCAAAGCATTAGACCATTTTCCATACATTAAAAAACTAGCAATTAAAGTTCTTGTAGTGGAGAAGCACAAACAAAAATAAAAATACTATCTAACAGTACCAGATACAAGCCTTCCAGGGACAAGAGGACTCCAGTCTATAGCATAGCCTTCATCTTTGTGCTTGAACTTCATTAAAGGAGCCTGATTGAAAACTGAAGAAGCTCCCTGGGCACCTTGCGATTCTGATTCTGCTAAACTATTCAGATGAGAGCTGAAGTCCCATACCTGCTCAATAGATTAGCAATTATTACAAAAAACAAATGTCACAAGTTCAATTTTTAAGTTCCTATTGTTTAATTCAATTTTTTTTTTTCCATTTTCCAAAAACTTTAAAAAAAAAAAAAAATCATATAAAAACTGGATTAATCATGTCATAATTTTTTTGGGTAAGTTACACATACACCTAGTTGATTTTCAACTTACAAACTCACCCTCACTCTTTTAGGAGGGGGAAGTGCTATTTGAAAACTGTGCCACAATTTCCAAAGAATATTTTATGTTATCTTGAATATCTTTGTTGGTCCACTTTCTGAAATTTTGAGGCACCAATGTCAGTCTGTCACTTATAATGGTATATTACTAATAAGGGAAAAATATACAAATCTCCCTATGCTTTCCCCTTAAATCACTGAACACCCCCCCCCCCCCCACCAAATTTTCAATTGTAACACTTAATCCTCCTATGGTATTATTTTATGTGTAAACTGTTAATTATGTAACACTAAATCTAACCTCCCGGAGGTTTTGAATGAATGTAACTCTAAATCCCCCTGGGTTTTTGAGTGCAACACAATTCCCCATGTAGTACTGTTTTATGCGAAAATCATATGAAAGCATGTCATCACATGAGCAACTCACAGTTTGTTTACATTTTTCCCCACTAAAAAGAATGTTCAGTTTATTTACAAAATTGCACATTACACCCCTAAAGTTCCAAAATTTGGTTCACTCCCCTAACATTAGGGTTTGTTTTGATTGGGAGTCCTATCCATGACAGTGCTGAGGTGGCCATTAAGTGCCACCTCATCTAAAAACGATGTTGTTTTGTCCACGTCAGTAAAAAAAAATATATAATTTAATACTTTATTTTATTTTTCGTTATTTATTTATTTTTCCGAATTTTAATTAATAATTTTTTCTCTATCATCACTTTTTCATTTTCCATTTGGTTTCTTAGGAAACAAACATGGACACAAGCCCAGGAAACAGATCTCAGCAAACCCACACACAAACCCAAAAAATCAAGATAAGAAACATAGCTCATCCACCATCACCTCAAAGCCTCAGTCCCAAACTTTAGGGGTCGGCTATGGATCCTCAACAATGTAGTTAGGGTCAGCCACATGTATTATTTTCCTCCATTCTATTCTACCCTAAGTCATACTCTCTGTTACTTCTTTCCTAATTGACATGTCTTTTTTTTTTTATTTTTTTTTATTACTTTTACTAATGTTATTTTTGGTCCTCCTCACCTTTTTACGTTCCCTCAACTTGGATCAATTCACTCTTTCTTACTGGTTCATTAATTGCTCTCCTCTGAACATGACCAAACCATCTCAAGCAACTTTCCCTCATCTTTTCATCTATAGGGGCTACCCCTATCTTCCCATTTTCAGAAAATCATACAAAGTTTTCTTTGCCAAACACAAACAACTCAAATGGAATGGATTTTCCAACATTTTGTGGACATCCAAACAGAATGGATTTTTCCAACCTTCAAAAAAACCCTAGCACAAACGCAATTACTTCCCACACAACAATATTTAGACCTACTAACTATAAACTCCCCAAAAACAATTCCCTACGAAGCTTGGAAAGGTATATTGTAAAACAACGAATTAAATATGAGAAATCAAAGATGAAAACAATCAAAAAATGTATGTAAAACATTAGATCTTGTGAAAGAAAAGTAGTGAAAAGAAAATATTAGATCTTGTGAATGAAAAGTCAAATTCAAAGGGAAAATAATAATGTAAATTTTTTGTGAAAAGAAAAATTAAAAAACGATAAGATTTCAAGAAAAAGAAAATCGGATGGATATGTGTGAACTGTGTAGGCACCATAGTGAGCCAAGAGCTTAATGGGGTCCCTAGTGTAAGGACCATAGCACTGGCTGTCTAAGATGCCATTGTTTCTATCAGATCCTCTGCAAAAATAAGTGCAAAGACAGCTTTCCGAGGTCCCGTATTAAGGAATAAGTACTCGGCTGCTTGTCAGAGGACCTCTTTTTGGGGTTTCAACTTTCACTTGCTCCTCTATTGCAATTTGTAGTAGCACATTAAGAAAGTGCAGGGCCTTCTGTATTCGTATTTTCTGTTTTTGTTGTTTAGATTGAGATCTTATTTCTTCCAACTCCACTTGTTCTATTTCATTTCATAAATGGGTTTAGATCGAGAGGCAAAGAAAATCATGTTAGAATTTTATTTTACTTTACTAGTTTATGTAATTTTTGGATTTTAAAAGATTTTTTAAAAAGTTTTTCTAGGCTATTTAGTTGATGTGGCATAATTAAATGACATGACATGTTTTCATTGGACCAACTGTCATATGTGATAGTCTTTTTTGATAAGTTCATATGTGCCTTAGGTGGCATTTAACTGCCAGCTAGGCACAAGCACGGATAGAAGGGTTCCCAATCAAAATGAACCCTAATGTTTGGGGAGTGGATAAATTTACAAACATTAGGGAGGAAAATGGAAAATGCCCAAACTTTAGTGATGTAATTTGCAATTTAGTATTTTTTTTTAATAAATAAAAGATTTTAAGGCCTATTCCTACAAATGTACATAGCTGCATATTATAAGCAGTTCATTATTGAGTGTCTAATTCATGAATATCTAACCACAACTTGGACACTTTGTTAGGAACCTGGCGATTCCTAAAGGGGATGGAAGGGCAGTGCATGGAAATGAATAGGAATTGTAAGGAAATTGACTTGATCCAAGGTAGTCACCCCCTCCAAAGAATTTAGAGTTGAGAAAGACAATAAAAGATTAAGAGAGAAACAACAAATTGGTTATTCTTATTCAATGCTTAATTGTGAATTACAATGATGTATTTTAATTGACTAACTAATCTGCCATGTGCTATTACTAATATCACAAGTGTTTTATACAAAATACAAGTGATAAATGTGATTAGCATGCTAGACTACTACCTTTTTTTCCCTGATAGTTAATTAGTGTGCTAGACTCCTAACAAACCCATTCTTGCTTATCCAAATGTAACTAACTTTCCTTATCTAATTCAATCTTTGGGATCTCATTCATCTAAGGTATTTGGGGTTCCTAAAACATTTTCTTTAATTAGCACCTTTCTTGGGAAAAGAGTGAAGAAAGGATGAGGGTTAGGTTTATGATTTCAAACCTAAACAACCCCATAAATATGTGATGCAAATGTTATTTTCATGCCCTAAACTTGAGACTCCAGAATCTGAATTTTTATTGCCATCATTCCACAATGACCTCTGCTACATTGACAGCAAGACAAGAAAACTAACCAAAAAAGGTATCCAAATCACGAAGAAACCACAATATATGGACACGAAGTCTGACCTGCACATGACCATCATCTGCCCAAGATGCACATATATGGGGATTTTGTGACATAGCACGAATACGATTAATACATCCTTCGTGAGCTACCTTTCGCAACTGTAAAGGCAAACAAGATAAGGGAAAAATATATCTAGATTAGGAGAAGAACAGGCAGTGTAGATAGAGGTCAGTCATGAAATTAACAAAATGTCAAAGAAAACAATATGTTGCCTGCAAAATTGGCGTCCCAGATCCACCCAGCTCCTCATCTTCGCCATCTTCATCACTATCACTACTCTCACTCTCCATATCAGCATCGTCAGTTGCGGGTTTGGAAGGCACTAATTCACGTCTTTTTCCAGTGATGTTAGATACTTTAAATATTCCAATAGAGTTCCAAGAAGGTTTCTCTGCCTGCAGAAAAGAACGGTGATGTCAAGATAGAACTTGGGTAATATTTGCGTAGAAAATATCAAAGGAGTAACTCTTGTATTGGCTGAATTATCAAATGAGTAAATCAGAAGGTCAAACAAACTTGAACATGCCTCTCCAAAATATTCAGGAAAAAATTGCTACAGCATATTGGAGTAACATAATCCTTATTTTTTTTAAGGAAAAAACAAGGAAAACATAAATACGTACTGATGCACCAACACTTTGCAAAGACCAACATAGGTTTCCACATAGAGATGATTATACCAGGAGTATATTTATGTTCACTCCATAACCATATATAAAGACATAAAAAAAATAAAAAATAAAAGCTCACCTGAGTCCCCGCTACAAAATACACCGTGTGTGGGAACTCTGTCCGAACCAACCCCAGTGTATCACGTACAACATCAAAGCTGTCAAAACAAATTTTTTTTTGATAAGCAAAGCTGTCAAAAATGATTTCATTCTAACAGTAAATAAGACTTTTTTTAAAAATTAATTAAACAAGAGAAGGAGGGGGGGCGCTGCTTATGCCTCATATATGCTCAACAAGCAGTTTTGATTGGTCCCAGAAAAGAAAATATCAAAAGTTAACACATTCTTTTTCACTTCCTGCAATCTCTAGTCAGAATGAACTGCTAAGGTGTGAAAATAATGTTTGCATCAATCTTAACAATCATGTACAAAATCTAATCTTTCAAAACTAATTAAATTCTAATACTAAACTAAATAACAAGTCACTAAATTTTCAGCTTGTCCACATCAATAAGAGAATTAAAAATGTATATTTTCCTTAACCCACCTAGTATTCAACAAAAAGATCACCTTTTTATGTCTATTTAAGCTTCTGTTCAATTTGAAACTTTCTGAGTTCCCCAATTTATCAAAAACCCACCACTCAAAACTCCAAATCCTACCCTTTTTTCCTCTACTTTCCCATTAACCAAACAGAAAACAAAGAGAATTAAAGGCACCTCAGGCAGGGCCACCCAATATGGAAAGCGTGGAGTGAATTGTAAGCAGAAGGGTCACACTGAAGCTCCTCTCCTTCCTCCAATTTGTCCACACCTGGTTGCCACACCTTCGCCGGCATTGACGGTATCGAAGAAGACGACGAAGACCCATCTCCTTTTTTCGAGTCCTGCACACAAAATCACAGATGGTTGTCAAAAAAGTGAACCCCATTAACTGAAATAACTAACCCAATAACGGTAAGGAAGAAAAAAAATTGAACCTTGTTCTTTCTCTTGGCTTTCTTTGGGTTTTTTAGGCTGCGAACCATTTCTGGGTCTCTTTCAGGGGACGATGGTGGTGCAGACAGAGTTATGCAGAGGAATGAGCTGTGGAAGGGTTTTGGTTCAGCTAGGGTTTTTGTTTTATACGCTTGTAAAGAAGTACCACAATATTTTTGGGTATTTGTAAGAGGTACCTTTATCTTTTGTGGTATTATATTTGGTTACATACATTTGTAATAAATGACTATTAAGGGTTTCGAATTTAGTTTTTTTTTTTTTTTTTTTTTTTTTTTTTTTTTTTTTTTTTTTTTTTTTTTTTTTTTCGACTTAAAATACAAAATAATACACTTTTAAATTTGAGGTAATTTTTATCTCAAAAAAAAAAAAAAATTTGAGGTAATTTTGAATTTTTGTTTTTGTTTTGAGAATCAAGTAATTTTGAAGTTGATCCTTCAAATTTTAAAATTTAGGATTTTTAATCCTAATTTTTTAAAGCCGTTTTTAATATGCCTGTAGATGTTAATGATGTGACCATTAAATGCCAATTAAGAAAAATTCTAGTTCTATAACTTATTTTATACTTATTTTCATAATTATATAATATGATTAATTGTAAGTGGTGGAGAAAAAATTGTAAATCTATATGAAAGTGGCAAACAGTTAGTTACAGTTTACTACATAAGATAATTATGAAAAAATGTGTGATAAATGTTGTGGTCCAAAAATAACTCGTTTTAATTCATGCTTAAGTCATATCAATTATCAACATTTGTTTTATTTATTCATCACATAATTCTTTTTTATTTGATTTTATTTTATAAATTCAACATATGAGTATATGACACGTAGCTTCACATCATTCATTTTTTTTTTTAATATTATTTTTTCTTTTACTTCTTCTTCTATTTTCTTTACCCTTTTTTCTACTTGGGTTGCATTGAGTTGCTAATATTCTTAAATAGTGATGACCCTTTGGGCTAGCCTTTGCCATCGTTGGGTTCGGAACAATCTTTTGATTTGGCTCATTTTTCTTAAATCTCTAGCTTAAAGTTTGTGATTGATTTAGTGGTTTGGAGATTAGGGCCAGGGGTGCTCAGTTGTGAGGGTTTCTGGTGGTTGCAAGTTTGTAACAGTCTATTTCATGGTCGAAAGGTTATTTGGTTTGTGCTTGGATGGGTTATGGCCAATCTGTTACTGACCAAGCCCGTAGATTCCTATTTGTTTGTTTCCACACAAAATTGTTCCAAAAAAAAAAAGGCTTTGTAGAAATGAAATCGACTAAGTTTATGGTAAAAAAAACATTGATAAATTTGTTTTGAATTCAATGTTATATGTTTTTTTGGGTTTATATGTTTTTCTAGGTTTTGAAATGATGAGAATTTGCCTCTATTGATTTGACTTTAGTGAAAACATTTTGAGATGATAGGATAAGAATTGGGTTCAGTGCATAAAGCACTAGACCTGTTGAAATAGTGACATGTGACAAATATTTGACACGTGTTAGCATCTTAATGGGTCCAATACATTATACCCAAGCTAGTTTCGAGATAATATTATTTGAGATTAAAGCAAAACTTAGGTTCATGATGAGCAAATGAGTAGAACGGTGACCCCCCTCAAAGTGCTCCAAAATGTTAGGGATTAAAATATAAAATATAAAATTTTAGGGATCAAGCTCAAAATTATCTCAAATTTAAATAGCATTGCATTTTAGTCCTTTTTTCCCCTAATCAGAAGGGTAAATAAGGGCGAGCGGTGAGACCTACCTGGACGTGACACTATATATTTGTCTTTATCCACCGAGAAACCTTTTATGCACCGAGAAACAAATATCTGACAGTAATAAGGAGGCTTTTAGGGGCTTGAACATGGTGAAAGTAATAGTGAACTCCAATTATATATCCAAAAATATTAATTAATTAATTGTCGTATCCTTACGGTGTTATATCTTAGTTTTTCAAGAATTTTCATGTTGCTGTGTCTCATGTCATGTCATGTCGTGTATGTGTCCGTGTCCATGCTACTTAGGACAGAAGTTGTTGTGGCTGTCATGATATATTGCTGCCTCCTTAAGAGGTCCTAAAGTGTTGGACTTGATGATATTACCTATGTTTGATTTCTTAAAACAGAATCACATACAAGTTGCTTGAAGATAATTTGTGGTGTATTTTGTTGTTTTTAAACATGTCTACAATGTAGTTATATTGGCTTAAAAGAAATTTGTGTTTGACATTGAAAAATACATTGAAGCATTTTACATTTAGTGTAATGAACAGAAAATTCTCATGAATACAGTTGGGCCTGGTTGTCCACATTTACTTTCAACTGAAAAAAATGGAGAGAAGATTTGTAAAACATCTTGGATACAAAAGAGTCCCTTGGCATGATGGTTGTTACATTTATTAACAGAATCTTCTATCTGCAGTTCCAGAGTTAAGAAAATCATGTTAGCATAAATCGAGTGAGGTGCAGATAAGCTGTTAACCTCTTAAAATCACAAACTTGTTACTATGTTAGGATGCATGTCTATCATGTACTGGAATGAACCTAGTCTATGACCTTATTCTTTCCATTTTGAGAATTTGGACTATTTCCACATAAACCATGGTCCAAGTGCATGTGTTCATGAAGATATACTGCAATTACTTGTATTTAATCTCTACTACATGTAAGGGAAGAGCACTTGATACTTATCCATGCAATCTGTGAGGACTGTATCAAAATATAGTTAGGCTGTCACTCAATAAGAAAACAAATGCTACAACAATTTGTTTATCCAATTTCCTAGTGGAGATGATGGTAACATACTGCATTAAGTTTGGCGGATCCATACAGTTCAAGGCAAGCCAAGGTATAGATGATTAAGTCATTCAACACAAATTCAAATTGATTGAGAAGGATCTGCATACCTGTAATTTCTTTTTCTAGTTAGGAGAACAAGTATTCCAAATCCTAGCATGATTGCAACTTTTATTGCCTGAGAAAGGACAAGTATAATCTTAGCATCTTTAATTATGGACCAGAGAAGAAGTCATTCAAGAGCAGTTCAAACAAAAATGAAATGACCTGTCCCACTGGTCCTCCAGAAGTTTCGATATCCTCTGAATTCTCAGGTTTTGATTTTACTATTTTTTGGCAATCCTTCTTGTCTTTATCAGCCTTAATAACAGTTCTGGCGTCCACACTATGCTGAAGATGATGTAAACACATTAATTAGATTATCTCATTACCAGCTTTGAAAAGAAAAAAAAGGAAGGAACCTTCTCCAACATGTCAGGTCCAAGGTTCTGATGGAAATGCTTCAAAAGAAATACTAAGAGTGATTATGTATAACAATATTTTGAATCTGAATACCGCAACTATGCAAGTAGCATATGTCAAAGGAAGAACTAAGATCTTGTTAAAACATCTGGCTGCAGGACAGTACAGGGCAATGGCTCACTATGGATCATGCTATGTGTGAGATATGGATTTAGTTGGTTTATCAGAAGATTGTTTCTACAACCGGTCTCATGAGACATCTGTCCTGACAGTTGCATTTTATCAATGCCTCCCAGACTGCCATGAAGGATGTAAGCTTACAAAAGTGAATTTTATTTTATTAAGATTTAAAGCTAACAATTGGTTACCATCTTGACAATGTTCAAGTGTTAGACATATTATGGACCAAGTGGCCCATACCAATTGTAGGCCCATGTACTTGTAGAACAAGCATATTAACCTTAGGTTAGTTTATGGTTAGCCTAGGGTTAGTCATATATTCTCTAGTATATAAACCCTACATTGGGATCATTGTAACACAGGTGCTTAATATAATATGTAGCCGTCAAGGGCTTTATCACTGTAGACATAGGCTAAACCATGTAAAATTTTGTGTGTGCTCTCTCTTTTATGCTTCCTTTCACATTAAGAAAGTAATGGTTTCATGATATTTAACATCTTTAGCAATTTGATATCAATTGTCTACTTAGATGGGGAGTTCCATGACACATTAAAGGTCTGTTTGGATACCGCTTGTTTGCTGAAAACTGAAAACCTATTACTGAAAATACTGTAACAAAATAATTTTTAAATATAGATAGTGCCGTGTGGGACCCAGCAAAATATATAATCTGCGTTTAAAGTGGAGTTGGCTAACAAGTGCACAGTTGTTATGGGACCAACTTTTTAAACGCCAAACGCAGACGTGCTGAGGGAAGCGCTTTCCAAACTGTCACTAACTGTGTTTTAAAAATGAACACTATAAACATCCCCCGTCATCTAACAAAACCAACAGAGACCATTCACTTTTTTTGTTTACCTTTCTTATGCTTTATTACTTCTATTTCATACACTATGTGACACCAGTAAAATCAGAACATTGTGGTTGTATTTGGTATCTATCTTCTCATTTTTTAAACATAGATTTATATATAGTGAAAGATTTATCAAGTACCACTTTCTTATTTAAAGGAAGAATTTCTTGAAAAGGGAAAAGTTTTAATTCCTTTTATTTAAGTTTACAAATTTAAACTCAATTATTTGCCAATGTAACAAGCAATCAAAAGAATTGGGGGAAGTGCACCCTTGACACGATGGTCACTCCACAAGTATAAGTACTTGTGGGGTGTGAGGGGTAAGGACCGGAGTTCAAGTCTCTAAAAGGGAGTTTCACACACATATACACTTAAATTAAGGTAGAGTAGAATTTTTATCTTGTATAAAAATAAAAAAAAGAATTGGGGGAAAATTCAGATACCTTCTCCATATTTTCTTGCATAGAAAGATTCACATTTCCTTGATGGACCTTTGGCTTAGTACTGCAACCTCCCATTAGATCCATGACTTTTTTACCACCAGTTGTCACACACAGCCGTCTTGCTTCATCTGGAAATATCCAGGCACCAGAGCTTTTAAATAAGTAATGATTATCTTCACAATAATGTACTGATTCCAGTTTATGGGTTGAAGCTCCTTGAATATTGAATTCTTGTAAATTTGTAAATTGAATTTCCCTTCTACTCTCCTCTATAACTGGATTGCCACAAGAATCTTGCTTGCCAGTGAACAAACTAAGAGGGTGTCCACCTGAATACTCATCAAGGATTCTCCATGATACTGTAGCCGTTTCAGTTGTGGATATTCTCATCAAATCTTGATGAGATTTCTCTTCCTCTCTAGCGACTTCTTTTTGAACTACATTGAATTTATTCTTAAGACTTGAATTTGTTCCTAATATCTGAAATTTCTCTGTGTTCAACTCCTCTAACTGTCCAGTGTCCTGAGATAATTTACTCCTATCTGAAGCACCAAATAAATTAATTTGCTCTCCTCTTTTTCTGATATCTGTTGGGGTATGTTGCAACTCTTCTGCAAGAAAAAGATTAATGACTCTTCCTGATATTGACTGTTCAGTCTTAGTAATTTGTGTCTTGCCTTCATTTAAGTGTTGACTTTTCAACTCTATTCTAGACTTATTTGATTGAGATCTTGTTGGTGGTGATTTGATGGGAGACCTCATATCCTGCTTGAAATCAAGAATTACGAATCATAATTGTAGGAAACAAGATATAAAGAGAATATTAGTGAAGTAGCATACTAAATTTACCTGAGCTAGACCACTTTCAAATGCACTTATCATATTCTTCACATTTCTAGGAGATTTCCCTAGCTGACTCTGCTTCTGAATGTTATGACCACGATCTTCCCCCAGATTGTGAGGTATTGAATTGTTTGAGGCAGCAACATCTAATCGAGAACCTCCCAACAATAAGGAAGTTTCATTGGAAGAAATTGCTTCTGTAGGAAAGTCAGCAGGCAATGACTTGCTCTCATTCCTCTCAACTAGTTCCTTGTGACTTAGATGGACATCAACTCCTTGTGGCGCAGAAATGGTTGATGAAATCTCTTCATATCGATCTGCATCATTCTAAACAGGTGAAATAACCATTAAAATAATCAATGATACTGCACCTTTTTATAAAAGAATTAAAAGATCACACTACAAAGTGGTAATACTTAATGGGGTTAACTGCTTTTGATCATGATGAATTCCTTTTATGCTCTCAGCACCAGATTTCTCACCCTTGCAGAAAGAAAGAGGTTTTGATACCACTTTGGAGGCTACCTCTTTGACACTTACTCCTTCAGTTTGAAGGAGGCTTCTTTGAGAATCTTGAGAACATGGAGCACTCAAAACATTGAGATAAAGCCTTTCAGAAAAGATGCATATAATACCACATTGACAACTAGAATTTTTGTCATTATTTCTTCCTATTACATTTCTTTTTCTGCCCTTTAAGGTTTTATTTATTTTGGCAATCAGGTAAGCAAAATCTGACCTGAGAGCTCATGCCTGAAGCCCAAAGATGATGCAACACTACTACAAGCAGTAGTAGCACCCTGTGAAGTTCTAATACTGCTATTGAGAAGCTCATCTTGTTTCTTTTTCAATGCAGATTCTCTCTACGAAAAAAATGTAAAAAGACATACTAAACAACAGCGAAAATAAACAATTCATTCCACATAGATAAACAGCAATGCAAAACAAAAATACAGGTAGATATCATGCTTCACAAATGAAATAGAATAAAATATACTAGCAGTCAGGAGAACTTTGAAACTGGTCAATAATTACATTATTGAAAATGAGGATAGAAAGAAGATACTGTACCATCATACGAATTCGGCTACGTTCTTCTTCACTGAGGACAAACTGCAACTTCATATGTACGTGACCACCTCCTTCCAGGGGAAAAAGGTCATCCCAAAGACCTTTCTCCACAATAGACTTGATCTCAACCCCTGTCCCAAAACACATTGATCCTCATCTACTTTTATTCTAGAATAAGTAAATGATTTCAAATAGGAAAAGTTTCTACAAACCTGCATGAGATATTCTGATCCCATCAGCATCCTGAAGTGTAACAATCAAATTGTCACGAAGAGATGTTAATGGACTGTAAAAAGTGAAAACAGGCACAACTTTATCATCATGGCCAAGAAAATAAAGTAACAAAGATGAAAATCAACACGCTATTTTGAAGTTCAATGTTTAGTGAATAATATAAACATTACAAGGAGAAGTCTCCCTTGTCCCAAATTTGGTACTCTATTTTCCCCATGGAAACTGCATTTAAAATATATACCTTATTAATTTTGAACCAAAAAAGAAGAAGAAAGAATCAAAAAGAACATTGTAGACATCTATGAAGGAATATTAAATTAAGTTAAAAAGAAGTAATAAGTGCCAACCTTTTATGCATATTGACGAAGAAGCTAATGCATGTGGTAGCCCCATGAATTCCAGAACTGGAGTTAATGATGTATGAAAATTAGATATTAAAATAATTCATGAGTACAGTTACAAGAGACAGTTGTTAACACCTGAAACTAGGATGATTCCTGGCATTGTATGACAACAAATTTGATCAAGAAAGTTGTTTCTTTCAAGTTGAAGTTTTGAATGTTTGGTTTAAGCAAATGCAACGGCTTGTATCCTGCAGAACTCGGGTTGTCACAGTGAGAGATAGAGAGACATGGGATTGGATTGGAAGGAGTGGATATGGTTGGACTTCAGGGAAGTAACAAAGTGGGGTCTGCAAAATATTTTTTACCAAATAACAACCTCAAATGTTGTGAAGCAAATCCCAATTTTTGTCTCACTCATGGCCTGCGAGTCCTCCGGAGACTAGCTACTCACTTCTAAGCTAGACTTTTTAAACAGCTTCCTAAAGTAGTAAAATTATAAAAAAATTTGGGTTAATTTTGAATTTTATAATGCAGTCGATTCGCTTTTAATAGGAAATCGAGTCACTTTCAATTTAAAAAACATTTGTCTGTTAGCTTTTGTTATTTCCAAATGCAAGTGAGGGCGTGAGACCCATTTGAAGCCTCCTTAATAAGTGCACAAGAATACCCGTTAACAAAAGCCTTTAAAAAAAGTGTTTCATTTTATTGTTGATCAATGTTAGACTATTCATGGTTTGTGCTTGTGGCTGGATTTTGAGTCTTTAATGTTATAAATCAAGACCATCAATAATGATCTAACTATCTAAGGGCTTCCAATAATTACTTTGATTATTAAATAATAGAATTTGACTATAAATGATGCTAAAAATATTATAAAAATTGATTACTTAAAGATTACTAATTGATGTGCCACCAATCACATTTATTATCACATCATTTTTTTTTTTTACCACATCAATAGTTTGTATGTTTTATGTAGTAAACCGTAGTATTTTTAGCATTTTAATTTGTGTACATGCAATATACTAACATAACAACTAAGAAGGGAGTGATGACATGATGTCTTTCGCACTTCAGCAGACGAGAGTCATTCTCTTTCTAGCCTCAGCTTAACGAAAAAGTCTAGTGCCACAACTCGCCCATGTGGCGAGCTGTTGTTGGTGGAAGGGTGATGGTGGGTCCATGTGGGGACACCCCTTCACCAACTACAACTCGCCACATGGGCAAGTTGTGGCACTAGAACTACTCCACCTTAACATATCTAACCTTTACAAAACCTTATGAAAATAAGTGAATAAATGATTGTATATGGCACAAGTTGGGAAAATGTAAGTTATAGTCGTCAACCATAACTATATGTTTTAGTGAAAGGCCACATTGTGCCCTGCAAGGCATCTCTCTCTCTTTTCCACGAATATAGGGAAATATGACTTCAATATAGCTTTGTTGTCTAAATTAGCGAACCCAACAACAGCAGGACTTGGTTGCCTTCAATGAAGAATGCTTTACCGTTTGTGGAGGAAAAACTGATTGTAATCAGGATCCTTTTTCCGAATTGTATAGCTATCAATACAATGTTAAAGCCGTCATCTAACTCAGTTCAAATCAATTTCACAACACTTACACCTAAATGGGAGAGCCTGTCCCTTGTAACATGTTCTCTACAACGAGTTTTGATCAAAGACAAGCATCAACTAAAGACCTGGAACAGATTTTGCTCGAATAAACTGTTTGAGAGTTGCCTTGTCTTCATCAATTTGTTTCTTCTCTTGAGAATCCTTTGGTTTGATTTTTCTTTTCTCCTCCAAAATCCACTGGAAAAGTTCACGCTGCTGATCTTCAGGGATGGGCTGCCGCACTTTCACAGGCTCCATTAATGGTGGAGGGAAATCCAATATCTCAGGAATTGGGATATCTGTATTTGTAATAGGATCAGAGGGGACTTTTGCTGCTGCTTTCTCATCTCCCACACTTTTTTCTGAAGCTTTACTATTAACTATACCTGAATCTTTCCTGCTTGCCCTCACAAACATGTAAGCTGCAAGAAATGCTAATTTGTAAGTGGTAAAATAAAAAGGTACATGATAATGGAGTGACATTATTACGTTGGAACATCAGGAACTCCAGAGATAAAGAATAGAGGAGATATTAAAGATCATGCCCTGACTGCACTTATTTAAGTTCAGATATGATCAACCAAAACATTAACATTGTCCTGATCTCATCATCAATATCAACTCATTTAACCAACCATTGACCCTAAGGAAAATATTGGTGACAACATTCATTAACAAACTTAGAGAAGGACCAAATTTAATTCCAAACTTTTAAAATTTCTTATAGAAATTGATTAACAACTGTAGCTGAATTGGCAAGAAGATATGCTGTTTGGACCAATTGGATGTATTATGTGGCATAGCCCAGGAAAGTTCCATGCCCCTTGCAGCTTTTACCATTGATATTTAAGGAATATTGAGATGACAACAACAAGAAGAAGCCTTAATCCCAAAATTTTGGGGTTGGCTATGGATCCTCAATAGATTAGTTAGAATCAGCCACATCTATTATTTTCCTCCTCACCCACTTTTCACTGCAGCCGGGGTCTGATGCAGCGTGTTGCTAGTAGGGGATGCCCCAACGATTGTCTGTATTGGATCCATTCATAATATAGTGTCTAAATTTTACGTTGTCCATCAACCTATTGCAACCTTCCTCTTTTTTCTAGGCTTGGGACTGGCTATGAGCAAATAAATGACACTAAGCACAGACACAGGCAGAGTTATATTTAAGGCCTATTGAAGAAAAAAAATTGAAATACACACGACCAACTCCTCACTTGAAATTGTACTTAAAAACTTACAAACTCAACAATACCAGTATAACAACATCATCTTGGTGAGTTGGCACCACACATCAATAGACACAATAATAGTTCTTCTTATACTATAGTTAGGGAGATAATGACCAATGAGCTATAGCTCAACTCATATTTCCTCCGCTGATAATAAATGAATTAAAGGTGAGGTAGTGGGTTCAAGCCCCACTAGGCGTGTGTGTAACTTACCAATAAAGAATTACTTAAGGAGATAATGAAGTCTATCCAATTAATGATCCAGATACTCCAGTTAAGACTTGCACACTTGAGGTACTCAGTACTGACTTTATCAAGGGCAGCTTCTTAATAGTGACATATCTAAGCTTCTAAGTGGTCAAAATCAAGCTGTTTGAGATTTAATATTTTGATCCCATTAATATCCACCTAACAGACCACCCACTCATTACCAACATTGTATGGATGATAAGAAGTATCTTCAGGCAGCAACGACTAACTTATGAAAGGTGGTAAAGTAGTAAAATCTTCTAGTCCAATGATCAGGTTATCTTGTTGTTGCATATCAGAATTTTATCAAATACCAGGAAAGACAGATTTTAAAAATTAAAGATGACTAGGTCTTGGGGCCCAATGTAAAAAAAAGAAAAAGGGAAAACACACGCACACACATACCAACTTAGTGGCTTAGTAATGGGAATCCTATTTATTTGTCAAAATCCATTTATCATGATGTTTACTGAAAATTTGGAGAAACCATCTTTTTATAATTCAAAATGTTCATCTAGCATTCTATGCTCTGTCCCTGTTACTAACCCTTTAAATGGCAAGGTTTGAAAGTGCATTCTACTCCCCAATGGGCTAAAAAGGCTAAAACTTCCTTTTCTCTCCCTTGAGAGGTGGCCTGGAGGAGGTGGAATTTTTGCCCAGTCTACTTTTTATGTGGAGTTTCGTGATGATTGGTTTGCATCTCAGCTATTAGGTTTAAATATTCCGGACTCAGTTGTAAGTGACAGCTGGAACTCTTGCATTTGGCAGCATGAAAATTTAGATCATCCTCAGGGTGATATAGTTGAAAAATGGCAAAAAAGAATCAGATTTAATACTGAAAATTGAAGCTGAAATCCAACTTAGTAGTTAGTACTTTAGAAGGAAACCCTTCCAACTCGTTTCAGCCAAGTCTCACTCAATTATCTCTCTTCCTGACTTAACAACCAAACCACCGGTGGCTAGTGGCCCCATGTGCACTTCTTTAATCAAAATAAGCCCATCAATACCCAAATTTACAATTGAAAAGAAAAATGTTCTACATCAAACTAGTGAACAAATTTCACCTTCTAGAGGAAACACCCCCACCCCCTTCTTCCTGGGAAGCCAGGCGACCCTACCAGTTGCCTCCATAAATAACAAGACAAAGTGTTGCCCCAGCAGTTAGTGCTACTAGTATGGAGCTAACAATGATAATAACAAGTTAAACTTAATTAACTAATGAACACTTGTTAGTCCAAAAAATATCTCATATGCCACTAATTTAGGGAGCATGTATTCCCATCCTGTTAAATATTACCTTATGCAAATTCTTTAGCAACATAGCTTACTATTGGCATTGCTAGACACTCTCATTGGACAGCATTGGGTACATTTCCTTTCCCTATTTCACTTCTTATCTTTTTTCCATTGAAAAATTTTCCTTCACAACTCTTAAGTCCTAAATTTCACCCAACAAAAGGGTCCCACTAAAACAGCATAAAACAACCCCCCCAAAATATATATATATAGAGTCATAGGTCAAAATAGCACTTAAAAACAAAAAACAGTTCAGCACCAGCTAAAAGACTCATCTCAGTCAATACGTCAAACACATTATAGGCAAAAATGAAAACCAGCCAAAACCCATATCACTTCAACGAATCTTATGCTTATGGGAACAACCCATTTCTCAGTACTCCACAATGAAACTAAAACCATAAGAGTTTGAGCCAACCAATGAGCCAAATTCCAATGAAAAAAAATCACAAACATGAATTGCCCACACAAAGAAAGAGAGGAAAATGTAGGGGCTGACCTCCAAGAGCAAGATTGGCATTCAAGAGCAAACGCCAAATGAGTCTGTAGCGCTTAATGAGGGACTCTTTTGGAGGCAAAGGTGGTGGTGGCGGCTCCGACATTTATGTTATGGTACTACTACTACAACTATTACTAGAGTACTGCTGTATCAGTGTCTGTGAATTGAATCTGAATGATGAGCAATCGAGTCTTTTGGGACTAGCTCAATGGTTCTTTGCTTCGAGTTGGTGGGGGTTTCCATTCATGACAATCGTTAAAAAGTCCACTTTTAGAAACTTGTTGATCACTCCAGTGAGTCCAGTCTGTCGTTCGTCTTGACCTGGTTATCCTTCTTTCTTTCCTCTTTTATCTTTTTTGACCAGAACTTGACGTGGTAAAAAAAAAATTATAACCATTAACAACCGAACATATAAAACTTGTATTTTTACAGATTGTTGAGGTGGTTACCGTAACATCACTTTAAGCTAAGTAATACCACTACTAACATTATATTTCTCAAAAAAAAAAAAAAAAAAAAAAAAAAAGATCTGTCATATTCTAAGGAAAAAAAAAAAAAAATTGTCATCTCAACAATTCTTTAATTATTTGTATGTATAATTTATTTAAGGTAATATAAATTTTACTATATAAATCTTATAAACTAATATATTATCAATAATTTAATATTTATTTAATATTTTTAATCATAAATTTGTTATGTGGGGTTGAAAATTTAAAATGACATTAAAATCATATTTTTACCATATTAATTTACGTTAATATATAAAATTTTTGTTGTAATATTTTTTTTAAAGTAAAATTTATAATATTTTTCATTTATTACTATTTTTTGGTTAATACAAAATAGAATTTCTATTATAATCTAATTTAAGTGTATATGTGTGTGAAACTCACTCTTGAAAACTTGAATTTCGGCCCTTACTCCCCACACCCTACAAGTATTTATATTTGTGGAGTGACCACCGCACTAAAGGTGTGCGGTAGTATTATTTCTTAAACCTAGAGGTCTCGTTGCCAATATTTCAAGACATTTAGTAAAAAATTGTATATATATATATCCCACACTCTTTTTTTTTCCTTTCAATCACATTAACAATAAAGGTATTTTAGTTTTTTTATTTATTTTTAATGGAGGTATTTTAGTTTTTTTTTTTTTTAATGGAGGTATTTTAGTATATTTAATAAAACCTTAAATATATTAAACCCTATACTTATGGAGTTATAGATATTACTATATTTGGAAAAAAGAGAGACAAGAAACTGTGAGGCTGTGATCCATAAATAGTTAGTGTGAGTTTGGATAGTGGCAGATTACACGTTTTGTGTGTCTGCGTTTTTTCCCCTGGATCCTGTGCACTGTTCACAGGACCCGCAAATATAGAATCTAGCAAAATCAACTTTAAAACTGGGTCACACGGCACTATTTACACATTTAAAAAATATTTTATTACAGTGTTTTTAGTTTTTAATTTTCACCAATAAACGGTATCAAAACAGACCCTTGTTATAAAAAAAAACCGAAGTCAATTTTTATTTTTCTCGTGAGAGAGGTAGTTTTTGTCAATTTCTTTTATTTTGGGTCATGGGTCCTATTGGGTAGGTGAAATTACAAGCCCAAACCCAGCCAATGTAATCAATGGCCCACCCTTTACTTTGGGCCTCACTTCAAAGGGTGGCTCTTTCCTGTGTCCTGATGAAAATTAGGCAAACTATTATATTTTTTTATATATGAAAATTTTCAATTTTGTCTGTATAAAAAAAAAAAAAAAAATTAATGTCACTTTGGTTCCTGGTTTTTGAAAATGTGTCAATGTGATTCTTCTGTCATTATGAGTAACTTTTTTTTTTTTTTTGGTATTAAAAAAATGGCATTCTAAACCCTAATTTTTAAAAATTTTAAATTGTTTCAATTCACCATTATCCCCCTCATATAGTCTTCCTTTTTATTTTATTTATTTATTAATTTTTTTTTGAGAATCCCCTCATATAGTCATTGTTAATGAAAGGGTACAAAAAAATCAATCAAAATGCACTTGAGAATTATGTAACCACTAAAGACCCATAACATGAACACTCAGTGGTATTTTTTTTTTCTTATAAAAAATAAAAACTCAAGAAATAATCCCACATTCATGGGAAAAAAATTTGTGAATTTTTACCAAGGACAAAATTTTTGGCTAAAACTTAAGGTTTTTAAAAAATTAGCCTTACTATAGCCATATGAATCATATATTGTATTTAGGCCCCAAAAAATCATCCAATAATGACTTTGAAAATTATTTAAAAATCATATATAATTTTACTATAAAATAAATTATTTATAATATCAATAAATTACAAATAATAATTTGATATCTTACCAACTTATTTACAAACTTAAATGGTAAAATCTCAAATCTATAAATTATATATGTATTACATGTATACATATTTACATATAATATCATATATACTCAAAATCGAATTCTATTCTCATGAATGATTCATAAACACATTATAAATACTTAAGTTTAATTAACTTGTTTGTTAATATATATATATATATATATATTTAATGTTTTTCCTAATTGACCACCAATTATGCAAAAATAGCTTGAATCATTTACAACCTTAGTTAACACTAGCTTTAGTGGACTTTACTCTTGGATAAAATTTTGATATTTGCTTTACCAATAAATTTCTATTTGAATTGAGCTATTTTTGAAAATGATTCGGGCTTGGCTTGAGAAAAAGTTTTGTTGGTGTTTATTTATTAAGCAAACAAGTAAAGCTCAAACTTAAGTTTTTATTTATTACTAAGTTTTTATTTAGATATTAAATGAGTCAAACTTAAATACGATAATGTGTTCGTGAACAAGACTATTAGTAAAGATGACAAAAACTAACTGTCCCACTTGATCCTCTCTATCTCGTGTTGCCTTGCGTGGCTTTTCCCCACCTTAAAGAGGTAACGAAGCGGAATGGGCTTGCTTGAATGCACTTGTGTGTATATATAGTGGGATTTGCTAGGTTAGAGCAGGATAAATATATATTATCATCCCTAATGAGGTGACTTCAACATTAATGAAATAAAGATGAAAGAGAAATGCGAAGGACAGTTGAGAGAGAGAGCAGGACCAGGGTGAGCAGAATTTATGTTCAAAATATAATTAATTGAACAAATTCAACACTACTAAGCAGGACCAGGGTGAGCACTACAAGAAAATTGGGCTATTGCGGCGGGCCAAAACCGCCGCTAAAGGTACATTTGACCTATAGCGATGGGTGTTATTGCAGCGGGTCGTCCCGTCAGTGTTGCAGTGCCGCTATAGGTCGATTGCGACGGTCGCAAAAAGCGCTGCTATAGATGTACCTTTTAGCGGCGGGTGAAGGTTTATTGCGGCGGGCATAAAACCGCTGCCATACGTGTTCAGAATTCGTGGCATTGACTTTTAGCGGCGGGCAAACGGCGCCGCTATAGGCAATTAATCAAAACAAACTAATTGCACTTGTAGCGGCAGGTAGAAACACCGCTATATGTTTCAACCTTTAGCGGCGGGTGATAAGCGCCGCTATAGGGAATCATTTAAAACAAAAAATGTGCACCTTTAGTGGCGGTTTTTGCCCGCTGCTATAGGTCTTTTTTTTTCCCCCCTGTAATAATTTTAGCTCCACTAAGACAATACCACAAATTTAACCAGATAACACCACAATTGTCTCAAAACTAACATTATATTAACATAGAAATATATTATCAAATACATAACAATGTCTATAACCATTATCATAAAATTAACAAAAGAAAAGATGTAGTCATTTGTACACAGAAGGAGTGCCATCACACATTGCGTGGCCTTCAATCCACAAGCTAGGCGGATTCAATAAAATCATAATTTAAAAAAAGATCCTCATTTTATTCCTTAAGCATTCTTATGGACATCCACACAACCAAGAGTAATTTTTTGATAAATATCATTAAGCAACCAACACATATTTAAGTGTTTGCCAATGATACAGGGCATTCAATGCTTGTTATAAAACCACATTAACAACTATGTTGAACTTAGGATACCTCATCAACACGGCACAACAATTCTTGCAGCAAATTAATATTCACATTAAATTGAAGAAACCAGTGATTCTAAACTCACATTTTGCATATAGGCAGTCCATCATTCCCTTCTCCAAGTCCAGCTACACAACAATGAAAGAAATTGCATAAGTTAGGATTATAATGCAAAGTTACCAAGTCAAAATACATAAAGTTATTATTTTTATCCATGCTTCCAGAACATATCCTTCAATGCATTAATGGGAAAAGAACAAGCTCTAGAATTGAATAAGGATTTCTATCTCATTCTTAGATTTTTTTTCCTTCTCAATTGGTAATTACACACATTCAGTAAGTCATGAACAATAAAAATTTCTCTCAAACTATGCATTTTTATGAACCAAACCCATTTAAAATAAAAGGGAATAAAACTACTAATCACTCACTTTATTCTGGATAGAGAAATTGATGAAGTTGGTATCTACCAAAACCCGATAAGGCGGTCCCAACAAGGTGTTGTAATTGAAGAAAAGTGCCAGATTTCGTAGTCCCCACCAAAAACAGTAAAATAACTTCTATGGAAAATCAATTGACTCCACTACACCAGTTGACTCCTAATGTGAGCCTATTTATGTAAGATTTTTACAAATCAGTGAATTGCAAAGCACAAATAAATATATTACTTTTATAACCAAGTTTGCAACTTTATTCACAAAGCTACAATTTTGTAACATAAAACCAGCTTAGCAATCAAATTTATGGATATAACTAAGAGATCCTTACTTGTGTTTTCTCCTTTGAAGCACTATTCATTGTAATCGGAACTTGTAATTACAGTTTAGGAACTCAAAATTTCAACTTCATTTCCATAAACCTCTCAATTCAATAACAAACACTGAAACACACTCACACACATGTACATGTACAAGCATGCTACGCCAAATAATATATACCTTCATAATGTTTGAACTAACACTGTCAAGTTCATACAGACATCATATCTCTATAATTTGCATAAAAATATATGCAATTTGAATCAGTCACAAATATCTCCGACAAAATATAGGACACTAAAATCCAAAAACCTTACATTGAAAGGTGAATCAATTACCTTAAGCAGTACTTGATTATTTTGAACAGGTTGCTTGCTCAATAAAATCTCTAGCAAACTCATTCCCTGCTTTATGCATGATGCCAAATAAATTGGAGCTATCTGAAGACATAGGAGCATCAAACTTTATGAGGATTACTTGAGATGAGCACATACACTAGTTCAAATAAAAAAATAAAAAACAAAAAAAAAAGCACCTAAGAAGAGATACTAATAGACATGTTGATTAATAGCCAACCACAAGTCAACTTTTATAGTTGATACACACACATGCGTGCAAAAATTAAAATGAAATGATATTTTACAAGGTGCAATCTAGAATATGTTAGTGATGATTACTTGATATAAGCATATAGAAGCATGAAACTTTATGAGCATTACTTGAGATGAGAAAAACACACATTAGTTCAAATATCAAAAAGTGCCTAAGTAGAGATACTGATAGACCTGTTGATTAATAGCTAGGCACAAGTCAAAAAATAATTAATAAATTATAGATACTAAGCACGTATTCAGATGCATTTGCTCTTGGCAATGAATGAAGCCTGCATTTGGGGTGCTTGACAGTATTAGTCACCTTGAAAACATTTTGGTTGACCACCGAAAAGTAATCAAAGAGTCAAGCTAAGTCATCCAAGGAGGGGGGGAGGGGGTGGAAAGTCCCTCAAAGATGGTCTTGCCTAACCCCCCTCTCTATGCCGCCTCACTTTTTTTCCTAGATATCTCTGTCATTTTTTCTTTGGGTTTCTCTTAATATTTTTATTTTGCTATACATTTCTTGATTATTTTTCTTTCTTAAGTAACCAAGATATATTGAGATCTACAAATTCCTTGGTTATGCCTTATGTATTGTATCTCTTCTTAAAAATAATTTTTAAGTTGATTTTTTACTTCTTTCATATTGATATTTAAGTAGTGAATAAAAGTTGTTAAAATTATATTATCAAATCATTAAAAAAAAAAAGATTTTCCATATGAAGAAAATGCCAGAAAATGTTTCCAAAGTATTACCAAACTCTAGTAGAAAAGAAAATGGCTCTTAATAATTTTTTTGATTATACATAATTATATAATTGCCAATACAAATTTAGCTATAACAAAAATTGAAAAAATATTTCCTTTTAATTGAAGACTATCAAAAAAAATAAAAAAATGTTACAAAATTTATATTAACTGCATTTAGTATTTCTTAGAGTTGCAACCAAATAGCGGAAAATAAGCAATTTTCCCTGAAATTTTTTTCAATTGAAAACTTGTTACGCTGAAACAAACAGAGCCTTAAGTAAATTTTTAGGAAGCCACTCAATTAAACCAAAAAAATAAGTAATTCTATAATTACCCATACTGTGGTTCAGTCCAGTGACACAAATGGCCATTCCAAAAGAGCTCATTAAGGTCAATTTTCAATAATAAACATCTGTAAGGAAAAAAAAAAAAAAAAAAAAAAAAGCTCCTTAGGACATACTGTTTGCTGAGCATCTTTAATACCCTCGGCAGCAAAGGAAACTTGATCAAGATTGAATGTCTGATTGTACAGCATGTCCCGTTGTCCTTCATACCTATGCAAAGGCTTAATAGATTGTATAAATCATGGAGAAAATAATAACATATGGTTCAACCTGTATTGCAAACTCATATACACATTCCTTTCAACAAAGTAAATTAATTTAGATATCACAGAGAAAGAGACTAATCTTCACTTTAACCATCTTATTAAATTGATTATTGACAAACCCATGAAGAACTCTTTAGGGATGACTTTTATACATGAATGTCCTTAGCCTACCTCTAGGGAACTATCAATATACTAATGGCATTAAAGGGAACCCATAGTGGCATTAACACTAGTAAAAGACACCAAGGTGTTGACACTACAAAACATAGCAACGTCACATGTTGTATTGATTTATTAACGTCGAAAGATATCATGTAATTGAACCAATGGTATAGATAAATTACAATAATGTGAAAGTTAAAGTTACGTCACTTCATGGCACTTTGGTTTAGCCAAAGTTATCCATGCACTAACATTGGGAAAAAATCTAGATGCACAGAAGTATAGATTAATCCATTCACTACAAAAATTAATGTGTATCAATAAGCCAATATTGGGTTTCATATCATAAAGTAAGAAGCCGTCTCTTGTAAACCAAAATCAAGTGTCCAAAAACACATTGGTATTTTTAACCAAAGTGACACTATCGACACCAATCATATTGAAACCTTAACAAGACAATCATGAATTAAACATCATGTGTTTGTCCAATAAGAGAGGATAACAAAATTTTCCATATCTCACATCCTTCTTAATGATTAAAAATGAGTGATCGTGATTTGTGTTACCTTTCAAGTACACAACCTGTGTATTTGGATGTGATTCTTCTATACCATTAAAAAAATTACTTATAAAAACAATGAATAGGTCAATTTTCAAATTAAAATGATTCTCTTTTATTTATCATGCTCTTCGCGTAAAAGAGTTTCTGCTGGATCACTCTCAGCAGTCAACAACTCTATGGCATGGGCAACCATCCTATTGATAAGCGACATATAACGTTACATTAAAAAATCTCAAAAATAAAGCAGAAGCATGTTGAAGTTTTATTTCGTTTAGCAATCTATAATTCTAAACTTCAAGTTAATTAAAAGGGGAAAAATAATAGCACTGCCAATCATGGCTTTATATTTAAAAAATTAGAAAGAAAAGATAAAGTCATAACTCACCAAGGGCCAAATTCTCTGGGAGCATTCTGCTAAGACAACCTAATTTTAAAAATTCCAATAGAGTTTATAGAGATTGTATAGTACCATTATCTTATTAACATTACTCACCTCAGTATTTTCTAGGGATGGCAATTTAAATCCGATCCGTGGATACCCGGCCCAGTCCGACCCTAATGGGCCGGATTTTACCCGGCCCGATAAAAAATAGGGTCGGGTATGGGTTTTTTTAAAAAAACCCGAAGCGGGTCCGGGTTTTTATAAAAAACCCGAAACCCGACCCGTTTATGACCCGGTTACTTTAAAATTACAAAAAACACCCCCCTTATATATATAGCTGTAATGAAAACCCTATCTCCCATTTTCCCTAACCCAGCCGCCTCTCATGGTCTGATCTAATTTCCATTTCACGCCCTCAGCCTCACGCCTCAGCCTCACATCTCCAGCTCACAATCTCATTCACTCAATCACTCTGTCTCAGCTCTCTCACTCACTGTCTCACACGGCCACAAGCCCACAAGCAGTCAAGCACAGCTGCACAGGCACTCCGTCGCCGATCTCACACTGTTGCCACACTGTCACAAGCCCACAGCTCTCTACTCTCTCAAGTCTCAACTCCGTTCGGCCTCACTGTCGCCGATCTCACTGTCGCACAGCTCTCTTCCCCTCTCATCTTCCTCGCCCATGGCCTCACAGCCTCGCTCCACCTCGATCTCCATCTTTTTTTTTTTTTTTCTTTTCTTTTTTTTCTGGGTTCAGTTCGTGTCAAATTCTCAATGTGAGTTTGTGTTTGTGATTGTGATTTTGAAAGGGAAAATTATAGATCCAAAATTTGTGTTTAGGATTTCTGTGTTTATGTTTGTGATCGTGTTTGGATTTGTGTTTGTGTTTGTGATTTTGGGCCGGAAAATCATAGATTGAAGATTTTGTTTCTGATTTTGGGCTTGGCTGGGCATGAGGGACGGGGCCCGCGGGGCCCGTGGAGGCCTGACGGGGCGGGTTTGGGGTAAAGAAAAAAACCCGTTTAATAAACAGGTCGGGTTCGGATTTCTGAAACAGACCTGCAGGTCGGGTCCGAATATGAAAAAACCCGACCCGAACCCGACCCGTTGCCATCCCTAGTATTTTCTCCTAAAATTCCAATAATTAATCGTAACAACCCATGGGAACCAGTGACCTCTATAATAGTAGTGAGAAAGTTCTCTCTAAGTCTCTAGACCTCTTCAGCTCAATAACCAGTGACCAATTGCAAATTTCTTAAACTATCTAAGCATGACCAACAAAATTTAAAGACAATTACAGCACAAACAGTTCAACTCAAGCTATCCAGGAATCTATATATCTATCTATCCACTTCGCATTCAAACACTGATGCTAAATTTAAGTTCTTTGATGCTACAATACAAGAAAAAAATCCAAAAATTCAAAACTAGCAAATTCTAGAATCAAACAAAAGCAATTACCAAAATCGACATTCCTTCCGCCGCTTCACCTATCTTCGGATCTTCAACCACCGGCGCCACCACCACTTCCCCCCTGTTTGGATCAACTCCATCTCTATCCCCGTTCGCCACATACCTATCCACAACGAGTTCAACCTCATCCCCATTCCTCTCCGCCTCTTCAAATCTCTTCGCCGGTTCTTCTTCTTCTTCTTCTTCAGCTTCAACAACCGCTCCTTCGTTCTCGTTCGCTCCAAACTCAACCGCATCTTCCTCCGGACTCTCATTCTCAAACGCTTCAGCTTTTTCAATATATATATATTTACATTGTTGGATTTTTTTTTTATTTGGATCGGCGGCAAGGATGAGGCAATTGGATCTAAGCGTTTGTGTAGAGAAGAAAAGAAAAGAATGAGGGTGAGGGCGTGAGGCAGCTGAAGTGAAATGTAGAGAGTAGGGTTTTTTATTTATTTATTTATTTATTTTTATATGTTTTAAGTTGATGTATAAAACGACGTAGTTTTGTAGGAGAGAAAAAAAATAAAATATTAAAACGTTTTTAGCAAGGTTCGAACCTAGGCAAAGTATAGTCACACGCATGTCTTACAACTAGACTAGTGGTACACATCCTATAATATTTTGTACATAACTATATTTAATACATATCAGTCGGTTTGATAGAAACTGAAAAAATGGAAAAAAAAGAGCTATTCAGAGCTGTTAAAAAATAAAATATAATTTAACACTATAAATTAAATAAATGAAATATATTATTTAATAAAAATATATTTTAATAATTCAATATGTTCTTAACATGCATGCCAATTTTCATGCCAATTGCATGTAACTTACCATTTGATTTTTAAACTCATCTTTTATGTGTTATTTTAAACTACAAGAACTTGAATTTAAATAATTGATTGATGACATGACTTTTAATCTTTGATCACCTTGAAATATTGTAAGCATGAAAAATATATGAAGATAATGTAATCTAACGGTAGATTTGTCAAAATTCACATCGAATTAAGAAATATAGGGTTGGGTTCAAGTTACACGTGATATAACTCTAAAAAATGTTACACCAACCAATAATTTACTGTTGAATTCATATTTTGAAAATCAAACCGTTACATCACATATTCTATATGTTCTTAACATGCATGCCAATCGGATGTAATATACCATTTGATCTTTAAACTCATATTTTATGCGTTATTTTAAACTACAAAAATTTGAATTTAAACAATTGATTGATGACATGGCTATTAATTTCTGATCATCTTGAAATTTTGTAAGCATGAAAAATATATGAATATAATATAATCTAACGGTAGATTTGTCAAAATTCACATCGAATTAAGAAATGTGGGGTTGGGTTCAAGTTACACTTGATGTAACTCTAAAAAATGTTAAACTAACCCATAACATATTGTTGAATTCATATTTTGAAAATCCAACCGTTGGTTTACATTTTTTATATGTTCTTAACATGCATGCCAATTTTCATGCCAATCGGATGTAATTTACAATTTGATCTTATAACTCATCTTTTATGCGTTATTTTAAACTACAAGAACTTGAATTTAAACAATTGATTGATGACATGACTATTAATCTTTGATCACCTTCAAATTTTGTAAGCATGAAAAATATATGAAGATAATGTAATCTAACGGTAGATTTGTCAAAATTCACATCGAATTAAAAAATATAGGGTTGGGTTCAAGTTACACGTGATCTAACTCTAAAAAATGTTACACCAACCAATAACTTATTGTTGAATTCATATTTTGAAAATCCAACCGTTGGATCTCATTTTCTATATGTTCTTAACATGCATGCCAATTTTCATGTAAATCGGATGTAATTTACCATTTAATCTTTAAACTCATCTTTTATGCGTTATTTTAAATTACAAAAACTTGAATTTAAACAATTGATTGATGACATGACAATTAATCTTTGATCACCTTGAAATTTTGTAAGCATGAAAAATATATGAAGATAATGTAATCTAATGGTAAATTTGTCAAAATTCACAACGAATTAAAAAATATAGGTTTGGGTTTAAGTTACACGTGATGTGACTCTAAAAATGTTACACCAACCAATAACTTATTGTTGAATTCATATTTTGAAAATCCAACCGTTGGATCACATTTCCTATATGTTCTTAACATGCAATCCAATTGGATGTAATTTACCATTTGATCTTTAACTCATCTTTTATGCATTATTTTAAACTACAAAAACTTGAATTTAAACAATTGATTGATGACATGACTATTAATCTTTGATCACCTTGAAATTTTGTAAGCATGAAAAATATATGAAGATAATGTAATCTAACGGTAAATTTGTCAAAATTCACATCGAATTAAGAAATATAGAGTTGGGTTCAAATTACACGTGATATAACTTTAAAAAATGTTACACCAACCAATAACTTATTGCTGAATTCATATTTTGAAAATCCAACCGTTGGATCACATTTTCTATATGTCCTTAACATGCATGCCAATTTTCATGCCAATCGGATGTAATATACCATTTTATCTTTAAACTCATCTTTTATGCGTTATTTTAAACTACAAAAACTTGAATTTAAACAATTGTTTGATGACATGGCTATTAATTTATGATCACCTCGAAATTTTGTAAGCATAAAAAATATATGAATATAATGTAATCTAACGGTAGATTTGTCAAAATTCACATCGAATTAAGAAATGTGGGGTTGGGTTCAAGTTACACTTGATGTAACTCTAAAAAATGTTAAACTAACTCATAACTTATTGTTGAATTCATATTTTAAAAATCCAACCGTTGGATCACATTTTTTATATGTTCTTAACATGCATGCCAATTTTCATGCCAATCGGATGTAATTTACCATTTCATCTAATAACTCATCTTTTATGCGTTATTTTAAACTACAAAAACTTGAATTTAAACAATTGTTTAATGACATCACTATTAATCTTTGATCACCTTCAAATTTTGTAAGCATGAAAAATATATGAAGATAATATAATCTAACGGTAGATTTGTCAAAATTCACATCGAATTAAGAAATGTGGAGTTGGGTTTAAGTTACACTTGATGTAACTCTAAAAAATGTTACACTAACCAATAACTTATTGCGAAATTAATATTTTGAGAATCCAACCATTGGATCACATTTTCTATATGTTCTTAACATGCATGCCAATCGGATGTAATTTACCATTTCATCTTATAACTCATCTTTTATTCGTTATTTTAAACTACAAAAACTTGAATTTAAACAATTGTTTAATGACATCACTATTAATCTTTGATCACCTTCAAATTTTGTAAGCATGAAAAATATATGAAGATAATATAATCTAACGGTAGATTTGTCAAAATTCACATCGAATTAAGAAATGTGGAGTTGGGTTTAAGTTACACTTGATGTAACTCTAAAAAATGTTACACTAACCAATAACTTATTGCGAAATTAATATTTTGAGAATCCAACCATTGGATCACATTTTCTATATGTTCTTAACATGCATGCCAATCGGATGTAATTTACCATTTGATCTTTAAACTCATCTTTTATGCGTTATTTTAAATTACAAAAACTTGAATTTAAACAATTGATTGATGACATGACAATTAATCTTTGATCACCTTGAAATTTTGTAAGCATGAAAAATATATGAAAATAATGTAATCTAATGGTAAATTTGTCAAAATTCACAACGAATTAAAAAATATAGGTTTGGGTTCAAGTTACACGTGATGTGACTCTAAAAATGTTACACCAACCAATAACTTATTGTTGAATTCATATTTTGAAAATCCAACTGTTGGATCACATTTCCTATATGTTCTTAACATGCATGCCAATTGGATGTAATTTACCATTTGATCTTTAACTCATCTTTTATGCATTATTTTAAACTACAAAAACTTGAATTTAAACAATTGATTGATGACATGACTATTAATCTTTGATCACCTTGAAATTTTGTAAGCATGAAAAATATATGAAGATAATGTAATCTAACGGTAAATTTGTTAAAATTCACATCGAATTAAGAAATATAGAGTTTGGTCAAATTACACGTGATATAACTTTAAAAAATGTTACACCAACCAATAACTTATTGTTGAATTCATATTTTGAAAATCCAACCGTTGGATCACATTTTCTATATGTCCTTAACATGCATGCCAATTTTCATGCCAATCAGATGTAATATACCATTTTATCTTTAAACTCATCTTTTATGCGTTATTTTAAATTACAAAAACTTGAATTTAAACAATTGATTGATGACATGGCTATTAATTTATGATCACCTCGAAATTTTGTAAGCATGAAAAATATATGAATATAATGTAATCTAACGGTAAATTTGTCAAAATTCACATCGAATTAAGAAAGGTGGGGTTGGGTTCAAGTTACACTTGATGTAACTCTAAAAAATGTTAAACTAACTCATAACTTATTGTTGAATTCATATTTTAAAAATCCAACCGTTGGATCACATTTTTTATATGTTCTTAACATGCATGCCAATTTTCATGCCAATCGGATGTAATTTACCATTTCATCTTATAACTCATCTTTTATGCGTTATTTTAAACTACAAAAACTTGAATTTAAACAATTGTTTAATGACATCACTATTAATCTTTGATCACCTTCAAATTTTGTAAGCATGAAAAATATATGAAGATAATATAATCTAACGGTAGATTTGTCAAAATTCACATCGAATTAAGAAATGTGGAGTTGGGTTTAAGTTACACTTGATGTAACTCTAAAAAATGTTACACTAACCAATAACTTATTGCTAAATTAATATTTTGAGAATTCAACCATTGGATCACATTTTCTATATATTCTTAACATGCATGCCAATCGGATGTAATTTACCATTTGATCTTTAAACTCATCTTTTATGCGTTATTTTAAATTACAAAAACTTAAATTTAAATAATTGATTGATGACATGACAATTAATCTTTGATTACCTTGAAATTTTTTAAGCAAGAAAAATATATGAAGATAATGTAATCTAATGGTAAATTTGTCAAAATTCACAGCGAATTAAGGAATATAGGTTTGGGTTCAAGTTACACGTGATGTGACTCTAAAAAATGTTACACCAATCAATAACTTATTGTTAAATTCATATTTTGAAAATCCAACCGTTGGATCACATTTCCTATATGTTCTTAACATGCATGCCAAGTTTCATGCCAATTGGATGTAATTTACCATTTGATCTTTAACTCATCTTTTATGCATTATTTTAAACTACAAAAACTTGAATTTAAACAATTGATTGATGACATGATTATTAATTTTTGATCACCTTGAAATTTTGTAAGCATAAAAAATATATGAAGATAATGTAATCTAGCGGTAAATTTGTCAAAATTCACATCGAATTAAGAAATATAGGGTTGAGTTCGAATTACACGTGATATAACTCTAAAAAATGTTACACCAACCAATAACTTATTATTGAATTCATATTTTGAAAATCCAACCATTGGATCACATTTTCTATATGTTCTTAACATGCACGCCAATTTTCATGCCAATCGGGTGTAATTTACCATTTGATCTTTAACACATCTTTTATGCATTATTTTAAACTACAAAAACTTGAATTTAAACAATTGTTTAATGACATCACTATTAATCTTTGATCACCTTGAAATTTTTTAAGCATGAAAAATATATGAAGATAATATAATCTAATGGTAAATTTGTCAAAATTCACATCGAATTAAGAAATGTGGAGTTGGGTTTAAGTTACACTTGATGTAACTCTAAAAAATGTTACACTAACCAATAACTTATTGCTAATTCATATTTTGAGAATCCAACCGTTGGATCACATTTTCTATATGTTCTTAACATGCATGCCAATTTTCATACCAATCGGATGTAATTTACCATTTGATCTTTAAACTCATATTCTATGCGTTATTTTAAACTACAAGAATTTGAATTTAAACAATTGATTGATGACATGACTATTAATCTTTGATCACCTTGAAATTTTGTAAGCATGAAAAATATATGAAGATAATGTAATCTAGCGGTAGATTTGTCAAAATTCACATCGAATTAAGAAATATAGGTTTAGGTTCAAGTTACACTTGATGTAACTTTAAAAAATGTTACGCCAACCAATAACTTATTTTTGAATTCATATTTTGAAAATCCAACCGTTGATCACATTTTCTGTATGTGCTTAACATGCATGCCAATTTTCATGCCAATCGGATGTAATTTACCATTTGATCTTTAAACTCATCTTTTATGCTACAAGAACTTGAATTTAAATAATTTATTAATGACATGCCTTTTAATCTTTGATCACCTTGAATTTTTGTAAGTATGAAAAATATATGAAGATAATGTAATCTAACGGTAGATTTGTCAAAATTCACATCGAATTAAGAAATATAGGGTTGGGTTCAAGTTACACTTGATGTAACTCTAAAAAATGTCACACCAACCAATAACTTATTGTTGAATTCATATTTTTAATATCCAACCGTTGGATCACATTTTCTATATGTTTTTAACATGCATGCTAATTTTCTTGCCAATTGGATGTAATTTACCCTCTGATCTTTAAACTCATATTTTATGCATTATTTTAAACTACAAAAACTTGAATTTAAACAATTGATTGATGGCATGACTATTAATCTTTGATCACCTTAAAATTTTTTAAGCATGAAAAATATATGAAGATAATGAAATCTAACGGTAGATTTGTCAAAATTCACATCAAATTAAGAAATATAAGATTGGGTTCAAGTTACACTTGATGTAACTCTAAAAAATGTTACACCAACCAATAACTTATTGTTAAATTCACATTTTGAAAATCTAACTGTTGGATCACATTTTCTATTTTTTCTTAACATGCATGCCAATTTTCATGCCAATCGGGTGTAATTTACCATTTGATTTTTAAACTCATCTTTTATGCGTTATTTTAAATTACAAAAACTTGAATTTAAATAATTGATTGATTACATGACTATTAATCTTTTATCACCTTGAAATTTTGTATGCTTGAAAAATATATGAAGATAATGTAATCTAATGGTACATTTGTCAAAATTCACATTGAATTAAGAAATTTAGGGTTGGGTTCAAGTTACACTTGATGTAACTCTAAAAAATGTTACACCAACCAATAACTTATTGTTGAATTCATATTTTGAAAATCCAACCGTTGGATCACATTTTTTATTTGTTTTGAACATGCATGCTAATTTTCATGCGAATCGGGTGTAATTTACCATTTAATCATTAAACTCATCTTTTATGCGTTATTTTAAATTACAAAAACTTGAATTTAAATAATTGATTGATGACATGACTATTAATCTTTGATCACCTTGGAATTTTGTATGCATGAAAAATATATGAAGATAATGTAATCTAACGATAAATTTGTCAAAATTCACATCGAATTAAGAAATATATCGTTGGGTTCTAGTTACACTTGATGTAACTCTAAAAAATGTTACATCAACCAATAACTTATTATTGAATTCAAATTTTGAAAATCCAACTGTTGGATCACATTTTCTATATGTTCTTAACATGCATGCCAATTTTCATGCCGATCGGGTGTAATTTACTGTTTGATCTTTAAATGGGAAGACAAAAAAATAGTGGAAAATTTAAATGTCTATTGCAGCGGTCCAACCCGCCGCAAAAAGGAGTACATATTGCGGCGTGACCCGCCGCTATATCTAAGCTGAATGCCGCTAAAACAGGTCTATTGCGGCGGGTCATTGGCCCGCCGCTGTAGTATGCCGCAAAATACTAGAGCTATTGTGGCGGGCATATAGAATGCCGCAATAGATCTCATGTACAGCGGCGGGCCAAAAATGTGCTGCAATAGGCAACGTATAGCGGCGGTTTTTGCATCCGCCGCAATAGCTCAGTTTTCTTGTAGTGGCGGAATTTATTAGAGGCTCGAAGAGGGGCTTTATAAGCAATAGTATCGAAGGATTGTAAATGGAGAAAGACATTATGCATGTGTGTGTTGAAGGTTGTTGGATAAGTTGGTCTTTGGAGTGTGGCGTTCTTGGGCGTGAACATTTGGCGCTGAAATGAACTTCAATGCCAAATCGGAAGGATGCCACCGAAAAGAATGGAATGTTGCTTCGCTCTTTTGGATGCATCAGATCATTGAAATATAAGAAAAGTCGTCAATTGAATTGGCGGTTTGGAAGCCAGTGATCTTGTGTGAATTCTTTCAAGGTGTTAACATGTATTAGGGTATGTGGGCTTTAGGCCCACCTTGTTTACTTGTATAGCACACTTACTTGTACTGCACACTTACTTGTACTGCACACTCTGCCTCCTATATAAAGGCACTTATGTATATTCTATTATTTATGAAATACAATACAATTATTCTGTATTTCTAACACAAGGCAAGGGGTGACATGATTCGACATTGTTATTTACTCTGATTTGATTAAGGCGGTTTTCATTTATTGGCACGTAGGTGGTCTAAGTTCTTCTGGCCCTGACACCTAGCTACATCCAAAATTTTGAATTTTTTTTTCATTCTTCACTCAGCTTATCTAAAGTTATATTCATAATACAAGTATATATGCCGGGTCGTTTTTGGATTTTTGCTAAAAATTGAGTAAGCTAAAAAAGTCAAGTGAAAAAAATGTTAGGACAAACACACATCCAATCAAGCTCAAGTTTGTTTTCCAACTCATTACTCATGTTATAGTACTGTCCGTTTGAAGATCTGTTGCCAGTGCCAGATGCCGTCGATCCATCATTAATTAATTAAGGTTGGTCGTCTTTCCGCACAATTCCTGTTGTTATATATATAATATATTGTCATACTACAACTTCATGACTCTGGATGTCCGAAGACTCCGAACTCCGACATTTTCTGAGATAATCATAATTAAAAGCTACTTACTCTCTTTAGTTGACTCAATTTTTAGGGCACAGAAAAGCTGAAACCCTAGTGCGAATCATCACCATCATGATTGATAGGCCAGTTCAACAAAGAGAACTTGTTATTACTTGTGTTGTTGCTTTCTTTGGCCAAGAGCCATGCTCTAAAGTCCAATATATAGCTAACCCCAACAGTGCTGTCAAAACCACCATTAAGTAATATCCACAACTGCTGCATGTGACTTTGGGGCCGGGCATCCATATTGTTAACATATATTCAAAAACAAAATCATTAATAAGTGATTATCTACAATCATTAGCAAAAATATGAAACCTCCTTTTGAGTTAATGTTATGAAATGGAAGAACCCTAATGTTAGCTCATCAGATCAGCACCAATATATGCAATATAAATAGAAAACTAGAAGAAGAAAAAAAAAAATAGCACACCTAAACAAGAGTCACAAAAAAACTTTGGATATTTTATTATAATAAATAATATATAGATGAACAAGAGACCCCATTATTTGGTTACCAACCTGTTCAAATCCACCATATATAGCCTCACAAGGTTACAACACAACTTTATTTTTTGGTTTTATTGGATTTTAGATCCTCGCATCCTCTTTCCCACTCATACAGATGTTCTCTAGCTCTAATATATCTAAAATTGGACTACTGATAGTTTGAGAACTCAACCATGAACAAGGCCATAAGATAAAGCCATTAGCAGGATTGCAGCTTCCTTCTCATCTTGAGGGAAAACCCGTTGAAAGGCTGAATTTTTACTCAAGCTTATTGCGAAGTCCTCGAAGCAAACCTTCTTGCTGCCATGATCTGGGGTATTGAGCTTGCATTTTTTCTTGAATTTTGGAACATAACTTTTACTGGCTCTCTTATCCTTGTGTTGCACCTTAGTGCTCTTCATAGATGGGGGGTTTGTTGCAAGAGTTGTGCCATTTGCTGCTGCTGCAGCTGCTGCCATGGCCCGTCTAGCCTTCCTTTGTCGAATTCCACACGCGTTGCAAAGCGACTGCACCGTGATAATTGTACAAAAATGGGTAAGTTTCACATTTTCAATCAGGCGGAATAATTTAAATTAATTAGCATATGCTTGGTTCTTAATTATCTCTTCACAACCGCTCTCTAACCCGGCCGGATAATTGGATGGCAATTGTGATAGCTAGACAACATTGATAATGAACTCTTAAATCAAATAGCACCTCTTTCCCTTCTAACAATAAGGTTCAAGAACAATCAAGTGCATATCAGCGCATGTAATTATAAAAATTGAAAAGAAAAGAAAAGAATATATTTTTCGCTATGTCAACATGAAACCTGAGACGAAGCATATAAAAAATATACCTTAGGTCCTCTGGGACCACTCCTCCAAAGAGGGGTCTTTGTTGTGTTACAATCAGCACAAACCCTAACTGTGGGGTTGTTGTTGTTGAAAGAATTGTTGCTACTGTTGTCAGTCTTTGCAGGAGCCATTGGTTGCTTCTGATCTTCAAACTTCTTCATAGAGTTAAGTGGTATATCCGCATGACCTGTTTGTTCTGAATTTATCATCTTCCGCATCATTCTCATCTTTGAGGGCATCCACTTAACAGAAAAAGTCTCACTTTGATCTTCAATTTTACTCTCTTTGTTCCAAAAACTGAACTTATTTTCACTGTCACTTTCATTCTTCAGTGATATATGATCACATGATGATCCACCATGCGCAACAAGTTTATCAACCTAAAAATTAAGAAGACGATGCAAGTATTCTCAGACACAAAGCATTAGAAGTAAAAATTATAATTAAGTACACATATTTGTATATAAAGTTCAAAGACACGAAATCATACATATATTTATTACCTCTTGATAATTTTGGAAGTGGTTTAATGCCATGTAGTAACACCCTCCTTGATCTTGTGCTGGGTTAAAGAAAATAGGGTTTGAAAAAGAAGAAGATGAAGAAGAAACTTGAGGTGTTGCACTTATTAAGAGTTGGTGGTGTTGATCTAGGTTAAGCTCTAAAGGAAAAGGAGAAGGTGGTGAGTTATGATAAGGAGAAGTCATGAAGAGAAAGAAAGAGAGACGAAAGGATTGAAGGAAGGACAAACACCTTTGCTGATCTTGTCCTGTAAAGGTGGAAGATGTTTGAGATGAGGAAGATTGAGAAAAAAGAGAACTACAAAATGCAAAAAGGGCCTGTATGATAGAGTGGTAAAAGTCTTTTTAAAAGAGGGGAACCAGGGCAGACAGAGGGCCTAAAGCTATAACTATTAGACATTCTCGTGACCTCATGACAGCCAAACAAACAAGTTAAAAGAGACAAACCACAAAGAGATGTGTGGGATGCTACTACACGTACAGTACACATCTCATATGACAAAACCCTATCTCCAAAAATTTCACCCCCACAAACCCTAGTTGAAATAAATAAATAATTATATTAATACAGACAAGATTGGATGCTAGCCACACAATAAATTATTGATGTACTTACACATCTTAGACTAATCATCTAGGTTCTGAAGGCTGTCAAGAGACTAAAAAATGGCATGGATACATGATTAAACAATTTGGGTCGTTGAAAATGTTTTCCTTGCGCGTTTCTTGTGATCATTTTTTTGGTGCATCTATTTGTCAAAATGTGAATGTAATTTTGGCAAAATGTTGTTAATAGCAAAATAAATTAATCTTTTTTATCATATACTTTTAACATGATGATAATTTCATAAGTACAAGTTCTTGTAAAGTGAAGAGTAATGGTCGAGGTTCAAGTATTTTAAAAAAGTTTCATAGTTCGCACGCATATACTTAGATTGGTTTAGAATAGAACTTTTATCTCATATCAAAAAGAAAAATTAATCTTTTGAAGGAAATAAATTATAGATGTGAGGGTTTTAAATGATTCGAATATTTCTAACATTTTTAAAAGCGAATTTGGATGTTGAATGTCCGAATTTCACTTTTTCCTCTTTTCAAAAGCAAATCCAAATGTTCAACATTCGAAGCTCCAATGTTTTTTTTTTTTACTCCTAAGATGTTTAGTTAACTAATATCTAGATTCTACTTTTTACTTTCTTTATCAATGCAAATCCAAATGTTGAATATTGAGATTTCACTTCTCTCTTTCTAACGGACTCTATCTCTAAGTATTAGGACACATTTGATATGCTATAATAGATTCTTAAATAGATATTCACATCTGATCATGTGAATATGAATTGAGGTAATATGATAAATAAATTGGTTGAAATAACTCCAAAAACAGAAAATATATGGCCAAAAACACTAAAAAGTATAAAATAGTAAAATATGGTTTTGGCGATGCAATTGGAAATCTATTGATAATAACAAAATAGATTAAGTTTTTGTGGTTTGAAGGGAGCAAAATATAGATTTGAGGAATCTAGATATTCCATTTTTTTTCTAGGTATAAAAGTGAATCCCGATTCTAATTTTTTTTTTCCCATTCCCCAATCATCTCTATCTCTTTCCATTTTTACCTTTTCATTCGGTTACTCTCTTTTTTCTCTCTAATATTTCTTAAGAGCAGGTTTGGTACATTGAATAGATATTACATTTTAAGTCACAATCTTCTCAAAATAAATAACTTTCTAAGTAACAAAATGTTCTCTAAGGAAAATGGGCACAATCACTTCCACTCATTGATGGTTTTACAGCATTGTATATTTTCTTCACCGTAGATGTGGTTTTGGTATCTAAGAACAACAAGGGAAATCGAAGCATTGTCCAGATTAGAAGAGATGGATTTGGATGGCATGGAACCCGACAGATCCTCACCTTAGTATTGCCAAAGGCATTGAATGCTTGTGCAGCTAATAGTTAGTAGTGCAGGCAAAGAGACATGTTCATCACCGTCACCACTGTACTACTTTTGCTATCATCAACCTGGGTCTTATTTTATATATATATATATATATATATATATATTCCATTCAGTTTTTGTCCATAATTTATTTAAATATATGATTGAAAGGTAATTTTTCTTTTTCATTTAAGTTACTGGATTTGGGTGAGCTGGTCAAAGCTCGTTGAAAAAAGAAAGACCGATGGGCCGGGACGAAAACATTGGGCAGTGGCTGACTCAAAAAGAAATAAGACAAAGGAAAAGTTTTGTCAAAAGCCCCAAACTAGGCAATTGCAAATAAAAATACAAGAAGAACCCAACCAAAGGAAGGCATAAGTTTTTGACTTTTTAGTTGGAATTTGGTATCAGGTTTGGATTTTTCTTAGAATTTTACCTTTCCTATTTTCAAACCTATTATTTCAGAGATATACATGATTGCAAGCGGCGATTATTTCTCTTTCTCACAAGAGCATGTAAGTAATTTAAATGCAGCTGGGTGAATTTGAGAACATGAGTCATGTCAACGATCCCTGCCGAAACACTGGAATGAAAACCTAAAATAGAGGAATAACCTACTTCCTAAGCTTTAATTGAACCATCTAGTAGGATTGGTTAGAGGCACTCCGAAACTTAACAAGTGTGTTTGGTTGTAGCCTGGAGGTGTTTTAGGGAGGCTGGAAAATATCATGAGAATAAAGAAGAAAAAATTCCAGTTGCTCTTGCTAGGTAAGGGAAGAAGGTAGGGTGGGGGAGTTTTTTCTCCAGGCTCACAAATCTTTTTCTCGTCAAAATGGAGAGAAAACACGGGGGAGAAAACTTGAGGGAGACAAAATGTCAAGATTTTTCCTACCTTTTCATCCTTTTACTTTTAATGATAAGAGCATAATAGTAATTAATTTTCTATCATTACATTTTTTTTCCATCCTCTACCAAATACACATGGTGGAAAACACAAATATTTTCCATTCTCTCATATTTTTATCCTCCCAACCAAATAGAGCCTAAGTCAACACAATAATTATCAAAAACCTTCAAGGGTAAAATTGGAAAGTAACATTAATCTGGAATGTATACCTTCTATGATGGTTTGAGGAGGTATTTGTAGAGTTTTATGGGTGTGGTTGGTAACCATTTTCCTATAAAGTGGGAGAGGTTCCGACTACGCACCATCTCCTTAGGTCAGCTGTGAGGATGTGCTCCTAGCATACTACTTCCAATGCTATAAAGTGATGACCTATTTTGCTGTATTAATACAAAATGGTGATAGTTGGCAATCTTGTAAAATAGCGGAAGCTCAAATTATTAGGATTGATTGCAAAAATATTTTAGACCTAAGAAAGATCTCCAAATTAACAATAAGAACGAAGAAAATTAATCCAAAAGAAAATAGACACAAAACATCAAGAATTACGTGGTTCGGCAATAGCTTACATTCACGGGCGAAGACGAACAAATTTCACTACAAAAAATTTGGGATAATACAAATTTGTGTAGAGGCATTCTCACAAACCCAAATCCCATATATACCCAAATAGCTATCTCTCACAAATACAAAACCAAAGAACCAAAGGTTCACAAATATCAAATACGAATACAAAATATCAAATGCGAATTGTGCACAAACCAAGGAGAGAGTCACAAATCAAATCCAAAAGTTGCAACACACCAAGAGAGAGCAAATCTCCAAACTGCGGAACCAAAATCAAGCGGCAACATACCTCTCTCACCATTCCAAATTGCAACTCACAAATATCAGATAACCAAACCAAGAGATCAAGCCTCTTTTTCTCACACCACTCTCTCTCTCTCTTTAATTTTCCGTAATAGCACTACGCTTATATAGGAGACTTGAGTTGGCTAGCATATCTAAAACAAAGAAGGACAAGACTTTTTTCACGTACAAAAGAAGAATCACTCCTATTCCAAATTGAACTCAAAATCAAGTGGTAGACAAAATTTCTAATAGAACTTGATAACTTCAAACAACAGTAACCCAAAAGGAATAAAATTCCTTTCTTATCCAAATCCAACAAGAAGTAGAACTCCTAATTCAAGCCATATTCTACAAATCTCCACCTTAGCTTGAATTCCATCAAGCCTTACAAACAAAATTTGCAGACCCCCAAATATAAATCTCTAACAAGTTTCCACCTTAAAAAGACATCTCCCAAACCACAAATGCAAAGCGCTCAATCAAATTAGAGCCTAACCAAAAAAACAAAGTGCAAATTATCCAAAATTACTTCCAAATGCGCCAATGGATGCCAAATGCACCTAAAGATGGTGCCAAATCCAAAAAATAAAGTGCATATCATCACAAATGAAACTTCTCCGTCACCTTCACCAAAGCCCCTACGGGCTAATTCAAATTGCAAATACTAGAAATCCAAGCAATGCTTGAACTTGTGCAAAGGCTTAATCACCATGTCACCACCAAAATCAACATCATGATTCCTACCTCCAAAAGAAGCAACCTTAATAGGCCCCCACACATCAGTGTGTACATAGTCAAGCATACCCTTAGTATGATGAACTATTGTATCAAACTTGACCCTATTTTGCTTCTCCAAAGCACAAGGCTCACAAACTTCAAATTTGCAATTCTTGGCACTCTCAAACAAAGTATTAGCATTGGCATGCTCCAAAAGTCTAATAATGTCTGAAGCAACCTCCCCAATCGCTACTCCACCTACAACAATACTCCTTTTAAGGAAATACAAGTTCCTTCGACGTGTGGCCATCATCACTACCAAAGCACCATGTAGTACCTTAACAGTTCCATTCTCCATAGCAATCTTGAAACCCTTAGATTCTAATAAACCAACTGAAATGAGATTTCTTTCCAATTCAGGTACATATCGAATCTCATTCAAAAAACGAAGTGTTCCATCTTGCAATTTCAACTTGATCTTACCTTTCCCCAAAATCTCACAGGTTTGATCATTACCCATAATGAATGAACCAAGTTCAGACTCTTCTAGGTTGTAAAACCATTCCTTCTTCGGACACATATGGAAGGTGCAAGCTGAATCCAAAACCCACTCATTTGAATGGCAAACAAATGTTGAACTAATCAATGCAAAATCAAAATCCTCATTTCAATCATGTGCTACATTTGCATTAGAATCCCTTTTGTCCTTGTTTTGCAATAAAGGACAATCTTTCTTCTAATGCCCCTTTTTGCGACAATCGGCACACTCATCTTTTTCAAGTTTCTTATCATTGGACATGCCCTTAACAATCAAAGCCTTAGTCATCGTGTCCATTTGAGCTTGCTTATCTTTTTTACAATACTCATAATTATTCAAAGCATTAGACACATCATCATACTTAATCTCATCTTTTCCATACAATAGTGTTGTAATTAGATGATCATAAGTATTAGATAATGAATTCAATAACAAGAGAGATTTATCCTCATTGCTAATATCAACTTCCAAATTTTGCAAATCAGCAAGTATTTTATTGTAATCATTCAAGTGCTCAGACATAGAAATACCTGCACGATATTGGAAATGAAAGAGCTTCTTCTTCAAGTAGAGACGATTCTCCACACTCTTGGTCATATACTTGTCCTCCAATTTCTTCCGAAGCTCTTTGGCCTTCGTCTCCCTCATTACAAAATACTTTGGATTCTTGGCCAAACAGAAACAAATGGTGCCACTAGCTTGTCTATTAATCTTTTCCCAATCCTTGTTCGACATCTCTTCAGGTTTGTCTTCCAAAGTAATATCTAACTCATGTTGGACTAAGACATCCATAACTTTGCATTGCCACATGCCAAAGTTATTCGTTCCATCAAATTTCTGTACTTCAAATTTGGCATTAGAAACCATCGTCCTAATCACCAAAGGTTTTGCGAAAGACTCTGCCAAAGCTTTTCGAGAGAAATCTGCTGAAGATTTTGTAGAGGAATTACCTGACATCTTTCTCCCCAATAATCAGATCCACGAACCAATCATCAAAATATCCAAAGAGAACAAATCCAAACACGTAGGTAGTGAACTTTGGCTCTGATACTAGTTTGTTGTAAAATAGTGGAAGCTCAAATTACTAAAATTGATTGTGAAAATATTTTAGGCCTAAGAAAGATCTCCACTAACAATAAGAACAAAGAAAATTAATCCAAAGAAAATAAACACAAAACAACAAGAAATACGTGGTTTGGCAATAGCCTACATCTACAGGCGACGATGAACAAATTTCACTATAACAAATTTGGGATAATACAAATTTGTGTAGAGGCATTCTCACAATCCCAAATCCTAAATACACTCAAATAGCCATCTCTCACAAATTCAAAACCAAAGAACCAAAAGTTCACAAATACCAAATGCGAATACTAAATACCAAATGCGAATTGCACGCAAACCAAAGAGAGAGCCACAAATCAAATCCAAAAGTTACAACACACCAAGAGAGAGCAAATCTCCAAACCGCAGAACCAAAATCAAGCGGCAACAAACCTCCCTCACTATTCCAAATTGCAATTTACAAGTATCAAATAACCAAACCAAGAGAAAGCCCATTTTTCTCACACCACTCTCTCTCTCTCTAATTTTTCGTAGCAGCACTATGCTTATATAGGAGACTTGAGTCGGCTAGCATATCCAAAACCAAGAAGGATTAGGCTTCTTTTCTACGCACAAAAGGAGAATCACTCATATTCCAAATAGAACTCAAAATCAAGTAGTAGACAAACTTTCTAATAGAGCTTGATAACTTCAAACAGCAGTAACCTAAAAGGAATAAAATTTCTTTCTTATCCAAATCCAACAAAGAGTTGAATTCCTCATTCAAGTCATATTCTACTGGAAAGGGCAATTAATGTTGACAAAATGGAATAAAGGACCTTCCTTGAGCACTTCTTTTGAGGTGGGGGTTCTCGGTCATTGAGCTTTAGGTGTCATTGACCAAGATCCGACTAGGGTCTTGGCATTCTAGGTTTTTGGTCTCGTTGTGCCATGTGTTCCATGTTTACAAGGGTTTCACTTGAATATTGATGAATGTGTGAGAATGTTGCTTCCTAGACCGTCCCGGGATTAAGCGATCCTGGGCTAGACTAGCCTGGATAGAACCTTTGCCCTAAGGGTTTGTTCAGGGACCAAATGAGTCGGGGCTCGGAGTTTTTCCTTCTAATAATTTTTCTTATGATCCTCATATAATAAATGTTTGTGCACACTAACCTTAAATAATAATAAAAATCTTGCTATTGGCGTACATATTATATATAAATGATCGTATTAAAATCATTTATCTTAATCTGGTGTATTATATTGAAAACTATCATTCTAAACAGTAACAAATTTTCTTTTTCCAAGAGCTTTAAAGTTTAATATGATTGCTTGATTCATCCTTTATAGAGACCTTAACTTTAAATCTCTATTCCCCCACTTATTGTACGGAAAATGTAAGTAACAATTTCCCTCTCAACCCTAAGAAGCTGCTTGGCATATAATATAATTAGACCAGTTAAGTTAATAACTGAGGTTTTAATTATTTTTAGTTTAATATCATTTTTGCTTCAATATTTTGGTTCAAACAACCAAAGATCTAATTTAAACAAATTGTATGTTAACTAAAACTAGTTCTAACATGATTCTAGAGAAACAAAATATGAAATGAAAACCAATTCAAAATTGAATTGATTTATTTTTGGTTCAGCTTGTATCAGAATTGAACAGATTTTATAGTCTCCCAAACATGCACTAGTACTAAATATTTATCAAGAGAAATGAACAACTTGCTGAATCAATAATCAATTTTATTAATTTATAACAAAGGCTAATAATTGTGTCATTTTTATATAGAATAATGTAGGAATGACGTGCTGTCAGATACATAGTGATATTTCCCTTATTGATCTGTTAACACATTTTCTTAGAAAAAAAGTATAAAACTGATTAGTATTTTACCTATGTAAAAATATTTTCATTCCAGCAATTTTCTTACTTTGATTGATATTAGACCCGGCATTTCTGTTATCATCAACAGTTGATTATGAAACGAGTTGAGGATGAGATTTGGTGACAAGTTGGATGATAAGGCAAGGCAAAGAAGAAAAGGGTCCAAACAAGCAAGGGACTTAGAACAGAATAAGGGAAGAGAGAATTGTAGGGTCATAATCATTATAATTGACATATAACCAATTTTCATATCTTCACATTTTTTTCCTTAAATCCTTTAGTTATGTCCTTTCTATTGGCATTTTCATTTTCAATATGTCGTTTCTATTGGATGCATATGTTATGAACCACATATATATACCACCGGACATTTGGTCCAGGTGGTACTTCCCTAGGTAGTACCTAGGGGTTGAATAGTAGGGGTACCCTCCCTAGGTAGTATGCACATATGAGGGGTTCAAGTTCACAGTATAGGTTTATTTATTTATTATTTTTTTTAATATATCTAACAATGTATATATTGCTATATCATTTAAATTTTTGAATGACATAGCATTAGATACTCTTTTAAATTTTGTAATATTTAATTTAAAACTTATCCATTTCAAATGGAGAGATCCTAATCCCACCCATGGTGTTTATAAGATTTAATATTGGTGACTCCAAGTGCAATAATGTATTCATAATCATAATGCATGATCAACTATTTTCTTCAATTATTGTACTAATTTACGGAAAAATTAAATAGGTGAAGTCCAAAAGCATGGACCAAGCCCGTGTATACTTTCTATTGAGGAAGATATAAGAGTTGTGGTTTGGAGTGCATAAAACGACATTTCAAAAACTGTCCTTGAATTCCATGAGCAGCCTTACAAATTGGCTTAGAATGCTTTCAAGCCCATGAGAGGTACGTAGTGCACAAGCTAAGTTACACATAGAATCTCATTAATCTGTAGGATAAAAGTATTTTTCTCACCTATTGGCTATTAAGTTTTACACCAAAAAAAAAAGGCTATTAAGTTATTTGAAAATCCTACAAATGGGATTAGGGAACCTACAAAACGCATAAGCCCAGGAAAAACACACTATACAGTGGCCTAAAAACACACACAGGAAACTCCCTTATATCTAATTAGCAATTTGATGTATATCATCTTTCATGTATTTTCTTATTCTTGTACATCATTATCATAATAGGGGGGCGAAGACCCACATATGGTGTTGGGGATTTCACCAAATCAAGGAGTAACAATGAAACAACAAAATGAACACATCAAGTAAATAGAAATTAGTGATTGACTTGGAGGCACAATTAATTGCTATCCTTAGACAATATTTGTCCCCATATGCAAGTTACTAAAGGGTTTCTACAAACTTGTCCCCAGGATACAACCAACTTTATTGGGTTTTACAAATAGCAATTTTGGAGAATACTCACAGGATTTCTTGTGTTTCTTAGAAACTAACTGTTAGATTAAGATTTCTTGACCTGGTTAATTAATTCAATTACCCAAGTTGATTAATTAGGTTCAATTGCATGCAAATCGTGAAGGCACCAACAAATCACCAAAAATACTAAGTGCAGTGGAAAATAAATTAGACACGGTGATTTGTTGATAAATGGGGAAAACCTTGCAAGATAAAAACTTCATTGGGTGATTTTAAGGTCACCACTCTCAAGAATCCACTAAACAACAATCAAGCGGTTACAAGTATAAGGAATCTTATCAACTACCTTGGCCTATCCCAAAATACCAACCTACAGTTGAACCTTTACTCCAATACCCAATTGAACTTGATCTTGTAGTAGTCTTCTTTCCTTTGATGCACAAAACTCCAATTTATGACTAACCCTTTGTACGGATTCCAAGTATGTGACTAACTCCAACAACTTTAATAGATGTTGTTGGCTGCAAAGTTCTTCAATTCATCAACAATGAAGATCTGGAAACACTCGGTTACAAAACCTTATGGCGTACAAACGCAGTAGCTTCACAAAAAGAATATAAGTCCCTTGGTCTCTGTATCCATGTTTAGGGATGGCAATGGGACGGGGCGGGGTTTTGTCTTGCCCCATCCCTGTCCTGCATGATGGAGAAAACTTTCTCACCCCATCCCCGCCCCTTGGGGCCCTGCGAAACCCGCCCCACCCCGTAAAACTCTATTTTTTGTTAATTTGCCCTACAACTAGTACAATTTTTTTAATGAAACCTATTTCATTAATAAAAATATACTTGAAATTACAACTAAATTCGTCCCATCAAATCAAATCAATTCTTAGAAAAAATTGAATAATATATCCAAGCGTTTATAACAAGACAATCACAAAAAAAAAAAAAAAACCTCATAGTATAACACATAACAAAATAAAGGCAGAGAACCACATTGGATAGAATAAAATAAGCTAATATTGATATGTTTGTTTAAATAGTAAGGTTTTAGGGTATAAAAAATTTACAATTATAGCCCTTAGCAACGCAGGGCGGGGTGGGTCTAAAAAGTCTAAACCATCCTCGTCCCGCCCTATGGTGCGGGGCTAAAATCTTGCGCCATCCTCGTCCCACACTTTGTGGGGTAGGGAAAACCCGTGCAGGGTGAAGTAGGGAGGGGCGGGTTAAACAGGCCGGGGCAAAATTGCCATCCCTATCCATGTTTGACGGCCTTTAAAATAAGCCTTATATATGTCTAGGGTTATGAGAAAAGAAATCCCAAACAAATATACAAGACTGGGCCAAATTTCAGATCTGAAAATTCTGAAATTGTAATTCTCAATAGATCGAGCTGCTGTCGAGTTATCTATCGAGCTTCACATTAAATCTTGATAGCAACATTTGTCGAGATATCTATCGAAACTTAATGAACAGAATTTCTTCACTTGTTTCTTGGACCAATTTTCATTTTTTTAATATTTGATTTGAACAACATATTTCTTGAAGTACTAAACTTATCTTAGATCTACCCAATTACAAGTAAAGTGTATTTTGTCAAAGAATTAGCCAATTACAACAAAATATGACCCCAACACTAACTTTTGGGAGGGAAAAAGTAGTTATCAAGTGAATATAAGTTACTATTTATACCTAAATGATTATAACCCTTCAATAGATACCTTTTCATTTAATAGGTACCTTTTGGTCAAAAGGAACTTTTGTTATATATCCAATATGAAAGGTTATGTCCTTTCAATAGACACATTTCCATATATATATGGAACTTGAATTTTCACAAAGAAAATTCTAATACTCGAATTTTCCACTTTATTCATTTTACAAATGAATACTCCTCAACGTTATATCATTATTACAACCTATCCCTGTATATATACACACACACACTCACATATATATACAACAATCTTCCACTAGATTGTAATAATATATGTCTCACTTGATTGATATTCTATCATGCATAATAGAAGGTGTCTTTTAACTTAAACCTCCTTTTAGTGTAATTGCTCAAGAAATCAACAGAGTTAATGGTGGCTTGGTGCTTAAACCAAAACTCTTATATGTTGAAATCAGAAACAACACACACATGAAAACATCCACAACACATTTAGAAATCCATGTTGTTAGCACTATAATGGCCTTGTGCTCTTTCCGATTTAGTGAACATGTACAAGAGAAAACCTTTTTACTCTTGCTAGAAGTGGCACCACTCCTATATTCACAAAGGTGAAGTTCCTTCTTATGTCCTTATTACACAGACATTTATGATTTATGAACTTCATTAAGAGTTTAAAACTCATCCTCTATTTTCATCGTAACAGTCTGCACTAATCCATCTTGAATGAGATACAAATTTAGTGCTCTTACTCACCACATATCAATAGCTTGTTGTTTTCCTTTAAACCTCTTGGATTAAATCAATTCGAGGTTGGGTTCCCACTAATGGTGATTCTCTTAAAAAAAGGGGTTTTAGTCTCATTCCAATGGATGTTATCCTTACCAAGTCTCGAGATGCACTTCAGTAAATGACCTATTTTGAATTTACATAGGCAATAGACTAGTCTAACCACACTTGACTTGCCTTACATATTCTTGTCATAGACTTTTAAATCTAAGTTCACTTTGTATACAACTCATGTATGCCATACACATTGTGGTTTCACAACTACAATACAAGGAATGACTTATTATGGTCATGGTCATGACACTTTATCAAAACCTTAGCCATTTTTCTTCCTTGCCCGTTACCATTATAATCAATACTTTCAATTTAATTTTATAGTAGAGTAAGAAATACACCTTATTTCTTTAATGCTTACACATAGAACCTCCACATGTAGTGATTATCTAATAAGACATAGATATTATCACTCACATCAATAATATAATTAACTTTGAATATTCTATATAATAGATATTCATCACAATTAGTTACTTTCTAGTGATCAACCTTAAGTTTTAGAAACTTTGAAAGTCTACATACTGTGAAGGCAATGTCTAGCTTTGCTCCATACATGATACGCAACATGTACTTAATTCACTAGCAAACTCGAGCTGTGCATCCGCCCTTCTAGTAATCTCTTTATTTATTATTGGAATCAAAGTGTCTTTTTAATGATATTAAAATCTAAGAAGCAAGTTTTCAACACTAATCTCAACTAATAGGCCAAAAATGTATTGATCCCTTTGGTAAATTAATCAATTAATTATCCAAGTGAATTAATTAGATTCAATTACATGCATTAAGCGTGGTAGCACAAACAAATCACCAACTAAGTTAAATGCAGCGGAAAATAAATTTGACACAAGTGATTTGTTTACGAATGGGGAAAACTACCGAGGCAAAACTTCATAGGGTGAAATTAAAGTCACCACTCCCAAAAATCCGCTATTATCAAAACAAGCGGTTACAAGTAAAAGGAATCCTAGTACCTAATACCAACCTACAGTTGAACCTTTACCCCAATACCTAATTGGACTTGTAATGTAGCGACAATCTTTCTTTTCAATGCATGAATCTCAGAATGTGACTAACCAATGATGCACGAATCCCAATACATGACTAACACACCAACTTGAGGAAGATGTTGGCTGCAAAGTTCTTTAATTCATCCAACAATGAAGATCAAGAAGTTCCTTGGTTACAAAACCCTTAGCGTAAAGACACAGTAGCTTCTAGAGAGAATATGATGAATTAGGGCAAATTGTCTCCGATCACAATATGCATATATTATCACTTTGCATCACGTTGTGACGGCTCTTAAAATAATCCTTATATATGTTTAGGGTTGTGAGAAAAGAAACCCTACACAAATATTCATGGATGTGCATGAAATCAGATCTAGAAATTTTGATTTCGTAATTCTCGACAGATCTAGCTTCTATCAAGCTTCTGTTGAGCTTCGACATTAATCCTCGATAGAAATGATTCTGTTGAGACATCTATCGAGCTTTAATAAACAACACTTCTTCACTTGTTTCTTGGTTAGATTTGTATGACTTCAATACTAAACTTGAACACTTATTTCTTGAAGTATTAAACACATCCTAGATCTACCAAATTACAAGTAAAGTGCGTTCTGTCAAAGGATTAGCCAATTTACATAACTTATGTCTCTAACAATCTCACATATATCCTAACAATCTCTCCCTTTGGTAATCCGTGACAAAACTACAACAAACAAATGAATCATGAGAGAGTCTTAAATCATTAAACTCATAATCTCTTGTTAAAATACAAAACAAATCTAACCCTAACATAAACTCTTGAAAAACTTTGCAAGAAGAGAGTTCATGGCATGATAGATTTTCATAACCTTTCTTTCTGAAACACTTTAAACAAAACTCATCAAGACATCTTAGTGTGAAATAGAAATAAAGATTGCATACATAAAGAAACATGTGTATAAAGAGAAAAAAGAAACAACACATGGAGAGATAGATGAAGAAACATACATCATCATCATATATATATATATATATATATATCAAAAGATAAGTACAATATATGTCAACAAGTGAATGGTCACAAGACTAGTATACATAAGGTAAAAGAAAGAAAAGAAAATACATAAGAACCTGACTACATCCCTCAAAAATGTAAACACTCTCCCTAACAAAAATGTCCTATACTGACTCTCTCCCTAAGTACAAGACTACTCTCAACCCAAAACTACTCCCTCTTTTTGTCACGAATGACAAAGGGTGAGTCACCGAGAGGTCGTCATCTCATCATCACTAGAAGAGCTAGCATCCTCATCCTCATCCTCATCATCATCACCATCCTCATCTGCCGAAGCCTCTAGAGAAGGAGACGAAAAAGCAACGAAGCCACCAAGGTGAGCATGTCGTTGTGTTATACGACCGATATGGGTGTTCACCCGACACAATTCATTAGAGAGAGTGTCAAGGCGAGCATCCATGCACTGAAACTGCGTTATGATAGCCTCGAGGGTCATATCACCAGTCAAGGAAGAAGGAGCAGAGGTGGAAGGAACAACTGAGGCTGCAGGACTAGTAGACTCCACATGTGGCCGCTTCGGTCGAAGTTGGGCTTCGGTCGAAGCTGGGCCTCGCTCCGTCAAACAAAACTGGAGTCGATGGCACCTATGGTGGTATAATAAGGAGAATCAGGAATGGGGATGGAAAAATGGCGAAGGATTCACGTGATAGCCGAAGGAAAGATGAGCTTATCATGAGTTGTTGTATCCTAATAGACATTAGGGATAAAAGTGATGAAGTGAGAGAAGAAGTCTATGGAGAGGTCCTCTAAGAGGGACAAAAGAAAACGAGCATGAGGCTCGATGATAGAGTTTTAGTCAGACAGTGGAGTAAGAACAAAAGTCATCACCATGTTAAGGAATCTCAAACCTTTTGCAAAGCCCGAACATGAGGTGTTTTGCTTCCCACCCCTTGTTGAAGGCGTTTCACAAAAATGAGACAGAAGCTCGTCTTTGGACACAGTCCAAAGACGATTACAGTCGGGGTAGTTAAGATGTACTACAGAACAAGTAGTACCTCGGATATAAGATCTGGGGTAACTACGATATGTGTACCTCAAAATGTCGTGGCAAATCGAGGTACAGAGGTATCAATACTGTGTATATTGGAGTAAAACTCCTGCATAAACATGATGAGATACCGCAAGGGTCTCTTACAAAGAGATTCTCAGCCCCGAGTCCAAATGACTGTAGGTAAAAGAGTGTCAGAAAAGTCCAACAGAATAACATGGCGTTCTGGATGAACACCACATTTTTTAAAGTTCTCAAGGAAGTCCTGTTGGGCCTTCCCATCTCGGAACCGAATGTGAAGAGGGGGAACAGAAGGATTAGAAGAAGAAGACCCGGAACCAAAAGGGTTCCGAGCCGAAGTGGATTTGCGCTTAGGTGCCATGCGCAGTATATCCGAGAAAGAGAGAGAGAGAGAGAGAGAGAGATAAAAACACATCACAACCAAAAATAGAGAAATGAAATGATACGTATGTATGAAATATGTATGAACATGTGACGTGCAAAATATAACTTGCATCATGGGTAAAACCTAATCCAAACCTACCAGCACACATTCCAATAATCAAGCACACATCTAAATGCATGAAACATTGTTAAAATGCAATGAAAATGCAATGCATGAGCATATAATGACAATTTCACAAAGCCCAACCCAAAAATTTCAGGAAAAACTCAAAAACCCCAAAACCTAGGTCTAAAATGCATGAATGCATGAAAAGAGAGAAGATTAGAACACTTACCAAGTGTTTTGATCTTGATATAAGCCAAAAAGCACAAGGGTAGAAGGTTTTGAGTGAGAAAGAAGTGTTTGGGGCGAGAGAAAAATGTTTTCTGTCGAGAGAGAGAAGAAAAAATGAAATCTAATTCGCGCTCTAACCTTAAATAGAAATCATAGCTCGATGGATCGAGATATTTTTCGAGCACTAAATCTCGATAGAAATGAATCTATCGAGGTGCTATCAAGAATCTGTCAATTGCAAAAATACCTCGATGGATCGAGAAGCTGTCGAGAAATCTATCGGCCAGCAGAAAGTTGCTTGATGGATCGAAGAAGCTATCGAGCATCTATCGAGAAGAAACCTAGAAACCTTGATGGATTGAGATTGTGATAAGATCAATCGAGACAAGAAGAAGGAGGGGCTCGATAAAAGAGAATCTGACAATCTGTCAAGGATCTGTCGAGAAGCTGTCGAGCTTGAAGAAAATGAGTTTTTCAAGGAGGATAAACACAAAGAGATGAATGCAACAAGCAAGCTACTCAAACATAGATCCAATCAACATATTAAGCTCTCAAAACATCTCTCAACATATATGCAAAGCATTCAAGATCCAAAATACATACACACACACACTAAACAAGTCTAACCAATTTTATATTTCAAAAACAAGTTATGACAGTTTAGTGAGCATATATTAAACTTGAAACATCTACCACACATGGCAAAATTTAATCATAATGAATTTAACATCCCTAAATGTTAAGTCTCAATACCTTTATACCCTCACACTTCTTGGATATCATAATTCCACAATTTGAGTTTCTAAACCCCACATTTGGGTTTTCAACTATTCCAAAATTCACATATATATACACATCGTAATTACATACATCAAAATGTAATAATCAAACATAGTGAATTTCTGTAAAATTATATGAATGATTTTAAAAAAATATCTAACACAAATATTTATTAGTGCATAGATATCAAAATCTATCTTTTCCCTTTTGTTTTAAATATTTTACAACTAACCTTAGGCCAAAAGATTTTATATCTTATTCTAATACCTCGCTCTCAATCAATTGGTTTTGAAACAAGAGGTAGATCCATTAAGACTCAATTATTATTAAATATTATTGAGTCTATCTTAACATTAATAGCTTTTATATCAGAAAGCTACATCTTTTAGAAGCACAAAGCTTTCTCAAAAGTTTAGGATCACTTCAACAAGGTAAACAAGAGCTCCTCATAAAATAAAATTTGGATCAAAATCCTTTTTATTTCTTACACTTTGACTCCACCTTTATTCACTTGGTGAACCACATTTAAATCTTTAATACCACTTAATGTGATATTTAACATTGGAGTCATTTACTCATGTTTAAGTAGATATCGGGGTATCCTTGAAATCATCTTTGAATTTAAACTCAATAAATTCAATCTCTTTTTATTTCACTCTTATATTAGACATTAAGTCTAATAAATTATATACCCATGAATTTACACAAAACCTACACATACATTTTATATAGCTCTTTGACTAATTAGTCATCTTTGGTCTATCATTTTACAAAAGGTTAAACACCCCCATATTTTAAAATAATAAGCATTTGGTCACTTTCTCATTTCATAACACATGACATACATTTAAGATGGAACTCTATTTTGCATATTGCATATACTAAGCAAAGCTTTTTCCCATTGATCAAATAGGAATTTAGCTTATTGCACTCAAGATTATGGCACTCACCATATCAACTAGAGTTCTCTTTTCTTTTCTTTTTGACCAAAACATTTTATTAGAGTGTATAAGAGACTGCACTTTGGTGTATTATGACATGTTCCTCACAAAGAAGAATATCCATTTAGAAATATTCACCATTTCTAGTTAATACATCATTCAACTCAAATCATGCTTATATAAAATTATATCATGTTTTGATATAAACTTCAAGAATTTGAAATTTAAATGTCCTAGTCTAGCATGCTACAAATAAAAGAATCAACAATATAAGCATAACTAGAAGCATCTTAATTAATAACACTCAGTCTGAATATGTCATTAGTAGCACATCCATTTCCTACTAATATCCCATTCTTGGACAAGACCATTCTTAAATAACAAATCGGCTTATCAGGTACATGAAAAACATTGGTCAAGAGAATTTCTTGCCAAAACTCAATTTCACTTTAACAATGCACTTTTCATGAAGTTTTGCCTTGCTGTGGATGCCCACAAGCACCTCTAGTTCTATGAAAGACTCCTCATAAGTCTTAAAATATGCATTGTAGTTGCACGTATGCAACATTGCACCCGAATCAAACCACAAATCGAAAGGATTTGTAATTATAACCATATGAATTACAATAATCATATTATTACATACATCACTCATTATAGCAATAATGTCCTTAATGAAAATTGCTTTATTGGCATTTTCATCGTTGTCATTCTTATTCTTTTAAGAACTTACATTCTCAAATGTAATGGTCTTTCTTTCCACAAAGGAAACATGACATATTCTACTTGTCATCATTGGGATTCTTGGAGTTGTTCTTTTAAAACCACTTACACTCTTATTCACATTCAAGTGCTTATTAGTCTTACTAGAACTTCCACTTTGAACATTGTTCACAATCATTTGAATTGATCTAAAGTGAGATCTTTTGATATGTTATTTAATGTTTTCACATAATTTAGAAAATCACTTAGGAAAATATTCACATACTTTATCACTTTAAGAGCTTAAATTCCCATCCTTTAGATTTTCCACTTCATTTTATAACATTTAAACATGTCAAAAGTTCATTCTTATTTCTCAATTTATATAAATTCCCAACACATGCAAATATTCTAACAAAGAAACTCATCAATCAATTTGAAATTCAAATTGCCCATGAACAAGAAATCTGTAACTTCAATGTTCAAAATATGAACATGGCTTTTAATGCATCCACAAAATAAAAGAATCATCACCTTGTCTTGCCACCAATGAAACTTTGTTTCTTTAAGCCTTGTTCCATTGAATATTCATTATGATCGATTCATCATTTGAAGACCTCTTCAAATCCAAGCCAATTACTCTTTCCACCTAGTAAAATTGGTTCCATCAAAGCAATCCAATTTCATCAAATCATGGTTCAACATCTTCAAAGTTGTACCATCATTCACTCCTTGTCTTGTAGCAAATATTGTTTAAGATTGTTGGGAATTTCACCAAATCAAGGAGTAACAATGAAAGAACAAAATGAACACATCAAGTAAATAGAAATTAGTGATTGACTTGGAGGCATGATTGAATGCTATCCTTAGATAATATTTGTTCCCATACGCAAGTTACTAAAGGTTATCTACAAACTTGTCTCTAGGATATAACTAACTTTATCAGGTTCTACAAACAGCAATTTTGGAGAATACCCAAATGATTTCTTGTGTTTCTTAGAAACTAACTTTTGAGAGAGAAAAAGTAGTTATCAAGCGAATATAAGCCACTATTTATATCCAAATGATTATAACTCTTCAATATGTACATTTTCATTTAATAGGTACCTTTTGGTCAAAAGACATTTTTGATATATATCCAATATAAAAGGTTATGTCCTGTTAATACACTTTTTCATATTCATATATATATATATATATATATATATATATATATATATATATACGGAACTTGAATTTTCACAAAGAAAATTCCAGTACTCGAATTTTCACAAAGAAAATTCCAGTACTCGAATTTTCCACTTTATTCATTTTACAAATGAATACTCTTCAACCCTATATCATTATTACAACCTATCATTGTGTATATATATACACACACATACACACACAACATATGGTTGTTGTCATTCGCAGTTGCTAGTAATGATTGGGATTAATCACTTGCATACGCTTTGCACTTGTTTCAGTAAAGAGAGAGGGATCGATTACTCCTTATCTTCATCAAACACGTGCAACTAAGTTAGTTTCATTCACTTTCTATTTAACCCTCCTCATTTATTACTAAATAATTTTAAATGATATTAATATGTACATTCATTAGCTTGGATTTTCTAGTTCCTCAAACAAACAAAAAAGCTTGGATTTTCTAGAATATGCTTACTTGGACATAGACAAATATTTTTGTTTAATATCGCTAAATATACTTATCTAGAATTTCTTATAATAGCCTAACATATTTTCTCACATTTATAATTTATTTGTATATACTTCATAGCTTAAATTACCTACATGAGAAAAGAAATACTATTTTTCTTATTAATTTTTTTCACTTATTATATTATCTTTTTGCTTAGAAGAAAACATAATGGTAGGGACCAATAAGCCCGTGACCCATTGGCGTGAATACCAAACTCATTTACCTTAAAAGAAGTCGGATTTAACTGCTAATATATCAACGCGTATTATGGCCACAAAAATATCCCAAACAAGTACTAAACATTTTACTTACTATTTTCTCCATTGAATCTGTAGGGATGGTAGGCCCAAAAGGGTATATTGGGCCATGGGCTCTGTCCGAGGACATTCAATCATCCAAGGATAGGTAGACGCTAGTGTGGGAGTGCAAGATAGTGAATGGGCAAAGGGGTCTGGTTTTAAGGTTCTAGGAAGTATGTCCGAGGACAAATTTCACCTCGGCTTAACAGGGCAGAGGCCAAAAGGGTTGGCTTGACATCAGGAACAATGTTTTGGGTGATTTTGCTGGTAGGGATAAGCATCAGGAAGGGATAAGGTAAAAAGAAAGTGAGAAATATCTGAGAGAAAGCTGCTATCACCGCATTAAATACTCTGTAGTTAACTCTCTGACCGCATTAATGTGGAAGTGATACCTGAACAATGATGTTCAGCCTTACAGCTACCATTAAAAACTTCAGGAAGCTGTTGATGGGACAAGGACAAAAGCCAGCCATTTGATCTACACACGGAGGGCTGAGATAGAAGAAAGGAGGGTAATATAAAGGAGAAGGATCCCATTACAGAGAGGCATCTGATAATTGAAAGGGAGAAAATATTGTATCACTAAGAACTATAATTGTAATCAAGTCTGAGAGAAATATAAATATCCAAGTATTACTCTCCTTGGATATTGCCGAGGAAGAATTTCTTTTCACAAACTTGTTTTTCATTGTTTTTCTTGCTTTCTCAATATCTTTGGTCCATTGTGACCGTTGTCCGATTAATTGAAACCTAGTTTTTAGTCCATTCTCTACAAATTTATTGTATTGGTCTCTTTGGGCCTTAATCCATCTATCTTTTGGGCTAGGATCCAAAACCAGCCCTTACATAATCAAATAGGGATTATACCTAAATTTTGTAGCAAGATATTGAAAGATATAATTTTTATATAATTATCATTGACCAACAAGTGGCTGCACGGACAAGAGAGAGAGGTAATTTCTCCAAGAAATTGGTTGTTTTGTCATTCAACAAGTTGAGTCACTTCTGCAAATAGATTCCTTGTTCTCTGGTCATAGATAGATGTCTTACATGAATATATTCCTCCGTGTCGTTTAAGGTATTGCACAAAGAGAAACATCATAGTTTCACAATAAAAAACAGTTATCAAAAGTAACTATACAAACCCAAGAAAAAGAATGGTCTCCTAGCTAGGTTTCACGGGATTGATTAAAAAAGATCGTCGATAAAAAAAAAAAAATATATATATATATATATATATATATATATCAACAGCAAAATAAATGAATAAATAATAAAAGAAACAAAGACATTACATATAGAGAAGTCTTTATCAAATGAGCTTGTCTTTCTGCCAAAAATAACAGCGACATGTATATTAATTAAGATGTGCCTTGTAACGAGCCATTGACCATATAAACTGGATTTTTTTTTTCCACATTCGAATTGTACTGCTAAACAATTTGATTCAACTGTTACAGCAAAAAATATCCCATAGAGCTAGCAACACAGCTATATATCATATATGCCACAGTTTTTATCCGATTGAAGCTGACCCAAAAACAATGAGGGACATAGGAACATCTTCCTTGTCTATAGCGTATACTTCAAGATGATAATATCCGCTAGCTCGAGTATGAAAATTTTTAATTAAAACATAATTTTTACGATCACGAGGCAGGCTACGTAGTTGGTTTTTTAGTCACTCCTGTACATTGTTTAAAGCTAGAGACATCGATGTGGACGTTAAGAAAAATTATCAAGAATATGCTGTCAGTAATATAGAGTAAGTCCAAGAATAGGTAGTTTTCACTTTTCAAATTGTTGGTTGCAATTCTTGGGGGCCACGTACTTTGAGCTACATGACACAGTCCCCTCAACTGCAAAGGCCCCATTCTCTCTCTCTCTCTCTCTCCCTCTCTCCAGAGAGAACTGACTCTACAGAGTGCATAATTTCATGTGATGGTTGTGGCAGAAAAGACTCACGGGCATGGGCTGGTTTTAAAGATAACGTATGGTGTGTGGGACTGAGAACTAATTAAATTGATTGTTTAGTTTGAACATTTTATTGATGAAGACATGCATTGAGCTTTATTATTATTTTGGTAATAAAAGGGATATATTATTGTAAAGGAAAAAACTAAAGAGCAGAAGCATTGCTAGATACAAAAGTAACAAAACACACAGCATATCCTGGTTTTGAAGCATTTATGTATAAAAAGGATGACAATAAAAAATCTTGTGTAACTTCTCTCCACTGAATAAGTGTTTGTGCCTATTTAAATATGTTTCTGACAGTGACTTCATTTTAGTCTTCACAATTTTTTTTTTAATATATATTTCATTTTATTCCTTACTGTTTTGAAGCCTCTTCTTTTTCTTTTTCTTTTTCTTTTTTCTTTTTATTATTTTTATTTTTGCTGAATGTACACCCGGTTCTTCTATTTGTCCACTATCATCAGGAGAAGGCGAAATTCTATTGAGTATTGACTTTATTAAAGATGAAAGTGGGGAATTGAAATTCAGGCCGGGATTCCATTAATGGAGAGTGTTTTGTGAGACATTTTGAAAACTTGTTTTCCTTTGCTGACCCACATATCTCTAATGATATCGATGAGTTAATCCCCAACTCACTTGATCAAATGGAGATTGATATGTTGACTGCTCATCCATCCCTGGAGGAAATTAAAAAGGTTGCTTTCAGTTTTGGTTCGACCAAATAAGCTCCTGAATCGGAATGTCTAGCTACCATTTTTTTACAAATATTATTAGCATATCATTTGGGGGAATGTGATAAGTTTTGACCACTGACTAGTGTTTTTAAGAGGGGATTCATACTCAAAAGAGATTAATTAGTCATACAATTATCACTCTAATCCCAAAGAGCAACATGGCTGCTACTGTACACCAACTTATTTAATTTCATTGTTATTTGTGTCAGCACTTGGCTAAGAGAAAGGGAAAGGTTTCTTTTTTTTCTCTTTTTCATTTTTTATTTTCTATATTTTATTTTTGTCTAAATATGAAATTTGATAATTATGGTAGTTATTAATAGTCTTTTATTTTTTTAAATAGAAATTTTGATATTTATGGTAGTTATAAGTTATAATATTCTTTTATTTTAATTGTCACAAGATTTTAATGCAGAGTGTAATACAGAATTGAATTTAATCTCAATTAATAATTTATATATATATATATATATGTGTGTGTGTGTGTGTGTGGGGTATAGAAATTTAATAAGGTAATCATGCCACGTATCATACCCAAGACCGAGGAGGCCAATACCATTCCGAGGAGTCCATACACTCGGATGGTAAGGCCGGAGAGGCGGGCCATGGCCACGTCAATGACACATTACTAAAGAGGGGGCCACATTGTAGAGGAAGGATTTCAGAGAGGGGGTTAGCCTTGACGTGATTGGAGGGATGGTAGCTGCCACCACATTTAATGCACCTCACCAAACACCCTAACCGTATTTATGTGGAGAAAGCCCCTGAACAATGCTGTCTTGGTTGCCACAACTCACAGAAGACTTAAGAGGGTGTCTGATGAGACAAGCGCTCGAGTAATGGCCTACACAATCAACAAATGGAGGGCCAAGATTAGCCAAAAGAGGCTATATAATGTGAGAGATCCACCAGGGATTTCATTTGAGAATTTGAAAAACACTGTAACATAAAGAACAGAAATTGTAATCAAGTTTAAGCAGAATATACTCCAGAATTACTCTCCTCGGACTTTGCCAATGAAGGATTTCTTCGCATAAAACCTTTTTTTTTTTTTTTCAATCTTAAATTCATTATGGGCGTTGTCCAACTCACAAAAACCTAGTTTTCAGTCCACTCTCTAAAAATTCATTGTGTTGGGCTCTTTGGGCCTGAATCCTTCTACCTTTTGGGCTTAGGAACCAACACCTGCCCTTACAATTGGCGCCGTCTATAGGAATACTTGAGTTTTAGTGAGATCAACGTTCAGCTATGGTGGGTTTAGGTCCAAACCAGGAAGAATCTGTTGGTTCCTAGAGCCAAGATCATTTCCTTAACCTTGAACGCAAGAGAGATCATGGAGTTAATATACATACTACACAAACTAGCAAGAGCTAGTCTCAAAGTAGGAGTCACGTCTCTCATGAAGAGAATACTAGAAGCATGTAGTTGGAGATTGACCATTTGCGGAGGAGGTTACGCCATGAGCAATGGAGAAAAACTCCTTCAAGTTCTAACCTTTCTTCTGATGATGATAGGGATGGCAACTATATGCCTAGGTCAAGAACTCCTCTCAGTAAGTCTTTTTCGTATGATGAGGATCGCCTTCATAAGTGTAGGAATAAGAGTCCATCTCACAAAAGTCTAGGCAGCGATGCTATAAGCAGGGCTCTTAACCAGATCTCTAAATCTCCTTTCACCTGTAGGATTGAAGGTGGGAAGCTCCCTTGACAGTTTACTCAGCCAGTGTTCACCATGTATAATGGCAGAACGGACCTTGTGGAACATGTTAGCTACTTTAATCAGAGAATGACTATTCACTCAAAGAATGAGACTTTAATGTGCAAGGTGTTCCCATTCAGTTTAGGGCCTGTGGCAATGAGATGGTTTGATGGTCTGTAGGAAGGTTATATTAACTCCTTTAAGGAGCTTACTTGGGCATTTGGGGCTCATTTTGTTACTTGCAACAGAGTTCCTCGACCCTTAAACTCCCTATTGTCTATGACTATGTGAGAAGAGGAAACCCTGAAAACGTATTCCGACAAGTACTGGGAAATGTTTAGTGAGATAGATGAGAACTTCGATGATGTGGCTATAAGGACTTTCAAAGTCGGCTTACCCGCCGAGCATGATTTGAGAAATTTTTTGATAAGGAAGCCCGTTAGGAATGTAAGTCAGCTCATGGATCGCATTAACGAGTATAAACAGGTCGAAGAGGACCAATAACAAGGGAAAAGGAAAGCTAAGGTGGTCCCACAGGATAGAAGGGATTTTATGTCGGATAGATACAACAGCAATCGACCTTGAAGAAATTTTGCTGGGTAATCCAGACCTCCTACTACTTAAGTGGTTAGCACTGTGTTCCAAGAGCCTGTTCATCAAATCTTGGAAAAAATTAAGAGTAACTTGTACTTTAAATGGCCAAACAAGATGGAGGAAGACCCCATGAGGCGTAACCAGAGCCTTCATTGCCAATACCACCAGGAGCGGGAGCATACTACAAAGGACTGCAGGACGTTGTGTAGTTATTTGGAGTAATTGGTTAAGATTGGGAAGTTGAAACAATTCCTGCATCAACCCAACAGATAGGGTGGTCAGGTAGGGTCGAAAGCTCAGAGAGATGCTTCAACAAGACCACTTTTAGGTACAATTAGTGTCATTCTTGCCACTCCAAGAAGGACTAGTTCTCAACCATCTAGGGTGATGTCTATAGCTCGGCCGTCTACAGAGGACTCGCCCCCAGATTCGAAAAGGGGTAGAGTGGTGGCCCGACCAGCTTTGAGCTTTTCTGAGGAGTATAAATTTGGAACCTTGTAGCCACATGATGATGCCTGGGTAGTTACTCTCAGGATTTAAGGGTATGATGTGAAGATGGTGTTGGTGGATCAGGGCAGCGGTGCAGAGATCATGTACCCCGACCTATTTAAGGGGCTGAAGCTAAGGCCCGAGGACCTGGCCTGCTATGACTCCCCTTTGATAGGGTTTGATGGGAAGCTTGTCTTTTCGAAGGGCCAAATTAGACTACTCGTTCAGGCAGGGTCAGAAATCATGGAAGTGAACTTCATCATGGTAGATGCATACTCCCCCTATACTGCTATTATGGTCAGACCTTGGCTTCACGCCATAGGGGCTGTGTCCTTCACCCTACACTTGAAAGTGAAGTATTTGTCAAGGGATCAGGTCGAGGAGCTAGTTGGAAGCCAGTTTATGGCCAGGTAGTGCTTGGTAGCTGCTATCAGACATCAGACTAGAGGTGAGCCCTCGGCTTTTGCCGAGCAGGGTTTATAGTAATCAAGGGTGCCATTGTGGTCTACAGACGTGGTGGTAGAAGAGGCAAGGTGTGAGAAGTTAGAAAAGGTTATTATTGGTGATGATGAAGGAAAGTTCTTCCAGGTTGGAGTTCAATTGCCTCTTCAGGAGAAGGAAGAGTTAATAGGATTTATTAGAAGAAATATTGGCGTGTTTGCTTGGAGTGCTTACGAAGCTCTTGGGGTTGACCTAAATTTTATTTGCCATCATCTAAACATTAATCCCTCCGTCATTCCCAAAAAGCAACCACCTCGGTGCTCATCTAAAGAGCATTTTAATGCTATCAAGGAGAAGGTGGTAAAGCTCAAATGGACCGGTGCCATAAAATAAGTTTTTTACCCTGAGTAGTTAGCCAATACAGTGGTAGTAAGGAAGAAAAGTGGAAAGTGGCGAGTATGTGTAGACTTCACAGATTTAAATAAAGTTTGCCCCAAGGATCCCTTCCCCCTGCCTCGAATAGATCAATTAGTGGATACAACTGTAGGCCATCCTCGGATGAGCTTCTTGGATGCTTTCCAAAGATATCATCAGATACCATTGGCTCTGGATGATCAAGAGAAAACTGCTTTCGTTACGCCTACTGGGAATTATCATTACAAAGTGATGCCCTTTGGATTGAAGAATGTAGGGTCTACTTATCAGATGATGATGACCAGGATGTTTGAACCTAAACTGGGCAAAAATATTGAGGTCTATATAGATGATATGGTGGTAAAGAGTAAAGTAGAGTCTGAGCACGTAAATGACCTCGAGGATATTTTTGAGATACTGAGGAAACACAAATTACGCCTTAATGCTTCTAAGTGTTCTTTCGGCATTGGCTCTAGCAATTTCTAGGTTATATGGTCACTCATTGTAGAATTGAGGTCGACCCTAACTAGATTAGAGTAACTAACAACCTACAGCCTCCTCGGAACCCCAAAGAGGTCCAAAAGTTGACAGGAATGACTGCTGCTTTGAACCGATTCATTTTGCGATTAGCAGACAAGTGCATGCCATTCTTCCAGTTGTTGCATAAGTGAAAAGGGTTTGAGTGGAGTGAAGATTGTGCCTCGCCCTTCCAGCAGTTAAAAGAATATCTTTCTCAGCCACCCATTATGTCCAAGCTTGAGAAGGAGGAAGTGCTATTTGCTTACATTGCTGTAGTCTCACATGCGGTGAGCCTGGTACTAATACGGGTTAACGATGGTGTGCAGAGACCGGTCTATTATGTGAGCAAGTCGTTACATGAAGCAGAGGTTCGTTATATACCATTGGATAAAGTCATTTTGGCAGTGGTGCATGCTACACGGAAGCTCCCTTATTACTTCCAGGCTCACACTGTTGTGGTTCTCACCCAGCTTCCTCTTCAATCACTGCTTCGAAGGGTTGACTACACAGGGAGGATTGCAAAATGGTGAATGATCCTACGAGCTTTTGACATCAAGTATATACCCCGCACTTCCATTAAGGGTCAGGTCCTTGCGGATTTTATGGCTAAGTTTACTGAGTCTCCAATGGGAGAGGACAGGGAAGAGCAATGCATAGATGGAAAATCAATTGGCGTGGTCTCCTTACAAAGGCCTTCATCCTGGAAGGTGTACGTTGACGGGGCAGCGAATCAAAGGGGATCTGGAGTGGGGCTAGTTGTGATATCTCCTAAAGGGGTGGTTATTGAGAAATCCTTAAGGTTGGGCTTCTCGGCCACGAACAATGAGGTTGAGTATGAGGCTTTACTGGCAGGAATGACTATGGTTCAAAAAATGGGAGGAAGAACAGTGAAGTTATTCTCAAATTCGAGGTTGGTTGTAGGCCAGGTGAAAGGAGAATTGGAGGCCAGAGATTTGAGAATGCAAGAGTATTTAAATCAGGTTAGGCATTCACAATCAGGGTTCGGGTCTTTCACCTTACAGCAAATCCCTAGAAGCAGAAACACGCATGCAGACTCTCTTGCCACTCTCGTAACCTCCTCGGTGTAGAGCTTACCTCGGGTTATCCTGGTTGAGATTTGTGTAGGCCCACCGAGATGGAGAGAGAGAAGGTCCATATTCACCAGATTATGGTGGAACCTAATTGGATGGATCCTATTATGTTGTTTCTTAAGGATGACATCTTACCCGAGGAGAAAAGGGGAAGCTGATAAAGTGCGGAGAAAAGCTCCTCATTTTTGGTTGTTCGAGGATTAAAAGTTATACAAGCGCTCTTTTTTTAGGCCCTATTTGCTATGCGTCCATCCTAAAGCAGTGGAGCCACTCTTAGAAGAGTTACACGAAGGGATTTGTGGAAGTCATACAGGAGGCAGATCACTGTCTCATAGGGCCCTTACTCAAGGGTACTGGTGGCCAAATATGCAAAAGGAGGCAAAAGAATACGTGAAGAAATGTGACCAATGTCAGAGATTTGCTTCAAATATTCATCAACTAGGGGGTGTCCTCAATCCTCTATCTAGCCTTTGGCCTTTTACTCAATGGGGCTTGGATATTATAGGGTTTTTCCCTAAGGCAGCAGGGAATAGGAGATGGTTATTGGCCGGCACGGATTAATTCACCAAGTGGGTTGAAACTGAACCACTGGCAAATATCAGGGACGTGGATGCCAAGAGATTTGTGTGGAAAAATATTGTCACTCGATTTGGGATCCCTTATGAGTCATACCCTTATTTCGGAGGTACTGTTGTGAATTGAGCATTAAGAATAGGTACTCCACCCCAGCTTATCCACAAGGGAATGGACAGGCTAAGGCTGTCAATAAGGTCATAGTGAATGGACTCAAGAAGAGGCTGGATGATGCAAAGGGCAAATGGGTGGAAGAGCTGCCACAAGTTCTTTAGACATATCAGACTACCTCTCATAGGTCAACAAAGGGACACCCTTTTCAATGGCCTATGGTGCCGAGTCTATGATTCCTCTTGAAACTGGATTCCCAACGCTGAGGACAAGCTTATTCACTCCAGACAACAATGACAGCCTACTAGAAAAGAGCCTAAATTTAATTGAAGAACGAAGAGAAAGTGTCATGGTTCAATTAGTGTATTATCAGCAAAAAGTCAAATAGGGGTACAACTTAAGCATGAAGTCAAGACCGTTACCCCCTGGGGACTTGGTATTAAGAAAAGTTGTGGGTACTACAAAAAACCCAGCGTGGAGAAAGTTAGGGCCCAATTGAGAAGGGCCAAACCGTATCACCTCGGTAGTTGGTATAGGTGCATATTTCCTAGAAGACCTGGACGAAAATGTTATACCATGTCCCTAGAATGTAAATAACCTGCAAATGTATTATTATTAATGAAAGGCAAATCTGCCATGTTTTTGTTAACGTTATGTGTCATGTTGGTAACTTGTTTGAATATTAAACAGAACCTTGATCATGTTTGGTTCCTCGAACCACATATCTTGGGTAAATTAATATTATTGGTTACTTGTTTGAATATTAAACAGAACCTTGGTCATACCTGGTTCCTTGGACCATATACCTTGGGTAAATTAATATTCTTGGTTACTTGTTTGAATTTAAATAGAACCTTGGTTATGCCTGGTTCCTCGGACCACATACCTTGGGTAAATTAATATTCTTAGTTACTGGTTTGAATATTAAGTAGAACCTTGGTCATGCTAGGTTCCTCGGATCACATTTCTTGGGCAAATTAATTTTCTTGGTTACTTGTTTGAATATTAAACAGAACCTTGGTCATGTCTGGTTCCTCGGGCCACATACCTTGGGTAAATTAATATTCTTGATTACTTTTTTGAATATTAAATAGAACCTTAGTCATGCCTGGTTCCTCAGAACACATATCTTGGGTAAATTAATATTCTTAGTTACTGGTTTGAATATTAAATAGAACCTTGGTCATGCCAGGTTCCTCGAACCACATACCTTGGGTAAATTAATATTCTTAGTTACTGGTTTGAATATTAAACAAAGCCTTGGTCATGCTTGGTTTCTCGAACCATATTGGGTAAATTAATATTCTTGGTTACTTGTTTGAATATTAAACGGAATCTTAGTTATGCCTGGTTCCTCAAACCACATACCCTGGGTAAATTAATGTTCTTAATTACTTGATTAAGTATTAAACAGAACCATGGTCATGCCTGGCCCCTCGGACCACATGCCTTAGGTAAATTAATATTTCTTGAGCAAATATCAATGTGTTAAACAGAGTCTTGGCCGTACCTAGTCCCTTGGACCACATGCCTTGAGTAAAATAACACTTCGCAATTTCACCAAGGATGGGACCTTGGCATGTGCATCATCGTCAGAAAATGAGGATTCACCCTGCGTTTTGGTTAAAGGATTCTGAAGGTACACTCATAAGGTACTTTTAAAATGAGAGACCTCAAACACCCCTTTTTTCTACTAAGTGTTTTCCTTGTCTCCAATGACTTAGACATTCCTGTTGATTATACAGTTTTTAGCACCAACTGCATTTTTCTCATTGTTTACATGGGCTTAATTCATTCAAATTAACAACGAATCATTACTATTAGCTTTTGTTAAAGTATGGGTGTTCACCCTTAGAAGCATCATCAATCTAACCTTTCAGTAAAGGACAAAACAGTAACTACAGCCAATCAGAGGTAAATATTGCAAAAAAAAAATAAAAACAAAAACAAAATTTCATAAAGCAAAAGTTAATGTCTTTTCATTGAAAAAAAGAAAGATACATCATAAACAGTGGCAAACTACCACAACAAAAGAAAAGTACCAAAAAAAAAAAAAAATCCTAAGCTAAGCCTTGGCTGGAGGAGGGTCTTCTTTGCTGGCTGGCTGGGAGACAGGAGGATCAGCAGCCTTGCCCGAGTTGGCCTTCTTCTCCTGGGCCACGACTTGAGGCTTGACCGACTCAGACGCCTTTGTCTTAGGAGCAGCTTCCTTGCCTCGGTCAGCCTCCGGGCCCTTAGCCTCTGGTAGAGCTTTAGCTTTTTTGCCCTTGGCCACTTCCCACCCCTAGCCTTGGTCACTAGCCTTGCTAGGCCCTTTGGAAGTCTCAGGAGGGGGAGGTGGGGCTTGGGTGCTTGGAAACTGCTCAGGGGCCGTTGTTGCAGGGGCTGCATTTGTTTCAGAGCCCAAAAGTGTTGCAGGAGCTTCTCGGAGTTTGGTGGGTAATATATGTTTTCAGCCCTCCTCCACTTCGAGGTAGCAGGAACTCCAACCAGGTTTAACACCTCGGTCCACACCTTTTAGCAGTAGTCCCTGCAGACCTCAGTCAACTCCTCGGTCAGGCAGGCCTCGGTCTCCTGCACTCCAAGATCATAGAACTTTTGCTTTGAAGCATCCGCAGTTGCCTTAGCCACCCAAGCAGCCTCCTTGGCCTTCTCCAGCTCTGCCTTCAAATCCATAACCTCCTGTTTGGCTGTGGCTAGCTCTATCTCAGCGTAATGGAGCTTCTTGCGTTGCTTCTCAACTTAATCCTGAGCATTCTTAAGGCCAGTCTCAACAGTCCTCCTCCCCCTCTCCTCAGCGGCCAGCTTCGTACTAAGCTCCTTATTCTTTTTCTTGGCGGCGCCCAAAGCTTTGCTGGTCTGGGCGCGAAGATTATCCGCGAGCCTGGCCTCGTTTCGGGCAACTTTTACCCATTCCTCCGCCATAAAGACCTCCCGGATGGCTTGCATAAAAATGACAGAGGAATGTTTTATCAAATAAGGAAAAGATAACCTAGCATGGAATTATTAAGGCATTTTGAGAAGCTTACCAAGGCCAAGTCCCTCTTTAGGGATAGAAAGAGGTCTTGCTCATAGTTTTAAAAACCGGACCAGATCGGCCGGTTTGACCGGTTCAACCGAGAACCGAACAGTAATCCGGTCCGGTTATGCTTAAAAATCGAAAATGTAAGAAAAACCGAATTTAACTGGTAATCGTCGGTTCAACCGAAAAAACCGAAAAAATCGAAAACTGGGATGGTTGAACCGGTTTTGCAAAATTGATGAAAGAGATCTGAAATGGAGCTTTATTTTGCAGAAAAATCTTCTTTTTTCTTAGATCTGTTGGTGTAAGTGGGTAAGGACAGATTTTTTGCTATGAAAATCTTCTTTTTTCTCAGATCTGCTAGGCTTGAGAGAGTGAGAAAATTACTGAATGCTCATGCTTGGTGTTGAAACCAGCCTTTTGGATTGGTATGATGCATCCACAGCTTTTCGATGAGACAGGAAATGAGAGGAGCTGATGGAGATCAACTTCCACACAGAGAGAGAGAGAGAGAGAGAGAGAGAGAGAGAGAGAGAGAGAGAGAGAGAGAGAGATGGAGGTACTAGAGCCTGGAGGACAAAACAATGAGAATGAAAAAATAAAAGTTCCTGATAGTAAACCGTGTGGGCCTATAGGGTGCTAGATTTATGAGGGGAAATTTAAAATAAAAAAAAAAAAAAATATATATATATATATATATATAAAGAAGAGTATACGTGTGTGGTTGGGAATGGGATGGTGGATTGGTCATAATAATTAAGAAGTCAGGGAGTTGTCAAGTCACTTGACTTTGGGGGTTTTTTTTTTTAATTTTAATTTTTTGAATAGATAAATAGTTAAAGTTGACTATTATTTATAAAAATAAAAATTTGAAACTTTAATAGTAAATTATTCTTTTTTTGTCAATAATTACTTACTAGAAAAAAAAGGTAGTATGCAAAAAAAGAAAAAAAATTATATATTTTATATTTTCTTAAAATAAGTTATTAAAATTCAAAATTCATATAAAAATTATTTAAATATTTAAATTATATTAATTATGACATCATCGATTCAACTATTAGTTCGACTACGGTTGGACCATAAAACCAGTAATCAGTCTCTTTTCTAGTTCTTTGTTCATTCCGGTTTTTAAAACCATGGTCCTGCTACCTCACATTCTTCAGAGCAGCCATATCCTTTGGCAACAAAAGGGGCTATTCTAGAGCCTCAGCAAGGTAGTGGGCATTCCCTCTCTAGAACTCCTTGATGATGGAGTTCCATGGCCACATGCCGACCTCTCTTGGTCTCGATTGAGGAAGCCCTTCCCTTGTCCCTGGCCATCCTTGGAAGCTTTGAAGGAATCTCCTCATTATGAGGGACCAACTCTCCCTCCTCGACCACCTCCTTATCTTTCTTTCTCTTCTTTAGATTCGCAAGCGCGAAGGGGTTAACTGAAGGAGAGGGAGGAGGAGGAGGAAGAGCAAGAGGGAGATGTGACCCCGAGGCATCTTTGGGCGCCGACCCCTTGGCCTTGCCCGCAAGGAGTTCACGGAGACCTTTCTTCCTCTCTAGCGGCATTTCTTCTTCTTCTTCTTCTTCTTCTTCTTCTTCTTCTTCTTCCTCTGAATCGTTGGCTATGAGCGCAACGACGAGTCCGAAAGTACGAACGCCTGAAAATCTGTCAAGCTCATCTTCTGAATCCAAGACCTAAATCATAGGCTCTCCTTACTCCTCTCTCCCTTCCTTGAGCTGAAATTGGTCTATCTCCACCTCGAGTGACAGGTGCGAGGAAGCTGATCTGAGCACCCTGTTGAAATCTGGAATGTTGACAAAGTTAAGATTGGGAGCCACATATCTTTTATCTACGGAAAACAGCCGAGAAGCAAAACCACAATTAGAAAAATGAGTCATTAGTCAGAAGTAAACAAAACACTAAAGGAATGAAGAAAAAGGCTAACTACAAAACTAATTCCCTTGTTAGAAGACTTAAACTTAGGGTACCCCACCTGGTGCTCCCTCTTGGGTTGGGCAGTGAAGACCGTCATGCCATTCACCCGAGACGATTAGAAAGTCATCTTTCATGCCCTTGTTGGATTTGGGGAGACATGAGATGAGCTTAACGTCAAAAGACCTAGACTTAAGATAGTAGCCAGAGTTTGCAAGCAGATGGCACTCATACATCCAGACAACGTCATACCAAGTGAGGCCCAATCCCATTTGCTCGTTAAGGGCATCTACAGTACCTAAAACTCTAAATAGGTTGGGTGCATATTGGTGAGGGAAGATCCTATGGGCGATTAAGTAGTCCCTGGTCACTCTACCCATAAGGAGCCTCATTCTCCCTTTTATGAAGGCAATCATAGGAATAATGACCTCCCCCTCCTTTCTGAGGGCATGCCACCCATCCCAGAGGGCAATACCATAAGGAGATGTCTCGGGGAATGTGATACAGGGCCCTAAACCCCTCCATACCTGCGGGGGTATCTACTAAATGAGCAAACCTACCCATCTAAGCAGACTAGGGAGAAGGGAAAGAAATTTTTGTGAAGAAAGAAACAGAAAACAGAAGGCTGATGAGATTGGCCAAGGAGAAGAGAAACCTAAGAATAAGGGAACTTACTAAAATAAGGGCAAGGGTCACTTCAGGAGCTTCTTGAAAGTTTGAAGATTTGAAAAGTCTTGAAAGTTTGAAGGTTTGGAAAGTGGGAGAAATGAATCCCCTAGGCATTTGTATATAAGTTGGAGTTGGGCAGGAGTTACCCCGCCCCAAATTTCAAGGAAAAATATCAGTCGTAGGATCTCCATCTCACCGTAAGACGTAGGAGACAAGGCGCCGCATGGAACATTTAATGAGACATTACAGACTCTGAAGCGCCAAGAATGGTTATAGGGCATATGAAGTGATGTTCTCACGTGGGAAAAACAAAGACGCATGTAAAGCCAATCACTATGATTAAAACCCCATTTTTCTCCTCATATAAGAGAGGAAAACTGAAGTTTTGAGGGGCTATTGTGCGGTACAAAAATTTAATAAGGTAATCATGTCATGTATCATATCCAAGGCCGAGGAAGCCAATACAGTTTCAAGGAGTTCATACACTTGGATGGTAAGGTCGGAGAGGCGGGCCATGGCCATGTCAATGGCACATTACCAGAGAAGGGGCCACACTGTAGAGGAATGGCTTCAGAGAGGGGGTTAGCCCTGTCGTGATTAGAGGGATGGTAGCTGCCACCATATTTAATACACCTCACCAAACACCCTAGCCGCATTTATGTGGAGAAAACTCCTGAACAGTGCTGTCTTGGTTGTCGTAACTCACAGAAGACTTGGGAAGGCGTCTGATGGGACAAGCACTCGAGCAGTGGCCTGCATAATCAACAAATGGAGAGCCAAGATCAGCCAAAAGAGACTATATAATGTGAGAGATCCTCCAGGGATAAGGAGGGAGTTCATCTGAGAATCTGAAAAACACTGTAACACAAAGAACTGAAATTGTAATCAAGTTTAAGACGAATATACTCCAGAACTACTCTCCTCGGACTTTGTCGAGGAAGGATTTCTTTGCATAAAACCTGTTTTTCTTTGTTTTATTTCAATCTTAAATTCTGGGCGTTGTCCAACTCACCGAAACCTAGTTTTCGGCCCACTCTCTAAAAATTCATTGTGTTGGGCTCTTTGGGCTTGAATCCTTCTACCTTTTGGGCTTAGGAACCAAAACTTGCCCTTACAATATATATATTAGAATAATGACTTCAAAATTTTTTTGATCAAATATTGTGAAATTTTAATGGAGAGTTTAAATATATGAAATATAATTGAGACTCAATTAAAAAAATATTAAAATAATTACGTATAAAATTGAAACACTTTCAAAGCATATATCTTTAATTATATATATATATATATATATATATATATATATATATATATATTATAGATTATAGATAATAAAATGAAATATAAATATAAAAATTACCTCCATCCCAAGATATGGACCTATTGTCCTTAATCTGTCAATTTCTTTTTTTTTTCATCTTTTATCTCTCTACTTTCTCTCATCACTTTTTTTTTATCTTTCTCCTTACCTTACCTAATAAATCCTATCTTACTCTTTGTGATCCACAATATGTGGGGTTTTAGTGGTGATGAAAACTTAGGGTTTGAAGTAGGTGACAACTTAGAGTGGCTAGGTGCTCAGTATTGAGTCTATTGACCAGGTTTTGGTGGTTTTTTCTTTTTGGGAGGGAGTGTTGGTGAAATTTTATGGTCGGTTTCGAATAATGGAAACTAGAGTGTCATGCACAGTAATAACACAAGGGAATAACCAAAAATATTTATAAAGAAAAAAAAGAAGAAGGTAAATTTGGATTAGTAAAGTGACTGCATGACTAGTTTAATACATTGACTTAGAACTTTGAGAAGTTTTGTTTTGTAACTTTTGTTTGCTATTATTTATTCCATCAGGACCTTTTTTTATCCGTGGGTTAAACGAACTTGTTTTTACTTCCCGAGGTTTTACATGGGTACAAAGTCGAATAAATGCACAAATGGTACAAAGGTGTGTACCATTCCGAAGTTCGTCAAGAATTACAGACTTTATGGTTGAACTGTTGGTATGAAATAGTTTTTATAACACTTGTTTGATACCTCCACCTTTCACGTCCTCTTTGTGCACATATCTAACTCAATATCTGAGTCAATTCATATTAGCCCATTAATCACTACAATTAAAAAGAACAAAATAGTCTATCTCCTTTTCAATGTGGGATTAAACATTTTCACTAACTCCTCATCTTCCATATTCACTCTCACATCTTTACATTTATGTTGTAATATTTATTCATTTTAATTAATTAATATTAAAATACTCCAACAATCCCCTACTCATTTTAAAATTAAAATTTTTAGTTAAAGAGAGACTACCAGACAAAGACGGGTCACTATGCATCATGAAGGTGTGCTCTGCATTGAACATTCACATAGTAAAACAGCGATCTCAACTCCAAAGTCGTAGTGGTCTTCGACTTGAACTAGGATTGTTTTAGGGAAATTAAGCGTCACTGCTTACACATAACAACCCAGGTGTTTAAATGAGCTTTTTTAGCTAGCACTTTACAACCGTGTGCTAATCCCAGTTTCATGAGTGTATTTGAGATTAAGTCTAAATCTCATAGGGAGTGGCCCCACCCCCACACTCACATAGGTGAAATTTTGTCAAGGGTGCTCTTGTAATTCTGACACCCCATTCATACGAGCTACAAATTTTATTAAGAGTTTTTTACTCAACATTTCCACATTACAAGATAAATGCACTTACATCATAGAGATGAACAATTTAAAAAATTATTTACAAAATAAATAATTAAAAAAAAGTGTATTTCTTACGACCATCGTATGATTCGTTTTTCCTATCAAACCCAATTCTCAGGATCTCTGGTCCTTGAGTTGGGTATCCTCATACATGGCTCATGATTCTATGGACTTTAGTCTTATCCCCTTCGACGTATTCCATACCATATCTTTTGCCAAGGCCTTGGTAAATGGATATGCAAGATTTTTATTAGATTTAATATAATCCACAGTTATAATACCACTACTCAAATAAGATCACACGGTACTGTGCTTTCTTCTTATAGGTCTGGATTTACCATTGTAATAATGGTTTTTAACTCTACTAATTGTGGCAGTGTTATAACAATGAATTAATATATGTGGAATTGGCTTTTCCCAAAGTGGAATTTCATATAACAAATCTCTAAGCCAATTTGCCTCTTCACTAGCTGAAGCTAATGCTATTAATTCAGCTTCCATTTTTGAATTAGCAATTATTTTTTGCTTTTTAGATTTCCAACAAATAGCACCACTACCTAAGGTAAAAATATAACCACTGGTAGAGAGAGAATCACTTGACAAAGTATTCCAATCGGCATCACTAAAAGCTTCAATCACAGCAAGATACTTTTTAGAAAATAAGACATAGTTTTTGGTACTATTTAAATATCTCATGACTTGCTCAATAGCTAGCCAATGATCTTTACTAGGCTTGCTAATAAATCTACTAAGCACTTCCACTACATATGCAATGTCAGGTCTAGTATAATCAGTAGCATAACACAAACTACCAATGATGCTAGCATAATCCTTTTAATTAAAAATCTCATCATTATTACTCACAAGAAATAAATGAATACTAGAATCAAAAGGAGTAGCTACACTTTTGTGATCATGAAAATTATATTTTCTCAATATTTTCTCAACATAATGTGATTGATCAAGAAATATCCCATCACATGTTTTTGTAATTTTCATGCCCAAAATAAAATTAGCCTCACCAAGATCTTTCATATCAAAATGGCTTTTAAGCATATTTTTTGTCTCATTTATAACATGCATATTTGAGCCAAAAATCAACATATCATCCACATAGAGGCTAATAATAACCTATGGTCTTACAACCCGGTGGAAGATCTACCAATTTCCAAGTTCTATTAGAAATTAGAGATTCCATCTCATCATTTATATCCTCTTTTCAAAATAAAGCATCAGGTGATGTTAAAGCATCTTTTAAATTTTGGGGATTTTCCTCAATGTTAAAAACATAATAATCAGGACCAAAATCCTTTTCAACTCTGGCTCTTTTACTCCTTCTAGGTTCTATTTCAAAATTTTCTTGATTTTGTAAATGTGAAGCAGAAGAACTAGGTTGTGATAAAATATTTTCTTCACCCCCACTATTTTTCAATTTAAAAGGAAATTTTTCTTCATGAAAAATTGTATCACTACATTCAAAAATTATTTTGTTTTCAAGATTAAAAAATCTATAGGTTAAACTATGAATCGCATAACCAAGAAAAGCACAGGTAGTAGCTCTTATACATAATTTAGGTATTTTAGGGTCAGCAAGCCTTACATAAGCAAGACAACCCCATACTCTCAAATATCCTAAATTTGGCTTATGTCCTTTCCACATCTCAAAAGGTGTGGTACGTGACGTTTTATGTGGCACCCTATTCAAAACATGACATGCATTTAAAATAGCTTCACCCCAAAAATGTAAAGGTGCAACAGATTCAATTAACATGGCATTTGTTAAATCAATTAAAGTTCTATTTTTTCTCTTAGCCACACCATTAGAAGCAGGTGAATATGGTGCAGTAGTTTTATGGATAAATCCCAAAGACTGAACAAATGAGTTGAATGCACTTGATTCATACTCACGGCCTCTATCACTTCTTATTCTTTTTATTTTTCTACTGAATTGATTTTCAACTTCTTTTAAAAAATCTTGAAATTTTTCAAAAGCATCACTTTTATTTTTCAACAAATAAATAGTTGTATATTTTGAGAAATCATCAATAAAAGTACTAAGATATCTATTTCCTCCAAGAGTTAAAATTTCCTTAAATTCACATAAATCGGAGTAAATTAATTCAAGCAATTCGGTATTTCTTACAACACTTTTATAAGGCTTTTTTGTAATCTTTGCTTAATTACAAGTTTCACATTTTTCAAAATCTTTTGACAGTCTTGGAATTGATTTTAAACTACTCATAATTCCCACATATCTACTATTTATATGACATAAACAAGCATGCCAAAAATTAATAGAATAAAGCATATAAACTGAACTAGTAGATGCTTTATTATTCTCAACATTCAATTTAAATATTCCATCACAAGCATAACCCTTGCCCACAAATAATCCTTTTTTAGTGATTACATAATTATCAGATTCCATGGTTTGCTTGAAGCCAGCCTTGTTAAGAAAAAAACTTGACATCAAATTCTTCCTTATGAACGGAGTGTAAAGTACATCTTTCAATGTTAGCACACGTCCAAAAGTGAATTTTAAATCAACCTCACCACTTCCAAGAACCTTGGTTTTGCTAGAGTCACCAAGCATAACAGTTTTTTCTTCTTCAAAAGGAGTGTACAACTTGAACCAATTTTTATCATAGCAAATGTGCCTATTAGCACCAGAATCTGCCCACCACCCTCAACATATTGCACCATATTGATGTCTGTAATTTTAGCCACTAAAAGCTCTTCGGTTACGTTAGCCTGCGAGACAGATTCACGTTTCTGAAATTTGCAAAATCGAGCAATATGCCCACTCTTGCCACAAACAAAACAGGATCTATTAAATTGATCTTGTGAAAAGGGTCCTTGGTTCTTATTGTAATTTTTATTCGGGTTTCCCCTTCCTTAAGGTCTATTATTATTTTTAAAGGCTCTCTTTTTAGGCTTCAATTGACCATTTCTAGGAAAATTATTTCCCCTTCCTTAAGGTCTATTATTATTTTTAAAGGCTCTCTTTTTAGGCTTCAATTGACCATTTCTAGGAAAATTATTTTTGGGTATATTATTATTGGCTGAAATAAGGTTTGCCTTTGTGATGGAATTACCATTGCTCTCTTGTGTCATGAAGGCATCTTGTCCTCTAGCCTCCTCCTCCACACGGATGCTACCACCAAATTGTCTCCAATCTTTATGCCTTTGGATCTCAATTCTGCCACAATCATTTGGAAGTCTTGTGCTTGATCCACCACTGATTTTCCATCCACCATTTGGTAATGGTGGAAAAATCTGCTAGCAACATACTTCTTTGCACCTGCCTCCTTGGTATCATACTTGCTTTGTACAGCTTTCCAAATTTTCTTTCCATTTTTGATACCTCCACCCTTCACCTCCCCCTTACGCACGTATTTAGCCCAATATCTGAGTTAATTCATATTAGCCCATTAATCACCATAATTAAAAAGAAAAAAATAGTCTCTCTTCTTTTCAATGTGGGATAAAACATACATTTTCACTAACTTCTCATCTTCCATATCCACTCTCACATCTTTACATTTATGTTGTAATATTTATTCATTTTAATTAATTAATATTAAAATGCTCTAACAGAAACTAACACCCTGGTCTTCTAATTTGAAATTAGATGCTTATAAATTTTCAAAATACCCAAATTGATACTTTTTTCTACATTTCTGTCTCATTTTTTTTTAGAGGAAAAAAAAAATTTTTTTTTGATCAACTTGGGTATTTCTCAAAAGTTTAGGGGGTTGATTTGATTTTGATCTAAAGTTTAGGGAGTGTTTTTGTATTTACCTAGATCTGTCAAAACTAGACTCGGACTTGTTAACCGGCCTGAACCTATGAAAAATATGGGTATATGAGTTTTTTGGACATGTGAATTACTTTTTTTTTTTTTTTATGCTCTTTTTCCCCTCGCTTTTTTAAGAAACTCAATTCTCTACACTTATTCTCTTCTTCAGCTTCTCTCCCACATTCATATACGAGGCTAATTGGCTGGAGCTTTAGTCACCACCAAAGCTTTCTTCTCAATAGTCTCCTATACTTTGTCAGTCAATTCTTTTGTTGCCACCTACCGACCCACAGTCTAATCTAAGATCTCTCAATCTAGTGAGGATAAATTTCTCCATTATACTTTCAAAAGTCAAAATCCCCAATTTTTTTATAAGCTTAGGTTGATCTAATGATATATTGTTTATGTATATATTATTATAATTAGAATTTAGTAAATTAGGGTTTGCGAGTGTTGCAATTTTATGGATTTTAGACTTTAGGGCATTTAAATTACGGGTTTAAAAATGTTTCGATTTTAATTTTACAATGGATTAGGGTATGAGAATGTTGCAATATGTAATGAATTAAGTAGTTATGTATTATTTAACTTGAACTATGTAAATTTCAGATTTTATGTATTGTTTGATATTTACTTTAGAGTGTTTTTGTTTATTTGTTTTCTTAATTATTTGTATTGAAAGGAAGACATAAACAATGTGATTAAGTTTCTTTTATACACACACATACACTTTCATGTGGAAAAAAATAAGGGTCATACAATGTCAACTCAACCCTTACAAGACCGAATTGGGATCATAGGTTTGTTAACCTGTTTAAAACAACTTGTTTCTAACCCAAATCATATCAACCAAAACCCATTTGCCAATTCTTTATATCACTTTTTTAAAAAATAAAATAAAAATCTCGAGAAATAATATTCTAACTTATAGAAGTATTTATTTAAAGAGTAGTATATATATCTTATGTTGCAATTGAAGTTTACACTTCGTTTGGAAGTTCCTAAATTAATAGCAAATCATTTCTTTTGCACATAAAAGCTTTTATTTATATGTTTATCTAAAATACAATGAGAGTGCAGCTCCGCGCCGGGGGTGTTTAAATTAAAAGTTGGTTGGAGTTGGAGACACTTTGAGAGACAATGGACACATATAGCTCAACGCAAGTGTGCCTTTACAACAATTGTTGGCTGTTAACTTACTCATGAACATTTTTTTTTTATAAAGCCACAATTTTATAGATATAATTGCACTACTTATAAAAATTAAAAAAAAAAAAAGCTAACACAAATGTAAACTAGGACAAAATGGGTTGCTAGCTAGACCTAATTTCAAGGTAGCTCATGGTTGTTTGCGACTAATTTTTTTTATTTTTTATTTTTAGTAGAGTTTGCAACTAGTTATGCTTCATAGAGAAATTGAGAGAAACCGAAAAAAATTTAACTAGCAATGCCAAACATGCTTTAAGTTCTTTCTAGCTAGGCGCAAGACACAAATTCCATTACAATAATAGTTGGGTGTCAAAGCACGACCTGTTATGCAATGATTTGTTACCAACATATTATGCACATACGGCATAAACATAAAATTTGGCCAAGAACTTTATAACTCAATTAACACTTATTGATGATTACAAATGAGATGTTCAAAATTCAAATCCCACCTCCTCCAATCTATATATATATAATAATAATAATAATAATAATAATAGGTAAAACTGAGAGAAACTCAAATTAAAATTCTAAATTAGAGTTCCAATTTTGCGCCATGTGTGCTATATTATTTATTTTTAAAGAGTTTTTTGTTCCAAACAAAAAAAAAAAACTCTTTAAAAATAAATAATATAGCGCACATGACGCAAAATTGGAACTCTTAATTTTAGAATCAAATGTGGGACCATGTCATAAATATTCATTCAAGTGAGTTATTAAGTACAAAAACTGAAAAATCTAGAATAAATGAATCGTAAGAAAAAAAAAAAAGTGCTTCACAATGATAATTAAAAAAAATGGACAGTTTATATTTTATACCTAATAATATCCTTACAAAATTTTTTAAAAAGTTAACAAAATATAAAAATGACTATCAATAGTATTTAAATTATATATATAGGAATTATATTATGCATATTATTGTATATCTATGCATATACATTTGATTACAAGTTAGTTATCAAATTATTATATATATATATATATATATATATATCTCTTTTTTTAAAGTTTGAATTTGAGATGGGCTTCCAAGAGTAGACCCACCCAACCCCAATGTTAAAAAAGTAACCCAAAAACTCATTATTTACATTGTCCAGCCCAAAATGCCGAATTATTAGCCAAACTATGCCAAGCCCAACCCAAAAAGCACCACTCAGTACTTCGCCAGAGACAGAGAGTTCAGAAACTTCTTACATTTACATGTACATCTCTCTCTCTCTTTCGCCAGAGCCAGACAGACAACCTGAACAAATCACGAAGCCACTGATCGGTGAGACCCTTTTCTTTTTCTCTTTTGTTTTTTTTGTTCCTTTTAATTTCGCTTCTTCTTTTTGTTCCACTCACTTTGCTTTCGGTTTGCACAAAATTTGTTGCACTTTTGTTTTGTGATCTGATGAATGTACGCGAAATTTTGGATGATTGATAGTAGGGTATTGCTTAATTTCAACATTTCCGAGGATTTCTATTTTCTACATAAGCTTGTAAATCAAACATCATAGAATCTGGGTCTTATAAATATATATTTACTAAAATTTTTGTTATTGTCACCCATTAAGATTTATTATGTTATGCCAATAATTAAGAAAAATAAAAGTTAGATTTGATTTGTTGTAAGAGTATATCATAGACACCAATTAGAAAAAATGTCAGGATTGTAATGAAAATTTGTACTTCTTTGAATGATGATCAGAATGCAGTGTTAATTTCTCATTCTGGGTGTTGATTCTTCTTTGTATTTCCATATGTTATTCTGGGTGTTGATGAATAAAGAAATAATCTTTAATTGGAGCGAGAAAGAATAGAGAGTCTGATGCTAGTGTATGTGAATGGTGGGTTAGCTGAAATCGAAATAGTAGGGGGTGTTAGTTTGAATTTGGCTTAAAATTTATTGAGCCTGATGTGAATGCTCTTTTACAACTTTCTCTAAATTTTGTGAAGCTTTGGCTTCACCATTGCTAGAGCCGGGTAGACAACTCTCTTTGGTTTTTTTGTAATTGTCAGAGATTTTGTAAATTGAAGCTTCAATGGCGACGAGATACTGGGTGGTCTCTCTTCCAGTTCAGAACTCTGCAACTTCTTTGTGGAACCGATTACAAGAGCAAATCTCCAAGCATTCCTTTGACACTCCTCTCTATAGAGTACTCAGTCATTCTCCCATTTCCTTGGAAGATCTGTTTCTCTTTGCTTCAATTTCATGTCATTATAGTCTTTCTTTCGTTTTTATATTTGATTTTTCCAGTTCAATGTTCCTAATCTACGTGTTGGCACCCTAGACTCACTTCTCTCTCTCAGCGATGATCTCCAAAAGGTAATTCCTCCAACATCTGAATCCAATTTTGAAGGTCTTTTTTCCTGATTCACAGAATGTGTTGCTTTTTTTTTTCTTTTTCTTTTTCTTTTTTGAATTTTAGATACAAATTTTGTAAATTTATTTTTATTTTTATCTTTATTTTGATTCACAGAATCTGTAATTTCTTGAACTAATTTCTTGAACTTATTTCTGTGGCTATTTAATTGCAAATTTGGCTTTGATCTGAATCCAATTTTGAAAACTTTTTTATTCACAGAATGTCTTTCTTTTAATTTTAAGTGCAAATTGTGTAGTTTTGTCTTCTTCTTCTTTTTTTTTATCAATATTTTATGAATTATTAAGATTCATGGAATCTGAAATTTCTTCAACTTTTTCTGTGGCAATTCGATTGCAAATTTGAAATTGATCTGTTATTTCCGTGATTTTCGTTGTTATTATTATTATTATTAAATTGGAGTTTTACTGTGGAATTTTGTAGTCAAACAGCTTTGTGGAAGGAGTGTCACACAAGATCAGGCGTCAAATCGAGGAATTAGAGAGGGTATCAGGTGTGGAGAGCAATGCTCTCACTGTTGACGGAGTACCAGTTGATTCGTACCTCACTAGGTGAATCACAATTCTGTAAAATCAATAAAGATATTTTGACTTAGGATTTTGGTTTTTTCTGTTATTGTGAGGGATCTGGGTATTATTAACTGAGAATTTTTGTTTTGGTTTTGTAATGGAAAAGGTTTGTTTGGGATGAAGCCAAGTACCCAACTATGTCACCCTTGAGGGAGACTGTGGATAGTATTCATAGTCAAGTGTCAAAGATTGAGGATGATCTCAAGGTAATAATTAATTTCGTCTTGATTTGATATGTTGGTTATCTATTATTTGAAGGCAGATACAAGGAACCATTGCTTGTTAGTAAACCAAGCCTTGACAACACTGTATAGTTAAGATTCTTCGAGATCAGCTGAGAGAGATAGAATAAGTTTCTTTACAATGACCTATGTGATTTGGTTAGGTGTTTATGGTAAATCAGCTGTTCACTGCACTTGACTACAATGTGTTTTGTTTTCTGTTTAGCTTATGACATGTGATATCTGTGGATTGTGGATGTCTTAAGTGTGGGGTTATCTTCCTTAGCTGGATGAATTGCTTGGGAGAATGCCAAAAATAGGAAGGATGAGCATCTGTGTACAAAGCATAGAGAATTACAATTGTAAAGCCAGGATATTTCAGAGAATGATGGGTATGGTGAACTCCTGTGGCTCATATTAAGATACAAAACCCTTCCAAGAACTCTTCTTAGTGTATAGGATCTTTTTTCTTTTTTTTTTCTTTTTTTAATTGGTGAGTCACACGCACATCTAGTGGGTCTTGGAGCACAATTCAGCTTCCACTCTATTCTTCTGAGGGAAGGATGTGTCATTTGAGCTAGAGCTCATTGAGTCATTGGCTTTAGTGTGTCAGATCTTTTGTACATGGTTATGAAACTTGAGTGTTTGTTTCACCTGCTTTCTTTAGGCTATATAGCACAGTCATGCACTGAACTAGGCAACTGATTAGTTTTGGCACAGACTCTATCATACTAGGAGGTAACAAAAAAGGAGGAGCATAGAATGTTGATTCCCTGACACCTTGTGATAAGTAGAGTGTGGTAAATTGCTGCATGAGTGTTTATGATTTTTTATTTTGATGGAAATAACAACAATTGATACCATGAGAGCAGTTGTTTACTTGTCTGTCCTCATATTTTCTAGGCATGTATTCATTTCTACTTTAATATGATTGGCTACCACCTTACAAACTTTAGTTTTCTCCCCGTCATTTATCATGTAGGTTTTTTTCCTCCACTTGGATTGATTAGATCTGTTATGTTTCTTGACTGAAGAAGTAAACCTCATAATTAAGCCAAAGCTCTTTAGTTTTTTAGATTGACATATAAATAAATCTTTATTTTTTAGATGAATATATATGGGTCTTAAAGCTTTGTCTCTTATATTAGGTTCGTGTTGCTGAATACAACAATGTGCGTAGTCAGCTTAATGCTATAAACCGAAAGCAAAGTGGAAGGTACATGTTTTTCTTCTTTCTTTCTTTCTTTCTCTTTTTCTCTTTTCTTTTTTTTTTTTTTTTTGGGGGGGGGGGGGGGGGGGGTGGTGGTGTTTAAAGTCTAATTGCACATATATGCAAAATAGTTGATTCTGGTTTTTGATCAGACCTAGCTTTCTGCATTTTTCAGCCTGGCTGTACGGGATCTCTCAAATCTAGTGAAACCAGAGGATATAATTACCTCAGAACATCTAGTGACTCTCCTTGCAGTTGTTCCCAAGTATTCACAGAAAGACTGGTTAGCCAGCTATGAGACTTTGACTAGCTATGTGGTATGGATTATTATTTCTGGTTATTTATTCTAGTTCCTGTTGGTTCGGCCTTGTTGATATTGTGGTAGAGTTGTGATTTAGTAGGCTACATTGCTTACAATTTGATATGGGTTCACTTTAATTGATCAACTTATCCATCATGCCCCTTAAATCTGTAGAACAGTTGTGCTACCTTTCTGACAATATGATATGGGTTACTTCAATTTATCCAACTTACCTATCATACCTGTTTAGCAAAAAACAAAAAAACTTTACCTGTGCAATAGTTGTAATCAGTAATCACATTGTTTTATTTTTAGTTTATCGTGATCTTACCTCAAGTCTGATTAATCTTGCTATGTGCTTTCAGGTCCCCAGGTCATCCAAGAAGTTGTTTGAGGATAATGAATATGCTCTTTATACTGTGACACTCTTTGGACGTGTTGCAGACAATTTTAGAACAGCTTCACGTGAAAAAGGTTTTCAGGTGAGTATGTTGTACAAGTGGCATGATCCAGGGATGTTACAACAATGAATCTTCATCATGTCATTTAAAATTTATATCCTGGCATGTTCATTTGTACTGTCTGCAAAGCAGAAATGCATAAAGAATTTGCTGCACTTATGCTAATTTCAGCATTTGACTAGGTGGAACATATCTAATTAGTGGCTTGTTATTTTAATATGTGATTCAGATTCGTGATTTTGAACATAGTCCAGAAGCACAAGAGAGTCGGAAGCAGGAGTTAGAAAAGTTAATTGAAGATCAGGGAAGTATGAGAAGTTCTCTTTTGCAGTGGTGCTATAACAGTTATGGGGAGGTATTTTTCTTTTTGTTTTTTTTATTATCTATAAGATGCATCTGACTAATGTGTGCACCTCTGTAGCCTATTTGCCTATATGTGGTCCCGTTTTTGTTCAGAATCTTTCAAATTGCTGTTTTGAACTAAAATTTTTTAGTTTTGCTGTTTGATCTATTATTATTACTCTTGTTGGTATACATTGTTGTTATACTTGTTCTCGTTGATGTTGTCTTGCCCTTTGCAATAGGTTTCATAATTTTCTTTTATACTGAATAGGTTTCCTGCCTGTAGGTTTTTAGCGCCTGGATGCACTTTTGTGCTGTGCGCGTTTTCACAGAGAGCATTTTGAGATATGGTCTGCCGCCATCTTTCTTGGTATGTAGACTCTTATGTTCGTTTGTGGTTTTCCAACCAAGAATTTGCCTTTTTTGACAGAGCATGGGTTGTTGAAATGATTTCAGGCATGCGTTTTAGCTCCGTCGGTAAAAAGTGAGAAGAAAGTGCGCTCAATCCTTGAAGGGTTGTGTGACACTGCAAACAGGCAAGTCCATAAGCCTTTGTGTATGTCTTATGGTATAGAATGAGTACACCTCAATAATTACAGTTAAGAATAAGAGGGTCAAGGTTGACATGATCTTAACTACCTAGGCCATATGTACTCAGTGTAGATGCAGATGAACTTAAGATCCATTATTTAGTTAACTAATGAGAACATGTTATTTGAGATTGTTACCTGATTCAGTGGTCATGGGAGGGTATATTACTCTGTATGGTGAAGAAAAATATGAAGGTTGTCAAGAGGTTTAAAATTCATTGCTTCAGTAACTGTTTGATGATAAAGCTAAACTCTAAACTATTTTCTAAACTTTTATAGGAACTTCTGACTCTTGAATTCTTTATGCCTTTTTAAGTTCAAAAAATTGGGAGCACATCTTGCAGTTCAATTATGATGTGTATTGTTTTGTTTGCTCACCTATGCAATAATACATAGGATGATACTAATTGCGATGTTGTATTTCTGGAAAATTTTTGTACATTTGTATATCTTAGTGGTTTTGTAATCTGATTTATGTTTCCTCATTTTGTTTTTCCTCTGATGTTTGGATGCAGCACATATTGGAAAACTGAAGATGAAGTCGGAGGAGGGGTGGCTGGTCTGGCAGGTGATGCTGATTCCCATCCATATGTCTCCTTCACAATCAATCTTGTGTGATCAGTGCTGACTCTGAGTTCATTATCTGTTTCGAAGTCAATAGTCCAAGGATTTTTCTAGACACCAATAATAATGGAAGTGTTCAGTGGTAATGTATATTAAATTTAGTTGCCCAATTCTTTGTGTTCAATTATAGTTTCAGCTTTGGGAGTTCCAGTGAGTCTGATGGTACGAGGGTGGAATCTGTGAGAAAGGTTTGCTCTGTAGAAATTTGTATTACAAGATTTATATTATGAGATTGCGGGATCTGCATTTTCAAAGTTGGTAATGCTCTTGGTGTATTTTATAATAATGTTATAATAATAATTTAAAAATGCAATACATTTTGTTTTTAATGTACTACATTCACTTGCCTTTGAAATGTGATTCTCTCAGAACTAGTCTAGATAGGTGATTACCGATTACAACCCTTGAATGTTTAACTGTTTAGTGTGGAGTACGGACCAGTGGGCACTGGTAGAGAAATTGGATGAGAAAATGCATGCTGGAGCTTGGCAAGGTTGATGAAGACTTGGACAGTGAGTCAGTGACATATGTTTGGATTTGGGCTTGGAAGAGCAGTGTGGATAGAGGTAGAGCTGGAATAAATAGAAATGGCTTAAGGGATCCGAGAGCCTGATTATTACTCCTCAGCCTTGGACTATGGCTTGTAGAGGCACTATGGCGCGTGTTGGTGGCTCTGCTGGCCATTACCCTAGATAATTTTTTCCTTTTTTCTATTTCAAGGTAACTTGCACACATTAGAGGGATGGAATTAGAGGTGGAATGTCATTTGGGGTAGAGCTTATTGGTATGTAGCCTGATCTTTATTTGGGCTACGGATCATTGGTATATGGCTTGATCTTTAAGATTATGACAACTCATCATCTAATTCTATGAAATATATATTTAGAGATAATTACAATATGTTGCTAACCCCACAACCTCACAACTCAAACCCTTTCCTTACTAGACCCCAAGTACTTTGTGTAAGGGAGGTGTTAATTCAACTCTAAGGCCCTTGGCAAATTATGCTATGAAATAATTTGGTTGTAACTTGTAATACATTTATTGAGAAATTACTTAGAAGGCAATATTGGGTCAATGATATGTAGTATATACTGTATAGTGTATATTAATTCTTCCTTTACCATCCTATCTATTTTTCCCTTATTTTCTTCTTCAGCCAGTTTGGTGGTGATCTCTCTCTCTCTCTCTCTCTCTCAATTTGCGTGTTTGATTACTAAGGAAGTTCAAGAAAAATAGGATAATATGAATCTGAATAGATTTCAAATATCAGAAGGCATTAGTATTGAATTGGATCGAGCAGCGGAGCAGGTAAAATCGCAAGTATGCCTTCAGGTAAAGTTGGATTGAGCAGGTATAACCGTTGCTCTATGATTCATAATAGGTTCAATGACTGAAAATATGTCATTAAACCTTATATTCATCGGGTTGGATTGAATGGTTCTTTGAGCCCTCCTAAGCCCAACTCACTCTAAAAATTGTATTGGGCAATTTATCCAGTCCAAATATTTCAGCTGGACTTCTAATTTCTAAACCCCCATTCAGACCGCACTAAGATGGAATTTCCTACTACGTTTTTCATACCAAATATTACTAATATGTTATGGGAAAATTTAATAGATGTCCTAAGAGTATTGATTTAGGAAATATTTTTAAAAAAAATTTATGGAAAAAAAATTATCGACTTTTCGATAGTTTTTATATTTTTCATGAAAGTATTATCAAAACATTTCTAAAATAGTTTATTAACAAATGTTCTAAGGGTATTCGTAAACCGGACTCATATTCAATTTATTCTTTGGTAAAGGTCTTTAAAGAGAGTTCAAATCGTCTGTTCCACTTTTCCTGCTCTATTATATACTCCACAAATAAAAACATGTCACATGTTCATCTATTTTATTAAATGCAAAATTTATGTCTTCTATTATTACAATTTCCTAAAATAAATAAATAAATAACCCATCATATTTAGGTAATTGAAAAATAGAAGGCATAAATTTAGTATTTAATAAAATAAATGAACATGTGGCATGTTTTTATTTGTAGAGTATATAGTGGAGCAGGAAGAGTGAGACAGAAAATTTGAACTCCTTTAAAGACCCATCTTCAAATACTTATTATGAATTAAGTAACGTATAGATACTATAGTTGTTACTGTAATTAATTATACATTGACATAATCATTTATGATTATACCAAGTGTGACGAACGATACTCATTATTATGCAAAAATAAATAATAATAAAAAGTACTCATTAGTTAAGAATGTAGCATATCAAATATGGTGAGTGAAGGTGATACTTTTTTTTTTAGCAAAAAATGTAATACGTTTGACTTGACAAATCAACAATCACATCCATTTGTATATATTTAAATAATAATAATAATAATACAATATACTCCAAGTATTTCTCTTATGAATTATATATAAATATGTCAAAAAAATAAATGTGCAATGAAAGATGCTTGTTTGATTGATTACAAGTTGCATGTGTTATCTCTCTCTCTCTCTCTCTCTCTCACATATTAGAATATGAAAATAAAAACTTATACCATAAGTAACATCTCCTAACTTGTGGGACCTTTAGGAAGCTGCATGCACAAGAGAATAATTGTAAAGGATAGGCATATATGTATGTGGAGCTATCATCGGCTAACCGGCCTAGCTAGGGCCATTTTTGCGTGTCAAAGTACTCATCACCTAATCAAACATGTTAGATCTATTATATATAGATAAGGAATCTCTTTTTGCATGAGTTGGAATGATTAGTTTTCGTGTTTTTCTTCTTATCTCTTAAATATGCAAATGGATAATATGTTGATCTCATTTGTAACGGCTGCGTGCACTTGTCACCGTAGAACAGTGACAGACTCTTGTTTTGTTTCAATGTCCTGACTTTTGTGATATCTCAGCCTCATATAAGTAGGTGATGTGTCATATATTCCATTGAAAAGGATAAGTAGTTAATGTTAGTTAAAACTTAAAGAACACTAAGACTGTCATATCCAATCTGCATATACAAAGTTTTCGCTTGATGTTAATTTGCCTCTAAGCCCCATCAGTACACAATCTCCAGATTTTAGTGAGGACGTTGCATGAAGAAATATTGAGTTGTTGAACTTATATATGTTAGAATAAGAACCCAAGCTTTCCAATTTTACTGCCACATAAGTCTTAAGTATTTAATTCCAGCAAAAAATTTGTTTTTGTTTTTGTTTTCTAGAAAACAAAAACAAAAACAAATTTTTGAAAATGGCTGTCATTGATTTTTCAACCTCTCTAGAGATCTCTAGAGAGGTTGAAAAATCAATGACAGCTACTTTCTTTTTAGAAAATAATAGATGACCTTTAACCCTTTAATTTTCACTCACAAGACTTAAAAGTGTCAATTGAAATATGAAGTCTTGGCACAAAAACGTTGAAGCTTAAGCAAGGAAAACATAAAGTACTATTACATTAAAAAAAAAAATGATGATAACTGATACAAGACCGTTGCCTCAGCATTTAAGACCTTGAGTCAATCTTAAGCAATCATCTTTTAGTAGTATTAAAAAAAGAGAGTCAACACACATGGAGATCTGAGTCATCTTGGATAAGGTGGTACGTGGATACATTGGATTGATACACCTTATGATATAGTTCAACTATTTGAAGTCTTGAAATCAAAAAAAAAAAAAAAAACTGTTTGAAGTCTTCAAGGTTAACTGTTTAACCCTGGTAAAATGTCTTTAAGGTCATAGCAACGACCACTTGACCTCATACGTATACAGAGAATCAAGTCAGTAAAATTATAAGTTAGAAAAGTAAGGTAGAAACGTTTTTTTTTTAGAAGCAGGTGGAAACGTTTGAATTGATTGATTGATAAATTTTGCATTAAATCAAGGGATGAGATATGTTAACAAGTATTCTTTGAACATTTGTTAATAGATCATTTTAAGAAAATTTTGAAATTATTTTATGAAAAATATAAAAAGCCGTCAAAGAAATTAATTGCTATTTTTCTTTTCTTATACAAAGTTTTTAAAAATATTTGTTAAACCAATATTCTTTGGACATTCGTTAACTTTTCTCATGGGTTTAAAAAATGTTTTTAGAAACATTTTATGGAAAAGGAAAAAAGCAACTGATTTTTTAGATAGGTTTTTTTTTTTTTTTTTTAATATTTCCCATAAAAATGATATTAAAATTTTCTTGAAATTGTCAATTAACAAATTTCCTATTGACAACCGTTAACAGACCATTTTTAATCACATCAAGCCTACTAATGAAGATATCAAGTACAATTTGAACCTTGAACATCAATCAGTTGATCTAAAGATTATTGGCTTTCTAATAACTAAGACCTAATTTAGTAAATTGGGCACCAAACTGATAAAAACATGAAATAAGTTTTTTTTTTTTGGGGGTAGCTACAAACCGATCTAACTTTTGAGAGACGAGGAATGCAAGCTACTCATGTCTGCATGAGTCAGGGGGTTGAACTTGAAGCCATTGTCCCTGCCAGTTGGTATATATGACCCAATTGCAACAAAATTTATGACATGGGTCTGGTCCCATTGACCCAATAGCCAACCACCCATGTACATATTGGGTTGGATAGGGAGGTTTAATAATTTTGAGCCTATACAGCTTCTCCTATAAGAGAAAATAATGCATTTCGGTTGAGAAAGAGGTAGGTGAGGACTCCTGCAATAATAAACATGGAGTTTATTTTGTCAATGTGAGCCTAATAATAGTTGTAGACTTCTTGAGAAATGTGATGTAGGTGGTAGTGGGTGAACAAAAATGAAATATTTGCTGTAGTTTCAATGTCAAGCAAAGCATGCGGACCTGCATTGGAAATTGAAAGATCTAGGACATTTAGCCGACAAAAAAATTTAAATGCAACAGGCCATGAAGTTTAACAACGAAAATATAATTTTGTTGAAACTTTAATTAGCAAACCTAATAGTAACTAAAATAATAGTAGTCAATGTCAATATATATTTATGTCATTCACTAAGCCATAACTAAACAAGTATAGAGACATTCAGGTTAACAAAGAAGTTAAATGTTTGTTAAGACTTCAATTTAGCTAACCTAAATCTAATCACTAATTAAAATAACAGTTGTCAAGTCAAATAATTATATCATTCTATATGGATAATTTTGTTACCAAGTTATGGCTAAAATATTATACTTAAATGGCTCCACTCCCATAAAATCTTTATATATATGTTAATCTTGGACTACCAAATTTAAAAAAAAAAAATATATATATATATATATATATAAATAAATTTGGATTAGTGTGACTAGTGGTCTAATCCAGCCAGGCAGAAAGGGACAAGGGCATGTGCATTAGTTCTCACTAAGGAGATGTGGACATGTTAGCGGAGGTTACATCTTAATGGATTAAGTTTGTTAGAAGCTTAATTAGCACTCTAAAATTAAGATAAACTACTCATTATTTTTAATTTGAATAGAAGATTCTCAAAAACATTAATTCAAGTTAACAAATACCTAAAACTTAGATGGTCGTTAATATTGATATATCATTTATGTCAAGATGGATTAGAAGTTAGGACATGTATGACTTGCTTGTCATGAAACTCTTTAACATTGAAAATATGATCTCATTCGGTACTTGAATCTTGTTCAAAGCTCAAAAACTATTTTGATATATGGTCACATTTAGTTTTTATTTTTGTTATTTGAAAGAGACAATCAAGATAATAAAAAATAAAAGTAACTAGAAACAAAAAAAAAAATTAAGTGATATAGACTATAGAGCATGAATGAGTCAAAAAGAGAGAAAGCAACATTCACATTATAAATGGATAGCTATGGTTAACCAACTTAATTAGCTTGTAATTAATTGATGGTGTTGATGATATAGAGCTTTGAGCCTCAACTATATGTATTATGCCATATACTATAATACCATCATATATGGATGTATTCATTTCATGATAGTATTCAAGCAAACTAAACCAACATAGTATATACTTGAAAATTTTCTAAGACATTGTGTGGAAACTGCAAAGCCTAGATAAGAAGAGAGAGACAATATTAACGCTTGTCTTTGGATCAGATAGAATTATGATCCCTCTTGTCCCCTTCATTGGATATATTAATCCGTCACCTTTTTGTCAACACGAGTTCGCTTTCAACTTTCCACCAATTTCTTTTATTTTTTAGGCTTCTGCCTTTGAATTTTTGAACAGAGAGAAGAAAAGAAAAAAGCGGGGGATTATCATTAATTTTTTTATATTAATAATGAAACAATTATTATTATTTTTTTATCGGAGAAACAATTATTATTGATCAATTATGATTGATCCATTAATTTGTTTCCCAGCTGGTTCCCATTGATAATAATGGTTCCCAGCAGCTCAATTCCTTCATTCAAAATTTTAATCCTAATTAAAATTCTAGAAAACAAATATGGAGGAGGGAGTCGGTGGATTTAAAATTAAATTGAACTTGAAAATGAATAACAGACAAAAAGATTTTATGCTATTTTGTGCAATTTAATTAATTCATAAGATCTAGAAAACCATATTCTCTAAATTAAGAACAAATTTAAAAACCATATATATAACTGATTGAAAGTTGAGTGGATTTATGATTGATTGTTTTTAGGATCACAATGCGTTAAGGGGCACAAAATTCTTCAATATTTTCATATAAACTAGGTTGACAAGTTATAATTGGAGTAACATCACTTTCATATGATTGCATCAATAATATATTTTATTAACACAAATCACAACATACCACCTCAATTATGAAATGTTGTGTCCTAAACTCATTATTGCTCTTAAGCATGGCCGTTAGGTTAGGTGTATAATGCATTGAACCTTTGCTTGAGCAAGTAGCTTGCAAATTGCAACTGTATGAACACTTCTAATATACGAGTAATTGATTTTGGATATAATCCCAAGTCTTCATCACTTGGGGCCCCATCCAATCAAAGAAATTGGGATATTGGTTGCAAATCAAGTGACTATGTGTGTAAAAACGTGGCACACTCATCCACATAACAAGAAAGACCAAACAAAACAGTCATCAACCTTTGCCTTATCATGAAAAGATTCTGTTCTCTCGGATGTGTCATTCATATCAATAGCTATGTTGCATGCATGAAATGAAAGCAATTCAAGATTGCCTCGTTAGAATTTGTGATAAAGAGAAAAACATAGAATGAGGGAGATAAGAAAGTGGGTTCCATATACCAAGCTGATGTGCCATTCTCATCATCTTCATAGTCTAAAAAATTTGCAATTCTCAAGCAAAGTATCATCTAAGAGATCTGACAAGCTTAGCTTTATGCTTTTCCAAAAGGCATTTGATTTCTGCCACATATCGAATTGTCAAGGGGGTTAGATAGATAGTACCCAGTATTAGTAGGCTTAGCGACACTGACAGGTTCTTTTCAAGCATAAAAATAAATACCTAAAAGAAAAAAGAAAAAGGAAAAAGGAGGGGTTGCTGGTTTGGGCTGCGGATTGGATGAAGCGTGGGGTTCCCAACTTTCTTGACATGATGGGCCCCAAACCAAGAAGTGAAAAATGGATTGAGAGTCTAGATAAAAAATCCCCCCCCCCCCCCCCCCCTCCCCCCCTTCATTTTTTTATGGATAAAACTAGTGACACTGTCATTATTACACATATTCTGTACACACTCCTTTGAAATTATGTTTCGATCAAATGCATGGTTTTAGTTAGAATTATGAAATTATAAAATTGTATTTTCAGAACACGATTTCAAATGAATGTATACAAAATATATGCAATAATGTGTGTGATAATTACTATTCTATTATCATCAGGTTTTGTTCACAAAGAAGGGCAAATTTTAGAAAAAGAGGGAAAAAAGAAGAAGAAGAATAACATTAAATTTAACCCCAAAAAAAAAGAAAAAAAGAAAGAAAGAAGAGGAAACAGAATTATTTAATTTCTCCTAAATCATTGAAGAGTACAATCCTAATAGCAAATAATTAGGATAGAGTTCATCACAATCTATTTGTCTAATAATAGTTAAGAGGTTTATCTATCCAACTAAAATAAAAAGTTCAGTGGAAAAGAAGAATAACAGCATGTTTTTTTTAACTTGGAAAATCAGTAAATAAAAAAATAGTCCATGTTGACCAAAAAAAAAAAAAAAGGTCCCGAACGAAAATTTACTTGTACGGCTTTTAATTTACTTTTGACTACTAACATGGGTATTCTTGTCTTTATAATTAAAATATTACTTTTTTTGAGAAATTAAAATATTACTTGATCATGGAACTTGACGAGGAAACTTTTTTTTTTTTTTTTTTGAGAAAAGACGTGGGGAACTAAATTTCTTTATAGAAGGGTCAGTCACTAAACTATGAAAAAAGAGATTAGGGACCCTCGTTATATTCTTTTGTTAAGTAAAATACACTGCATGACAAAGATTCAAAGAGACATGGCACTATTTTTGGGAATAAAAATCTATAGCGTTTTTCACATTTTATTAGTGGGGGACTGCCAAAGATTTTGATTTTGATTTAAAGATGAAAACGAAAGAAGATTGTCCAAATAAGGACAAACATTAGGCACACATACATACTTTTTTCACACCTTCTAATATAGACTTCTATTTTTTCTAACTTTTTTTTTTCACTCCTCCCTTTGTTAAAATTAGAACTAAATTACTCAGTGTGATGTTCATAATTTCAGTACAATTTATTATTATTATTTTTAATTAATGTCAAACTAGTAAACTACCACAAGGCAAAGCACTATTAAATAGAAGAAATAAATTACCCTACTTAAGATTTCCATTCCAGATAATAATTAGTAATAAGCAAAAAAATAATTTAATAAATCAAATATATAGAATTAATGCATGACTAAAATATTGTTTATATCCACACAAAAAAGAAGAAGAGAGATTTAATGTTTTATTTATCGAATCAAGGAATGTTAAGTGGTAGAAGTATGGTACAAAAAGGTTAAATTAATTCCACATCGTTGGGGTAACTGGGTAAGCAAGGTTTATTCGATTATTACTTTTTGTGCCTACAAATTAGGCAAAGTATCGTTCACTAAAGCTCCTTCTCTTTAATTCTGAGGAAAAGAAAAACATTTTTAAAAGCAAATAGCTAGTGATTCTTTTCACAATCTAATTATGTAGCCGCCTGAGCATAAAACTAAGATCCAGATGAATTATTTAATAATTTTAATTGATCTTTTTTAAATCCATTAGATATTTGAGTCATCTTTTGTGTTGTTATGATTGTTATCATCATCTTCTTTGTAACTAATTGAGTTACAAAGTTAGTGATTCTAATTGAACCCTCAATGTCTTCATTCGAAAAACCAAAAAATTTATTCAATTGAGCTATAAAGCTCTTGATTACAAGACTAAAATTTAGGTTAATGTTTTATGCTAACATAAAATGATATATTAAAAAAATCACAAAAGTTACCTAAAAAAAAGGAAGATATATATATATATATATATATATATATATATATATATCGAGAGACTAGCATTAGAGTCACTCATAGACTCATAGTCCTTATATTTGTTGTTTTGATGATAGTAACGGTGAAAACATCGGCTTGAAAGCCTTGTATGCCTATTTTCTTTGTTCCCTACTTTGTTTTTCTTTATTTGGGTCATATCATCTGGTTCCATCATGAAATTTGATGCGGACAAATTTTATCTGTAGGAAATGCTAAAAATATAGTAAAAATTAGGACCTATAAATATAAAAACATAATTTTTAAATAAAAACTAATTCAAACATTTATTTATTAAATTACTATTATGATTCAATTATATTTATTGTCAATTTATCACGCTTATTTTATAAACTTTCATGGTAAAATTGATAATAATTTTTTCTTTTTTCAATTACCTATTTAGATTTTTTTTTTTCTCTCTCTTTCTCTTCTTCTTTTTCTTTATTTTTAATTTTATTTTTTAAGGTGGACAATGACGACATAACGAGTTAACAACTACCATCATATCCTAAAAAAAAAGAAACAATAACTATCATCATAATGGGTCCGTTTGGATTGAGTTTATTGTTACTGAAACTGAAAACTGAAAACACTGTAGCAAAATAATTTTTAAATATATAAATAGTGCCGTGTGACCCATTTTTTATATTTTTTAATGTATGAATAGTGTTGCTACAGTGATTAACAGTGCGTAAACAGGAACATAATAGTACGTAAATAGTAAAATTTGTTTCATAAACAGTAAATTTTGCTCCCTTAAACGCGTGAAAGCAAAAAAAAAAGAAAAAAAAAGAAAAAAGAAAAAGGAAAACATGAGACGCAAACGCTCACAGTATCATACTAATGGGTACAGACGTTATAGGTCAACTGTTCATAAAAAAAAAAATATAGGTCAACTAGTGAGATTTGAGTTTTCGTGGAAGAAGCATGCTTGGGCGGTTGAGGGGAAGCTCTTGTCTCCTGATAAGAGCAAATAAAGTAATTACGTTTTCTTAATGACCATAAATTTTAAAGTAGGAAAATTTTGGACACATCTATTACCTAATTTGATCCATTGAATTTTGACAACTGCACAAAGTCAGCAATTCCTGCTAATATCTTTTTTTGATATGCAGATAGTAGAAAAAGGAGGTGGTGGAGTTGAAATCATATCACTTGAATCTTATGTTTAGTTTGTTTTGGAATAAAATATTTTTAGGAAAACTTTTTTATTTTATAGTATTTGATTTGTGTACATAAAAATGCTGTGAAATGAAAAAAAAAAAAAAAAAAAAAAAAAAAAAAAAAAAAAAAAAACCATTTTCAAAACCCACTGAATGCAAGCACAGCCACACACTACCACTAAACTACCACAAACCACTTAGAAAGAAAACAAAATTCCACTCTCAACGGTCAAAACATACACACAAATACATGTATAACAAAATAATGTTTCTATCGAAATTATTTTAGAGAGAAACTCTTTAAATTTTTCATATATTTTTTTATTAAATGTGAATTTTAAAATTTTAATTGTTTGATTGTATGTTCTTTATATTCTTAACATGTATGTAAAATTTTGTTTAAATTAAATGTTATTTTACTATTTGATCAATAAACTAATTTTTTATGTATAATATTTTACTACAAAAACTTGAAATTTAAACATGTCATTGATGATATAGCTATTAATTTTTTTATCTTTTTAAAATTTTACAACCATGAAGGATATAATAAGAACAATTTTTTGTCTCTGATAGGTAAGTAAGCATAGTTCATTTGATACGTGTGTTAACAACAATTTTTAGTTTTTTTAGAAATACGTGTAAGTAAAAAAATATGTAAAAATACGTGTAATGTTGTTTTAAAATTAAAAATATGTATTTAAACTTACGTACTAGACGGGGTCTAACTCACCGCAAATACAAAGGAATCATTTACTGTTTGTATGAATAAAGAGTGCATAGTATAACACACAGCATACGGAAAAAATACTCACAACCTTTATAATTTTACCGCAAGTACAGACGCCTACTAAGGCTCCCTCTCACAAAATACTCAATTATGGATTTTACCTTAGTTTAAACCAGCCACGAAGGCTCACAAAACATACACAAATTACATTAATCCCACATAGCCCAATATGTTTTCCCTTTTACCCGTGCTGTTGACACCCCAACAGTTGAGGAAAACACGTTTTCTCTCTCACAACACTCTCCCTTACCATCTAAACGCATCCTTTTCTACGTGTTGTTGTATTCCTCAACAACTTTTAATCATGTAGGAAATAATTATCATGGAAATTACTTTGCCAAGCAACTTCCCTGGACTTGTTACCCAATTTGAACTGCTCTTTGAGACCAACCATTTGCTGTCTTGGAGGTCTTCTATGCTGCTAACACATCTCTAACCATATTTACATGTCAACTACTTGGATAACTGCACTGCAAAATCTGGATGTTGTCACTTGCCCTGCACATTTGCACAACTTTTGCATATGCTCTAACCCATCACAAGTCATAGCCAACCTGATGCAGGTTGTGACCTGCTGGGTTGGCTAAATCAAAGATTTGACCAAAGAAATAAAATGATAGTTTTAGGATGCCACTTAACTAGAGGTAGCAAACACCACTCAATGCAACTAATCGCGAATGCCACTTAACACAACAAGGCACACGCTTGATTATTAGAAGGAGTCACTCAACTCCAAAGCAATAAAACTTGCAAATAATTTTTTGAATCAAATACGCTCTTCTTTGTTTCTGATTTCTCATTGATATTTATAGGTGATTACATTGCATAAGAGATACATGCATGCATACAAATAATGGTTAGAAAAAGATCATTGTCAATGCGGTATCTCTGGTGACCAGACCGCCAACAACAAGAGTCTTCGGTTACCGAACCTCCAACATCGATAGTAGTGCGGCATCTTTGGTCGCCAGTGTGGTGTCTCCAGCCATTGAACTATCGGCACCGATCGCTAATGAGGCTTCTCCTGCCACCAAACCACCAACACTAATTGCTAGAGTGGAGTCTTTGAACATTGGACCACCGACACAAGTCACGGGAGTGTAGTCTCTCTAGACACTGGACCGCCAACACCAGTCTCAAAGCAGAGTCACCGAACACCGAACTAATGGCACTGGTCGCCAAAGCAGTCTTCGGTCACCAGTTGCCAAAGCAGAGTCTCCAATCACAAGTCACGTGATCTGTGTCTCCAACCACCAGACTAGTGACGTAGCAGCCAAATGAGAAAGGGAAAACCATCGTGTGTTTTTAGAAAATGTTTTACTAAATCTTCAAAGGTAAAACATTTTATAAAGGATTTTACGGTTAATGGAAAATATTTTACAAGTTTGACTATATTCTACCTATAAAAAATACCCAAAAATGGAAAAATATTTTACTTCTAAACAAATATAATGTATATATATGTATATTTCATTTTCTGTTTTTCCGTTGGGATTTTTCAAAATTCCCAACGGTAACTTGTTATTGAATTCATATTTTGAAAATCTAACCGTTGGATTACATGTTCTATATGTTCTTAATATGCATGCTAAGTTTCATGCCAATCGGATGTAATTTACCATTTGATCCATAAACTCATCTTTTATGCATTATTTTAAACTTGAATTTAAATAATTGATTGATGACATAATTATTGATCTTTGATTATCTTTAAATTTTGTAAGCACAGAGAATATACAATTATGATTTAATCCAACAGTAGATTTATCAAAATTCACATCTAATTAAAAAACTATTAAGTGGTGTAACATTACTTAAACCCAACCACACACACATACACACACACACACACACACACACACACACACATATATACGATCTCTCTTTTACTCCATTGATTAAATTACAGTGTTTCTAATTAAGAAGGTGAAAGCTCAATTAGTGTGAAAACACTAATACTTGTTTAGACCCCTAATTTTAAAATTACGGCTTAATTGCTTTTACTCTAACTTATCTAAGTGCGGAACAAGAGTAAATGATACGTGTAGGGACGCATTTGGATCTTGGGCCCAAGGAATAACTGGATCCAAGCCCAATAAGTCCAATACAATAAATTTGTAGGGAGTAAGTTGAAAAACTAAGTTCTAATGAATGGGCCAATAGTTAAAATGGAGTTTAAAGGATAATTAAACAGAAATTAATTGGATTTCTCAAAGTAAATTGGTCCTCGGCCCAATTCGAGGAGGTATGTTCTAGTATATATTGATTGGAAATAGTTACAAGTATGGTTCAAGTTGCTACAGTGCTTTCTCCTACAATTTTCCGATCCCCTTCTTTGTCAGGGATCCCTTACATTATATATCTCCCTTCTAATGATCATAACCCTCTATTTGTTGATCATCCAGGCCACTATTTGAGTGCTTGTCGCATCAGACACCCTTTTTGGCCTTCTATAAGTTAGGATAGCCAATGCAATACTGTTCAGGGGTCTTCTCCAAATAAATGCGGTCAGAAAGTTAGTTGCATAGTATTTAATGCGGTAGCAGCAGCTTTCTCTTAGATATTTCTTGGCTCCCACTCTTCCAGTGCGTTCGTAATGCACGCCCTTATCAGTGAAATTTCCTAGAAGGTCACTTTGAGTGATAGGATATGCATTCGATCTGTACTTCGTTTATCCGAGGAGACACTCCTCCTTGGACCACCTGTCCCAACCTTTTTGTCTGCATGTTATTTATGGGGCTCTGAGCTTAACACATTTACTACTGTTTATTCGTCCTCAAACCAATCAACATCCTCGGCCAAGGCCCAATATATGATTTTGGGTCCTTATCCCTACAATACGCAATTACCGAAACTACTTTAGTGCATGAGCAAGCAATAAAAAATAAATGTAAAGCACAAAGAGTAAGGGAAGAGAGATGTAAACACAAGATAACATGATGATGTATTATCGAAAAGGAAATCGAAGAACTCGGCAAAAAACCTCTCCGCAATCCTCCAAGTCGAAATCAATCTACTGGTGAATAAGTTGGAGTACACGAATATCAAAAATACCCTCCAAGCCTAATTTACCCAATGTACTTGAGCCCTCCAAGCTCCAACTACTAACAGATTTCTCGAAGTTTTGTCTTCACTAGTTATCTAGATCCCACAATACCGCCTGATTGCATTCACCAAGCTTCACTAGCTTCTTTTGGCAAATTCCAAATGCTTCCCAAGCTCCAAAATACTTTCCACGCTCTTAATAGATGTGAGTTGTGTTTGGGTACAAATCTCCTCTCAAGATATAACAATGGGAGAGGAAAAGGAGAAGAGACTGTGAGAAACCGCAAACTGGGGGCCTCTAAAAAAAAAAGAGATTTTTTAGAGTGCTTTTCAGGGCACCCCTTTTTCTGGGTAAGTGGTGTGGAGTCGCCACTTATTTTTTTTATACAAAAATAAGAAAAACTAAATACAACATACATGACTGAATTGTTCCTGTGGGGCCCAATAATTTGTGGGCCAGGTCCATTTATTCGTTGGGGCCCAAAGGCCCAAGTCGAGGAAGGTTATGGCCCAGGCTCGGTAACATAAGTACAAAATAGCCTGGGAACACAGCCGAGGACGATTCAGTCCTCGACATGTCCGAGATCTCACAAGAAGAAAGGGCAAAAATGGTATAGAAACAACTTGGGAAAAAAATCTAAAATATTTGTGCCAATAGAAAAGGGTATGCTGGAAAGTATAAACGACCAGGGAAAGCTGCCCTTACTGCCATTCAATACTCTGCACCTGACAGAGCCATACTCTTCAGTTTTTACAACCACTCCCAACCACTCTGGGTATGGGCTGATGGGACAAGTATCAGTCTTGGAATATCGATCCTACACGTGGACGAAGGATAAAAAGACACAGGCTAGTATAAAAGGAAAATGAAGCAATTCAAAGAAGGCAGGCTGGGAAAGATGGCCAAAAACCAGAACCTCCCAGCTCGCCTCCAGGAGAAAGACTCCTAAGGCGAAAACGACGTAATTATGTATGAACATTACGAGAAACCCACCGTCTGGTGACTGAGGCCTAGCCTTTCAAACCCACGCTCTACAAATGATATTGTTTGGGCATTTTTACGCGCGAGCCCAACACTGTTACGGTTCGTTACGAATCGTGCCCTTACAATTGGCGCCGTCTGTGGGAAAGGCTTGTGTGTTGGCATAGACGGTAGGTCAAGGAAGTCCCCTTGTCATTTCTAACAGCCGGTTATAGTGTTCTAACGTAGAATTCCACTAGGGGCTATGATTCTTGACTAGGGGCTACGCTTTGTAGCGTCAATCGCATGGATGGTTTAAGGGGCTTGGCCGAGGAGCCAATCCCCCTAAAACCAGGGTCCCATGCCATAGCTGAGGGGTTATTTCCCCCGACTACCTATCGAAAACTGAGTTTTGGACAGAACCAAGGTATTGTATGGTCCTCAGACTCAAACCTATGGGGAAACCAACTACTTAGATGAGAAAACTGAGTTTTGGACAGAACCAAGGTATTGTATGGTCTTCGGACTCAAACCTATGGGGAAACCAACTACTTAGATGAGAAAACTGAGTTTTGGACAGAACCAAGGTATTGTATGGTCCTCGGACTCAAACCTATGGGGAAACCAACTACTTAGATGAGAAAACTGAGTTTTGGACAGAACCAAGGTATTGTATGGACTTCGGACTCAAACCTATGGGGAAACCAACTACTTAGATGAGAAAACTGAGTTTTGGACAGAATCAAGGTATTGTGTGGTCTTCGGACTCAAACTTATGGGGAAACCAACTACTTAGATGAGAAAACTGAGTTTTGGACAGAACCAAGGTATTGTATGGTCTTCGGACTCAAACCTATGGGGAAACCAACTACTTAGATGAGAAAACTGAGTTTTGGACAGAACCAAGGTATTGTATGGTCCTCGGACTCAAACCTATGGGGAAACCAACTACTTAGATGAGAAAACTGAGTTTTGGACAGAACCAAGGTATTGTATGGTCCTCGAACTCAACCTATAGGGAAACCAACTACTTAGATGAGAAAACTGAGTTTTGGACAGAACCAAGGTATTGTATGGTCCTCGGACTCAAACCTATGGGGAAACCAACTACTTAGATGAGAAAACTGAGTTTTGGACAGAACCAAGATATTGTATGGTCCTCGGACTCAAACCTATGGGGAAACCAACTACTTAGATGTGAAAACTGAGTTTTGGACAGAACCAAGGTATCACATGGTCCTCGGACTCAAACCTATGGGGAAACCAACTACTTAGATGAGAAAACTGAGTTTTGGACAGAACCAAGGTATTGTATGGTCCTCGGACTCAAACCTATGGGGAAACCAACTACTTAGATGAGAAAACTGAGTTTTGGACAGAACCAAGGTATTGCATGGTCCTCGGACTCAAACCTATGGGGAAACCAACTACTTAGATGAAAAAATCGAGTTTTGGACAGAACCAAGGTATTGCATGGTTCTCGGACTCAAACCTATGGAAAGGTCGGCTACTTAATAAATTTTTTAAGTTGCTCAATCCTTGGCTCAAATACCAGAAAAAGGTTAAGGCTATGGAAGTTGTAAGGAAGATGGTGAAACGCCCTATTACTCAGCAACCTGGAGGGGCTGTTCATTTTTGGGTTATATGTCTTCGGATGATTACCTCCTACACCGTGCCGAGCATTCAGTAGTCATCTCGGCTATTTTGGGGTAAGTGTTGTTTTCTTTTAGGTCGGCATTATTGTGCCAGACAACTCTATTAAATTCATGATAATTTTTTTTTTTTTTTTTTGCCTTAGCAAGAGTTTTGACCTAAAGTATCATTTGTTCAAGTCGGTATTATTGTGCCGAACAGCTCTCATAAGTTCGTAATAGTACATTTTTCCTTGATAAGGGATTTCGGTCCTAAGTATTGTGCTCTCAGGTCGGCGGTATTGTGCTAGACCGCTTCAATAAGCTCATCATAATATTCTGTCTTTTTTCTTCTTAATGTGGGTTTTAACCCTAAGTATCATTTGTTCGATTCAGTATTATTAAGTTGGATAGTTTCAATAAACACAGAGTAAGATCTTTCTATTAACTGAAATTTTGGTCCTAGACGTCGGCCAAAGTGTAAAAATAAAAAGGATTCACAAGATAGTATGTCTATTCACGACGTAACCATTTCAGAAATAAAGAGATAGAATATGTGAAGTAAAGCAATAACGACTTTTATTAATATAAAGATGTATTACAACGTACAAAGAAGGGGTTAAACAAGCCTATACAGAAGGTGGATTACAAAAACAATAAAAAAAAAACTACAACAATACAGACAAATAAATAGTTAGATGCCTTTTTAAACTCGTCTTCGAAATCCTTCCAAACTCTGCCCCAGTAGCGCCCATATTGAGAGGAGGACCTTCTTCAGAAGAAGAGGGAGGAGATGAAGAGAAAGATGGAGGAGAAGAAGAAGAAGAAGGAAAAGCACCAGGATGGATCTGGTGGTGGAAAGAAGAAGAAAGAGAGGTAAAAGGAGGCACCAGTGAACGAAGAGAGGAAGAAGAAGAGGCACTTAGTCCCTGCGTCAATCCTGACTCCTAACACACTGGTGCCATGTTAGTTATGCTCATGAGAGAGCGGCTGGTACTGATAATGGGTGACCCCAGCTCAGTCGCGCCGAAAGTTTGACGTGACGAGCCCCTGCTTCGGATTTTGGCTGAAAGGAGGGTAAGAAGGATCTTGAGTCTCCGCCATCCTTGCCCTGACCGAGCCATTTTGAGCTTCGTAAGAATGTGGTGTTTCTGGGAGGGGTATGGTTCTCTCATTACTTACTCCTATCTTGAGGGTGTCACAAGTTAAGATACAACTAGCGGATAAAGTAAACTCTGAAGGAAGCTAAAGGTTTCAGATTTCAGAAGGATTAAAAGGGTCTTTGTACAAGAGAAATAACCTCTTGCCTTCCTTCTTATATGAAGGGTAGAGCGGAAGGTATTTAATCCGTCCAGATTTCCAAGAAGATCTGTAAAACGAGAATGTACCCGTTCCACTTCCCCACATCATCAACAAACCATCGAATTTAAATAGTCTCGTAAAGGTAAGTCATTAAAGGCACGTTTTGGATAACCAAACGGCAGGAACGCATTATGAATGAATTCAGAGGAATGTCTCGTAGACCCAGTACGTTTCCTGGGCAGATGAAGAAATGCCAACATTAATGAAAAGCTGAGTTTAACGAGCCATAATAAAGGCTTGGTATTACCAAAACCCTTCTCTCCAACCAAGAGGTCGGACAGCAGGGTTTTGAGGGGCTGTTGTGGGGCCCAATAATTTGTGGGCCAGGTCCATTTATTCGTTGGGGCCCAAAGGCCCAAGCCGAGGAAGGTTATGGCCCAGGCTCGGTAACATAAGTACAAAATAGCTTGGGGACACAGCCGAGGACGATTCAGTCCTCGGCATGTCCGAGATCTCACAAGAAGAAAGGGCAAAAATGGTATAGAAACAACTTGGGAAAAAAATCTAAAATATCTGTGCCAATAGAAAAGGGTATGCTGGAAAGTATAAACGACCAGGGAAAGCTGCCCTTACTGCCATTCAATACTCTGCACCTGACAGAGCCATACTCTTCAGCTTTTACAACCACCCGCAACCACTCTGGGTATGGGCTGATAGGACAAGTATCAGTTTTGGAATGTCGATCCTACATGTGGACGAAGGATAAAAAGACACAGGCTAGTATAAAAGGAAAAGGAAGCAATTCAAAGAAGGCAGGCTAGGAAAGATGGCCAAAAACCAGAACCTCCCAGCCCGCCTCCAGGAGAAAGACTCCTAGGGCGAAGACGACTTAACCATGTATGGATATCACGAAAAACCCACTGCCTGGTGACCAAGGCCTAGCCTTTCAAACCCATGCTCTACAAATGATGTTGTTTGGGCCTTTTTACTTGCAAACCCAACATTGTTACGGTTCGTTACAAACCGTGTCCTTACAGTTCCATTTCATTAATTGAGTAAAAAAATACATGTTTAATAAATTAAAAATTATATGGCTTTGGGTCCTAGTTACAAACTACCAAAAATACATGGCTTTTTGTCTTAGTTACAATCTACCCAAAATAAATAAAGAACAAAGATAAAGCCTAGGTCTACCTATCCAAAGACTCTAAATTCGGAGGTTAGGCTACGAAATTGGAAGATGTTAGACACTCATTCCGCCCAGACAGAGTCTGGTCTTCTAGACTCTTGTGAGCAATGTACCCCTTTTATGCATGCTATGAATGACATGTTGTACAAATGAACAAAACTAAATCACACAAGTTTATTTATGAATGCATCCTCTTCTTTGTTAAAAAAAAAAAAATTCAGATTTGTGTTGTGAGTAAAAAATTAAATTTGGTTTAGAAAAATCAAATCTATTTTTGTTATGTAAAAAATGTCTTTTTGGAGAGAAAATGCAAATCTATTTTTTATTTTAATTAAAATAGAGTCTTTTAATTTGAAAAAAATATCAGATCTATTTTTGAGAACTTAGAAAAAATGGTTTTTGATTTGTAAATGATCAAATATGTTTTGTGATAATAAAAAAAATTAGATTTTTGTATTTTAGAAAAATCAGATCTATTTCATATGTGTAAAAAAAAATGAAAAAGATTTCTTGAGAAGAGGATTTCATTCATGAAATAAATTATGCTATGTCTACTAAATAAAACAAACACAACAAATACAAACATTCATGATCCTTTTTTATTTCAAAATCTGCAATGTTAAAAAAAATCAGATCTACATCTAATGAAAACGTAGATTAGTTTTTAATTTGAAAAAATGTGCAGATATGCATCTAATGAAGGTGTAGATCAGTTTTTAACTTGAGGAAAATTCAAATCTACATCTAAGGAAGATACATATACGTTTTTTATTTAAGAAAAATTTAGATCTGCATCTAAAGAAGATGCAGATCCATTTTTAGTTGAAAAAAAAATTGATAACATGCAAATTTTGAAACTAGGCAAGAGATCATATCAATAATAAAGAGAATCAAGAACATGTTTCAACAAAACAAGTTAACAATTCATGATATGAATATTTGACACAACTACACTAAAATAAATAAACATGCATCATCACAACAAGAGCAATATAAGAAAAAAGGGTTAACAAGAAACAACCTCTTGCATAGAGCACTCTTCTTCTTGAAATGATATTTTTGGGTTCAAAGAAGTTTATGCAATTATCTTTAAAACCTAAAAACCCTAGCTTGAGAGAATATCATAATAGGGATGAGAAATATGAGAAATTTAGGAGTGTGAGAAAGTGTCTCTCTGAGAACATAAAAGAGTCTGTTGAATTTTGAGATCCATAGAGGCTGGAATGCTTAAAAAAGAAGCAACTACGAGTAGAATGCGAATCATGACACGTCTTTCTACAAAAAAGTCGAAAAGGATGTGTCTTATCATCACCCGAAAAGCGTTGGGCCAAAGCCCTTAAGGGTGCCATTCGTCACTTTGAAAGTGCCAATCGGCACTCCAAAAGTGTTGAATGGTACTCTTTGATGTGAATCGCACTTTCGTTTTCGGATGCGTTTTGGACTCATTTTTTAGATTTTCTTGAGCCGGGCCTTGCACTTGGATGTGTTTTCAATTCGTATTTTAAGATTTTTATCTCTTTTCTGGATAATTCAGGTCTTTTCAGCAACAATTATCTTGTAGATAATTATTCTAAAATAAATCTTGATAAAGTTTAGATTATCCACAATTTTATTGTTATCCAATTATCCCATTTATTCACATGCAAGCAATCCTATTTTAGACACTAATTATCAACCAATCACAAAATCATTTAATTAATTTTAATTGTTTAATCAATCAGAACTAATTTAAACTAATCATGCGTGGTCGACTCTACTTAGACACCATGCATGCTAACCATGCAAACTTGATCATGCAATATCTTTCGATCCGACGGTCCAATTTGGAAATCGGACATACCATCGCGACCGTTAGAATCTCAAGATCATTTTTATGATATGCAATGAATGAATTAATGCATGTAATGCAATCATGATTTTTGGGGTACATGGATAGTCATTCCAATCATCTTCCTTGATTAAATCATGGGTGCAAAATTGAGTGTCTGCAGAGACTACTAAGGAATTCTCACTCAAGGATGAGTAGCTCTCTCTAAGATGGTGGTGTGTTGTAGAAACCTCTCTAGGGTTTTCTTTTGAATAGCCTCCTTACGATTTTGTGAATAAAGAGGGTATATATAGTATGGGTGAAGGGTATGAGAGTCACACTTAAAATCCTAGTAGTTAGTGCATTTCACGAGTCATCTCGCAAGTTGGCCAAGTCGCGAGATGTGTCGCGAAACTCACTGACTCTTCAACTTCTGACATATGCTCCTCATATGACCTTAATGCACTCTTAATGCACGCACTCTTAATGCACACACCCTATCACTTGACATGTTTTGCATATATTCATGCTAGTTAAGTCTTTTTAGACCTTTTAGCACATATAACATGTTCATGTGTCTTTGTTATGATCTTTTGATCCTATTTTAGGGCTTTTTTTTTTTTTCCTATTTTTGCTTGTTTTTGTACTAACTTGTATCTAATCAAGTTTGTTGCCATTTTTGTATATGGTTTGTGCTTGTGTGGCTATTTTGTAGATGCCTCATCGATCTTCACTCGGTAAAGAACCTTTGATTGATTTCACATCATCTCTGATATCAAAGAGGACCCACCAATCATTGGCAAACTTTGATTACAAGAGATTCAAGACTCTTCTGGACTCTCAATCCTTCAACAACAATTTCAAGAATGTCCCTACAGTGGTGGAAAGGATTGTGAGGTTTAACACATTGGGACCAACTTTTATCCCTAAAATCTTAGCTAACAAAGATTGGCCTAACTTGTTTGGTGGCTTTGAAGATCCTATTGAAGAGTTGGTCAAAGAATTCTACTCCAACGCATGGTTCACTAGAGCTGAACTGAAATGTTGGGTTTGTGGAAAAGACTTTGTCATCACTCCAGACTATCTAGCAAAGATCCTTCACATAAATCGTCCGACAAATATGGATACATCCCCTTATGATGATAGATTGGCTCCCGTTGTCGAAATTCTAGAAACTTTAGGAGCCCACCATGAAGTCTCCTCCACGGGTACATCAATTGGCACTTCAAGATTCAAGCCAGAAATGAAGACTCTCACCTTGATTATGCATTCAAACTTGTACCTTTTGATCAACATGGGTTTCATTAGCCTTGAAAGAGCCGAATTCCTATGTGATCTCATTAATGGAGGTCAAATCGACATTTGTGCTCACATCTTTCAAATTTTGGGAAGAATTGTGGGGCGATCAGCTGCAAGGACTTGTCTACCTTTCTGCAGCCTCATCATGAAGATCATGACTCTCAAGGGCATCCATCTTCCTAAAGATGGAACGGTCTTGTCTCGTCAAGGTCCAATTTCCTTGTATTCACTCCAAACCAGCAAGGTTCATTCCTCTGTTGAAAGGGCAAAGAAGAGCCCTTCCAAACTTCCTAAGAGTGGATTCTCCTCTCATGCCTTTCCCATTGGGAAAAGCTCAGCTGCTCCTAGTGTCTCCAAACTTCTCGAGACATCTTCTCCTCACACTCCGAAGCCTCAACCTTCCAACACTCATTCTCAGCTTGGATCATTTATCCCTCATGTGGATAGGATGATGACTTTGGTGGAGGGTTTACATGAACATATTTTTGGATTTGCAAATGTCATGTATTCTCACAATAATCATGTTCAACTTCGCTTGACCACCATTGAGACATAGTTGGATGAGATTCAACACAAGGTCAAGGCAAACCTTTAGCTATTCGTGCAAAAAAGGGGAAGAAAGCTTATTGTGTATATTGTGAATATATCATAGAGTAAGGAGAAGAGCATCACAAAGCAAGGGGGAGCGCATAAAGAAAGGGGAAGCACAGTAAGTTCAAAAGAAGAAAGCTAACATACAACAACACAACTTAAAAGTTCTAACATATGTTTTTATACTAATCGTGCCTTCAGAAGGCCTTCAAATTCAACAATTTAAATGGCTCGGAAGTTGTGCATTCTGATGGAAACAGGTATACAATAGAAGGCCTTCAAATTCAACAATTTTAATGCCTCGGAAGTTGTGCATTCTGATGGAAACAGGTATAAATAGAAGATGTGGACTGCTCGGTGCTTTCAATATGCATAATGGAGTTCTAGAATGACTTCATGCAACAGCAAAACATCCCCTTTTGTCGCACGGACATTGGGACACGCACACACAAAATGATTATCATACAGTTTTTTTTTTTTTGAGAACATTATCATATAGTTTTTACTTAAATAAAGTACAGGAATTCAATCTTACTATAATGTAAAGGTTTGTTAATTAAGTTGCTAGATGGAGATTTCGTGGGTAGGTACTAGGTCACCTAATCATAAGTTTCTTTAACAACCCCCGTGATTGATACATTTATTTCTTCTACTACTCTCGTGGATATTTGTTGATTATTATTTTTTTGCTGGTAGATTTTTGTTGATTAATACACTAATACAACAACAATAATATTGATGATAATAATTCTTACAAAATAAATGGCTTGCTTTTCAAGCTATGATTAATTAGTAAAGCAACAGCTGTTGCTCTATATTAGTTTTAAGAGGCATCATTGGGGTTAGCTTTCACATCAATTTAATCTAACTTGGTAGATATTTTCACTCAAGTCAAGAGTATATTATAAGCAAACGAGTAAAACTTTTGTACCAATTCTTCCTAGCTGAGACCATATTCATGATTAATACTAATGAGTATTTTTAATGATTCATATGTTTGGAATTTGAATAAATTAAAACATAGTGACATTCAACTTACAACACCAAATTAAACATCTATAATCTTGTCTGAAACTTGTGTCTTATCAAAAGGGTGTATATATTCAAAAAAAAAAAAAAAAAAATTTAATAAGAATCAAAAGTGTATATTGTATGCGTAGCCTGCAATTTTAGAAAAATGGGTAATGATTTTTCACGCACTATAGTCATCACTATAATTGGTGTTCTTTTATTTGCTTGTTCTGATAAAAAAAAAAAAAAAAAATTCACCCAACCCAGCTACCTTGCAGTGAGGTTTTGAACCTTTTCTCTGATTTGAAACTAATAATCTCGTGGATTATCAAATGGCCAATGGTAGCAGAGAGAGAGGGTATGTCCAAAGGAGAGGTTGGGTGGACAGGAATCAGGATAACGCTTGGAGTCAAAGGAAAAACGTCACATCGTATAAGTTATGCGGCAACTTGTGTGCTTTACCTGTTTCTGTTGCTTATCCACGGCAACAACAAAAAATTTTGGGTTAGTTTATTTTTATATATTTTAAAAAATAATTATTTTTGGCAACAAATGATATTTTAAAAAATTGTACCTAGCTAACTGAGTCTTTTGGGTTAATATTGTAAAATTCAAAGTTAATTTGCGTTATACGAATTGTTCAAAGATAATTGGAAAATTGAGGAGAGAGACTGAACTTCGGCAATTCCATTGCCGAAATTCAACCAAAAAGCAGGAGAGAGAATAAGGAAAAGGGGAGAGAGAAAATCTTTGAATTCCACTGCCCAGTGCTGCCCGGATTCTGTGTGCCCGAGTGTGGAGTGCTCTTAAAATTAAAAAAAAAAGGCAATAGCGGCAATGTCATTGCCAAAATAGGGGAATAATTTTTTTTTTTAAGCAATTGTGATAATGGCATTGCCGAAAATGGGAAAAAAAAAGTGGTTTCGAAATCTCTAGAAGAGTAAAAAACAGGTTTCATGTTCACAATATTTTTACAATAAATCACATATAATTAGTTATTATTAGTTAAAAAAAATTGTGACAACTAATTGTGGCAATGGCATTGCCGAAATAGGAAAAAAAAATTGTGGCAATATCATTGCCAAAATAGTGAGAAAAATAAAAGTGACAAACTACTTGAGACAATTGCATTGCCGAAATAGGGAGAAAAAAAATTGGAAATACAATTGCGAAAAAATATTTTCCCCTATTTCTATTGCCGTAAATGAAAAAAAAAAAAAAAAAAAAAAAAAAAAAAAAAAAAAACCGGCAATGGGATTGCCGAAATAGGGGGAAAAAAATTTCCCCCTATTTCCTTTTTCTCTTTTTTATTTTATTTTATTATATTTGTTACGGCAACAGTCTCTTTTTTATTTTATTTTATTTTATTTTATTATATTTGTTACGGCAACAGTCTCTTTTTTATTTTATTTTATTTTATTTTATTATATTTGTTACGGCAACAGTATTGCCGAAACAGGGGAAAAAATTTCCCCCTATTTCGGCAATCCCATTGCCGTTTTTTTTTTTTTTTTTTTTTTTTTTTTTCATTTACCGCAATGCTATTGACGAAATAGGGGAAAATATTTTTCCCACAGTATTTCCAATTTTTTCTCCCTATTTCTGCAATGCAATTGTCTCAAGTAGTTTGTCACTTTTATTTTTCTCACTATTTCAGCAATGATATTGCCACAATTTTTTTTTCCTATTTCGACAATGCCATTACCACAATTAGTTGTCACAAATTTTTTTAACTAATAATAACTAATTATATGTGATTTATTGTAAAAATATTGTGGACATGAAACCTGTTTTTTACTCTTCTAGAGATTTCGAAACCACTTTTTTTTTTTTTTCCATTTTCGGCAATGCCATTATCACAATTGCTATAAAAAAAAATTTATTCCCCTATTTCGGCAATGACATTGCCGCCATTGCCTTTTTTTTATTTTAAGAGCACTCCACACTCGGGCACACTCGGACACACAGAATTCGGGTTCTGGGCAGTGGAATTTCGGCAATGCCATTGCCGAAATTCAAAGATTTTCTCTCTCCTCCTTTCCTTATTCTCACTCCTGCTTTTTGGCTGAATTTCGGCAATGCCATTGCCGAAATTCAGTCTCTCTCCTCAATTTCCCAATTATCTTTGAACAGTTCGTATAACGCAAATTAACTTTGAATTTTACAATATTAACCCAAAAGACTCTAGCTAACTTGTACTAAACAAATCTCTCAAATTATAAAAAAACAAATCCAAAAAAACACTCACATTAAATTCATTTTTTCTTTTTTTGCCCCCTTTAGTTTTATCAGAAATGTTTTGACATTATTTGCACAAAGCCACAAACCCAGCTCTAAATATATTCCTCTCTCTCTCTCTCTCTCTCTCTCTCTCTTAAAATTGTCTGATTGATGGCAAGGATTGAATCATCTAGAAGAACCCCTGCGCATATAAAGGTGAGATTTCATCATGAACAAATTGGACTTTTTTTTTTTTTTTTTTTTCTTTTAGTGTCTAGAAAGTGAGAACGAGTTTGATTTTGGAGTAGAGGCTAGTGAAAAAAAAAATCATGAGAAACAAGGGGAAAAAAAATGAGGATTTTTTTTCTTTTGATGGGAAGAGGATTTTTTTTTTTTTTGTGCATCTTAATATCCAAAATATATAATCTTATTTTCAACTTAGAATTTAGCCTAATGACAATAAATCTATTTTTTCATAAAATAAAAATATTCTTATACCTCAATCGATACTTTTTAATATTTTTAACTATTTACCCATTTATTGTTATAACTATTAAATTATAAAAAAGGAATGCTATACTAAGGCACTAAAGAATGAATAGTTAATCATCATATTACACTTGTTATTCTTGATTGAAATGAACTATATCAATAATTATACGGCCATAATCTTTTTCACAACCGTTGAAGTGACAAATAGTAAATAGTTGGCGATAAAGTAATGTTAGTGATGGGTTCAAATAAAAAAAATAACAACTTGATAATTCAATAATTGAAAATTTTGTTATGAAAATATTGTGCATGCATACGTAACATTGTGAACTATTTAAGTTGTGATTGATATTGGCTGAAAAAGTCTGTTTTTTTATTATTTAGAGTCCATTTAGGATTTGTTTATTTTTTTGAAATTGAAAACTTTATATTGAAAGTACTGTAGATAAATGTAAAAGTTAACTGAAATAGTATAGTGTGATCTATGAATAGTACCAAAAAGTGTAGTAGAACCCATAAATGTTAGTAAAAATAAGCTAAATAGTAAAATAAATTGGCAAAAATAATCATTACCAAAGGAACACTTGGCTTATTTTTATTATTATTCAACTTATTTTTGCTATTATTCATGAGTCTCATTTCTATTGTACTATTTCAGCTAACTTTTAACTTTATTTACAGTATTTTCAACAAAAAAAATTTAATTTCAACTAAATAAACTATTTACAAACAAATACAAAGTGCATGTTTGGCTTCAAATTAAAAAGTCAGCTTATTTTATTATTCAGCTTATTTTTACGATTATTCATGGACTCATTATACTTTTTAGTATTATTTACGGGTTTCATTATAATATTTCAGTTAATTTTTACCTTTATTTATAATACTTTCATTAAAAAAATTTCAAATATAACAAAATAAACAGATCTAAACAAACCCTTAAAATTACAAATAACAAGCATACTGCGTACAAAGGAAAAGTCAGAAGTTTTTTTTTTTTTTTTTTTTTTGAGAAAAGAAAAGTCAGAAGTTGGAAATATATATTTTAAATAATTCTTTAATGTGACCATTTTTTATTGAAATAATATAATTTCTCACGTCAAATATCAAGGACACCACTAAAGAAAATTTATTGGGATTAAGGGAATCTTTCTGTAAATAAAAAACAGGAACAAATTGCACCTCGATTTGGCCCCTTCTCACTTTCTTAGACATTTGTCTTAAATGCTAATCTGATTATTTTTTTTACCGCTTATTACTTTTCCCAAAGCAAAAGCTTAAAAGGATACTTAATTGGGTGAGCCTAAGTTCCGTGTCAGGTAGGGTGAGGCCCCCCAAAAGTATGAAAAAACTGGGCCCCATATATTCACATTCTCAAATATTTATTATAAAAGCAATTGTGGAGCTTCTTATTCTTTCATCAACACACAACACCTAAAACTCTCACCCATCTATTCTTCCATGCACTTAACTATTATTACCTGCCAACTTATTATTAGCTTTCTTTTCATTCTTTAAAAGAATAGAAGTAGAAAGTGTTACAAAGTCCAAAAAACCAAACTCTCTCTCTCTCTCTCTCTCCCTCTGGAAGGATTTAAAACAATTTATTGTGTGTGAGGTAGCTACAAACACAAGCCAAAGGCCATTTTACTTTGAGAGACCAAATTGCTTGTTAATATGAGTTTCAGAATTCTAGTGTGCAACGTGTTATGGCCAAACATGTTCATCATGTTAGTGCTATTTTTTAGCACTCTGGTTTGTTCAGCTACAGCCTCTGTGAGTTATGATCACAGAGCTATCATAGTAGGTGGGAAGAGAAGGATTTTAATTTCTGGGTCAATTCACTATCCAAGAAGCACTCCCGAGGTACTGCTTTTATCATCATATATGCCAATGTGGTTCACGGGTTCTTGTTGTTTCTTATTTGTACTGTTTTTCATGTGTTTCTTGTCGATGGGTTTATGTGGGGTTTTGGTAATTTGCAGATTCTTTAGCTCAAAGTTTTTGACTTTTTGTGGGTTTCTCTTTGTGGTTGCAGATGTGGCCTGATCTTATACAGAAGGCCAAAGATGGAGGCTTGGATGTTATTCAGACATATGTGTTTTGGAATGGACATGAGCCTTCTCCTGGAAAAGTACTTCTTCTAATGCATTTTAATTTGTTTCTGATTTTAAATATTGTTCTCTTTTGTAGGTTGAGAAAATACTCACTGGCATTTCCTTGTTTTGAAATTTTCAGTATTATTTTGAGGATAGGTATGATTTGGTTAAGTTCATCAAGCTGGTACAACAAGCAGGCCTATATGTCCATCTCAGAATTGGGCCCTATGTTTGTGCTGAATGGAACTTTGGGTAATAATGTCGATAATATCTATGCAATTTTAACTAAGAGTTTCAATCCCAAGAAAATTTCTACCACCCAAAATAAAATAAAAAAACAAGAAATTAAAATTCTATTGTATTTCATATGTTCTGTTTTTGCTCTGTTTCTGATGCAGGGGATTTCCTGTTTGGCTGAAATATGTTCCAGGCATTGCTTTTAGAACAGACAATGAACCTTTCAAGGTTGGAACTTTGAATTCCTCACTCTGAAACTTTATTCTTTTTAACTTTTTTAACATTTTCTCTGAATTATTTATCGTTTTCTTCTTGTTTTCACTAAAATCAAGGGGGCAATGCAAAAATTCACAGAGAAGATTGTAAGTATGATGAAAGCAGAAAAGTTGTTTGAAACTCAAGGAGGCCCAATCATTCTGTCTCAGGTAGAAAAATTTGACTGAATTATTCTTTGCCACTCTTCTAGAAGTGGGTTTGAAATTGTGTGTTTAAATATGGACTTCAGTTTTCTCAGACACTGGCCGGTCAATCTTGTTAATATCTTAATTAATTTTTTAATTAAATTTTGACAGATTGAAAATGAATTTGGACCAGTGGAATGGGAAATTGGTGCCCCTGGTAAAGCTTATACTAAGTGGGCAGCACAAATGGCTGTTGCTCTTGACACTGGTGTCCCATGGGTAATGTGCAAGCAAGAGGATGCCCCTGACCCTGTTGTAAGTGTTATTCTGTCTCATATTTCCAACGTTTTCTTTTTTCTTGCTTTATATTTGTCATTTTCGAAATAGCGTTCTAGGTGACTTTCATTTATTAGTGTCACAACTTTATTGGTGGGGTTTCTAACACTAACAGTATGTTATGTGTAAAGGTTGTGGCTTTGTCTGATAGAGATTTGTTGGCCATACTTTTCCTTTTCCTGCACAACTATTTGGGTCCTATGATCTATACATCTCATCAGTTTTGTCTTTTCTTCCATTTCTCTAGGATTTGGGTTTTGAGTTTTGTAATGAATTCAATGATGAGCATGTCTCCTTTTCAATTCATCAAAATTTTTCCTGTTGTCCCGTGAGAGTTTAAGTTAAAAACATTTTCTTATTCTTGAGGAGGGAATATACAGTTTAAAAGGCCATGTATTTGGGGGTTAATTTTTTTAAGTAATTGGGCTTTCTATTGTCAACTATTTGACCAATTATTTTCAGTTTTCAAAGCTTCCTGCCATATCTCTCTCTCTCTCTCTCACCCAAATCTATATTTGTTTATGATGGGATAGATTGATACCTGCAACGGTTTCTACTGTGAAAACTTCAAGCCAAACAAGGACTATAAACCAAAAATGTGGACAGAAAACTGGACTGGTTGGTAAGTCAGACATATTGCTTGTGTAGGCCAAAAATTTATTGCTTTTCTTTACATGAATTTTATTATTCTATACCTTATCCTGTATCTGAGACTGCAATTACGTTGTGTTTTTATCCCAAAAAAAAAGGTTTTCAGATATAATTTTCCTCTCATATCTTTTGTATCCCCAGGTACACGGAATTTGGTGGTGCAGTTCCTTATAGACCAGCAGAAGACTTGGCATTTTCAGTTGCAAGGTTCATTCAGAACGGTGGTTCTTTCATGAATTATTATATGGTACACAATTTTTCATTCTGTTTGCACTTAATCTAATTTACCTGGTGTATGACCTCCTAGAGTAAATATAATCTTATTTATTTTAACTTTTTTGCAGTACCATGGAGGAACTAATTTTGGTCGGACAGCTGGTGGTCCCTTCATTGCAACCAGCTATGATTATGATGCTCCTCTTGATGAATTTGGTATGCATTTAGGATAAGGTTGCTAGAGTAGGTTGTGCTAAAGTTGTTTGCCTGCCTCATTAATATTTTTTCAAGTGTAACACCTAATATAAAAAGAATACATGTGCCGACACCAAATATTTGGGAACAAGGCTTTGTTGTTGTAACACCTCATATCATATTGGAGGAAGTTGACTAATATTTGCTCTATTTACTTGAAAACAAATATGTCACAATAGTCTCAACAAGTTTCTGTTCTATACCAGGACTACCAAGGGAACCAAAATGGGGACATTTGAGAGACCTGCATAAAGCCATCAAATTATGTGAATCAGCTTTAGTTTCAACAGATCCCACTGTGACAAAACTAGGAAATAATCAAGAGGTAAGGTTTTTCAATTAGCCAAAAGAAACTATGTATTAACTATTTTTTTTTTCCAGTATTTTTCTCATCTTCAGTGTCATATCTTAGGCTCATGTGTTCAAGTCGAAGTCTGGTGCTTGTGCTGCCTTTCTTGCAAATTATGACACATCATCATCTGCAAAGGTGTCCTTTGGAAATGCACAATATGACCTGCCACCTTGGTCCATCAGCATTCTTCCTGACTGCAAAACTGCAGTTTTCAACACTGCAAGGGTAAGAGAACACTTTACAGAATGTATATGTACGTAAATGGAAAGATTTAATCTAAAAGCCTTTACAGAATTTTTTAACAAAATTTTGAAGTGTAAATTTTATTTTGGAATGTCAAGTTGAGCTCTGCTTTATATTATATTTCTGTTTGAAGATTCCCAATGATGAATTTTAATATCTGATTGTAAATGGAAATTCTATACAGATTGGTGCCCAAAGCTCACAGAGGAAGATGACGCCTGTAAATAGTGCATTTCCGTGGCAGTCATACAATGAAGAAACTGCCTCTGCTGATGACGATGATGCAACTGTGATGGATGGGCTCTGGGAACAAGTAAATGTAACAAGAGATGCTACAGATTATTTGTGGTACATGACAGAGTAAGTAATTTATAACCAATCACTGCATTGCCTTGTTTGAGGTATTGGAGGAAAAAAAATTCTTGCAATCATGTTAGAACTCATATATTTTATCCCTGAACATTTATAAATCTTCTGTTGCTCAGTGTCAAGATAGATTCTGATGAAGGATTTATCAAGAATGGACAATCTCCACTTCTCACTATATTTTCAGCTGGCCATGCTTTGCATGTTTTCATCAATGGACAACTATCAGGTAATTATGGTTCAAGGAAATTAGGCCCAGTACTGCCGGTTGAACTTTGATTTGATTAATTCACTAGCTTCTTGTTCCTAATGCAGGATCTGCATATGGGGGACTCGAAAATCCTAAATTAACTTTTAGTAACAATGTGAATCTGAGGGTTGGCATTAACAAGATTTCTTTATTAAGTGTTTCTGTGGGTCTTCCGGTTAGTTCTCTCACAAGGATTCATGTTCTTTACAACAATATTAACAATAGAAAGATGTGACGTTTATGATCTTTACCTTGTCTTGTTGATGTGTATCAGAATGTTGGCGTGCATTTTGAGACATGGAATGCTGGGGTTTTAGGCCCAGTCACATTGAAGGGTCTCAATGAGGGTACAAGAGATTTGTCGAAGCAGAAATGGTCTTACAAGGTATTTATCAAAAAGAGAAATGGTCTTACAAGGTTTTTGTCTAAATGATTTATGTTCCACTCTCTATCATTGCCCCCATTAGACTTAAAGAGCCTAATCAAATCTTTATTAAAAGTAAATATTAAAACAAACTAGCATTCTGAAAAGGCAGGATTCTTAAGAGGAAAATAAGCTTGTCTTTATCAATTAAGGATTTGTTAAATAAATATAAAAATTTAAACTATGCTCTACGTGAGTAACAATAACAACTTATAACTTAAATTACAAATTGGGATATCTAGGCATGGTTAAAAGGTTTTACATTTTTTTCAATGAGAAATTTGTCCCTATGACAGTCAGTAGATAGTCACAAGAAGCTAAATGACTTATTTTGTATGTTCACTGAGCAGGTTGGTCTGAAAGGCGAAGCTTTAAGCCTTCATACTGTTAGTGGGAGTTCCTCTGTTGAATGGGAGGAAGGATCATTATTGGCTACAAAACAACCCTTGACATGGTACAAGGTTAGAACAATTTCAATACTCAGTTAACACATTCCTTCCAATAAACTGATTTGAGATTTGAGAAAAGCAAGTTTGCCAAACTTAAATTGATGTTGTGATATCTCTCCAGAGTACTTTTAGTGCACCAGGAGGCAATGACCCATTGGCTTTGGATATGAATAGCATGGGAAAAGGTCAAATATGGATAAATGGTCAGAGCATCGGACGCCACTGGCCTGCATATATTGCACATGGTAATTGTGGCAGTTGTAATTATGCTGGAACTTATGATGATAAGAAATGCAGAGCTAATTGTGGAGAGCCCTCCCAAAGATGGTGAGGAAAGATCTACTTAAGTTTTTTATTATTATTATATATTCATGCACTTTAGATATCTGTGATAAAGCTGTTATTTTTCAGGTACCATGTTCCACGCTCATGGCTGAATCCAAGCGGGAATCTATTGGTTGTGTTTGAAGAATTTGGTGGTGACCCAACTGGGATTTCATTGGTAAAAAGAACAACAGGAAGTGTCTGTGCTGATATCTATGAAGGGCAGCCAACACTGAAGAACTGGGGCATGCTAACCTCTGGCCAAATCAATAGACCAAAAGCCCATCTATGGTGCCCACCTGGGCAGAAAATCTCTCAAATAAAGTTTGCTAGTTATGGCCTGCCTCAGGGAACATGTGGAAGCTTTAAAGAAGGGAGCTGTCATGCTCACAAGTCCTATAATGCTCCACAAAGGGTATCTGATCAACTTTAATTGTTATTATTTCCTTTTTATTTCTAAGATATGTATAAATTTCCTAGACTTTTTAATCAATCATTTGTGACAAGCCCTTTGGAAGCTTATAGTTTTGCTTCATCTTAGAACAGTGGTCACTGAAAGAACATGGGTACTCACTGTTTCATTGCTAGGCCTCAAGTCTTCCTGTTATTTGTTGAATTATTCCTTTGATTGATTCTAGATAATTTAAGTCCCACTACAGAATCTGTATTGCTAGTGAACTTCTCTTATTATGCTTTTTTCCCAACTAACCTGGATTGTATCTTGCAGAATTGTATTGGAAAGGAATCTTGTTTAGTAACTGTAGCTCCCGAAGTCTTTGGGGGGGATCCATGTCCAGGAAACACGAAGAAGTATTCACTTGAGGCCGTCTGCAGCTAAACATAGCAGCTTCCATTCCATTAAGTACAGAATAAATGATGAGCTAGTTGTTCATCTTCAGTACATAGACATCTATACAAACCAGATTGTCAAGGCAACTGGTTTTACTATGCGCGAGGACATATGCATGGAGCCACGCCACATGCCACCTGGCCAAACCAAATGTATTAAGTACAGAATAAATGATGAGCTAGTTGTTCATCTTCAGTACATAGACATCTATACAAACCAGATTGTCAAGGCAACTGGTTTTACTTTGCGCGAGGACATGCATGGAGCCACGCCACATGCCACCTGGCCAAACCAAATGTAGATAGAGAAGATGATTCTAAACATGCATCAAAGATGCTTTAGCCCTTATGTGCATAGGCAAGCTGTGATTTGTCAAGTATAGGTTCATACGCTATACATAGGGTTTATTACAACACAAGAATCTCTACACAAGTATGAGGGCAAGCGCTTTAACCTGCTTGCTTGTATGGTACTTAACATTGTAACATTGTAGGAGAAAGCAATTCGGTTCTTGTAACAATAAATTGGCAAGTAAAAAAAAAAACCCAGCTGTTGGTATGCATTTTGATTTGTTAATTTCTACCATTGAACTAAAAGAACAATATCTTCCTCGTTTTACTTGAAAGTTGACCCACACTTTGCTACCTAATTAGATAATCTTTTATATCACATAAATACAATAATTTAATAATAAGCAATCACTATCGAGCAACATGTGGCAATTTCAAACTATTAATTTAAGCTTTAGGCTTGCTTTCTGACAAGGAAATTTCTTTTTGGAATTATGTAATGCGGACTCCTATTCCAGAGGTTGATTATTTGTCAGTCCAACCAAAAAAGACTTATACTCTGGTAAATATTTGGAGTAATACTAAGTGTGGGAGCTTCTTGAGGTGCGGAAAGGAAGCAGTGGTGTCAGCCATCTTTATAAATACTCATTAAGAAACAGAATATACAATATTTTTCTTACACCTTAGGGGTATTCATAGAACAAACAGAATAATACATTTTTATACCACCTTATCATTTCCCTACATGAGACAAAAATGGTTAGGAACAACTTCTGTACAGGGGGCCTATTCCTTTACAAAAGTGAAGATAATTTATTATTCAAGCTATTAATTACATCATCTAGATCTTTGTTAACCTGTGATACTTCTTGCCCTTGATTCCTCCACTTCACCAGTCTACTGCTGAGATCCATTAGCATCAGGACTCCATCTTCATCAATTCTGAAATGAATTAGCCTCTTGATACAATTAATCAAGTACTTGCACACCCTTACCTTCACCCAGAAAATAAATTGCAGTCCACTCTCTTCAGTTTCAAACATCAAGTTAGACATGCTCTCAACAGTATCTGTTAAACTGAAGACAAGACAGGCACCTTCTACAGCCTCTCTTTTATTAAAATTTTCAGTCCATCTAACTGATTCTTCTGACCCTACAGAACTCCGCTTGACATGATTCAATGTAGTGCTCTTGCTTTCTATTGACTGCAATATTCTACCAGTTGCAGCAAAATGTAGCAGCGTGTGACATCCCTCTTCATCTATATTATTAGGGCACCCTATCAAGACGCCTAATGGGATTCTTCTGAACAACACACTTTGCTGCAAGTTAAGACCATAGGATGTTTTTTCCTCACATGACGAATAGGTGTTGACAGTTTTATCCTGATACCACATGCATATGTCTTGGAATTCTTTCAGCCAGAGTCCAATGATTTGACAACCATGCTCTGTTGTGAGAGTGTAATCCTTGTTGTCACGAGATTTGAGTTTCTTCAGTTTCTTACCAAAACCAGCTGCTTCTTTGTCATGTGAAACTGAACCAAATTGTTTGGGCCTCCAGGACTCTGATATTTTAGTTAAAGAATCAACAAGCAAATCCTGATGAGATTTACTAATGGGGCTCAGAATCCATGCAATGTACCTTGCTCCAGCAGCAGAATAAGGTTGTTCCATGTCATGTCTTTGTCCAATTTTGGCTGTCCCCAGTGTGAATTTCATATGAAAATTGTCTGGAAGAGCTTCCTCAGTGAAGAGCAAAACAGAGGCAAAATAGAACCAATCTGGGAAGTTGATTGCCAGAGCCCTGCTATGCAACATTTAAAGATGAGTCTTGGAATTTAGATCAAGATGCTGTAAGAGCCATATTGCTTTCATTTGGACCTATGGGGTAGGAATTTACCAAGAAGATTTGTGATCAACTGTTGAAATCTTCATTGCAGCTGGCTTGGTTGTAGAATCAAAATGTTTTCTAGCACGAGAAACTGGTTCATTTACAGACGAAGTTAAATGCAGAAAGGTTTCAGATGAGATTGGTCCAGCCAAGGTCCTCAATAAGTGGTGATGGCTGTAGGGAAGATATGCATTAGAAAAAGGCAGCTTTAATCCCAATTCCACTGATATGCCCCACCATGTTGGTCTGGAGATTATATCTAGTATTATTGAGACCAACTTAGTTAGAAACTCTTGTACAGAGGCCAGACCCCTGTTGTACAAGTAAATTAGAAAACTGGATTAGATAAGCTGGCTAATTTGAGTATTTTATACTTATATGACACAATTTAAAAATAAGTATTAAATGTCATTATTAGATTTATCTGTAATAATTTATCTTAGATGTTAAATTCTGAAATCCAAACGACGTAATCTCAAAATGTTCACATTCATTAACACTAGGATTTTGTTCCCAAAATAAAGCCCTCATTTAACACGTACTACATCAACAAAACTATCAACATTTATTAAGTTTATATAAAAGGTTAATTGACACAAATTTATTTGAAAACATAAATGAACACAGCAGTGAAACTCCAAATAACCTAGTCACAGGACAAGGTGTTATTGACACAAACAGAAAGCATGATTATAATTTATAGCTTGGAAAAAGTAATCTACACATCAAAGACATCATTATGAGTCAGTCATGGAAATGATTATGAGAAAGTAAGATGCACACAAGAAGCACAACACATTTACAAACAACTTAACCTAAAACTTCAATCCCTTCAGGGATGATAGAGGGAACAACCAACAATGCAAATAGCTAAAGTATTCATGGGATCAAGAAACATGTACTCACGTCACTAGAAGCCAGTTATGTAACAAAGCTCTGGTCTCAATAAACATAGTGGGAGAAAGTACCAAGCAAACAATTGTAGAGCGCCAGTCCATCCTCTCATGAAATTCTTCATTTAAACAAATGAAAGGCCTCTCCATAGTGTCTTGTAAAATCTTCAAAACATCATGCTTTAGAGTTAAAGGGTCAAGATACCAGGACAACAACCTGAAAAGGGATAACATATAAATGACAAATTTACAAACTCACAAATATTGATAATGTAGAACAGTGTTACAATCTTAAAATTGCCATTGAAACAATAAGGGCCCGTTTGGATTGAGGTGGGAGGGAGGGAGAGTGGAGGGGAGTAGAGTAGAGTTGGCTGCAAATAGACTAATTTTGGGCTAACTCTACTCTACTCCCCCTTTCTCTCCCTCAATCCAAACGGACCATAAGGTTTCATGCAAATAATATGGCCTTTTTTTTTCTTGAATATGGATGAGAATACTTTACTTAAGTTGAAAGCATAATGGTAAAACTTAACATAACCCAAAAAGTAAAAGAGGAATGATAGCAGTATAAGGTGGAAAAATTAGATAGGTAAGTGAAGCATTTTGTGGGGGAGGGGGGGGGGGGGGGGATTGTTAAGTAAACTCTGTTCAAAGCAAACCTGAAAGGTATTTCATGGTTCTTAAGGGAGAACTCTCTGGGCAAATGGCAAAGCAGCTGTGAAACTGCTGTGCTTCTTCTATCAATTGATTTTGCATTAAGAACAGGAGTTGATGGCAAAAAATGTTGATAACAAGATGCAGAAACCACTACTCTTACAACAGCACATGCTAACATTTGAGAAAGCATCCCTGCAGTACATGAAAAAAATGTTCACAAACTCAATGAAAATGACCAAAATTGTTCGATAAATAACATAATTCAAAAGACAAAAATACAATTCCTGGTAAAATTTACACAAATGGTAAGTTCTAATTCATAGTCTCTACTCATATAACTACTAAAACTTTGTACATCATATCACAAAACCTATCACATTTTTAACAATGAACTAAAAGGGCTTAGAAATAAAATTCTCAAACAAAGACCTATCCTACATTTATAAAAAAATCATAAAGATGAGGAACTCATTTGGAATCCAATAGCAAAATACGGGTTTTCAAAATTTAACAACTTTTCCAATCACAAAATCTATTACACTTCTAACAATGAACTAAAAGGACTTAAGACATATAATTCTCAAAACCAAGACCCATCCTACATATCAAGAAAACATGAAAAAACTCAATTTACAATCCTACCATGTCCCTCCAATTTTCCGACAACATCGGCACACGCTTCCACCATTTCTGCACAATCTTGATGTGAAACCAAGCTACCGACCTGAAAAACCTCGTCTTTTTGAAACCAGAAAACCCGGCAAGCAATTGAAGATGACAAGACAGTAACAATAGTGTTGACCAAATACTGGAGCACCGAGTTGAAGACCTAAACAACAAAAAATCACACCAATTAGACATAAAAGAAGCTAGCTTTACCACATTTCCTACCTACCAAAAAAAAACCTAACCCTAGAAGCTCTGATTTCAGCTTACCTGTGGTGCTTTGAAGCACATTAGGGACAGTGCGGTGTCCAAAACCCTAACCCTAGAATCTTCGTTGCTGAGGTTCAGGGATTGGTTTAGCTTTGCAATTGAGAGGCTAAGAGCATCTTCTTCTTCGTGGTCTTGATTTAGGGTTTTGAGGTGCGAAGCGAGCTTCGCGAAGAGATCGGTGAGCTCTGGTACTGTGGTCATTGGCGCAGAGAATCGGAGGCGACGAATTCTGGGTTCGCGCCAAAATTTGCATCCTTTAAAGCTGTTGCTTAGAGTCTATGGGTCCTAGTGAAGCCCATTAACGTCATAAGCCCATAAATACAAATACTCTAGTCAGCTCGGTTATGAGTTGAATAAGATATATGGAATTGAATCCCAACACACACACACACACACATACACACACAAAACAACAACAACAACTGATTAGTGTTTTAGTTTAATGATAAAATTAGGAGTAGATGCCATAGGTTAAAATTTTCAACCAAAAAAAAAAAATACTATAAAGATAGTAAGGTAAGAAGATGGAATTCTAAGAGCATCCACAAATTTTTGTTACAATTTTGACGTGGTAGACTGTGAATGTCTATCAATTACCATGGATCTACCTTTTTTTTTTATCACTACTCACACTCTGTCACATCATAGTTGAGTAAAAAAATTCAAGTTGGGAAATAGTTTGTGGTACTATAATTTTTTTCCCATATATATGAGCTGATTTAATGCTTGGGATATTGTTAGAACAAACTAAGTATACTCTGTGTAATCCTATTTTTCTATCTAAAATCTCATAATCTTGTTTCTCAAAAAAAACAAAAACAAAAACAAAAACAAAAAATAATTTTGATTAGTTGATGATATGCACAAGAAAACGTGTAGTTTAAGTAAATTGGGTACGTAGCAACCCAATCTTTTATTTATATTATTCTCTTTCTGGATAAGGGTATTATCCATATATGGCCTAAAAAAGGGAGATATATATATATGATTAATATCTCACCAATAGCATGCCTTCTAGGTTTGTTATCTGGTCAAATTAATAACGTGTATCTAATGAATTGAAACTCTATCCACTTTTGGAAGAGGAAAATTTCATAAAATTTCAAGGCCATCGATATCAAGACCTCTGTATTTTAAATAGGGGATTAACGATAAGACAGGAATATATATATATATATATATATAGTTACTAAAGTTCTGTATTTGTACGTATCAAAAAAGAAAAAGCTGTTTGTCTGTATAACAATAATAGTATGACATCAACACCAGAAGTAATATACTAGAGATAATGATAGTATGACATCAATACTTGAAGTAACAGTAATACTAGAGAAGTAGAGATAATGATAACAATGATACATATAACAATTGAAAAAAAAAAAAAAAAAAAAAAAAAACACATCACATGATAATATTATGAGTTGGCTTCAAGTTATGTCTTATATAACTTTAAGTAATGTTACACAATTTAATATTTTTTAATTGAATGTGAATATTAACAAATCTACCATTAAATTACATTATTTTCATATATTCTCTATACTTGCAAAATTTCAAGGTGATAAAGATTAATAGTCATGTCATCAATTAATTGTTTAAATTCAAGTTTTTGTAGTTTAAAATAATGCATAAAAAATGAGTTTATGGATCGAATCGTAAATAACATCTAATTGGCATGAATGTTAAGAACATATAGAACACGTAATTCAATTGTAAGATTTTTAAAATATGAAGTCTATAACAAGTTATTAAGTGGTATAACAATTCAGGGGAGGACCTAGGATTTCAAGTTAGGGGGGCCGAAGTATAAGAAGAAGAAAAAAATCCAAATAGGTATCCATGTAGTACTAACAAACTATAAACCAAGATCAATACACAAAATCATTGTTCCTTAATACAAAGACATAAAAATACAAAATAATATTGTTTCTTAAGAGCATCAACTGTTGCCAAAAAAAAAAAAAAAATTCACAAACCAAAACTTACTTTTGCTACGTTAATATAGCATTTGAAATGTCTCGTAGAGTAGCATTTTTGGTATTTGGTGTTCTAAATACTAAATATTTACCATTTAGAACACCTAATGAGCTTACGATGGTTTGGAATTGCATTCCTAAGATTTTTCTTTTTAAATGGTGGCTAAAAATAATAATAATAATAATTAAAAAAAAAAAGGTAAAATTTTAAAATTAAGCTTGTTACGTGGAAGATTTGATTAAGAAGTGGTGCATGAACTAGTAAAGTTCAACTCTTAGTGAGATTTGCATTTTGAAATGGTGAAGCAATATATCTTCAAAGTCTGCTTATTTTTGTCTCTATCTATAATGAATCCCAGTTCTTGTACAAGTTTGTTCTCTATATCTTGGTATTCTTAGTTGAGGACAGTCCGAAATGAATTTCTTTGAAGTTAATTATAAGTTATAATGAGTGTTGGATCTAGGGGCGGCGCCACCTTAAGATGTTTCAGGTGTACTTTGTTCACCTTACATGTTTAGGGTTATTTTGGTCATAATTTAGGTTTCAGGGGTTTTTATCTATCATTTTTTTTAGGTTTTGGGGTTATTTTGGTCATTTTTTAGGTTTTGGGGTATTTCGATCATTTGTTAAGTTTAATGGCATTTTGGTTATTTTTTAGGTTTCAAAGGTATTTCGGTCATTTTTTAGGTTTAAGGGGTATTTTGGTAATTTTTGGGTTTTGGGGGTATTTTGATAATTTTTAGGTTTCGAGAGTATTTCGGTCATTTTTTAAGGTTTTGGGGGTATTTTGGTCATTTTATAGGTTTTGGGGCTATTTTATTGATAATTTTTTTAGGCTTTGGGGTTATTTTGGTTATTTTTTAGGTTATGGGGTATTTTGGTAATTTTTTAGGTTTCAAGGATATTTCAATCATTTTTTAGGTTTTGGAGGTATTTTTGTCATTTTTTAGGTTTAGGGGGTATTTTGGTAATTTTTTAGGTTTATGGTGTATTTTGGTAATTTTCAGGTTTCAGGGGTATTTTGGTTATTTTTTAGGTTTTGGAGATATTTTGGTCATTTTATAGGTTTTGGGGGTATTTTGGTCATTTTTTAGGTTTCGAGGGGTATTTTAGTCATTTTTTTAGGTTTCAAGGTATTTTGGTCATTTTTTAAGTTTAGGGGGTATTTTGGTAATTTTCTAAGTTTCGGGGGGTATTTCAGTCATTTTTTACAAGGTAATTTGGTAATTTTTTTAAGTTTTGGGGGTATTTTAGTAATTTTCTTAGTTTCAGAGGTATTTCAGTCATCTTTTAGGTTTCGAGGGTATTTTTTGTAATTTTAAGGTTTCGGAGGTATTTCAGTTATTTTTAGGTTTTTGGGGGTATTTTGGTCTTTTTTTTTGTTTTGGGGATATTTGGGACAATTTAGAGTTTTTGGGGGGGTATTTTGCTAATTTTAGAGATTTTGGAGGTATTTTGATTATTTTAGTGGTTTTTAAGCATATTTGGTGATTTTAGAGAAATCATGGGTATTTTGGTCATTTTAGATGTTTCATGGGTATTTTGCTCATTTTAGAGATTTTGGGGATAATTTTGGATGTCTAAGGGTATATTTGTAATTTTGGAAGTATAGGGGTATTTGCATCATTTTAGGTATTTAAGGTTATTTTGATAATTTTAGAGGTCAAGAGGGTATTCAAGTAGTTTTAGAGATATTTGGGTCATATTGGGTTAAATGGGTGGGTTACTATTTAAATGGGTTGGGTTGGTAATGAATAATTAATTTATATATAAACGGGTCATAAATAGATAAATGAATAATTACACACCCACCCATTTATGACCCAGCCCGTCCATTTGCCACTCCTATATGTGATACAATAATGGTTTGAACTTTTCACGGTTAAAAATGTACAAAATTTTCTTATAAGAAATAAAAACAGCTATATAGTTCTATGGTTATATGAAACATAGGCAAGAAATTATATATGCTTTAAAATTCTATTTGAGATTTTTAGAACAATGCTGATCAACTAGAAGAATTATATCCGTATAGATGAATTACATGCATGTTCTTTGTGTAAACCGGATGATATAGCAACTACATTAGTTTTTAATTACCTGAATCCAAAACTAAGCTATTTACAAATCTATAAGTCTAATGACACAATAATTTTTATTACACTTTTCATAATTGTTAATGTGATAAATTGTGATTTATACATAATAAAAACAATATCAATGGTAATTTCAACACTAATCAACTAAACAAGCTGTGAAATTTAATGTTGTCTTTGGCATTGTTGTTTACAAATTAATATAAAATTTTTCCACATATGCAAAACAATTTGTCATGAAGGACATTACAGAATAGTGATGGAGAAATGATGTATGAAGATATTTATTGATATTTATTTGCACATAGTTTGTGAACATAATTTATCTTCGTTTTTTAATGAAGTCTCCATTTTACAACCCAAAAAAAAAAAAAAATCTTCATTTCTCTTGTCAAATCACAGTTGTCAAATCTGTATTTATTTTTCCAAGTTAACAACAAAACAAGCTTGAAATGCAGTACACACAAATAGCTAGCATCATTTAATGTGAAATAGATAATGTCAAGTGCCCATATATTTGTAATTTTGCGGGAGTCTTTCAAAATTTATAGAGCTACTTTTCCCGTGGTACATGTGGATCATGCTAAAGGACTTGTGAAAAGTGAAGATTATTTGAGCGGGAAAGGGAAAGGAAAAGGAAAAATTAGGCTATTTTACAATTAGCGCCTGCATAACGGATGCATGCATTTATCAATGTTGAATTTTATAACACAGTTGATTGATATTTTTTATTAGGAATGAGCCATTTTCAATTTAGAAGATATTTATTTATTAGTTTTTGCTACTTCTCAATGTAAGTGAACCTGTTTGAAGTTAGATCCTTAATAAGTGTATAATGACTTCTGTTGACAAATACCTTACTAGTATTCAATAATTTGTACAATTTTTTGGGTCTGCCTAACAATTTTTGTCACCAAAGATTGTATAGTATAGAAATTGCTATTATTTGTGAACGTAGTTTTGTCCAATTCTTTTTTTTTTTTTTTTTGATCTACTAGTTTTGTCCAATTCTTGATTGTGAAATTAATGGTACGTGCTCTGTACAAAAAAAATTTCAAATTAATGATAGAGATGATGAGATTAAGTGTGTGTTTGGCAAAAATTAAAAAGCTAATTTATTTTACTGTTTAACTTATTTTTACTATTATTTATGGGTTTCACTGCACTTTTTGATACTATTCATAAGTCTCACCATACTATTTCATCTAATTTTTATTTTTATCTACAATACTTTTAGTAAAATGTTTTCAATTTTAACAAAATAAGCGGATTCTAAACAGATCCTAAATGTGAAATAGATGTTGCGATTAAATGACAAGTGTAGATTTGTTTATTTTTGTAATTTAATTTTGGTGGCGGCTCCCAAAATTCACGTGGTCACTTTCACCCATTGTAGGTTTAGCTAGCTAATAGAGTGCGGACCATCGTACTAGGAGCATTTGCATCAGGTTTCTTCAAACTATTCTATTTTACCATTTCAAAATCTACTTTATCATTTATACCGTACTATTTTACATCACTCTCAACATCCCAAATTTATATCTTCATATTCTACTCATTAAAATAATATTTCTACACAATAAAATAATATAATTTATACTACCCAATAAATTACCCACTACCATCACCACCAAGCCGCCACCACCACCACCACCATCAACCCAACCAAAATTAAAACTCTCATCCAACCACCACCATCAACACAACCAAAACCACCACCATCAACCCACAACCAACGCCGGACTCGCCAACAGAAACCCAGCCTCATACCAAAAACCCAGAAACATTGACCTTGCTGTGACCCATGCCAAAAAAAAAAAAAAAAAAAAGCAACCACAGAACCCACCAGATCGCAACCCACCATAAAAAATGAGCCACTATGATGTGTGATGTTTATGTTGGGAGGAGGATGGTGTTTGGGTTTGAAGAGAGGAGATAGCAGATGAGAAAGAGAGAGAAGAGAAGAGAAATAATGAGAGAGAGGAGAGAGAAATTTCGCATCAGGTGAGAATAAAATATATATATTTTTTACAATACTGTTACAATGCAATTCTACCTTTAGAATTGCATTGTAGTAGTATTGCAAATTTTTTTGCAATATTTGGTATATAGCATTCCGGATGTGGGAGGTTTTTGAGGGAAAAATATTAAATGAAGCTTAGATATGGCATTTACAATTCCAAGTGCGAATGCTCTAATGGTAGGGAAAGTAGTAGGGCAACTTTTATTGCCCTGAGCAGCAAGGAAAAACTTGTTTGTTTCATACAGGAATGGTGACAAGATTGCATACCCCCACATAATGCAATATTGGTGTTCCTTTCTTTGCTTTCTATTTGGTGGATATATAGGTTTTTATCTGTGGAAATTATTTAGGGTTAGGCTTTTAATCAACGTACGTACACACCATAGGTATATTCCTGTGGCATTATGTGTGTCCCATATGGCTATTTGTAGTTGTAAACTGCATTAACTCAAACATGGAAAATTTCAAGTATAGGGGTCCAATACATATAGAGCTTAGCGATAATGCAATTTTAGGATATAGTGGCTATTCTTCTGCAGAATCTAACTCATTTATACAACCCCACATGCATTTAAGACTTTTGGGTGTATATCATTATCATATGAATGGTAGGATTACAATCCTTGTAGTAAAATGAAAAAAAAAAAAAAAAAACTTTCGTTTTCATGGAAGATGAATGATTGTTGTCAGAGATAAATAATGTTGCTATCTAGTATTGGTGTAATCACATATACGTAAAATGGCTCTATGAAAAGTTTGAAAAGTTCTTTAAATACATACATACATATATATATATATATATATATATATATATATATATGATCTGCTTCTTGCCACGTTATTGGGATATTAAATACGCAACTCCCATTTGGATATAAATTTTTTAGGACTTTGTTAACAGATGTGGTTCATTAACAAGTGTCGGCCAGTACCTGTTAATGAACCAACTATGGTTAATTTATGATCTATCACAAATCCCACCTGCATAGGAAATTAGCAAAGTTTTTACTTTTCAACTATAATTTTGCAAAATGATTTGACTTTTTCCATCTAAACTGACACGCATTTAATACATATTCAGTTTTTTTCATATCTCTAAAAAAACGTGAATAACTTATTTTAAATTTTATCACATTAACGAGTGTTGTATAGCACCTGTTAACAGCACCCAATTTTTTATTACATAAATCAAACTATTATTGCTTTTAAAATGTATAGTATTTTCTTTATTTTTTTAAAAAAAAAATTATTGGCCAGCTTTCTTTTTTTTTTTTTTGAAAAAAAAGGGAAAGAAAAAAAGAAAGTCAATAATTTCTCATTCTTATAATTTATGCTACTCTACTATTGGGCTGATTGTAATTTTTTATTTTTTATTTCAAAATTTTGTTTTTGTTAAGTTTTTGAGTTGGGTAGTTGCTAGTTGTACTAGGCTAATTAAAAGAGATGGAGTCTAAGTTTTTGGAAGAGTGAGGCACAACTCTAGGGAAAAAAAAAAAAAAAAATATATATATATATATATATATAATCATTAAAAAAAATCCTTTTTTTTTCTTTGGGCTAGGGGGCCCAAATTTTTTTCTCATTTTTTTTCTTTGGGCCAAGGGGACTAGCCCCGCTATGGATCCATCACTGTGTAACATTGCTTAGAGTTATACTTAGACTTACACCGGCCATGTAAAACTTAAACCCAACCCTAATATTATATCACATATGTAACATATATAACAATACTAATATATCCAACTCAGTTGTTCTAGTTATTTTAATCAATTGCATTACTCTTATATTAAAAGAGAATGTAATAAGGTTGTTCATAGTCTTGCTTGATATGTTTAAATATCTTTGACTTTATTGTGTGGATAAAGGGTGTTTCACCATTGGTTTCTTTTGTACTTTAGGCTGATTTAGCCAATTTTATTTAATAAAAGTTAAGCAGTCTTCTTCCTAAAAAAAAAAAAAAAACATAATATTAATTAAATTGAAGTCAACCCTAATGATTCTCATCAATGGGAAATTTTATTTATTTTTTGTCATTTTATTCTATCTCGTATTGTATTTTATATGACCTTGTTCTTCATTAATTTTACATTTTAAGCAAAAAAAGCATGAGCCAATTTGGCTGAAGGGTGGGGGTAAGGCAATGTGGCGTGCACGTGAGCATGCATGTGGGCCCAAATAACCTCCTAGGCCATGGCATGCTTGCGTGATAAGATTGTTCATGTTATATTAAAATAATAATTTGTATTTTATATTAATAACCAATGATTTCCTTTCAATATGTATATCTCCAATGATTAATTGCCTATCTTTTTATGTGATGTTAACATATTCTCTCTCTCTCTCTCTCTCTCTCTCTCTCTCTCTCTCTCTCTCTCTATATATATATATATATATAATATTTATCTATATATTTTAATTAAAAAAAATTTAAGTATTTTTATTGATCAATAAAATGTATTAAAAATGCCACATTATATCTTAAAATAAAGAATACTGCACAATAACAATGCACACAACTTGATAGGACAAGACTGCACAGTGCTGTGTCCACAAGCCCTAACACATCACAAGGCCTAAACTAAGCTGGCCCCCAAACAATCCCACACTAATTAATGAGTTATCACATTTTTTTTTAATACAAACTCTTACTTTATCAATTATTATAAATTATCACACTAACTAATAATTTGATGTATATTATATCAACTCATTTGTATTATAGTGATATTAATTTATTGAACCATGTAATAAATTAATTTTTATCTGTGTAGATTTAGGTGGGGTTTGGATCCACGTTGCGCGTCTGCGTTTTCTTATTTGCACGTTTTCTCTCTCTCTCTTTCTCTCTTTTTTTTTTTTTTTTTTTTTTAGCCACAGATTTTGACCACAAATTCCACTTTTCAGCCACTTTTTCATTAAAAATGGGTCTCACGACACTATTCACATATTTAAAATTTATTTTGCTACAGTGTTTTCAATTTTCAGTTTCTAGAAAAAATTAGTTCTATCTAAATGGACCTTTAGACTTTAAAGTTTAAAAAAGAATCCACTTAATGGTACGTACTCTGTACAATTTTTTTTTTCAAATTAATGATAGAGATGATGAGATTAAGTGTATGTTTGGCAAAAATTAAAAGGCTAATTTATTTTACTATTTAGCTTATTTTTGCTATTATTTATAGGCCCCACTGCACTTTTTGGTACTATTTATGGGTCCCACTTTACTATTTCAACTAACTTTTACCTTTATTTACAATATTTTCAGTAAAAAAGTTTTCAATTTCAGCAAAATAAACAGATCCCAAACAGATTCACAATAACATATACGGTCTTTGTAGCCAAGTTTTTCTATTCATTTTGTGTGGAATGGAGGATTTTTTTTTTTTTTTTTTTTGAGGTGGAGAAGAACCTTTGAATGGGCAAATCTTTAAGTCTTGGCTTAAAAATAGGGAAAAGTGACTTAAAAAAAACGCTATAGGATAGAATTTCCTACAAATAATTGGGTGCAAGGTACGTAAGAAAATTATCCATATGTATCGTTAGCTTTTAATTAGATCTCACACACATATAGAAAGATCTGCCAACATTCCTCCAATTGGATTGAAAAAGAAGAATAAAAATAAATTTTTTTTATCCAACTCCCTATTTTCTCTCATAATTTGTTACTTCAATCAGTTTACTTAGTTTATGTACTAACTTTTTAAAATTTCACCTTTTTAAAAAAAAAATCTAAAATAAGCTGAGTAAAAACAAACCTAAATTCGCTCAGGCATCCTAATCACTCATTGTCTTTTTTTTTTTGTTAAAGGGATAATATATTAAAAAAACACTAACCAACCACAGCAATAAGTCTATTACAAGAGGTTGCTGCCCTATCAAGAGCAAGCAAATTCACCACCACATCCGGTGGACTATCAAAAGAAATCAACATAGCAGAAAACTTGGCCCCTAATCACTCATTGTCATTACTCGTCATAAATACACAGCTCGCTCTCTCCATTTCCAATACACAAATATTAATACGTACACAAATAGAACAAGACAATTATTTTCCTAGCTATATATATCTCTGCTTTTGTTGTGGTTTCTATACCAATATAAACAAAAACTTAAGGCTGTCAGAGGATGATGATGGATTCAAAAGTTATGGCGTCACAAGCATTGAGAACCAACGTGCTTTTTCTACTAATAATTTTCTCATATGTTTTGGCCGTAAAAGCCACAGTCTCTTACGATAACAAAGCTATCCTCATCGATGGAAAAAGAAGAATTCTCATTTCAGGCTCTATTCACTACCCAAGAAGCACTCCTGAGGTACCAATATATGCAAACTTCTTCTTCTTCTTTTATACTGCATTGGTTATATATATCAATATGTGTGTGTTAATATATTCATATGTATGTATATGTGTGTATATATTATACCCTTAAAAAGACATTGATATATGGTTTTCTTTGTGGTTACAGATGTGGCCTGGTCTAATTCAGAAAGCTAAAGATGGAGGCTTGGATGTTATCCAGACCTATGTTTTCTGGAATGGACATGAGCCTTCTCGTGGACAAGTATAAATCAAGAGCATATGTGTTATAATTTTATCTATTTTTTATATCAAATAAAGGAAAAAAGTTAATGGATGCACATAGATTTAGAAAAATCTTTTAGAAATTTGTTGTAAGGAAAGAAAAAAAGTAACTTATCGACAACTTTCTATATTTTCAATAAAAGTGGTATTCAAGCTTTTTTTGAAATATGGTCCATCAACAAATGTCTTAAAGAGCATTAACCGGAGTTTTAAATAAAAGTTAATGTCTTTCTTAATATATATTTTTGTTTCTATGCTTTCCAGTACAATTTCCAGGGAAGGTATGATCTAGTTGGCTTCATAAAACAAGTCCAGAGTGCAGGCCTTTATGTGCATCTTCGCATTGGTCCTTACGTATGTGCTGAATGGAATTTGGGGTAAGAGACATAACAGTAGTTACATATATAATTATATGACACATAGCTACAAAAAATTAAAAGCATAGAATAAAATTTTGTGACAGGTTTTAATTAGTTTATTATTCATTCTTATTCTGACCAACCTGTTTTTAAATGTTTAGGGGCTTTCCTACTTGGTTGAAGTACATTCCTGGAATTTCATTTAGAACCGACAATGCCCCATTCAAGGTTAGTTTTTTTTTTGTTTTTTTAACCGAATGATTTATGTAGGTTAAAATTAAAGTCGGGACATAATATTGATATCATATTACAAAAATGATAAAACTTAAATACAATACTTTAAGTGCTATTCTTTAAAAAAAAAATTTCTTAATATTCAGCATTTAAGTACTCTTCCTAAGTTCTACCCTTACAAAAATATTATAATATGTAAATTGTAATAAATAATAGTAATTGAAATTTTCATTCTACTAAAGTTTGGAACATTACTTCTAATAATGTATCAGAGTCCAAACTTGTTTGATATCTGTAATATATAAACAGTCAACTAACTATGATTTTAATTTATTTTGTGTATGATATTCTAAAATTGTAGGCGGAAATGCAAAGGTTCACAAAGAAGATTGTCAATATGATGAAGGCAGAAAAATTGTTTGAACCTCAAGGCGGCCCCATAATTCTAAGCCAGGTATGATATTAATAATTATTTTGTGTGAACAATAATAACAAATATATCCAGCTTTGTCTGTAGTATTGAATCTATTGGTTGTGAACGAATTTTAGACGTAGAAGAGAGAAAAAATATATTCGATCGGTAGACTACCAATCTTATTATCATATATTTATTGCTACGTTAGGCCAGTTTTATAATATAGCCACCTGCTTTTCATGATTGTGTAAATGATATTATGATGCCCTCTCGTGCACAACTGCACATAATCCTTACGAAACCTCATCAAAATTATTGCTTTTAATTACGAAGATTGAAAAAGATTGATTTTGAAGGGGAAAAGTACAGTCAAGTTTCAATCCTTTTAGTCAACTATTTTATTTATATATATATATATATATATATATACACACACATATGTATGTATGTATGTGTATGTATATTTGTGCATGTATGTATATCAAGATAGATAGTGCTCCTTTTAGGGCATTCAGATCAGTTCGTGTATAATAGAAAAATGTGTAAAATTTACATAGTTATGTCAAAAAATTAATCAAATCAATCTATGTAAATTTACACTGACACTATTAATTTTATATTTAATTATTTATTTTTTTCTTTATAAATCTCGAGGATAAAGGAAAAAAGTGAATGGTAATTGTTGTGTGTAAAAAAAAAAAAAAAAACAACTAATTTTTTTTAATTAATATTTAAATGAAATGTAATGTAAAATAGATAATCTGATGTAGAGTTTTTTGAAAATTAAGTACTCGTTTGGATCCCATGTCTAGCGTTTCATCTTTTTTTTTTTTTTTTAGAAGAGCGTTAACTGAGTTCCAGTGGGTCCCGTGCACTGTTTACAGGACCCATAAATCTTTTTTTTAACAAAACTTTTATTAAAAATGGGTCCCACAGCATTATTCACACATTTAAAAATTATTTTGCTACAGTGTTTTCAATTTTTAGCAAAATAAGCGGTATCGAAATGGACCCTAAGTATGTAAAATAGAAAAAGAAAGTTCTTATACTAAAATAAACAGAAATTTTTACACGAATCGATGCGAATGCTCTTACAATTTTTTAGAAACTTGTAAATTGTTTCACTAAATCAGATTTTCTTTTTCTTTGGAAGTGGTTCATTTATGGTTTTTATTTATTTATTAATATTTTATAACGGTGCAAAGCTTTTCTAATAAACCTTATCCACTACATTTTTATGACAGATAGAGAATGAGTATGAACTAGTGGAATATCAAATTGGTCGTCCTGGAGTAGATTATACGAATTGGGCAGCAGGAATGGCTGTGGGTTTAGGCACTGGAGTCCCTTGGGTCATGTGCAAGCAAGCGGATGCACCTGATCCAATCGTAAGAATTTTTTATAAGAATCTTCTCTATTTAAACTTGATTCATTTCATGATTCAGATTACCATGAATTAGAAATTTAAAAATGCATTTAATTTCGTATCATTAAATTTTTTAAATAAGGTGTCACGTCTAGTCCACATTAGCGAAATAAGAAAATTATGGTTTTTTCTATTAAGCCCATTTTTTTGTATTGGTATTACAGATAAACGCCTGCAATGGTTTCTATTGTGAAAATTTCTTGCCAAATAAAAACTACAAACCCAAAATGTGGACAGAAGTTTGGACTGGTTGGTAAGTCACACTCACAAAGATGTCTCCAATATGGTTCAATTATTTTCTTCAATTATTAATTTATTATGTCATTGGTTTCCAACCTATCTAGAAATTATAATGACATTAATTAGTCATTAAAGTCCTTTGTAAATATAATTTTTCATCTAGGTTTTCAAGCTTTGGTGATCCAGTTCCATATAGACCGGTAGAAGACTTGGCATATGCAGTGACAAGGTTCATACAAAATAATGGTTCATTTTTTAATTATTATATGGTAAGTCAATCCTTCCAAATATTTCTGATTATAATTTAATTTAATGTGATTTGAATTTCTCTCCAAAAAAAAAAGTGTGATTTGAATTAAATGAAATCATGCTTTAATTTTTTTTTGCCCTTTTTTATTATAGTATCATGGAGGAACAAACTTCGGCAGGACTTCTGGGGGTCCTTTTATTGCAACTAGTTATGATTATGATGCTCCAATTGATGAATATGGTGAGTGTTCAGGAACAGTAATCTACAGCATTGGAGTACTCCTGCAGAATTTTTTTGTGCTATATTTTAAGTTGATCATCTAAAATATGTCATGGCAGGTCTACCTAGGGAACCAAAATTTACACATTTGAGAAATTTGCATAGAGCCATCAAGCTAGCTGAACCAGCTCTAGTCTCCAACAATCCCATTGTGGCATCACTAGGGAAGAATCAAGAGGTTTTCTTCTATATTAGCTACCCTGAATATAAAACACTTTTTGTGCTATCTTGTGTTTATAAAGCAAGGAGTTTTGTCACAGTTAATGTTCTGATTTCTAGTTCTTCTTAAAACTAACTTGAGTTCTCAATTCTAATCATTGAAAGGCTCATGTTTTCAAGTCAAAATCTGGGGTTTGCGCTGCATTCCTATCAAACTATGACCCAACATATTCGGTAAAAGTGAGGTTTGGAAATGGTCAATATGATCTGCCACCCTGGTCTGTCAGCATTCTTCCTGACTGCAGAACTGAAAGTTTTAACACTGCAAAGGTAAGCAAATGAGAAAACTTCAAGTTATGTGGAGACAATCTTTTCTGGAACATAAGTAACTAATAATGATCATCTATAGTTTTGCAACTTGTGACTCAATGCCTTCCACATTGCAAAATACAAATTCTAGCTCTTGTCCTTAGATTATCTTCTTATAGTATTTAATTTCCTAAGTACACTCCTTCACATCAGATCAAATTTTGTATTCAGGTTAATATCAATGGCTTGCATTTGAAAATGGTGGCTTCGGGTGGTGCATTCAGGTGGCAGTCATACACGGAGAGAATTGCCACTGCTAATGATAAGAATGCATTCACAGCAAATGGGTTAAAGGAGCAAATAAGTGTCACCTGGGACACCACAGACTATTTGTGGTACATGACAGAGTGAGTACTGTAGTTACCTACTAATCATGGTGCTCTTTGAAATTTTGATCAGAATACATTTTGAGAGTTGCTAAACTATCAAATTGTAGTTATTGCTTATCACTTTTGGATCTTCTTTTGCTGCAACAGTGTCACCATAGGAGCCAATGAAGGATTTCTAAAGACAGGAAACCTTCCTGTCCTCACTGTTAAATCAGCAGGCCATGCTTTGCAAGTTTTTGTCAATGGTCAATCAATTGGTATACATCCTGGCAACACAAGCAAAGCTTTTGGCAAATAAAGCTGAGTGTACCTGAGTTTAACCTACTCATCATCATCCTTTAACTTACGGGTTTTTATACTCTTTGACAGGAACTGCATATGGGAGTAATGCAGATCCAAGACTAACATTTAGTAGCAAGGTGAACCTGAAAGCCGGTATCAACAAGATTGCTTTGTTAAGTGCAGGTGTTGGTCTCGCGGTCAGTATTTGCATTCCTGATAAGTCTACTTCTTTATTCTTGATGCCAAGAAACCTAACTGTTATACTTTTCTGGTCTCTATATTTGATTAATTTCAGAATATTGGCCTGCATTTTGATCAATGGAATGTCGGGGTTCTTGGCCCAGTCACCTTGGGCGGTCTCAATACAGGAACATGGGACATGTCTAAATGGAAGTGGTCCTACAAGGTTAGTTTCCTCAATCCTGCTGTACTGTTCTCAAACATCACACTTAAAAATCTGGAATTCAAAGTTACAAGAAGTGTGAATTGTTCACAACCCAAGTAGTAAATAAGAACATAAATTCAAAAGAGAATCAGATCACTGTTTTTTTTAGTAAGTAAATGAGAATCAGATCATTGTTGAGGCATAAAGAAAAGAAGAGCACTCGATGGTAACTTTTAGAATGATTTGGATAATAAATTTTTCTGAAGCAAACATGCTAAGATGAAAGCAATACACAATGTCATTCAACAAACAACTATAACAGATTATAAATCCACACAATTAGTACATGAAATCATATTATGTATGATTAATGATGTTGCGATAATTGTTAACAAAAACAAATAAGTAGAAGAATTAGGACAATGATAGGCAGCAAGTCATGCTAAGTACTCACTGGTGTGCTTGGTTTTGAGCAGAAAGGTCTAGCAGGTGAAACTTTAAATCTTTATTCATTCCAAGGAAGCTCCTCTGTCAAGTGGGCGGGCGGATCTTCATTGACCATCAAATACCCTCTGACTTGGTATAAGGTGAGAACCATCCAACTTATACCCTTTCCAATTCTCTTCAAGAATTTTTTGGGACAAAAATATGCAAACTTCTTTTAAAGAAATCTTGACTTGATGGTGGGAATTTGCAGACTACTTTTGATGCACCAGGAGGAACTGAGCCATTGGCTCTAGATATGAGTAGCATGGGAAAAGGTGAGATATGGATAAATGGCCAAAGCATTGGGCGCCACTTTGCTGCAAGTAAAGCATCTGGTTCCTGTGGCACATGCAGTTACACAGGCATATTTAAGGAAAACAAATGCCTAAGTGGTTGTGGAATGCCGACCCAAAAATGGTGAGACTAATTTTAATTTGTTTCAATATCATCCATTATTGCTTCCACATCTTAAATTTGAAAATGGTTTCTAATGAGGCTACTAATTCCAGGTACCATGTTCCGCATTCATGGCTGAACCCTAGTGGGAACCTACTGGTTGTGTTTGAAGAATGGGGTGGTGACCCAAGGGGGATTTTTTTGGTCAAAAGAACAAAATAAACAAAGTGTTGTGGAAAGACCATTGTCTGGGTGCTGTAAAGAAGAAGAGATGATTTTCTTTTTCTTTTTCACATACATACCACATGTATAGATGCACATAAAGACTGTACTCAGAAAATTCTAAGTGCAAGCTTTCTGATGCAGCAGAATAAATGGATAACACAATGTAAATTATATGGTGCGAAATTATATTCCTATAGCAACCTTGAACCATGTCTTGGCTTTGTTTGGAGCATTTGCTAGACCGTAGAGCCGATCTTGTGATTGCTGTATATTTAGCACAAGGTTTTCCAAGCTATCGTTTACATATTACATGTATCTAAAACCTAAGTGAAAAAGGTACAACAATTGCATAAACAAGCTAAGTGACATTCAAGAACATTAAAAAGCTTCTAATGGCAGTTTCTGTCCATAGCTTTGCCCCAAAATATGACTTAGAACGGTATAAAGCTAACAATTTAAACAAATAAGTGGCAACATATCTAGTTTTCCGGTGAAAAGTGAAAATAACAAAGGTGTTTGACTCATACAACTTGGTTAAGCAGATACAAAATCTAAAAAACAACCCCAAGTACCCCCCTTAAGAAATGCAAATATCCATATGACCTGCAAATTTTAGAAGGTTCTTAGAGTTTAGTTCGATCCAAAACTTGAGATAAGGGGTGTAATCCAAAAAAAGATTTATAACTGGTTGTTAATGGAGTCAATTCTTTCTTGATTTGCTTCATTATTGTAACTGTATTTATTAATAAATTTTTTTGTTAATTCAAGAAGTTAGCCATACACTTCACACATTTCTAGCGGTTCTGCATTGCTAATATTGACCCCAAAAAAGAAATAGTAGGTATAGCTAAACCCGAAACTCCTGGTGGATGACCATAAACCCAAGGAAAGGAAAGAATCAGCTGTATGCTTTGGAAGAAGCTTGTACAGTTTGGGAAGAGGCTTTGACTGCTTCACCTTAATTGTTGTTTGAACAATTAAAAGTTAAATAAATAAAAATGCGCAATTTGAGGGGCTCAAAACTTTCCATATATATAGAAATAGAAACAGATAGATTTTTTTTTCCTTTTTTTTTTTTTTTTTTTTAAAGCAAAAGGTATGCATAGGAGACTAAGAGACTAACAACCTTCTCGAGAAGTTAATACATACACACAGATACATGACTTTTTTGCATGACATATGGTAATCCAATCTATGAGTTATGTATAACAAAGTTTTATGAGGCATGTTACTAATTCAATTTTCCTAGTACTGCAGATTGTGAATCCCCAACATACCTCCCCCGCACCACCCCACCACACCACCCCCCCCCCCCCCCCCCCCACCCCCCACCCCCAAAAAAAAAAAACACCCAAGAAAAAATAAGAGTAATCTAGGCTACCTCGTTTTTTTTTTTTGGTTGAGAGTAATCTGGCTACCTTGAACTCTCATTCATTGGAGTAAAAAGAAAGTGCCTTAGCCAGGTGCAGAATGGAATATTAGAAATTATGATGGACCTTTTATTATTAAAATTAGGCCTAAGTGCAAAAACACTCTTGGGGTTTGGGCCAGTGGCAAAATCAACCCCTAGAGTTTTAATTCTTCCTTATAACTTCTTAAGGTTTCTATATCCTTCTAATTAACCCATGTGACTAACTTTTGCTAACTTCTTTGGACGGAAAAATGACCTAACCATCACATAAGCAATGACATAATAAGTTGGTGAATCTTCTTAATGTGGTCACATGATGATCACGTGATTTTACCGTCCAAAGAAGCTAATAAAAGCTAGTCCCAATGGTTAATTTGGCAGATATAAATACATGAAGGAGTTATAAGGAAGAATTGAAACTCCAAATATGTTTTTGCACCTAGTCCAAGCCCCAAAGGGTGTTTTGCATTTTGTCCTTAATATTATTATTAAAGTTACATTACATATGCTTGACGTTGGCATGGATCAATATGACTATATCTGTCATGGGTTAAGAGCAATGCCATTGTTGAAAGCCATTTTTTTTTCACTTGCTTTAATAAATCAAGGGTTAATTCAAAAGACATTGAATTTTTTTTTTTTGGAAAGGGTAAGACTTCCGTCAATTGCAATGGATCATTGGACGAGACATAATTTTAATACATGGTTATTTTTGGACATGTGTTGTGTCATTCTATTTATCAATGACGGAGGCAGGATTTGGAGTGAGGGGGCAGCTCTACTACTGGTTACGTGCAGTAACTCCAGCCTCTAACTTCACTGCTTAGACGTTGAGGGTTTTGTTTTTTTTTTTTTTTTTTTTTTTTTTTTTTTGGTTGTCTTTGATGTGTGTGTTTGCTACTAGGTAAGACAAAATTATTTTGCTAAATTTTTTTTAAAGAGTCAGGTTGTTTGTTTTGGGTAAAATTTGTTCACTGGACTTAATTTTTTTAGTTTTGCTATAGGTAATTTTTGTTGTTGCGCTAATGTTTTTGGCCTTGTATATTTTGTTTTAGATTTTTAGATCTATAAATTTTTTATGGCCTTTAAAAAGAGAAAAATGTTAAGGATACAAACTTGTTTTATAAATTAATTATGTGATGAGTGGTATTGGTAAATAAAAAAATGATATAAGTGGCGAACTCAAATACAAACCAATAAGAATTTGCTATCTCAACACTTTGTAAAAATATTGTAGAAAAGTTTGTGACTATAGTATTACTCTTAAAAGAATCAATGATATTGTTAGGGGCGAAAGTCTAATTTTATATATTGGGTTAAAATGAATTGACCATTTACAAATTAATTAATTACCCAAGTTAATTAATTAGTCAAATTACATGCAATAGCGTGGCAGCACAAACAAATCACCAAATAACTAAATGCAGTGAAAAATAAATTTGACACGGGTGATTTGTTTACGAATGGGGAAAACAACCGAGGCAAAACCCCACCGGGTGAATTTAAGGTCACCAGTCCCAAGAATCCACTATTATCAATCACAAGCGATTATGAGTATAAGGAACTTTACCAAACCCTTTGGCCTATCTTGAAATACCAACATACAGTTGAATTCTTACCCCAATATCCAATTGAACTTGTATTGTAGCGACAATCTCTCCTTTCAATGCACGAATTCCAGTATGTGACTAATCAATGATACATGGATTCCAGTACGTGACTAACTTACCAACTTGAGAAAGATTGTTGGTTACAAAGTTTTTCAGTTCATCAATAATAAAGATCAGGAAACTTCTTGGTCACAAAACCTTTGGCGTAAAGACGTAATAGCTTCTACAGAGAGAATGATGAACTAGAGCAATTTTTGCCTCCGATCACAATATGCATGTATTATCACTTTGAATCACCTCGTGACGGCTCTTAAAATAATCCTTATATATGTCTAAGGTTGTGAGAAAAGAAACCCTACATAAATACTTAAGGATATGCGTGTAATCAGATCTGAAAAATCTGATTTCGTAATTCTCGACAGATACAGCTTCCGTCAAGCTTCTATCGAGCTTCAACATTAAATCCCGATAGAAGTCTTTCTGTTGAGATTGCTGTCGAGTTTTAATGAACAGCACTTCCTTCACTTGTTTCTTGGTCAGACTTGCATGACTTCAATACTTAACTTGAACACTTACTTCTTGAAGTACTAAACTCATTCTAGATCTACCCAATTACAAATAAAATGTGTTTTGTCAAAGGATTAACTAATTACATAAAAATTTCCCTAACATTATAAAACAAAATGGCTAAAATTAATACCCATATATATACAAATATTTTTTTAAAAAAAATTAGGGGGCGAAGTCCAAGCTTAGCTCTGTCCATGCCTCATGCCCTTCTTGGGATAGGAGAAACCCATATAATGCAGAATTGGAGCAAGTCCAAGCAAGATGAGTTGGGGGTACTTGCTATTTTAATAAGGTGGCTTTGATATTAAAAAGTAAAGATAAAAAAAATAACAAAAGATTAAATCATACGTATAAAAAATTAAGTATATATTAAATAAAAATGTATATACACACATTCAGAGCAAGATCAGATGGGGTAAGCATAATCCATCCCCCTATCATCTCTTTAAATCGGGAAAAATTTATGTGGAATAGGTAAGATATGATGAATCAAACAAGATGGAGAATTTTTGTTATCCTCACAAACGCTATTTGTTGTTTCAAACTTTCAAGAGCAATTATAACTCCTTTAGTCTAAAAAAATAATAATTAAAAAAAAAAAAATTACACGCTTTATCTAATGGTTTTCGTAACTTGCAGGCTTGCAGCAAGTAAAATGTTACCACCAAATTTAAATGATAAGATGTATTTTTAATATGACAAGTTAAAAAAATTATACGAAAAAAGTTTTTTTTTTTTTCTTTTTTGAGAAATATTATATGAAAAACGTTAATTATATGAAATGGCTTAATTTTTTTTAAAGGATGACTTGATTTTATTAGTTCGGAGTATAGACTAACTAATTATGTTTCCTGCATTGAAAGTGATCTTGGACATCTCAATAAGGTTCCAATTTCCTTTTCTTTTTCTTTTTCTTTTTCTTTTTCTTTTTAGAGTAGATAGAGGAGAAGGGAGAGGGGACATCTCAATGATTTTATTCCTATAGCTTTTCATGATCAGGACAATGGTTTTTTTTTTTTTTTTTTTTTTTTTTTTAATTCGATAATTGTAGGAGAAACCGAAAAAGAATTTGAATTCTAAACGTTTAAGGTGAAAATGCCAGAAAGTATTAGTTGGGCTAGGCCCTTGACCATTTGGCAATGTTAGTCGCATTGGATTTGGAAACAGAGGCAGTGTCAAATGTCAATGACCCTAATCCTAGTATTTTGCTCGAATGTTTCTTTGACATAAGAAACCGATGTACCTCCTTAATCCGGGCTTTTCTGAAAGTAAGAAACGTACAGGCCCATTTAGCCCTTTTCCAATATGGGCTTTTTTCATTCTATTGGTTATGGGCTTAAGATCTTGCTCTGAACTACTGACTTGATCACTTACGAGCGAATAGAACAAATTTGGGCTCACGTTGGGCCGATTCTTATGGGGTTGAGGATTTATTCAACCCGAAGCAATTCATTCAAATCGTTAAGTTTAGCCGGCAAGGTTCCATTTCCAACGTAGGAAAATCCTTTACATGTGATTAATGAAACCTAATAACATAATATAATAATAAATGAAAAACAAAGTTTGGCTACAAACTTGATTATAGCCAATAGTTACAACTCCACAAAATATCTTTTTATGAGCTGTGTATTTTGACAAATTCACCATTAGATTACATTTTCTTCTTATATCCTCTATATTTGCAAAAATTTCAGAAAATCAAAGATCAGTAACTATATCACAGATTAATAACTATGTCACCAATCAACTATTTATATTTTAAATTTTTTCCATCTAAAATTATGCATAAAAAACAAGTTTACAGATCAAATAATAAATAATATTAGATTTATATGAAATTTGACATATATGTTAAAAACATACAATCCAACTATTAAATTATCAAAATATGCAGTCATACTAATTTTTTTATCGAGAGTTGTAGCCACTGACTAAAACAAAGTTTGTATAAATAAATATATTAGTTATTATTTGTTTAGAATAATGTTAAAGGTACTTCTAATTTTACGAAAAAATTTAACAAATTGGCATGACTAAAAATATGAGTGGTGCCAAATCAACAACATAATAAATAAACATCCTATTTACTATTTTTTGTGTATTTTAAAAGTTAAAATATCAACTTTTTAAGGTAATGTAATAAAATTTGTAGTACTTGTAGCATGACTCTTTTTTTTATATTGTAAAGTTAACACATCAATTTCTAAAATTTAACTAGTAAATTTTGTAGTATTTAGCATCATCTTTCTACAAAACCTAGAATATATCTATATTAGCCTATGTATCAAATATCAGGATTTAGGTCTTGTGGATTTTTTATTTGGGTGCTTAAATCAAAATATCTTATTTGGATAGTTTAAAAGTTCAAAGATTTACATTGCACCAAATACACAAGGGATTTGGTTGAATTTGAGTTATAATATGTTCAATGGACATTTCAAAAAATATTATGTATAATATTAATTATTAATTGTAGGGGCAATTTGATATATCCAATAAAACAATTAATTATTAACTTGACTAAAATCACCTCCCCCTTCTTTTTCCTGATCAATGCAATCCCAACCATTAGATTTTAGTGTCTATTTGGGAACAGTTAATCTTTTTTTTTTTCTTTTCCTCTAAAAGTACTATAGATAAAAGGTAAAAACTATTTAAAATAAGTAGATAACTCACATAGAACCCAAAAATAATATGAAAAATAAACAATAAACTGATTTATAACTTAGAAGTGCATTCCAAATAGGCACTAATGAAAATGAGCTGATAATAGGATTTTATGGTTGAAATTTTTTATATAAAAATCATATAAGAAATGTGAACAGCGTTGATGGTCCGAATAAAGACAATTAGTATCAAAAGATTGGGTAAGCACCATATCCACTTATGTTTGTCCCTTCATCCTTGATTTGGAATTTGTTCTTAGTGAGATTTGCTCATATGATGCTGGCACTATATTCCTCTAAAATATGTATGTTATTATTGGAATAAGCATTTCAGAGTTTCAAGTGGGATATGTAAAGGCAAAATTTTTGAGGGCCTAACTTTTAAACCAACCATTAGTATATCACATCGAATTTGAACATTTTCTTAAAAGCGATATAGTATGAAAATCCAAATCTAAAATTTTCAATTTCTCCATAGTGGGAATACAATATTGAAAACACTGTGTACGAGATATATAATTGAAATCATATTTTCAAAACACGATTTCAATTGGGTGTGTATGACAGTGAATAACTCAATGTGTGCAACAATATTTAGCGATCGAAAATGAAGAAATTGCTCATATGATGATGACACCATGTTCAGGGCAGCTCTAAGAATTTTTTTTAGGGTGATTACTAAGAAATTTAAATTACCACAACATTTCTCTTGGTACCATTTTTTAAAGAAAAATGAAAAATGAAATTATTTTTATTGAATAGGTTGAACAAGTTACAAATTTTATCTTTTTGTTTTATACTAGGCTTTTTGTTGAATAATTTTTTCATTTGTTGTTGTTTGGTCTTGTCTTGTTTTTGTTTGGTTTATGTTTGTTGTTATTTGAGCTAATATTTATTGTTGTTATTTGAGCTTTAAAAAAAAGGATTAAGAATTATGTTTGGAGGCAGAATTAATTTTGGAGTAATACTACATCCACAACATTTTTACAATAAATTTTATGCAAAAAGCTGTTATTAGTGGGTAAAAAAATAATCTTAGTATTTGGCCCAAATTAGAATTAGTAACAGCTTACTACATTAGATTTATTGTAAAATTATTGTGAAAATGTTGCGAATATACTAGCACTACTCTTGAACCCAAATCTATATATATCTAAAGTAAAAGCTAAGACATAGAGTTTAATGTTGTTATACTCCTATTGAGCCACCTCATTAGCCACATCATACTTTAAAAAAAATTCCTTTGTGATTTTTCTATTTTATTTTATTTAAATAATTAAATATAATTCATGGACAAACCTGTTAATGCACTCCATTACTATTCAACATATTACTATTCATTTGTTTTAAATACAAATATTTGACTATTCAGCTGCCTATATTGATTTCAACTTTTCATTTTCTTCTTTCTAATTTCAAATAATTATTTTTGGATACTAATTTCAAGTAATTGTTCAAATTGAATAATTTTTTATTTTTTTAGTGGATATATATACATGTTTGACTATTCATTACAAATATTACTATTAATTTGATGCAAATGTTTGACTATATTCAGCTACCCAAATTGATTTCAACTTTTCGTTTTCTTCTTTCTAATTTCAAGTAATTGTTAAAATTGAATATTTAAAATTTTTCATCTTCCTATTCTAAAAAAAAAAAAAAAAAAAAAAAAAAAAAAAAACTCTTCTTCTCTTACTCCAACCTTTCCCCTCCCTCTTTACCTTTTTATCTCCTTACTACTATTTATTTTACTATTAAACTTTCTTCATCATTTCCTCTGTCTTATATTTTAACTCTTCTTCTCCCCACTTATTTTGTATAAATTTGATATCATTTATTCCATTCAATCCCTATTTTTTCCACACAAAAACTATGAGTACTCTCTCTCTCTCTCTCTCTCTCTCTCTCTCTCTCTCTCTCTCTACTGTTTGATGTTTGTTTTTTCTTATAACTCTAATTTCGGTTGATAATTTTTTTATTTAATTTTTTTGTTGTTGTATTTTTTAAATTTCCCATCACAAATCACTCTTGTAGCTTTGGTTGAATTTTGGTTTGGGTTAATACGTAGTTTTTTTTTTTAAATAGAAATTTCAGTTTATATCAAAACAAAATATACATGGCTATGAATTTGAATGTGCCTACCAATGGACTTCCACTGAACAAAGATGTATTCACAATGTTTTTAGCTTCGTATACTTCTTTGGTAATGTGAATTTGAGAAAGAGAAAAGGGTAGGCAAAGGATGTATGGTCTTCCATAATCCCCTATGTCTTGAAGAAAGTAGAAGGCCTATTAATCTCCCTTTTACTGGAATTTTGTATAGAAAGTCTTTTGCTATAAATTCCTTGACTTTTTGCTATTTTATAATGAAATGGAACTAAAAGTTTTCCTTTGCTTGACTAAACAGCTAGAGATAGATTTACAAATACTTATGGAGAAAGCTAATATGATTTTTAAAAAGTACAAGATGCATATGGTTGTGGCAAATGAGCTTTTAACTCACAAAGACGAGGTTGTAGTTGTTGCAAACAATGAAAAGATATTAGTTCGCTGTTACAAGACTCAGGATGGTGATGTTGTGGAGAATCCCCTGATTAGACTTATTGTGGAGAGACATTCAGCTTATGTTAAGAAGCCGGATCTATGATCTCTAAGCCTAAAATATCATCAAATGTTTGATATTTGGTAGGTTGACTTGCCTTTGGGAAAAAAATGAAAAAGAAATAAAAAGCGAATATAATAAACATTGTAATTGCTTATAAAAATGAAAAAGAAATATCATCAAAGTGCTTATAAAATAACCTCTAAGGGGGGGGGGGGGGTGGGGGGAGGATATAATAAACATTGTAATTGCTCTATAGTCTATACTGTGACAAAAAGCGAATAAAGTTGTTTTATTTGTAGTGTATCAAAAAAGTCAAAAAAATATTCAGTGTGGTAATTATGTGCTTTTCTCAAATCTATTTGTTATTTTTATTTTGGTCATTTTGTTACAAATAATTATCATCTCCACCATCAAATTTTTAGTTAATTTAAACTTTCTTGGTAAGCTTTTACTTTGCTTAGTTGATCATCTTTACTGAAAATGCCAAAAAGTGAATAAGATTAAAAATATATATATATATTTACTCTAGAACATCGTTATGCTATTAATGTTTTTATATATAGATACTTAAGTAACTTTTTCTTTTTGCATTTTATTTTATATTTCCATTTTATGATATATGATTATTGATAGTGATCTATTTCCTAGTTATCTTTATTTACTTTTTCACTTTGTTTCAATTGTGAGGAAGAAAGAGATCGATGCGGATCTATGTTTTGGAGAAAAATATACCTATAAGAATTGAATCGCATACATCTGTATAGTAATAAATAAAGTATACATAGTTATAATAGTATAATAGTTCTCATACTATCAATTTTTAAAAAAGAAAAAGAAATATATATATATATATATATTGCATAGTGTTTTCATACATATCTCACTATATATAATACCTTACTACAAAATATATTTTGTTACACTACAGAAAAACTTCTAATTTAAAACATAATTTCAAATAACACATATTGAATTTTTAAAAATATACAATCTAATATATTAATTCAATAATTATCCAATAAAAAATAATCATATTAAATTTTCTAGCACATCATACGGGTCTACGATTAGTTTTTGTAATTCTCAAGTCAGGGTGTTCAAAATTTTTATTAGGGTAGTCACAATAGATTAGTTTAGCATATAGTATTTTTTTGGCAAGTGTATATATACATTTTTTTGCAAGTCATGATGGTCCTATGACCAATCTGGCTTGCATGTAAAGCCGCTACTGACCATATTCCACTAAAATATGTATGTTTATATTGGAATAAGCATTTCACAGTTTCAAATGAGGCATGTAAAGGAGAATTTTTCAAAGGCCAAACTTTTCAACCAACAATTAGTATATCACATCGAATTTGAACATTTTCTTAAAAGCAGTATAGTGCAAAAATCCAAATCTAAATTTTCCAATTTCTTCGTGGTGGGAATACAATATTGAAAAGGAATGGTAATGGTTACACACTGTGTATACGAGATACATAATTGAAATCATGTTTTCAAAACACGATTTCAATTAGAGTATGTATGACAATTGTCGAGGGTTCCTTTTACGTTTCTTTTTCTAAGAATGAAGTTGGGCTTGGTGCTTCGCAGAATGGGCTTCAAAGTACCATTTTGCCGCTGCCAATTTGTGCGCAAACGTTGAGTCCAAGTCCAAGGAAAAACGCTGCAAAGTGGGCTTATCTTCTGTTTCTGCCGCAGAAGGAACTTTTCTCTAGTTTCTACCATAGGACTAACTTTTCTGCTATAAGGTAAAACTTCCTGCTGTGTAATAAAACCGTCTGCTATGCAGTAAAACTTTCTACGGTGCAGTAAAGTTTTCTGCTATGCATTAAAGCCTTTTGCTATGCAGTAAAGCTGTCTGCTGTGCATTAAAGCCTTTTGTAGTGCAGTAAAGTTTTTTGCAATGTAAATGACTACTCTTTATTTTTTACTGCAGAAATACTTTTTTACTTCATGCACATAAACAAATCTAAAACTCAAAAAAAAATACCAATCAAGCAAATGTTAGCTTACATGGGTTAGCATATTCTCAAATATATACATACACATATTGGTAAATATACTTATACGTATTCACATATACATCTATAAAATATATTTTGTAGAAAATGAGAAACAAGATATATGTATATATATACTTATGGCAGGATAATGATTAGTTTGTGTCAAAAGTAAAACACGTAATAACAAATAAAGAAGAAAGCTTTAGCAGAAAAGGTTTAGCTAGTATAATAGTTAACACGGTAAATATAATGAAAAGGTGCTACAGCAGAATAACTAGTACAATAAGTAAAGATACTACAGTAGGACAACTAATGCAGCAAACGTGATAAAAACGTACTACGGCAGAATGACTAAAAACAGCAGATATAATTTATAATGAGAGAAATAAAATATATTTGCAATCGAAATCAAGTATTGAATCTTCCCATAGGATAAGTAAACCAAGAAAGAACCCAAACCCCAACTTGAACAACCTTGTCATAGGCTTTTGCCATCAAAGTTGTGCATTTTGGAGAATAGGCCTAAATGACTACTAACTATTACTTTTGGGGACATTAAAGAGTGGGTTTGCTAAGAATGAGGGAAAAGATGGTCTATTGATGCATGCCCCTATTCCTGCCATATTTTCTCTCTTCTTTTTACCACTTTCTTTCTTTCACTCCATTCCTTTTTTACTTTTAGTTTCTTACTACTCTCTTGCTGTGAGTTGTCCCCCATTTGACATTTTCTTTTCTTGGGTCCTTCTCTCTGGGTGACTCTCTCTTTCTAAGTGACTCCCTTTCATCTGGTCCTGCCTCTTCTACCATGGTTACCTCTTCCTTTTATAGTGAACTGATTCAATGGGATTTCTCCCTTTTACTCCTAGAGCTTCACCCACTGTTTTTGGTTTGTTATGGGCATCCTTTTAGGACTACCCACCAATCCATTGGTTGCTCCGACCACTGTCAGTACTCAGAATACTTCAACTGCACCATTACTCATTTCACGGCAAAATTCCATTTTGTTTGTTCCTACTATATACCTCTACCTCTAGGTTCAAATGGATAAGGATTGGGCTACCTCACTACCTAGCTCTATGGCATGCATCAGATGGTACCAACCATCTATTACTTCTTTTGGGTAAGATACCATCCCAGCAAGGTATATCCCAAAAGAAGTCATGGCAGGAAACCAAATATAGACCCCCTTTTCCCCACCACCAAACCACACCCCTGACTCCCCTTGACTGTGGGCCCACCTCCTTTGTATTGGCTGGGTACAGGTTGGTGGTGCTTCGACCCTTCTGTGCTTACTTTACTATCTTCTGCTTTTGTCTTCTTTCGTTCCCACGTCGTTTCTGCCATAGCAAATTAGTTCTGTTTCATTCTGCTACGTGGTTTTGTCTTATTTCTTCACGCGTTTCCTGCTGTATTTGTCATTTCCTTCGGTTTGGCTTTTCTTTCCTTCACGTGATTCCTGCTGCTGACACTTCCTGCTATTCCTTGTTTCTTTTCATCGTGTTTCTTCATATTAGCTTTCACGCCTATCTTTTTATACAAAAGGATTTGGGCCTTTATGGACCAAATAATGTTGACTGGATCAAAAGGGTCTTGGGTCCAATTTGTTTTTATGTGCCGAAGCCATTATGCTGAAGAACTGTATTCTACAACAGATCTGTATGCTGCTGCAAATTTGTAATTTGTTGTAGATCTTCGTTTTGCTGTAGATCTTCGGCAAATCTGTATTCTTTCTTTGGACCTTTCTTGCTCTTCGGTCTTCTTGGTGGGCCTTTGAACCTTGATTTTTATTGGGCTTTCTTCCTCGTGGGCTTTTGGATATGGATTCGTAAAAATGGGCATCAACAACAGTGAATAATTCAACGTGTGCAACAATAATTAGTGATCGAAAAGGAAGAAATTTGCTCCACTTTCAACTTCCACACTTCACCAAGCTTTTCCAATTTCCCCTTTTTTTGAGGGGCCTTGGGTCATTTCCTTAATGCTTGTTTAAAACATGTTACTCAAACTACTCATTCTAATGAGTGACTACTCCTATAGAATTGTTAATGAGCCTGGGGTACATTGGGGTACATTGGCATCTGGGCAAGATAACCCTTACTATTTACTAGACATCAATACCTTAACCTTCAAATTATCATGCACTACTATTAGAGTATTCCCATCCGGAAATTCTATCATATGTTATTTTACCATCTCAAAAAACTACTTTATCAATTATACCATACCATTTTACAATACACCCAACATCCCAATTTTTATTTTACAATACAACACATTAAAATAATATATCTACACAATAAAATAATATATTTCAAAACATAAATAAAAGCTAAAAACCAAATACGGAGAAAGAGACAGAGATTGAGACGTGAGACAGAGAGTGGGAGGAGAGAAGAATGAATAAAAAAATATTATTTCTTTTTATAATTGTGTTACAGTACCATCATAAATTTGTAATTGAATAAAAAAAATATTATTTCCTTTTACAATTGTGCTACAGTACCATCACAAATTTGTGATAATACTATAGCACAATTCTAAATTTTTTGAAGATACAAGACAAATTATTTTTTTTATTTTGATACTAAAATTCCTCAACATATACCATTTACGATGCCCAATACAAATGCTCTTGAAGATGATAAAATATAAGCCTGACGGGCCTGTGGTAATGGGCCTGCCAGATTGGAATTGTTGGGCCGATGTAGAGATGATCCAACGCTTATTGAAGGCCCATCGCTGAAGGACACAGTAAGGGCCCTTGATCTAAGGTCTCTATCACTCATTGCCTAAAACGCCCTAGAATCCCAATATGGAAATCCGAGCACAAGGGTGATTCTAGAAGACACGCACACTGAAAGTAGATCTCCTCTACAAGGAAAAACCTTGCTCACCACGCTCGGAAAGACTTGAAGTAGAGTCCCATATGGAAAAGACTTCTACACCAAGAAGGAAAAGCCGACTTTCTACTACTATAAAAACCCTAATACCCTCGCAAATCAAGGTACGCATAATTTACCCTGTCTAGCACTCTAGAGTTGTGAGAATAATTCTAACTTGACCTTCGGAGAGTATTTGGCCGGCACCACACCGGTGCTCTCTAAGGTCTTAGTTATTTTGTTGTGCAGGTTCATTTTGAGTCGCGAATGCTGTGTGACCTGTTGGTGATATTTTTAACATCATCCGCTCTAATAAATGATATTATGGGACAAGCACTTTCGGAGAGGCTTGAAGCATCTCTCTTCACTGATTTCACTGATACTGCTTCTGGCCAGATCTCAGTGGGTGAATATTGACCAACGCCTGTGAATGAAAAATATATATATTTTTATAAGTACTAGTACTACTCTTTTATTTTTGCTGAAAAATATATTAAAAAAATGGTACCAGTACTAACTTGTTAGTTATTACCTACAGGTTACTTTTACAGTTGCCTGAAATCCCTCTTGCCAACATAGCATCAAAGTTCAAATCATAATTTTGTTCTCTACTGATAGTTTCTCAATTGGCTTGACATTATTGGACCATTCGTGAACAGTACAAATCCTAGAAGATAGTGTTTTTGAATTGTAGTGAAGGACATATCTATGACTATGAAACATGGATCCTTTGCTTCAATAAGTAGAGCTTTGTAGGTAAAAGATAGTATCAATTAGGACCATAATTTTCAATGATCAGTTTGTGAGTATTTGGGAGTTGGGAACCATCCAATGACCCTAGAACCCTATGACTAGAGCTCTAGATTCCCTTACACAAATTTTTAGACATGCTAGTTGCTCTTTTGGTTAAAGGGTCTCCTCCTTCTATCATTACAATAAGGCCTTTTTAAAGCAAATGGTTAAGATACCAAAATGATAACCTACTTAAATCAGTTATCTTCACTATGGACATCATTGGCTCTCTAAGGATAGGAAAGTTATTCTGATTTTGAAAGAATAAGTCAGGCAGACAGCTCCTAATGCATCATTAGACTTTTAAATCTAAGATTTTCCAAAAAGCAAAACATGGGTCATTAGATTATAGTAGTTTGACACGTGGTAAAGAAAAAGAAATGGTGTCCAATGGTGAAAGGTGATGCAATTTTATAAAATAAAAAAAAAAGAAGCAAAGGGTTAAATCAACTGATTTAAGCACCTTATTACTACTATCTATAATCAGATAACTTTTTTTTTTCAAAGCTTTCAAGAGATTATCTACGACCTAATTATTCTTTGATTGACCTCATTATACGATGAAGTTAAACCCATGATCCAAGTTTCACTCTTTTGGATCATGTTAAAAACTTTATTCAACCCCAAGAAATGAATAACATTTACTTTAGTCACCCTCAACTGGAAATAATAGGTCCAAATTTGTGAGTATGAAATGAAGCCAACAAACTTACAACATTAGGAAGTGAGATGTAACATCTTGCATTATCAACTGCCCAATTTGCACGTGTCGTCAATTCAATATTTTTTCCAAATCCAAAGAACTTAGTAGCTTAATGGTCAAAAGGTATATATTTAAAATGGATTTTTATTAACTTATTTAAAAGTAATTCTATTCTAATTTCATCTTTACCTTTTTTTTTCTTTTTTTTCTTTTTTTTTTATCCTAAGCTAAAGTTATAAACAAACAAATAAACCACATCATTACTCAAAGTGAATTATGATTATGGTTTATTGAGTGGGAACCCCAAAAGTTTAAATGGCTTAAGTAATTAGAGACTAGAGAGTTAATCAACTCAAACTCAACATGCACTATTGTTAATAAAGGAGTTGTTAATGATGATTAGTGGAAAAAGAAGGGAAAAGGGTAAGTGTAATAACAAGGTTAAATTAGCCATTAACTGAGGTGCGGGTAGGGAATTCAGATTCTCATTTGTTTGTTTATGAATTAGACAAGGACTTGTTGACAGAGTGGTCTGTGATATGCACAATCATCGAAGGGTTATTGAAGCCCACAGGAGGCAAAAAGGGACAGCAGGTGGGGCATTCCAGTTTTTTTGGGGGAGAGCCTAGCAAATCTTACAATAATAGAGTCACTATGAAACATGAACAGATCATGATTTGACCATACAGTGTTCACAATCAAATATGCCCAGAAAATCAATCCGACGCAAAAAGCCATCAGATTTCAAGGGTCACTTGGGAAAAACCTACCAGTGCCTTAAATCATGTGATTTGTTGTTGCTTGTTTGGTATGGAAATGGAAGGAAAAAATAGATGTTACAAAGATGATGTCATAGCATGCCACGTGTCATTCCTCCTCTGTGAAAACTTTTTCTGATGTGTAAAACTCTTTAAACAATTGCTTTCTTTCCCATCAACTTTGTGTGCAAAATAAGTGAATGACTGAAGTCGGTATCATAACATTTTTTAACAATGTTTGGAAAATCTGACAAAGAAATTTATCAAGGCATGTGGACCTGCATGATGGTCAAGCATTGCAATTGATTACATTCAAAATAAAGCAAATTAAAAGGATGGGATTGGGATTAGCATGTTCTTAGTGTTACTGATATGAAGGGAATCTATGCTATTTATGTAACAGTCGATTTCTCTATATCTAGCTAGGATTTGCTTTGTAGAGATATTAGATAGTACCATGTCAAGTGGGTAGGCTACTGGTGCTGTCTACTAAGAGCTAACTGTCTTGAGTGTATGTCTGGCAGTCTGGATTATTACATGTTATGAATGGAATGGGACCTAACATTGTAATGGGTACAAAAGATCAGAGGAATCAGATCACCATAAGCATCTCTAACTCTGTCTCGTTGTTAAGGACACTTTGGTCACTGCCCTGACTGACTCCTATTGGCCAATAGGGCAGGAGGTGTAGTGTAGATGGGACCTTTAAAGATCGATGGCTCTATCCCATTTTCATGTGATGAAGATACATTTCAGCCAGCTCATTGTTTTGTCACAACTTTCCGAGTTATTTTACGATTACAATTAATTCTACATCCATTTTCAACTTTCACAACTATGTTGAAGACTGTGACTAAATACGTATCAGTTTTATATGAACTCACTACTTATTTATTGTAAAAATGTGTATGGAATTGGTTGCGTTCTTAAAAATTTTCCAAGTTGACACATGTCTGTTAACTGAAACAGAGGAATGCCCTGGAATTTCCTCAAAAGGGTGTCAAGGGCTTGTTTGGATTTATGAACACAATGTCATGGGCAGTGAAACAATCCTCGGGTCAAGAAAGGAATTGATGAAGTCAGTCCAAGCTGGAAAGAGCCGGGTTTATAGGATCCTGTCCACTGAACAAACCAAAACGAACACACACACATAAATACACACCACACACTTGGTGAGGAGAGAGAGACGGGCATCCAAAGCTTTTTTTGCTTCGTTACTTTTAAATATTCAATGTCAAACACAATCTCAGTTGGTTTGCTTTGAAGATAATGAGATCAAATGAAAAGCAAAACCACACTCCCAAACAAAGAGAAAGCAACAGAAAAATGAAAGAAAGTTCTTTAATTCTTGCAGTACATCTAAATATGTTCCCTCCTCTCTCCCTCTCTCTCTTTCACCCCTCATAATATCTTTTCCTTTCCTCCCACACTGACTCACTAAAGAAAGAGAAAGATGCTTTAGTTGAAAATGAGAATGATATCATAGAAACAAATGTTCATTAAAAATTAAAAAGTACTAATTAGTGTCTTAGACTCCAATACATTGATAATGTTGAAGAAGCCTAATGGCTTCCCTAAGACCACTAAAGTAAGCTCCATGAGTTGTAGAATAGTGGGTTCTGTGTGTTGCTTCCCCTGCAAACAGAATTTGAAGTGGAGGGGAACCGGCAGACTTACAAGTACTAAGTTTTGGCAATGGCTCAGCCATTTTATCCAAATCATCACCACTTGACCCAAACGCAACATAACTGTAAGACCCCAAAAATAAAGGATCAGTAGCCCATTTGCTCTTCAATATCTTTGTGACTTTCACTTCACTTCCATGAGAGTTCCCCACTTTATTGGCAGTCCCATTGCACAACTCATGGGAGTTAGAGTTCACTAGCTTGTGGGGTTGTGGTAGAAAGCTAGAGATTGTTGTTGAAACCCCATTAATTATCTCTTCATCTTGAAGTGATTCAAGCTCTAATGCTTCTTTCCCTGCAAACCAAGATAGCAGGACACTTGAATTGCTATAAATTGGACACAGAGAAGCTGTCCTCCTCATCCACCATGGTATTTTCTTATGCCTGAATTCTGAGTCTGGTCGATGGAAAACCATTTGGAGATATGGGAAGTTGTTGCAATCATTGCCTTCCACTTGCAGAAACAACTTATTGACAACACCATAACCAAGCCTTGAGATTGCCTCTGACTTAAATGAAGGCAGGGGAGGATTGAACATACCTGAATCTTCACGAATTCCAGCTTTAAGTACACCCAATGAAACCGTTACAATAACATGATCAGCCAACATATTTGACCCATCACAGAAATGTAGCTTCACAGGCCTAGTAGCAGTAGCACTTCCATTTTCCATGCCTGATACTTCATCACCTTCAGGCTGCCATTCAATTCTTGTGACCTTTCGGCCTAATTGGACTAAACCAGGTGGTAGAACAGAAGCTAGTGATTCAATTATGCTCAAGTAGCCTTTAGCAATGGTGATTTCGTCACCAGGAAACATACGGTACTCACTTTCTGCACTATAATCTAGAGTTAAAAGATCACCAGCTGAAGTATAAGTCCTCTGGGTATTCTCATGCATTGCAAAGATTCCATCTTGTAGCAACTTTCTGCTCCAGTTACCATACCCTTTGAGCTCTTCTTGGTCTTTCTTAGAAACCCAATAAGCATCAAGGCCTTGTCTTAGAAAAGAACCGACACTGAGCTTTTCTTGACCACCATTGCTTGTAGAAGAAACTTTTAAAGCCTTAGCTGTAAGCTTAGTATAGTAGTCAATTTCTTCACAGCCTGCAGCACTGTCTCCAACCAGCTTGCCTTGAGCATAAGCCATCAGCTTCTTGAAGAGGGTAGTCACAGGGTCGACTACAGATGGATTAAGCTGAAACCCTCCTTCAGCAATGGTGGTAGGCTGACTTGGCTCTTCAGAGACCCCATCCATGCACTCCCATGGCTGGTCAGACTCTAGTGCATGGATTTCTTGAGCAATTTTGTGAACTGGGCTGCCTCCAATGCCATGGATCCAAGTTGCACCCATCTCAATACGGTCACCACCAAACTCAGAAGTGTTAATTCTGCCACCAATTCTTGTCCCACCTTCCACAACACACAGCTCAAACGAGTCCTTAAAGCCAGTGGCAGTGTAGAGCTTGTTGGCAGCAGTAAGGCCAGCCATTCCTGCTCCAATTATCACAATGCTTGGTTTCTTGGTCACCATTGTTGCTCGCTTTGGTTGTTTTACTAGCACACACTAAAAACAAAGGAGATATATGACAACAACAAAAACAACAACAATAAAAAGAGAGAAAGAAATGAACTGTGAGGTGAGATTTGAGTTACTGATGAGAAATTTATAAGGGTTTTAGGCTATGTGGCTTATTATGGCTTCTTGGGACTCTTTTATTTTTAACATTTTTTAATTTGTCTAATAAAGACAGGGCTCCACTTTTTCTTGAGCTCTACCATTGATATAGGCTAATATTATACTACCCCAAAGACCATTCTCTCTTTAAATGCTTTCATAGTGATAGTCTCTCTCAACTCCATAGACCATAGCCATTTATATACACAAAATATCACAATTCACAAACTTATTTAGCCCTTCAATTATTAACTTCAATAAAGCCCCTTGTGAAAAAAAATCTCAAACTAAATAGTTACCCAAAGGCAAATAGTAGATATTGTGATGGCAAGAAGATTAAAAGGTTGATAGTGCCTTTCAACAACCTCGAATGTAAATTGGGTTAGGGACGGCCCACCAACTGAACAAGTCAATGGTCTTGATCAATAGATGGGCCGTCGTTGGGTGGGTCATAACGAGGTAGTAATACATAGCTTACAATCATAATATTTCTCCAAAATTTGAAAACAGATGGACTAGTCCTCAACCAAGAAAAAAAATAGTGGATGGACTTTGTAATTTGTATACTTTGATTTGTCATCATTGCTTAATGGGCCATGAACATTACTACTCCAAAAAGGTTAATATGTAGTTTTCTTTTTCTTTTTCAATTTTAATAATGTTAATGTCCGGTTCAATTTCAACAATGTGAGAATATTGTTTTCCGTTTAGCCACAACTTATTTCTGATAACTTATTTGTATAGTGCTTATTAAAAGATATAGCGTTAATAACTTTTATGTTAAATGTGACCAAAAGAAAAAACTAAACGCTAGCTTATTTTTAAAAAATCTAAAAGTTAGATTATTTGATGCAAAACTAAGATAACTAAGTAAAATCCAAATGCACTAAAATCATTAATGCATTTGAATTGGGATTTTCTCGTTAGCTTATTAGCCTATATAAAGCTTTTTAAAGTCTTCATTTTTATTTTGTTAAGCACAACTGTACTTTTGTCAACTTTAAACAAATAAATCTTTTAACAAACACACATGAAATTGTTAGGATTTTGGATTCAAGTACGCATGATGTTCATTAAATTTTAGAGTTATAGGATGCATTTAGAATTGATTACTCCTTAAAGTGAATTGTACAATTGTACTTTTTTAAAGCCTTATTTTTTTGAAAAATTCTAATGTCACACCCAATTACACAACTTTGTCCACAACTTGCCTATGTGGCGAGTTATGGTTAGTGGAGGGGTGTGGCACATGGACCCACTATCACCCTTCCACCAACCACAACTCGTCACATGGGCGAATTGTGGGCAAAGTTGTGTAATTGGGTGTGACACTAGAATTAACCAATTTTTAACAAATAAGTAGCAAATGCTTGCAAATTGTTGTAAGTTTAGGTTCTAGAAAGTATACACATGAATGATCATTAAATTTTGGAGTCATACGGCTTATTTTGGAATTAATCACTTCCTAGAGTGAACAGTTCAAAGTTCATGCACCTGTAAGAGGAAATGATCCTGTGGCAAACTTTGGAGGGTAGTGTAGGTGTCAAATAGTGAATGAAATTTCTAAAAGAAGTATGTATATACGTATGGAAGTTCATTAGATTTGGAGTCGTACGGCGCAGTTGGAACTTCTCACTTATCAGTGCTCACTGAACTTCCTAGAGTATAGTTCAAACTTCAAAGTTCATACAATTACAACTGGTATAGGAGGCAAAAGTTTGAATTTTTCCAAAATCTACGATTTTACTTCCCTTTTCAACCTCTTTGAAAGGCTCACCTCACTTTCATATATTAATCTTGGAGAATGGGTGGAACCTACAGTTACTAATCAGCTAACAAGTAATGGACAAAAGATTGTCTTTGATTTACCTTTCATTAAAGAAGATTTATAGTGATAGATGTTTGCCTTTCCATTGTGTTGTCTAATTGGGTGATAGATAAACCTTGTTGAGAAGTGACCCGTGAAATAAAAGAGCTTACTTTATACACGTACAGTAGATTTCTTTCATTTGAAGAAGTTGCTTTCAAGTTCCAACTGCATCTTCTTCTACATTCTATGGTCCAGACAATTTACTTGGTATACTAATCCCCACATAATAAAAAAGCATTTCCCTTCAAAATCTAGTAATGATTAGGCTTATTGGGTCTACTCGATGTCCCTCAATCAAATATTTTTAGGCCATTGGATATTGTGGTCAACGGCTTGGATGATATGTGTGAATGATGTGAGATAAAGGTAAAATATGAAATCTGGTGGCGATAAGCACCCATGATAGTGTTGATTACCGTGATCCATCCGTATCAATATTTTAAACAATCTCATGCATATGTTAATCAATCTCTTTACCAAAAGATTTAATGTTCAATAATTTATGAGGCCCCAAACTTCCCCTCTAAATCTTCATTAAAGGAAGTGCAGATATGAGTGTATCATAGCTTGATCAAAAAGTAAAAGAAGCTGGCATTAAACAAATTTGGACGTTATAGTATGATTCTTACAACATCTCTGGTTGACACTCGGATCATTTTTTACTTTTGAGATAGGGACCTCCTATAAAACAGTGAAACCAAAATCAGTGCATCAGCACCTAGTATTGTCCCATCATTATTTGGCAAGCAATCCTTGATAAAACATTGCTAGAACTATCAATTTTCAACCAACTTATTTGCTTAAGACCACTTTCTTCTGTACATAAGTTACTAAAAACATGAGCGTGGTAGGTGGAAAAGTGCAAAGTTTTGAGGCAAGTTGGTTTATTGGTTCTTAATGCTTCACATGAGATCCCATGAGGTCTAACGTTAAAAACTCTTAAATAGAATTTTGAAGCCATCTGCCATCCCCAAGGAATTTGTGGTGCATTGGTCAATACAATTGTGGTTGAAAGACACTAGATTACGTTGAAAGATTAATCATTTCACGCTTTATAATTTTAAGAGTAAAACTTAGACACTATTTTATTAGTCAATACAACCGTGTATTTGAACAATGGACAAAGCCAAGGTGATTCTAAAGCTCTAGCATGCAGGGGTGCAGAAATTTGCTGCAAAAATCAGGCTTATGGAAATCACTGTGGAGGGTAATTCTGAAGTGGTAATCAACCAAATTCAAAGCACCAATCCAAGCTTGGCATCCTTCGGATTTCTCCCATGTAAAACGAACTGGCAATTTTGTTTTCCATGCTTTGGCTAGAAGGTTAGGGTAAGTGATGAGCTCCAAGTATGGTTAGAAGACAAATACCTTCCGAGATTACTCCTATTGTAATTAATGACATATCATAGTTTCTAAATAACGAAATTTTGACCTGATTCTTTAAATAAATAACATGTACTTAGAAAATTTAATATAATTAACCTAATGACTAATGTATTACACATAAGTTTTGCTCTAATTTTAAATATCTATCACTGTTATGCTTCATTAATTAGCCATGATTATATAATAATCAGGTCAGGCGATGCATCATTATCAAAGCTTTTTTTTTTTTTTTTTTTTTTTTTGAAAAAGATCATTATTAAAGCTTGATCAAGGCAAGTCAAAACCCTTTAATACCCAATATTGCTCCACATCGTCTCTCGTGACCAGAATTATCTTGAGCACTGAAGCTTGGATCCAATGGTCTCCATAGGATCACGTGCATTCGGAGGACTAGTTGCGGAAATACCAAGAGAAATTAAAAATAATAATAATAATGTTATCCCATTGGTGTAAAATTTATAGGTTTTTTTTGTCTTCTCTTTAACGAGTTAAAAAATTGATGGGGAATTCTCTTCTATCAATGAACTGGATGACCAATCACTCAACTTAGTTTAATTTACATGGTGAAAAAATAGTGGAATTTTTTTTCACTGTTTAGAATTTATTTTAACTTTTGTTGAGAGTAAGAGATTAATGATTGACACCCATATTTCACTTTTTTTTTCTTTTTTTTTTTATAGGGGCCGGACTGATATGATTGGGATAGGTACAAAAGTAATGTTAGGTTGGAGTATCATTGCCTAATTGTTGTTGGGTTTCACTTTTCTTTATAAGCCTCATCATTTGCTTTTACATATGGTTGTGAAAATCCACAAAATGACATACAATGCGCATTTTCTCATGCTTCCTCACTCTAGTGTTTTGGCTGCCCAAATTGGTAAGAAATAATTTCATGGTTTTTATCACATATGTGGGAGATGAAACCATAGATTAGGTTTGTCGAGCCCCAACTTTGTGTTATTGTATTTGTACTTGGGATTAGCATGTTGAAAATATTTTACGAGGATGCACAAAATTTTTATAAAAAAAAAAGAAGTTTAATTTGAAAAATCAATAACAAAACATAAACTTAAATCAAAGTTTAAGAATAATCTAAGCTATTGAATCATCCAATTATGTTGTCCTTGAAACTTGATTTTTGTCAAGGTTTTTAGACCCGGACCAGACTGGAAGGTCGGACTGTAAAAATCAGGAACCGGGATGAAAACTAGTTTTTTAAGCATAAAGAACCGAACTTTTTGTTAATTCCGTGAACCCCTAAAACCAGGGTTGAACTGCATGAACCGATGGCAAGAACCATGAACCCCTTAGCATTTTTTTTTTAATTTTATAAAAAGAACTTAACACAATTTTATTCTACTTAATTAAATTATCCATCTCTTACAAGGAATAAAAAAAATTATAATTAAAATCCTTCAAAGATATTCAACTTTACTTCAAAAATTAATCATATATTTTAATGTTTTCATGGTTATTATTTTATTTTATTAACTTTCTTATTTAATTATTAAATATATGCTTGAAAATCATTAAATTTTCCTCACATATATAGATATATTTAGGCTTTAATTAATTATTAAATTAATTATGACGTCATCACGGTTCGATCCCTGTTCGACCTCAAAAATTTTGAACCTCTCTCTTTTACGGTTCAATAAATAGTTTGGGTCTGAAAACCTTGATTTTGGTCACTTGAAAAAAAGATTCAGTGGTTCTTTGATCGAACAAACTCTCATGATTAAACTATAATATTTACGTTTGTGTTGGGCGTACTTCCACATACAAAAGATTCAAGAACAACCTCTCATAAAAAGTTTTTCCCTTCAAGATAAAGAGAGAATTATATTGAGTTACACGTATAAGTGAAATTCTACATTAAATAATAATAAAAAGAATGAGTAGTTAATATAATATAACTGAGCACATACCTATTGAGCTTAAACCTTTTGAGTCAAAGTGTATCTCTTTATGTTATATTAATTACTCAAGAAAACTCCTCAAGATTTTTATCTTCCCAACAAATTAAACAATTTGTGAAACTATTCTTGTCTATAGCGAACTGTTTATGTTGGTTTGGTGGGCTTTTAAGTAAGCCACTAACTTAGTCAAAAATATTATAAATAACTTGTTAACTTACACAGTAACCTAAAGACAAAAACGGTTATAAAAACCCGTAAATGCTAGGCCCTACAATAAAGCCAAACAACCCCCACTTCAAAGTGACGCAAGGCGTACATGTGTAATACAGATAAGGCCTAAAGGCCCTAAACCCAAACTAAGCCCCCACATCTAAAAATACCAAGGAAAATCCACAATAATATATAAACTCATATGAAAATGTCGAGTGTTTAGAACACATACACTAACATAGAATTCTCTATAAGTTTTGAAATTGATTTGTAAAGTACTAAACATTTATCATTAAAATGAATTTTCTACATTTCAATTGTAAAGGGAAATTTGTGGGTTATTTTTTTTATCACCATGTTGTCACTAGAATGGAGAATTAGGTTTGTGTGTGTGTTTGCACTTTGCAGAACTATTGTTAGTGATTTACACTAAAAAATAATAATAAAAGTTAAAAAGAAATTCAAAATTAGAACAAAATCAATTAGAGATACAAAATTTAGAATGAAACCAATGGGGATGCCTCTTGGAGAGATGGAAAAGCTACTTATGCCAGGATAGGAAAGAACATGACTTGTTCAGCATTATTAGTTGAAGCTTTGGCACCTTAGGTGTGTTTGGATACCGCTTATTTTGCTGAAAACTGAAAATACTATAGCAAAATAATTTTTAAATATATGAATAGTACTGTGGGATCCAGTTTTAAAGTTTTTTTTTAATAAAGTACTTGTGGGTCCCGTGAACAGTGCATAGGACCCACTGAAAAAGCAAAAAAACGCTTTTCTCTTCCTGCAGAGGACCCACAGTGCACGTTCTCATAAATAAAAAAAAAAAGGCCAAAACGCAGATGCTGCCTTTATCATCAATATCCAAGAGGATACTAAGAAGGGCAATAGAATATTTTACTTGTCAAAAGTTGTAAAGTAATTGATAACGTTATAGCCATGGTTATGGATGTATGTGATGAACTCAGAATTTAGGTTTCCATGGGTTCAAATACAGGGGAATGGGATAGCTCACACTCTTGTTGAATGGGGTGCTAATCATTCTTTTACTGGTTCTGTATCTTCCATGATGCTCCCACATCATGTCACTAATTTGGTGCTCTCAGAGATGCTTTATTAAGTATGATTGTTACTTGTTATGGCGTTTTGTTGTGTTGGTTTTCTCATGTTTGTCTTTTTTTCTTTTCTGGTGTGGTTGCTTTCCTAGGTAGTTTGGTGTATTCTAGTTTTGATAAATGTTTGTTTGGAGTTTTCTTTGGTGTATTCCTATTGTTGCTCTACTGTTTCTTTGGGTTTTCTTCAATGAAAGGTTTTTGTTTAAGAGCAAAAAAAATTTGCCACCTCGATTTTACTACCACATAAGTCTGTCGGATATTTTGCACAAGTCCCTTTCTAATATTTGTAGTTGTTCATATCATTCCACTCAGTTTTCTCAAATAACTCTAACAACTACAATAATGATTTTTTTTCGTAAAATCAAATTACAACAATTGATTTTAATCATTTGATACAAATTATATGTCATGCATACAAATTAGTTTTCTCATAAATAACTCTAAAAACTACAACAATTTTTTTTTTTTATTTTTAAGAATCAAACTACAACAATGAATTTGATACATATAAACACACATGAGATGTAATTATATGTCGTGCATACAAATTATTATATAATTAAAATGAAAATTACATAATTATAGATATACACATTTATAGGCCCTTAGCAATTTTTATAAGAGCTTGTGAACAAAAGTTTTCTTACATGGTATCAATGTATGAAATAAATTTTTTTTTTTTTAAATACTTTACCGTAAACTAAAAATTTCTTACATCTTACATTGCTTTTCATTCGAGAGCTTGTAGAGGTGTCTACTATTGACGACCTCTAAGGCTTTGAATTTGAATCTTGTTAAATTTGTTAGTGATAATATTAAAACTTTTATAAAATTCAAAAGTTATTCAAAATTGAAATAAAACCATTTGGACATACAATAATAAAAATAATTATTTTTCCAAAATTGTTCAAATATGCACCATTGTATTATTTGTAAATCATTTGATATACATATATTGATAATGTATTGTTGTGTTTAGGTATTGTGATAGAATACAAATCACTTGGGGCATCTTCAATAGTCTCTTAAAATTTTCACTTAAATTGAATGGAAAATTTTATATTAAAAAAAAACATCTTTTTTTATTTTACCTATCCAGTTTTTAAACACATCTCCAACAATCTCTCTATTTTTTGTTAAATTTTACTAAAATAATATTTTTATAATTTTTCTACCTGTATCCTTTTTATCTACTGCTTTCTATCCATATGAGAGAGAGAGAGAGAGAGAGAGACTCCACCGCTCTCATCCTTGCCCCTTTGCCATTGCTTTCTCTCTCTTATGCTCCTCCCTCCAATGTTGCTCTAGTCCTCCCTCCCTCGTCACATCGTTGTTCTCGTCCTTCTACTTCTCCACACTCGCCAGAGAGAGAGAGAATCTTTTATTCCCTTAAATCCTTTACATAGCTACAATTGCTCTTCCTACAAAGACAGTTGTTGTAGCTCTAAAAAAAATTCACCTAAATGAATGGTGTTAGGCTTTGTGGAGCCTAGTTGTGTTTAATCCGAATTATGACCAAACCCGAAATAATATTGTTATGGTTTTTAATAGAAGATTTTCTAAGAATTAGTCCATGGAGCGAAGGCTTGGGCCGATAGGCCCAAGCCATAGCGCTCATGGACAAGCCTCTTTGGGGGTCCAAGGCAGTGGCCCCGGGAAAAGTTTTTGGCCCGATTTGTAGCCCGTTATGAATATTGTGTGCATGATATATAAAAACTATTGTTTTGGATATTAGGGGTTTATGTTATTTCTGAGAGAGAAAACTATACTACCACATCTTGTATTTTTTTTCCCGAGAATAGTGAAATCCCTGCAACACTATAGACATACTGTCTTGTGTGATTATTTTTCTTTGGCGCATATTTTTTTCTTTATTTTTGTATCTCACAGATTTAGAAATTTCGTATATATTCCCTTCAAAGAGATTGTTGGAGATTTGTTTTGTAGGTTTGTTCTCTAAAATGGAGAGAAAAAATGGCTTTGGGGCCTATTGGAAATGCTCTCTCCATAAATAAATTAAAACTCTTACACATTTTCAATTACCAAATCACTTTGATCTAAATAAATAACACAATTATAAAAAATAAAAAATAAAAAATATAATTAATATTAAAATGCACCAACAACTATCCTTGCATAGTAAAATATTGTGAGCTATTCCATGACCCATAAGACGTCTACTGTAATTGCCAATTTATTATTTGTTGAAGAAATTATATCTATTAAATGTTTGTGCAAAAAATCAACAAAATCTTTTCCTACCCCAGTTACTAGTGAAAGTATTGGCCAAATAAAAACAAACCCAAAAAAATACAAAAAACAAAAAAGAAAATGCACTGCTAATATCCCTAAGACTATGAAAGAATCCAGCAAGCCATCACAATCTTTCATAAGTGTAACAGGCATGTGAGGTCTAAGATATGAATAGCTCCATTTCATTTTCACGTCTAAGTTATTCTTTCCAACCATTGATATTTTGGTGTCCAAATGCATCATTTCCCATATTAGATAAGTATCATGCAGACAGTACTCAGTAGATTCGACTCGACGTGACAGAAATAAACCAACACCAGTTACATGTTTTGAAGAGAAAAAATGTCTATATTGTTTGGTCATGTTTAATTTACATAACTATTCCTGACATGACAAACCAATCCCTATGCTATGGAGTATGGACATTGGAGGCATATTTGTTTGATTGGTTTCCAAATTATCTTTGTATTACAAAGGCTTGAGCTTGCTTTATGCAACTTTGCATAGGGCCGAAAAACGTCAATGTCTTGTTTGCATTCAAGTCAATCAGTCGGACACCAGTATAGCAATAGGTATCACATTGTTTTCGGCTGTTTCACGCAAAATTGTTATTATTACTATTATTATGCTAAGAGCCTAAGATAATGTTATCATTTTAATATGTGAAATTGTGGGTTCCAAATAACTCAATTGGTAAAATTTTTGATAGTTTGAATAAGAAATCCAAGGTTCAATTTCCACTTACACCAAAAACTGATTAATGTCTTAATCTGATGACAAAGATGTATCATTAAGAGTGAACATCATAGGTTAAAACTCTCTAAACAAAAAATTTAATATGTGAAATTAAAATACAGCCCTTTATAAGTAAACAAAACAAGTTATGTGATAGTTCAATGATAACGTCATCTTTTATAGCGTTTATTGTCTTTGTTCAAACCTCATCTCTCTCTTCCCAACACACACCCAAAATAAAAAAGTTAATTGAAATTTGTTAGGGTGTCATACAAATAAATATAACCTTTTTATCTTATTTGATTCGTGTTAACATTATTTGCCCAGAGTGCTTCAACGGTATGGGGATCGAGGCATTCAGTAATTTTCTTTAATATTTCAAATGTAAAACAATTTATCCCATAAAATATGGGATTAGGTTGGTTTTGGTCTCTTAAATATTTGATTTTAGTCCCTCAAATATAGGATGTCTCAACATTTATTCAATAAATTAAATTAAAAATATATATTGAGATTATTATATTTTAAACATTTAATGGCTCAAGAATAAATAGACCTCAAATCGGAGAGAACAAAATACATTTTATCCAAAATTCTTTCATCTCAATTGAATTCCCAACAAGCGAAGTTTTCATGTCATGCCACTGGCCCACAGTCAATTGGCAATCAAGTAACAACTATGATTTGCTTAGGTCCATTTATTGAGCCCATTGCTCTTAGCCTTGGAGGAGGTTCGAGATATAATAAAACACCATAAAAAAGCTCCAATTGAGAAGTTTATATAATATAAATGGATACCACTAAACCTATTCATTTGAGCCCTCTTACTTATTAGTTAGATAAAAATGTTATATACAGTATATAATAAGTAATAGATGATACTATGTATTACATAGAAATATAATAAATTCAAATTGAGGGTTTTTTTTTTTTTTTTTAGATACATGAGAACATAATTGACACGGCAAATAAAATATAATTGGAATGACATTTGGCATGAAAGTTAGAGTAAATTTAAAATATAGAAACACTTGGCATCAAATAATAAGACAATTAGAATGACACTTGACACAAATTTGAAGTGCAATTAGAATCTAATTTGAATTATTAATGGAACTTTCTCTCAGCTTCCACATTAATATAATTTATATGATAAGATGTGGGTCTCACTCACGTGAATATTTCAATAGATAAAAATCAAAACATAATGATTTTAATCATCAGTTGATTTTAAGGTATTGATTCTCACTCACTTGTTTCTATATACCATCCATACACATTGCATCTTTCACATTTTAAATGTAGACATCGTGCATAAAATTATGAATGTTGTGTGTACAGAATGATGTGTACGAACATTTTCAAAGTAATTCACTAAGCATTACATGTTCAAACCCTCACCTTAAACTCAAAAACAAAATAACCCACATTATCACTTTAATTTATCCTCTGATGGACTTATTCATGGAATTTTAAAATTTTACCATTTGCTTTAATTTTTGTTCAATCATTGAGTCGCCAAAAACTTTGCAGCGTAATGAGTTAGCATCTCTTAATGTTTTTAACGAAAACATTTAAAATTCAAATCATTATTTCTCTGCTACAATTATTGAATTATAAAATTAAAATAAAATAAAATATTTTAAAAAATCAATCATTGAAGTCTCTGCATTTTCTTAAATTTTTTTATTAGTTTGAGGTAAATAGACGTTATTCTTTGGGTGAGTTCCAATTAGATCAATTAATTAAATCTCTAATGATTGAATAAAAGATTTGAATTTCAAACCCCGGCAACACCAAAAACCGATTAGTGTCTTAGTCTGATGATAAAGAGCTATTAAAAGTAAACGTAATAAGTTAAAACTTTTCTCTAATGGTTGTGTAAGAGATCTGTGGTTCAATCTCCACTTACACCAAAAACTTATTAGTGTCTTGGTCTGATGATAAAGAGCTATCATTAGGAACGGACGCCATAAGTTGAAATTTTCTCCACTTTCTAAAAAAAAATTATTCTTTGGTCCGGATAAAAATTCTTGGAATAAAGCGTGGTTGTCATGAAAGACAGCCCATTTGAGGGGGAATGCACCTTGATGGGTGGCCCAGGGTTCTTTCTTTTGAAAGATAGCCCAAGGCCTGTATGGGTCTGGACTTTGGGGTAGTGTAAAGCTGATGAGGTCCAAGGGTGGTGGGTTGTGAACCGAGAAACCAAGGAAAACAGGATTTTTTTTTTTTTTTTTGGGGGGGTGAAATGGAAAAACAGAAATTTGAGCACCCACATTATGATATCATATATCATAATAATGTGTTTTCAAGTATCATGCCTAAAACATTTTAAATAAACGATTCTTAATATAAAAAAGAAAAATTATTATGACTAAACATTTGAAATAAATTGATCATAATAGGTATCATCCTGTACCACATGGATTTTAAAAATTAAAAAAAATAAATAAAAAATAAAAAACAAAAACAAAACAAAACAAACAAACAAAAATGCCAAGAGCTTTGTAACTCAACTAATAACTTCTAGTATTGCCGACATAGACGTCCAGGTTTCAAATCTCCCCTCTTCTAACTATCGAATAATAAAGAGTAGGAGAGAGGGTAAAAATATGATAGATCATTATTATATAAACATTCCATTATAGAATTGACTTCGTCTAAGCATTGGGTCATTAGTTCACCTATACAATCAACTAGTCGCTAACCCGTGCAATGCACGGATTAGTTGAACAAAAATTTTAAATTTGTCTAAAGTTATGATCACTTGAGAAAATAAGTTACAATTTAAGAGGGAAAAAAAATACTAACACCAATAATGTTAGGCATGCCATGTCTATTATCAACGGCATCCTTTCTTTAATGAAAATTAAGGTCTCAATCATTTTTTTAATATAATATAATCCCTCCCATTGCTCAATTTGTTTGCAAAATCCTGGGTTATTTCTTGCCATATAAAATGCAACCAAAAAACCCAAAAATAAGAAAATAAAAACTATAGAAGTTTTTACATAGAAAACATTAATTAATTACACTCAAAAATGGCATTGACACTCAGAAAGAGTCATTAATCTAGAGCAATAGGTTTTGGAAAAGATTTTTTTATTTTTTATTTTTTATTTTTTTGAGAATAGGATTAGCTAATTTAGTGTTATAGGCAATAGTTATAATATTTTAACACGTAGAAGAACAATAACAAAAAGGCATATCAAATGAATAAATTGACTTCGTTAGAGAATGAAGACAAATAAATGCATTGGAAAGAATAGAATTTAGAATATATGAATTTAAAAAGGAGAAGAAGGAAGTACCAGTTGAAAGGCCATAGAGTTTTAATCTAGATAGAAGACGACCAATCTAGGAAGCACTTGGAATGTTCCTATTATTTGCATAGCCTCAGCTACCACCTTCTTGCCTCTCATCTACTTATGATTCCAACTTTTATTCTTGGTGAGAGAAAGGGGCTCTTGCCTTTAGGTAATGTAATTGAGAAAAATGCCACAAGAAACATATCAACACCCTTTTTGGTTCTTAAATAATAAAAATTTAAAGAAAAAATTTATGAGGTTAATGCATAACCTAAACTTGTTCACCAAGATTCACGACCTAGCAACGTAAAAAACAATTTAAAAAATAGAGTAAAAATGCAAAAATGGTCATATATATGAAAAAAAAAAATTTAAATAACAATAATTTATAATTATTAAATCACGTTAATTCAAATGGTAAGGCAAAATATATGACTACATAATAGAAAAAATAGGTTACCTCAAAAGAATAATGCATTACTATAGCAATTGAAATTTGTCAAGACAATTTCATATATCGCAAAACATAAACCTAGAATTTAGATGTTAAAACTTCTAAAAAGCCAAAAGAAAGAGTAAAGAATCAAAAGATTCAGTGCCTAGAAATTATTTAAAAAAAAAAAAAAAAAAACCATATGACTACATAATAGAAACAAAAATATAAGGGAAAGATGGGGTTATTATCCATGGCTAGCAGTTGAAAGCAACAAGATAGTTTCAAATATTAGAAAATTGAATCAAAAAAATTAAGTTGTTAAACTTCTTAAAGGCTTAAAAAATTGAAGAATCAGCAAAAAAACATATGACTACATAATAGGAAAAATATAAAAGAAAGATAGGTTACCTCAAAAGAATAATCCATGATTATAGCAATTGAAATTTGTCAAGACAATTTCATATATTGCAAAATGTGAACTCAAAATTTAGATATTAAAACTTCTAAAAAGCCAAAAGAAAGAGTAAAGAACCAGAAGATTTAGTGCCTACAAATTATTTGAAACAAAACAAAAAATAAATAAAAACATATGACTACATAACAGAAAAAATTAACAATTCTCATCAACAAAAACGCAGTAAACCATAATTAAAAAACCCTAATAGCAATCTAGTGACTGGAAAAGGAGAGAAGGAAGAGTCAAAAAAAAAAAAAAAAAACCCAAATGAGAGAGGAGGTGCTTGCGTAAAGAACATAGTAAAAATATAATTAAAAAATCCTAATAGTGATGTAGTGACTGGAGAATTAGAGAAGGAGAGAAGGAAGAGTCCAAAACAAAATAAAAAAGTGTATGAGAGATGAGGTGTTTGTATTTGAATACATCTTAAAAGTCATAAATCAAATTAAAAAATATAAATAAAAAATGCTAATGTGGAAAATTATGAAGAGGTCAACCAAAAGTCAAAAGTTTCGATTATATATATATATAAATTAGCTGGAACCTAGGGCATTACAAGTTAAACCCCCCCTCCCAAAAAAAAGAGAGAGAGAATAGTGGTGAAAGAAATTCAAATTTCAGAAATTCACACACCAAGACATATGCAGCAACTGTCATCATTCAGACTTTCACCCCTTTTTCTTTTTGTGGATCTTTGATTCTTTGTGATGGGTGTCATTATTCTTTTTGTTCGTTTTCTTTTTTAAATTCTACCATCGTTCCAACCATTGAGATTGGGACGGCAATACTGGACTGGACACTCACATCACAGTCTCACACCAAGGCAATAAAGAAAGGTTGCAATAGCAGCACATACTACTAACTAGACCTAGTAAAAATGAATGCAAACTTGTTAATCCGTTTGAATTATAATGAAAAATAGGCTATGGATAAAAAGAATAGCAGTGGGTTTTAGTATAATAAGCTAATCCAAAAACACACTTAGTTTATAAGTGATTTAATTTAATTTCATATTTCGTGCATAACATGTATACGTGCCTTTTTTTTTTTCTTATGTGGAATTTTTAAACTAGGAGACTATTAGAATCAATGTATTATTAAACTTTTATCTTTGGGTTTTTTTTTTTTTGTTCTTTTATTTGTTTTTGGAAAAAAAAAAAAAAAAAAAGGTTATAAAGATGTTTTAAGTTTTCTTTTTTTAACTTGAAATTTGGGCTATTTTGAGTTAACAAACCATCCAATGACTGGGTAAGGATCAAAGGAATAACAACCCGTTTTTGTCCAATAAGTTTCTGACCCAAACCCAACCAAGTCGAATCCAAATCCAAACAACTGAGCCATTTGCCAAGTCAAAATTGCTAACCATAAAGGCAACAAAAATATGTTGTTGAGGAAGATCAACCGTAAAATCAATATAGATGCAGCTTTAAGCCCAATTTATTCTTCCATAATTGCTGCTGTGGCTACTGGCTAGAGACTAGAGAGGGGAGTTGGTATTTGCTTGCGCCATGAAGGTAACACCAAACTCTCTCTCCAAGCAGAAGCTGAAGCTTTGAAATGGGCTATAAAACTATCTGCCTACTTGGTCTTTGATGAGCGACTCTAAAACTGTTGTCGAGTATCTTTCAAAGCCAGAGCTCGAAATCCCTTGGAGAATACACAATATATGTTCTAACTTGTCTCTTTTGCTCTCCCAATTTACAAACGTTTCTGTAAAATGGGTCCCCAAGAATTCTAAAGGTGAAAGTGCAACCCACACCTTGGCCAAATGGTCTCCCAAGCATAATGTATTTGGTTCTTTTGATCTAGGCTGTTGTCCCCCTGTTTTGAGTATATTATCAAGGTTAAGGCAAGCACTCCTACTTCTTTGTAAGGTTTTTTTTCTTTTTTTTTTTTAATAAATTCTTCTTTTACATTAAAAAAAAAAAAAAAAAAAAAAAAAAAAAAAAAAAGGGAAAGCTCCACTACGTGTATCATGGCAAGTCAAATGTTGAAATCTCCTTTATCGTACTTTTCTTCATTGTTTGTGCAACAATTATATGAGTACCATATTTAATTGCCCCGTTAGACCCAATGTATGTGTGAAAATTTGCCACATCATTTCGAAAGAGATACATTATTATTCCATTACACACAGGCAATAAAACTCGAGGAAGTTGATGGTGGGATTAATATCTCTTTTTCTTTCTTTTTTTTAATTTTAGGAACCAACAATCCTCATTTGAAATTTCAAGGACCAAAAGAGCTCACTAAGTAAACTTTAGGATCCAATAATGTATTTTGGCCTATTTAAACTAAATCAATTAATGTGATTACAAGAATGATAAAGATTCTGTTTGTAAAACTCTTATATAAACTCATCTATGTAAGTTTATAGAATTGCAAAACCGTGGATGTAGGCCTCTTAAAAATGTTGTCTTGTTGTTCTCATTGTTTTGGGTCTTTTGTTGATGTGACGTGTGTCTGTTCTGGCTTGGCTCTTTTGCTAATCTGGGTTTAGTTTGAAGGGTTTGGCTTACCTGCAGTATTTTTTTTTAAATGAATATTCTTTTGTTTTAATGAGAGACTGTCATATCACCTACTAACTAAATAAAATGTGGAAATTAAAACCCACTAACACTTGCCATTGTATATTTAAAACAAAAGAACATATCCAATTAAAAATGTACTGAAGGCAAGTCAAACCCTAGTTTGGGAAGCGGAATCTGCCACTCATGTCTACACAAATGATGAAGAGTAGCTGTTCGTCTTGAGATTAGGTGGGACTTAGCAAATCTGCCAAAAGAGGGGGGGAACACAGCTCATGAAATCATACTTTAGCAGCTAAAAGGAAAGGTAATTTAAGAGTAATATGATGAAGGAGAAAGAGACTCATGTTTGTGCACTCAAATAATGCTCATAAAGAAGTATTTCCTATCTACTAAATGTATTGAAAAATCTAGTAAAGTTTAATGATGTATATGTGTATATTGGCTTGATTGTTGTGTTTTGCTCTCATTAAAAGATTTGATAAATGAGAAGGAAACCTACAGTGTTTTCTGGATATTAGCACTCAGTAGCATTGAGTTGTGAACATTCTAAAAAGGGTAGATTGGTTTTGGTTTTGGATCTCGAAACAGCCGAATTGCCGAAACCCTTTTGCTAACTGGTGCTAGACCTTATTGGCCCAGTCTGGTCAGTTTTTGTTATTTAAAGACTTTATAGGCTAAATTGGTGGGTTCTTGGGCTAGACTTCGTGGGCCCAGATTTAGCTAATTTCATAGGATGGTTTTGTCAGCTGCATGGGTCAACATTAACAGGTTGTGCCGTTGTGGGCTTAAGTTAATGATGCATCATGTTTATGGACTGGGGCTTATTTTAATTTGTTGCCCTAAAATACCCTAACACTTTTTGTTTTCTTTACAGATGGGTGGCGATGTTACTCCCGGTTCTTCTATGCGCACACGTTGAAACAACTTTCACTTTTTGTTAGAGTGTGATTAGATTGTGATGATGCACCGAAAATTAGTAAGCTGAAGGCTCAGGGTTTCAATGATTTAGTAATTATTTGAAAGGCTTGAAAAGAATAAAATATACTCAAAGGAGACCGAGGATAACCAGCCAAAAACCCTCCGATAATTAAGTTAGTTTCTCTTTAAAACTCTGGAGTTCCAACTTTTTGGGAGTTATCTCAAGCTTACCTTCATTTGCTGTGAATGAGTGTTTATATAGTGTGCTCTTAAAGCGGTTATTTATCTTATAACTTCCCCTATATTTGAGGAGGTCAGAGAGTTCAAGGTTAACTTCCACAACCGCTATAGGAGTTAGAATATTTTTTCTATAATCGCCGTTAGAAGTTAAGTACTAAGTAGGAAGTTATAGTGATGAACCATAATTTTACTCATGCCTTGAAATAATAACATGTGGTTCAATATTACTGGCTCTTGTAGATAAATCTCTATGGAATTTTCAAAGTGTTGGGGGTCGTCCAGGCGCTTGCCTCATGGACGACCCATATGCCCTTGGACGACCGTTTTGCTAGGTACAGCCATTCTTGCCTTCTTGACTCGGACGACCCTCATGGACGAATAGGAGTTAAATTTTCAGTTCACCATCAAATTGTATAGCTTATATATAACCAACCGTTAGTACTTAGCAATTTGTAAAAGAATTTGTAGCTCTAACATTTTCCTCATTTAAAGGCCATTAAAAAATTTATAAATCTAAAATCGAAAACAAAATATACAAGCCCAAAAAAACTAGTGCAATAACAAAAATTACCAATAGTAAAGTTAAAAATAATTAAGCATAATTAACCAATTTTACTCAAAATAAAGAACCATCCCTTTCAAAAGTTTTAAACAAAATAATTGTGTCTTTACCTAGCAAAAAACGCACACATAAAAAAATAATTAAAAAAAAAAAAAAAAAAAAAAAACAAAACAAAACAAAAACTTAGTAGCTAAAAAGCAGTAAAGTCAAAGTTCATAGCCACCTCTAACTTCAAGTCTTGACTCTGTCCCTGAATGACCATCACTGTGAAACTAAGAAGCAAAGGAATGGGTTCATTGCACTAACCAAAATCAAACTACCTAATTAAGTTTGAAGTACTAGTCAACTAATTGGCCTTCACTGAATTTAGGGGTGTTTTGGTTTGGGTTTGCACACAAGGACCAAAGTCTTCCTTTTATTTTATATTTTTTTGTGTTTGGATGGCCAGTGATGCTTCAATAGCAATTTGGCATTGATTTAGTTGGGTTTGCACGGACTAAGTGGGTTGTTCAAGCTTGGACTTGCAGAGAGGGAGATGGGATGAAGAAGAAGAGAGAGTGGAACGTCATGGTGGGAGATTCTCTTTCTTTGAATAATAATAGTTATTTTATTCATCATGTCAAAAAAATTACGCCTTAAAAGAAAAATACCAATAATTATGATTTTTCACTTTTAAAAATATGTTATTTTAAAAATATGTTATTAGAAACATGGTACCAAACACATTTTTTACATTATAAATACTTTAAAAATGTGTTTTCACAATACTTTTTAAACCACAATTTTCATATTATTTTGAACAATAATACTTTAATACTACTACCAAACAGGCCCAGAGTAAATGTACACTGGCACTTTCATTTTCTATTTAGTTTTTTATACTTTCTTAACGTATTCTGAAAATTAAAAAAAAAAAAAAAAAAAATAGATGATGGTTGTTGTGGGGCCCAATAATTTATGGGTCAGGTCCATTTGCTCGTTGGAAGTCCAAAGGCCCAAGCCAAAGAAAGCTACGGCCCAAGCTCAATAACATAAAGCCCAAATGGCTCGGAGATGTTGCCGAGGACAGTTCAGTCCTCGGCAGACCCAAAATTCCACCAAAGAAGAGGGGCAAAAACGGTATAGGACCAGACTGGAAAGGAGATCTAAAATATCTCGGGAAAGTTGCCCTCATTATCCTTCCCAGATAAGACTCTGCATCCAGCAGAGCCGGATTCTTCGTCTTTATCAACCATCCCCAACAATTCTGGGATTAAACTGACGGGACAAATATCAGTCTTGTAAAAGTTGACCCTATACGTGGACAAAGGACAGCAAACGTAGGCTAGTATAAAAGAGAAAGTAAGTAATCTAGATAGAGGGGGGGGACAAAAAACCAGGGACTCCCATCCTACCAAGGAGAGAGACTCCATGGGTGAAAACCACTTAAAGACGTATGCATACCACAAAAAGTCACCGCCGGATAACCGGAGGAAGACCTTAATGATCCTCGGACTAAATTCGAGGAGTTCAACCCCTCATGATGTAATGCTATAGGGCTTAAATGTTCAAGTCCAACTCTTATTTTCCACATGAATTCCTCTAAAAACAGGACCGGACCATCGCCCCGTGATCAAAGGCAAGCCTTTCAAGCCCACTCTCTACAAATCATATTGTAAGGGATCTTCCATATATGAGCCCAACGTCATTATTGGGCCGTTAAGAAAATCGTGTCCCTACAGTTGTTATGTACGAAAAAAGATAAACAATTAAAAAAATAAGAAAATTTGGTATTTTAATAAAATTTAGTATAAAATAGATAATCTAAAATATGAGGCATTTTGAAAAGTGGGTACGTAGAAATAGGAAAAAAATAGGTTTTTATGTTAAAATATACATGAATTTTTGCACAAACTAATGTAAATGCTTTAATAGATAATCCAATTAGCACTTGCCATGTGCTTAAGAGCATTCGCATTGTGCAAAATTTTCTATCTATTTTAACATAATAACTTTTTTTATTTTACATACTCATTTTTTTAAAACACTTCACATCAAATTATATATTTTACACTACATTTCATTAAAATATTATTTTTTTATTGTTTCTCTTTCTTCACACACAACAAACACCATCCACTCTTTTCTTTAATCATTGAAATACGTAAAGAAAAAATTAAAATTAAAATGCAAAATTAATAGTGTATGTAAATTTACACAATTATATACTTGTTAATGTGAGTCATTTTTAAGAAAAGTTATGTAAATTTTACATATTTTTCTATTATACATCCACTAATATGATTGCTCTAAATGTGTGTAAAATTTGTTGTCTTATTAATTCTTCTTATCTGTGGGAATATTTAAAGTCTCGTATCATATAATTACAAGCTCGTTGGCTCGTTGCTTATTAATATTTCTTTGTTTTCTTAGCCAAAAAAAAAAGTTCAGTGGTCTCATTTACTGCCTTCTGTTTTGATCAATTTTTGTTTTCTTCCCCCAAAATAATGTTAATACTTTGTAGGAAAACGATCTTCTCAATTGCAGTGCCATAAGTAATTAGCCAAATCTGGCAAAATTTTGTCTGTTTCTGGTTTTTATCAATAGAATAAGACTTATAGCCTATTTGGAAGTTTAGAGAGGGAGGAGAGTAGAGGAGAATGATTATCCTCCACCATGTTTGGATATTTTTAAAATTAGTAAGGGAAAAGGGAGTAATTAACTCTTTCTCTTGTTTGGATGTTTTAAAAATTATGATGAAAATGAGAGGAAATGATTTAAATAAACAAATTTACTCTTATTTAAAAATGGACTTACAACATTGGTTTATAATTAATTTGTTAGATTAAATAATTATGACTATAGCATGCAATTTTTTTTTATAATTTTTTTTTTCTAATGTGAATTAAATAATCAACATTAGTCTATGATTAAAAATTTTTTCTGCTTTTTTATTATACTAAAAAAAACCATCCATCCCGCTCCAAAAACAAAAAAAAAAACCATCCTTAATTGATAATAATTAAAATAAGAAAAAAAAAAGTTTGGATGCTGAAAAACGATTCTAATGTGGCTTGTGAGTGCCAAAATTAGCATAAAAATTATAAAAAAAAAATCTGGAAAAAAAAAATTCACATTATATTTTCGCTTTGGGACTCGGCGCCACCGCCACCGCTCTCAACTCATCTCTCTACACCGTTGACGGTGGCCAGTGCACTGTCATCTTCGACCGTGACCGTGGAATTCTCAATGAGACCGTTGGCGAAGGTACTCACTTCCTCGTCTCATGGCTCCAGAAGCCTTTCATTTTCGATATCCACATAAAGCCCCACACTTTCTTGTCATTTTCATAACCATGGCTATGAGCATTATCGACCTCAAAGTGAACCAAGACACCCATGACCTCTTCGAAGTCACTCTCAAGTCCAACCACATCCAAACACTCATCACCCACACTCCCCAAATGGTCGACTCCTGGCTCTCCGACATCTACCGCATCCACCGCCGCCATCTCCACCGCCTCATCATTGGCCTCGACAACAAGTGGCGACCCAGTTTCAACCGCAACATCAAAAACTCAGTTGCCACTCTCCAACTCTACGTGGGTCGACGCTGCCTCATCTTCCAACTCATCTACGCCACTCACTTCCCCAACTCACTCATCGAGTTTCTCGGTGACGAGGATTTCACTTTTGTTAGAGTTGGGATTGAGAGTGATGTGGAGAAATTGTTGGATGATTATGATTTGAAAGTTGGGAATGTGGTTGACCTTCGTGGACTCGCTGTGGATCAGAAACGAGGTGTTGAAGGCTGTGGTGGCTCAGTTCAACATTGGTCTATGATTCATCGTTCTATGGATTGTCTCATATTTTCCTTTCACGGAGTTTTCTCAACTACCAAACAGTTTCAACCAATTCGTTTTTACTTCTGCAATCAACTGATTGGATGCCAAGAAAGAAAATCTATAAAAGAAAATAATGTGAATTTATTTTATATAATCGGTCCGTAATTTTGTTCAGTTATAAAGGGTAATTCATTTGGTTAATAATATATCTATTTTATTCTCCCTTCAAATCTCTCCAATTAGGGGAATTAAAAATGAAAGGTTAGAGGTAGTTAAAACCTTTCCAAATCTCTTCAAACCCCTCCCCTTCCTTCTATAAAAAAATTACAAACAAGGTAATTGAATTACTCTCCCTCCCCTTACTCTACACTTTTTTTTTTTAAACTTCCAAACAGGTCATTAGGTACAGTACCTCCTTAGATTCATTTTTAAGATTCTGTTACGTGAATTTTTTTTATGAAATAAAAGTGTATTTTTTAGCTAAATAACTACATGACTAAATCTTAAAAGAAATATATAAGAAATAGCACCTAAAATACTGTACCTAAGGGTCTGTTTAGCAAGCCATCTCAAACTCATATTTTCACATTTTAAACAATATTAAATATTTTTTTCACACACACATATTTTAAAAAACTACAAATAATATTACTCAAACTACTCTACCAAACATTTTCTAAATTTTACTGAAATATCTTCGTACGTAAAAGCCCTCTAAATTTTACCGAACTATCTTCGTACGTAAAAGCCAAGCCACTAATGGTAAACGGCAAACTAAATCATAATAGAGGTCCAGAGATCAGATTCACGAACATGGAACGACACAACCATAATGGCCTTTGCTGAAATAAATTTTTTTATTCTTGTCAGTTTTTGGGGTTTGCTTCGAGGCCATTCTGACACCAAACCTTTACCATAGAGAATAATGTTAAAAAAATGTCAGCTACACAGAAAAATTTACAACTTATAATATTACTACCGACGTGCTCAGTAAAATGACGTGGGCAGTAAAAATAAAATAGTAAGTCTATATTTTTATTTTTTATAATTTATCATATAACAAGATATAATAAAAGTTATGAATTTTTGTATGTTACGAGTATTACTCGATTAATGTTAAAATCACAAAATTAGCACAATTTTTTCATCAATTCACCCATATAGCTAATTGCGAGTAAAAGAAAAAAAAAAAAAAAAAAAAAAGATCCGTGACTCTATACGTAAGTTGCCAAAAAAATGGATTCATGAATTTTCTCAACAACCAAACAGTTTCAACCAATTTGTTTTTACTTCTGCAATCGACTAATTGGATGCCAAGAAAGAAAATTTGTGAAAGAAAATAATGTGAATTTATTTTATATAATCTATCTGTAATTTTGTTAATTTATAAAGGGTAAATTGGGCAATTCATTTGGTTAATAATTTATCTAATCTATTCTCTCTTCAAATCTCTCCAATTAGGGGAAATTAAAAATGAGGGGTTAGAGGTAGTTGAAACCTCTCCAAATCTCTTTAAACCCCTCCCCCTCCTTCCTTAATGGTCTATTTGGATGTTTAAAAAATGAGGGAGAGTACAGTAGAGGGAGGGAGAGTAATTCAATTACCTTATTTGGAAGTTTTTTAAGGAAGAAGGGAGAGGGGTTTGGAGGGATTTCAACTACCTCTAACCCCTCATTTTTAATTCCTCCAAATTGGAGAGATTTGGAGGGAGAGTAGAGTAGATAAATTATTGACCAAATAAATTCTCCAATTTACCATTTCTAAATTAACAAAATTACAAACCTATTTTATAAAATAAATTCACATCAGACTCACATTTCTCTATCAAAACCCAAATTTAAAAAGCAAACAACGCAGAAGTGGAAAAACATATTTAAAAATCCTTGGACTGGAAGAAACATATTTTTTATCTCAAGGAACAACCACAATTTTGTCCCACCTGGTTGCTAATGCTAATGTAATGATCACTGAAAACATGTTTGCTACCTAGACTAATTTGTGTTTGGTTTTTCTCTACTTTTTGTCATTTTCTAGGTAACCAAACACGGTGCCTTTATGCCTCAGAAATGAATTTCTAACTTAAATTTACTTTACGTTAGCTGAAATTTATGTGCGTGTAGCTTATATTTTTACAATAGGTTGAGTAATTCTTTTGATTTTGCTCATTGTTGATTTGATTTTCCATTGCAATTCCTCATTTCTTTCTGTAACTCTCACATAATCCTATTCTGTGTTGCAGGTTTTTCATTTTATATTTCATATTGTTGTTTTAAGGTTGTCCTATCAGTAGCTGCCACATAAGCAAGAAGAGTCAGCACATAGCAAATTTTTTTTTTTTTATTTGAGCAAAATAAGTATTGAAGATTAAAATTATCGGAAATTGGGAATTAAATTAAGCATTTTCAAATAGGGGTAAATTTGTCTATTTAAATAATTTCTTCTCCTGTTTATCCTAATTTTTAAAACATCCAAACAAGTGGAAGAACTAATTACTCCCTTCCCCCTTACTAATTTTAAAAACATCCAAATAAGGTGAAAAATAACTATTCCCCTCTACTCCTCTCTCCATTACTCTCCTCCTCTCTACTCCCCTCTACTCTCCTCCCTCTCTAAATTTCCAAACAGGCCATAAAAAAATTCCAAACAAGATAATTGGATTACTCTCCCTCCCCTTACTCTACTCTTTTTTTTTTTTTTTAAACTTCCAAACAGATCATTAGGTATAATACCTCCTTAGATTCATTTTTAAGATTTTGTTACGTGAATTTTTTTTTTTTTTTTTATGGAATAGAAATATATTTTTTAGTTAAATAACTACATGATTAAATCTTAAAAAATATATATAAACAACATGTAATGTGGTGGGCTGTGCTAGTGGTGTTAGGCTGTCTCCTGCTGCACTAAGCTCAAGTTTTTTGGATAAGAGAGTTGGGATCGGTCCAATTTCAGCTTAAGTTGGTCCGGCTTGTGCGCAAACTAGGCCCGGTTTGCCAGGAACGTGTTCACGGCAGGCAAAACTGTTTCAGGCAAATCGTGGCAAACAGACATAATAATAATAAAATAAACAAAAAATATCTAGTCACTCAGTGGGAAATGACCAAACAGCCCCTGAACTCAATTACAACAGCAATATTAAACGTTTTTGTTGCGGAAGGGAAAGAACATAATAGAGGATATTAAATATTAATACACATGGGTTAGTCAGAATATTAGGGAAACCAATCAAAATCCAATCCACGGGAGCATAGCTAAAAAGGAAATAACGTTCCTTCTCAACGCAGTCAATCTCTCAGGAAAAGGTCTTACCGTGGAGATTAACTGCCCTGAAGGAAACGACCCTGAGTGGTTTTTCTGCACAGATGCTTTTGAGGTTTTCACAAAGAACCGGATTTCATGAGGCAGAGAAGTACCTATCTACCCGTGCATGCCTACCGTTCTAATTCTCACTTTTTCTTTCTTGTGGTTTTCTTTCTTTTCTTTCCCACTCATTTTTTTACTATTTCTTTTTTAAGTTTTCTATTTCTTAGTCAAAGTTCCCGTCGTTCCTCCCCTTTCTTTCCTCCTTTTTTCTGTTTACGGCAAGACCCTCATTTTATAGTGTCTGCCGTAACCAGATTTTACTGTTTTAGCCCTTAACTTTCTTTATCTGGTCTGGGTGTACTGGCCAACCATCACTGTTCCGTTTGTATATCACCCTCCCATCCCCAGACAAAGAAGAGTATTTTGTTTGCTTGTCTACTGTGGCACCCTTTCTTGCTACGGTCTGGATTATTTCTCTCTCCCTATCTCTCATGGCATGCACCTAATGGTTCCAACTCAGTTTGCCTCTTTTGGGTAGTAAGTCATCCCAGCAGGACACCTCCCCGAAAGAGCCTGAGCCGGAACCCTCAAAATGGATTTTTTCCTTCTCCCCACCACCAAACCATGCCCTCTGAATCTCTGACCCCTGACCTCACCATGTTCTGTATTGGCTGGGTACAGACTGGCAGTGCCTGGGCCTTGTGCGTGCCTTCATTCCATATGTGTCCAAAAAATCTACCTGCTGCCCATCCGTCTGTCGTGGTCTAGAGGCTCGCCATTCGTGTTTTTTGACCTTTTATGTGGCCTGCTTTTTGTTTTCTTGCTCCTCTTAAGAACTGGGCTTTATTTGATGATGGACCTTACATTTCTTTGGCCCACTCCTTGGTTTCCCTTATTTCTTGCCATATTGTTCTATTATTCTTGCTGTAATGATTTAATCCTGTTGGGCCTCTTTAGGCCAGCCGTTTACTTTTTCCCCAGTGGCTTGGTATGTCTACTAGTTTTCTTTTATTTATGGACTCCTATGTCTCTTTAGTATTTTTCTTGGGCGCCCTTGGCCCGTTTGCTTTCTTTGGGCTTTCTCGACCCTTTTGCTAATTTTGCATTCCCATGGGCATTTACTAACTTCATTGGGCTTCCCTGACCCAATAACTTTATTCTCGTCATTGGGGTTCATGGGCCTACCATAAACCCCTTACTTTCTTAGTTTGCATTACTTTGGGCTTGCGGCGGCCTTTTTTCACTTTTCTACATCATACACTACCCATGGAATGATATTTCTCTCTTTCTGGGCTTCTCTAAGCCCACTTGCTTCTTCAAGACCCATTTGTTTATTTCTTGGGCCTGTGATACGTTATTCCTGGCGCTTGGACTTGATGGTTTTGCTGTCCGCTTTACCAATTCTTTGCTACCCTTGTTATTGGGCTTTCCTTCTTTTCACCTGGATTCTCACAAATGGCCCTCAACACAACATTACACACTTTTTCACATTTTCATATTTTAAACAACATTACACATTTTTTCACCCACGCGTATTTCTAAAAACTAAAAATAATATTACTCAAACTACTCTACCAAACACTCTCTAAATTTTACCGAAATATCTTAACCCTCTAAATTTTACCGAAATATCTTCGTACGTAAAAGCCAAGACACTAATGGTAAACGGCAAACCAAATCATAATAGAGGCCCAGAGATCAGATTCACGAACATGGAACGACACAACCATAATGGCCTTTGCTGAAATAATTTTTTTTATTCTTGTCAATTTTTGCGGTTTGCTTCGAGGCCATTCTGACACCAAACCTTTCCCATAGAGAATAATGTTAAAAAAATGTCAGCTACACAGAAAAATTTACAACTTACAATATTACCAACCGACGTGCTCAGTAAAATGATGTGCGGTAAAGATAAAATAGTAAATCTATATTTTTATCTTTTATAATTTATCACGAGACGAATTATAATAAAAGTTATGAATTTTTGTATGTTACGAGTATTACTCGAGCAATGTTAAAATTGTAAAAATAGCACAATTTTTTCAACAATTCACCCGTATGACTAATTGCGAGTAACAGACAAAAATAATTGGATCCACAACTCTATACGTAAGTTACCAAAAAAAAATTGAATAATTTGTTGTGTAATTATCACTTTTCCTTCCATAAATAAAAAAGGCATTCCTTCTTATCCAATGCTCTCTCTGAAAAATTAAAAAGTTGGGTAGTTGATGAAATTGTACGTGTCACCAAGTGGAGGGTACACCAGGGGATTCCACGAGGATCACGATGGCCAAGTTACTGGATCTTTCTATAGGGTAGGTGTGTGTGTGTGTACCCTCTCGTCCGTTCCAATTCCATGCTCTGAAGTAACTACTACTGCTCAATCATGTTTGTCAACCACAATTCACATACATATCATCACTTTTCAAAGAATCACCTTCAAACACTTCATATCCTCCTTTTGTGTAATTGAATTCTTTTTTTCTTTTTTCTTTTTTGCTGAATCTTTTGTGTAATTGAATTCACTACCAAACTGACTTTATGATTTTCGGACGGGACATTCACAAAAATAAATAATAATAATAATAATAATATTGCATTAAAAAAATATTATTATTTCAAACATGTCTTTAGCCTTCCTTTCTGCTGAAAATAAATTTTGTTTAAAAAAATTGTAATTCTTATCGTTTAAAAATAAAAGAACTTTGAATTTCATCCATAAATAAATAAATAACTTTGAATTATGAATGAGTAACATTGAACATTTTCCGCATAAAATAAGAAAGGGCAAATTGTTGAACCCCCACCCCCAAAAAAAAGTTCTTTATGATGAATTAAATACCACCTTTTTAATTTTGTCAATTTGAAGCCTAAACTTTATAAATCATGGCAATCCAATTCTATTTTCTTAAATATCATTTCTATTGTTCCTCATTTATGCTTAAAGCTTTTACCTTTTAATAGTGTTGTCATCTGTCTATTATGTTATGCACTCACTCTCTCACAGTTTCTTTCTCTAATTTGGAGAAATAATGGAGATAAAGTTTGACGTGTTTGGTTAGCTCAACCTTAGATGATGACTAACATGGACACTAGGCTAGGACCAATACAGTGTTAGCTTAAAGAATGATCCATATATTATGGAGAAAAACTGGTGAGATCAAATCCTAAGACTTTCGACATAATTCTATCTCCAATACAAAAGAAAGGATCATTGCATTTGCAAGCCCTAGGAGGTACGAAATATATCCTCTTAATTCTCATATACGATTCTTTAACTCGGATCTCTTATTTGTTATTGTTATTGACTTGATCATTGGAGTCGTCCCCTGTTGTTAGCACTCTAGCAAGTCTTTGGTATTTGTTGCAGGTGCTCATGAATTGAGTTCTTACCCCTAATCAAACAGCATCATTAGAAGACAATCGTATTTAGCTAGATGATGTCATTTGAATGTAATAGTTCGGTTCCTATCAAAATTTTACTCCTACCACAAAGATTGTTTATTTAATTGTTTTAACATAAATAAACATGAGTGTATGGGGCTTACGAAGTTCAAGGTTTAATATAATAAAATTTTAAAAAGTATGGGTTTAATTTGTCACAAGGAAGAAACTTAATTGGGGTTTTTTTTATTTAATTTAATTTTAATTTTTTTTTTTACTTTCCCTAATGACAATTTTAGTCTCTTATATTAATGATTTCTTTGCATGCGTTTAAACATAAATTAACGTAAAAATATACTTTATATAAAAATGAAATTCTAAAATATTATACCTAAATTGACAATAAAATAAATTTGACATTTTAAATTAAGACATCCATATTCCACTTTGATATGTAATCTAGAAAAGGGCAAGTATAAAAATTGTTCTAACAAAAGCAAGTTCAGGAAATGAGTTCATTCGGTTTACAACCACCACTCTCTCTCTCTCTCTCTCTCTCTCTCTCTCTCTCTCTCTTCCCCTTGACCGCAAGGATAAATAAAATGAAATCTAGACTGGGAGAGAGAATGCTTGGTCTTGTTTGACATTAATGCATGAAATTCGAGGTTCCTAACTATTTTATTATTGAACTTAATAACTGACACTTCAATTAAATTTATTGTTGAACTTCAATTAATTAACGAAGGATAAGTCATGAATATAAAGTCGCAATTAAGAACCTACTAGTCACTTTCTTCCTTGGAAAGTACGTGCTGATGAGGGTGAATTAATCAGATAATTAATATTAATTAATGAAAAGATGAAACAAATTAAAGCTGCAATGCGAAATGGAAACAAGTCTGTATATTTAATATAGGTACTATTCTGATTTCTTAGTTGCACCTTTTCTGAGTAAGCAAAAAGCCAAAAACATGGAAACCAAAAAAAGTGATGAGAAATTCTCTTCCCACTACTTGCACACGCAATTTCCCAGAAAAGACAATTACCTTACCTTCCCTTTCTGCTCTTTCTTTCTTATCATCTTCTTCATTTTTCTTTTTGGTTTTTCAAATGCTGTATTTACAGTGTTAAAAAAAGGAAAAAACACAAAACACAAAACCCACCATTGTTATCATAAACCCTAAACTTCTAAACTGTCCATTAATATTCACTATTCACAGCTCATAACTCAAAAGTCCTCACCCAGAAACCTTGCAAGCACCTGATCATCCCAACACAAATCATCACAGCCGTCCATTGCTCTTACTACTACTTCCTCACCTGAAGCCACCGAGCCCTCACGCGCCACCCCGTCGCTTGGCCCACACGCGCCGTCGTGTTCCTCCACTTTGAACCCGAACACGTTACTACCAATGCCGACGAGGCCTCTGGTGTCCACGCTGGCCATGACCGACGAGTCCAGGTCGGAGAACGACGACCCGCAGCTCTCCTCGTTGCCGTTTATGGTGACGTACGAAAACGGCGCCGAGTACATGTCGTCGATGAACCTCACCTTGGCCATAGTGTTGTTCTTGTTGTTGTTCTCGCTCTTCTTCTCCGCGTTGTCCAAGAGCTCCATGAGCTGCGACACCGTGTCCGCGTCCTCCGAAAGCCAAGCCAGAATGTCCTCCTCCTCCTCATGGCGTGTCCTTTTCACGTCAGACGTGTCCTCCCGAGCCGTGTCGCCGTACCCGTGTCGCTTTCGCGTGTCCTCCATATGCAACAGCAATGAAGAAGGCTACAGAACTTGACTAGTGAAAGAGTGTGCGAGTGCGAGAGAGCCTGTCTTACTCTTATTTATATATATGTAGAGTTTGGAAAGAGAGGGACTATTTTGTTTTGTTTTGTGTGTGTTGATGTCGTACGATTTGTATGTTTCTTCTGGATTTTGTTAAAGCTACAGCGGCATGGAAAACAACGTCTGGGTCCCGGCTTTTTCGGTGGGTCCCCAGCTAAAGTTTTCTCTCTCCCGTTCCAGTAATACTACCGTAACATTTCACACCATTTTTGGTGTGATGTCGCTTCGCTAATGTGATTAGTAGAGCCGTCGTTGGATACTATTATTGAAGAAAAAAATGATAGGTCTATACCGTTTATATTTCCATCATTTACAAATTGTGTAAAATATCATAATACTAGCATGGCTAGTGATGTCGTTTCGCTAATTATGATTAGTAGATAGTTGTGATTCGTAAAGAAAAAATGATAGATCTATACTGTTTACATTTCCATCATTTACAAGTGGTGTAAAATATCATAATAATTGCTAGTCAAATGCAATCCCTTTGATTTTTCTTTTTTCTTTTTTGGGAGAATCGGAGGGGTGACAAGTGGAGATTGAGGGTTAGGAGGATGACGTGGAAGCTGAGTTGGGGGTTGTGTAGTGAGAGAAAAAGGCGGGAATTTGGAGTTTAACAAACTTCTCTCTGACGGCAAAGCCAAAAGGGTTAATGGGAATGGGAGTGGAATTGAAATTTGTCTGAAATGTCATGTGTCACACTGTCAGTACAACCGTTTTGGGATACAAACCAAATACCTCGAGGATCGGCCTTTGAAAAGAGTTTAATTACATTTATGCCCCTTCTTTTTACTGTTATTTACTTCAAAAATTCTAGGCCCATCTTTTATCTTCACAATTTTTGCCATATAATCGTAAAAAATAATGAGCCTATATGAATGAACGAGACGATTGCAAAAATTATGTGATACAATAATTATTAAGGCCGTTTGATAATGTTATTTGTATTTTTTAAAAATACGTATAAATAAAAAAATGTATAATATTATTTAAAAACTGAAAACTATTGCTTAAGTATATATACCAAACACCCCTAATTAATGTACTTATTAGTTACTACTTTAAGAGAATAATTATGCTAGAGACACAACTGAATGCGTTAAAATACAAGAGCTGTTAGACCTCCAAATTAAAAATTACAGTTCAATAGATTTTACTCTAACTTAAACTAAGGGTGTAATAGAGTAAATGCGAGCGGATAAACAAATAAACTACTCTAAACCATAATCAATATGACACAGCAGTAATATGATAGCTAAAAGAGTAGGGAAGAAGAATGCAAATACAATATAACACGCCGATGTGTTATCGAAGAGGAAACCGAAGAACTCGGCAAAAACTCTCTCTACCGCCCTCCAAGCGGTAATCGATCCACTAGAAAATCAGTTGTGATACATGGGTTAGCAATAGACCCTCCAAGCTCCTACTCCAACAAGGTTTCTCGGAATCGTGTCTTGTCTAGCTCTCCAAGTCCCACATTACGCCCAATTGCATCCGCCAAAACCTGGCTTATTCCAATACTTCCTAGCAGCACCAAAACCTCACTTGACATTCTGAAAAAGGTGTGATAAGTGTTTGAGCTATCAACCTCTCAATGGTATGGAAATGGAAATGTATGAATTAAGGAAAATTCACAAGCAATTGTGTAGAGAAATGTGGGTATAACAATCTCTAACTCTCAAGGTTTGTGGTTATGGTTTTCTCTCAGAAGCACTTCTCAACATCTGTGGGTAATGTGAGTATAAATAGTGTAGGAACAAAAAGTGTATATCTGAAATGACAGTCTGGCAAAATTGAATGTTTCGCGGGTATCTCGCGGGAAGACCTTACTCGCGAGACACTCGTGAAACACAACTGTCTCCATCTGTCCTGATTCTTCGCATTCCAGTCATGTGCAGAGCACTTGCATCACTTTGCAGGATGCTTACTCGTGAGCTACCCGCGAAAACATTTCAGTCTTCAATGCCTTGAGTCTTCACACACTCTCTCTCTCTTTCTTATGCACAACCCTTACAAATAAATCCACAAGAAATATATGGTACAAAAGATTGAATATAATTACAATCAAATTTGGCACGGAATAAAAGCCAACAAAACACATAGTTGTAAATTACAACTTTACAACAACCTTTGGCACAACTTTGTGCCACAACTCGTCACATGACAAGTTGTAATTGGTAAGAGTATGTCCCCACATAGCCCACTGGCATACCCTTATCAATTACAACTCGCCATGTAACGAATTGTGGCACAAAATTGTATCAAAAGTTGTGTCCCTAGCATAATTCTTAAGAGAAATGACATAAAAAGACCCAAAATTTATATAATCTTGAATGTTGGGTTCGTTTAATTAATGTTTTTAATTCTTTTATTTTGAAATCTTTTTTATATTTTCTTATTATCAATAGAAATGGAATAAACAAAAGTGGTAAATTATATATATATATATATATATATGTGTGTGTGTGTGTGTGTAGGGTCACGTTTTACAGCCCAAGTCCAAGATGTATAGGATCTTGGACCAGTGAACCCAGTACAATAAATTTGTAGAGAGTGGGTCAAAGAGCTGGGTTTTAGTGCATGGATAACAGTTAATATGGTGTTTATCACAATCAAGCAGAGATGAACTGAGTTTATCAAGGAAGGTTGGTCCTCGGCATAATCCGAGGAGCTTTTTCTAGTACGCGTTGAGTGGTCGGGGTTCCAAAGTCCCCCTCATTGCCTCCCTTCACCCCCCTTTTATATCAGTTTCCTTCCTCCCAATTTAGATTCATAGTGCTGATACTTGTCCCATCAGCCCATTCCCAAAGTTGTTGGGAGTGGTTGTAAAGGCAGAAAAGTACGGCTCTGTCAGGTACAGAGCACTGAATGCAATAATGACAGCTTTCCCTTAGATATTTCCATTCGTTCCGTTGTTCTTTTCTGTCTTAGTACTTTTCCTATTCCATGGAATGACCCGGAGTGCCACTCTTAGTGATAGATCGTTGCCTTTGTCCTCGGCCATACCTAGCCGAGGAAGGGTTCTTCCCATGGACGAGGAAGGGTTTTTCCTTGGACTGAGCCCTTGGCCCAACGTGTATATTGGTGTGGGCTCCTCGGTCTATTATCCCCACAATCAATATATATATATATATATATATATATATATATATATAGGTTAAACGATTGAATTTATAGAAATACAACAAAATAGCAATTACATACTAGTCACAGAGGCCAAAGTAGCGGCAACACACCTATAATAATACAGCCCATTCACATCTACATCAAGCAAAACATTCAAAACATGAAAGGGGGGACATCAAAAATAGCAAAATTTTTCGTCATGCAGGTCCGAATGGGGCATGCGATTAGAGAGGCGAATAAATGCGTTGATTTTCTTGCCAAGAGGGGCTTTTCAATCAGGGGTTTTTATCTATATATCAATTTAATAAAATAAACAGGGAGAGTAAAGACAAAGAGTTCTATTTAGATAACGAAAAGTTTTACTTAAGAGTGGGAAGGTACTTACCAAAAAAGCAGAGTTGGTTACTTGACGAAAATTGAAACATGATATTATTAATGATTTTTCTTTTTTCTCTACTCCAATATATTTTATTGTCAAGAATAACGGAGAATTGAAGCACTTATTATCAATGATTTTTCATTTTTCTCTACTCTAATATTGTCAAGAATAACGGAGAATTGAAAACAGTTTCATGAATTTCTATAATCTAATTGGAAAATTAAAAATTAAAAGCTTAGGACATAATCCGAAACATGGTGTAAACTCTAGTCCTCCTTGTAATTTTAACACAAATTGAATAAAAATTCTCCATATCAACTTTAGTGTTCCATTAAGTGCTATATACCATGTGCAGAGATAGAACTTTTTAAGTAATTATAAATTGTTAGGTCATACCACTAAGTCCGTGTAAAACGATCAAAACATACAATTACAAGGTGTAGTAGGAACTACTGTTGTTATTGAATAAAAATTAAAAAGTGTCCGAGAGCCAATCACACGCATACATATATTGATATTTTTAAGTAAAGTAACACAATCAATCTAATTAAAGATTATCATGTGTTGTTTAAAAAGTCTGAAAAATCAATGAGAAATGCTAACATATGCTTTTAGGGTAATTGTTAACAATCTATTTAAAGAAAGTTTTTATGAGAAAAAAAAAAAAAAAGTAATTAATGTTTCAACAGATTTTTTCATTTTCCATAAAAGTGGTGTCAAAATTTTTCTAAAATGAATTGTTAACCATTACCCTAAAGGTACCTGTTAGCATAAGGTCACGCGTCCATTGAAAAACAATGCTTATCGTCCCTTTATTTAAATTATGACATATGTATTTTTAAAACACTCTCGAAAAATAATTCCGTCATCAATTTAATTAGATGGTTTTATAGTAAATGTGAGAATCTAAAAAAATTGGTAGCAGCCTCTAATAATGATATCTTGGTTGGTTGGATGCACTTGGTCATTAAATAGGGCGTGTTGAAAGTGTGATGCGTTGACAAACTTGCCCACTGCGGAATTATTACAGAAGAGAAGAGATATGGTTGTTTTTAAATTTTATCTTATGAGTATTGAGCAAGTCGGTACTTTTGGCATGTTCCTCATGTCTTCCTTTATTTTTCGCTGAATCTTCATGTCTTTGAAATGTATGCTGGACTGCTAGTCTGCTATATTATACTTATCTTCTTTTTTAAGTATGAGTTCTTCTTCTTTTTTGAGAAACAAGTATGTGTTCTTAATTGGTAAACTTAACATTTAAATTATTTTTTTTTCCCATTTGTAAGGTGAGTCATTTGGGACAGTTACATCTACCCCTTCCCAATTTGAAAATCTTTCTGGATTCATCTTTCTCTCTTCACACGAAGTAGGAACCCACTTATTTTATGATGACTTTTTTTTAACAAGTGTTGTCTTAACTTTCATAATCATGGTGGGTCAACTGGATTATGACGTTTTAAAGTTTTTAGAGTAATTGCCCTGTGGAATTCTTTTAAAAAATTTCATCTATTTTTGTAAAGAAAAAGAATTCTCTAGAAACTAACAGAACTTCAAGGAAACTTAGAGAATGGAAAGCTCTAACTGAAATTCTATTATTGATTATGAAGAAGATGAATACTAACTTAAGTATAATATTTTAAGTACTATTTTTTAAATTCTGCTTTTAAGATTTAATCATATAACTATTTAATTAAAAAATATAATTCCTTCTCATGAGAAAAAATTTACATGATAAAATCTTATAAAAAAAACCTAAGGAATAATACTTAAATACTCGTACATAAATAACCACTCTGCCTTTATATACAAAACGGTGGAAGCAAAATGAGGCGGGAAAACAGGGATTCCCTAACTAATTTTCTAACTAATTACACTGTGTAACGGCTTGAAGCTTTAACCAATGGATGATTGACATCTAGCTCTTCCTATAACTGAATCTGCCTTGCTTCTTTGCACATGTGACGGCGCACGTGTGACGGTGTGAGTTGTGATGGCCGCGTGTTTTTATTAAATTAAGGGTCTGTTTGGATATCGTTTATTTTATTAAAAACTAAAAATTTATTACTAAAACCATTATAACAAAATATATTTTAAAATGCAAAATATTGTTAATGTGTTTTTCACAAGTTGGCTAGTCCATAAACAGTATCGTGGGACCAGCCAAAAAAAATGCAAACGCACAAACATCTGTTGGTGAACACACACTAAACGCTGATGTTTCCTTCACTGCCTTATTGCTAACTGCAAAACTACTAGGTGTCGTTCTCTTTTCATCTTGTTCAGCCTCCCTGTCGTTTAATCTCTGAGTGCTTTGCTGCTGTGTTACTTCAACAATTTTGAAATGTATAAATTAAAATTTTTCATGTCATGATAAAGATAAGAGAAGTGTTATGTCAATAACATTTTTACAACAAATTATAGGTAATAAGTTGGTATTCCTTCTAATTCGAACCTAATACTATTTTTATTTATTTATTGTAAAAGTGTTATAGATATAACATTTTTTTAAAAGTAAAATAGCTCAATAAATTTTTTTTTTTTCAAAAAACTTTGAAATTTTAACACCAGAATAATACAATTCTCAAAATTTTCAACTAAAAACTGTAAATTTTGCAATTCGTTTTTGTGGGGCCAGAGAATTTGTGACCCAAGCCCACTATACATTAGGGCCCAAGGCCTGCGCCGAGGAGATACGTTGCCGAGGACATGAAGCGAAAGTCCAAATGACTTAGAAATGCAGCCGAGGACGATCCTGTCCTCGGCATCCCAAAACCTAGAAGGGAAGAACGACACACCATCAAAGGCAGCCCCCAAAGCGCTCCCAGAAGAAAAGACGAGTACAATAGAACTCGCACGGGGTACAGTGTAGGAGCGGTTCAAGGAAAAGCTATCACCTTCGCATTAAATACGCCCACAAACGTCCTGGCCGCATTGATGAGAAAAGACCCCTGAACAGTGTGGCTTCGATTATTGCAACTAACAGAAAGTGGGGGAAGGCAGCTGATGGGATAAGCACTTGAGTAATTACCTGCCTGATCAACAAATGGAAGGTCAGGATCAACTGAGAGAGGCTATATAATGTAAGAATTCATTCCCGGAAAAAAGGGGGGGGGGGAAGAAAAACAAGAGCATTATGTATCGTTTCTTGGACCCTTGTAATCTAGTATAAAAGGAATAATAAGAACATTAAGTTCCTGGGACCAAGGCCAAGAACTAGAGCCTCCCAGGCCGTGCCGAGGAGAAAGTCTTCTTGGGCAAGCACAGTTCACCTCTGTACGATCATCACAAACACCATGACTAACGGTTGTCCGTTCACCAAGACCTAGTTTTTTAGCCCACTCTCTACAAATTTTATTGTTTGGGCCTTTAACGTTCGAACCCAATACACCAATTTGGGGTCGTTACAAATTGAGTCCTTACAGTTTCCTATTACAGTTGTAAAATTTTACTTAATTTCATATATATAATGGAATTGATAAAATTCTTAATGAAATTTAATGAGATAATTGTTCCCATAGATCTAGATTATATCCTTTGTTTGCTTGAAATTGAAAGGTAAATTAATATATTTCCAAGAGGTACAGTTGTCCTTATGCAGAAAGGGTGGTAAATCTGTCTTTCCAGGGATTATTTTAATGTACGGATAGAGGAGGTGTGGAGGTAAGAAGACTGTGCGTGACAACTGACAGTGTATTGTTTGCGATTGAAGGCACGTTGTTCACGGAACAAATTGTTTTTATTTATACAATTTTGGCAACGTGCGCAATAATAGCCTTTCTTTTTTGTCTCTTTCATATAATGTAAGTGGTGTAAAGCCATACAAGTGGAGTGAATTCTTTTCACAAAATTTCTTCACAAATCAACAAGGCATAGGCATGTAAATGTAACTTAGATTCGTTTAGATATAATTTATTTTTCTAAAAATTGAAAATACTTTAATAAAATAATTTTTAAATATGTAAATAGTATTAAGGGACTCATTTTTAATATTTTTTTTAATAAAGTGGTTATAGGTCCCGTAAACAGTATATAAACAATGCGTGAACAGTGATGAACGTGCTATTTGTCTCCAAAAAGCAGAAACCGGGTGAATCAAAAAAAAAAAAAAAAAAAAAAACACACAAACACAAAACGCTGAATCCAAACACTCAATTAGGGTCTCAGTTGCTGAAAACTGAAAATACGGTAGTAAATTTTTTTAAAATGCGTGAATAATACTATGGGACCCAATTTTAAAGTTGTTTTTTTGGAAAAAAAAAAAGTACTTGCGGGTCCTGTGAACAATGCACGGGACCCACCAAATTAAGTTGGACGCGCAAAGCGTTATCCAAACGTACACTTAGGGTATGTTTGAATACCGCTTATTTTACTAAAAACTGAAAATACTATAGCAAAAATAATTTTTAAAAGTGTGAATAGTGCTATGAGACTCATTTTTAATGAAAATTTTGTTGAAAAAAGTGGTTTTTGGATCCCGTGAAAAGTGCACGGGACTTACTGGAAAAGCTGAAACGCGCTTCTAAAAAAAAAAATGCAGACGTATATGCAAACACACAGCTTATCAGCTGTATCTAAATGGGTACTTAATCTAGTATTGGGATGTCCTTTAATTGGGTTAATAGAGAAGCTAAACGATACTCATGCATTAGCCAAATTGTTATAGCAATTCTGTCTTTGATAAAGTCTTTTTATTGAGCAAAATAATAATAATAATAATAATAATAATAATTTACAAGAAGTTAGTGTCTCTTTGTGCACAACTTTTGCTTTTAACTCTTTTTTGTTTAGTTTTTTAAAATCTGATTTTTTTTTTCATTTTTTTTCAATGTATAAATATATTTTAATCCACTTACAGAAAAGAAAAAAAAAAAAAAAAGATTTCAAATGCACAATATTATTTACCAATATATTTTTTACTACAATTTTATCATAGTTTTGATGTGACAAAATATGAGTGGTTAGCCATCATTTTTTCGTAAACTCACAATTTTTTTGAGCAATCACACTCACAACTAAAACATTATTTATGATGCCGAAAAATCACCAGTGAGCCACACAGTTCTCGCGCACTCGAAACAACATCTGCACAACAAAAAGAGAAGACCTAATAGAGAGCATTGGTGTGGTGCTGGCCAAGTACCCTTTGAAGGTCAAGTTAGAATTTTTTACAACACTAGAGTGCCAGAGTCAAGGTAAATTATGCGTACCTTGATCTGCGAGGGTCTCGAGTTTTTATAGTAGTAGAGGGTTGACATCCTCTCCTTAAATTAGAAGTCTTTTCCTTATAGGAGTTTTCATAAGCATATTTAGCGGAATCATTTCATTGTAGGAGTCCTTTTGATTAGCACTAAACGTGAAGCGCAAGATATTTCCTTATATACGCAAACGTAGAGACCAAGCAAGGCCACGTTAGGGTCGTTAGCTTCGCCTACTCCCTTCAGCTTTGTTAGTGTCAGCTACCTATCTTCGTTGCCTAAGGTCCTCCCGTAGTCTATGAGGCGCACTTCGTGGCCTCCCTAATGTCGTCCCTTGCCAATGGATCCTGACAAATTTATTTGGAGAGTCATTTTATACTTTCATAAGGGTGAGTATTACTATTACCACTACAGTTTTACCCTCATCAATTACAGTTGTGACAAAAAAAGGGTTGTGTACTAGATTCTGTATTGCTGCATAACCTGATATGATGGTCGGGCCTCACACATGTGATGGATTTTCTAGTATTCCACATGGGAGATTCCATTTCACGCGTTACGCATGGAACCAACTATTTCTCGACATAGGGTATGGTCCACAGCCCATCTCGAACAAAGTGGAAAAAAAAAAAATGAATGGCCCATATCCCATTTGCAAAAACCGACCCAACAAATCAAGTTCATGTCTAGCTAGTTACGTGGAATCTCAAAGAGATGTGACACACTACTCCCTATAGTTAAACAAGCTAGGTTTGATCTATACATATCTTCCATGACACAATAATTACCTTAGTCATGATTAGGGTTGAGTGAGTTTACCCATCACAAGTGCAATATCTTTGCATTTTTCATAACTATTGATATGTTTTATTGTAATTTTTGTATAATAAAAATAGTATCAAAGACTACAAATATTTATCAAATCAATTTAATCTAAATTTTTAGGGATTGATTAAAATTTATTGCTGAATTCCTTGATTTGCATAGGACTAAATTGAGGACCAACTAGAATAAAAAATGACAGATAAAAAAAAAAGTGAAGACAACATATAGGCAATGACATTAAGACAAGATTTCTAGGTTTTTTTTTTTTTTTTTTTTTTTTTTTTTTGCGTGAGAAGATGATTTTTAGGTACTTTGTTATAATACTTGAGTGACACATATGGAAGCCAAAATAAAGCACTAAAAGTAATTGTTGTGTTCTTTACATGAGGGAATAATTGGAGTCTGACTACACTCAAACCAAAAGGGGCCATGGCATGAGGGAATAATTGTGAATGAGTGTATATTACAAACTAGTTGGAGATTGTTGGATAGTTTGTATATCTAAATAGGTTTTAATTCAAATTTGATCTCACTTTGGTGGTGGAAGAATATTGTTTGATCTTACATTGGAAGTGAAAGAGTGTTATTATTTAAAAGAGATAAAGAGTGTAGGAAACAAAAGAGAACAAACTGGAAAATGCATTTGTTGTGGTTTCGTTAGATTTTTAGTAGGTTCATCGAAATTCAGTTGACCGAGAAGCTAACGAGAATTTAGCAAAACTTTCTTGTCCGGTGATTTTTAAGTATTCTTATTAGAAGCTCGTTCAACTAAATTTTAGGCAAGATATGCATAATTGCCTTTTCTACAAACTTTATCACCAAGAGTTAAACCAGTAGATATCTAAAATGTTTGTGAATGAGGGGAGATTGTTTCTTACTGTTTTTTAATAGTAATAACATTTTATTGTGACTTTTCAGGAATTAAATATATTATTTAAATTCTCGTTATTAAGGGAAGATTGATTTCTCTTATGAAATCAGGAAATTTCAAAAACATTAGAAATCCCATGAGTCTCTTGAAAATTGCTACATGTAGTTGTGCGTTTGGCTCAGTTTAAAAAACCAGCTTATTTTACTATTAAACTTATTTTTTCTACTATTCATGGGTCTCATTATATTTTTTGGTACTATTCATGAGTTCCACTGTACTATTTCAACTAACTTTTACCTTTATCTACAGTATTTTTATCAAAAAGTTTTTAATTTCAGCAAAATAAGCAAATTTCAAACAGTTTTCAGTTTCAATAAAATTGGTTGTATTTTGATTTTTGGGGACAAATTTACAGTAATCCATTAGTAACTCCTACGTAGAGATAAAATTGTCCTAGGAGGCTAGAACATAGATTTTGATCCTGCATTTGATCCATTAAAGTTTTCTTTATTTCCTCATTAATCTCACTTTTTTTTCTTTCATTGCAGATGTGTTCGCCGTTAACTTAAAAAACCAATTTTTTTTATTATTTAGTTTATTTTTGTTATCATTCATAGGTCTTATTGTACTTTTTGATTGATACTGTTTATGGGTCTCATTGTACTATTTTAGCTACATCTCAATTTTATTTACAATAATTTCAGCAAAAAATTTTTATTTTTAGCTAAATAACCTGTTCTCAAATGGACTCTATGTATACCTTTCTCTTCAAGCACTGGATTGAATTTCCTCCCATCAACCTAAAGCCATTTGATTCCCAAGTCCTTCACAAGGTCAACCTTGTTTGGAGATAGCTCTTCTTCTTCTTTTTTGTCCTTCATAGCCTCCTCTTCCTGGGACCTATCTAGACTCTAGAGGTCAAGAACAGCTTAGCTCCCATCCTAGTATCATGATTTAACGCATAAAGTAAAAGTAGTAAAAATTGATATGAAAGCTACCAATTGCTTGATACGAGAGTTACATTGCTGTATGTTTTTCAGAAAACAAACACAATTGCTCTAATCAAAGGGAGGACCACATGTATTATGGATATCCCATCTACTTCTCATTAATTAACGTCGTCAAGTACGTACAAACCTATTAAAAAGAAGAAAAAACAAAGACTTCCAAAAGTCAAGCAGAAATAAAGATCACAATAATTTCGCCAAGTACTTCATCTTTATTGGCCAGATTTAAAGATAAGAGTTGTTTGTACGACCGCAACCAATATCACAATATGTTTACAATGATTGACTTGTCAATCTATTATAAGTTAAATTAAAATTAAATAAAATAATAAAATAGTTTATCGGTATTTTACACAACCAGAAATAAGAGTCCAGTAAAAATATTATAAAATTTTGTTATGTACAAAAACTTTTTCACAAAATAATTCTGCCAAGGAAAAATTTATTCTGCAATTTTATTTAGAAGGCAAAAGTAGCATACAAGTATATGCATTATGCAGTAGGCCAAGAGTGCCTGTTAGCAAGGGAATAGGTGATGGAATCTCTCTCTCTCTCCGAGTTTTGAGTCTTTTGACCAATTTCAGAGAGAGAGAGAGAGAGAACGAAGTGATTTCACTGTAACTAAAGAGGAACAACGTGATAGTGGGATTTGATTGATTGATTTTTTTTTTTTTTTGTGTGGAATATTTGTAAAAGACTAAAAGTATATGATTAAAAATGTCTTATTTAAAAGTTTGATATTTAATGTGTCCTAAAGATAAAATTAGAGATTAAATTTTATAAGTATATATATGGTGTAAAAGTAAAATCTAAGTTTTACACCCTCTAATTCCAACATACCACATCACCATATCACATATTAAAAAATATGCATAACCACACACAATCAATTCTAATACCCATTTGAAAATCTTACCAAATTGAAAGTTTATTAAGATGTTATTAAGTGTGATATGATGTATTGAGTTTTAAGTAAACAAGGATTTACACCATATCCTTATTAAATTTGGACTCATAAAATTATATGGGGTTTTTATTTTTAATGTACTTTTTTCTAAAAAATTTCATTTTGGGTAAGCATTCCTTTTAAATGAAAGCATAATTTTTGTTGTGTTATAATGCATTGAACGAGACACATAAGTGATATATGATCATTTTTTTGACTGGATGCAAACCAAATTCTCTTGACTAAATATTTTAAAATATAATTGGAGAAAAAAAATACGAAGAAAAGGAGAGAAAATTACAATGCTTTTTACTTTTTAGAGCATATTGTTATATTATATAATTTTTTTTAATGAACGTGTTATATTATACAATACCCATTTGAAAATCCTACCAAATTGAAAGTTTATTAAGATGATATTAAGTGTGATATAATGTATTGAATTTTAAGAAAAAAATTGATATGATAAACTCTTATTGGACTGTGTAAACAAGGATTTACACCATATCATTATTAAATTTGGACTCATAAAATTATATGGGGTTTTTATTTTTAATATACTGTTTCCTAAAAATTTTCATTTTGGGTAAGCATTCCTTTTAAATGAAAGCATAATTTTTGCTGTGTTATAATGCATTGAACGAGACACATAAGTGATATATGATCAGTTTTTTTGACCGGATGCAAACCAAACTCTCTTGACTAAATATTTTAAAATATAATTGGGAAAAAAACAAAACAAAGAAAAGGAGAGAAAATTATAATGCTTATTACTTTTTAGAGCATATTGTTATATTATATAATTTTTTTGATGAACGTGTTATATTATAAAATTGTACCTTTAGATTCATTTTTAAAAAGAAAAAAGAAAAAAGAGTACCTTTGTACAAATTCATGAACGAAAATGATCATACTTAACTTCACGTCTAAAGTTCAAAACCCACTTGTGTCTTGTCCTTTACATATTTACTTATACAGCAGCTTTCGAGAATCCGAGTCAGCTCTAACAAAGACATACTTTCACATTTTATTTCAGAATCATGGAACATGCCAAGGCAATAATCTAAAAAAATCGGTTCATAACATCTTTTTTTCAATAAAGAGACCTACATTTCCCAACTAGAGAATTTTCAAAAAAAATAAAAATAGTACAGTGGAGTGGCCGATCACACATTTATTTTGCTAAAAGTACTGTAGATAAAGGTAAAAGTTAGCCGAAATAGTATAATGAAACTCATAAATAGTACCAAAAAGTGCAGTGGAGTTCATGTATAGTAGCAAAAATAAGCTGAATAGTAAAATAAGTTGGTTTTTTTAAGCTAGAGCCAAATGCACACTAAATTTGTAACTAAAATTTGTCCTATTAAAAATACCATAAGATGTCAGTTGATTTACAATATATTTGTTTTTCGTAAAAGCACTATCTTATTCACCATCTATCATATGACCTATTATGATAGTAAGTTGTGATTTGATTTAGGGCTGTCCAGATTGATCCGGTAACCCGACCCACCCGAAAAACCGACCGAAACCGACCCGAATCCGGCCGACCCGACTGCTCCGGCGGGTCGGCGGCGGATCTTCACCACCAGAAACCGATTCCGACGGATTGGTTTCGGTTTTCCTCCCCTAAAACCCGAAAAACCCGAACCGACCGAAAGATTTCTAGATTCCGGCCAAAATTTCCGGATCCCGGCAAATATTTCCAGTTTCCGGTGAGAATTTTCCAGAATCCGGCCAAAATTTCCAGATCCCGGCAAGAATTTCCAGTTTCCGGTGAGAATTTTCCAGAATCCGGCAAGAACTTTCCAGAATCCGGCGAAAAAACCCAGATTCCGGCTACATTTCCCTTAGATCCAGTGAGATTTTGACCGGATCTTGTGAAATCTCATCAAATCTAGTTAGATTTTCGCCGGATCTAAGGGAAATATCGCTGGAATCTGGAAAACTATCGCCGAAATATGGGTTTCTTCGCCGGATCTGTGTTTTTTTCACCGTTTTCTCGCCGTCTTCTCAGATCTACGACTCCGACCGACCCGCCCGCCATCCGTTCATAATCTAAACCGCCCCACCCAATTACTCAGGCGGTCGGCGGCGGGTGCATATTTTCCCCACCCGATTCCGGCGGGTCGGTTCCGGGTTGGGCACAAACCCGACCCGAACCGACCCGTGGACAGCCCAAATTTGATTAATATAATTTTTACACATACCGGTCTATGATGCAATTTTTATCATGCATCAATCAAAAGAAGTTACATTAATAATTGTAAAATTAGGAAATCTTTTGTCTATAGACTTATTGCGTAAACCATGTTAATTTCTCTATAAAGCTTAACAGCACTATTAGCAACAAAGCACCTTTATTAAGTCACTAGTGTATCCAGATTCCAGGCAAAACAAACCCCATTTAAAAATTGACATGCATGATAGTTTTTTTTTTTTTTTTTTGATGAACCTATGCATGCATGATAGTTAGCACGCCAAGAATCATACGTTTGCACCTGTGGCATCATGGTCAAATACAGATTATTCCATGCAATTACGCAAATCCTCTTTCTCAACTGAACCAGATAAAAAACAATTATGTGTAGAGAGAAAAACACCAAAATACCAAATCGGGTCAAACTTTGTTTCCAATAATTAATTAAGCACCTAAATAATTGTTATGGACTGTATTTAAAAGATCTGAGAAATCTTATCACTTCCACCTACCTTTCTTTCAGTCTAAATACTATATGGTAATATGGACATGAACCATATGGTCGTTGATTTGTAACTTGGCTGATCACTCTCTGAAATTGGTCGAAAATTTTGAACTTTTGTCACAACTTCATCATCATCTATAAGACCTCTTTAATCTTTAGGCTGAATCAGAACAAAAATCTGAAGTCAACAATAATGATTATCAGCGATTAACTTCATTCCAAGCAACAACCAGCACCAAACTAAGTACCCATTGCGTTTTCTAGTGGATCCCGTGTATTGTTCACGAAACTAATAAATCTCTTTTTTTCAACATAACTTTCATTAAAAATGGGTCCCACGGCACTATTCATATATTTAAAAATTATTTTGCTATAGTGTTTTCAATTTTCAGCAAAATAAACGGTATCTAAACAGACCCTAAGATACTTAATTTGTTTCTTCTTAAAAAAAAAAAAAACTAAGTAAGATACTTTTGTTTAGCAGCCGAGAGATGATATCATCATAAATTACGTAATTAGTGGGCGTATTAAATTATTAATCCTTTAAGAAAATGGTAACAATCAATTTTATTTTAATGTATTATATACTTTCTGAATGATGAAACTAGAATATTATAACGCTTTGTTGTCAATGCAGTAACTTCATATAAACAATTTTGAAACGAGAAAAAAAAAATTGTTATTTCATTTTTTATACTTACTTAAAATCAAATTAGTTAAATTTTTATTAGAGTTCAATATAAATATGAAGAAAGATTATTTATCTCACTGTTTTTGTTGAGTATACCTAATCTTTTTGTTTTGATTCTTTTCTCTAATTAATTCAATTCAAATCATTTGATATTTATTAAGAATGTAAGGAGTGGAAGACATATATTCCAACAACTCTAATTTGAAAATATTTTTCTGTGAGATGTTCATCCAAAAATAGATTTTAGTAATTTTATTAACAAATTAATATTGTTAATTGAGTGATAAATGAGGTACAAACTTAGGATGGGCAAAGAATTTAAACATATGGATATGCCTAATTTATAACTAACTTCCCTTTGCATTCAAGTATTAGAACTCCTTTCCCTCTCCTCTCCTGGTGTGTATATTTATTTTTCAAAAAAAAAGAAAAAAAAAGTGATACTCGTTTGCAATCGCCCAAAAAAAAAAAAAAGTGAGTCTTTTGTCGTGGAGTAAATTTATTAACTTTGAGAGAACAAATCCAATTTGCCCCAAATTTCAAGAGAAGAAGGAAAGTTATAATTTGTCCTTATAACATTAAAGTGATTTCCTTGAAATTAGTGGAAAATTATTTGTAAATTACTGAAAGGAGCCACAATGTTGATTTTATTTTTTTTTAATTATAATTTGATAATTATTTCGAGAGTGAAGAGGTAAATCTCATGGTTTTAAAAACCGGACCGGACCGGTCGGTCCGACCGGTTCAATCGGGAACCGGTTATTAATCCGGTCCGGTTATGATTAAAAACCGAAAAATAACAAAAAATCGGAATGTACTGAAAACCGGATGGTTGAACCGTAAAACCGGAACCGGTATGATTGAACCGGTTATTGGCAACTCTGTCTTTACGCTACTGACGAGAGCTTAACACTGGGACCGCGTTGCTAGGTTCTCAGCCTAACTGGGACAGCGTTGGTAGGTGGGTGGCACCATTGATTCATTGACATTTGCAAACTGGGATTGAAGGCATGAACACAAAGAGGAAGATGTTGAAATTTGAAAGCTTGAACAGAGAGGTAGAGGCTGAAAGCGTGAAACTTGAAAGCTTGAATAGAGAGAGTGTATTTAGACTTTAGAGCACTAGCATTGAAAAATGCTAACGCCATATTTAGGTCCTTTTTAGCATTTTATGGTTCAAAATGTGCTGCATCAAAGGATACTAAACACAGGAATTGTAAAAAATATATATATATTTTAATCAACCCATAATTTCTCTCTCCTCCCATAAATTCTGTAATCTTCTCTCTCTTCATTCTCTCTTTCTCATCTGCTCTCTCCGTTCTCTTCATTCTCTCTTTCTCATCGGCTCATCTGCTCTTCAAGCACCGGTCACCGCTCCGTTCTCTTCATTCTCTCAAGCACCGGTCACCGCTCCGTTCTCTTCATTCTCTCTTTCTCATCGGCTCATCTGCTCTTCAAGCACCGGTCACCGCTCATCTGCTCTTTCCTCTTTCAAACCCAAACATCATCCATCTCTTTCTCATCTGCTTTTTTTTTTTTTTTTGGCTATGACCGGGGCTTAAAAAAAGTGGTGGGTATGGCTGAGGTGAGTTGTGGGTCACGGAGATCGGAGTGGGTCATGGCGTGGGTCAAGGAGATCGGAGATCGGAGATCGGAGTGGGTTTTTGGCTGTGACCGGTGTTTTTGGTTGTGGTTTTTGGTTGTTTTTGGTTGTGGTTTTTGGTTGTTGTTGTGGTTTTTGTGCTTAAAGGGGTTGTGGGTCGTGGTTGGGTCCGGGGTTTGGGTCTTGGTTGGGTCGTGGGTGGGTTGTGGGTCCGGTGTTTGGGTCGTGGGTGACGGTGTGGGTGTGGTGGTTGTGGTTTTTGGCTGTGACCGGTGTTTTTGGGGCTGGTTTTTGGTTGTTTTTGGCTTGGGTCCGGTGTTTTTGGTTGTGGTTTTTTGAATGGGTTTGCTCCGGTGGGTTTCAAATTGGCGGTGTGGTTTCTGATCAGTGGCTTAGGTGGTGGGTGTGGTGGCCGTTGTTGGCTCTGGTTTGATGGATTGTGTGTGTGGCTGTGTGTGGCTTTGTTGATGGGTCTCTGTGTGTGGGGTTCTATGAGATGAACCAATGCTAGAGGTTGAGGGAGGCTGAGGAAAAAAAAAAAAAAAAAAAAAAACGGTTGGAAAGCCTAGGAAAGTGGAACTGAAAAAAAATATTGGTTAAAAAAAAATAATAAAAAAAGATTAAAGAATAATATTTTAATAAGAATAGAGTTTTAGGATGTGGGAGGCATTGTAAAATGGGATGGTATAAGTAATAAAGTGGCTTTTTGGGATGGTATAATAGTATAGCATAGCATTGAGAACTAGGAAGACGTGGCTTGGGTGGTGGGTGTGGTGGCCGTTGTTGGCTCTGGTTTGATGGATTGTGTGTGTGTGGCTTTGTTGATGGGTCTCTGTGTGTGGGGTTCTGTGAGATGAACCAATGCTAGAGGTTGAGGGAGGCTGAGGAAAAAAAAAAAAAAAAAAAACGGTTGGAAAGCCTAGGAAAGTGGAACTGAAAAAAAATATTGGTTAAAAAGAAATAATAAAAAAAGATTAAAGAATAATATTTTAATAAGAATAGAGTTTTAGGATGTGAGAGGTATTGTAAAATGGAATGGTATAAGTAATAAAGTGGCTTTTTGAAATGGTATAATAGTATAGCATAGCATTGAGAACTAGGAAGACGTGGGTACTAGGAACTAGGAAGACGTGATATAGAAAAAAAAATTCTTTTAATAAAATATTGGAAGACGTGGGAAACATAAAAATGACTGACAGTGGCTGCCTTTTTTTTATAGTGCCAACGGCAAAAGGCTGGCTTCTTGAGTTTTGGGTTTCTAAATCCACAAGTTTCTAAATTTTTTAGTCATTTTTTACTCTTCCAGCGTGACCATCATTACCATTCCTTATTTAATGTTTTCTTGTCTTGTCTCAATCTTTTCTTTCCCTTTATTTTTTTTATAATTATATAGAAAACTTATAAGTTCATTAGTTAGGTAATTAGTTACTTTTTTTATTTTATTTTTTTGGTTGAATCTAAACTAATTAGTTACTATTATCATTTATAAAGATGCATAACATATTATATGAACTTTCACCAAAAATTAAATTTTATAAACATTCAAGTAATATATATATATATATATATTATTAGATTCAGTCCACCACCCTACGGGTAACTTTTATATTTAATTATTCTTTCAATTATTAATAGTTAATGAATTATAGAGCATTATAGTTTACAAAGTATTTTAGTTTACATGTGTATTCATAAATTATTAATTAGTTTTAGTATAAAAAATTATTATTTATTTATATAATTTAAAAAATTATTAATTAAATTATTTATGACGTCACTGGTTTGACCATCGGTCAAACCCCGGTCCGACCAGAAAACCGATAATCAGTCTCTTTTTCGGTTCTTTCACCGTACCGGTTTTTAAAACCATGACTAAATCTAAATCTTGATGTTTCTGTTTGAAACACTGTTTGAAACACATAGAGACGTCAGTTAAGCTACTAAACTTTTGGCCTTAAATTAAGGCAGATTTTAAGGCATATACAAAAGAGATATTATAGACATTGTAACATCAGGCAATCTCAATTAAGTTATGAATATGCAAGTAGTAACTTAAAACAACCATCAAACTGACACAAAATAATAAGTAACAATCCCAAATAACTTAATAATTACATCATTTTAATAAACCTGAAAGAAGCCAAATGACAGAATGACCCCCATGAAATTCAATCAAAGTCCAATGCAAGCCCAAGAGGTCAACTTTGTCATTTTCCAAAGACACCCATGAACACAAGGGCTATTTTCACTTCTTCCCCTTCCTACCAATGACCAACCCTTCAAAGCCTCAGCCCTCCTCCTCACTGACACAAATCACTCCTTGTAGTGCCATCAAGAGCTGAAATGACCATTATACCCTCAAACATTTCCAAAACAAAAATACAAAAGTAGAATTTGCTAGGGCACAACCTTACATTCCCACCTTCAATTCTAAAAATACATGAAAAAGCCTAAATTGAAAATTCCCACCCAATACAATAAATCTAAGAAAGGCACAAAATTTTTCACAAACTTCTTTTTATAAGGAGGTCTCTTAATCATTTCATAACAAAATGGCGTAATATTCTTCCAAATTATGAGTTATGATCCATAAGTTGTGAAAAATTTTGTGTTTTTAGAAAAATCCTAGATAAAAACCAAAATTTTAAAAATAATAAAAAGAAAAAAAAAAAGTCGGAAATGAATAGGTGGGACATTAAAAAAATGATTACTTTCCTCTAGAACTTAGAAGAGAGTTGAGCCTTTGCAGACGTAACTGTTGCTTAAACCTATTGATGAAGTCGTCAGCCTTAGCATCCACCTCTTCGTCGTACCCAAGCAACGCCGTTTCCCTCTTCTTTTCCAGCGTCGATTTCTCGCTCGCCGATTTCGTCATCTTCTCGCCCGGCTTTACCACAACACCACCAACCCTGTCGGACTTGCTCCTCCTCACCAAATGTTCATGATCCGGATCCGCAATTTCGTCTTCCGATTCGTCTGTGTCGGTTTCAGGTTCTGGAGTGGCCGAGTCGGACCTGTACAGAACGGATATAGACTTGAGCCGTTCGAGAAGGGAAGGAGTTCTGGCGATTTGGGTCCGAGGATCCGGGTTAACATGCTCTTCCGACTCGTCTGTGTCAGTTTCGGGTTCTGGAGTGGCCGAGTCGGACCGGTACAGAACGGATATAGACTTGAGCCGTTCGAGAAGGGAAGGAGTTCTGGCGATTTGGGTTGGAGGATCCAGGTTGACATGCTCGGGTTCGGAGTGCTGGAGGGTCGGATATTCGGAGAGCACCGGTGGTTCTGGGTTGTTGGGTTGGTCGAACTTGTAGAGCGAAAAGTTGAAGGAGCTGACTCGTTCTAACACAGAGGGTACTCGTACCAGTTGTTGATGTTGTTCTTGTTGGTGTGGTTTTCTGTGAGAGGTGAAACGGGAGGTGAGAAAGATGGTGATGATGGTGAGGTTGACGAAAACGAAAAGCGAAGAGGGTGTGAACCAGCTCGCCATGAAAGCCCACATAGTGCTCATCATCGCTCACTTCTTCTCTGCTTTGCTTTGGCCTTGGTTTTAACGCAGAGAGAAAGAGAGAGAGAGAAACACAGACAGAGACAGAGAAAGAGAAAGATTATTTTGGCAGAGAGGAACAAGAAAAATTATGAGAGCGCTTGGGGTTTTCTTTCAGCTAAAGGTAGAGAGCTATTTATTTATGTTTATAGTCCTGAGTCTCAAGGGTGATTTTTTTATGGGATTTCCTCACGCGTGAGTTTATAGCATGCATTAATAATTAACTGTATTTTATATTTTTTATATTCTATAAATTTTTTTATAAAATAGTTAATTAATATGTGTCCTAATCAGATTATTTTTATATTTATTTTATAATGTGACATGTGAGGTTCATTCTTCTATTTAATAACGTTGCAGGACAAGTTGATAAAGCTCTCAGCAAAAAGATCAAGATAAAAATAAAAATAAGGACAGATTGATAAAGCTGTATTCATTTATCATCAAATACGAGAAAGAGAGGGGTACTGTCTCTTGACTTAAACAGACCGTTACAGACGGAAAGTCTTTGGTTTCCCTAACAAAAAATGAGAATCAAAGTTTAACCTGTACAACAACATAAGGGACAGTGACCTTCTCAAAAATAACATATGGGACAGTGACGTTTTTTTTTTTTTTATAAGATTAACAAAGATGTTTTAAAAAATTATATAAAAATTAAAAAGACAGCAAAATCTATACCCTGTTTTATATTAGGTCTTAAGTTTTTAATAAGAGATAATTACAGTAAACTCACGTGTGATTAGGTCTATTTTCACTTTACTTATTTGTGATTCAATCATTTATATCTTACTCACCTGTGATAACTTTGTTACACACATTTCCCTTTACTGTTAGAAAAAAAAAAATTTAAGAAAAAACAAACATAACAAAAATAAAAAAGGTAAGGTTTTTGATTGCTGAGGAACTTCTATGAGAATAAATTGGAAGAATACAAATCAAATATAAATAAATAAATAAATCCAATAACTTCCAAAATCAAAGAACTCTATTCTAATCTAATATACTACATTGGACCCCATTAACACGATTCTTGTTATGACACTGTTTTAACATTTCCAGACAGAAAACTCAAACATGGAACTGTATTCCAACGGCAACCAAAAGCACATCTACTATAATCTATACATCCACCAACTCATGAAATCAAACCCATATGTTTATTCTTAACATTCGAAGGGGCCAAAGGGAAAAAAGAAACAAAAATCTCCATCCACCAAAGAGCAAGTTAGATAAAATAATGAATACATGAGACCCATTTCAAATTGCAATAAATTAACAAACCCCCAAAACCAAACCCAACATAAAACCCAATCTCATTCTCAAATTGAAAGTAGCAGGAGAGAATCAAAGGGTTTCAAATGAGTTCCAGCAAAGGCGAGAGAAAGAACCATGGTTGTTAATGGTGGTGGTGAAATAACCATTGCAGCAGTGCAAGTTCTAGCTTTGGCCATGGGTTCCTTCGCGTTGAGTTTGGCTCCGATTGTGACTTCAATCCGCCTCTCTCTCTACTATCTTATTTTCTTTGTTGTGGGTGTAGTGGGTCTGTGTTTGTGTTGCTAGGTGTGGTGGGTCTGGGTTTTGAAGAGGGGTTTGCTTTGGTTTTGGTTTGACTCAGGGGTGTGCAAAAAACCGACGAACCGAACAAACCGACCGAACTGTTGCTAAATTTTCGGTTCGGTTTCGGTTCAGTTCGGTTTCGGTTTCATTTTTTAAAAACCGAAATTTTCGGTTTCAGTTTCGGTGTTGGATTTTTTCACCCGAAACCGAACCGAACAAACCGAATATATATATATTTATGTAATATTAATACATAACTGATCAGTGGCCTTAATGGTATGCTCCTTATGATTTAGCTAACTGATCCCAGGTTCGAGCCTTCGCGCGGAACGTTTGTATTTTTTGCTATTTAATTTTTTAAAACCCTAGTAGTAGCATAAATACCGAAATACCCCTGTTTAATCTTCCCTTTTCTTCAGCTTCTCTTTTCTTTCTTCAGCCGCCGCTCTCCCCATTTTTTTCTCTCAATTTTTTCTCTGTTTGTCTCTTCCTTTCTCGTTTCAATTTTTTCTCTCTACCCTTCGTTCCTTCCCCAATTCTCTCTCTGGTCTCTGCCCTTCTCAGTCCAGCCGCCTCATTCTTTTCTTTTCTTTTCGTTCTCTGAGTCCCATGGACCATGGCCATGCCTTTCTCTTCTCTCTAAGTCACATGTCTCTGTTCTTTCTTCAATTCACTACAGAGACATGGTGGTAGACTCAAGCATGGTGGTAGGCTCCTGCTATGGTGCAACAATGGTAAAGTTCTGTCTGGACCCTTTTGCTAAATCAAAATATTTTCAATTTTTTGTTGGAATCTGTATGTAATATTGTAAATTGTTAAACAAATATTGTTGGAAATTTTTCTTTCTCTGTCGTTCTGATTTGTTCAACAGCTCTCTCTCTCTGTTACTCTATTTGTTTTTTATATGTGATTAAATTTAGGGTTTTGAAAACCTCAATAACCCTCTCTTTGGAAAACCGAAAACCGACCGAAACCGACTGAAACCGATATACACCGAAACCGATGGTTTTCCAGCCATTTCAGTCGGTTTCGGTTGAGAATTTCACAAACCGAAATATTCGGTTTCGGTTGGCCATACCTATACAAACCGACCGAAACCGAACCGAGCACACCCCTAGGTTTGAGATTTGAGAGAGAACTAAGGTGAAGCCGTGTATGATTTTTGTGAACGACTGAAAGTGTCTGATAGAATTTTTGTGAAATTAGAGTAGAGCACTTTCAAGTGTAGGATTTTTGTAAATGTTTTTTAGGATTTGTGTGAATATGAAAAATTTATTTGGATTGATTGGCTCAAGACTGTTCATACCAAGAGGTAGCGTGTTCTTGAACCCAAGCTATAAAACCCCTTCCTTGATCTTGTTTGTTTGAGTTTTTTCTATTTTTATTTATTTTTTGTTTTTAGAGGAGACATAAAAGTGAAGATAAAATACATTTTTACCTCTGATTTTAACAGAGGTGGGTAACGAATAGGTAACATATTGAAGTTCAAGTGGGCAAAGTGTAGAGTTTTAAACCACGGGTAGACAAAGTGAAAATGGGTCATACTACAGGTAGGTTTACTGTAATTATCCATTTTAATTATGTCAATTAAAAGTTTAAATTTATGAAACCGTTTCAATTTAAGGCATCGGTCCAATTCTGCGATTTTTATATTGGATTTATTAACACGTGTGCTTAGAGCATATATTAGTAAACCATTTATAAAAAATAAAAAAATTATGAAAAAAGTGAGAAAGTAATTCATTGTATTGACAATTTTTTCAAATTTTTATAAAAAATTTTCCAAAATTGATAGCTAATGTGTGCCCTAACCAAACGCTTTTAATATTTATTCATATAAATTTGGAGTGACATTTTGTTCATTTTTATTATTGAATTGTATAATATTTATAATGTGACATGTGTAGGACAGGTTGATAAAGCTCTCAGCAAAAAGATCAAGATAAAAATATAAATAAGGACAGATTGATAAAGCTGTATTCATTTATTTATTATCCAATGCAAGAAAGAGTGGGGTACTGTCTCTTTTTTCGCTGAAGTGGGGTACTGTCTCTTGACTTAAACAGATGAAAGTCTTTGGTTTCCCCTAACAAAAAATGGGAATCAAAGTTTAACCTGTACAACAACATAAGGGACAGTAACGTTTTTTTTTTTGTTTTTTTATTTTTTTAATGAGATTAACTAAGATATTTTAGAAAATTATATAAAAATTAAAAAAGACAACAAAATTTATACCCTATTTTATATTAGGTCTTAAGTTTTTAATTATGTCAATTAAAAGTTTAAATTTATAAAACCATTTCAATTTAAGGCATCGGTCCAATTCTGCGATTTATTTTTGTCCTTTTGAATTTGAGCAATAATACAGTAGATAATTAGAAAACTATATATTAAACTTTATTTTTCATCTTTCTAAAACAAAAATAAATAAATAAATTTCATCTATGACTTCTTTGCAAATCAATATTATAGAGGGTAGAAAGAAGCTATGTTCAAAGAGGGAAAGTTTCGCTTAAAGTAAGAAAATGGTTGTTGCACAATTTAAATTGATTACCTATGTAAAACACAAAGTTTTATCAACATCTTCCCTTTTTCTCTATTTTATTACATATACATAATAACGTAAATGAATGGTGTAGATAAATAGGGACTTCAAATTGAAATTATTTCATAAGTTTAGAATTTTAACTAACAAAATATAAAAATTTTGAGACCTAATATGAAAATAAGGTATAAATTTTGAGTATTTTTATATAACTTCCCCTATATTCTAAACCAAAAGGACAATCAAATTAGTTTGGAGAAAAAAATGCTTGTCTATATATACTTTTAATCCTATGACATATTTTATAACTTAATAAAATTTAAAAACAATTTCTTAAGTGTTGGACTTTAAGTTTTTTAATTAAAAACAAATAGACACGTGGGGGTCAAAAACACTTAGAATAAGCTAAAGAGTCCTTGCCCTAGAGCTTCAATTTTCACAACTAATTTGTAAAAACAAGAGAGTAATCTACAATGGGAAGATTGAACATATGTAATCAGGAATTAGACTGAACTCTATTGAATTTATTTACATCAAAACACTTAATTCTGTCGAGGTTTACAACACTTATATGAGTAAAGACACTCTCAAGGCCTAAACTCTTGTTCCTCTCAAAATTTCCAATCCCCATTTCGTGTAGGGGAAGGTCCTATTTATACTCTTAGTTCACCTCCCTTCCAAGTAATGGATTATCATGCTGGATGTCAGAATGTGCTTGTCCTATCATGCATTTTTCCCATTTCTGTTCATGTTGAAAGAAGACTTTTGAGGTGTATAGTACTATTCAGGTTGGTCATTCGCCATTTAATGCGGCTTGTATTGGGTAGGAATACATAATTAGTGCCAAAGTGACTATTACTTTGGATTGCATGACACCCTTTATGGATCTTTGGCTTGTTTTTTTGGGTAATACCTTCCTCCTCGGTCATCCCATTGGTAATCCTCAAGCGAGGCGTTACCTTGGCAATATAATCTCATCAGCTTACCTCGGCAAAAGGATCCTAGTTTAGTATTTTGCTTTCATGTTTGCTCCGTACTTTCTATGTTGAAGTTGGGTCAGACCCAACTCGTCGAATCGCTACTCTGACCCGACTTCTTTGGCCCATAACTTTCTTAAAGGAATCACCCCCTTAAACACCTTCTTATTATTATTATTTATTTATTTATTAGTAGATGAGGGATCACAATAAAATAAAATAATATACTAGTAATTAAATGTTAAAGTTCATACCTTACCAATTTTGGATGACTCAACAACATTGAGCACCTTTTTTTTTTTTTTTGATAAACAATACTATTTAAAACATATAGAAGAAAGGGGATGAGACGAAAGAGTACACTCACACGCCAACAACAATTGCAACCAAAAAAAAAAAAAATTGTTAAAGTGGACTAAGCATCTACAATGAAGGGCCATTATTTATTTATTGAGGTTTACTCTCAAGTCTCAGCATGAGCTGTTAAGAAAGGCAAATATTAATGGATTGTCATATTTATCCTTATTCCTCGTGTTACTTTTTTTACTTTTTGGATAACTTATTCCTCGTGTTACTGAATGATGCCAATCTCTAAGTATTATATTTAATATTTGTTGAGTATATAATAATAATATATATCATTGAGTGGCCTATATTCTACATTTCTACATGACTTCAGATACTTCTTCACCAGTTCACATTTGCCTTTGGATTCTGGAATCATCAAAAGGTGACGCAGATAATTACAAAACGTGCGTACTCATGCCACGTGCGAAAGTTTGATTCGGCCAAAATTTAGAGATAACGAATAAACGACCGCAAATAGTTGCACTGTTGTTGTCCATCATCAAAAGCCTAAAACGAACAGTTTAATTTGACTCCGAATCCGAATACAAATGTGGGGGATATGATGATTGATGATGCTGAAATCGTCGGTTAGAATGATCGTCCAGAGAGAATCGTCCAAGACTGCCACTGCCAGAGAGCCAAAGTCCTTAGATCAATCAGCTCGTCAGTGATTATAACAGTACTTTTTTAAGGTTATATAAAAAAAATAAAAACTTTTTAAACCATTATCTAAATACAAAATAGTAGCTAATTAAGAAAAAACAAAAAATAAATAAAAATAAAAGGTTAGAATTTTATTTGATTCTTGATTCATTCTATGTGTGTTAGTGTTTGGGGTGTTTGGTAGGTAAATTCAAACACACTTTTGAGTATTTTACATATATTTTCACACACACTTTTTCATCTACACTGATGATGAATTGATCATCAGTTTATTATGATCGTCCAGATGGAAGCCGTCCCTGAACAATCCAATCTTTTGCAATTCGTGGACGAAAGAAAGGAAGTAGTTCGCCGGCGTTGTGCCTGCAAAAAGGTCTCCGATGCCAAAGTCAGAAAAGATTGACAAAGGAGAGCAATGAGAATAATGTGTTAGAGTATTTTTCTTACCCCACCCCTTCTGGGGTTCAGTCTTTATATATGTGTGCTTACAGGTGATTTCTTCTAGCCGTTGGTGGAGTCTTGATGGAGGCTTTAATCTTGCCTGGTAACGCCCTTGCAGGGTGTTAATGATGATCTACCCTTCCCAACAGTCTAAAGGTTGATTAATGTCTTGTAACGGCTTCGCGAAGAGTGGAAACGAGTGTTCATGTTTTTGAGCGACGACCTTTTCCCTCAGGACGGTTTTATTAAGGTCGTCCATAACCTGCATTGTATGGACGATTAAAATTTTGGTCGGGCGTATCAGCTGCCCCCCTATTCCATGGTTGTCCATATCTTGGACGATTATAGGAATATGAAAAGATTTTTATAGGCTTATATTTTATTTTATTGCTATTAATATATATATATATATATATATATTTTTTTTTTTCAGTTATAGCGTTTGGAGTTCTGCTCCGCATTGATTGCATAGTGGCGGCTATGGCTCATCTCAGTGCCATGTGTTTGATTTCTATTGGTTGGAGTGTCTCGTTTCCGGTGAGTGCCTTTTCAGTTTTTCCCGCACTTTCCAAGGCGGAGTCCTTTGATTTTTTTGGCTTTTCCTTTTCCCATTTCCCCATTCTCTGTGCGGTTGATCTCTCCTACGTGTATTTTGCTCCTCACCTCCTCAGTTTTCTCCCTAACTTCCAGGTACGCCCACCCCCATTTACGCTTTTCTTTCCTTTCTGATTTTTCCTTGTATTTATGTCACTTAAGCTCCTTTTTCTTTCTGCACTATCCTTTCTTCTTACTGAGTGGTGGTGTTAGTTTTTTTTTTTTAATGGTGGATAATTTCGAAGTTAGGCGTAACTTCCCCTCCGTAGCTTTTCTCCTCGCCCGCTTAGGTTCCTTGGTAGAGCTTTCCGGTGACCCATTGGGTGCGCCTTCGCTTGCCGGTTCGTACCCACTAGTTGAGGAATTTGTTAGTAGGGGTACCGGGTTAGATTTGGCGTTGGGTGCTTTATACCCTTTATTGTTAGAGTCTCAAACTTGGTTCCGGTCTATTAGAGGGCTCCTAAGAGAGGGAAGTATGGGTTTAGAGGAAGGGTTAGGTGATTTAGAGAGGGGTTCGACCTCTAACGTAGTTGAGGAAGAGGCCGGGATCGATGCAAAGACCACTGCGCTTTCCTGTGCTGCCTCATCCTCTCATTCTCCTGCTCCAGCGACGGTCCGTTAATTTCATGCCCTCAAGGAAAATTGTTCCTTGAAAGTTGAGGTTTTTAGTAAATTTAAGGACAAATTCCAGTTTCCAGAGGGAACCAAGGCTCGTCTTCCCAGGAAGGGCGAAAAGGCTTGCGCTTTTGCCCACGGAGAAGTTTGCTTTTACGAGGCTGCTTTTTCGTGCGGCCTCCGGTTTCCCGTCCATCCGTTCATAATGGAGCTTCTTTACCATTTTAACCTTGCACCGGGGCAACTTATGCCTAACTCCTGGAGAATAGTAATTAGTTGTATGGTGATCTGGACGACCATTGCTGACGGGGATATGATCTCAGTTAATGAGTTCGTCCATCTGTATCGTCTGAAAGAGTCCAGAGAATTTGGGTACTATGAGTTTGTACCCTGGAATAGGAAGGCTCGTCTGGTAGTTGACCTTCCGTCGTCCTTTCGCTACTGGAAATCAAGATACTTCTTTGTATTTGGGGACGGTTAGGAAACATTGCCTGATGATTTGTGGGGGAACGTACCTAGGTTGCTGCGCCGATGGGAGACCCCTTTGATTGGTGCGTTTACCCCAATATTGTTGCCCCTTCTTTATCCTTTTTTTTTATTTATTTTTTATTTATTTTTTTATTGATGTCGTCCTTTGCAGTGAAAATCGTCCAGAACTTGAGGCCAAATTTGCAGAGCGAGTTCAGGCTGCGATTAAGTACGCAAAGACGATTGAAGATTTTGGTGAGCTGATCGATCCACGTACCCTAGCTCGTCACTGTCTGGGACCAGAACCTTCCCTCTACGTACTCAGTACCCTCGATCGTGAAGAGAAAAAACGTAAGCTGTACTTCAAGATAAATTTGTCATCTCTTTTCTTCGTGTTTATCTTTATTCTTTTTATTCGTCCTTACCCCCCTTTTACTCGTCCTTGATCTCTTTTGTGTAGAAATGACGTCGAAGTTTAACAAAGAGATGTACAACAAAATTAAGGGCAAAAAGAATGAGCCCCTTTCTAGTATAGGCTAGAAGAGGTTGAGGATCACGGATAAAGAAAAGGAGAAAGAGAAAGAGGTGGTGGAGAAAGGGTCGTCCACACTTACCCTTGATCTGGACGAGGGTGTGGCTGCATCTCCTGGCATTTCGGTTGAGGAGGTGACTCGTCCTTTCAAGAAGCAGAAGGCGGCCAGTAAGGGGAAAGAGAAAGTTGGTGCCAGCGTTTGGTCGGACGCTGAGACGGCCATGGATTGTGCCAACGAGCTTTTTACCCTTGGTGAGATGAGGGAAGTCACGAGCATTCCTTCGCACGAGATGGTGAGCCGTTACGTTCATAAGCTCGTGCAGGTGATCCATCATACTTCTTGTCCTTTTCTTCATCTTTAACTGCTTGACCATTTGTTGCTTTTGATTGAACTTAATTATTATTAACTTTGTTCTCGTCCATAGGTGTTGGGGGAGACCATGCACATCACCACGCAGTATCCAGCGAACGAAGAGAAGGCCGTCGTGGCCAACTCGAAGGTGGAAGCTTTGGAAGCTGAGGCCTCGGGTTTGCGGAAGGACTTGATCACGACCATGGATTCTCTCAACACCTCCAAGGAGCAGGTTCGAGTACTGACGGAGCAGCTGGACGTTGAGAGGCAATCTGTGAAGCAGAAAGACGAACTGCTGGCGGCGGCTGCTCAGAAGATGAAGGTTGCAGTGGCCAAGGCCGTCACTGCCTTCCAGACCACGGAAGAATATAACACCATCCTTTTCCAGTGGTACTTCAAGGGGTTTGAGCTGCTGCGGAGGTACTTGATCAAGCACGGTCCTGGCGTGAACCTTGAAGACTTAGACTTTGAGGCTGTCGACAAGGAGATTGAAGAGGTCGAAGCGGCTCAGGCAGTGACGTCTACCAGTGTTGAACCATCCCAGGCTACCCAGGACGATGGTGCTGCCCCTCCAGCTTGATTCTGCTTTTTTTAAAGAAAATTTCTTCTCTTACTTTTTTTTTTTTTTTTTTTTTTTTTTTATGTACTAAGTTAAGAACAGCTGATGTTTGGATGCCCCTCCTATTTTTGGGGCCCCCATTTTTGCCTTCAGAACTCTATGTTTGATTTTTGGCTATAAACGTCTGTGTGTTTATTTTTGCCTTTCATGATTGCATGAGTTGTGTGAGGATTTTTGTCTCTTCCAGGGGGTTTTAGAAAGGTTTCCCCATTTACTGGTCGTCCTGTATGGACGAGGTTACCTTGATCAACTTGAGGAGTTTGATCCTCTTGCTTTGTTGTATGGACGAAATCATTTTGCATGATTAGTTTGGACGATGCGTATCCGCTTAAGGAATTTTGTCGTCTTATTCATTAAGCTTTTTTTGAGACGATGTAAATCCATTTAAGGATTTTTACTGTCATTTAGCTTTTTGAGACGACGTGTATCCATTTAAGGAATTTTTGTCGTCATTAAGCATTTTAGAGACGATGTAATTCCATTTAAAGAATTTTACTGTCATTAAGCTTTCTGGGGACGATGTACATCCATTTAAGGAATTTTATCGTCATTGAGCTTTTTGGGGACGATGTACATCCATTTAAGGAATTTTATCGTCATTAAGCTTTTTGGGGACGATATACATCCATTTAAGGAATCTTATCGTCATTAAGCTTTTTGGACGATCGTTTGTTCTTTTCTTTGAAAACTGTGGCGCATGATTTGCTCAATAACACTTAAGAGATGCTGGATAATACTTATGATTCGAATAATTGCTTACATAAGACAGAAGTATCAAATTGGTTTTACAATGAAGTTTATGGTTCCTTTTCGTAATACCTCTTTAGATGTTCGACGTTCCACGGACGAGGTAGTCTTTTTCCTTCTGAGTCCTCCAGGTGGTAACTGCCCTGACGTGAATAATGGACGACTCTGTAGGGGCCTTCCCAGGACAGTCCCAATTTGCCATGTGCTGGATCCTTTGTTGCAGGGGTGACTTTTCTAAGGACGAGGTCTCCAATGTTGAATCTTTTCAGCTTCACTCTTTGATTATAATATTCGGCTATCCTCTGCTGGTACTTGGCCATTCTTTCAGCTGCCTGATCTCTGATCTCGTCCAGACTGTCTAAGTTTTCTTTCAATTGGTCGTCATTGGTTTGCTCGTCAAAGAATTCTCTCCTTAGGCTTGTGAGACGAACTTCGACTGGTATGACTGCTTCTGTGCCATATGTCAGACTGAACAGTGTTTCTCCAGTTGGCGTCCGCGCTGTCGTCCTATATGCCCACAAGACGCTTGGCAGTTCTTCAGGCCACATTCCTTTTGCCCCCACCAACCGGGACTTGATGATCTTGAGCAGGGTCCGGTTGGTTACTTCCGTTTGTCCGTTGGCCTGAGGATGACCTGGTGATGAGTACTTGTTTTTGATGCCCAAGCTCAAGCAAAATGACCTGAAGCTTTGGCTATCAAAGTGACGACCGTTGTCTGATATGATCGTCCTTGGTATCCCGAACCTGCAAACAATATTTTTCCAAACAAAATTTTGTACCTTTGCTTCGGTGATTGTTACCAGAGCTTCTGCCTCCACCCATTTTGTGAAGTAGTCGATGGCGACGAGCAGGAACTTCACCTGTCTCTTTCCCGGAGGTAAGGGACCCATGATGTCGATCCCCCACTGTGTAAATGGCCAGGGAGACGATATTGTGGTCATCTTTTCCCTGGGGATTCTTTGAACATTCCCATATCTTTGGCAACTGTTACATGTCCTCACGAAATCAACTGCGTCTCGTTGCATTGTTGGTCAAAAGTAGCCTGCTCTCATGATCTTCCTGACGAGGGACTTTGCCCCTGTGTGGTCTCTGCAGATTCCCCCATGTACTTCTTCAAGGATGTACCTGGCTTCCTCCTTTTCAACACATTTCAAATACAGTTGGGAGTAGCCCCTTTTGTAGAGTTCGTCATTAAGTATCGTAAATCTGGCTGCTCGTTTCCGTACCTTTCTAGCTTCTTCTGGATCAGGCGGTAGTCGTCCTTCTTAAAGGAATGTGAATATCGGGCTCGTCCATCTATGGTCTGTGTGGACGGAGGAAATTTGAAGTTTCTGTATGCTAGGATAGTTTTGTTCTTTCGTCTTCCAATCGAACCTTTTACTTTCGCTGTCCGTTGAGGCACTTCGGGCCACCTCATCAGCTTCTGCGTTCTGATCCCTGGGGATCTAGACGAACTCTATGTAATTAAAGGAGCTTATCAATTGGTTCGTCAACTTGAGGTATTTCTGCATCCTAGCCTCCTTTGCTTCGTACTCCCCTCTTACTTGCCCAATGACGAGTTGGGAATCGCTTTTGAGTACAACATTCTCAGCTCCTAGTGCCCGGGCTACTCTCAATCCCGTCAATAAGGCCTCGTATTCTGCTTCATTATTGGTTACAGGGAATTTAAGTTGGACTCCATACTTGAGGACATTTTTTTCAGGGGAAGTGATGACGATGCCTGCTCCGCCTCCCCTTTGAGTGGACGATCCGTCAGTATTTACCATCCAAATATTCTCTACGTTCCCAGGGATGGTGAATTCCGCTATAAAATCGACCAGTGCCTGTGCTTTTATCGCCATCCTTGGACGATATTTTATGTCAAACTGGCTGAGCTCGATTGCCCACTACACCATTCTTCCTGACGCTTCGAGCTTGTTCATTGCTTTTTTCATAGGCTGATCCATCATCACGATGATGAGATTGGCTTGAAAATATGGACGATATTTTCTCGAAGCCATAATCAGGGCGAAGGTGATCTTCTCTATACGAGGGTACCGCGCCTCGGCACCCTGGAAGGCCTGGCTAACGTAATACACAGGAAGTTGCAAACCATCATCTTCTCTAATCAATGCCGCGCTGACAGCCGTGACCGAGACGGCTAAGTACAGGAATAGATCTTCGCCTTCTTTGGACGGGCTTAAGAGGGGTGGGTTGCTAAGATAACGTTTCAGCTCTTGGAACGCCGTTTCGCATTCCTCTGTCCAGGAAAACGCCTTCTTCAAAGTCTTGAGGAATGGAAGGCATTTGTCCGTAGCCTTCGAGACGAATCTGTTGAGGGCCGCAATTCTCCCTGTGAGGGACTGCACTTCTTTGACCGTCCTGGGTGAGGAAATTTCCAGGATGGCCCTGACCTTTTCGGGGTTTGCTTCAATCCCTCTCTGCGATACCACAAACCCGAGAAACTTTCCCGAGGAAACTCCAAAGGTGCATTTGGACGGATTGAGCTTCATTCTGTACCGCCTGAAAGTATTGAACGTCTCTCTGAGGTCGTCCAGATGGTTCTCTTCCTCCTTGCTCTTGACGAGCATATCGTCAACATAAACCTCCACATTCCTCCCGATTTGCTTCTCGAACATTTGGTTCACCAATCTTTGATAGGTGGCCCCTGCATTCTTGAGCCCAAAAGGCATGTCCTGGTAGCAGTAAAGTCCCTGGCTGGTGATAAAAGCGGTCTTCTCTTGGTCTTCTTCAGCCATTTGTATCTGGTTGTATCCCGAAAATGCGTCCATAAATGTGAGAAGTTTGTGCCCTGCTGTGGAGTCCACTAGCTGGTCGATTCTGGGCAGTGGGAAGCTATCTTTTGGGCAGGCTTGGTTCAGGTCTGTGAAGTCGACACACATTCTCCACTTCCCATTTGCTTTTTTGACCATGACTACGTTGGCCAACCACTCTGGGTAGTGGACTTCTCGGATAAATTTTGCTGCAAGCAACTTATTTACCTCGTCCATCACTGCCTTGTTTCGCTCGGGAGCAAAGACTCTCCTTTTCTGCTGGACAGGTTTCTTCCCTGGATCAGCATTTAGGTGATGCTGGATGAGGCTTGCTGGGATCCCTGGCATATCCTCGTGGCTCCAGGCGAATATATTGAGGTTGCTCTTCAGAAAGCTGACGATTTCACTTTTGGTCCTTTGCTCGTCCCTATTTGGGTCGTCTTTGGAGGATTCCCTTCAGCCAGCTCTACCGTTTCAAGTTTCTCCATAATCTCTGGTGTCTTCTCTTCAATTGTCCACGTATGGTTTTCTTTTGAGGCCAGGACGGCATGGTAGCATTCTCTTGCCAGTACTTGATCTCCTCTAATCTCCCCGACACCGTGTTCTGTTGGGAACTTCACCTTTAAGCAGTAGGTGGAGATAGCAGCCTTCCAGCGATTAAGCATTGGTCTCCCTATGATCACATTGTAGGACGAGGGTAAGTCTGCTATCAGAAAATTGTGCTGGTTGGTTACCTGAAGGGGGTATGACCCGGCCGTTACTGTCAACGCCACAATTCCTCTAGGGTATACTTTGTCTCCACTGAAACTGACGAAGGGAGACTCAAAAGGACGGAGCCTTTTTGGGTCCAGCTTTAGTTGTTAGAAAGCAGGAAGATAGATTATGTTTGCTGAACTTCTGCTGTCGACCAGGACTCTTTGCATGTTGAACCCCTCGATCATGATCAAAATGACGAGTGGGTCATCATGGGGCTGCTTCACACTTCTGGCATCCTCCTCAGAGAAATGCAAGTCCTCGCTGGTGCGTCTTTGCTTTGATGGAGGTATACTGTGGACGCTGTTTACGTGTCTTTGGTATGATTTTCTGAGAGACTTGAATGATCCCCCGGTGGTTGGTCCCCCGGTGATGGTCTTTATTTCCCCTAGTGCGCTTTGTGGACGAGGTTGGGTGCAATCTTCGTCTCTCCGTGCATTAACTTGCTGGCTTTTCTATCTGTACCTGCCGAAATCCCCCCTTTTTACATACTGTTGTAGCTTCCCATTACGGATGAGCTCCTCAATCTGTTCTTTTAGGTCCCTGCAGTCCTCCGTGTAATGCCCGTGATCTTTATGGAAACGGCAGTATTTCCTCTTATCGCGCAACCCAGGCGCTGAATGGAGTGGTTTTGGCCACTTTAGGGATGGTTCGTCCCTTATTTCTGTTAGAATTTGATCAACTGGCATCGCCAGCGGAGTGAATTTTGATGGACGAGGGTTTTTGTCCTCCCTCCTTCGATTTCCATCGTCATTCCGTCTGTCAGCCCGATCCCTTTTTAGCCCTCTTCGATCGTCCTCCTTTTCTTTCTTCTTTTCCCTACTCTTATCTGCTCCGTCAATAGCTGCCAGGGCTTCTTCCGCGTTCATGTACTTCTGAGCTTTTAGCAGTGACTCGGCCATCGTCTTGTGGGGGTTTTTTGCCAAGGATGCCATAAAATCCCTGGACTTCAATCCTACTTTGAAGGTCATGAGATGTACCTTGTCATCTGTCTCGTCTATTTCCAGCATTCCTTGGGTGAAACGTGTCACGTAAGACCTCAGTGGTTCCTTCTCTCCTTGTCTCATGGCAAGCAGGTGGTCGGCAGTTCTCTTTGGTCGCTGCCTGCCTACGAAATGACGGACAAAGGAACTGCTCAACTGCTCGAAATTGTCAATGGACGATGTTGGCAACTTGTTGAACCATTCCCTGGCTGCTCCTTTGAGGGTCGTAGGGAATGAGCGACACAAGATCTCGTCAGGCGGCTGTTGGAGGCCTAGGGTCATCCTGAAAGTATTCAGGTGATCCAGGGGGTCTTTCAGCCCGTCGAAAGGTTCCAGCTAGGGTAGACGAAACTTGGAGGGTACAGGGCACTCCTAGATGGCTATGGTAAAGGGTGAATCCGTCTTCCGGACGATTCTCTCCAAGCTTTGGTCCGTTTTTCCCTTGATGGCGTTCCTTAGTTCGTCCATCTCTTTCCTCATCTCTCTTAAGAGATCCGAGCTTGCTTCCTCCAGAGTGCTGGTTCGCCTTCTGTTGCTGTCTTCGTCGTCTCCCCTGTCTGCACGATTACTTTCCTGCAGCAGTCGTTGCTTCGTCTCTTGGTTCTGTCTTGTAAGTTCTTCCACGGTTGCTGATAGCGACTGGATTTGTAGGGCCAGCGCAGCAGGATCTGGGTTTGTACTGGATTCCATTTGGACTGGGGACAGATCACGTGTTGAATCGTCGCTTCCCACAGACGGCGCCAAACTGATGATGAACTGATTGTCAGTTTATTATGATCGTCCAGATGGAAGCCGTCCCTGACCAATCCAATCTTCTGCAATTCGTGGACGAAAGAAAGGAAGTAGTTCGCCGGCATTGTGCCTGCAAAAAGGTCTCCGATGCCAAAGTCAGAAAAGATTGACAAAGGAGAGTAATGAGAATAATGTGTTAGAGTATTTTTCTTACCCCACCCCTTCTGGGGTTCAGTCTTTATATATGTGTGCTTACAGGTGATTTCTTCTAGCCGTTGGTGGAGTCTTGATGGAGGCTTTAATCTTGCCTGGTAACGCCTTTGCAGGGTGTTAATGATGAGCTGCCCTTCCCAACGGTCTAAAAGTTGATTAATGTCTTGTAACAGCTCCGCAAAGAGTGGAAACGAGTGTTCATGTCTTTGAGCGACGACCTTTTCCCTCAGGACGGTTTTATTAAGGTCGTCCATAACCTGCATTGTATGGACGATTAAAATTTTGGTCGGGCGTATCATACACATATATCAAAAACGTCCAAACAACATTACTCAAACTTCTCTGCTAAACATCCCCTAACTTGCTTATTGATTGATGCACAAAATCATCAATGAGTTGATCGTTCACACACATGGTGACTGGAGGTACTTGAAGAGCAAAAAGGTGAAAAACCTACAGAGATTATCAGTGAGATACCAATCAAAAACCCTCCAAAAGTTAAGTCAACGATAGAAGAATCTCTAATAACTTTAAATGCGTAGGAGCTAAGAAATTGCATGTACTTTGGAGAGGAGGATGCTTGGTGCTTATATAGTGGTATAGTGTTGACTAAAATCCTTTGAATGTACGATCTTTCCTTGTAGGGAAGATATGAAGTTAATGTTCTAAGATCTAAAGGCTTTGTTTTCCATATTTGGAGAACACGAATTTGTAGAAGGTTTTTTGGACGTGGCGTGCAAGCTCTTTCCATATGGGGATTCATGAGTGGAAAAATGTGAATTGCATGGGACTAAGTGTAATTAGTCATCGGTATGGAGATATTAGTCATCGATATGAACTGAGTGCCATGGTGGGCACCACGAATCCTTGGCTACCCGACGATGCCTATGACTTAGTGACCAATGATGCCGTGGTGGACATGAGTGGGGAGCTTGGGCTGATTTTTCATCGGTGTGATCCCAAAGAGGATTTATCGACCAACGACCCATTGGAGACCAAAGGGTAATTCTAGGTTGAAGAGTCAAAAAATATTCTAATAAAAAAATTTCCTATCACTTATTATTAAAAAAAAAAAAAAAAAAAAACACTAATAAGTTTGGGATTTTAACTGGCAAAATATAAATACTTGAGACCTAATATGAAACAACGTGTAAATTTTAAGCTTTTTTGTGTGTGTGTGTGTGTGTAAAGTTCCCTATATTTTAAACCAAATAGAGAATCAAATTAGTTTGGAGAAAACATTTATACTTGATAAAACTAAAGAGCAATTACATGTAAGTATTGTATCTTAAGTTTTCTAATTAAATTTCACCATATAGTTGCATTGACTAATAAATTGTTGAATTTAATCATGGACGGAGCCATTCATGGACAAGTGGGGGCAATGCCCCCCCCCCCCCCCCCTCCCAAATTTTTTTTAGAATAATATAATTATATAACTATATATTTAGGTACTAATTTTAACAATTTTGTTCAATAAAATTACATTTTATCCCCCTTATTGATCATTATAAGAGAAATGCTACAGTTACAAACTTTTTTACAACATTTTTACAAATTATTGAGGTAGCAAATTCTTACTGGTTTGCATCTGGGTCCACCACTTACATCACTTTTTTACTTACTAATAACCACTAATCACAACAAAAATTTGTAGATCTTGTATTTTCCTCATTTTAAAGTCCATTAAAAAAATTTATAGATCTAAAATCTAAAAAAATATATACATACAAGCCCAAAATATTAGCCCAACAACAAAAATTACCAATAGGCAATAGCAAAGCTAAAAAAAGAAAAAAAAAATTAAGACTAATCAACCAATTTTACCAAAAACAAACAACTTTGCCCTTTAAAAAACTTTAAACAAAATAATTTTTTCCGTACCAACAAAAATACACACTCTACACAAACATAAAAATAAATAAAAACTTTTGCCAGCTGTTGGGGGTGTTTTTCGTCGGCTGCATGATGTTAAGGGAGTCCTAATTGAGACTCGACTTTAGGCTTGGAACATAGCCCAAAGGCTATCGATGAAGTGTGAAAGGCTCATTTTGTCCAAAGTCTAGGTTGCATCCAACAAAAATTATAATAAGACCCCAAAAATACCTCCTGCAAAGATAAGCTAGCACAAATGACGGCCCACCACAACAAATGCTTAAATAATAGTCTGGCGTTAAGTAAGAGAAACGTTCTGCGGTAGATGTTTGGAAAATCAATAAATGTATTTGCATAGTAAAAATTATGCATTTCCTCCTTAGTTGGTTAATATAAAAGTGGGCCCATTATAACAAGTATACAAAAGGAAAAATGGTCCAACAATGAAAATAACAAACCTCTAGCGGTAAATGCTGACAGATTAATAAGTGTGTTTACATGGTAAAAATAATATATTTTCCTTATTATTATTAAGTCAACATAAGAGGAAACTTCCTTAGTATTCAAAACATTATGGCTTTCATCATAATAATTATAAATAAGGATTAAAGGCTTCATAATTACAAATAAAGGAGAAAAAAATAGGATGGAATGAAGGAAGAGAGAAACTCCAGCTCAAAGCAGCACATATTGGACTAAGATTTTTAGAATATCTATATGTGGGGCACGAATGGTGTAGTGTAGGCTATTTTTGAGTGAGTGGGTATTTAAGCTTGTGGTAGTGTGATGGAGTTAATGTTCAGGCAAAGGCTTTAATGGCTAAAGAGTTGTTTGTGACTGATTAGGAAACATTTGTGAGCTGTGAATAAGCAGAAAAAGAAAGGAAATGTTTGAAGCTAAGTGAGTGTGGGCTAAGGGGAATAATTTATGAGCCTGGGAAGAGTTGAACCACAAGCAAAGTGACAAGAAAATCAGAAATTTCAGATTGGTTGGTTGGTGTCTATCTTAAGGTGTTGGGATTTTCTAAGAAGATGAAATGTGATGTTTATGGGTAAGTGTATATGAGCATTTATGGACTAAAGGCTAGTTTCTGAACTAAGGGACTGATTTATGGACTAAAAATAGGATGATGGGTGAGAAATTTTATGATAAGATTTGTTGTCTTCCATGAGTTGATGGTAGTTCCCTTTTATAGTGAAGCTTTAGAGATTGATTAGCAAAAGTCCATAAACATAGGACTGACCAGGGGTAGGACAATAAACTTAATTATCCTAGGATTTGGCCTAAAATGGGAGATTTGCTTTTGGGGCTGTTTTGCTTCTTTGGACAATGTCACACATGGGTAAAAAACAACATAATCTTGCATTAAATGCTAAGAATTCTGAGATTGTGTTTAGCCAATGGGATTAAGGCAAGTATTAAGGAGGAATCCTAGTGTTGCAACTGAGATTTGAACCTTAGGAAGTAGGATTCAATACCCCAAGCTAGGTGTCAAAGTTTAAGTCCACTTTAGAGGGTTCTGCTGGAGATCCTTTTTTGCCCTCCAAACCACATGTTCCCAAATTTTCCCCTTTAGGATTCTTGGACTTGGTTCATGAATCAATTACATACATGGGTTGTTTTAGCTGAGATTTCATATTGAGCTTGGCCATGAGAGCTGAGTATTTTGGTGGGCCTTTGACTTGGTGGTTCTCTCCACTTGGGCCTATCATTTTGCTTTCTTATTGTGAGCCTTACAAAATGGACAAAACTACCATATGTTGCCATAGATTTTTATTCCACATGGGTTTTAGTTGTTAGTAGAAATAAAATGAATCCATGAGCTTTTATAAATATTTATGATAGGTTTTGGGTATTAATTTCCAAGGGCTTTAAATAACAACTTGTTGATTATCTATAGAAAAACCCATGAGAATATCACATTATTAATTTCTCATAATTTTTGCTATGAATTATTTTTGTAAATGATATTTTCTTTGGGACTTTTAATGATTAACCTCCAATATAATATTTACGATGGGTTTTAAATAGAGGTAATATCCATGGGTTTCAAATAAAATATGGTAACAACCACTATAGTGGAATAATGTGATATTCTCATGAGTTTTTCTATAGATAATCATAATAAGGTGAATAATTATCATGCGTTTTGGAAATAGATATAAAGAATGTTGTGATAAGATAAATAGTGACCATGGGTTCTTATATAAATTCCATGGGTTTATATTATGGTTGAAATAAATAATCATAACTTTTCACGGGCTTTTATATTAGTAACACAAATTCATAATTCTCCATGGGCTTAATATATGTTTGCCATGAGTTTTGGAAAAATGAATAGTGTTACGTAACATAAATAGTTACCATGGGTTTATAATATGGTATGAAATAAATAAATATTATGAGTTTAAGATAAATCATAACTTTCCATAGGTTTTTATATTAATAATACAAATTCATAATTCTCCATGGACTTGATATATGTTTGCCATGAGTTTTGGAAAAATGAATAGTATCACGTAACATAAATGATTACCATGGGTTTTATAAAATAAATTTCATAAGCTTGTAATATTATAGTGATAGGTTTAAGAACTTAAAATATTGTTAATCTTTGGACTTTAAGTGAAATACTTATGATATTGTATTTTGCCAAGTATTAATAACTTTGAGCTTTTTGCAAAATAGTGCCAAGTAACTAGCTTGGGCTTTTTATATTGTCAATGAAAATTGGGCTTTTGATATATTGCCAATGAGATTTGGGCTTTTGAAATATTGTCAAGTATTACTAGCCTTGGGTTTTAAAAAAAAGAATGGAATGTGTGCATTGGACTTGTAGGGCCGGTTTTGAGCTTAGTAAAATAATGATAATGAAATTAGATAAAATATGAGTTTTTTTAGACTTTTTGTGATAGTTTGTATCATGATCCAATTTAGATAATAAGATATGAAATATTTGTGGTTAACATAATAATAGGAAAAAAAAAAATGGGAAAGCCCAATAACTTGTTAGTGGTGTTTGAAAATAAGTAGGTGATATTTAAATAAAATTAGGTGTAAAAAAAACATGTACCCTAACACCGGCTAAGCAATAAAGCTGAAAGCCGAAGCCACTACATATAGCTAACAATAAAACTGCCCCTCTAACTCCAAATCCTGGTTCCGTCCTTGAATTTAATCATCTTTAAAAAATAAAACCTTTTTCCTTTGTCATATTGTTCATGACAACCATGTGGTTTGATTTTTTTTTTTTTTTTTTTTTAAGAATACTAAGTATTTTAACACATACAAACGGAGAGAGGGAGGAAGGTCTTAAAGAAACTAACAGTGGTGTATATCCAAAATATATATATATATATATACATATATTTATATAGTACTTAAGTTTTTCCGTAACTTATTTAGGTAAGTTAATGAGTCATTTGATTAAAAGATAGTAAATAGATTTTTTTTTTAGACCATTATACTAAATAGTTATCTGAACCTTCATATATTATCTTTCAATTTAATTTGAATGAAAATCAATCAAAGTTAATTTTGATGGTGCAGTGTTAGGAAAGCAAGCGAAGTAGGCTTGGGGGTAGTTGTTCGAAACCATCAAGGACTGGTTCTAACTTCTTTATCTAAAAAAGTCAAGCTCTCATCCTCAATTGATGATGTCGAAGCTATGGCGACTGTAAGAGCTCTCTCCTTCACTTCTGAGCTTGGGCTTTCATCCATTATCCACGAGGAAGATTAAGAAATGGTTATGAAAATCTTGAGGAGTGAAGATAAGTCATTTGTCTCCTCTAGTCACCTACTTTCTTTTGCAAAACATATTATTTACTATTTAGTGTGAATAGAAAATATTCCTCTACACCTTCATGATGTTCTTCTTGCCGATTATGGCTAGTTTTCTTTAATCAAAGTTCGAGGTATTTCATCTCACAAAAAAAAGAAAAGAAAAAAAAGAGGGACTTTGAACAGCAACAAATAGTCACCTTTTTTATTAGTATTATTTTTCAGTAGAAGATGGGATCACAGCAGGGACGGAACTAGGATTTGAAGTCGAGGGGGGCAAATATAATTTTCTTGAGAGGGATAAATATAATTTTTCATGGACTTCTTTTCTAAAATCTTAAATATATACCTATTATTTAATATTTTAAAAAAATTTGGGGGGGGGCCACAGCCCCCCTCTTCTTGAACATAGTTCCGTCCCTGGATCACAGTAAAATAAAATTAAATATGGTAATTAAATGTTAAAGATGGCCAAGCATCTATAATGGTGGGAGGTGTTTGCAGTTTTGAAAATTATTTAGTACTTCTAGAGTATCATAAATACGTACTTCTCCTCTTACATAAATGGTGGATCCTACCATGAATTTAATTAATATGACCCACTATTCATGTGAGAGAAGGAAGTATGTATTTATAGTACTCCAGGAGTACACAATAACTATCGGTTTACTCTCAACACGTGTATAATATATTTTTATGTTAATAAATTCAGCTAAGAAAAGTAAATATTAATGAATTGTCATATGTATTCCTCGTGATACAGAATAATGCAAATCTGAGTGTGTGTATATATATATATATCATTGACTCGTTGTTCATCAAAAAAAATATCAGTCTCATTGTTCTAGTTTTCGGCTCGGCTTCTGACTGGCCTAACCTAGACTTTAGAGTTTAGATGCTTCATCGGGTCACTCTGCATCTGAAATCGTCATGGTGACGCAGATAATTACAAAATGTGCGTACTCATGCCACGTGCAAAAGATTGATTTTACCAAAATTTAAAGATAAAAAGAATAAATAAAAGACTGCAAAATAGTTGCACTGTTGTGACGTTGTCCACCATCAAAAGCCCAAAGGATCGGGTTTAATTTGATTCCGAATCTGAGAATGCAATGTGGGGGGATATGTTGGGTTACACGTGTGAGTGAAGTCCCACATTGAATAAATATGAGAAGTATGAGAAGAATGAGTGGTTTATATAACATAATTGAGCACATACCCATTGGGCTTAGGCCTTTTGGGTTAAAGTGTGTCTCAATATGTTATATTAATTATTCAAGGAAGCTCCCCAAGGTGTTTCTCTCCCCGACAAGTGGTATCAGAGCCCATGGTGGTGTGCGGCGAAGGTGGTGAGGTGTTCATGGTCCCTACCTAGCGGGGACAGAGAAAACCTAAATGGCCCACACATAAAGATCCTGGAGAAGGAAAAAAGAAAAAAAAGCCCAACAAAGGAATATTGCTAATGGTGCTAAATAATGGTGTGGTGCGAGGTTCCCATGGACATGGACGTACGGGGTTCCCATGGATGTGCGTGCAGGGTTGACACGTGGTTCCCATGGATGGCGTACGAGAGACCCATGGATGATGCGCTGATGAAGTGAAAAGCCCATTAGGCAAGGGGGAGTGAGTAGGACTTGTTCATGACCCACAAAGAGGTCTTGAAAGCCCATAAAGAGGCAGACTCACACGTGAGGGGGAGATTTGTTGAGTTACACGTGTGAGTGAAGTCCCACATTGAATAAATATGAGAAGAATGAGTGGTTTATATAACATAATTGAGCACATACCCATTGGGCTTAGGCCTTTTGGGTTAAAGTGTGTCTCAATATGTTATATTAATTATTCAAGGAAGCTCCCCAAGGTGTTTCTCTCCCCGACAGGATATTACTATGATGATTATAACAGTATACTTTTTTATCCATCATCATGAAAACAAAATAGTAGCTCACCAAGGAAAAAAACAAAAAAGTATAGCAGGTTATTTAGACTTTATCCGATGTTTAAACACACTAACTTATTTATTAAGAAAACAAACAAACAAACAAACTTCTTTTCAAAGAAAAACACACCAACTTTTTAACGATATTTCACCTTTCACATTGAGTTTTGAGTTGCAAGATATATCCGGATATCCCTTTTTGACACAATTGAGTTGAGTTTTTTTGTCATAGTTTTTCATTACTATATTATTTCTAAGTAATGAACATTATTGGGGCCGACATAAAGAAAAGAAATTTTTTTTTGAGTAATTCATATTTTCATGTTAGGCTTTTGAATTAATCCAGTGGTTTAAGAAACTAAGAAAATAAGCAGTGATATAAATCTGTAAATATGCTAGACATCACTCACAAGTCACAATGATAGAGCTTTAAGAGGGAGTATGACTTCATGCAAATCTATTCAAATCATTAATCTATTGATAATAAAATGAGTGGGAATTTTTTTTTTTTAAAGAGTTGTTGTATTTATTAATTAAAAAGTTGTTGAGAGCAATTTCCCCTCCCCCCCCAAATCAATTAAGGGTATACACAAAGATACTGATAGATAAGCATCCAAGGTCCAACATCAATCAATAAAGAATATTCAATCCAACTTATTTTTGTATCCCTATTTTCTATGCGGACCAAACCCGCATGTAAAAGAAAGAAACTAACAAATTGGATAATTAGGAGGTGTAAATTGGAGGGCAAAAGAGTTTTTATTTATTTTTTATTATTAGTATGAACTCACTAAACAATTTCTCATTGGATTTGAAACACTAATGAGACTAATGAACCCATACTTCATGTAATAAGCAACATAAAATCACTCATTGAAACATATAGCCTAAAACACACATTCTCTTCCAATAAAGAGAGTAAACCAGTTATGAGAAATCCCCTAATTAAATTAGGCACCTTGGGAAGGTAGTTTTCTTTTTTGGAAAGCAATTATGTGGCTCTTGGCCAACTGATTGAATTGAATTTTGAAAACAAAAACTTATAGCAGCATGGTGCTTTTGAGGCTTCATTTCTCAATGCATTCATATGCTAATATCCACCAAATACAAATTATCCTCTCATTTAACAAATTTTGTTGGACATCAAAAAATCTATAACAGAGAAGAGGAACTGAACGTGATAAGGATCATACATTAGGAGACTTGGAGTAGTACAAAAAATTTCACTTTCCTATAGGTGATCTTTTACACTTCCATAAGCCTTCAAACAAATCTAGTAGATGGCTCAAAATACTTCCAAGAGTTTCTGAATTCACAAAACATAAGTGATTTTTTTTTCACCTTCATTCCATTAATCCTAATTATCCTTATTTCAAGGCTAACAGCGTGATTTATCTAAGTTTTGTGAGATATTATCTTCGTTACCTCTTGTCATTTTCCCTCTTGTACATCACTAACGTGATAGGGAGTTAGATTCATTAAAAGTTGTTGCCACCTAACATTTATCAATGTGAATCCTTGACACTTGATTTATTGCACAACTTGTGACTTGTTTCGGCCAAAAGAGGAATATGGGTTGCTCACACCTAAGATTAATTTTTATATATCTTACGCTCCTAGCATATTTTCACACGATAGTACTTAATGCATTTACTGGTATGAGTTTAGTGCTATATATATCAACTTGAGCATTGATAAATATATTCATTTGATATTGTCATATATAATTTAGCATAATTTCTTCCCATCTATTTGTTCGTGCTTCAATGCTTAAAAAATTTACACATAAGAAAACTATTTTTTGCATTATAAATTAATTCGTTATTTCAATTACTTATTAGAAAACACATCAGTCGGTAATGGCTAATAGACAATCTATTGGCATGAATTCATAAAACCCGAATTTAGCAGCTATCCTGTCAAAACGCTACGAATGTTGCGGTAAAAACAAAAGCAACAAAAAAGAAAAAAAAAAAAACCATTATATGGCTTTGGTATAAAAGAATTCACATTACTCCTGGCATTCAAATTTCTAGGAATGTGATTCTTTGTAATCCAGATGCCTAGGAACGTAGTTATTCCTATGTTTGGTTTCATTGGGAATTTCTTACGATTCCAAGGAATGTGAGATGATAATGTTTGATTCATTCTTAGGGATCTTAAATGAATTATTTATTTTTCTCATTCTATCCTTAGATTTGAATGTGAACTAGCAAGTCCTTTAAAATAAATATCTTTCTCTAAATAAATAATGAAAAACAAAATATAAACTATTAATTATGACAAATTCATTAAAACTATAGTCTAACATTTTAAAATGACAAGTACAATACAAAAATAACTATTTAAATTTTCAAATAAGTTTTTTTTTTTTTAGAAACAAATTCTCAAATACTTTATTCTTAATAATAATTTTAAAAAAAGCTTAATTCATAACAAAACAACTTGACAATGTTTAGGTCTATAAGATAGGAGAAAAAATATTGATAATTTGTTTTATATTTTATTTTAATCGATTAAATGATAAGGAAAAATGGTTAAAATTGTTAATTTATAAAAAATACAATTTTCTTTAAAATTGGAAATCTGGATACCCAGTGTTTTAAAGGGAATTCATATTCCTACTGAGATGGGTTTAAAGAGAAAATCCAAATTGTTCTAAGATTAGATGTTAGAAGAATTTGCAACCAAATATAAAAATCTTTAACTATTTTTAAAAATTCTAAAATATTATCACGTGCCAAGGGATACATTAGTAACTTTCTATATTGTACAACACCTACTAAAGGCCATTGATTATATATACCAACCACAATTTGGCCAGCATTTAATGAGTAGTCGTGGAACGTTTTTTTTTTTGTTATTTTCTGGCACCAACTGTAAATTAATCAGTGTTCACACTTTGAGAGTTTGAAGCTGAATTTGGCTTACCAGAACGTGCCACTTGACGAGGACTTGATTGACCAAGACCAAGACCAAGACCAAGACTAAGACTATTTCTTACTTGGATTTTGGATGTAACGAAGCGTCGTCGACCTTATCAAAAAAGAAGCGTCGTCGACGTGTTTTTTAATTATTTTATTTTCGTCGGAAGCAACTTTTCAGTTTGAAAGCTATATAGTGCTTGGTGTTATTTTATGGACCAGCTGTATAAGTTTGAATGGTTTCCTAAGACACAGTAAGTCATTAACTGTATCTCAATGAGTCAATGCCACCGCTCAAATGGTATAACTGTATAAGCACATGATATGCTGTATCTGAATTTTGAATGATTTCGTTTAAACACTAGAGTCTAGACAGTAGAATGTGTCAAATATGATATGTGTCAGCTTAATAGTAGAATGTGTCCATTGTTTTAACGAAACACTCAATAGTAGGATGTGTCAACTTAAAAATTCTTGGAAGGTCAATGCAAATCTTCTAAGTTTTTTCAAATTTTATTTCAGTTTTTTAATTTTGTTTTTATTTATTTCAGTCATAACCTTCAAGTTTATTCAATTAAGCTTTTTCATAAATTTTTGTTATATGTTGTGGTTAATTTTTCATTTTTTTTTTAATTTTTCTTTAAAATTTTTAAATTAAAAAAATTCAATTAATGATTGAAAAATATTTTCCAATTTTTTTTAAAAAAATTTTTAACAAAAGTTATCGAAAATGCCTTAATTGAATAAATCTGAAATTTGGAGGACTTAAATAAACGAAAACAAAGTTAGAAAACTGAAATGAAATTTAAAGTAAGTTAGCGGGTTATTTTTGTATTTTAGCCAAATTTTTAATTAAATTCCATTGTTTTACAACTTAAATAAATAAAGGAAAGATGGAGAGGTTGATACTATTACTACATATTAATCTCTATTTACCGCTACTCAGAAGTCACAACCGCAAAAATTCAAACTGAGTAAGGTCAAGGAAGGGGTTGGTTGCACTTCTTTTTTTTTTTTTTTTTGCTAGGTGATTGCGGGGACTAGAACCCCCGAGCATCAGGTCATAAGGGTACCTGGGTGCCAATAGGCTACTGAGGTCAGTGGCGGGTTGGTTGCACTTAAAAAAGAAACAAGTTTTGAATTGTATATTTGGACTAAGAGTGCGGTTGGGAAGCGCGTTTTGCTTCCTAGACGCACGTTTACGTTTCAGAATTTTATTTTATTTTATTTTTTTTGTCAAGCCGTAACTTTTTGACTTTTTTGTTGTGAACAGTGCTTTTATGCACTATTCATAGGTCCCACAAAATACATTTTTCAGCAACTTTTTCATTAAAAATGGGTTTCACGATACTATTCACATATTTAAAAATTATTTTGCTACAATGTTTTTCAGTTTTCAGTTTCAATTTTTAGTTTTCAGCTGTTTCCAAACGGACCAAATTTACAGAAAGGTAAAAGTTTCCAAGAATTTTTTTATCTTGACCGACACTTTCTCATATTTTAAACATGGACGCTGAGGTTTAAATCATCTCTCTTTACTGTAGAATTATCTTGATTAAAAAAAAAAAAAAAGAAGTCATATACGGTCCAAAATATCATTGCTTTGTTTTTTTTAAACTGTCACGGTATTTTCATCATTTCTCCAACCATATTGACACATTTCTCTACTCATTTTCATCTCTTGTCCCCACAACACCACACACCTCAAGGTTAGGCATATAAGGGCCTGTTTGGATAAGCTTTTTTCGTCACTCAATTTCCGTCATTCAATTTCCATCACTCATCACTCATCACTCATTACTCATAACTCATCACTCATCACTCAATTTTTCACATCCGTTTGCCTTTATCACTCAGTTTCCATCACTCACTATTTTTCACACTATTTGGAGGACCCACACCTGTCACAGTGCAGCTTTTTTTTTTTTTTTTTTTCCACTAGCAACTTCTTTTTTTTTTTTTTTCCTCCTGAGTTGGCTGTTCGGTCTGGGTTTTTTTTTTTTTTTTTTTTTTTTTTTTTTTTTCCACTAAGTTTGGTGAGTCTAGGTACCAAAGAAAAAAAAATAAAAAAGAATAGAACAGAACAGAACAGACGAACCAGTAAAAAAAAAAAAAAGGTACGAACAGCCAACGCCAACCCAGAAAAAAAAAAAAAAAAAAAAAAAAAAAAAAAAAAAAAAAAAAAAAAAAAAAGTCAAAAGGTGGTCAAAAGTTGCGGCTGTGGGTCCCTCATGTGTGTTTATTTACGAAAATGCCATTGAGTTATGAGTTATGGAAACTGAAAACAGCCTTTTGTTGTTTTCAGTTTCCATAACTCATAACTCAAAAATCAAAGAATTGAGTGATGGAAACAGAGTTATCGTTTGGCCAAACAACCTTTTTGCTATGGGTCCCACCATTTTTGAGTTATGAGTTATGGAAACTGAGAATTGAGTTGTGGAAATTGCTTACCCAAATAGCCTCTAAATTTCGAGAGAAAATAGTGTTCGAAAGTTAGGGACAGGACTAACCCTAGGCTTAGGCTACCTAGGCCATGTCCTAGGGCCCTTACTAGAGAAAGTTTTCAAAATATGGAGACCATTAAGTGTTCTTTTATATAAATAAAACAAAGTGAATAGTGTATATCTTTTTTCACTCTTAAGAAAATTCAAACAATTGGATAGTGTTAGAAATAATACAAATTTTAACATATATATATATATATATATATATATATAATAGATTTTAGGTGAAATTACAAATTTTACTATTTAAATTTGACTGAAATTCATTTTAATCTTCAAATTTTATTTTCACTCAATTTAGTCATTTAAGTTTCAATTTTATTCAATTTAGGTTTTTCATCCAATTATGTTAAAAACTTGTCATTAAGTGTTTGTTTAGATAGGAATTATCCTACATCTGCGTTTTGAGTTTTCACGTTTCCTCTCTTTTTTTTTTTTTTTTTTTTTTTTTAGCCGTGATTTTTGACTTTTCCACCATGCACTATTTACGGGACCCACAACCACTTTATTTAAAAAAAAATTTAAAAATTGGTCACACGGCATTATTCACACATGTAGGGTCACAATTCGAGCCTCAGGCCCAACAGGTATGGGGTTCTGGCCTAAGGAGCCCAAAACAATGAATTTATAGAGAGTGGATTACAGAACTATGCCCTAACAAAGTGTGTACTAGTTAACATTGGGTCATACAACAATTAAAAATAAGAAAATCTCCTTCATGTCCATTAGATATACGGTCCAAGGAGACGTAGGAGATTTATCTCTGTCCCTGCTCAAAGGCTATGGTTCTCACCCTCTTTCTCTGTTCAAAGTTATTCTTTTTTCCGGTCCCCTCCTTCATGGGGACTCCCCCCTCTTATATACCCCTCTTGAAGTCATCAGGACCTTACACTTGTTGGTCATCTGGACCTTCACTTGAGTGTCCATCCCATTGGACATCTCTCCCATGTTTCTTTGAGTTGTGGTAGCTAAGGTAATACTGTTCACAAGTCCTCTCCACATTAATGCGGCTGGAAAAGTAGCTGTCATGCATTTAATGTGGCAGTTGTAACCTCTCCCTTGGCATTCTACACTTTCCTCCCTCTTACGGGTTTGTGGGACTCATCCCTGTTAATAATACTCGTTGGAGTGAATCCTTGTATCTGGCAGAGTGCGTGTTCGAGCTACATTTGGTACGTCCGAGGAGACATTTCTCCTCGGACTGTCTTTTAAACAATTTTGGGCCCATAAGAATTGGGCCGGGAGCCCTTTTGGTACCCACACCTTCTCCTCGGACGTGGTCAAATTTTATATGGGGCCCAAGGCTCATTGTATGATCTGGAGACTTTACCTCTACAACACATTTAATAATTATTTTGCTACAGTGTTTTCATTTTTCAACAAAATAAGCTGTATTCAAACGGACTCTAAGTATGCAATTAACGAATAAAAAATTTGGAAAAAAAAATCTTACATAAAAAATCTAAAAAAAAAAATTTAAGGAAATTTTTTATTGAAATTGAACATAAAACTTAAATTGAATAAATTTGAAACCTAGATGATTTAATTGAATGAAAGTAAGGTTAAATAACTAAAATAAATTTAAGCCAAATTTAAAGAGTAAAATTTGTAATTTAGCCTAGAGTTTACAAATTGATGTATATCAATCACAAGAAGTGAATCAGTGTAGACACTTAATTTTGCACTCATAATTTAATCAACGAGAATGACTTGAATTTATTCTCATGCATGCATCCTTATTTTAAACACTAATTATCAACCAATCACAAAATTATTTAATTAATTTTAATTTTTTAACCAGTTAGAATTAATTTAAATTGATCATGTGTGGTCGATTTTACCTAGATACAATGCATGTTGACCGTGCAAACTTGATCATGCGATATCTTTCGATCCGGTAATCTGATTTGATAACTGGAAACACCGCTGCGACCGTTAGAATCTCAAGATCATTTTTATGATATGCAATAAATGAATTAATGCATGCAATGCAAAGACAAAATGATGCATGTAAAGCAAGAACAAATTAATGCATGTAATGCAATTATGATTTTTGGGGTACATTAATTTGTTCTTGCATTACATGCATCATTTTGTCTTTGCATTGCATGCATTAATTCATTTATTGCATATCATAAAAATGATCTTGAGATTCTAACGGTCGCAGCGGTGTTTCCAGTTATCAAATCAGATTACCGGATCGAAAGATATCGCATGATCAAGTTTGCACGGTCAACATGCATTGTATCTAGGTAAAATCGACCACACATGATCAATTTAAATTAATTCTAACTGGTTAAAAAATTAAAATTAATTAAATAATTTTGTGATTGGTTGATAATTAGTGTTTAAAATAAGGATGCATGCATGAGAATAAAAGGGATAATTGGATAACAATAAAACTGTGGATAATCTGAACTTTATCAAGATTGATTTTAGGGTATTTATCTATAAGATAATTGTCCTTAAATATCCTGAATTATCCAAAAAGGAGATGAAAAATCATAGGTGGAGGATGAAAACACATCTAGGTACAAGGACCGGCCAAAAAACCCTAGAAGAATAGTCCAAATAGCACCCGAACACGAAAGTGCATTTGGAGCTATAAGGCCAACTCGGCACTTTTGGAGTGCCGAACGGCACTCTAAAAGGGTTGAATTTCCCTGATGTGGGCTTTGGCCCAACGGCCTTCAGGTGACAATTATGCATACCCTTTTCGATCTTTTCGTAAAAGGATGTGTCCAGATTAAAACCCTAATCGTCCGTACCTATTTTTTAGAGTCTTCTAGCCTTTATAAATAGAGACTGGACCCCATAAATTCAGCACTTTTTTTCTATGCTCTGAGAGGCATACGTTTTTTACTCTCAAACTACCCATATTTTTTGATTCCCTCTTTGAGTGTTGCTACTTAAATTAGGGTTTTTAAGTTTCAAAGATAATTGAGCAAATTCTTTTGAACCCTAGAACATTCTCTCAAGAACAAAGTGTGCTAATGTAAGAGGCTATTTCCTTCACCCTTTTTCTTGTGATGTGATGATGCATGTTATATCTCTTTCTTTTTCAAATATCCATAACATGAATTGTAAATTGTTGTTTTGTTAAAGCATGAATGTTTTTTATGCGATTGTTATAATCTTTTTCTTGAATCTCAATAAATCTGCATGTGTACTATTATTTTTCTTAAAACAAAACAGATATGCATCTTTATAAGATGTAGATCTGAATTTTTCTCAATGTAAAAACAGATCTGCATCTTTATAAGATGTAGATTTGAATTTTTCTCAATAAAACAAAATAAATCTGCATCTTTATAAGATGTAGATCTGAATTTTTCTCAATATAAAAACAGATCTGCATCTTTATAAGATGTAGATCTAAGTTTTTCTCAATATAAAAACAGGTCTACATCTTCCTTAGATGTAGATATGAGTTTTCTCAAGCAAAAAGAGATATGCATCTTTATGAGATGCATATCTAAATTTTTCTCAAATTAAAACTAATTTACATCTATCTTAAGATGCAAATTTGATTTTCTTAATACATGCAAATTGTTGAAATAAAGAAAGAGATTGTGTATTATTGTGTTTGTGTTTATTTTAATTCATGATTGCATAAATTTGGATTATGAGTGAAACTCTCTTCTTAAAAAATCTTTTTCATTCTTTGTAAAACATATAACTGTGAGAGAAGTGTCCCTCAAAAAAATATATTCGGGTACCTTTTAGGGCATCTTTCTTTTTAGGTAAGTAGTATGAAGTCGCCGCTTATTTTTCTTTATACAAAAACAAAATGATGCATGTGATGCAAGAATGATTTTTATTTTTTTATTTTTTGGGTACATGGATGGTCACTCCAATCATCTTCTTTGATTAAATCATGGGTGCAAAATTGAGTGTCTACAATAACAAAACAAATCTGAATTTTTGTCATCAAAAATCACTTTTTTACATATAACAAAACATATCTAAATTTTTGTCATCAAAAATCACTTTTTTTTAATACTACAAAACATATCTAATATTTTGACAAATCAAAATCATTTTCTTAATCATTAAATCATATCTGATTTTTTTTTTTTTAAAACCAAAGAAGTGACTTCATTCATAAATAAATTTGTGTGATTTAATTTTTCATTCACATGTTCAACATATCATTCATGACATGCATAAGAAAGTACATTGGTCAAGAGAGTCTAGAAGATCAGACTTTGTCTAGGCGGAATGGGTGCTTAACACCTTCCTATTCCGTAACATAGCCTCTGGATTTAGGTCTTTGGTAAAGTAGATCTAGCCTTGTCTCTGTTTGTTTTGGGAAGAATGTAACCAGGACAACAAGCCATGTAAATATTTGGTAGATTGTAACTAGGACCCAAAGCTATGTAATTTAAAAAATTTTCAGGATATGTAATTTCTTTTATTCAATCAATGAAGATAACAGTTCAGTCATGTATTTGTATATATTTAGTTTTTCTTATTTTTTTGTATAAAAAAATAAGTGGCGATTCCATACCACTTACCAAAAAGAGAGGTGCCCTAAAAGGTACCCGAATATCTTTTTTGAGGGACGCTTTTGTCGAGGTCTCTTACAATCAGATACTTATTTATTATCTTGTTGAAGTGTCACAAATCACATTTATCATCCCATTGGTAGTAAAATTTAGAAATTTTATCATTTTTCCCAAAAAAAAAAGAAAAAAGGATCAATAGAAAGCTAGCTCAATCACCATTAAGTAAATTAATCATATCAAAAAGTAAGAATAATGTATTAAAAATATATAATTTAGAAAATTAACTAAAAATTATTTAAGTGATATTTAAATATAAAAAGCCCATTAAAGTTACTACCTTATGCCTCAAACTGCATTGAGTTGGCCCTAGTTAGGGATAACATGTCCTAAAAAGAAAAGTGTGGAATCATATATTTTGAGAGAGAATGTATATGTCGAATGCATGAGATAAGAGAAAAAAAGTGATGATGAGTTTCGAGTCAAACCTTATGTGGGTTTGATGCAGGGAAACCGTAGGTAATAGACCTTAATTGTAATGGAATGCGATGAACATTATGAAAGTCTCTTTTTAAGTTGGTGTTGGATATTTTAAGGAAACGTATCGCCTTGTTAAGCATTAGAATAAATGTGGGGTATGATTGATTAAAAGTAATGCTATAAACATGACAAAAATTTGTTATAGTTTCACAACATTCCAACGTAACATGTCATGTCATTAAAAAAAATTAAATTGGAGATCGCAATGGATCCATGTGTGAATTGGTATGCTAATTTAATAATATTGTGAAATTATTGTAACACTCTAAAAGATGTTACAGAGAACAATGTAGACTTAATTTAACTTTGGGCTAACACTCTTCCATGCAGCCATTACAAAAATAACATTTTGAGTTGAAAATAAAACCGGCATTCATATCAAGGATCTTAAAAAATATAGTATTTAGCAACTCAAAAACCTACATTATCAATTTTAACAATTCACTTTACAGTTCATCCCACATCAAAGATTCAATTTTTTTTTACCATTTCATTTATAATAATATAAACAATTCATTAAAATAATAAAAAACAATCACCGCAAAATTATTAAAAAATAATAACAAGTTGCTACAGTAAGCTTAGTGGTGGAGCTAGAAATTTATCTTTGGGGCCGAATAAGATATGAGATAATAATTAAATAATTTGAGCTTTAAAATTAATCTCTTCAAGTTCCACCATTGATGATAAAAAATGATACTATTCTGGTTCAATCCCTACAAATTTAGAAGAACACTTATTTCATGTCAAAGTTTTTACATCAAATCCTAAAAGTGTATTATTTTCTGAATTATTATCTTTCTTTCTTTTGAAGAATAAATTAATGATTATTAACTTTGCGCATATTATCAATTAAATTATAACCCACTAAGTATAATGACTAAGATTCAACAAATACCAATAGTAGACATTTTTTGTTTTCAAATTTCAATGTCTAAAATGCTCATAAAAAATTTTAATGTATAAAAAACCTTATTAAATACAACTAATTAAATGTTTAAGTATTATTTTAGATATGATATACTGTAGTACATTATATTCATTCATAATGTTATATAATATAAAATACTTTAACAACAAATAAGGATGAAAAGGAAAAATTATATGGCCCATACTTAACTTGGGTGGGGATTATCAATCGCTTTTGAAAACTTCAAGTTTCAACCATACACATGGTAGAGGCAACAAGCAATTGATAAATGTTTCTTGGTAAAGCAAAATGTAACACTCTAGTACTCTACTTCGTAAACAATGGAAGAACCAAAGAAGTAATGAAAAGAAAAACAGAAAAAAAGAAAAGAAAAAAAGGAGTAGATCAGATTAGGATGCTAGAGGCTGAGAAAAGTGTGAAGACTCACTTGTTATGGTTGTCATTGTTGCATCATGTGTATGTTGTTCTATTGCTTTAGGTATGTTGGAATGAGATTCTTGCGGACTTGCGGCGATGGATGAAAAGCTAGAAACCCCCTTTTTTCCTCTTTTATTTTGTGAGATGATTGTTAAAATATCTGTATGTTTATTGTAAGTATGTGAATGTTTGGTTCTTGCAATTTAAAAAATAAAAAAAATTTGAGAAAGATATATTGTAAATTTTTGATATAATACATTTATCACTATTAGATGTTTTTAAATAGAATTAGAACCTATTTAAATGAAAGTTATATGTAATTTTAGGATTGTTTAAATATAGAAACAAATTTAACCGGGATATGGGGGGCCCCAAAGCATATCTATTGCTTAAAATTTTTCAAATTTGGTTTGGACGACTCATAGATTGTATATCTATTTTTTTTTTTCAAATTTTTTTTTTTTTTGGGGGGGGTTGCGGGCAAGGCCTCCCTTGGCCTCAACGTGGCTCCGCCACTGAGTGAGAGTTTACTGTAGTAGGATGTCAAATTTTTTAAAATATGACATCTTTGATGGAACATGATTTTTGTAGTTTAAGATGCTAAAAATAACTTTTGAGTGGGTTTGACACCTTTGTTGCGAATGCTCTAAGAACGTAAAGAACCATTAGTCCAGCCTCAACCAGCTGATGAATAATTTTCAAATGTATACCATGCCAAATAAAGGAAACGTTAACCTATATTTGTTGGCAAATATTTCTAATTTTTTGTTTGTTTGTTTGTTAATAAGTTTGTTTTTTTTCGTTAACAAATAAGTTTGTTAATAAGTTAGTGATTGGTGAATGAAAGAAATTAAATGTTGAGAAGATGTCTCTTGAAAAATAGTGGTTAGAATTCTCTCTCTTTTTCTCTTTCTTTTCATTTTTCCATTATATGCACAGACCGATTACTTCTCTCACTTCTTCCTCTGAACAATTAAAAAGAACTGAAGTTTAATGATAATGGTATTTTTTGTGGTGTATTTATGGTTTGAACTCTAATTCTTTCTCTCCAATACATTGTAAATTAGACAAATATTTTTCTTAAAACCAATTTAAAATAAAGTTAATGCAATTTAGTTGCTATTCACTTGTATTTTTATTTTTTTGTACAATCATACGATTTTTTTAAAAATCAGGTGATTTGTTTCGATGAATTATACACACACAAACAATCAATTCATCTATTACCTGTAATACATTGAAGGAGATTTCTTTAATCCGATTTAGAGGAAAACTTTGATAGCCCAAGAGATCAACAAAATTTATCTCTTCCACAAACAAATATGGGATTTCTCAACCAATACACAAGATTAACAAAATTTTTCTCTTCATCATTCACCCCAAAAGTCCAAGGGTAATAACGGGCCTGGGCCAGGCCCGGTATGGCCCATTTCCAAACATTTCAGCCCACGGACTCTTTCATCTTCAACTTCAACTTCAAGCATCAGATTTCAGAGTTCACAGTCCAGACCCCTCTCTCTCTCTCGCGCAAACGCACATGGCTCCCCCAAGAATTCTGCTCTGTGGCGACGTTCTCGGCCGCCTCAACCAGCTCTTCAAGCGAGTCTCATCGGTCTCTCTCTCTCTCTCTCTAAGCATTTACATATATCTAGGGTTTATTGGCTCCCATTCATTTCTCAGTTCACTTTTTTCTCTCATCAGGTAAACAAAGCGGCTGGGCCATTCGATGCCCTAATTTGCGTTGGCCAGTTCTTCCCTGACTCACCGGAGCAGCTCGGCGAGCTAACCGACTACATTGAAGGCCGCTCCCAAGTCCCTCTGCCCACATACTTCATCGGCGACTATGGAATCGGCGCCGCTAAACACCTCTTATCGGCTTCGAAGGACTCGGCGAACCTTGGCTTCAAGATGGACGGTCTCAAGGTTTGCCAAAACTTGTTCTGGTTAAAAGGCAGTGGCAAGTTCAATCTCTATGGTACTCTCCATATTTTCTTTAATGTGTATTTTTGCAATTATTTCTATTCTTATTATAGTCGTTTTAGTTACTTCAACTTCTTAAATATTTCAATGCCCACTGTACTAGGATTTACTTGTAGTGCAAGCACACTAATCACGAGACTAAATGTAGTAACCTAACTTGTAATGTAAGTAAAGAAATCATAGAAGGGTTTTGCTAATAAATGCCCTAGTACATACATGAGTAAACCATTTTAGAAATTTTTTTAATAGGGAAATGAAACAGTAACTTTTTTTTTAATAGTTTTTTTAATTTCCCATAAAAATATTAATCATTAATGTATGCCCTAACTAAACCCATCATAGGATTGGTACAAAGTTTAGTCTACTCTATAATAAATTTTTGTTCAGGGTTTTATGTTCATGATCTAGGCTGTTAGATTAAACCACTTTTATTTCACTTCCACTTTCCATTTCACTCTCTTCTCTCTCACATTTATAATTCTAACAAGCTTTGCTGGGTTACAAATTCAATGTAGTAATTATTTTTATAAATTTTTGTAGTTATATTTTAAAAGAAATATAAGAAAAAGGATTTGGATAATGTGTAAATTAATTAATTTTTTGTCAGAAATGAAGTTATAGACAAAGGTTTCCTTGAAACTGCTTTTAAGGAATCTCTTCTAATCCAATACGTAGTGATCAGATCCCCAATAGCATGTGTAAGGACACGGTTTGAGTCCTAAGCCCAAAAGGTAAAAGGATCTAGATCTAAGGAGCCCAATACAGTGAATTTGTAGAGAGTGGGTTGGAAAACTAGGTTCTAACGAGTATAATGGATTCAGATGGCAAGAAAGCAAAGATAGACTAGTTTTATCTTAAGAAAAACTGTCCTCAGCACAGTCTGAGGAGATCAGTTATTGTATATATTTCTTGAATTTGATTACAAGTACAGTTCTTAGTGCTACAGTATTCTTCTCTTAAATTTCCGATCCCACTCTCTCAGGGCCGCCCTTCTATTTTATACTATCTTTTTTCTTTCATCTCTACCCTCCATGTGTAGATTAGATTGTTAGTGTTGATCTTTGGGGAGTAGCTGTAAGGTTGAAAACTACTGTTCAGGTATCACTTCCTCAATAATGCGGCCAGAGAGTTAGCTGCAGAGCATTCAATGTGGTGGTAACAGCTTTTCCTTAGATATTTCCTAGTTTCTATTTGTCCTGTACGTTCATAATACATATCCTTATCAATAGAACTTCCTGAAATGTCACTCTAGATGACAGAACACACTTTCTGATCTCTGCTTTGTTTAACCGAGGAGATATTCCTCCTCGGCCTACCTTCCCCAGCCCTCTCATTCGTAGCTTGCTCATGGAATTCTGAGTCTTACATCTTTATTACTGTTTATCTGTCTTCGGACCACTAAGCGTCTTCATACAAGGCCCAAGGCCCAACATATATTCTTGGGCCCCTTATCCCTACAGCGTAAATTTAAATTTTTACTCACATGAGTCACCAAGTGATTTAAACAATTCACAATGCTATTACATAAATCATGTGATTTAAGATTTTGCTAGGTTTGATAAATTAATAAAGTATCAGTCACCATATCACCACACAGTACTGCAACTGTAATGTGGTCAAATTTATCCATATTTTATCTTTTTTAGGCTAAATATATATATATATATATATATATATATTTTTTTTTTTTCTTTCAAAAGTGTTTTTAGCAGCCAAAAAGAATATATGATAGTTATAGTTTAGAGGAAAAAAGAATATGGTATAACATGGAAAATTAATTTGTTTTGGTCAGAAATTTAGTTATTGCTTATGAGTTATGATCGAACTAGTCTGGTTAAAAAGGTGTTATATAGCATGACTTAGGATAGAAATGACAAGCTAATTGCTTTGTGGATTTTTGATAATCTTAATGAAGAAGATTGTCATTTGATGATATGTTTGACTTCCAATTATCGGGTTTTTTTTAACAGATAAAATGGTGGCAATTTTGTATTAACTTTATTATTACCTGATTTACTTCATTCATTTATAGGGTTATCTGTGGCGTATTTATCTGGTAGGCATTTGTCGGATGGTCAACAATTTGGAACATACACTCAAGATGATGTGGATGCATTGCGAGCTATAGCCGAGGATCCTGGAATATTTGACTTGTTCCTAACATATCCTTGCCCTGCTATGAATGAGAACCATTCTTTAGTTAATTATTTTATATGTAATGCTGAGTATTGTGCGCTGAATTTTTAATGTGTGGTCTGTTTAGTTGATTTCCTTAATCACTTACCACTAATGAATGGCCAAGCGGGGTCACAAACAGAGCATCTACATCTGATCTTCCCCATGGGTTTTTGGATTCACCTGGAAGTGATTCTACCATAGCAGAGTTAGCAGCAGAGATTAAACCACGGTATGTGATGCTTGGGCATTATTGCATGATTGATCATTGTACATAAATGTAGAATCAAAATTAGTTGTACTCCATTGCATAGATATTCCTCTTTGGTATGTGTTTCCCAGCATGCTACACATTTTATTAGCTGCTTTCTGGGCTGCAGGTTGTATTATAATATTGTGTTTGTATCAAATAAAGTTATGTTGTTTTTATATTGAAGTTTGTCTTCTGTGGTAGCTATCACATTGCAGGTACTAAAGGTATATTCTACGCTCGTGAACCTTACTCCAATGTTGATGCTGTGCATGTGACTCGCTTCTTGGGTCTTGCTTCTGTTGCCAATAAAGAAAAGCAGGTATGATTTTCTCATCATAATTTTTGAAAGTGTTCATTAATTCTTTTGCCGCCGTAATCTTATTAATTTCAAACTGTTTCTGTTGAGTTTTTCCCACCATTTAAACTCTTATCAATTTATTTATTTATTCACCTTTGTCAACATAAAGTCTTAATCGACTATCCATCATTGTTTCATTAATACTGAAATTTTCAACTAAAACTACTTTGGAAAGAGATTGCATTGGACTTGTGTATGGACTAAGTATGATATGCTTCGCAGAGATGGCCGTCATGTAGCTAAGCACTTGACTACTCCTGAGGACAATTTTAACATCACTTGCATTTATATCTTACTTATGATTTCTAGATACTGCACTTTAATAATTACTTATCATACTTTACTCTGAAAAATGTTGATTGCAAACTTGGTCCACAGAAATTTATTCATGCGATTTCTCCCACTCCAGCATCTACCATGTCAGCTGTTGAGATTAGCACGAAGCCCCTAAATACTACCTTATCTCCATATACATATGCAGACCAAACTGTTTTTGCCAAAGAAGCGACAAAAAGGCCTAGTGATAGTGATGCTGACTCACAATATTGGAGATATGATGTCTCACAAAAACGGCAGAAATATGGAGCTGGAGATGGTGATAGGCTGTGTTTTAAATTTGTATCTTCTGGTTCTTGTCCACGGGGGGACAAATGCAACTTTCAACATGATGAGAATGCAAGGGAACAATCTCTGAGAGGTGTCTGTTTTGATTTTCTTAACAAAGGAAGATGTGAAAGGGGTCCAAATTGCAACTTTAAGCACAGCCTGCAGGATGAAGGTGAGAGTTATTCTCACAAGAAACGAGGATCTGAGAATGCTAGCAACAGGTTGGTCTTTTTGTTTTGTGAAGATGTTTGAGTCATTAGTTTTGTTATAAAACAAAAGTTGATTGGCTTGTTAAACACGCGCACACATATTATGTGTAGTTAGAGATGTAAAATATGAAGATTGAGGGTTAAGTGAGAAGAACAATGAAGAGAAGAATAGAGAGAGACAGAAAAAAAGGTCATAATCAGTCAAGCCCACAACTTAGCATATATTTTATATTAGGGTTTATAGCATGATTACAAAAATAGCCTTATTAACATGCTAATATAAATAACTAACGAGACATAACTCTAACATGTGCTATATATATAATATGTGTATGTTCTTTTGATGCCACAGTATTCATTCTTATAAAATGATCAGATTCTTGTATTAACTATCTATTTTGCAACTGAATTACAGGTCAAGGGAGTGCTGGTTTTGTTTGTCCAGCCCAAACATAGAGTCACATCTAATTGTCAGCATAGGAGAGTACTTTTACTGTGCACTGGCTAAAGGCCCGCTTGTTCAAGATCATATCCTGATAATACCTGTTGAGCATTTACCCAATACTGTTTTGCTACCACCAGAAACTGAAATTGAGCTTGGTAGGTTCCAGAATAGTCTCAAGAGTTATTATAAGAATCAAGGGAAATCAGTTGTTTTCTTTGAGTGGGTTTCAAAACGTAGTACTCATGCTAATCTTCAGGTAAAATATATATCTTTTGCAAGTTTCTTTATTAGATGCATAATGTGTTAAGACTTGGGAATTGCTGACAATCACCTACCCCTTCCAAATTTTTTCATGTATGACAAGTGTCACAAGTCACTCTTGTTGTTTCCACAACTGAAAGATTTTAGTTAGGCTGAACCGTAGAATATGAACTTTTTAAAAAAAATAATTTTTTCTCAGTTTTCTCTGGGGGTATTTTACTTATTCCACATGTTCTTTTTGTAGGCTATTCCTGTTCCATCATCCAGAGCTGCTGCTGTTCAAGATATATTTAATTTAGCTGCTGAAAAATTGGGCTTTAAATTTGTGGCCTTGAGAAGTAAGTTTTAATTTTCAAGTGTTTTGTTGTGCCAATTGGCTTATGAATACTGCCCTGGATGCTTCAAATCCCCCATATGCCTGATTTTTCTGCTGCAACCTTGTTTGTGCTGCGCCCCAATATATTGTCTGCAGATGATGTAAATGTTTAATTCTTGCTTTTGTGTGTATAGATAGATATATAGATAGTCAGATATACAGAGAGGTAGATATGTCAAATTCCAAAAAATTGCGTTTTCTCATTTTCTGTCTACCTGCCCTATCAATTTTACCTTGCCCAACATGGCTGACTTGTACGTGCAAAGTTCTTGGCATTCACTGTATCGTAATTCTGTTGTTCTCTGATTGCAGAGAATGAGAATTCTGATGGAAGAAAAGTGTTGAGGACACAGTTTGATAAGAATTTTAGCTTCTTCTATGTTGAACTCCCTGATGGTACAATATTTTCACATCTGGTTGAGGAAAATGAGAGATTTCCTGCTCAGTTTGGACGTGAGGTAAGCTGCCTGCTTTCTTTTATGTGTATTGGTTCAAAGTATGCATAATTTTTATCCTCATATTTTCCTCAAAAGATAGAATTTTCCAATATTTGGAAATTGACTAATAAATTTCAGTATTTTATTTTTGATGTGGATGTCTCTGATTTTTCTGTGCACCTCATAATATTCCTGAGCCATACCATTAACTATCCAAGGGCTTTTTTACAACATCTGTCTGGTTTTGGGGTTCTTTCTCATTTTCATTAGTGATATTAACATGAGACGACTAGGATTTGGTTTGTAGCCAACGGCAAACTTTCAATAGGCAAGCTGGATTTAGAGTGGTTTCTAGACACATATATGCACCAAATGAATCATATTTCACCTTTTGTGCTCTGACAGATCCTTTTTAGTCATGACAAAAATGGGGAGAAACCATGCATGTCTTGAAGGAAAAAATTGTGAGCATTATGTTGTAAAATTTTGTTATGGCTATTATGGATTCCTTATTTGTTTTTGTTCTTGTCTGGTTTTGTTTTTTGTTTTGTGTGTTTTTTTTTGTTTTTGGTCCAAGCTACTATACAGTCTGGATGTGGTTCTTGGCAAGAATTTATATTTAAGAAATAATACTAGCACAGAATTGTGTAACTTTTTAGATGTAATGTCAGCTTCAGAATTATTATGTTGTATGACAAGATGCAATCAGATAAGGACGACTGTGTGTCTAATTCCTTACTTTTCACAAACAGCTGTCATTCCTTACATTGTTGGACATTTTGGGTAATGGCTTTTGTTTAAATGTGCTTGTTATGATTTTAGATTTTCTTTCTTAAATATTTTGGTTTAGTGATCTTAATGAGTGATTTGTTGTTGGCCTCCAATCCAGTGAAGTACAGAATTTTACAACATATCTGTGTTTTTTTTTTTTTTTTTAAATCTTCTGATAAATGAAGAGCTAATGTATATTAACATAAATTTATTTTTACTAGAATTTCTTTGGTCAAAGTGTAAAACCCCTTCTCCCTCTCTTCTCTATCCAAAGTAACAAATCTATTCTCGTGGTCAATGGAATTGTCATAGGAAAATACTTCAAATTCTATAGCATGTGGTATATGTCACAGGTTCTGGCAGGCTTGCTGAACATGGCAGACAGGGCCGATTGGAGGAATTGTTCCCAAAGCAAAGAAGAGGAAACAAAGATGGCAGAAGATTTTAAGAATCAGTTTCAAGAATTTGATCCAAATAAGTGACTTTCCAGTAACAGAAGCCAGAACTGATATTTTGTCCGATGTAATTCTAGTGTACCTCTAGAGATTATACACCAGTTGTCAAGGATGCTAACCACCACAGAATATATGTTGACTTCCTAAATTTTAGATCACAAGAGGCCATAGATCAATGGGTGATATTGATTTGTCGTTTCAACAGTGCTGAGGGTTTTTTGTGGTATCCTAGGTGGAAAACTGCCAGCGTAGATGCACACACCAGGCAGTCTCCACTGCTCCCTATAAAGATTGCCAGCCAACTAACTTTCATGTCTTGCAACAAGTGGAATTGAGAGGTACCCTCCTTAACAGCAGATTTTGGAAACTGCTTTTCCTTCAAAATATGTAATGTTTCAAGGTAAAGAAGAGATAAGACCAGTTGATGTAGCCCAAATATCTGTAGTGTGCTGGATGTTATTCATTGGGCTTTTAGTTCGAATTTGGAATTTGGATGTCTACCACATATTTACAAATGCTACCTTTTATCTAATGCCATCTGCAAATTACCAAGTAACTGCCATACTTTGCAACCTGGAAATAGCAATTATTATTATTTTTACATCAATGTTTCCATTGCCTGCATGTATCCGAACAGGTTCTGCCTTTCCTAATGGAATATGTTCTACTCGGCCCTTTCTCTCTCTGTATTCTGTGTAGACTTGTAGTTGACATTGATTTCACAACGAAGAGTTCCCCCTTTTCCCCCATTGGTCCATTCAATTTTTTTCAAATCTGTTGCCCTTACATGTTACATGTAGTTCAATTCATTTAGGGGACATTAAATAGTGTAGTTTTGATTAAAAGTTGTCTTCTTTTTTCGAAGCTGTTACCCTTACATGTACTTGAATTCATTTAGAGGCTATAAAATAGTGTAATTTTGATTAAATGTTGTCTTCTTTGTTGCAATATGTTTTAACTTTGCCACTGTCCTGGTCTTTTTGACTTGTAGATGACCAATTTGCACTATTGCACCACGGGTCCAGGTTTGTCCAGGCCTTTGGGATCTAGCGAAGATGAGAGGGCCCAAGGGTCACCCTCGTAGGGTCCTGGAAATCATAATGATAATATAATATGTCTCGTGATAGGTTCCTTGAGACATAGTTTTGGTAGGAGCCAACCTAAGTACCTAACAGCCACGAGGAATATTCATTTAAAGGATGTCTCTTTTTCAGCCTTAACAAAGGCAAACAAAGCAATTTAAGATTTATATATAAAAAAAGAAGAAGAAGAAGAAGAAGAAGAAGAAGAAGAAGGCAGATGGCAATGATTGAGTGGAAGTGGTAATTTGCATATTTGCACGTGGTTTGTAAAAGTGGTTGGAATGGTCCCATACTTATAGAAGGTTTCTTTCAGGAAAGATAGACCAGTGGTTTTTGTTGTTCTATTAATGAGCAGAGTGTTTGTTACACATACAGGGTTTTATAAGGATTACATTTTTCTAAGTTTTGGCTAATTAATAAGGACCAAAACTAGGAAAAGCTTATTATTTTCATAGGCGTGCCGACATCTTTGGATAGGGTTGCCAAAGAAAGTAATTAAAAAATATATAATTCTATTGAGTTAGGAGCTCTTTGATAATTCAGCCCATAAAAAAATGCTCTTTGTCAAAATAGATAAGAAATTAAGAATAAAAGGGAAGACTTTTTGTGAAGTAACTTAATTAGGTTCTCTAGAAAAAAAAAAGTTGCTGTCTTGTAAGCTTGAAACCTATAATAAGGTCTATGAGATGACCGGTCTTGTTTGTATTTTGGTTTTTGGTAAGAAATAATGTATTCAGCCTAAGAATACCTGACTTAATAAGTTTCAATAATAAAAGGAAGGAATAAATTGCCTAGTGTTCCCCACAAGTTAACAAGTCACAACGCAGACTCTTTTGTCTCATATTTTCATATGCTCAACAAAGTTTATCGAATGTGTGGGGTTGGTCCATGTGAGACAAAAATAACATACTAAATCCAGCTCTTCAAACGGTCCCCCCATAAATCTATATGGGGTGCTTATTTTGTTGCCTGCTTGTCTATATCTACATGTTGTTTTCTTCGTTGTCTGATTATATTAAGATGTAAGAATTCAATTCACGGATGGTCTTTCATTGCTGTAATGAACTTCAAAAAATTTGAAATGATATTTCATTGGGAAATAAATTACCTAATGTATTATACTATCTGTCAAGTAATTCTCTTTATGGGTACTGAGTGAGTCCCAAAGAATTCCTTCCTTTATTGCTAAGACAAAAATGAATGTAGTGACTAGATGGCCATACGAATTATAGATTAGAAGCGTGAAGATTGGCGTTGTAGGTAATGAAAATTGCATTATTTTGTCTAGGAATGAGCCAACATTGCTGATTAGTGATTACATGTTTAATAGGAGAGATAATTAGGTCCAACATGAGAATTGCAGAAGTGATCATTCTGTTCCTTTTAATCAATAAAATGCTATTATTTATGCAAATGTGATATCACTCAGTAGCTTTTTATTTTTAATTTTTGTGCTGATTAGAAATTTGACTTACACATTTGCATAAATAACATTATTTCATTGGTTGGAAATATCACTTCAGAATGAGCCAACATTGCTGATTTCATTTTTAATAGACATAGTGCATGTCACTGAATTTGGCCTTGAAACCATCATCTTTACGACAGTGCGCAAATTAAGCATTATGTAATCTAAATACTGTCATGTTGGTGGTGGAGCACGTTAAGCCGTTAACACACCTGTGACTTCTACCTAGCTTGGTAATTAGCGGACTCATATCTACGTTATAACTTATATTCCTTTGCCCTCTTTTTTTTTTTTATAAGGAAATCATTATTTATTTAAAGGGTCAATTACACTTTCCCTACTTATGGTTGATCCATTTTCATTCGGCCTATCCCAGATTAAAAACAGGGGCTGCATTACTAAAGCTTTAGGGGTTCATTTACCTAAAAAAATAAATATGTATAAAATATTATTTTATTAGTTTAATTTTCCTTTAAAAATACTTTTGCACACCCTGATTTAAATCTTGCATACTCCCAGTTAACTTAACTGGTAAAATCTCTGATGATTGTATAAGAGATCTAGGATTCAATCCCTGCTTACACCAAAAACTGATTGGTGTCTCGGTCTGATGATAAAGAGTCATCATAAAAAAAATATAAATAAATAAACAACACAAATTAGTCCATCCCAAAACCAACCAATAACATAAATCACAGATCTCCCCCTCTCTCTCTCTCTCTCTCTCTCTCTCATGAATCTTTGTTCTATATTTGACTATTGGTATCTCCGACTTTAAGAGTAAATAGTAAGTGTTTGTGAGTTTTATGTGTATCTATTTTTATTATAAATTTATATATTATTTGTGCGAGTGTGAGTTTGTGTGTGTTATTTATTTATTTATTTTTGTTATAATATTATTTGTGTGAATGTGTGCGTGTATAATATAAATATAATATAACTTTATATAGTTTAATAATTAGAAAATATAAAGGATTTGTTACATATATGTGTGTTGTTATCATATTATATCAACATTTTGTTATAAAGTTAGTGATTAAAAAAATAGTAAAGTTAGTGACTCTTCAAACATTTGATTGGTTAAGTAGACACATAGTGTATTATTATTATTTTTTTTTTTAAGAAACAAACACACATACACACACAAGGGAGAGAGAACGGGGTTCTAATATATATACACACCACAACTCCACTCAAAAACCATAGTAACTTTTAAGGGAGGGTGGGGAACACATAGTGTATTATTTATATATATATATATATATGGATGTGTGTGACTCTTTGAGTTAATAATTAATACAATACACATGGGTTGAGTTTTGTCATTCAGTTTAAAATATTTTTATAAAGACAATAACAAATAGATAATGACAGTTGCATAAAAATACAAAATGTTATACATACTTTTACAAAATAAAATGATTCACACTTACTATTATCCAGCCACCCACCTCGTCACTTTAACTGTTAAAATATTGAAGTTATTTACCTCTCAGGTGTTACGTGCATAGCATCTCACAGAAGGTAGATAAAACAAGCTGGGGGTGTTGGACATAAATCCAAAAAGAATCCAACAATAGTCCACGCTAAGTCTGCTTGCCATCAACTTCTTATTTTTAAGCTTATTTTTTATGTTCAGTATTTTAAGACCTCAATTTTTTCTTAATATAACCATATTTTGTCCAACTTTTTTTTTTTTGAGAGAGATATTTTGTCCAACTTTTAGTAAATAAAAGAAAATAATCCTCAACAAAAAGTTGTTTCCAAAAGTAATGTTTGTTTCACTTGAAAATAATTTTTTACCTAAAAATATTTTATAAAAATAAGTGTTTGGTTGCGTACCTAAAAAATGTTTTGAAAAACATTTTAATTGTTTGGTTGCATTATTAAATTTTGAAAATGCTCTAAAAAAAATTTCTAATACTTTCCCACATTTTCTCAACTCTCAAGCAAATATATACTAAACAAAAATTTTTACATTCCAAACTAAAAATATAAATTAATAAAAAAAGGAGAGAGAGAGAGAGCCAAACGAAGGTCACGGAAAATAGATTTGTTGGGGTTGGTAGTGGTTGCAAAATGGAGATCAACATTGGGGTGATTGTGGTGGTCGCAAAACATGTTTGTTGGGGGTACTGGTGGTGGTTGCGAAACAGAGGCACAATGGGTTAAGAGAGAGAGAGAGAGAGTCTTACTTGGGTGAGCAACAACGACTTGGTGTGGCAATGAGCAATATTGGTGTAATAATTGGGAGGGTCCTTACAATTTGATTTGGTCATGGGTGGTTGGGTTACCGTTAAGGGGAAGGGGGAGTTCTCTTCCTTGAATGTGAAGGACTTTTAGGGCGTAAAATTTTAGGATTGCAAATTAGGGTATAAAATATTTTACGCTAAAATGCCTCTTATTTTATGGTCAACTTGAAAAATATATTCAGTCTGACCATCATTTTTGGTCACACTAGTAGATATCAGCAATTGGGAAAAATATTTTCTCAAAAAAAATTTATAGGTGAAACAAACACAACCTAAGATAATCATCACACTTTCATGTTCCATAATCTAGCGAACAGGCTCCTACAATCAGTCACAAATTAATACCAAGGTCCCTGAAGAAAGGGAATGGATAGTTGTTTAAGTAGTGAAAACTAGAAAAGAGTCTACCTCCACTAAGTTATTTTAAAGCTGTGTTACCATGTCCTAATATTCTCTTTTAGATTATAAACAAGTCATAGCAAAAAGCTACATCTAAACACATTCTAAGATAATTGTCACACTTTCACATTCTATAATATAGTGAACATGCTCTTATAATTGTTCACAAATACAAAGATCCCTGGTAGGAGGGGGTGATTAGTAATTAAATAATGAAAAATTAGAAAAAAGTTTGCCTCCGATAAATTAATTTTATAGTCGTGTTTCCAAGTAAGGTGTAGACCTTTTTATGGCTTTTATTTTTAATTTTTTAGAATTTGGATGGGTGGGTGGGGGTTGTTCTATCATCCTCTAATACAGATTTTGATTTGGTGATTTTCATAACCACAAAATAGGTGCATTTCCTTGGTATTAGTATATATGCCTCCCTCCCTCCCTTCCCCCAGTGAGTAATAAATGATGAGATTTAAAAAATATATATAATTTGATAGTTAAGGGAAGGGAGGTTTTTTTAGATAGAATTTCTACTCTAGCCTAATCTAAGTGTATATGTGTGTGAAACTTCCTCTAGAGACTTGAACTCCGGTTCTTGCCCTCTACATCTCATAAATACTTATACTTGTGGAGTGACCATCGCACCAAGGGTGTGCGGTGGTGGGAGGGGAGGTTTGAATATTGATTGTTTTTGTTTTTGTTGAAAATTTTTAAAAAACACTAACTAATTAAATGACAAGGCTCTTGGTATAAATGATGTGATTTTGGCCATGAGAATAGTGGTAATATCCTAAGCTTAGTAAAATAAAATATGAAACTAGTCAAAATGTCTTGAGCTTTTGATTTCCATGAAAAAAGTGAATATTTATCTACCCTGTAATGATTATTCATTTATGAGTTTTATTTTTTTGTTTTTTAAGTTGGGAATTCATTTATGAGCTATGACTGAATTTCAATCCAAAAAAGTAATAAGTAAATTGCTTCTTGAGAGTAAAGGCTGATATTCAAGTTTTTAGGATAGAGTTTCACACACACATATATATATATATATATAAATATAAACACTTAGATTAGTTTATAATATAATTTCTATTTTATATATAAAAAATGAAATAAAATAATTTGCTTCCTAATATTATTAGAGGAATATTAGAGGATGGTCAAAGTAGTCAATAACTTACTAAATGTTTTAGTTTGACCAAAAAAAAATAAAATATTTTAATACTGATTAATACTTATGCCATTTGAATACGTTTATTATTTACTTATATTGTTTATAAATATATAATTTAAAATCGACATATCTTATAATCTCATCCCAAATATGAGCATAATAATAATCACATTAAGAGTCTATTTAGATATTGCTTATTGCTGAAAACTGAAAACTAAAAATACTATAGTAAAATAATTTTTAAATGTGTGAATAGTGCCGTGGAATCTAATTTTAAAGTTATTTTTTTGAAAAAAGTACTTGTGGGTTTAGTGAACAGTACACATGACACATTGTTTAAACGCCAAACACACCAAACACCAGACACTGGACGCAATCCAAACAATCACTAAGTCAATGTATTGGCTAAAATAATATGTTTAATAATTTTATTATAATTACGCTCTGTTTGTTTAGGCGATAATATTTTCTAGAAAATGAGTTATTTTTTCAAAAAGTACTTTTCTATAAATTTATCTCATTTTCTTATGTTTAGTAACAATCTTAAATGAGTTGAAAAATAACCTCCTAGCTTTCTTTATTTTGTTATGAGATAGAGTTATTTTCCAAAAAAATTTAGTAGAAAACACGAAAAATTATATTCACACAAGATTTTCCATCAAAACAATTTTAAAAGTATTTATTATTATTTTTCTTGTAACAGTTGAAACATTAGTACAAATCAAAACACATGGAAAAGTCTCCTATACAATTGGCGTAAACCACCATTTTAGTGCTATATCCACAACATTTTAATCTTAAGTAACAAATTGTTACTAGTTTTTAATTTGAATCCACCGTTTAAATTACTTTTTTGACCACCGGTAACAACAAATAACAACCTACTACTTGAGAGTTGTTATGAAAATATTGTGAATGCAAGTTGACTACATTAGATATTCCCAATAAAAAACCCATTAACTTTCAACAAGAATGATGACTCTCTTTCTATAATAATTGCAGTTTCCAGTTAAAGGTTGCTGGGCAACAATTTATAGTTTTGGAGTGGGGAAAAAAAGTCTACCAATTACATAACTTAAAATCTATAAATTGTGGCATTTATTTATCTTTGTTGTAACCGTAGTTTTTAAGATATTTTTTTGATCAGAGGTTTTAAGACTTTGTATAAGCTGTAGACAATTGTAGTCCATGACTTGGTGACCATTGTTGGTGACTAATATATATATATATATATATATATTTTTTTTTTTTTTTAGGACCAAGAAGCAGATGTGGATGCTGATTGCTAAACCATAAATATTAGAATATGCTTACGAATACCATACACCAAGGTATCTCATTAGTTTGCGTTAAAAATTGAAATGATCCAATTCTTGAAAGAAACAGTGGGTGATGTGTCATATTCAAGCTTTGACACATGCCTCACTTCACCCTCAAAAAGTCACTATCTTCAAAATGGCCAACAGAAACAACTGATAACCAGGAAAGGAAATGAGGCAAGCAAAATCCCATTAAACTAAACAAAAAACCAAAAAAAAAAAAAAAAAAAAAGTAGCCCAAATGGTGTCAACTTTCAACCCCAAGTAAAAAAGTTGGTTCAATCCCCATTAACATACCCACTTAAATCCAACCCTCCCATTAAAAAATTGACAAAGAATCTCTCTCTCTCTCTACCCACCTAACTTAATCTCTCTCTTAAAAGTGTTTGTGTCTGTTACTTAGCACTGTGACCTTGTGAGAAGTTATGTTTGTACTTTTAAAGGGCCTTGTATATTTTTTATTTGTTTGCTTCTTTTGTGTCAGTTCTAGTTGTGTTCGTTCATTAACTTATGTTTGTGTGGGCTGTTCTAACCCACATGGGAAACTCAAAGCTCTGCAAGTTCCAGAGCTTGAGCTCTGAGAAAACTATTGCTTGGGTTTCTTCCACCAAACTCACTTCTTTGTTTTCTTATAGGATGAATACTAGTCATTGCTTTGCTCTCACTATTTGTGGGTCATCTTTAATTTAATACCCCCTTTTTGTTCTTGCTTCAAGTTATTGATTCCTAGTATTGTAATTTTATTCATTCTTTTACTATTTTATTGGAGTTTTATTTTCTTCATCATCATTGAGAAGTTTGTGTTGGATATTTTGAGATTTGGTGTTGTATGGGATGGGGGTGGTGATGCTAGCCATGCTCCAGCTGATGAAACTCTGTGTCATTTGCTTTGCTTTGGCTGTCCAAGGATCTACAGGTAATTAATTATTGTTATTATTATTTTTTTTTCCAAAAGATTTTGTTTTTAGTTAAAAATTGATGTATATGATTAAAAACCCATGTGATAAAGTTAACAAATTTAACATGGGTTTTGATTAATCAGTGCTTAAGCAACATCTTGTGATTCTGGTTAATGAAATTTCATGTTGTCAGTTTAGTTTATCTGATCAAAGATGTAGACAGAATGAACATGTAGCCCAATGCTGCAGTTAAATCATGTTTTAATTTATTCATGAAGAGTAATAGGTTGAGATAAGCTGTTTTGGACACTGGTGTTTCATCGATCTGAACGTTTTATATTTTGTTACCAACTTTTATCAAATTTACCTCACTGTAGTTTTATATCCAGAGTTTGCAGCAAGTAGTTTCAAGCTAGAGTTTTCCAGGAAATTCCAATAGCTAATATTCAACTAATCTGTTTTCTAAAATCCCGTCTAGTGTTGTGGTTAAGTGCTGTTTATTTAGCAACAATTATCCTAGCTCAGGCTTCATCTGGGGAATGCTGATCCATTGAGGCTTTATCTGAGGAAATGCAATCCATATAGGAGCTGCTTATAATAAGTTAAGGCTAGCTCTCAGATCTCATCAAGAACTGTAAAAATTCCGGCAGTCAAGGCATGATTTTGACCGGTGGGGTATCTTCTCATGAGATTCACTTGTCTGCAGGCTAAATTGCTTAGTTCTTTGGAATATTTTCATGAGAGTGACAAAGATTATGATGACCCTAGATTCTCACAGTGAATATATTCAATAGAAGAAACAAGTATTGTTTGATAATTTTTCCCTTCTAATACCACATGGGATTATCAACACTTCAATCATGTAATCAAAATTTATAATCCTGCAAAGGCTCATGAGCGAGAAAAATTTCCCTTAATGTTACTGAAGATTTCATATATAGAGCCCATAAGTCAGCCCTCTAAAAATTTGTGTTCATCATTCTAATGAATAATGTACAAGGATTAACAATTTTTTGACCTGTTCATTGCTTGTTTGAGTTTTGTAATAATATCAATTGCCTTTTATTTTCTTTCAGACTCCAATATATCCCCATCTCCAGCAAGCTTTTCTTTAGTTCCTCCGATAGAAGGAACACCTGGTCCTGCATATCATAGAAACTCATGGAGAACAAGTGCACCAAGCTCATCATCACAGCCAAATGGTAATCCTTATGACCTGGCATTATAGAATGTTAATTATCTTGAGGCCATCTAAATAAGCTTCTAGTTTGGACAATCCAGGGTCAGATTCTCACCCTCCACTTGCATCACCGCCCCTCACATCTGCCCCATTGCCCGGAGGGATCCAAGGGCTTGTACCATCCTTGTCACCAAGCACTCCAACTGTGTCAAGCACTCCAACTGTATCGCCACCATATAGAACAGCTCCTCCACCTCTGACTATTCAAGGACATGTACCATCCATACCACCAAGTCATAGAAAGTCATGGAGAACAAGTGCACCAAGCTCATCATTACAGCCAAATGGTAATCCTTATGACCTGGCATTATAGAATGTTAATTATCTTGAGGCCATCTAAATAAGCTTCTAGTTTGGACAATCCAGGGTCAGATTCTCACCCTCCACTTGCATCACCGCCCCTTACATCTGCCCCATTGCCCAAAGGGATCCAAGAGCTTGTACCATCCTTGTCACCAAGCACTCCAACTGTGTCAAGCACTCCAACTGTATCGCCACCATATAGAACAGCTCCTCCACCTCTGACTATTCAAGGACATGTACCATCCATACCGCCAAGTCCTTCACCAGTTAAGAAGACTGCTGCATCAATGCCAGTTGCTGCTCCAGGTACAGAACTTATTAGGCTTTTGTTGTGCTGTATTCCCAGTTGAAATAGGTTCTGAATTAGCTGCGTTGTCTTAATGTAAAATTCCAGTAGCAACTCCTAGGAATTTGCCACAAAACTCACCAGTCAGCCAACCAGGTGTGCCAGGAACTTTGTCACCAAGCTCTCATCAAAGCAATGCACCAGATAATAAGGCTCCCATCCCAGAACCAGTTACTCCAGGTATGTGACCAGTACTTCTCAGTTTTCACCCCTTTGCTAAATCTGTGGTTGGAATGTTCCGAGTTGCTCCCCCCCACCCCTTTTTACGAAATACAGTAACCGTTGCATCACCACCAAGGAAAGTGGGACAAAATCCACCTGCAGTTCACCCAAATATGCCAGAAATAACACCATCCGTATTACCTGGTGCACCTTATTACATTCATTTTTTCAAAACTAAAGTTTCTAATTAACTATCAGAGATTCAGAATGACCTGTTGAATTGACCTAGCTGTTTCCTCTTTTTTTTCATAATCCTGCAGTGCCAGTTGCATCACCGCCAAGTAAATTGCCACAAAATTCACCGGTCATCCATCCTGTTATGCCTGGTGAATCCCCATCCATATTACCAGGTGCAACTTAAAGAAAAAATAAAGTAATTCAATGATTTCTTTATATCTGAATTTTGGGAGTTTATGTTCCTCCACCCAGTTTGCTTCAAGAACCTTTATCCTTTAAATAAAGGAGGTATTTTTTCCCTCTTCTTTTTTTTTCCTCTTTTGGGAATTTATATTCTCTACAAGAAATGACACCTGTGTTTTTATGTCCTTTATTGCTGCATGCTTCAAGTTGAAACACTAAGGCTGTAAGTAATCCAAGGAAATATGGCATTGCCTTCTATTATCTCATGTTGCTATGTTGTCCATACATACGGTCAATAGAAATATGGTAATCATGACATATATCTATAATGTGGCAATAGTAGAATTTCTGTGACAAACCTGAAATTGTTGCGACAAGACTTCGATGGTTGAGTTGTATGTACAGCACAAGCTTAAAGAAATACCATACCGGCATATATTTTTTTTTTGGCAGAATGTAATTTTGTTTGTTCTACTCAACAATTACTGTTGATAAGGTTTCCTCTGGTATTATGGTACCCCATTTCTTTCAACCTCACCTCCCCCTATTTCATTATTTTCTCTTTTAGGTGTTTAAAATCTAGCCATTTCATTAAGATATTCATTAAGATGGAAAATATTTGCAATTAACCAATTTATCCATTTGTTTTCCAATGGCTTGTTGCCATGGTAAAGGTCTGTATAGTCTGACTGATATTATATTTGTTTGGCCTCTGTGAAGTGCAGACCCTGATGTCTCACCTGCTTCTACTCCTCCTTCAAGCATTGGTTGGAAGAGGAATAGAATTCCGGAGGCTGCACCTCCTCATGAAACACCCAAGCCATTAACCCCTGGGGACCATTCTCCTGCTCAAGGTTTACAGAAAACTACATATTTCAGCTAGTTTGGAAAAATAAATTATGTTTTATCAGATAGTAAAGCTTTTCCTAATATTATTTGTTATTTTCTGCTGTAGCTCCTTCCACACACAAAGATATGATTCATTCTGATTATTCTCCTGCACCATCTATTTTATCTCCTAAATCTCCATTAAATAAAGGGTATCATTCTCCTGCACCTCCACCTACAACCTCATTTTATAAGCATCACCATACAAGGAACAAAATCACCAGTCCTGCTCCTGCATCATCATATCCGGTTTCTCCTCCCACTAAAAAACAGCAAGGTTTAATATTTTACCTTAGATATGTACAGAAAAAATTTATTTGATATATTTTGTTCTTTGAGATAAAATATATTGCATCACATTTTGTTTCATTATTATATGTAGGTCCGGTCGTCTCTCCAGCCTTACCTCCAATAAGGGGACCAAAGCACTATGCTCCTTCTCCCCTGAAGCAAGGTACCATAATAGTGAATTTTAATTCCAACTAAAGACTCAGCAGTGAGCTATACGGCAGTTCCAATCAACTGCTGCATTCTCAGTTTTACAATCGGGATAAGATCCCCTCCCATTTAAATGCTCCAATTCCCTCCAATTTTTGTTAGATATGAGGCACATGGCATTATTTGATTTTATGTGGTTTACATGAGTTTTTTAAGACCATTGAATTGTTTAAATGCCATGTGTCTTACACCTAGATTAAAATTGGAGAAAATTGGAGGATTTAAATGGGATGGAATCCTTTCCCTTTCCAATCCCATTTCCCCTTTCCTTTACCAATGAGCAAGGTTCAAGAGAAATAAGGTGATCATGACATATCTATGACACAGAAATTAAAAAAAAAAAAAAAAAATGCTGTGACAACTCAAAATTGTTTCAAGAAGACTTTGATGGTTGAGTTGTATGTACGCTGTAATCTTAAAGATATAACACACCAGCAAATTTTTTCACAACTTGATTTTTTTTTGGTTCTACTCAAAAATTGTTTTTGATAAGGCTTTCTTTGGAATTATGGAATCCCATTTCCTTTCAACCTCACGTGCCCCCATTTTATCATTTTCTGTTTTAGGTATTAAAAATCTGACCATATCTCTAAGAGGGCCAATATATACATTTAACCAATTTAACCATTTGTTTTCTGATGATATAGTTGCCATGGTTGTTAAAGCTCTTTATCTGACTGATATTATATTTGGTTGGCCCCCATGAAGTGCAGACCCTGATGTCTCACCTTCATCAACTCCTCCTTCAATCCTAGGAGGAAAGAGGAATAGGATTCCAGAGGCTGCACCTCCACATGAAACATTCAAGCCATTACCCCCTGTGGACCATTCACCAGCACAAGGTAAATGCATATTTCAGCTAGATTGGTAAAATATAATTGTTAATATTATTGGAAGATTCTTTTCCAACTTTGGCTCCTTCCACACACAAAGCTATGAGGCATTCTGATTATGCTCCTGCGCCATCTCTTTTATTTCCTAAATCTCCATTAGATAAAGGGTATCATTCTCCTGCATCTTCACCTTCAACCTCATTTTATAAGATGTACATAAATACTTTATCTGATATATTATTATATTCTCTGACATTAAAGACATCGTATGTTGTTGCTTCTATCATTACCTTAATTTTACTTACAAAAAAAAGAAAAAAAGAAAAAAAAAAGACATCACATGTTGCTTTTCATTTCATTATTATATGTAGGTCCGGCCATGTCTCCAGGTTTGCTTCCGAGAAGTAGACAAACACACTATGCTCCTCCTCCCCTGATGCCAGGTAACATAATAGTGAATGTTTATTCCAACTACTCAGCAGTGAGCTATAAGGTTGTCTCAACTTCTAATCCATTAATGCATGGTCAGTTTCCCGATCTCATGTCCCCCTTCCTTCACCAATGAGCAATGTTTCACCTGCTCCTTCTCCACCTCCAAAAGCTGCATCCAGCCATACCAAAAGTAAGGAAAACTCAAGATTCTTTATTCCTAATACGTTAAATATTATTGATTGAACTTTCTCAGTTCAGTTATAGTCAAGTCAATAGCTTACCTGATGGATTATGCTTGCAATCTCAAGTGCCCCTTCTTCCCCCTAATGTTTCGCCTTCTGGATCGAAGAGTCCAAAGATGCCAGTCCTGCCACCACTTAAAGCATTCCCACCTCCACCTCCAAATGAAGGTATGTATAAACTTAATTTTCTATAACTAATGGTTAATAGTGTCTCTGCACTTCTTTTGTTCCAATAATATTATTCTTTTTAATAGAATGTAACATATATGTCCTTCCTTGTAGATTGTTCATCAACCATATGCACAGAACCCTATACGAATACTCCTCCTGGGTCACCCTGTGGCTGTGTCTGGCCCATGCAAGTTGGACTGCTCCTGAGTGTTGATCTGTATACCTTCTTCCCTTTGGTTTCAGAGCTGGCTAAAGAAACTGCTGCTGGGGTTTTTATGAAACAAAGTCAAGTTCGCATTATTGGAGCCAATGCTGATAGTCAGCAAGCAGAGAAGACTATTGTCAATATTGACTTGGTACCCCTAGACGAAAAGTTTGATAGTACCACAGCCATGTTGACTTTTCAGAGATTTTGGCATAAACAAGTTGTTATAAAATCTTCCAACTTTGGAGACTATGAAGTACTATATGTCCGCTACCCTGGTATATAGTAACACTCAGGTTCTTTCCTCTCTCTCTCTGTGTAATAATTTTTAACTGGGAATTAATGTAGATTACTGCACCTGTAATTGTAGGTTTGCCCCCATCTCCACCTTTACCTTCAGGCATTACTATAATAGATGGTGGTCCGTATTCTGGTACTAGCAATGCAAGGACAAATAAACCTCTTGGGGTCGACGTGCAGAAAGGGCGGCACAATAATGGGCTTAGTGGTGGCGTAATTGCTATTATTGCACTTTCAGCTTTTGTAGGGGTGTTCTTATGCTCTGCTGCTGCTTGGGTGGTGCTCTTCAAACATAGAAACAATGTTTGTGGAACAGTGCCAACTGCACATGCTTTGCCACCTCTAACCAAACCATCAGGTAATCCCAATTATGAATACTATTACCTGGTGCCGTCAGTTATAACATTAGCCAATTAGTTGCTCAAAGTGGTTGGACTTGGCAAGTTTATTTTATCTTCTGGACAGAAAATACTTTCAGCTTTAAATCTTTAATGCTTTCAATTAATTGACTTTTACACAAATCTAACATGTATAAGTTGAGTAATTATTAGGTACTCCTAGAGTACAACCATGTGGTACTCCATACCAACAGAAGAAAACCACCTAATACATTTGCGTGTGTTTGGGACTAGCTTTTAACTTTTTGCTTTTTAGCTTTTATGTGCTGCTTTTCAATACCTCAATTTTTCTTACTTTTTTCTCACTTTTTCAAAGTAAAAGTATATTTTAACACACTTTTAGCAAAAATATTTTAGTAAAAAGCTAAATAAGCTTTTCCCAATACTTTTTGAGAGTAATTATTAGGTAATCCTAGAGTATTTAGACTTATGAAGCATTAAGACATCTCTTATATGTAAATTTCTTTAACGTGTAACCATTTTGGCCCCTACAAAATCACTTAATCAGGGGTTTCGTGCTTAATCAAGGGTTTTACTCTTTTAATATAAAGAAGAACATATTTTGCAGGGCTTGCTGGGTCTTTGATGGGAAGTGGGCCCAGTTCTGCGTCATTATCATTTGGATCCAGTATTCCTCCTTATACTGGATCTGCGAAGACATTCAGTATGAGCGATATAGAGAAAGCTACTGACAATTTTGATGTTTCAAGAATACTTGGGGAAGGTGGCTTTGGCCTTGTTTACAGTGGTGTTCTTGAAGATGGGACCAAAGTAGCTGTCAAAGTTTTAAAGAGAGACGATCAGCAGGGAGGGCGGGAGTTCTTAGCAGAAGTTGAGATGCTTAGCCGTCTTCATCATCGTAACTTAGTCAAGTTGATTGGTATATGTACAGAGGAGCGTGCTCGCAGCTTGGTTTATGAACTCATTCCAAATGGCAGTGTGGAATCTCATTTACATGGTAGTTGTTTTGCTCTATCCGGGCTTGCTTTGGAGTTCAGCTGCTGTTTATAATAGTTAAACTCTATGTAAAAATGTTTATATTTTTGATAATTTTCTTTGCTTGTAGGAGTTGACAAGGAAACTTCTCCACTTGATTGGGCTGCCCGCATGAAGATAGCACTTGGCGCTGCTCGTGGTCTAGCTTATCTGCATGAGGATTCCAGCCCTCGTGTCATACATAGGGACTTCAAGTCCAGCAACATCTTGTTGGAACATGATTTTACACCAAAAGTGTCTGATTTTGGTTTGGCTCGAACTGCCTTGGATGAGGAAAACAGACACATATCAACACGTGTCATGGGAACTTTTGGGTATGACCATTTTTTTTTTAAAGATATAAGTTATATCTTTGAATGGAGAAGATAGACACTCTTATCTCCCAAAGATAATATACCCACATCTGAGCTGACTATTAAGTAACATTCTGGAAAATTATGCATGTCACAGGTCATGATGACTGATTTATGACAGTGGTTTTTTCTTTCAGAGGAACCATAGGCCTAAAATGCAGTCAGTGGTGTTTCCAAGAATTTCAGTGAGGTCTTATTAAACCTAGATCTTAATGGTAGCTTAAACTACCAACCGCATCTAAGGCGGATTGGTACCTCCCCAAGCACCAAGTGCTTGGGAGTTGAGGAGTGGGGAGCAGGTTCAAGCTGTGGGGCAGCATATCTAGTATTTCTAACCAAGTGAAAAATAAAAATAAAAATAAAAATGATAGTTTAAACTAATGTTAAAAGTAAAAAATTTAGGGCCAAAATCCACCCTTTACTCTTCCCTACTTCCTACTAGTTACTACTCCATGCTATTTCTTCTAGAAGAATAATTATGAAAGTTGGAGGAAAAAAAGAGCATTTAGGTTATTATCACCCTTCCCTGATTGGTCATTGTTATTTAAAGCAATTCCATATCTAAATATAGCAGAAGTTATTGTTGTCTAAATTTTTTTGCATAGCTCTGCTGCATTGCTTTAGTGCTTCTCTATTTTTGATTAATCTTTCATCCTCATAACTACCAGGTATGTGGCCCCGGAGTATGCGATGACTGGTCATCTTCTTGTAAAAAGTGATGTTTACAGTTATGGAGTTGTCCTTCTTGAGCTTTTGACTGGGAGAAAACCAGTAGATATGTCGCAACCACCTGGCCAAGAGAATTTAGTGGCATGGGCCCGTCCGCTCCTCACTAGTAAAGAAGGTTTGGAGACAATGATAGATGCATCTCTAGGATCTGATGTGCCTTTTGATAGCATTGCCAAAGTAGCAGCCATTGCATCAATGTGTGTACAACCAGAGGTATCACACCGTCCATTTATGGGTGAGGTTGTTCAGGCCTTAAAACTGGTATGTAATGAGTGTGATGAGGCAAAGATAGGTTCAAGATGCTCAAGCCAAGAAGATTTGTCAATTGACATGGATGCTGGTGTTGTTACTGGCTCAGGACAGTTGCCAGATCCTTTGCCAAGTGATTACTTTGTTCCTAACTTTAATTCCGGAATTGATATTGAGAGAGGACTATCGGTATCAGATTTATTTAGTTCATCGGCAAGATTGGAAAGACAGGCATCTGGGTCATTTAGGAGGTACTGTAGTACAGGTCCTTTGAGAACAGGAAGGGGCAGGCACTTCTGGCAGAGAATTAGGAGATTGTCTGGGGGCAGTGTGAGTGAACATGGGGTTATGTTCAGGTTATGGCCAGGTTCCCATTGAATGCTATAAATTGCAGTGGCTAAAGGTTGATTTTTCTTTGAATTTTTGGAACTTAAATTTGGAAGCACAAGCAGGAAGTTGTTCCATCATGCTGACAAGAATGGCTTGCTGAGGCTCGGAAGTGGAAGTTATGATTGGAACTGCAATACTTGAGCTGCCATAAATTAACATCTGGATGCAAATGCTTATTGGGAAGAGTTTGAATATAATTCAGATTTGCAGTAATAATTATCAAATGATAATGGAAGTTGGTCTCGGACAGGGCCTCCATTGTCTGTCTATAATTGAATTGATGGAGTTGCATTAGCAATAATTCTGGATCGAGGCTACTACAACGTTTTCAAACTGTCAGTCCACTGATGTGTAATTGAAAAAAGAAAAGGTTGCTTTTACTACTGAAAATGTATATAACATTTTGTATCGAGAAATGCTTCCTGTTAGATTCAATTCTCCACTTCCAACGCAGTGAATTTTGTAGTTACGCTGTTACTTTTCATAGGATGTAAATAATTTATTTTGGATAATGAACGCAGATTTTTCATTCATTCAATCATGTGTGAAACATCATGGTGAATGTGTGGGGCTAAAAAGGTTGGCACATCTTCAATCCAAACATTTAATTTTTCTATATTTTAGGCATATCTAGCTAAATAATGGGCAACTTAATTTGTTTCCTTGCCTTTTAACGTGATGCACATCCCATCTTCTTAGTTGTGCCAGCTGCTTCTTTGCATCTTCTGCAATATGGCCAATCTTCGTGAGGCATGGACCGTATTGCCAGCAACGCCTTGACTGATGAGTGAGTCGCTCTCTAGTACCTGTTTTTCGGATCCTGATTTCTCTTCTTCATACACTAGCCTCTCCTTTCAGCTGAAGTCTGCAATAGGGAGGCCCTGTTCATTCCTTATAATAGCTCCAATTACTGTCGTATAACTTGAGTAGAACTCCATTTGGTGGTGTCCGATGCCTCGCAGACCTCTCAGATTGTATGTGTTGTGGCTGTTTGTGCTGCCCATACTGTAGCCAGTAGAGTTTCAAGTGCTTTCAGTCTTTCTACCATTTCTGTTCTGCCATAGTTTCCAACTTCCAAGCCAGTGTTATAAACAGCTCCAACTCTGCATCGTCATGTTCCATTTCCTGCCACATCAATGAGAAGAAATTTGATGGCTGCGCTGGGATATGTGAAAAGTAGACGAGCTCATGCTCCTTGCTTTGATAATGTGGCCACAGCGCAGCCAAGAGTGGCAGCTTGAAAATACTCATTGCATTAATAGGTATGATTTGTGCTACTAGTACTACTTTGACTAGGATCTCTTTGTCTGCATTTGATAATACATTTGTCCATCATTTTTGAATCATTCATGGTTTCACCACAATCTTCTTTATCTCTTTTCACCACAAGCTCTCTATTTCACTCAAAACACTTCATGGTCTCATATAAGCGAAATAGTCTCATGGTAGCAGGGTATGAGCCCTTTCTATTTATTTATTAAAAGATTTGTTTATATATAAGGAACTAGTGTTCCAATATTTGACCAAACTATTCCACGCCCATGAGACACCCCAAAAACTCATTGGGCCAGTGTGTAGCTAACTGAATTTGAACCTCCGAATTTACATCACATCTTAGACCAATAAACCTACCACCTGGTGCCTTCGTAGGGGTCCTTTTTTTTTAGTTGGGTCTGATTGTTTTATGAATGTATGGAAATGATTTTGTAGAGTATGTTTTGAAGTGGGTATTTGGTTGATTTGATAAGTAGATTGGGTGGGTTATGAAAAGGGGGGGATAAGTAGTTCGGGTGGGTTGACAAGTGGGAAGGCTGGTGTTTTTTTGGAGAGATATGTGGCCGATGGCAATGACATGAAAGGGAAAAAAAGAGAGAAAATAATTGGTTTTGTTAATATGTATATTTGCTTATTTTGATTGGATTAGTTGTCATGACGATATCACTAACATAGATGGTTGGAGGATGATATTTGAAAACGATATCAAACTTGAGAGATGAAAATAAAAATTTTTAAACATAAATGATCAAAATAGAAACAGCCAATTTAAAGGGTTAATAAGACAATAATGTAAGATTGAAATCCAAATTACATCCTTTAACTTTGGCTGAATTGTCAGTTTTTTGTCCATAATTTTTTTTTTTTTTTTTTTTTTTGTCGTTTTAGTCCTTTAGTTTTAACATTCTTGTCAAGTTGGTCTCTCAATCCATTGTCTTTTACAATTCATATACGTGATACAATGTTGCTTGACTGGATTTAATAGCAATTTTATAGACAATAATAGACTAAATAACTAATTTGACAAAAATGTTAAAATTTAAGGATAAAAATGAAAAAACAATTAACCCAAACTTGATATAATTTGAATTTTGGCAAAAAAGAAAATTTAGTCAATTGCAACTTGCAAGTTTGTAGCATGATATCTATATGGAATGCAAAAATTTGTGTACGTTTCAAGTTGATGCTGTGGAAGATAGCATGATATCTTCTTCCTACTGAAGCCAACCTAGCAGCACACATACAATGAATTGAGCAACCATGCATTCTGTGTAATCATGAATCTGAGACAGCCTTCCACCTATTCACACGGTGCCCATTTACCCAATCAATTTGGCTTTCCTCCTCTTGGCCAATCTACCTAATAAATAGACTACCCATCTCCAAGTACTTGGCTAAACCTCTCTCTTGAAGAGGCCCCTTTGTTCTGGCTTTTTGTAGCTTGTTCTTGTGACCAAATCTTTGTTCCCTAGAAACAAGCTCAATAAAAGCCCCTCCCTCACCACTCTTATCCCCTCCACACCACTCAAGCTAGCACAAGAGATCAACCAATTATTTGGGTTGGACTAGAATTGAAATTAGTTGATTTAAAAGTTGCTAAATTCCACTATGCTTGGACTAGAATAGAAGCTAGGAGATCCTTTTTGGGCTGAAACAATTGCTGCCCTGTTGGCTATTTCTTTGGCTCGTAATTTGGGTTTGAACAACATTCATTTTTGAAGTTGAAGGGGATGCTCTCAATGTGATAGATCACATCAAAAACCACAGCTATCGCTCCTCATTGCTCCATCCCCTCCATCAATGAGGACATTAATCAAATTGCACTTTCTTTTAATTGTTACTCTTTTTTCACTTAAATTACTCATTTAGAATTATAGATTATTTACGCTGGACATGATATGATGTAGACACATGTCCAATGTTGAATATATGTCCGTATCTCAACGTGTTTAGTGCACTAATACACTGGACACAAGTCGTGTCCTTTAATTTTTACGTCTTATAATTATATAAATTTTATTGGATTTTGGAATAATTCATAATTCAATTAATTTTTTTTAGAATAATTAATTTTAATTAAAATTTTCTTATAATAATTAATTTACCAAAATTGTCTTCTTTCTTCACCAGCATTTTGTGCGTTTAATCAATAATTACCTCCAATTACCTTTTTTTTTTTTCTTTTCCTGGTAGCTCCCTCTGTTGTTTTGCTGACGTGTCAAGCAATGAACCGTTAGATTTATCCAAGGAACCCAATCGGGTCTAATATTGATATTGACCCAGACCTCCAAGTTCAACACTAGCGCTGCTTATCAAAAAAAAAAAAAAAAACACTAGCGCCTGAGTTCACAGTCCTCGATCCCAAGCAGAGATAATAATAATATCATTCTTTCTTCTTCTTCTTCTTCTTCCTCTGCGCCATGGTAAGTATAAAACCGCTTGATTCTCGCACGCTTTCATTTCGAAACCGATTTCTTTGTTTGCGATTTTCTCTAAGATCCATTTCTCTTTTTTCTTTTTCTTTTTTTTTCTTTTTTTGTTAGGCTCCGAAAGCGATTGCGAGTCCCATCCCAGACGCGTGGTACCCAACCCTATCGGTCCTCATGCTCGCGATCGGACTCGTCGTCACCGCCTCTTTCTTCATGTAAGCTCGATTCCGATACCAATCCTATATGATTCGAAGAATTAGAAGCTTCTTTTTTGGTTCAATGTGTTAAATTTTGATTTTGATTTTTTATTTATTGGAAAATTAGCCTTTGAACATGTCCAATTTTTGTATGCAAAAGCTCTATCTAATTGTTTTCTCAAGCATTTTTGCGAAATGTTATAATTTGAATTTCGAGGTGTTTGGACTTTTTTTTTTTTTAATAGATCTATTGGAAGCATTTTTGATTCAATGTGTTTTATTGAGGTAGATTATGTTGACTGTTACCGTGATCTAGTGCGTAGGTCTTAGGAGGACATGGTTATATGTGAAAGTTGGCGATTTGGATTTTAATTTTGTTAATTCTTGTTGGCAAAATAGCTTGTGAACATGTTGAATTTGTGTGTGCAAGCTATATGGATTTTTTTCTTTTTTTTGAAGCATTGATGGCCAAATGTTATTGTTACTGAAATTCTAGGTGTTCGCACTTTTTTTGTTTTGGTTGAGATCTATTGGAAGCATTTTTTATTCAATGTGTTTGGGGTTTTAATTTTTATATCAGTTAAGTTTAATTGAGGTAAATTGTGTTCGATTTTAATTTTGTTAATTCTTTTTGGAAAATTAGCTGATGAACTCTTCCAAGTTGTGTATGCTAGCTATATCGAAATGTTCTCTGAATCCTTTTCTGTCTAATGTTATATTTTAAAATTCTAGGGTGTTTGGACATTTTACGATATCTTCAATGTCACTTTTTATTTTTGTTCTGTTTGATTATTGAATCGATATAATTTTTTTCCAGATCCTGAGCTTCTAAATACGTAGAAAATATTATTTTGATTGAGTCTTAAAAAAACAAAAACAAAAAAAAATTGTGTCAATTTCATTATTTATGAGCTTTATGTTTTGGTGGTGTATTTATATTCCACTACTTTGATATTTTACCTTTAGGGTTATGCCTCCATTGGTTAAGTCATAGGATTTGCAGCCTCGGAGGATTTGTATATGCATTTAAACATCCCATGTCTCCTTTGGTTCCAAGTGGAACATATGCAGTTCCTGGTGTTAATTTCTAGTTGAGGGTTGCGTCAGTTGCTGGCTTAGTTTTGGTTGAGGTTACCAGCTCCCTATGACTATGTGGGGTTCACTTCTTTAATTGTCGTATCTTATGAGTATGATAATGGAAAGAGTTAATCACTTAATTGTAAAGACATTGAATATGAAAGTGGAAAGTACAGTCTAACAAGTATTTGGGAAATGTGAAGTGGAAAAAAAAAATATCCCCATCTTTGAGAATTTGGAACTTGAAGTCTTTATTAGTTGCTGAATAAAAGGCAGGATAAGACCCTTTTTATTTTTATTTTTTTAATACTTGGATATTTGAAAAACTTTCTTACACACACAATTTTATCCTTCTTCTAGCTAAAGACAGCTACCAGACTTGATTGAGTTTTAGGTAAGGACAAAACTTATGTAAAATGACTTAAGTGCAGTACACTAGGTTTCCCAATTAATTTATCAAAAATGGAAAAAGTACATTAGGTTTCTCAATTAAATTCAATCACATAGTTTGAAGCATTCTTAATTCTGGTTCCCTTGCACTATATGTTTGATTTGGAACCTAGGATTAACCTGTTTTACTTTTAGAATTTGACTGTTGAACATTTATAGTGGGAGTCATTTTATTAAGATCACTGGTGACGTAGTTTAATTTGGATAGCTTTAAGCTAGGCACTCCAATAGGTTCCGAAGGTGGTCTCTCATATTTGTGTTTTTATATTATTTTCAGCTTCAAGATAGGTTATTTTTTACTGTGAACATTTGCTGTAACAACTAATGACAAAAGTGGTCCGTTGCATATGCAACTAATCCATTGCATGGTCAAGCATTGTAATGGGCTATCATCTATGGAAGCTAGCCATTCTTTCATGCCTTGACTCATCATTGGTATGATATTTCCCTTTTTGGGAGTGGCATATTGCATATAAGGTGCATGCCCTCCCCCTACCTAGGCGATGCGGGACTCGGTCAGGATTTGGTTTTCCCTCACCTCACCCTACTTAAGAGGTCTTTTGGCCTTTTGGGTCCCCACAATGGGGTGACACATGAGAGAATCATTTTTCTTCTTCTTTTAGCTCAATATCATTGTTAGGTCTTGCATTTAACCATTTTTTGTTTCTTTAAAGATGGTATTTAACAGCAGTATCACTTGCAGCTATGAAGCAACCTGTTCCAGGAAAACCCGCAGTCTTGCGAAGGAGCTTGTAACAGGAGCAGTGGCATCTGTCTTCTTGGTATGTCTGTGGTTTGCCCTCTCTAGTTTGTCATTATTTGCAGGATATTCGAATCTCATTTTATTGCTGATGCGAAATATCAATATATTTGGTGCAGGGTTTTGGGTCCTTGTTCTTGCTGCTTGCTTCTGGTGTTTATGTCTGATTTTTGAACAATGGATATAAAGAATTTTGTCAAGCAGGATTAGTTTTACATGGAGGGTGTTACTTTTGACATTATTAGTTAAACATACTCTATGGTTTTAATGAAATTAAGACGGTTTCCATAAAAAACATTAATGTTTTGTTGTGTCAGTTGACGGAAGAAAGATGAAGTGATATGTGGTAGCTTTTCAGCATAATTTGTCTCAGAAATATTGTTAAGGTTGCTATTAATTTGGAAATGAGAGTAATGAATTGCTTCTTCTTCTTCTTGAAAACTTGCCTACGTAATTATTTATGGGCAAAGGAAGGAGTTTTTTACCCTCTTCTACTCGGGCTGTGTTCCTACCATTTCCCTATTACAATCAGATTCAGAAATGCTTGGTCCTGAATCTCCTGATTGCTCTCTTAGTTGTCTTATCTGCACGTTTAAATATATTTTCTTTGTGGTGTGCTTTTGCCTATTCCAAGAGTTGTGCATGAGGTAAATATTTCCTCTAGTGAATATGTGGCAAGATACTAGATTTTGCTGGATTTAGGCCCCTCTTGACTGTTGTTTTTCTGTTACTGCCTTGAGTGGTGTCGTTGTTCACAAATGCGAAGTGCATTGGAAGGTGAATGATGCCAATTGCTTGGCGTCCCTCTCATCACAATAGATCAAATGTATAAGAAAATAGACATAATTGTCGAATCTGCCAATTAATCAGAAGAGGATGTATTTAAAAATTACCAAGTTGTAGGTCTGTGCGCTCTTTCTTTAGGCTGATCTAGTAGTTAAAATGGCTGGTGTCACGATTCAAACCTGTACTTCAGAATTGAGAGCATGATTGGCATGTTAATATCAAGTTTACCTCAATAATCACACGTACCAACTAAAGTTAAAGGTGCTTATCAAAAATTGTTTCTTGTATTTCTTTTTATTTATATACAAAATTGATAAAAACTTTGAAATTTCATTTCATTTCAAACTTTGCAAGATTATAACTTGGCTGTAACTTAAGATAGTCTTGTAAATATTACATAATTAAACGTTTAGCAAAACTCTTATGTACAAGTCTAACTCCAAAGACATACAACTATAGTTGTCAAAATTCTGATCTTACGATTTTACGATTCCTCCTATTCAAAACAATTTGGATCTTTCAAAGATCTTAGCGATTGTTTAAAATTGGTAAGGATTGTTTAAAATCGGTAAGATCGTATGATTCTGACGATTTTAAACAACCTGGTTTCTTATAATTTTCTTTAACTTGACAGAAGGTTCAGTTAGACCCAAATGAAAAATAAAATCCCAATAAACCAAATTTTCCTACTCTAATGTAGAGAGAATGCCAGTTGGATCCAAATAAAAAAAATATCCCAATAGAGTGTCACATTTTAAGGTTTTTGGCATCTTTAAATGATGCTTACAAATTGATGTAGTGATGTATGGTAATTATATTAATGAATGTATAATTTATATGATTATTTAACATACCGATGTATATTTTTTTATTTTTTTCTTAAATAATATAGGATCTTACGATCCTACGATTCACGATCCCACTTACCTCCCACAATCTTATGTAAGATCCTGATTTTGACAACCTTGCATATAATTGGGGTTCAAAATAAACTAAAGTTCTGAAATACATCTATACTCAAAATGATCAAGTACATATTGATTCCTCTTATATAACAAAAGAGCTAAACTACTATAAAAAAAAAAAAAATAATAATAATAAAAAAAAAACCTATACATTCTAACAAACGAGAATCACAGATTCCTTGTCACTTTTAATATTCTCGTTGCTTATCGGAAAGAACTTGTACACTGAAATATAGTAGGGTAAGTTGCAAAGCCCAATAATGTTTTAAGCTCCATGAGCATTTAATAAGAATGTATGTAAATCAAATATTTTATGGATATGTCAGCTTTGATAAATAGTCTTCATACTATTCATACTATTCTTAAAATAACTTTGAACTTTTAGATGAAAATACATTATTTTCCATTCATATAATAATAAAATGACATAATAAGGAACTTAAACATAATTCAGTAACCTTATCTTTAAATAGATTATAAAATACTTTATTATAAACTTTCCATCAGACTTTTAAAATATTCAACATACTTTTCTTATCATCATACGTTTCTTATAAATTCCAAATAGCTTAATAGCTCATTCATAATACATATTAGTCAGTCCAATTATAAATCTGTCACAACTTTAAGAGGTTTTCAGCACATTGTGTTAGGCGTCCAGCATTCCCCACAATGCTAGGAAATTCCAGGATTATATCAGAAAGTATCACATCCCTTTCGATGTGATCATATCATCAACCATGGGGTCGGTTGGCATCTTCCACAAGTTGGTCATTCCCAACAAGAGCGGATACAGTAGAGTCCTCACCAATTATAATGGTCAATCAAAATTTCCATGGAAATGTCAGTACTTTAACTTCTACTGGCTGAATTTAGATCATAATAATGAAATAACCCGAAAACTATATATTTTTGATAATTATACTTTTACATATATATTTCATAACAGCAGCATATCCACTTCATTCTTAAATATTATGTTTGTGATATAAGTAATAATATCAATATGCAAAAATTATCATATATATATATATAAGATTCAACAGCTCACGAACATATATCTTTACTTAAATCATGCTTATATGTAATATCTCTAATTAATGTTTTAATGCATAATAAATTTTCTAAACAATTCTTATACTTTCAAATACACATGTCACAAATCCCTTACCTGAAAACAGAAGACGCGAGAGATTTTATAAGAGGAGCTCAAGTGACCACGATCTCGTTCTTGTCACCTAAATGAAAGACCAAAACTTATTACTGACAAATCTTCCTAAGTATTTAAACTTATACATGAATCATAACCTAACTTTCAAATTTAAGAAAATCTTAATTCCCACCACACAAAAGTTCCTAAAATACACGATACATTCATCAAACACTTGATGTACCAAACCATAGAGAAACCAAGGCATACAAAATTTATTTATGATCTAGACATACCAAAAGATGAGCATACTAATTTATAGCTCAAAACATTCACCTTAACTTTAGAATTAAATCCTCAAAGTTAGATATATCATTTACTGTTCACTGCTTATTTCAGTAGCATATACCTCATTTATAAATTACAAATGAGCTATCCATTCACATCCGATTTTCATGTAATTTTACAAAGCCACTCCCTTATATGTCTGTAGATATCATATCAATTTTAGAGTCAAATCATAAAACCATGATTTACTAAAAATTATACAAGAGAACATACTCAAATCTATCCTAACAAAATTTCATTCAACTTAGAAATTAAACCATTATTTCTATATTGATTCAATTGCTGTGAGACCATTTCCATTACAACCATATGTGTCTTAGAATTCATAAAAACTACTCCTAGCATCCTAATTCACAGAATATGATTTAATCCAGCTTTTTCATGTTATAAATACCAAATCTGTCATGGTGATAGCTTTAACACCTTTCTCACAAAATTATCAAATAATTGCAAATGGTTTTCATTTCTTGTGGGTATTTTTATACCTATACTATACATGTTAGAATACATTAATAGGCATCCAATTGACCATAATATCTTCAATCTTTCAACTTGTTAACATAAAACCACAAATTCCAGCTTCTAACAATCAAATTAGAGAATATAGAAGGAAAACTAAAACAAACCATTACACCATTAAAATTACTCATAACATAAAATAATCTTATTTATTTACCAACAACTGAAGTTGAAACTTTAGTAAGAGTTTGATTTCTTCTTAGAGAGAGAGAGATACAGAGTCGGTGAGAGAGAAAAGGCACATGAGAGAAGGGGTTGTTGGTGTGAGAGAGAGAGGCATATATATAAAATCTTGGTGAGAGAAAGGAGGGTTATTGGTGTGAGATGGTGCTGTCGATTCAAGAACAAAGAAAGAGGGAAAAGAAAGAAGAACAAGGGATGTACATTATGGGGATTTTTTTTTCAAACTAACGCCCATTTTTAAACAATTTTGTTAGTTAGCATGTTTTCAAAACTATTTAGGAAACTAACATTTCGAGTTTTATATACTTGATTTTGGTATGCTAAATCGAGTCCCTTGAACTCGATTTCAACATTCTGTCATATGAAACTCGAGTCTGAAGGACTCAATTTCTTCAGCAGATTGCAAACTAAACCCTACGGAGACCTAAATCCCTCCACGAAGAAGAAGAAAAATCTACAACCAACCAAGGAGACCCAAATCCATGAAGAAGAAGAAGCAAATCCACGAAAAAGAAGAAGAATTTGCAACCAACCCCACAAAGACCCAAATCAACCAACCTTGCGGAGACCCAAATCCATAAAGAAGACGAAGAAGAATTTGACCTAGAAGAAGGAGGATTTTACCAAAGAAGAAAAACCTCAACAACCAAACCGTTTCTTAAAAACCCAAACCCAAAAATCATAAAAAAATACCCCTAAATCAAAACACAACCCCGCGAAGCAGTTTGGGTTTGTTGCTCATAGAAAAGCTAGAATGATGGAGAATCAATACACAACCCCACGAAGTGGTTTGGGTTTGTTACTTATAGAAAAGCTGGAATGATGAAGGCTTGCAGAATACAAACAATCTTGACAGACTTGTGGGGATGAAAAAAATTGGTTTTCAAGTGAGACAACCATCTAGATTCTCTTAAGCTTGTTAATTTTGACAGAATTTTTCTAGTGCGGGTTCTCTTAAGCTTGTTGATGCAGCGTGAGCGTGTAGAAGTAGAATTTGTAACACACAATTACTACAACTCTTCTACAAAACCTAAGTTCCACAAGAACACTAGGCTAGTAGGCAAAATAATAGATAAAACATTTCTAACAAACTTTTATTAAACAATGCATAACAATAACCTCTCTAAAAAGAGTATTTATAGGAATAGAATTTCTCCTACTCCTTTTAGGAAAAAAAATAATAAACCTACTTCTATTTGAGAAAGGAAAAACAATTTAATTAGGAAAAGAAATACAATTAAAATCCTAATTCAACTAGGAAAAAGAAAACAACATAAAATATTAAAATATTTTATTCTCCCTTAACCAATCTGCATCATTCTCTCGGGGTTGGGGAAAACTCGTCCTCGAGTTTTGTGGCAATCTTCCATGATCAATTGGAACCCCGAATAATCCTCTCCACCCTATTCTTCTATGCAAGACAAGACGAATCAATATGCTACTTATCAATCTTTTCTCACTCATAATAAATCTTGATGTACGGATTTTTATTCTTGACTTCTTTTGCCACGGCGGGATATATGAAGCAAGTACTTAAAAAGAATCCATGCACATATTCAAAAAATTCATATTTCCTCTTCGACAAAGATTACTTAAAATCACTCGTTCACGCCTCTTGTTGACCTCTATCAATTCTTGTTCAATAAAATCCTCCTAAAATGGATCAATAACCTTTTGTTTTTGAATGTCGAAAGTCTCATCAACGATGTGAGTTATGGGCTCATCTCGTATGTATATGACTTTATTTTTATCAAGCTCAATTTTTTCTCCTTGACTAAAATCTTCAGGATAGTCATCATAAATTGGTGGAGAATCCCAATTTACTATACAGATTCTTTCAATGTATTCATTCTCCTTTTTGATATTGTAGTCCTCCTCGACGTCAAAATACTCCTCCTCCTCCTCCACATAACATGGATTTGGATGGCAGTTTTGAGGTCGATTTTCAACGGTTAAGGCAATGAGCTGCTTTGAAAGCGCATCAAACCACTTCTCTATTCGTTGAAAGAACGTCTCTAATTGTGCATCGCGTGCAACCTCATCGCGTTCATACACGTCATCTATGGCAACAAGTCTTCCCCCACATGCTCTTCTTTGTGCCATGGTAGGAACCTAGCCTTGCTCTGATACCAACTGATGCAGCGTGAGCGTGTAGAAGCAGAATCTGTAACACACAATTACTACAACTCTTCCACAAAACCTAAGTTCCACAAGAACACTAGGCTAGTAGGCAAAATAATAGATAAAACATCTCTAACAAACTTTTATTAAACAATGCATAACAATAACCTCTCTATAAAGAGTATTTATAGGAATAGAATTTCTCCTACTCCTTTTAGGAAAAGAAATAATAAACCTACTTCTACTTGAGAAAGGAAAAACAATTTAACTAGGAAAAGAAATACAATTAAAATCCTAATTCAACTAGGAAAAAGAAAACAACATAAAATATTAAAATATTTTATTCTCCCTTAACCAATCTGCATCATTTGTTAATTCTGGGAGAATTTTTATGGTGCTTCTGTTCTTTCTTTGAAGGCATCGTCCATGTCTTGGAGAATCAATCATTGGATTTCTTCATTGACGTAGTCTGCTGAAGAAATCGAGTCCTATGGACTTGAGTTTCATATGACAAAATGTTGAAATCGAGTTCAACGGACTTGATTTAGCAATCCAAAATCAAGCATATAGAACTCAAGATGTTAGTTTTCTAAATAGTTTTAAAAATGTGCTAACTAACAAAATTGTTTGAAAATGGGTGTTATTTTTAAAAAAATCCACATTTTGGTGCAGCAAAGAAAGATTAGGAAGAAAGTTTTTAGTGGGGCATGTGTCTTGCTAAGGGTAATAGGGTGGATGACTCACCCATATACATTTTCAGAATTTACATTTACCACCCCTCCATAACCTTATATTCTAAATAGGCCCAAATAATAAAATAACTTTGCATATAAAAGGTGCGTTTGGGAAGCGTGTTTTGCGCTTCTCATGTCTGTGTCTATGTTTCTTTACTTTTTTTTTTTTTTTTTTTTTAAAAGCCAGCGCTTGGTCCCATGAACAATGCACAAAGACATATGAATAGTAAAAAAAGAGTGAACAGTAAATTTTTTATTATTTTTTTGTTGTTTTCAGTTTTCAACAAAATAAGCAGTATCCAAACAAACCTAAACCTTTACCTTTATAAACTTCTTTCCATAACATAAAAAAAAGTCTATATCTTTTATAACATCAAAATATCAAAGTCTTATGCATTTAAATTAATTAAGATAATAAGAAGCATATAAATCCATAAATTAATTATGCAATTAGGCTGAGATGTTACAGCTGAGAGAGGCTCTTCCCTCCAATGTAAATCTTTTAATTCTCTCTAGTTTTTAGCCCAGTTGAGATAATTGACATTTATAATATCATAGGCAAGCACGTGTTAAATGTTTCGTTAAAAATGGAAGAGAATTGGAGAAAGTTGGAGGATTTAAATGGAAGGGAATGTTCCATAATGGCTTGAGCATGACCTTTCTTTTTTATATCAACATGGTTTTCTATCCTCCTAGATGATGATATTGTTGGTATGATGATTCATGTTACTCATTTTGATAAAAAAAAAAAAAAATGATACTTGCGTTTTCTAGAGTAAAAAATGAGAGAGAGAGAGAGAGGAAAATTATACTTCGATTTAAAATTAAAATTATGGAATTCTATTGACAATCTTCCCATTTACATTGCATGAATATTATAGTCTAGGAGTTTGTTAAAAAATTGGCCAAGATTAAAGTCCTAGTTTTGGGTGCATCTATCACAAGGAAGGAAATTAGCCAGTTGTGGATTATTCATTTCAAAAGCGTAAGATACAAATTTTGTGGCTTCCCTAGCTTATCTTTTTTCAAAGGAATCTTTGAAAAGTCTTATCAAAAAAAGAAAAAGAAAGAAGAATGTTTGAAAAGTAAATATTCTTTTTTGAAAAAAATGTTTTGAATTTAAATTAAAAAAGTTAAATCTTAAAATTGGTATTGTACTTTTTATTTAAGAAATAATGTATTATATAATGTATCCTTAAAAAATAGGATTTTCCAAAGAATATGTTTGGACTAGATTATTTTGTTAGTTTATTTTGTTGAAATAAACTGTTTTTTTTTTTTTTAATTTAATCTTATCCTACCACACCTTAAAATACATGAATATTTTGGCTAAAATTCCAATTGTATTATCTAAGTTTGGTTGAAATTAATTTTAGACTTTTAATTTTAATTTTGTTAAATTGAGTTCATTAAATTTTAAATTTATTCAATTTAAGTATTTCATTCAGTTCCATTAAAAAATTACTTTTAAGTAGGAGTATATAGTTAACTAATAAAATAAGATTTTTGACATAAAAAAAAGTTCAATAATTTTTTTTTTTTTAAAAGTGTAAATACGAAATTAAAAAAAAAAAACCTGAATTAAATAACCTTGAAATTTAAAATACACGATAAAAAAAAAAAATCTGAAATAAGTTTTCGGTCAAAGAAAGTATGATTTGCATAATTTTTTATTTTAGTAAATAGTTGAAGCCGGCCCAGGTCCAGGCCCAGGCCCAGGCCACTCAAGATGAGTGAGCACGACTTGTCAATTGTCTTTTAGTCTTTAGGCTTTAAACTGCCTTCTGAGTCTGACTTTGACGCAACGCACAGGCACGCAGGCACGCATAAGCATAAACACTCACACAGATACTCGCTCTCTTCTCTCGTCTCTCTTCACACAAATTCCCCCATTTTCTACAGCGTTAAAAGTTTGAGCAAAGCAGCAGAAGAAGAAAATGGAGTCGCAGCAGCAAGGTCCGGTGGTGAAGAAGAAGGAGACTCGGGGCCGGAAGCCGAAACCCAAGGAGGACAAGAAAGACGAATCTGCGAAGCCCAAGGAAGGCAAGAAGGCACAGCAACAGCACCACCAGCAACAACAACAACAACAGCAGCAGCAGCAGCAGCAGCAACAACAGCAACAATCCGCTGTAGACGACAAGTACACTCAGTGGAAAACCCTCGTCCCTGTTCTCTACGACTGGCTCGCCAACCACAACCTCGTTTGGCCTTCTCTCTCTTGCCGGTATTTTCCATTTCTAGGGTTTTCGTTTCATTTTTCCCTTTCACTCACTCATTTCTCTCATTTCTTAGGGTTTTGCTTCTGTTTACTTTTTATTTATTTATTTATATTTTATTGTTAGGGCTTTATTGATTTATTTAAAGACTGACTGAACTCAATGATTTAAATATAGGTGGGGCCCTCAGCTGGAGCAAGCTACTTACAAGAATCGCCAGCGTCTCTATCTCTCTGAACAGGTATTTTCTGCTCGTATCAATTCATTCCAATTAATTGCTTATTAGCTATAATTACTGTGTGATTGATATCTAATTTTAATTCGTTACTTATTTATTTATTTTTTTTAAAAAGAAAAGGATAGAGATCTAATTTAAGAGCGTGCAAAAATTCCTGATTATTCTTTCTCTTTCTATTTTACGTCACATTGCATTAAAATATTAATTATTTTATTTTATTTTCTTAATTTTTTCTCTTTTCAAATAAAGAAAGAATAAAAAAACTAAATACAAAATGAATAGTGTCGGTGTAAATTTACATGGTTATTATAACAGCCTGATGTGGGTGAATTTTAGGCTTGGTTGGCTAAAATGTGGTACATTTTTTTCGTACAAGCACTGATGCGGTGCTCTAATTGTTAAATTAAATATGTGGCCACTTAAGTATGTTTGATTGACTAAACAAGTTTATGAATTTGAAAAATTTCTCATTGTCTCAATTAGATAAATAGACTATTCTTCAATCATAATCCTATTTTAAATATTAGGGCAGTGCTAGGAAATTTCATGCATACTGTTTTTTTTTTCCTTCTTAATTTCAATTACCTGTTGTAAGACACAAAGAATCAATTTGGTTTTTAGATGATTTGAATCCTAAAATGTATTCTTTGACAATAAACTGTCAAGGTAAGAGCTTTTTGGATAATTCGATGGTTACGATGAGAGAGGGGGAATTTGAGCCTTAGATGTCTCCGTTGGAAGCACTAGGAGGTGCTAGTTGTGTTAAAAGAGCTTTTTATATACAAGTGTTTCTTGTGCGTGTGTGCTTATCATTGTAAATCTCTAACACTCATATGATCTATTGTTGAACTCTGTTCTGATATTAATGCAGCAATTTGTTATTAGCTTGTCTTGTGTTAAACAAGTTTATGGGCCTTTTTTTTTCTTTCATATAAATCCTTTTCTTCTCTTTTGTTGTCAGACTGATGGTAGTGTTCCAAATACTCTGGTCATTGCAAATTGTGAAGTGGTCAAACCTAGGGTTGCAGCCGCAGAGCACATATCCCAGGTGACTCATTATTATGTTATGTTTCTGCTTTATTATATATTTTCCTTCTTGTGCAATACTTTATTTTCAATGAGGTTATGTAATACAGCTAAATTCTGTTACCATCAATTTCTTTATTTTTCAGTTCAATGAAGAAGCACGTTCACCATTTGTAAAGAAGTTCAAGACCATCATTCATCCTGGAGAGGTATGAGCCGTGCATTCATTAATTGCACATATAAATTCACCAACCTGCACAAAAATAAAGAGGAATATCTATTTCTGGTCCTACCTTGTATTGAATCTAATTTGAAAGCATGCCACTGTTATTTTTGTGCAAACCAGTGGAGTAGATATTTTACGAAGTTATGTTTGTAATTATTCCTATGAAAAGGCTATTTGTGTTGAGTCTTTATCCAATTTTATTCGTTTTTGGCTCTACTGTCATAGATGATGGAAGTGCCTGCATATTATTGAATCACTTGGTGCTCATTGCAGTAATTATTGAGTACTATTTTGCAGGTGAACAGAATCAGGGAGCTGCCACAGAACTCTAAGATAGTGGCCACTCATACTGATAGTCCTGATGTATGTGCTGAACTAAACTACTAATTTTGTCATGTATATATATATTGGATTGAGGATATTATAGTTGTCTTTGATTTCTATGTTTCATTAATTTGAAATGTTTAATGTTTTTCATTGTTGGATTTTACTAAAACTCAGGTTCTCATTTGGGATGTTGAAGCTCAACCAAATCGTCATGCTGTCCTTGGAGCTACAAATTCTCGTCCAGATTTGGTACATATATACTGTCAAAAAGTCTTTTTTCTCATTATAAAGTGCGTATTTTATTTTATTTATTTTATTTTCTAATTTCTTCTTAAATTACCATTGATGGAAAATTCATCCATTATTATCTAAACAAAGGGCTTCACTTTGGATCTGTATTGTGATGTCACATTGCATTGCTTTTGAAACCCTGGGATTAATCCCACTACAAAAAAGCGAATTCGATGAGTGCATTGGTTTAGGGGACACGTGTGGAAATCAGCCCTTTGTTCAATCATTGGGTCTCATGCTACTTGGATGGGTAACATTGGATTGGAGAAGTTCCCAGTCCTTGCTCCCATGGGTTGTAAAAAGGCTATTAGAACTCAGAAGTTGAAACTAATCCTTAGGATTAGTTAAGTTAGGTAGTTGTTGGCTGATTTCCACCATAGACTCAAGTAAAATTGACCTCAGTATTTGTTTTCAGTAAAGTTGGCCAACCACTATAGATCAATTCTTGAGTAGTACTTGATGACTTGAGGAATCCCCTCTATTCTTTAGATGTTATCGTTTATGTATTTAGCCAATGGCCTTTGGGCTAAATGGCATCACCACCCTCATAAGAATGGGGTTGTGGGTGAGGTTACGCGTTCAAGCCTTGGGAATGTGTGAGCTATGTTCCAGTAAATTCAGTTGTTTACATTCCTGTTAGTAAGAGATATTTTACAAAAAATAAAATTTGACAGTGGTGTGGGAAATTTAATCCAAAGACAAAGAACTGTCTAGTAAGTATATTGTTTCTGAAGCTCTATGTATATACGAGGGAATGGTAACCACAGTACATGAACAGCCCAAAGAAACTAACAAAGGCAATCCTTTGGAAAAAAAAAAACAGTAGTAACACAACTCTTTTGTTTATCTTCTGGATATTCTTGCATCACAACCTGTTTAGATAATATAATTAAATTGTGGGCCTTCAAGAATATATTTCTTGAGAATAATTTGATATTAGTTAAAAAAAAAAATGTCAGCCTGTAAATTCTCTATGGCCTGTACTTTTTTTTTTTTTTTTTTTTTTCCTGTTTATGATATGGACATTGAAATATTCTTCCTGCAGATTTTGACTGGACATCAAGATAATGCAGAATTTGCTCTTGCAATGTGCCCAACTGAACCCTACGTGCTATCTGGAGGTGGATTATTTATTTTTAATTATTTCTGCTATTTCAATTAGGTGTTGAAACTGTTGGGCAAATCTTTGTCTAGTTATTTCCACAACCATAGATGATATGAATTAACACCTTTTGATATCTAAGATAAAACATGGTTGTAATTTGAGTGAGCTAACTGTGCCTTATTCTCTGTTGGATATCATATGATGATTAAGTCATCTTTTACCTTTGTTGGCATTTTTTATAAGATCAAGTGTGGTAAGCATGTTGTGGAAGTGTAATTTTTGTGATATTTTATGTTCTATAATATGTAATGTAGCATTGTGGACCCATGGCCCTTGATGAATCTTGTTGAATGTTGCATCCTTGTTATTGTTTTTTGAGTCCAGCACAAATTGTCCTTTTCTTGTTATGTTCAATAGTTCAAGTGTAGTTACCTTGTGGAAGTCAAGTTTGTAACGTATTATTGTGGGCCTGTGGCCCTTGATGAATGCTGTTGAATGTTGCATACCTGTAAGTTTTTTGGAGTTCTAGAACGAACTGTCCTTTTTCTTATTATTTTTAAAAGAAATGAGTTCAAGCAGAGTTTTCTTGTTGTGGAAGTGTAAGTTTTGTGTAAGTTTTCTTGCTTACCGCGTGAATTGGGTGGTTTAGGAATTCGGAAGTTGGTGCCTTTTAATCAGGCCCTTTAGGGAAATGGCTTTGGAGGTATGGCCATGAAACCTCTCATCTGTGGCGAAGGGTCATAGCCATGAAATATGGGGAGGGAAAAGGGGGTTGGTGCACTAGAGCTTGAAGTAAGGCCCATGGGTGTGGGTTATGGTGGAGTATTGGTGAAGGGTGGGAATCTTTCGCTAAGCATTTCTCTGTTGTGGTGGGGGATGGATCTCGTATTCTTTTTTGGCATGATAAGTGGACTGGGGATGTCCGTCTTAAAAGTCTTTATCCTCAGTTATTTTTGTGTTCAGCTAACAAGGAGGCTTGTATTTCTGATGTGTTAAGCCCTTCAGTGGGCGATAATGTCAGAGTGTGGAGCTTAAGATTTCAGAGGGAATTCAATGATTGGGAGTTGGCGGCCTCCTACTCCCTTCTTCATTTCATCCAAACTCGAATCCCTAGGGGTGGAGGGTGTGATAGGGTTTGTTGGGATCTTAATGGCAGTGGGAAGTTTGATACTCGATCTTTCTATCATAAGATTCGTAATGCTGCTCCCTCCACCTTCCCTTGGAAGGGTATTTGGAAAGTTAAGGTTCCTAAAAAGGGTGGTTTTCTTTGTGAACAGCAGCTCATGGTCAAATTCTAATCTTGGATAATCTTATGCTTCATGGTCGCCCATTGGCAAATTGATGTTATTTGTGCTGTTGTAATGCAGAATCTGTGGATCACTTATTACTTTTTTGTCCGATAGCTCATTCTTTGTGGATGTATATGGTTTGGTTGTTTGGGATCGTTTGGGTCATGCCAGGTTCAGTCGATGACTTATTATTCTGTTGGTTTCATTGGCTTGGGAAGCATAGTTCTGATATTTTGGATTTGGTCCCAGGCTGTTTAAAGTGGACTATTTAGTCTGAACGGAATCGGCGGGCTTTTGAGGATGAGGGGAAAATTGTGGTTCAGTTATTAGAGTTTTGCCAGAAGACTCTCTTTGATTGGTCTCGTTGTTGGGGTTTCTCGGATTGTTCTTCCCTTGCGGATTTTATTTCTTCTATTAGAATAGATTAGGGGCTGTTTTTGTTTTCTTGTTTCTTTTTTCCATTGTTCACTACCGTGAACTCTTTTTGTTTCTCTTGCTTTTCTTTTATTAATAATATTCTCTTCTTACTTATCAAAAAAATAATATGCAAGCATTATAGCCTGTGGCCCTTTGATAAATTCTGTTGAATGTCAGATCCCTATAAATTATTTGGACTTCCAGCACAAGCTGTCCTTCCTATTCTTATTATGTTTAGAGGAAACGAGTTTTTTTTCTTTATCTGAAGAAAGAAAAGACTCATGAACATCTTCATCTGAAGAAAGATTATTGTTGCAGGGAAGGACAAGTCCGTGGTTTTGTGGAGTATTCAGGACCATATATCAACATCTGCAGTGTCTGGTGGCTCAATTACTAAGCAAAACTCTAAACCTGGGGAAGGAAATGATAAAACTGCTGATGGCCCTTCTGTTGGACCACGGGGTGTCTACATTGGGCATGAGGATACAGTTGAAGATGTGGCATTCTGTCCATCGAGGTAACATTTGCATGATCTTTGTAACATGCATATCCAGGAGTGCTTTGTTATTTCTCTCTCAGAATTTGCAATGTTAAGTTTCATGTTTCATGTTAAACGTGATTTTATTCATGCTTTCTAATTATAAACCCTAGTCTTGACATTGTTATTGCTTAGATGTGCTTAAAACTAGTCTCTACACACCATATTTAAGGTGAGAATTGGTGTTCCCTGTATCAGAGGTGGAAGCTGAAATTCTTGCATATCATGGGAATTGATATGCTCATGTGATTGGAATTCTCAGGAATCTTGTCAAAAAATAAAATAAAATATTGTCAGTTTCTAAGAATCAACAATCCCCACCTTGAATTCCTAGGTTGCAACTTCTAGTGAAGTGCTTTTGGTTTATTCTTCATTTTAATCACAGCAAGATATTAGCTTTTGAGGTTTAAAATTTGTTCCTATTTCTGACACCTTTATATCTCTGCTGAAGTGCACAGGAGTTTTGTAGTGTAGGTGATGATTCTTGCCTCATATTATGGGATGCACGAGTTGGTTCTAGCCCAGCTGTTAAGGTTATGTGCCCTGTGTTTTTTTTTTTTTTTTTTTTTTTGTCTCCTTCAATGATGGCTATTTTTTGTTTTTGATTTGGCGTTTTTGGTTATGCATTATCATCATCTGTAAGATAAATTCTTGGCTTCTGTTGAATTAAATTTGGCTCTTTTTTTTGGTTTGTTTCTGGTGACAGGTTGAAAAGGCACATAATGCTGATCTTCACTGTGTTGATTGGAATCCCCATGATGATAACCTTATTCTAACTGGGTATGTTATAATCTCATGTTTCTTTCTATTTTGCCATTTCTCTGTATTTTGGGCATGTGATACTCTTCTGGGTTTGATGGTGCTTCCTTATGGTTTGCACTGGTAGGGAGTTACTTCAATTGAGTAGATAAATTCAAATGTTGTACTTTTTGTCCAGGTCGGCAGATAACTCTGTTCGTATGTTTGATCGCCGAAATCTCACTTCAAATGGAGTTGGGTCACCTATCTATAAATTTGAGGGTCACAGAGCTGCTGTTCTCTGTGTTCAGGTATTAATGAATCTTCTTGTTGTCTTTCTTAATTCTCATTCGTCTACTTTTTTGGGAGTTATATTTGTTTCCTGAAGTGCTAATCTGTATCTTTTGTTATTCTCCTATTCCAGTGGTCTCCAGACAAGTCATCTGTCTTTGGAAGTTCTGCAGAGGATGGTCTCTTGAACATCTGGGATCATGAGAAGGTAAAAACTTTGACCTGTACTTATCCAAGTTTCATTGCTATTACATGTGTCTTGGATAACATATGCCCTGTCTTTAAAGTCATATGCAGCATCTTTTCTGGTTGGGTGCCTGGTTGATCGTTTTGCCACTTTTCATGTTGGGTGTGTATGCTAAAATGTATAATCTTTTCTCTCTCTTTGGCAATCTCTTATTTTATATTGTAGGTTAGTAAGAAGGTAGAGCGAGCAGCAAGAAGTCCAAGTTCTCCACCTGGCTTGTTTTTCCAGCATGCTGGGCACAGGTTTGAATATGCTTTTCTCACCCTATTGACTTGCTCATGAAAGACTTTCCAGCTATATGAGGTCTTAGCTACATGATTTTTTTTCTACTATCAGTTGTACCTTTGACTAAATCTTCTTCTGAACCAAGCTATCATATATATTCTAATCAACTTGATATTTTAATTTATTTATTGTTTCCTTGACTTATTGACCTGAATCAAATGCCACTTATTGGTTTTTTTGGTGCGGGTGTGGGGGACACCCACCCAATGGTTTGTGAACCCACAACCTGCCCCTTGAACTTATAAGGGGTGGATGTATCAGTTGAGCTAGAGCTCATTGGCAATTAAATGCTCCTTAGTGAACTTGTTGGTTGTTGTTTCATATCTCTTCATCCTTATTATTTTTCTTTCTTCTTATCCTGTATTTTCTGTCATCTCATCTTCGTCCATATGTATATTTAGTTTACAAGCAAAATAGCTATTAACTAATCACTTTGGTTTACTAGAGACATCGACATATTATATTGCTTTAGCTTGGTGGAAAAAAAATCATTTTCCTAAGGATTCTTTTCAAATAGAGATAGAGAATGAAGTAATTAGAAGGGTGGTTCTAACCCCCCCTCTTCTATAGGGGTCATCTATAAAGTGGGTTTTATTTTGAATGCATTCAAACAGAAAAGCTGACATAGATGTTAATACACCATCCAAGAGGGGGTGGTTTGCAATTTTAAATTATGAAAAGCTAATCTTGCTCTTCATTGAAAGTTTCATCATGGTAATTTTACTTTGCTTACTTACTAGTGCTGATCAGAGGTATTGGTTGTTTTAAAATTATATTTTTCTGAATGAGATATGCTAAGATCTCCGTGTAGCATCAAAAACCTTTGCAAATTAGGAGACAATTTGATGTATGTTTTCTATAACGGTTAATATATTCCAATTTCAAAAGTCCACCTTTGATTGCTTCTCTCTTAGGAAATTTCAATGCATGTTATGAGATGCCTAGCGTATAGTGTTGCACTTTTTACAAGTCTTGGCTTATATGGTTTGATCAGATAATTATGAATATTTTTTGAGGTTTATAGCTAGAGTTATTCAAAGTGTTTGTTTATCTGATTTACTCATAAAGTCTTCACTTTTATGCAGGGACAAAGTCGTTGACTTCCATTGGAATGCATTTGATCCATGGACAATTGTGAGTGTGTCTGATGATTGTGATACCACTGGTGGAGGAGGGACATTGCAGGTATCAGGATGTTGATTTTCATTTAATTATTTCCTTGCATAAGCTTTTAAATTATGAATATGTAGGTGACCAGGAGGGAAATTAATTTAAGAATTCTTTGTCATTTAAACTTGCACACTGGGAAAGAAGGGCAACTTATGAGAGATGGAGTTAGGATCGATGCAAATGGAGGAAATAAGCTTGGAAATATATCCCATAATTCGTTGCAATGTCATTGTACAAAATTTTTTGCAGGATGGTTGCAAAGAGTTTTACAAGAAGAATAACATTTAAATAGAGTTATAATGATGAAAATTTTAAAACTTAGTACTTCATAATGCTTGTCCTACCCAGTATATTCATTTGATTATTTGAATGTGGTGAGATGGAATAGCTTTACATAGTAACCTTTTCAATCCACTTTTATTCAAGAAAAAGGATATACCTCTTTCCTTTCCAGTCCTATCTTTGATTTGTAATTAAGTTTATATAAAAGTTCTCCTTGAGTTGTTTCAGGGGACTTCAATTGATATGCAAAATAAATTAATTTGTGCAGATATGGCGGATGAGTGATCTGATCTACAGGCCTGAAGAGGAGGTTCTAGCCGAGCTTGAGAAATTCAAGTCGCATGTGGTTTCTTGTGCTTCAAAGGCTCGAGAGTCCTGAAAAATTTGAGCACCTGTAAAATAACAGGAAGCAAATCTTTGTAGGAGCTTACTATATGGATTTAGAGACTTTTGTATCTAGGCGGGGAAATTGCTAGCAATGTTTTTGTAGTAATGCTTCTGCAGACATTCAAGGTGACAACGATAGGGGTGTAGGAAATTTCTTGAGTCTCCAGAGATTCAGGCCAGGAAATGGCTGTTTACATTGGGCCTTTCCGGGTCATGTTCAATTTAGTAAAACTATTACCTCCATTTAATCTTTTGCTCAAATTTTATTAAAACTAATACTGATGAGTACTTTTTGAGAACAAAAAGAAAATGTGGTGCTTTTTTACCCAAGGCAGCAAGGGGGCCGTTAAGAAGGGCTGTTTGACCTTAGGTTGCGTCTCTTGCTGCTTGGAGAAGTGCCAGTTCTGGCACTGCAGCCCAATAGCAAGCCTTCTGGTTTGTCATCAAAATATTTCCCTTCTGTAGGTAAGTGTTTCTGGAATTGGTATTGCATGCGAAGTGGAATTCCTCCTGTTTAGTTAAAGTAAATAGTCGGAGTTATATGAGAAAAGGTATAGTTTTTTGTTTGTAGCTATTGGTACTAAGTAAATATCTTTGTTTTGTTTTGTGGTTGTGGAATTGTACAACGAAGATGTTATATATGTTACTAAAGATTGCAATCGTTAAGTTCTCGACTGTTGGGTTTGGTAACCTCCTTCTAACCTTATGGGATGAATTTTTCGGTTTCTAGATTAAAGATCCTCACACGAAATCACAGAAAAGGCAACTAGGATTTACAGGGAGAGAAAGGATATCACTTTGATGGCTCTTTCATCCTTTGTAAGGAACCTTCTTTTTTGTTGTTAGCCAAAATGTTGGCAGGCTAGGGGCATTGTATTCCCCAAATTAATGTGTACTTGATTTTGCCCTAATTTAATGCACTCTTTAATCAAAGCAAAGACAAGTATATATATATATATATCTGTATGTATATATTAATTCAATAATTTGGGGAAGAGAGAACTTGAACTTTGAACGTCTTAGTCTTAGTTGAGCTACAAAGCTTTCAGTAAAAATTTATAAATAGAAAAAACTATACTTTTTTTTTTTTTTAATATAGGGAAAAAAGAGATAATATAGATCTAACAATTTAGACTTTATATCATTTTGAATTATAACAGTATAAATTATTATATGCATAATCTGAATATATTACCATAAAATAATTAAGATAAGATGAAGGAGATCAATACAAAGAAGAATAAGATGCAAGCATTTTAAACTTAGCTCAATTGGTAAAGTCTATTATGATTTAATAAGAAATCTGGGGTTCATTCTCTGCTTACACAAAAAATCGACTGGTGTCTTGGTCTGATGATAAAAAACTATCATTAGGAGTGGACGTCATAGGTTGAAACTCTCTAAAAAAAAAAAAACTTAAAATAAATCCATTGATTCACATTATATAAATTGCTACAAAGTCCAAAGTGAAGATCCACCCACATTAAAATTTAATTTAGACACTCCTTTGCGCATACAAAAATAAAAGTTCCTGCCCATCAATCTCATCATGAGAGAGAGAGAGAAAGAGAGACAGAGGATGTAATTTCATTCATCCTCTTGATCTTCCTCCCCTTTCGCAGAAAATCCGACAATGTTATTTGTATATTCCTCACCAACATACTCCATAGGTCGCTTACAATGGGGCTATAGAGCCAGCGCTGCAAATTATTGATAAAGATGAATTATTATCAAATTTATTGAAAGTAAGACTTCATATTAATTGAACAAAAAGTAAAGAGATTTTTTTTTGAGAAACAAAGTAAAGAGATCAATATATTAGAACATGTATATTTGTGCACAAAATTCATAGTTTGTAATATATGTATGGGATGTTAATGGATACCTTTAGGAAAATTGTTAAACCATTTTAGGAAAATTTTGACACAATTTTGTTAGAAAATATAAAAAACTGTCAAAAAAATTAATTATTTTTTCTTTTACCGTAACAAGTTCCTAAAAATATATCTTGAACGAATGCCCAATGCCTTTAGGGCATTTGTTAAATTTTCCCTATATAAGTATAGATTTTATGTAATAGAGTATGAGGTTCCATCATGTAAGGCATTCTTTTTTATTCTCTTTATTTAGGCTTCCACCTTAACAAAGATTTCATTTATATCAAAGCATTAATTTATTGAATTATCTAATAGAGTAAATGCACATATTAATTATTTATAATTGTGCATTAATTATTTATATTAAAGGAATTTATATAATTACTTTTATAAATTAAGAAACTATTTTTATTTGTGAATTTGCTAAAATTGATATGAAGAAGAAGATATGACATTCTTACTCATATGTAGTTGCTTTGAGTTACAATAATTGAAATAAAAACCATCAAAATTTAAATATTTGTGAATTTACTAAGATTAATCTCTTTACCAATTAGGTTTCTTAACTCCTTTCAATGACATATAGTAACCAACATTGCAGTATTTATTCTAGGAAATTTAAAAGATTACTAATAGGATAAATATATTTATTTTTTATTATTAATTATTTAAGTACAATGAAATTTTGATGTCATTTTTCTAAGATTTATACGAGAAATAATTGATTTAAAATATGACATTCTTACTCAAATTTAGTTGCTTTTGTAAAAATTGAATCAAAGTCCCAAAAAAATGAAAAAAAATTTAATAACACACAATCAAGAATGTAAAAAAAAATTAAAGGATATTTGCATTTTTATATTATCAAAAAGATATTTTCATTCTTGAGTCAGTATTAAACGTGTTTATCTATATCATGCAATTTTAAAATTTGTAAACACATATAGTATGATCAAATCATTATACACTCTTATTGTCTTTGTATTTTATCTATAAAAAAGAACAATAAATATTACAATTTTTTTACAGTAAAAATTACAATTTTTACAAGAAAAATTATTAAAAAATATATATTTTTTCGTATATCAATTGTTGGGGGTAAGGCGATTTGAATTCTAAATATTCTCATTGAAAACACTGGGAGGAGCCAACTAGTTAGATTACAAGACTTGATGAAAAATATTAAAATATTGGAAGAAATTAATAACAAGTTAGTGATATTTGTGTTAGTGGCACAAAAAGTCTTTCGTATATTAGAAAACATAATTTTATTATTTTTAAGAGCTTTCTTTTACTCTCTTTTATTATACATGATCCATAAGAAAATATCTTATAAGAGTAATGTTAGTGAATATATATTTTGATCGAAAAATTGTGCTATAAGTTATATGCAGTGGCAGAACTGGGATTTGATGTCAGGAAAGACAAAATTTACAAGCACATACACTAGAGTGGTTGAGATCAATATAAATAATAAATAATCATTTATGTGAATAATATATATATATATTATTTATTTATTGGACAAAGTTTTCCTACAAACAACAAAAGGAAAATATCATGTACGTACAATACACATGACTAACATAAAAATAATTGTATACAATCACTTAAGTGTAGTTTAGTAAGTGATCACATGTCATTTTTCGATTGTTAATTGCAGCTTACAACTAAATTTATAACCAAATTTTATCCTTATTTCATTATATTTATTTGTTAGAGATATGTTACACATAAATAAGCCATTTTTTAAGCCATTTTGATATACAACGAAGATTTTACTTACATTCACGTGAAAATAATTTTTATAGGCAGATTAACCTCAAGTACAGCTCATATGAATTCTGATATCTATGTTAATATAGGCTTATAAAATATTCAAGTTGTAACTTTCTCAAAACAATATTGTGAACATATATTTGCTTAAAATTTTGGAGTTAACATGTAAACGATATTAAACTTTGTAGTTTATTAAGTAATCATTCTTATATTTTATTACTGTTACACAAATTTACATGAAGAAGAATAAATTATTGTACAGGTATATATATATATAATTTTTTTTTTTGCTTTTCAATAAAAATTATTGTTTCGTTAATATTTTATTTCTTTTCAACAATTTTTTTTCCTTTTATAGGTTTTGAATCTTCAGTGAGTGATAAAATAATGAATATTTTTTTTTGTTCTTTTTCAGATTAAGAATGACATATAACACAAAGAAGAGTCTATTAGTTGTGATGATTATAAAAAATATTTATCGAATGTCACAAAGAAATAATAACAAAGCAATAAATCATTGATAACGAAAAGAACATTATGATTATGATTGTACCTAGATTCTCCAGGTCCATTAAAATTTGTAATAAAGTTTTCGTGCTGATAAGCTTCCAACATTTGATCTATAGGCTGGATGTCAAACGGTTTCACATCTGTACCTTCTTCCAACGTTGACGGATAATTATATCCATCATCAGAGTTTTTCTTGTCACCTACATATTCACTAGGCTAGAATTGTACAAAATTAAATGTCAATTGCTTAATAAGTCATAAATATCAAATAATAGATTTGCCTAACCATAAACATATATTCTTTAATAATAATAAAAAATCTAAAATCATAATCTTACTAGGTTGGGCAGGATTGGTGACAAAAGCTTAAACCCATCAATTTGATCATGTTGCACAGGAGTTGGAGCCAATGGTGGCTTTGATGCAAATGAAGGAGTATTTGCTAAGTTTTCTAATTTCTGATTTTGTTGCCCGAGCTTCTCTCTCCCCCGATAAATGGCAAGGTGTTGATTCGCAATATTTAGTTGTTTTTCATAAAACTCAACTTGAGACTTAAGGTTACTGATAATACCTAAACAACCATTCACTGGATCATTTCTCCTTGCATTACCCTCCATTAGGATTGATTCAGCAGTGGCTTGTCTTTGGCTTGGCTCAACTGCGTTCATGATCTTTAGTATGTTGCTCACACCAAAGAGCCTGTGGGCATTTTGAAATTCATGATACCTACTAGCTGGAAAGTATGGAGCTAATTCACAGTTTTGGTCACATTTCTTCCTTTGGTGTTTACATGAGGAGCAAGCAGAAGGATTTCCACCTTCCCTATTCATTGTGTTCTAAAAGTACTTACTAGATAAACTAGTAGAAGAGAAAATGTGAGTAGGCATTTTTCTTTTCAACCAAACAGCAGCATATAAGTGAGGGTTAAGAGCTTGTGAATATCATAAAATGGGACTAAACACAAAGAATCATATATATTTAGAATTTGAGTTAAATGGGTAAGATCACATTAGATTTTATAGAATATTTTGGTATCTTGATATAAATGGGTTAGATATTGCACAACTCAACCTCAACAAAAGTTGAAGTTTTTTTTTTTTTTTGGTTTGTTTTTACTCTCAGATAGAATTCTACTATAATCTTATCTAAGTGCATATGTATGTGAAGTTTCTTCTTAGAGATTTAAACCCCGACTCTTGCCCCCCACACCCCACAAGCACTTATACTTATGGAGTGACCATCATGTCAAGGATGTATGATGGTTTGGAGTTTTAAAAAGCCAATTGTCATATTAAATGGTTACAATTTGTATTCAATACCATATAATAAAAACTTTCCATGTTTGTACGAAAGTACTTCTAGGAAACATGAGAGAGGATTATTTTAGAAGGAGCCTTTTGTATTATAAATGTGGTTTCTTATGGGATTATCTTTCTAGAATACAAATTTCCACAAGAGTATGGAATTAAAAACAAAAAAAGAAAAAAAAAAAGAAAAAAAAAAAGAAAGAAAAAAAATCTATAACAAGAATTTGAGACTACTTTCATAAAAAAGAAGTCCTTGCAAGTTGACATTATAAGTAATTGCCCTTCATAGTGATTAATGATCATCTTGCACTTGTAAAAGAATTCTTAATTATTCGGAAAAATTACACTTTACCATCTTAAACTACACCTCATATTATACTTTGTACCCTAAAATTTTCAAATGCACGTTTCACACTCCAAATTATGACCTTTGTTATATTTTGCATCCCCAACACTAAGTTTGTTGTTAACTTAGACGTAAATTCAAAACTTAGGGTGCAAAAAGTAATCAGGAGTATAGTTTAGGGTGGTAAAATATAAGTTTTTATGGAATTGAGAAGAAGAGCAATTATTGTTATTATTTTTTATGCAGTATCACACTTTTCTATTCAAGTTAACAACAAAACTTGATGTCAGCTTGCAAAATGTAATAAAGATTATAGTTTATGGTGTAAAATGTGCATTCGAAAAGTTTATATGTAAAGTGTAATCAGGGTATAGTTTAGGGTGTTAAAATGTAATTTTTCCTAATTATCGAGGAATACACCTAAATCATTTACATGGTTTATGAGTGTTTAATTGGAGGAGGATGTTCTATTAAGTAATTACTACTGATAATAAATTAATTAGATTAATTACCAAAAAAAAAAAAGTTTATGTCATAATGTAACTATATCCTGACTTTTAAGCAATAAATGAAAATAAATTATTGCTATTACTATTACATTCTTTATGAGTGTTGGTTTAATTGGTAAGGTCTTTAGACACTAAGGGTGTATTTGAAATTTTGAATATCACTTATTTTGCTGAAACTGAAAACTTATTGCTGAAAGTACCGTAAATAAAAGTTAAAGTTAGTTGAAATAATATATCTTGACTTTAAATTAATTACTACTGATAATAAATTAATTAGATTAATTACCAAAAAAAAAAGTTTATGTCATAATGTAACTATATCCTAACTTTTAAGCAACAAATGAAAATAAATTATTGCTATTACTATTACATTCTTTATGAGTGTTGGTTTAATTGGTAAGGTCTTTAGACACTAAGAGTGTGTTTGGATACAATTTATTTTGCTGAAACTGAAAACTTATTACTGAAAGTACTGTAAATAAAAGTAAAAGTTAGTTGAAATAGTATAGTAAGACCCATGAATAGTATTAAAAAGTGCAACGGGATCCATAAATAGTAACAAAAATAAGTTGAATAGTAAAATAATTTTAATTGGTAATAAGAAACTTGTGATCTATCAAAGGATCTCCATTTGAATAGAGTAAAAAAAGAAAAGAAAAAAAGAAGAAGCTAATGGATAAAGCCTCTGAACAATAAGAAAGAATCGATTAGCGGACCTCCATTGAGTAAAGAATAAAAAGACTAAATTTCCTTAAAATAAACCATGTTCCAGGGTCTACCAAAAAAAAAAAAAAACCATGTTCCAGGGACAAAATGGATATAGATTTCTTTGACTCTTTCCTATATGGATTTGGTCTTTTATAAGACCTGTGGATGTCCCAGATTATAATTTATATGAAAATTATTTGTAAAATAGTATCTTTATGGTTCATGCATATCTTAGGTGGTTTTATATTTGAGAATTAGTTATATTACACGTTATTAAATAGGTGGAAAATGTGAATTACTATGATTGATATAATTTAGTATATGATATTGTTTGAATGAACTCACAATATATAATTATTTTGACTAATTTAATTAATTGCATACTTATTATTTTATTACAGCGTGTATTGTTTAATTTGCTTTTGTTTTTTATTGGTTTTTGTTTCAATTATTGCAAAAACAACTAAACTTGTAGTGGAAGGTTAAATGGAGAGTATTCTATTTTTTCTTCTTAAGGAATGTGCCACATGACAAAGCCTTAAGCTATTGCAACCTTAAATAAAACTTGTGAAACAAAATTATTAGTTGGAAATTTAGGATAACATATACTTCGTGGTAAGCTTTTTATGGTGCAATATATATATATATATATATATATATCTTGCTAATTGGTTTCCCAAATATTTATTAAAATTTAAATACTTAGATAATAAAATTATTTATCTTTGAATATAAATATCCAATAAAAAGTCAATAATTCACTCAACCGTTGTTTAGGTGGAAAGTTGAATGAATCAATTCATTAAAACCTTTGTCTAGGTTGAAAATTAAATGAATAATACATATTTCTCTTTCAAAGAATAGTGACACGAAGCACTAATTTAAAGGCGAGGTAGAAGGCAAAATGAAAATTTTCTTGAAAAAATGCGCCAAATATGAAGTTCGTGCTTATATATATTATGAGAGGGATGTTTGCGGTGCGGTGCAGTGCTAGGTCATTTTTAACACCACACTTTGCGGTTCGGTTTAGCCAAAACTATAACTGCATCGCACCTTATTTTTGCAGTTACATGTGTGGTGCGGTGTATAGTTTAGCCAAAACCATAACCGCACCGCACCTCATTTTTGCGATCACATGTGCGGTGCGGTGTATAAAAATTCAACATATATCAGTAATATCACTATCTTAGATTCTTAGGTATACATCAAACATGTAATGAAGTCAAGTACTTTGAACAAGGTAGAGTAGCAAGCAACTTAAATGTTTTAACTATCAAAATCTAATGCCCTTCAGTCTTCACTTTAGATCAAGAATATGAAGTAAAAAGTTTATGTGAAACACCAGGTACAAAGCAAAAAGGATTTACCCATACTCAATACCAAACAAAAACAAAGAAAACCCACAAAAATTAAACTTAAGTATCTAACATAGGACCCATCAATAAAAAAATAATATCTAACTTAAATATCTAACATAGGAAGTTCCAAGTGCCAGTATACCAAGTTACCAACGGCAACACAACAATCAATAAAAAAAAAAAAAAATATATATATATATATATATATATAAATAAATATATATATATATATATATATATTTATTTATTTATATATAATTAACAACTGGTGCAATGACAGTGAATTGAACTAAGAAAAACTTTAACAATAGATTAACTAACAACTTGTCCTGAGTGAATAGTATAATAGGCCAATAGATTAACTTTAACAAAGAAAAACTTGAATTGAACACAGGAATACCTCAATAGTAGAAGCAATTGGTATGACAGTGAGTAATCTAGGTGGAAGTGTGGCGGCTAGGGTTTGACTTCTAAGGGCTGAGAGAGTGATAAGATTTTTATTTTATTTTTTATTTTTACTAACAAAAGTTACAAAACAATGAGATACGGCTAGGGTATTAAATTATTAATGTATTGATCTTTTGTCCTTATTATATATATAATATTAAATAAATAAATATATTAATATATATAGAAGGTGCGGTGCGGTGCGGTTTGTGCGGTTTTCATATTATAAAACTGCAAACCGTGTTGCATCATGTGGTGCGGTGCGGTGCACTGTTACTTGCAGTGCGGTGCGGTTATGCCATTTTGCAGGCGGTTCTGGTGTGGTTTTTGTGGTTTGGTGAACATCCTTAATTATGACTTATAATGCTTATTATGTGTTATAATATTTATGAAATTAACTTCAATTATTTTATATTATATCATTAGACAGAAAAATTAACTAAGAATATGAACTAATTACTTGAGTGAATTGTAACATATTTAATTATTTCACTAAGTAGACAATTATACTTTTACATTCTTGATTAAATGAGATTTTCTTTTATCTTTATTGTACTTTGTTCCAATTGTGGTCAAAGCAAAATTTGAGCATTAATGTCAGATTTCAAAAAAATTGTTTTTCTTATAAAAATCTAAGAAAAATAATCATAAAAATTAGTTTCGCATAAATAATTAGTACACCACATAAAAAATTAATATATGAAAGTAATGTATTTACACGTATTAATATTCTATTTAATTATTGTTGAGGGCCATTTGTGAGAAAGAAAGCCCAATAACAAGGGAAACAAAGAATTGACAAAGTAGGCAGCAAAACCATTAGGCCCAAGCAGCAGGAATAATGGATCACAGGTTCAAGAAATAAACAAATGGGTCTTGAAGAGGCAAGTGGGCTCAAAGAAGCCCAGAAAGAAAGAAATAGCATCCCATGGGCAGTGTATGAGATAGAAAAGCGAGAAAGGGCCGCCGCAGGCCCAAGGAAATGTAAACTAAGAAAGTAAGGGGTTTATGGCAGGCCCATAAACCCCAAGGATGAGAATAAGGTTATTGGGCCAGGGAAGCCCAATGAAGTTAGTAAAAAGCCCATGGGAGTGTGGAATTAGCAAATGGGCAGAGGAAATCCAAAGAAAGCAAACGGGCCGTAGATGCCCAAAGGAAAGCCCAAAGGGACATAGGAGCCCATAAGTAAAAGCAAAACAGTGGCCGTGTCAAGCCACTAAGAGAAGGAATAAACGGCTGGCCTAAAAGAGGCCCAGCAGGATTAAATTGTTACGGTAGGAATAACAGAACAACATTACAAGAAATAAAGGAAACCAACGAGTGGGCCAAAGAAATGTAAGACCCATCATCAAATAAAGCCCAACTCGTGAGTAGAGCGGGAAAACAAAGAACGGCCCACGTAAAAGAACGAAGAAGTAAGGCAGACTGTGCAAACAAAGCTTTAGACCGCGGCAAACACATAAGCAGTAGGCAGATTTTTGGACATATCTGAAGGGAAAGCATGCGCAAGGCCCAGACACCACCAACTTATACCCAGCCAATATGGGACGTGGTGGGGTCATGGGTCAGAGATAAGAGGTAAAAGGGGTATGGTTTGGTGGTAGGGAGAGGGGAAAAGACCTATTTTGTGGCTCTTGCCTAAGCCCTTTTGGGAGGTATGTTCTGTTGGGATGACAGATCACTCAAAAGAGGCGAGGTTAAGGGGGAAACCGTTAGGTGCATGCCTTGAGGGAAAGAGAGAGAAAGCATTTACGCCGTGGCAGGTAAGAGTGCTACGGTGGACTAATGAATGAAACAAACCTGCCTTTGTCTGGCAAGGGTGAGTGGCACACAGACGAACCCTTTGGTGGTTGGCAAGTACGCCTAGACCAGACAAAGGCGGTTAAGGGGCAAAGTGGTAAAATCTGGTCACGGCAGGGACTATAAAAGGACCCTTGCCGTGCCCTGAAAAGGGGATCGAAAAACAGGGAGTATGGCGGAGTAAAAAAGAAAAGAATAAAAAGAAAACAAAAGAAAGGAAAAAAGATAAGAGAGAAAACAGAAGAAAAAAAAGGGATAATACAATGGACATGTACCAGTAGGTCGATTTCCCTCTCTCCCCCTTCAAATCCTGCACTCTTCCAAAACATAACAAAGATTCCTTTTGGGCATTAACCATTCAGGTCCGACTCTCTCAAAGCCATTAATCCCCACGGCAGGATATTTTCCTGGGAGATTATTTGCATTGAGAGGATGCGTTCTCCCCTCTTTGGTTTTGCTTCTGCGGATCAAACTTAAACTTGACTTTATGCCCATTCTTGATTAGTTCATATCACTTTCTTTCTCCTTTACTTTCTTTGTAAATGACATTGTTACGATTGTAATTATGTTTTATAAGTAGGGATTACTTGGCCATTTTCCATTAAATAGTCAGAGTACTCTGTTTTGTTATTATTATTATATCTGCCTGCCGTAACTCATCTGAAACAGTTCTGCTTGCCGTAAGCATACTCCTGGCAGACGAGGCATAGTTTGTGCGCAAGCCGGCCCAAGTTGAGTTACAGTTGGACCGGTCTCAACTCCCTTACTCAGAAACATTTGGGCCCAATACCACAGGAGGCAGCCCAGCCCAACAAACAACGCAAAAAAGGCCCCTACAATTACATAGCATGCACTCGCGTATATTTATGTTTATTGGGTTCAACTTACATTTGGTGTAATATTAAGTAATATTACATCAATCAATATATTTTTTGTTGGATGATAATTTTTCAAATCCACTATTGAATTATATTTTATTTTCATACTTTACATGCATGCAAAATTTCAAGATAATAAGAGATCAATAACTATATCATTTATAAAATATATGTTTATATTTCAAGTATTTGTATTATAAAATTATACATATAAAATGAATATATAGATCAAATAGTAGAGAACATTTGAATAACATGAAATTTAGCACACGTGTTATCATAATAAAGAATATGTAATCCAACGATGGGATTTTCAATATATATATGTGTGTGTGTGTGGGGTACAAGAATTTGAATAAGGTACTTGTGCCACATGTCATACCCATGGTCGAGGAGTCCATTATCGCGTTGAGAAGGTTACACACTTGGATAGTAGGGCCAAGTCAGTGGCACGTTACTAGAGGAGGTCATATTATAGAGAAAGAGTTTTGGGAAGGGGGTTAGCCCGGACATGACTAAAGGGATGGTGGCTACCACCACATTTAATGCATCCCACCAAACTTCATGGCTGCATTTATGTGGAGAAGACCCTTGAACAGTACTGCCTTGGCTGCCCCAACTCACAAGGGGCTTGGGAGGGTGTCTGATGGGACAAGCACTCAAGTAGTGGCCTGGATGATCAACAAATGGAGGGCCAAGATCATCTAAAGGGAGCTATATAATGTAAGAGACCCTCCAGGGAGAAGGGATCAGAAAATCTGTAGAAAACACACTATAGCAACAAGAACTGAAATTGTATCTAAGTCTAAAAGAACTAAACTCAAGAATCATTCTTTTTGGACTTCGCCGAGGAAGGATTTCCTTGTTTTAAACTTGTCTTTCTTTGCTTTCTTGTGTCTTTGATTCATTATGTGTATGGTTTGACCCATCAAAGCCCAGATTTTAAGCCCACTCTCTATAAATTCATTGTATTGGGCTTTTTGGGCTTGAGTCCATTCATCTTTTGAGTTAAGGAACGAAAGCCAGCCCTTACAATTGGCACCGTTTGTGGGAAAGCTTGAGCTTTAATGAGTTGAATGTCCAACCATGGTAGGATCAGGGCAAGTCTGGGAGGAGTTTATTGGTTCCTAATGCCAGGACCAGTTCCTCAACCTTGAGTGAAGGAGGGACTGTGAGGTTAGTGTGCACACCACGCACACTAGAAGGGGCCAGTCTCGAGGCGGGAGTTACATCTCCTATAAGGAAAATACCAGAAGAATGTAGTTGGAGATTGACCGTTTTCGCAGGAGGCTACGCCGCGAGTGACAGAGAAGGACTCCTTCAGATTCTGACCCCTCTTCCGATGATGATGAAGGTGGTAGCTACAGGCTCAGGTCCAGGACTCCTTCCAGTGAGTTTTTTTCGTACGATGAGGACCGTTATTACACACGGGGGAGTAAGAATCTATTTCGTGAAGGTCTGGGCAACGATGCTATGAGTAGGGCTCTTAATCAGATCTCTAAATCATCGTTTAAGTGTAGATTATTATATAAGCAAATCACTGCACAAGGCAGAGATATGCTACTTACCCTTGGAGAAGGCTATTTTGGCAGTGGTGCATGCTACGTGGAAGCTCCCTCATTACTTTTAGGCTCACACCATTGTGGTCTTCACCTAGCTTCCCCTTCAATCACTGCTTCGGAGGGCTGACTACACGGAGTGGATTGCAAAATGGGGAACAATCTTAGGAGCTTTCAATATCAAATATATGCCCTACACTTCCATTAAGGGCCAAGTCCTAGCGGACTTAGTGGCCAAGTTTGTTGAGTCCCCAATAAGAGAGGACAGGAAAGAGCGAGGCATGGAAGGAAAGTCAATTGGCATGATCTCCCCGCAGGGGCCTTTATCCTAGAAGATGTATGTTGATGGCGCGGAAAATCAAAGGGGATCTGGAGTGGGGCTAGTTGTGACATCTCCCGAAAGGATCATTATCGAGAAATCCTTAAGATTGGGCTTCTTGACCATAAACAATGAGGCTGAGTATGAGGCTTTGTTGGAGGGAATGGCCATGGTTCGAAGGATGGGAGCAAGGACAGTGGAAATATTCTCCGATTCGAGATTGGTTGTAGGCCAAGTAAAGGGAGAATTGGAAGTCAGGGACGTGAGAATGCAGGACTATTTGAGTTAAGTTAGGCATTTGCAGTTAGGGTTTGAATCCTTCTCCTTACAACAAGTCCCAAGGAGTAGAAACATGCATGTTGACTCCTTCGCTACCCTTGCAACCTCTTTGGTGTAGTGTTTACCTCAGGTTATCTTGGTTGAAGACTTGTATAAGCCTGCCGAGGTCAAAGAGTAGGGAATCCCTATTCACCAAATTAGGGTGGGGCCTAGTCAGATGGACCCCATTATGTTGTTTCTTAAGGATGACGTCTTGCCCGAGGAGAAAGGGGAAGCTGATAAGGTGCGGAGAAAGGCTTCTCAGTTCTGGTTATCCGAGGATCAAAAGTTGTACAAGCGCTTCTTTTCTGGGCCTTATTTACTATGTGTTCATCCTAAAGTGGTGAAGCTACTCTTAGAAGAGTTACATGAGGGAATTTATGGTAGTCATACAGGGGGCAGGTCACTGTCCCACAAGTCCCTTACTTAAGGGTATTGGTGGCCAAATATGCAAAAAGAAGAACAAGAATACGTGAAAAAGTGTAACCAATGTCAGAGATTTGCTCCGAATATCCATCAGCTAGGGGGTGTCCTCAACCCTCTGTCCAGTCCTTGACCTTTTGCTCAATGGGGCTTGGATATTGTAGCCCTTCCCTAAAGCAGCAAAATCGGAGATGGCTTTTAGTCGGCACTGATTACTTTACCAAGTGGGTTGAAACTGAGCCACTGGAGAACATTAGGGACGTGGATGCCAGAAGGTTTGTGTGGAAGAACATTGTCACCCGGTTTGGGATCCCTCATACCCTCATCTCATATAACGAGCTTCAATTTGATAGCAAAGCTTTCAAAATATACTGTTGTGACTTGGGCATTAGGAACAGGTACTCAACTTTGGCTTATCTATAAGGGAACGGGTAGGTCAAGGTTGCCAATAAGGTCATAGTAAACAGACTCAAGAAGAGGTTGGATGAGGCAAAAGGCAGGTGGGTAGAAGAGCTGCCACACGTTTTTTGGATGTATCGCACCACCCCTCGTAGATCAACAGGAGAGACACTCTTCTCAATGTCGTATAGGGTCGAAGCTGTGATTCCTCTGGAGACTAGATTCCCAATGCTAAGGACAAGCTAGTTCACCCTAAGCAGCAACAATGACCTGTTGGAGAAGAGTTTGGATTTGGTTGAAGAACAGAGAGAAAATGCCATGGTTCAGATGGCATACTATTAATAGAAGCTTAAGCAAGGGTACGACTTAAGTGTGAGATTGAGGCCGTTATCACCTAGGGACTTAGTGCTAAGAAAGGTTGTGGGTACTGCGAAAAATCCAGGATGGGGAAAATTGGGGCCCAATTGGGAAGGACCATACCGTGTTACCTCGGTAGTAGGCATAAGTGCGTATTTCTTGGAAGACTTAGATGAAAATGTTATACCACGCCTTTGGAATGTAAGTAACCTGCAAAGGTACTATTATTAGTGAAAGGCATATTTGCCATGTTCTCTTTTCTAGCATTACGTGTCATCCCTATTACTTGTTTGAATATTAAACAGAACCTTGGTCATGCCTGGATCCTCGGATCACATACCTTGGGTAAATTAATATTCCTAGTTATTTACTTAGGTGTTAAATAGAACATTGGTTATGCTTGACTCCTCAAATCACATGCCTTGGGTAAATTAACACTCTCTATTACTTGTTTGAATATTAAACAGAACCTTGGTTATGCTTGGATCCTCGAACCACATACCTTGGGTTAATTAATATTCCTAGTTATTTGCTTAAGTGTTAAACCGAACTTTGGTTATGTCTGACTCCTTAGATCACATGCCTTAGGTAAATTAACACTCTTTATTACTTGTTTGAATATTAAACAGAACCTTGGTCATGCCTGGATCCTCGGACCACATATCTTGGGTAAATTAATATTCCTGGTTATTTACTTAAGTGTTAAACAGAACTTTGGTTATGTCTGGCTCCTTAGACCATATGCCTTGGGTAAATTAATACTCTCTATTACTTGTTTGAATATTAAATAGAACTTTGGTCATGCTTGGACCCTCGGACCACATACCTTAGGTAAATTAATATTCCTGATTATTTGCTTAAGTGTTAAACAAAACTTTGGTTATACCTGCCTTTTTAGACCACATGCATCAGGTAAATTAACACTCTCCATTACTTGTTTTAATATTAAATAGAATCTTGGTCATGCCTGGCTCCTCAGACCACATATCTTGGGTAAATTAATATTCTTGGTTATTTGCTTAAGTGTTAAACAGGACCTTGGTAATGTTGGGTTCCTCGGACCACATGCTTTGGGGTAAATAAACACTTATAATTATATAAGCCTACGGTGGAATGGAGTGCTTAGTGAAATTCTAAGTATGATGGCCCTCTTGGATCATATACTCTGGATAAACATGAACTTCACTATCATTTGGGGTTAAGTAGAAAATCCAGAAGTACACTTCACCCATTGAGCTATTTACCTGAGGTATACAAAGTTTGCCTTTTAGGTTTAGTCACTAGATGCCAAGTGCCACAAATAAGGTAAAGTTGTCCAACTACACTGCTAACTGCATGAAAGGTAATAGTCAAATTGTTAATTACATGAGCAGCTGTTAACTTTAGGGGTTAGAATATACCTTAATCAAGGTGATAATCATTTTCCTTACTGTTTACATGGGAGCAGTTTATTTATGTTAACAACTAGTCATTATTGTTATCTTTTGTCAAAGCAGGGGTGTTCACCCTTAGGAGCACCATCAATTTAAAGTCTCAGCACAAGGAAAAACAATAATTATAGCGAACTAGAGACAAACATTGCAAGAAAAACAAAGGTCCACAAAGCCAAAAAGTAATATCTTTTCATTCAACAAAATGAAAAGTACATCATGGATTGGGGCAAACTGCCCTAACCAAAGGAAAAAGTACAAAGAAAGAAAGAAAAATCCTAAGCTAAGCCTTCGCCAGGTGAAGGTATTCTTTGTTGACCGGCGGGGGAACGGGAGGATCAGCGGCCTCCTTCTCCTAGGCCACGGCTTGAGGCTTGGCCATCTCGGATTCCTTCGCCTTGAGAGTGGCCTCCTTACCTTTGCCTTTGTCCTTTGGTTAGGCTCTGCTCTAGCCAGCCTCCTTACCCTTGGCCACCTTTACCTCACTACCTTAGTCACCAGCCTTACTAGGCTCTTTGGTGGCTTAGGAGGAGGAAGAAGGGCCTGGGTAGGAGGAGGCTGCTTAGCCACAGTTAGAGCAGGGACAGCTTCCTCGAGGTTGCCTCAGGGACTTCTTGGAGGTCCTCGAGATAGTAGACGTTCTCGACTTTCCTCCACTTTGAGTTTGCAGGAGCTCTAACCACATTCAGGACCTCAGTCTAAACCTTGAGGCAGTATTCCCTACAGACCCCAGTTAACTCTTCAGTCAGTCGAGCCTCAGTTTCTTGCACTCCGAAGTCATAAAACTTCTGCCTTGTAGTGTCCGCAGCTACCTGAGCCACCTGGGCAGCCTCCTTAGCCTTAGACAGCTCTGCCTTCAACTCCAACACCTGTTGCTTGGCCGTGGCCAGCTCTATCTCGGTGTAGTGGAGCCTTTGGCGTTGCTCCTCAGATTGTGCCTCGACGTTCCTAAGGCCAACCTCCGTGCTCCTTCGGTCCTTATCCGTGATAGCCAGCTTTAGAGCCAGCTCCTTGTTCCTGCCCTCAGCGATGGCGAGGGACTTGCTTGCCTCCGCGCGGAGGTTATCCGCGAGCCTCGCCTCCTTGCAGGCGTCTTTCACCTACTCCTCAGTGGTGAAAACCTCCTGGATGGCCTGCGCAAAGACAACAAAAACACTCTGTGAGATAAGTAAACAAAAAGACTAGCATGAGATCAGTGGGACCAAGTTGAGAAGCTCACCAAGGCTAAGTCCCTCTTCAGGGATATAAAGAGATCCTACTGCCTCATGTTCTTCAAGGCATCCATATTCTTAGGCAGCAGGAGAGGCCGCTCCAGAACCTCAGCCACGTGATGGCATGACCTCTCTAGAACTCCCTGATGAAGGAGCTCTAGGGTACCACTACACCATCCAACTCCAATTGAGGGTTCCAAGTTGGGTGGCACACGTCAGCAGAGTGCTTGGCCTCCTTACTCTCAACTGAGGAGGCTTTTCCCTAACCTTTGGCCGTCTTCTGCTGCTTGGGCTCCTTTTGGGTGGGGGACCACCTCCCCCTACTCGGCTCCTCCTTCTCCTTCCTTTTCTTCTTTAGTTTGGCCATGGCGAATGGGTTAATTGTCGGAGGAGGAGGGGGGGGGGGGAGAAGAGCAAGAAGGGGCTGGGACCCTAGGGTGTCCTTGGATGCCGACCCCTTAGCCCTTTCTACAAGGATTTCATGTAAGCCCTTCTTCTTGTTCAGGGCCATCTTCTCTTCTTCTTCCTTGGAGCTGTTGTCTACGTGTGCGATAATGAGACTGGAGGTGCGAACACCTAAAAGCCTATCGAGCTCGTCTTCTGAGTTTGAGACTTGAATCACAGGCTTTTCTTGCCCCTCTCCCTCTTCCTCGAGACGAAATTGGTCTATCTCCGCCTCAAGTGACAACTGCGATGAAGTTGTCTCTTCCCTTAAGACTACAGCTTTGCGGGGAAAGCGAAGGGAGGGCAACTTAATTGGCACAATGTCTTCTCGAGCTAAAAATCCTGGCACCGAGATGTCTATTCTGGCTAGCTGAGGATCGCTTGCCCTGATTGCGTGGCCCACGTCTTGGAACTTGCCGAACAAGGGCTGGAAGTCAAGGATGAGGTGGACGGCTCTCAACTGTTTGTCCTTGCTCACAAACACCTCAGACCTTAGAACTTTGTTGAGGTCTGCGACGTTGACGAAGTTGATGTTGAGGGCCACGTATGTTTTCTCTGCAAAAATAGCCAGGAAACAAAACCACGGTTAGAACAATAAAGCCCTCCATCAGAAAGAAATGAAATACTAAAGAAAAGGAGAGAGTAGCAAAGCTAAGGAATTAGTGCCCAAGTTAAAAGATCTAAACCTAGGATACCTCACTTGGCTCTCCCTTTCGGGTTGGGTAGTGAAGATCGTCGTGGCATTCACCAGAAGCGATCAGGTAGTCATTCTTCATGCCCTTGTTGGACTTGGGAAGACACGAGACGAGCCTAACCATTGAAGACCTAGACTTAAGGTAATAGCCCGAGTCTGCCAATAGATGGTACTCGTACATCCAAACGACGTCGTGCCAGGTGAGGTTTAACCCTATTTGCTCATTGAGAGTGTCTACGCTACCCAAGACTCTAAATAGGTTGGGCGCACACTGGTGAGGGCAGATCCTATGGGCTATCAATAAGTCTCTAGTCACCCTTCCCACGGGTAGCCTCATCCCCCCTTCTATGAAGGAAGTCATGGGAATGAAAACCTCCTCTTCCCTTCTGTGGGTAAGCCACTCATCTGAAGGGCAATACCACAAGGAAATGCCTTGGGGAATGTGATACAAGGCTTTAAATCCCTCCATACCAGCGGGGGAATCTACTAAATGAGCGAACCTACCCATCTAGGTGGACTAAGGAGAAAAAAGAGAAACTTATATGAAGGCAGAAATAGAAAACAGACTGGCCAAGGAGAAAATAGCCTAAGAACAAAGAAGCTTACAAGAATAAGGATGAGGGTCACTTCAGAAGCTTCTCAAAAGATTGAAGATCTAGGAAGTCTTGAGAGTTTGGAGATTTGGAAAGTCTTGAGAGTTCGAAGATTGGTACAGTGAGAGAAATGAACCCCTTAGGTGTCTTATATAGGAAGTAGAATTGGGTGGGAGTTATCTTGCTCGAAATTTGAGAAGAAACACCAGCCATAGGATCTTCATCTTATCGTAGGACATGGGGAACAAAACACCGCCTGGAGCATTTAACAAGACGTTAAGGACTCCGAAGCGTCAGAACGGTTGCGGGACACGCGAAGTGACACTTTCACATGTGGAAGTCAAAGAAGTGTGTGGAATTAATTATCCAAAGTCAAAAACCCATTTTTCTCCTCGGATAAGAGGAAAAAACCAGAGTTTTGAGAGGCTATTGTGAGGCACAAGAATTTGAATAATGTACTTGTGCCATGTGTCATACCCATGGCTAAGGAGTTCATTATCGCGTTGAGGAGGTCACACGCTCGGATAATAGGGCCACGTCAGTGGCACGTTACCAGAGAAGGTCATACTATAAAGAAAGAGTTTCGGGGAGGGGGTTAGCCCTGACATAACTGAAGGGATGGTGGCTACCACCATATTTAATGCATCCCACCAAACTTCCTAGTTGCATTTATGTGGAAAAGACCCTTGAACAGTACTGTCTTGGTTGTCCTAATTCACAAGGGGCTTGGGAGGGTGTCTGATGGGACAAGTACTCAAGTAGTGGCCTGGATGATCAACAAATGGAGGGCCAAGATCATCTAAAAGGAGCTATCTAATGTAAGAGACCCTCCAGGGAGAAGGGATCGGAAAATCTATAGAGAACACACTGTAGCAACAAAAAACTGAAATTGTATCCAAGTCTAAAAGAACTAAACTTAAGAATCATTCTCCTCGGACTTTGCCGAGGAAGGATTTCCTTGTTTTAAATTTGTCTTTCTTTGCTTTCTTGTGTCTTTGATTCATTATGCGTATGGTTTCACCCATCAAAGCCCAGCTTTTAAGCCTACTCTCTACAAATTCATTGTATTGAGCTCTTTGGGCCTAAGTTTATTCATATTTTGGGCTAAGGAACGAAAGCGAGCCCTTACAATATATGTCTTTAAAAATATTTAGGAAATGAAATTTGTTAAGACTAATATAGACTATATAGTTAAAAATATGAACATATTCATTAATGAATTAAAAAATATTTAAGTAATTTAAGTATACCATTATTTTATATATATATATATATATATATATATATATTTATATATATGATTCCATGTATTATTAAATTCGTTTTTTGTCTCAATTGTTACCAAAAAAAAACTAAAAATAAGTAAGAATGTCATATTTCAAACTTTCCAAAAAAAAAAAAAAAGTCATATTTCAAATAAATTATTTGTTGTGATAATAAGGGTATGTTTGGTAACTGTTTTTTCTCTTTATTTTCTGTTTCCAAAAACAATTTTTTATTTTTAAGACTAAAAAACTTGTTTGGTAATCCAAAATAGACAGAAAACAAAAACTGTTTTCAAAACTCAATTTGTGAAGGAAACTGAAAACATACAAAAGACTGTTTTCAGTTTCTAATTTTTAAAAGTCAGTGAAAAAACTATTTAATTTAATGAATTTGTCTCATTTAATGAGTTAGTATTAGAGTTCAAATCCTAGTAACAACATATTTTGTTATTTTCTTTTTTTTTTTTCAAAAAAAAACTATCTTTTTAATTTCAACTAACCAAACATGTTTTTGATTTCAAAAATACAAGAAAATTATTTTTTCTTTATATTCCCAAAAAAAAGTTTTTGAACATATAAAATAAAAACTATTACCAAACATAACCTAATTATTCCAAATAAAATTTTTATTTAATAATTATTTTAAAATAACCTCATAAATTCATGTTAAATAAATAATTAATTATTGCACCATATATAGATAATTAATACATGAAATTAAATGCTTTTTACCTTATTAACACATAGCAATTAATGAATACATTGACATAAATAAAAAAATTTGACGAGCTGAAAAGCTAAATTAAAAAAAATTTCTTTCCTTTCAAGGAATGTACTACTTGGCAATACCTTAAACTAGTCGCTAACCCGTGTGATGCACGGGAAAACTATTGATAACTTCCCCAATATAAAAATAAAAAATAAAAAATAAGATCATGGTATAAAAACTTATCTAATGAAAACCCAATGGTATACTATCAAGCCTATCATGCAATATGCAATGATATCATTGAAGTAAAATATTATTTGATAATATCATATATATTATCAAGCCCACTTCTCAAAAAAAAAAAAAAAATCAAGGCCTCACTCCAAGTTAGCCGGTTTTTTCTACACCTCAGGCCCATAGTTATGACCCAAAATGTTTGCTCTTTCACGAACGATGACCAGAAGGAGAAGATTGACTCTTTAGAAGGTTTTTATTATTATTATTATTATTTTGAGGAATTATCTAAAATAAAATAAATTATTTTTAGATTATTATTATTATTACTCTAATGCACAGTAAAAGAAAATCTAAAAAGTGATGTAAATTGGAAGTTTTAAAGGAAAAAAAAAAAAAGCAAATTGGTATTTTTGTAATTTAGTAAATATAGAAGGGTGTTTATATATCACACACCTTCTATGAAGCCTCCTTTTTCACTTTTGCTAAAATCTACCCCCTCCCTATGTTATTATCTCAGAGCTGTAACTCTCTTTCATCTCTTTCTACTTCTTTTTTCTCCTCTTTCTTTTATTCACTGGAACTTCTCTTATGGTTTTCTGTTTTTTTTTTTTTTTCTTCACTGTAACTTTTGTTTTCCTTTCTTCATTATCATCATTCCCTTCTCTTCTTTGACATTCTCCATCAATTTTTTTTTTCTCTAACAGTGCCCTCCGCATCTCCCTGTCATCTCTTTCATCTTCTCTTCATTTTTATTTTCTTTTGCCGACAATAAGATCCACTGCCTTTCTTCTCTTCTTCTTCTATCAAATGCTTTGAAAGTTGAAAAATGGGAATCGGGTTTGGTGGAGTTGGGACCGGAAAAGTTGAAAATAGAAAACTTCGGGATTTTGTTTTTTGTTTTGAAGGAAGAAGAAGGAAAACAGTGGAGGAAAGAAAAAGGGTCTGCATTTTGTTTGTCAAAGGTGGAGATCGGGGATTTGGAGAGCCGGTTTGGGCTTTGGCATAGGATTGTGAAAGCAAAAGGGAGAGTCGGGTTTTAAAAAAGTTTTATTATGTTTTTTTTTTTTTTTTTTTAATATTATGCTGACGTGGAAAACTGTGGAAGCTTAAAAAGCTTTGGTTATATATATATATATATATATATATATATATATATAGACTACTATGAATTTTTTTTTTTTTTTTTTTTGTGGAGAAACACACACATGCAAGAGAGATAGAGATGGAACGAGGTTCTAACAATTGTTTTTTGAAACTAGACTAGATTGGATGGTTGGGAATTGGACTAGGAACCGTTCCGGACAAAACTAGGAAATCGGCAAAAAAATTGGTCAAAAATGGGAAGAAAAAAAAAGAAAAAAAGAAAAAAAGAAAAAAAGAAAGAAGGAACTAGTCTCTTTTCCAGTTCTTTGACTGTTTAGGTTTTTAAAACCATAGTTTTGACACAAAGGCACACTGCAAACTCCATTAAAAAATTATGATAACTTTTAAGGGATCGTGAGATAAGTTAGACTACCACGGTTGAGTTATTGGCTTTCTTAGTGGCAGAGCCATAAATTTTTTTCTGGGGGGGCCAGCTAAATAATAAATATAATAAAATTTTTAAGTAAAAAAAATTTATTCCATAAATTAACTTTAACTCAAAAAAATTGTGCCTTACATTCTTTATTATATTAAACATTTTTTCCTTAAAATATAGATAAAGTGTGAAAATTTTCCCCATAAATCACTCACATTTTGAAACATTAATATTGAATTTTATAAATTAGTTATTTAGTTAATTTGATAGGGATTTTTTTTTTTTGGTGGGGGGGGGGGGGAGGAGTACCATAATTTTCCATTCATTAATCTCTTTTTGTGCATTGGAAATTTGTGTTTGAATTTGAGTTTGCTGAATGCCTTGAGATTTTTCTATTCAAAATAAAAGAGAACGAAGAAGAAGCAAAAATAAAAAATAAAAATCATGACAAATAGGATATTATTTACTATTCGATCTATAAACTTATTTTTTATACATAATTTTAGACTACAAAAATTTGAAATTTAAATATTTGATTGATAACATAGTTATTGATCTTTGATCTTCTAGAAATTTTGCAAACATAGAGGATATAAGAAAAAAGTATAATCTAACTGTGGATATTGAAATTACATCTAATAAAAAGATATCAAAGAGAGTTATAGACATTGACTACAATTAAATTTGTAACAAAACTTCATCATTAGTAAAAATAGAGTACCACCGCACACCCTTGGTGCAGTGGTCACTCCACAAGTATAAATGCTTGTGGGGTGTGGGGGGTAAGGGCCGGGGTTCAAGTCTCCAGGAGGGAGTTTCACACACATATACACTTAGATTAGGTTAGAATAGAAATTCTATCTTGTATAAAAAAAAAAAAAAAAGTACTTGGAAATTGGATTGTAACTATATGGAACTATTTTTATGAAATCACTTTAAATATGTAAATATCTTTGCATCTAATGGTATGAAACAACTTCAAATATTTTAGCATGCAAGAATTACAATCAATGTAATAAATAAATAAATGTATATATATAATTTATAGATATAATAGAATTTTAATTTATAGTATCTGCGCCATGATAATTGTTTTTTTTTTATTAGTTTAAGACACCAATTGGTTTTTAGTATAGACGAGATTTAAACATAGTTTTCTTATTTGAGAACAAAAAATTTTATTAGTTGATGTGAGGGCTGGTTAATCAATAATTATTAAAACCTTGTTAACTGGGCCTGTGGCCCATCCGAGGACGTTAAGCCATCCGAGGAAGCTCATATAAGGTTATAAGAGGAACCAAATGAAAAGAGGAATAGATATCACATGAGATGGGTCCAGTATTCGTCTGAAGACAAAATCCTTTTCAGCAATATGTGTCTGAGGACGACTTGAACACCATATTGTTATAAACACACTTCAGAGCTACATTACCACTAAAGGTGGGACATGAGACCAAGGGTAAGAAAAAAAAGATAAACAAATATCTTTAACAACTGCTGCCTCCGCATTAATTGCCTCTCAACCAATTCTCTGGTTGCATTAATGTGGAGGTGATACTTGAATAGTAACGAAGCAGCCTTACAACTGCTGGATGAAGGTTCCAGGAAGTGTTAGATGGGACAGAAAGGGATCCTCCGAATCCAACCTACACGTGTGTGGTGAAGATGACACCATGAGGGCAGTATATAACATGGAAGAATACATTGAGAGAAAGGATCGGAACTTCTAAACAAGTGACGCCTAGAGGAAAACCTTATAAAATAAAGAACTTAGCTTGTTTCAACGAGAAATTGATCGTAATATTTGTGTTAATCCATCTAAAAACGTTAAGTTTAATCGTTTTTCTTTTGAAGTTAATCTAGTTCTTTTATATCCACGCTCTACAAATTTGTTGTTTGGGCATTTAGCGTTCAAACCCAATACGAGTTTGGGATCGTTACAAATTGAGTCCTTACAGCTGAGTTAACTAGAACTTTACTCATGGTTTGGATTAAATATTTACAAAACATGAAATGTATTTATTGTTACTATTTATAAACAAAAAAAAAAAAAAAAAAAAAATTAATCATGAAATGAATTCTATATGTTTTAGTGGACCTTGAACCAAAAAAAACGAAGTTTGACGAAATAGACAGAAGGCCTATTGGGCCTACATCGCTGAAATTCTGAAAGCCCAAATACAAGCCCATGGGCCGACAAGTAGAAATACCTCATCTCATCCGCAACCTTTTTAAACAGACGGCAGCGCTAGAGCTAGCTGCATCTGCATTAGCATAATCGTCAAACAAAACAACCTGCGTCGCTTAGACGCACCGTTTTGAACCCTAACACTCACTTTTTTATTATTTTTATTTCCTCAACACAAACTTAGAGAGATTGATGGCGGAGAAGCCCCAACCAGTTCGTGTTCTGTACTGCGGGGTTTGCAGTATGCCAGCGGAGTACTGTGAATTCGGACCCGATTTCGAGAAATGCAAGCCCTGGTTGATCCATAACGCCCCGGACCTTTACCCGGATCTCATCAAACGTACTCATTCTTATCCCTAATTTTTTTTTTTTTTTTTAATATATATATTTTTCATTAAATATAATTGTTCATTTATTTTGGTGCGCAGAGTCGAATGCGAAGGAAGCTGATAAAGTTACCGAGCAGTTACAGTCCACTGGTATTTCTTCAGATGGAGCTACTCCTTCAGGTATTATCCCTTTGTTACTGTTTTTCTATTCTTTCATCATATATAATTTCTTGTTTATTTTTATTTATTTTTTATTATTATTTTTCATATTTTAGTTATGCAATAAGCCTATATGTCCATCTGTGGGAATTGTTGTAACAGTAGTATGTGTGAAATTATGATGATGGAAAGTGATTAATATATTTTTGATAACCCTCTCCTTTTTTCGAGCTTGAGATCGGTCTATGAACAAAATATATGACACTAACCACAAATACGGGCGGAGATTATGTGTTTAAAAACTGATGTGGTAGGATTTTACACATTGTGTTTCCATTTTTGAATTCCAACACTACTAAGATCTTATATTTGATTTGCTTGTAATTGTTTTAGGTACTTTGTGTTCATCATCATGAACATAAGAGTACTTTTTCTGCCTTTAAAGGTGGCATGTTGTATTTGTTACACAATACAAGTGGTCTTGGTGATGGGCTGATGTTGTACCTATCATAACTTGCCACCTTATCAAGTTTTTTAAAGGCGAAAGGTGACCTTGAGGCTCCAAGGTTTTTTTATCGCCTGAGGCGCGAGGTAACAAAAAGGCGCTAGCCTGATTAAAGCGAAGTGCCAAATAAGAAATATAGTTATTATACATAGATAACTTAAATCTTATGTATCTAATATATTGAAATATTATTATCAAGTGTTTTGTATATATGTTGCGTGAAGAAATTAGGTCGATTAATTTCAAAACAGGCTTACCACAGTTCGGGGCTTTAAGCTCTATTTATTATTCTAACAATAGGTTTACAGCAAGTTTATGTAAATTAATTAATCTAACAATTAAATTTTACAACTAGCCTTTGTAAATTGATTAATCTAATAATAGATTATACGACAAGCTTTTGTAAGTTAATAATCTAACATTAGGTTCTACAAAAAAATTCAATAAATAATTTATCTTCCAATAAATTTTATAACGAGCTTCAGTTAAAAAAAACAATTACTGAGGCTCTTGCCTTAGCGCCTTTTTCATGGTTCAAGGCACTCGCCTAGGCTCTAAAGGCAAGCACCTCACTAAAGGCGCCTTGTCCTAGAGCCTTAGAGGCACCTTAGTAATGCCTCACCTTGCCCTGCCAGCCAATGACTACCATGGTCATGTACCTATTAGTGCTGTAGAATTTTACATGTATTTGGCATGCTGAGCACACTGTCATTGTGTAGGCTGCCACATTTTCGGACTGGATGATGTGGCACTTCCAAGTTGGCTTCCATGCCATTTTGTAATATTTAATAGGCTAAAATATTGTTTTCTTCCCTAAAGTTTGCATGATATGTGCTATGCTCTGCCATAAATAGCTGACCTCTCTTTGTGATTTGCAATTCTATGGTTGAAAACTGAGAGAATGTGGATCAGCAAAAGAGTGAGGTCTAAAGGAATCACCCTTATCCTTTCTTATAATGATGCCTCCTGATTCCTGAATCAGCCGTGCCATTTTTGTTAGAGTCATCTGGGTTAATTGGCCAAACTCACATAAAAAGAGCCTCCCGTTTGCGAATAACAACTAGCAAACTTAATAGCTGTATTGGGTTAAGTTGAGAACATATTTTGTCTTTGTGGGTGACCCTAACAAATTTTGTAGTGCTCATAGCATTCACATGAGGCATCATTTGTAAGTGATTCTGGGCTTTGATTTGTTTTGTTGGACAGGGATACAGCCATTTGAATGAGCTATGTCTGTTTTAAAAAATCACATCTGCACAAGAGGTGGTAGCTGTATATTATTAGTTTAACTGGATACACTGTATGCTATTAAATGTCAAAATCATTGTCTTTCTAGTTTCGAAAGAAGATAATAATTCTTTTTTCAAGTTTATAAATATTTATTCATTTTCTATTTTGGCACTTTAAGGAAGGGTTCAAGGAGTTTAATACTTTTTTCTCTGCCCTTAGATGTGACATTAACAGGTTTCTTTTAATTGTGATGTTGTCTGACTGATTTTGGGTGGATTTAGACAATATATATGTTTAATGGTGTTATTCAGTTCTAGTTCTTTCCTAGAGTTTGGTTTCCACTTGCAAGTTCAAACTATACTGACATTCTTACCTCTCTCTTGGTGGGCTGTTGTGTGTTACTTCAGCACCAAAGCAAGAAGAAGTAAAACGTCTTCCTGGTGGAAAGATAAAGAAAAAAGTAAGTGCTTTGCGAATATTTCTTCCATTTGATGTTTATGAACAAGCACTTTTGCATGAAACCAATAATGGAGTATTTGTTGTTGGGAAACATTGAGTTCAATATGATTGAAATTACTGTTGGATTTTTCTGTAGGAGAAGCAAGAAGTCGTTATTGAAAAGGTTATACGTAACAAGCGAAAATGCATCACCACTGTAAAAGGCCTGGAGCTTTTTGGTAAGTGATATGCTGCTTTAAATTGTAAAATTTTAATGTCGTCATCATAATGAACCCTGTTCCTTTGATTACATTCAGGTGTTAAACTTAGTGATGCTTCAAAGAAACTAGGGAAAAAGTTTGCTACCGGAGCCTCTGTTGTTAAGGTATGATAGGATTTGGCACTAAGTATGGATATCTGTTCTGGTGAAAATGGTTCTGATATATTTTAACATATTTTGAATGATAATGGGCCTTTTAAATGAAATTATCACTCATAAAAAAAAGTGCTTTAAATGATTGTTTCCACTTCCAGGGCCCAACTGAGAAAGAGCAGATAGATGTTCAAGGGGACATATCCTATGACATTGTCGAGTTCATTACAGACACCTGGCCTGATGTAAAATACCTAATCTCTTTCCTTAGATATTATGTGTTGGTTGAATGTGTGTGTTTTCCTATCTTGTCTGAATTTAAAAGGCAATAACTTTATAGTTATTTGCCATTGCCTTAAGAAAGTCATGCCTTTTTGTAAGAGAGAACTTCAGCCCAACCTAGAGTGAACATGTAAAACTAAGCTAGATTTGGCTGCCAATAATATATTATCAAACCAACCTTGCTTTTCTACCTAAGAATATTAGGTCTGTTTTCCATCAACTTATTCTTTGAGCTTTTTAGCTTGTTTATTTATGCACAACTTTTTAAAGCCTCATTTTTCTATGCACAACTTTAACCAACTTTCAACAAATAAGCAATTTGCAAAAGTTGCATCCAAACTAAACAAACTCTGGCCAAAGTATAGATCTTAGGCAAAATGATTATGCGTTTTGAATGCTTGCTGTTCTTATTGTCTATTTATTTTGCTGATTTCCATTGACAATGATTTGATAAACATTTTACTGGTATTGGAGACACACAAAAGTTGACCAGCTTTTTGGTTTGGGAGGCATGAGGCATGAATTTCATGTTCTTTATAGCCTCAACTGGGTTTTTGCATGGGCTAATCCTTATTAGGGATTTGTTATCCTAATTTGTGGTGAGGACATTTGAGGATCATAGTTTTCATGCATTTATTCTATTTTTGAACTCAATAAAAAAAATACATGTAACTTAGAGCCAACAAAAAGGATGAAATCTGGTTTTTAACTAGTGCTGCTAATTCTATTTCTATCGCTGTTTTGAAAACCAGACCATACCGGCCAATCTGACCGGTTCAACTGTGAACTCAGACCTTAACCAGCCCGGTCTAGCATTAACATCAGAAACCAAAACTGATTTTGAATGGTATAATCTGCCAGGGAGGTGGAGGTGGGGGTGGGGGTGGGGGGGAGGAGGACTTTCAACATGCATATTTATAAAGGAAGAAGCGTAACTTCTTTATGTTTCTAATATGAGAGAATGAGAGACTTCCAACAATTTTTTCTCATAACGAAACTAGTCGTACATTGAAAAGATGTTAACAATGTTTTACATATTTTAAATGAGTCACTCTTCACTTTTATCTTTAATTCTTAAGATGGGAAAATTCTGCATTAATATTGTACATAACAATTTTCAAAATGTAAGGCTGAATAAGCTTTTTCTTCTCAGTTAAATGGAAAAAGTAAAGTTAAGAGTAGTTAGGCTCGTAAGTTATCAAGGCTAGCAACATATCTTAATTAAAATATTTATTATTTATGACGTCAATGTACAACCACTAGTTGAGCCCCAATATGACCATAATTATCAGGAACCACTCCCTTTTTGAGTCCTAGGGACAACAAAAATTCACAATAGTCCTTCTAGGTGATAAGCCTAATTTAGAATTTTTGTTGTGTCTCTAGCTTTATTGTTTAAACTATGATTTCTATGTATACCTAAGGTAGGCCTAAATTGGAAGTTTTTAATGTTGACTTCGGTTACTCCAGAGTTTGGATTAATGATAGAATAAAGGAATACAGTATTCTATTTATAGTTCCTAGTATATTCAAGGAGTTCTGTTTAATGATCAGGTATTACTTGTGATGATTTTGAAATTGATTATGATAGTGGCTGAAGAGATGTATTTGTCATTTGGTTATATGAAATGTTCAACAGTAACGGCAATGGAACATTTAGAAGTGTTTTTGCACTGTTCTTTGTCTAATTGTTTTGGTGTGATGTGTTATCTTGATTCTACTTTCTGCTTGATCTCCCCCTTTGGTTTTTTCCAGTTATGTTTAGGATCATATTGCATATTCTTTTCATAGGATTCTTTTTGGGTCAAAGAAGTCAAACTTATATCCGTGGTATGTTTATCTAAACCTAAATTTCTTTCTCCCTTTTCTCAGGTCCCAGATACTGCAATTTTCTTTATTGAAGATGGAAGAAAGGTTCCAGCTGCTTAACTTTGAATCGTGGCATATAAATAAAATGTCGTGTGGTACCTTCCGTCCTGCCCGTGTGACTCCTAACCAGACTTGCTGTATCTCAGAGAGTATAGGGGCGCTGGACTATACTAGTTAATGTTTTAAGGACCTATGGCCAGTGAAAGTTTTTGCCTCTCTCTACAATCTCTTGTTACCTTTGTTGCCTAGAATAGTAAATGTCTTTGCAGTTTGAACTGCTTAATATATTAATGGATATCGGATTTGCTTTGCATAGAGGCAAATCTGAGTGCCATTTGCTTTTGTTGTGTATTCGTGTTGATATCTTATGGACAAGTATTAGAGTAGCTGCAAAAGCTGCCAAGTTAAATATTGAAAAAAGTTTACCTCTAAACCAGCCTAGAGGAATTTTCCTTCAACCTATTATGTGGCAGTTAAAAATACCATTTATGTGTAAGTTTAATCAAATATCTAAAATATTATTTAACTAAATTTAAGAATTAGTATGTATATTTACACTAAATTTAACGGTATTTATAGTATATAAATATATCAAGAATCTAACTACTCAATTTTCATTGTGATGATAATTCATAATATTCAAACCACTTAAAAAATACTTGAAATCTTAGTATATAAATATATCAAGAATCTAACTACTTAAATTTTCATTGTCATGATAATTCATAATATTCAAACCACTAAAAAAAAAACTTAAAATTCAATATAGCTTTTAAGTTATAACCACCCAAAAAATATTTAGAAACCAAAACACTACCTAAATTGTTATAGAAACCTTTTTCAAAATTATTAACTAAATTGTTATAGAAACTCTAGGATTTTTCCTTTTTCAAATAAAATTATTAACAAGGAATCATTTAAATGTATAATTAGATTGGATAGTACTACCTAAAAAGGTGTAAAACCTAACTATACCCTAAACCCTTACAAATAATTACAATTTAATGGATTGGATAGTACTACTAAAAAAAAAAGGATTGTTATATCTTTACCGGTTTTATAAAGTTAAAATAGTATTCACATGAGTATTAAAAAAAAAAAAAAACCTAAATTGGTCTTAAAATATAATATATATAATGCATGCGTATGCATAATGTGTATCTACTATCTTCTTATTGTATAGAGACATGTATATTAGTTATAAATTTTGCCCCCTAGGCCACAAGTCAAATCCTTATTCCACCACTGACTAGGACTTTGAGTTTATGTACGAAGGTTTTTATTCTAGATTGTAAAACTCTTTCTTAGTTTGCGTAGGTGTGTATTGGTTTTCCCTTAGAGAATTCTCCATCAATTTCCTACCTCATCAACACATTGTGTGCCTCATGCTTTTATTACTTTTATTATTTTACTTTATGATATGGTGAGTTGCTGATTTGTGATTAATAAATATAATATTGTGGATCACATAATTGAGTTAAATTAGTAATTAATCAATAATTCAGTTGTTGTTTTGGAAAGGAATCTAAATATTCTTTTTTTTTGAGAGGCGGAATCTAAAGATTCTAAACCTGATTTAAACAAACAAAAGCAGTACAAAAGTTAGCTGCCCAAGGTTAGATGACCAACCGAATCTAAAATATATCGTCATTCCGTAGTCCTAATAGTTACAAAGAAATCTAGGGAATAAATGAGGTAAGCTTTTCTAAATTTTCTTGTCTTGGCTCAATCTAAGGAAAATCCAAACAACATAATTTTTTTATTTTTTATTTTTATTTTTTTGAGAATCAAACAACATAGTTAAGTTAGGGTCATTTTACTTGAACAACTTTTAGCATGTTTCAAGATAACTTTTAGCTGGTTTTTGGTGAAATAACTTAGAGCGAATATATTGGATTATGCAAAATTTAAATCAAATTTAATCCAAAAAGCTTATTTTAGCTATAATCCATTCCACACATTGGTTTTCATCTTTTGCTGAGCTATGGCAAATAATAATCAAATTTGGCTATGCACTAGTATATTATTAATCCTCAATTAAGGATTTGTTTGGATATCGCTTATTTTGCTGAAACTGAAAACTTATTGTTGAAAGTACTGTAGATAAAGGTAAAAGTTAGCTGAAATAGTATAGTGAGGCTATGAATAGTATCAAAAAGTGCAATAGGATCCATGAATAGTAGTAAAAATAAGTTGAATAATGAAATAATTTTCATTTTTCATTAAAATCCAAATAGAGGCTAAAACCTGCAGCAGAGATGTCTTTCACTCTTGTGGAACATATTATTTGGGTCAAATATATTTGTTCTTGATGAAGTGGATTGCTCAACGTGCCTCTGTTAAGGTCCATGTTGGGCTAGATTGGCCCAGCCTAAGCGAATGCAACTTGGATAATGCATGATCCTAGTACAATACCTTAGATGCATGCAGTATAAGATGTTCATCAATTATAAATTCAACCATATGATTATATTGAATTTAATTATCTTTAGGAAATATAATATTGCTTATACTTTAACTGTTATCAATACAATTATGTATTTTAATTTAGTTAGGGAATATAATGACCTAAGTTTTATCCTTAATTTTATTCCTATTATTATTATTATTATTATTATTATTATTATTATAAGCCTACTTGAGTAAAAATGATTGATGAGGATACTATGATTCCTGTCAATGTTTATTTATTTAATAAACAATGAATGCCTATAAAGCCTACCATATTTTATTAACACTACAAACCCACCAGGGAAACAAAACAATGATTGAAACTGTTATTATTAACACACTTTGGGGTACAACCACTTTATAGTTGGTCGTGTGAATATGTGATCATAGAAGTGGATATGAACTAAATAAGAATCGTAATTGTCTCAAACATAATAATAATAATAATTAATAAGCACTGTAATGGAGAGCTGCCAATCTTTTTTATATTTTGAGAACCCTTTTATGTTATCTTCCCATGGGCAGGCCCAACCGCGGTGATATTCTGATGTCATTGGGATTATTCGTTTTACAGATCCCAAGAGGGAAAAAGAAGTTTTGTCATGATCTTAACTTTCGACAATCAATTATGAAAAGGAAATCAAAACATTCTTATTTGGAATTTGAAAATTTTAGATACAAACCAATATCATTTAAAGAGTTTTCTATTTTATGGGCAATTTGGAAGTCTTAAATTCGAAACTTACCAAAATTTTAGAATCTATGAGAAAAATTAAGTGAAAAAAAAAAAAAAAAAAAACTAATTTGAAAGGGAAAAAATTTATTTTAGAAAAGTCTCAGTTGGCTAATGCCAGTTGGCCACCAATTTATGGAGAGAGATATTGGCAAAGAAAGAAAAGTTATCATTAAAAGAGGTTTTTATTTATTTTATTTATTTATTTTTAAATAAAGTCTATTTGTGAGGATAGGTTGAGTATGTAAGTGTAACCTTTCGAAAAATTTCTCTTTTTTTTTTTTCAAAAAAGTAAAAAATATTTTCCACTCCATTGGATTTATTAACATCAATAGTTTATAAATGCTAATCAACGATCATCTATGGAGAGAGACATGGGCGAAAGGAGAAAACTTATTATAATAGAGTTAATTTCGTGGTTTAGAGTTCATTGGTGATGATATTCAAAAAATGTTTTTAAAAGGGAAAACGTTTTTCATCTAATTGGGTTTGTTTTATGTTAACCATATAAACCGTTTTCTATTTTACATTTGGACAAATAACATTAGTAAGAGCATTCATATTTGGTGTTTTAAAATAGCCCAAAAAACGATCAACATTTGGTGTGTTATAGATAAATTTTTCTTAACTTTTTGTTACAGTAAGCTACTGTTTTTGGTTATTACTATAGCAACAAACTAAGCACAAAAAATTATTTTTTTATTCAATTTTCTCTCTCCTGTATGCATAAAGAAATAATAAAGAATAAATAAATAATAATTAAATAAAGTAGTAAAATAATAGAGTATGAGATGTAGAATATATTGTTAAATGGTATACTATAAAATAGATAAAGTAGTTTATTGGTATGTTAAATGCTAAATTTTTTAGTAGAATGAATGTGAATGCTCTGAATAAGTACCATTTAGGATCAGCTTAGTAGTAGGGTCTATATAATTATATAAAGACTATATATCTTATCATTTGAAATGATAAAATTTGATGCCCAACATGACAATGCTACATTTAAGTCTTGAGTAATTAGATTTATAAACATGAGAGAATGTTATGTCACAGTATTTCGAGAGTACCTAATAATTTTCTTATAAGCATTACGAACTTATGATTTGGAGTCTTTCAAGTCAAATTTTCAAATATAGGAGCCGGTTTCAGGTTGCAAACTTTCTGTCCACTGTCATCCATATCAAAAACACGATTTAACAGCACGGTACAGACCAGCCAGACCCACCATTGTTTTTTTCTCATTTTATCTTGAAACTTCCTTAATGTGAACGCTTTCTTTCTATCCTTTGAAATTTGGAAATGGTTCAATCATGTTCACATCCTATAAGTGCTTGGCAAGGGCTGCGCATTTTCACAAGGAAAGAGACTAAAAAGAAAAAAATGTACATACAATACACATCAGTTTAACGAGTAATCATCAAGATTGCGCTATTGGATTTTCCCAAGCACATAAATCAATTTGCTCTGATTGTCCTCCTCTTTGTCCTTATTAGGGCACTTGATTTGTACTTTTTTTTTTGTTGTGTGTGGATGTAACAAGGATTTTATGAAATGATTGTGATTTGGATTTTTTTCCAGCACCACTTCTATTCTTACTCCTCCATATTGCCAAGAAAGAAAATACATGTGTTAATTTGTGTCTTCCAATAGTGCGTTCTAGGAGTACAGCATTATTGGATTGGAGTCTATAAGTAAGGGCAAGAACTAAAGCACTAAATTGTTTTCTTTTTCCCCCTTTTATCATTGCTTGCATTAACTACTTAGAGAAGAGTAGGTCCTATACCTTTCAGAGTTTTCTGCAGCTCCAGTGTGAAGTTGGACAGCAAAGTTTTAAAACAAACCCCCCACTCCCTCTTCCTCTCTCATAGGGCCACGTATAGTGTTCATATATATGTTAGGGTTTATGCTTCAAAATCCAATTTATTGGCATGTTAAAAATAATTAAATTGTTTAATTATATGAGATTATTTGTAAATGAACTAATTGGACATTATCATAGTCCTTGAGATGTATTGTATGTGATTTATTTACAAAATATATAAATCACAAGTTCCTTATCTTGTAAACTCAAAATGTAGTACGTAGTCGATGATGAAATTGGGCATTTCATCTGTGAAGACTATAGTACATCAATTAATATGGTTTGTCTTAATCATGGAAGTTGAGACTTCTAGTTGATATGTTGATATGTCTTAAGTGTGTAAGACATATTGAACTAGACCGCTGTGAGATTAATTATTCAATTAACAACTGTCACTTGAATAATAAATCTCATGACTTCTAATTTCATAGACTCTCAATCTTAAGAGGATAGTGAACCCGATCATAAAATGTAGGTTACTTTGATATATCAGGAGTGAGATATAATTTAACGGTAAAAACCTCAGTATGTTGGGTAACCGCACATAGTGTTGAGGGAACACATATTCTCAAGATGAAATCCATAATCTCTTTCTATAGAGACACGAAATATCTCCTTGAGATAAGTTTAATGGGAACTAGTTATTCAAGACCGACCACTTTAGTAAAGAGTTACAAGTTTATATTTATTGAAATTAGATTTCATAAATATGAATGACTAAAAGATTAATCTGGGGACTCAAGGAATAAAATAGTTGTTAACAAAGTGACAGTTTGTTATGAATTTGTTTACTATGGATATTTCATGGAGTGGTCAAATGTTTTTTTTTGGAGAAATAAGGGGCTAAATGATATCATAATAGAGTCTTGGGATATAATTTATTAATATGGCCTAGAGTGCAATTATATTTCCATAGTGGTACTTGTTATATAATTAATGGTAACTTTGGGCTCGTCAAGAGTTGACAGATAAGCCTGGTGTCCATTGGAGTTAAAGCTTTATTTGTCCCTTTGGTCTCATCCCAAGTCACACACTAAAGCCCAATTGGGTTGGCCTAAAAGGCTAACCTAATTAGATAATCAGTTACTTTATTTAATAAGAGTTATTAAATAAATAACCGCCAAGACAATTAACATGTACGTATGATTAAAAGAAGAGAAAAAGTTTTTTCTTTGCAGTATCTTTTAAATACACTTTTATTCAAGGGAAAATTAACGTACTTAAGAACTGGTTGAGAGACTACTCATCTTGGACATCATGTGGAATTTGGATGAAGATTGAAGGTCTTCTCAAATCTTGTTTTTGAATTTTACCGCATCAAGGTACACTTTCTCTTCTTTGTTCTTGAATTCAAGATTATATGTTATTTCTCATGAATGAAGTAGATCCTTGTGTTGCTTCCGTTGTGTATTTTGTATGAGATGTAAAACCAGTTTTTCCAACTATATATATATATATATATATATATATGGGTAAGACTTAGGTACAATACTTAAGTGCTGTTCCTTAGGTTCCCATTTTAATACTTTGTTTGTTTCGATAAAAAACCTTGTATAAAGATAGTTTTAGCATTTTCCAATGTTTAGTAGTATAAAAAAAAAAAAAAGTTAAAAGAAAAATATATTTGGTCAATATAAAAAGTATAACTTATTTTTAGAGATTGTTTTCCACTAATTCTTTTGGAAAACAATTTTATCTTATAGTAAGCTAAATAAGGAAAGTTAGGAGATTGTTTTTCAACTCATTTAAGGTTACTACCAAACATAGGAAAATGAAATAGTTTTATAGAAAACACTTTTTAGAAAATGACTCATTTTCTAGAAAAATATTATTGTCAAAACAAACAGAGTATAAGATTCTGTCATGTAGATTTTTTCTCATGGGATGAAAGTGTATTTTTTAATTTTTTAGTTTTTTTTTTTTTTTTTGGAGGGTGAAGTGTATTTTTTTAGTTAAGTAGTCACATGACTGAATTTTAAGGGATGAACCTAAGGAACAACACCTTAGATACTGTACAAAGTTTTAAAACAACCCCCCCTCTCTCTTCCTCTCTCATAGGGCCACATATACATATATTCAATGATTACAATGGAGGATGGAGGGAGATCACGTATCTTATTTAGTTTGTTGGATTGTTAGATAGAAGTTTATATATATAAAAAAAATGTGCACTAGAAGTTATAATATTAACATGTGACTCAACGTAAATGTCACATATCGTATCATTTACTTTTGTCATGTGATACACTATTAGGACATATGTAAAATTTGTTAGAACATATGTTATTGTAAATTGGCTAATCCTTTGACAAAACGCATTTTACTTGTATTTGGGTAGATCTAGGATGTGTTTAATACTTCAAGGAACAAGAGTTCAAGTCTAGTATTGAAGTCATGCAAATTTGTCCAAAAAACTAGTGAAGAAATGCTGTTCATTAAAGTTTGACAGATAAATCTATTGATGTTTAATGTTTGATTCTCGACAGCTCTTGATAGAAGTTGTATCTATCGAGAATTACAAGATTCAGATTTTCAGATATGTTTTTCATGCATATCCAAGCTATTTGTGTAGGGTTTCTTTTCTCACAACCCTAGACATATATAAGGATTATTTTAAGGACCGTCTAGGATGATGCAACTTGATGCAAAGTGATTATTCACTCAAATTGTGACTAGAGATAATTTGCTCTAGTTCATCTTCTTTATAGAAGCTACTGCGTATGTGCGCCAAGGGTTTTGTAACCAAGAAGTTTCTTGATCTTCATCGCTTGGATGGACTGAAGAACTTTGCAGCCAACATCTTTTTCAAGTTGGTATGTTAGTCACGTACTTGGATCCATGCATCGATTGATTAGTCATGTACTGAGAGCCATGTATTGAAAGGAGAGATTGTCACTACATTGCAAGTCTAATTGTGTATTGAGGTAAGGGTTCAATTGTAGGTTGGTATTAAGTACTGGGATTCCTTTTACTTGTAACCGCTTGTTTTAATAATAGTGGATTCTCAGAAGTAGTGACCTTAAATTCACCTGGTGGGGTTTTGCCTTGGTGGTTTTCTCCATTTGTAAACAAATCACCCGTGTTAAATTTAATTTCCTCTGCATTTAGTTAGTTGGTGGTTTTTTTGTGCTACCACGCTCATTGTATATAATTGAATCTAATTAATTTCACTTGGCTAAATTAATTGATTAAGTTACCAAAGGGGGTTAATAGATTCTTGGCCTATTTTACACTATAAATATATTAAAATTATTAATATATTTTTTTCTAATTAAACTTTGTTGCCAAAGTTTAAAGAAGTTACTAAATACTATTCCAACTGAAAACTTTAACAATAAATTTTTACCTAAAGCAAATTAATTACTTATAGTGAGTTACAAGGTGAAACCATGTCATCGGATATGTACCACTATGTTTTATAATGAAACTTATTATAACTAAAACCCTATTATGGAATTTTTATGGAACTAAAGGTTTTACTCCAATAAAAATTCAATTACTACAAGTGTAGACATCAAAATTTTATGATGTATTCACAATCGTCTGATTGATCATGATCAAATATTTGTGATCAAATTAATTCTCAATTGATGGTTGTTTTATAATAATAAAAGAACTAGTCAAGAACTCGTGCAATATACCGAAATATGTAATTATTTTGTGTTGAGGGGGAAATTGATGCCTCTAAATAAAATATGGGGAAGCCAAGCCAAAACTCAATGATGAGCTCTTGAGATGATGCCCAAAGGCTTTTGGTGTGGTGACAAGCCTATCCAAGTAAGAAATAAAGGTTGCACCTTGACAAAACAGCAACAAAAGCCCAATAAAAGTACTTCACAATAGTTAATTAGTACGTTAGTGGTCCTGTTTTGATAATACAAGAAAATTTTTTTTCCTCCAGCAGTAGGATGACATTACACTTAAAGTCCAGTAGTCAATTATTAAATAGATTCAAGAAAGTGTTCTTTTTTGGAAGTCCTTGTATGTCTTGGTTAGGGGGATCTATTGTACTTTTAGCCATCATTACATCAATATGAGGGAAGAATTCCATTGCAATAAAAAAAAAAATTATATCCTTCAATAGTAAAACAAAAAGTAAAAAATTAAAGGTTTCATGATGAGAAGAAAGGGGTTAATTGGCATGCTGTGAAAGGAGAGAGAGATTCCAGCTTAGTGCAACAAATGTTGAACTAAGATTCCTGGGGAATATATATATGTGGCATGAGTGGGGTAGTGTAGGCTATTTTGAGTGAGTGGGTATGTAAGCTTGTGGTGGTATGATGGAGTTACTGCTGAAGCTAAGTTTTTAATGGGTAAAGGGTTGTTTATGACTAATTAGGAAACATTTATGGGCTTAGAATATGCAGAAAAGGAAAGGGAATGTTTGAGGCTAAGTGAGTGGTGGGCTGAGGGGTATGATTTATGAGCTTAGAGAGAGTTAAACTACAAGCAAAGTAACAAGAATAATAGAAATTTTAGAGGGGTTAGTGTGTCTTGTGGGTTGGTATGCTTAGGCTTTTATAAGGAAGTTTAAGGGAGCATTGATTAGCAAAAGTCCAAAACGTAGGACTGATTCAGGGGTAGAATAGCTGATATAATTGTCATAGGATTTGGCCTAAAATGGCATATTTGCTTTTGGGGCTGTTTTGCTTCTTTGGGCAATGTCACACATGGGCAAAAATCAGCATAATCTTGCATTAAATGCTAAGAATTCTGAGATTGTGTTCAGCCAATGGGATTAAGGCAGGTATTAAGGAGGAATCCTAGTGCTGCAATTGAGATTTGGACCCCAAGAAGTAGGATTCAACACCCCATGCCAAATGTCAAAGTTTAAGCCCACTTTAGAGGGTTCTGCTGGAGATCCCTTTATGTCCTCCAAACCACATGTTCCCAAATTTTCTCCTTTAGGATTCGTGGGCTTGGCACATGAACCATGTCTTGAACATTTTTGACATTTTAGCATTGATTTGTTGAGATTTGGATAACTTGGTTTCAGCTCCCCTTCTGCTAGAGATATAGTCTTGAGAAAAATGATGAAGTTCCATCACCCATTAGATTTCAGCTAATATTAAAACCTTTGGGCACCGTTCATGTTAGGTAAAGAGTGACAGAAAGTTGATGGGACAGCCCTTAGTTCATCCTCAATAACTTGGTTCTCTTGTAGAGGCCTCCAGCTGTACCTTGGTTAAGGATGAACAAGAGTTGGTTGTCTATTTTCAGTCCTCTACCTCTTGTTGGAGTTCTTTGGATCGGGCTTGCTCATGTGAGCTGGTCCCTTTGGGCTCTACTGTGTTCATCCTACAAAATGGACATCAACAACACATGTTGCCATGAGTTTTCATCCCTCATGGACTTTTATTATTAGTAAATATTTTGGGTTTTCATAGATATTTGTAATGGGTCTTTGGGCAATGAGTTGTAACATTTGAAATAATAGGATAAGTTTCAAAAGGCCTTTCTAAATAACATTTACTATTTTTGAAAATGATGAGCTCCATATCATAATTAATGTTCATGACTTCTAATAATTACATCATAATTTAAATGGTGAACCTGTGGGATTGAATAGTTACCATGAGTTTTGAAGATAAATATTATGGACATTGTGATTTAAAATATGTTATGAGAAGAATATCATAATCTTCAAGATAACTTTCCATGAGCTTTTATAAAATGATTGCCATGGTTTTTGGGATGATTGCCATAGTAATGTTTAAGAAACATTGTTCATCTTTGTTGAGGTCTAAAAAGTCACAATGTTGCACCAAGGCCCAAAATAGCATAGAGAATTGAACTCCATAAAAAAATAAAATACTTGAGCCTGCAATAAAGAAAAAAAGATGGTAGGCCCAAATCCATTAAGGGTTTAAGGAGGAATCCAAGCCCACGAATAGGTAACCCTTAATACTCATGAAACAAAAGGAAGAAGAAAAGCCCAGCCCACCAAGGTCAGAAAATCGCTAGGGAGCCTAGTGGTAAGAATTGGGTCGGGATACTCAGGGACTGCCAGGAGCTCGGGATCCTTGGGACGTGCAGTAAAACCAGGGTTGGATTAAGACAGGTCAAGAGGGGTGCCAAGAAACACAAGGAACGAGAACAGATATGTCCCTATCAGCCACCCAATGATGCAGAAAGGAATCAGAAGACTTGGGAACCGAAAATTCATGAACAAGGAGCTGGTACCTTAGGGAACCCAGAAAGAAGAACCATAAAGGGAAGTGGCTGGGAAACTTTCAACCTGGCAGGAAGGAATCAGCTCACTTGGGAAAAATGACAAAGGGAAAGGCAGCCAAAAGCTGAGTCTGAAAAGATGAGGTTTAGAAACCTTGAAGGAAGAAGGATCAAAGGTCAGCTCTCTAATGACACCCTAGAACGGAAAGTCAGCAAGAGACTTTTGGGGAAGAAACACCAAAAGAAGAAAATTATGAGAAATGAGGAAAGGACCAGCCACCAATGTTGTTGGCACAGCATTAGTTCTGGTACCCAGGGGACCAAATGGGGGGAATCAGTGGTACCCCGGGAGCTCTAGGATGACACTATAAAAAGGGGAAACAAACAACAGTGAAGGGCATTTAGCAACAGTGAATTAGAGTAAAATCTTTGAGAAAACTCTGTCAAAATTCATAAAAAGAGAGAAAAGAGAGGGAAATACCGTCCGGTATCCTCAAACAGTCACTAGAGAACACACTTGGATTCAAAGGAATTCAAACTTTGCAAGTCTTAGAGGCTTGAAGAGCCATCTAAGTCTGTGATTTTTGAACTTATTTGGACTTTGTAACACGTCTTAGTGAGCATAGTGTATTACATAATTAAGACAGTAATGAAGCATTTGACATTGTTTTAAGGATCCTTAACGCTTTATTTTTGTGTCTTTCTTTATCACTACTTTTCTTTGCTATTTCTTGCTGTTTAATGCTTGTATTTCTTGTTTGTTAGCATGTATGTGTTGTAGGATTCGTGCTCTATGCACCATCTGGTTCGAAATCAGCCAATTTAGCTACGATGAACCAAGTCTAGTCCCTTAAAACAATAAGTAAAACGCCCAGGATCCTTATTTCTACTTTGGCCTAGGTACTGTCCAAAAAATGACCTACACAATCTTTTAAATGAAATAATTATAACATAATATTTTTACCAAGCATTAATAATCTTGGGTTTTTGATAAAATAGTGCCAATGTCAATTGGACTTTTTGATATTGTCAATGAAAACTAGGCTTTTTAATGTTGCCAGCGAAAACTGGGCTTTTGATGTTATCAATAAAAATTGGGCTTTTGATATTGCCAATGAAAATTGGGCTTTTAATATTGCCAATGAAAACTGAGCTTTTTTTATGTTGCCAGTGAAAACTGGGCTTTTGATGTTGCCAATGAAAATTGGGTTTTTGATGTTGCCAATGAAAATTGGGTTTTTTGATATTTCCTGTGAAAATTGGGTTTTTTGATGTTGCCAATGAGAACTGAGTTTTTGATAAATAATTTGCCATGGGTTTGAATCATGAGATTTGATTATGGGGTTGAATCCCATTGATAAAATAGTATTGCCATGAATTTGAATCATGGGCTTTAATTATGGACTTGAATTCCATTAATAAAATTGTTTTGCCATGTATTTGAATCATGGGCTTTTTTCAAATATTGCTAAGCATAAAAATTCTTGGGCTTTAGAAAGAATGAGATTTTAACTTGCTCAATAAATAATTTAGGTTTTACAAAAAAATATTGGGTCTTATAGTGTTTTACATTTGTAGCCCAATTTTGTGATGGAAAGAAGAATGGTTGTGGGCTAGCATAGTAATAGCCAAAAATATTTAGGTAGGCCTAATAATTTGTTTGTGATGTTTGAAAAATAAATAGGTGTTATTTAAATAATATTAGGTAAAAAAAATGTACCCCAACATTTTGTAATATGTTATAATGTATAATTTATTCTATGAAAAGTAATATATTAGAATTAGTAGTCTTGAGAAGTAATACTCAACAATTTTCTCTTCTAAGTTTCCCCCTTTTCTCTTTCTTGATTGCATATAATTCTCTCTCTCTCTCTCTCTCTCTAAATTTGACAATTTTTTCTAGTATTACTCTTTTTTTTATTTAAGTTAATTACTCTCTATTAATATTTTGGATATGTTATACACACACACTTTTTTTAAATGAGCCAAATTCTTCTAACATGTATGATAGTGGTTATGTTTTCCTGTACAATTGAAATTTCTAGGCTTCAAATATATTATTTTCTTACATCTTAAATTCCTCATTCTCTTAAGGAGATTATCATGATAATTGAAACTTATCACAAAATTATAATATTATTTGAACCAAAATTAAATGAAATGCAAAGCCAAGTAGATTGTATTTTGATATAAAATCAGATTCTCACTTTCAAAACAACTCAATATTAACTCAAACTAAAATTAAAACCAAAGGCTTAAGATTAAGAGAGTAGATCTATGATGGGGAATTAACAAACATAACACCAAAACACACCAACCCAAAGTTGATTTGCCAAACGCACAAAAACTCATCAACCAAAAGTAGAGCTACAAGAAAGAATAAAAATTCACAAAAAGAATTAAGAAACATAACACCAAAACACACCAACCCAAAGTTGATTTGCCAAAAGCACAAAAACTCATCAACCAAAAGTAGAGCTACAAGAAAGAATAAAAATTCACAAAAAAAAAATGTGAAAATAAAAAAGTGAGGGGGGTGGGGGGAGTTATTATCTCTTTCTTTGGGGGGGGGGGGGTGTTGGGGGATTAAAAAAATGGACTAAGAGTATTCCGATCAGCCTCTCTGTAATTTTAGCTAAACTAGCCTAAAAAAAAAAAAAAAAACTACATTTTTACTATTTAACAAATAGACATATACATCAGTCTCAATATTTATATCTCTACTATATTCTTGTCAAAAAAAAAAAAAAATTCTCTACTATATTTAAATATTATTTTTTCTCTCTATAAAAATAAATAAATAATTTTTCCACTTCCCCACCCCTTCCACTGCAATATGGCAACACTACTCTTTTACAAACCCACCTTCACCTTCACCTTCACCACCAATCACAAACACCAACCCACCACATACACCACCAATCACTGCAAACAATTTTAGCATCAGAAATCACAAACCCCACCCACTTTCATTGAAAACCCAGGCTTGTTGCACTTGTTTCAAGAACCAAACCCAATCACGGCAAAACCCACTAAATATAATCTCTGGTGAAACCCACCTTCAAGCACCAAATCCACTCACACCACCTTTAATCACCAAGCCCCACTGAACCAATGATCACTAGTGAAATGCACTTCCAAGCACCGAACCCACTCGCACCACCTTCAACATTCAAACCCAACTTCAACCACCAAGCACTACCTTCATTCACCAAGCCTCATCGAACCCAGTCACCTGACCCACTTGCACAAACAAGCCCTGTCACTCGCAAAAACCATAAACTCTGTGCATGAGAGAGAGAGAGCAAATAAAAAAAAATTAGTTTAGCTTTGGCAATTATCAATCCTCATTAGTTCGGGTGAGGTATTTTCGTACGCTACTTTTTCAAGTTATTCTACTAATACTGATGTGGACAGATTTATGTTGTTTAGCCAAAAGTTTAGCTATTTCTAGCGTATACTGAAGCTACTATGAGTGCTCTAAATGGGCGAAAAAGAGCCAAAAAGCGGAGGAGAATGGTTGGAAACGGGTGTTTGACGTGGCACAATAAGATATTAAAGAAATTAATTGTTAGTAATAAATTATTATATATTGAATAGATTTCATTAATTATGTTAATTTTTTTTAATGATCTATTATAATATTTGTTGAGGGCAAAAAAGTTTTCCTTCTGACAAATGAGATTTATGTTGGGTTGGAGGATTTAAACCGAAACTCGACAATGGGCTTAATGCACAGCCCAAAGGCTATCGGTGAAGATCCAAGGAATCCACTATGTTTTATGCCTTGGGTCTAGATTGGGATTGACAAGAGTAGCCCATAAACAATCTCTACAGCAGACACGTCAGCACGATTAAAAAACATACCGTAAGAAATAACCTAGCAGTAAAGTGTTTCTGCAGAAAATAGCCCAACGGTAAAATGTTTCTGCAGAAAACAGCCTAGCAGTAAAATGTTTCTGCAGAAAACAGCCCAGTGGTAAAATATTTTTGCAGAAAACAGCCCAGCGATAAAATGTTTCTGCAGAAAACAGCCCAGCGGTAAAATGTCCCAGCGATAAAGTAAGATAAAACGGTGTAAATCTCCAGCTGTTAGCTATTTCACAGATTAAGGAAAATGTCTACATTTTCAGACTCATCATCAGTTATTTCTAGAGAAGAGTCTTCCAATACAATAACATGAGGGAAAAATGCTATAGTAACAGTTACATCATAACCATCAATAGTAAATGAATAAGTAAATATCATGGGTTCCATTATGACAAATAATGAGAAAAGCTTAGTGTGGGATGAAGGGAGAGAGAGAGAGATCCCAGCTAGCGCAGCAAGATCATTATGGTGCCAAGACATGCTCATGAATATAGTGAGTAGTGAGGGATATTTTAGGTAGTATAAGTAGTGAGAATCATTTGTAAGTAGTACGAGTAGTGAGAGTCATTTGTAAGTAGTATGAGAAGTGAGTAGGAGTGTATAGTAAGACTGTTGGGACTTTTTGCTGGGGGTAGCCGAGTGTTTATGAATAGAGCTATAAGCTGGGGAACTTAGTTTCTAAGCTTGAAAAAAAAAGAATTCAGTCTTTTTCAGAGCTTAGAGAAGGCTCTTTTACAGAGAGATTAAGGAAAAGTCTTGGTGTGTAGCTTAGTGTTTTTTGAAGCATTAATGGAGAATTCCATTTATAGTTGGGTTTTAGGGGGTAATTAGCAAATAATCTTTGCTAAATCTTCCTCAATCTTTAGAAAATTCTTAGAGAATCGTTCTTAGGATTTTAGCTAAGAGTAGTAAGCTCAACTTTAGAAGGTTCTTGCTGTTTTAGATAATAACAGTTGGGATTCTGACTTAATATTGAATGTTGATTGGCCTTGGCTGATGGAATTAGAGCATGCTTTAGGGTAATGGTCTTGGTTATGATGCAACTAGAATCAGAGCTCCCTAGGGTAGATTGGACCACCTCAAGCCAAGTGTCAACCTTGGAGCCCTTATTGGGAACTCTGCTAGGATCCCCTTAGTGCCTTCCAAACCACATTTCCCTAAATTTCCCCATTTGGGGTTCATGTGCTTGGTCCATGAATCAGAGAATACACATTTTTAGTATGAAAATGAGCTGATTTCATGTTGTTTCAGGAGCTTTAGTTGTCTGATCATAACTGCTCTTGATTTTTGACCGGTTGGGTTGGAGAAGAAAGAAGGGACAGCTGGCTGAAGCTTCCCAGCTTTCTATCACATCAATTTCAGCTTTATGTCACATGAGAGATGATGGAATTTCAGCTTGTGAAGAAAGGGTTCAACCCCTGATGGACACGTGTCCTCTTCTAGTCTGATTGGACAAGTTGGGACCTGATAAGAAGGGGTTCCAACTGTTTAGTTGTTGCTGAAGTTTGGCTGGTCAGTTCACGTCACCTCCAGCTGTTGGGATTTGTGTGTGGGCTGGCCTGACTCAGCTGGGCTTTGTAGTTAAGCTTCCTTGGGCTTGGTTATCCCTACAAAATGAATAGTTTTGCTATGGGTGATATTCATGAGCTTTTATAAATCTTGTAAAAGAGGTATTTCTTGAGGGATTAACAATTATATTTCATAAGTGTCAAAATAATATTTGAATTTAGTAAATATGTGCCAAAGTAGCATTTGGGTTTTATGAAATAGTTGCCAAAAGAATATTCAGGCTTTGCAAAATAAGTGCCAAATTAGTATTTGGGTTTTGAGCATAAAGTAATTGTTTTTGCCAAAATATTATTTTGGGCTTTGTAAAATAGATGCCAAATTAGCATTTGGGCTTTATAGGATTTTGTAAAAATATTGCCGTATCGTAATAGGCTTTAGAGATTCTGCATCGTAGCGGGCTTTAAAGATGTCGCATCGTAGTGGGCTTTGTAAATGGTGTCGTGTAGCAACGGGCTTTAGAGATACCGCATCGTAGCGGGTTTTAGAGGTGCCGGATCGTACCCGGTTTTAGAGGTTCCATGTAGCAACGGGCTTTAGAGATGTCGTGTAGCAACAGGCTTTAGAGATGCCGCATTATAGCGGGCTTTAGAGGTGTCGTGTAGCAACGGGCTTTAGAGATGCCGCATCGTAGCGGGCTTTAGAGGTGCCATGTAGCAACGAGCTTTAGAGATGCCGCATCGTAGCAGGTTTTAGAGGTGCCGCATCGTACTGGGCTTTAGAGGTGCCGTGTAGCAATGGGCTTTAGAGATGCCGCATTGTAGCGGGTTTTAAAGGTGCCATGTAACAACAGGCTTTGTAAAGGTTTTGTTGGGCTTTTGAGCTTTGCCTACAAGGTAAATGAGCTTGGGCTTTTTATAGAGATGGTATAATTTTATGGCCCAATTTTGGTAGTAACATGGTGAGTATTTTTTTGTGGGATGTAATGGATAATATTTATGAGAGGACCCAAGGTAATTTATGGGGCTTTATATAGGAAATATTTGTGGGAACCCAATATCATGGAGAATATTCGAGTAATATGCAGGAAATATTTATGTAGGCTTAAAATAATGTGTGGGCTCATGTGGGTATTTTTGTGAGTGGACTAAAGAATTTAAGACTCGAAAATTTGTACCTCAACAATATTCAATATTGATAAAAACTCAATCTTACATGTGTTTTCCAACATAACTCAAAGTAGTTTTTGTTATTTATTTTTACTAATTATTTTATTATTAAATTTTTATTTATGTTATTAAACTATTTATTTAGTTTATTTAAATTTCCTTAATAAATATGCATATCATAAATATATTATTCTTGTTTGTGTATACTATTATTATTGTATCATGTACATCACATTTAGAATATATTGATATACTTGATTGAATAAAATCAAGGAACATTAATAGTCCTTAATTTTAGCCCAATTAAAGGATTCTCCTTAGTCAAGTTTAGTTTCTATGCATAGCATACATAGGATTCATAAAACAACAACTTTGAATAGTAAAAGATGTAACCTTTAAAGATTTTATGTCATGGACATAGATCTTCGGGTCGAACACCATAATTCTCCTTATTCCGCTCTCTCTTCTAATCTACAAATCTTTGATTTTCTTCCTTTTATTCTAACATATATATATAATTTAACTCTAAATAATATTATATTACCTAATAACATTTTTTATTGAATTAATATTTTGAAAATATCACAGTTGGATAAAATGTTGTGAACATAGTACTTCTCATATTCTTAACACTTATACTAAATTTTGTGCCAATTAGATACTATTTGCTATTTGATCTAGAAACTTATCTTTTATGAATATTTTTAAAGTACAAAAACTTGAAATTTAAACATTTAATTGATGACATAGTTATTGACCTTAGATCATCTTGAAAAAATTTCAAGAACTTATGATATAAGAAGAAAATCTAATCCAACGGTGGATTTCTTAAAAATTACACCCAATAAAAACACATTGAGAAACTTGAACCCAAAAAAAAAAAAAAATATATATATATATATATATATATATATGATTTCTCTTTTAGCTAAATTAATTTCTTATTTGCAAGGTAGGATATAGAGTATATTCTCCTTTCGTTTTCTTCATATGGCTGACAAAAAAAAAATTTAAGGTTTGTATAATTATAAACAGGTAGGCAGATCATGAAAGAAATGGATCATGAATGTACTTATATACTTGTCGGGTCATATCTCTAATATGACACTACGGACCAGATCCTTGATTTGTTTGCTTGTATGATTCTAAATTGACAGCATTGAAGAGGGAGATTCGGTATATCTTACAAGTTACAACCACAATGCAAAGCATCGAAAATTCAGAGGTACAACCAAGGCAAAGTTAATTATCTGTGCTGAAGAATGATGCTATGTGAATCTAAGTTATATCCTTTAGAGTACATCAATTCAAACATTACACATGGAAGCTGCTAGGACTTACAAGCTTTACCTTCTGAATAGCAGGGTTGATGGCCCCACGAATGGTCCCAGATGGATGAGCATTACCTTCAAGGTAGAGCAGTACTGCATTAATGAAATGACATAGATGTACACGTAGTCAAGTCAATGATCATGACCCTGTTTAATTGAGAATCTAGAGCCGGTATGAAACTTTGAATGATCAAGATTCTGGATATATATGGTTGTTGGTTGAGTAATCTATTAGAAATTAACTTCTACGTTGTCCTACAAATGGTCAAGACAACATAATTTTCCAATCCTCCTATGCAGGTTGGCTAGTCCATTCACATGTCCCTATTGTTTTGGTGATCTGTAGGGTTTCAAAATTGAAACAATAAAATAAAATAATTCAATGTAGAAAGAGAAATCGGAAGAAAGAAAATTAATGTGGTTAAGTATGATGGTTTATCTCTACAGTCAAAAGTCTAACTAACCACACCTTGGCTACATTAAATTATGTTATAATGAACCCAATGTAGGGTAAATTTATGAAGACATTAAGCATAGTATGATAACTTTAAAACCATCCATCACATTACAAAACCATGGTAGTATAGAATATGAATTTATGATAATATCTCAAATGTAAAGCTAGAAGATGCCTTGAGTTTGTAGTATAAACTTGATAAGGGAACTATGACCATAAATGATCGGATTAGATGTAAAATGAATTGGCCATGATGTCAATTGGAACAAAAGAGATAATATAATGAACAAGGATGTTCAGCAAGGAATAGAGCTCAGAAGATGGCTATTGTGGCTAAAAGATTACTGCACCAATGACCAAAGGAAGACTAGTATTATGGTAGGAGGCCTATGTTTATAACAAAAAACCTAATAGACTATATCTTTAATTTATTGAATTGTGTTTAACAATAAATCCAATGTACGTAGAGCGTAGGTATGAAAATCCTAAAAACATGGTAGTATTATAAAACCATGAGAGCCTATAACATTATACAAAACCATAGTCTAGCCATCATGTACGCTTTATTATTTCCATAGCCTTTTCTATTTGTTGGAAATTTTTTTCGATATACTTTCCGAATCTTCACCTGTATACTAAGTAATTCTAAACTTTAGTAAGGGTGAAAAGTGAAAACTTGATGCATTGGAAATAGCGTTATTAAATTATTTGCAAGGATGTAAAGAATCTCAATGTGTCACTCGGTCAAATGAGCTCTAGAAGACCTACCAAAGATGAGCACACTAGCTCGAAACAATACTGATGCGGTATTTGGCCCAAACTTTTGATGCTTTAGTTAAGACTCAAAAATAAATAAATAAATAACCATTCATAAACAGCCCGAACTTGACTCCATTAAAAACTCGAACATGTTTGTTTGTTTATAAATAAATCAAACTTAAGTTTTAATTTTAGCCTTGTTTGAAAAACAAGCCAAGCCCAAGCAAAAAATATGGTTCATGAACATGCTTGTGAACAATAAAGCTCAATAAAAAATAAAAAATAAAAGCTGAGTTTAGACTGGTTTATGAATTTTGTAATAAATTTGATATGATCTTAAAAAATAAACTTATATCTTACCAAGCCTTTAATTAATTAAGAGTTATGATCACATGTCCAAACCGAATGGAGTTGATAATATTCTTAATATGAACTTAATATTTAGATCTTGAGCTTAAAAGCTTGATATGAAGCATGAGTTTGAGCTTGATATTGAGCTCAACCTTAGCTTGACTAAACAAGTTTAAACTTTTGAACTTTCTAACAAGTTCAAGTTTAAATATAATTTGTAAGATTAATTTAAACTCAAGCCAAATTTGAACATTTTACATTTATTTGAATAGAGTTTGATCAATTAATACTTGACAAAACTCGGATTTACAATCTTATTTTGGGCAGGCGTGGATTGTGCTTATGCATCTAGCCTTGTCCCCATCAATCTGCTTTTAGGATTGACGAGCTAAACCTATCAAATTACTTTTAGGATTTACCTCCAAACAAAATTGTGCAGTACTTTTAATGTTTATTTACTTCTTGAACTCCTCTGCCCTGGTAAAAGTGAGAATATGTTGGTGATTTTAGATACGCAGCAGGACAATCAATATCGGGGGAGAAAAAAATCAATTGAAACGGGAAAAAGTCACTAAAAGTATGGTATAGTATTTGAACATTTTCCCAAGCAAGCCTTCTTGAATACTGAGCAAGATCCACATATTCCAGCAGAGGACAATGCATGGACCTAGGCTATAACGAAACAGAGACCCGAGGTTCCCTAAAAGAACGGTGATTAACTCTTGGAGTACATATATGATATAACACGCTGGCTTGAAACTAACTCACCAACAAGAGGCTCACTAAACAACAACAGAACCGAAGTGTACTGGGGTCTGGCTCACACAGACGTAGACGTAAGAGAAAGCTTATATCCATTGGATAAAATTAAGAGGCACGCAGCCCTTGGATTTGACTGGAATTAAATTTTATCTCGTGGAATGGGATTTTATCATTTAAATGGTACTTTCACTTTGATACACCCATGAACCCAACTAATTTGATTGATCGATTGATTTTTCGATCATGACACCCCTACAACACCAAAACTTTGAACCACATGCATGGCACTGGAGCTGGGTACCCCTATGCCTATCCTTGCACTGTTGCCCATGTGCTAATTAAACTGCAATGCATGCCTATTGTGGGTTTACCGGACTGAGATTCAATGGACACGGACAATTGAGATTTAAAATTGCAGAAAAAAACTTTAAATCTTAACTATTGAATTAAAAAAAAATGAGAAAAACTGACGAACAGTAAAAAATTATTATGAGAGAGAAGGGGGTTAATTGTATAGCATATTGCAATTGTACTACATCTCAATCTGACCCAGTGGCGGAGCTGAGGATTTTAGGTTAGAAGGGGCAAGATCAAAAGAGAGTAAAATTAATTAATTGATATTAATAACAAATTAAATAAACAACTATATGCAAATGTAATTGTCATATACATTTAAAATTTGGGTTTGTAAAAAAAAAAAAAACACTTGGGTTTGAGACTAAAAAATGTTGGTGAGGAAAGAAAAAAGTGTTATACGCTACAGAGGTGCTATGAGTAGTTTTAGACCATAAATTATTTCACAATGTTTTTGTCAAAACTTTGATATGACAGACTGTGAGTGATTAATAAATACTAATACTTAAACTCATAATTTTTTTTTCAACAATCACACTTTGCCACGCAACAATTGTGACAAAAAGTTGTGAAAAATTGTGGACGTCAACTTTTTTGAGGTGCCATTATGACTAGTGAGTGAAAGTAGGTTTATTTTATTTTTTTCATAATTCTTTTAAGCAAAATAGTGGTGGAGAAGTAGGCTATATAAGTGGTTTTATTTTATTATAATATTATTATAAGGTGGGACCTATTTTTTTTTTTTTTTTTAAAGAGTTGCAGTGGCCCCAAATGTGAAATTGTTTTCCTCCAATAAACTAATAAACAGTACAAATACAATATGTATGTAAAAAAACTGATTGTCCTAGTGTATGCAAATAAGACCCTGTACTGTATATTATTTGAGAAATTTTTGGGGTCCCCCCCCCGGGGATGCCCCTTGTTCTGGCCTAAGAGCATTGGTTTAAAAATTACATTTAGAAACATTTTATAGGAAAATGATAAATCAATTAATTTTTTTGATAGATTTTTATATTTTCCATTAAAATGGTGTTAAAACTTTTCTAATATAGTTTATTAACAATTGCTTTAAGGGCACCTGTTAACATGACCCAAAAAGTAGTTACTTTTTTTAACAATATTTTCAATTTCTTATAAAAATATCCTAAAATTGATTATTAATATATATTCTAAGGGCATATATTACCTGAACTCATTACACACACACACAATCTCGTGCTAATCATTTTTAAAACACGGTTTTAAAAATGATAAGCCCATACCAAAACGTAATGAAAAAATTGTGGCTTAAATTTTTTTTTAAAAAGTGTTTAATGGTTAGGTGACTCAGGTCGATTCAATCCTTAGGCCATTAGGTTATTGGTGGTTTTAGGAATTTTTTTTTCTATGACAATCATTAAGAAACTTAAATTATACAAAATATAATAAAAAATGAACTTGAATATATTGACATCACAAAAAAAAAAAAAAAAAAAAAAAAAAAAAAAAAAAAAGCAAATTCATGAAGTTTTATAATTTCCTTCCACTGATAAAATGAGAAAGCAAAAAGGGACAAAAGAGAGATGAGAATTGGGAACTTCAAGATAAGAGTAATAAAGTAAGAGAAAGTATGAAATGATGATAAAAAAAATGGAGAGAGAGAGAGAGAAATAAATGATACCTATTGCAATTACGAGCCATGCCGTTGAGAAAAGCAAAGTTGAGGTGAGTAGAGCTACCAACACCACATAGGGGAACTCATGGTGAAGGTATCTCTCTTGACATTGTTTTCTAGGAAATATGAAATTTGATATTATTTTTATGTAATGGGTTGAATGAGTTACAAATCTAAACGATTATGAGTTTTCTTTCTTTTCTTTTTTTTTTTTTCTTTTTTTGAATGAGCTTTTTGTTGAATATTTTATTCATTTGTTGTTGTTATGATGTCGCGGAAGCCTGAAGAGAAGCACACATGATGCTCTCTTTGATGGACAGAAACTAAACTGTTAATTCCTGGTAGTAAACTTCGAATCCACGAGGGGTTCCTTGAATCCACAAGGTGATAGGTCTGGAATCCACCAGAGAACACAATAGACACAAGTCCGAATTTTTATTGAAAATAACCTATGAAAAACGTTTACAGACTCAGGGGCCTATTTAAGGGCTCCTTAAAACTTGACAGACAAGAAAATATAATTTAAAATAACTCCTAATTGATACCTAACCATAATAGGAATCAAATTTGACCTAAAAAGCATTAAATGCACCTAAAAATAAGGAAATAAATCACCTAAACCTAAAATAGTCATTAGCAAACCATAAATCAATTAATACTTTTTTCATTCTTTGCCAAGAGCAGATTGGATGCTTACCTCGCCTCTTTCTATCGATTTGAATCTCTTCCCACCATTTCTCTGCTTCATCGTCCAATTTATTAGATGCAAGCCGCACTTTTTCTTCATCACAAATCTTCCAAAAATTAAAATACTCTTCCAAATCAAGAAGCCAGTCGATAAAATCTAGCTTACACATATCTTCATCAAATAATGGAATTTTCTTGTAGTTAGGAGCGTGTTTTTGAATATATTGGTCATTGTCATTGTGAGATGAATTCCTAGCAAGAAGAGTAGCAATCTTTTGCTTGATTTCACCTATAATTTGCTGACTTTTTTCACAAAATTGGTGATATCTCATCACGAAAATTAAGGAACTCAGCCCTAATGAGGACTGGGTTGTTGACGTTGTCACTGCTGTCATTGTTGTGGTGGTCACCGTCTCGCCGGTTAGCCATTAGACCAGGGTAAGTTAAGGCTCTGATACCAACTGATATCGCGGAAACCTAAAGAGAAGCACATACGATGCTCTCTTTGATGGACAGAAACTAAACTGTTAGTTCCTAGTAGTAAACCTCGAATCCACGAGGGGTTCCTTGAATCCACAAGGTAATAGGTCTGGAATCTACCAGAGAACACAATAGACACAAGTCTGAATTTGTATTGATAATAAATTATGAAAAACGTTTACAGACTCAGGGGCCTATTTAAGGGCTCTTTAAAACTTGACAGATAAGAAAATATAATCTAAAATAACTCCTAATTGATACCTAACCATAACAGGAATCAAATTTGACCTAAAAAGCATTAAATGCACCTAAAAATAAGGAAATAAATCACCTAAACCTAAAATAACGTGTTTTTACATAAAAATACCAAAAATAATAAATTGTGTCCTACATCATGTTAGGACTATTTTTGTTATTGCTTGGACTAATTTTTATTATTGTTATTTGGGCTTATATATATATATATATATATATATATATATATTAATATATTATTGTTTAAGGAGTTAAGGATTATATCTGGGGCCAAAATTATTTTTGTTGAACCTAAATTCTTTGGCTTCTCAAATTAGGGTGTTTGATCATATTAACACCCTATACCTTGGGTTCAACTTAAAATCGCCCTTACATTAAGTAATAGCCTAAGGCCCCTAAGTGAAAGAATGCCTCCTATTAACCAATAAAATATATTATATTTATCTATCTTACAATGTTGAGCCGTTGACTTTTTTTTTTTTTTAAATGTCTCCTCTGTTGGCCAATAAAATATATTCTCTCTATATCTCAGTGTAAAAATTTTAATTAATAAAAATTACTTTTAAAAAATGATCTCTTCAAATGTTGTGCACCCTATAAATGTGTTTTACTCTATTTTTGATTGTGATAGCTTAAAAATGTAAAAAACTTCATTGTCCCAAAGGCACGTAAAGTGAACAAACTCTTCATTTCTCTCTCTATCAAAGTTAAAATCAGAATTACTAATTTTCACAAAAAAAAAAAAAAGAATTACTAATATTCAACGTTGTCAAAAGAGAGAGAATGACTATCTAAAAAAAAAAAAAAAAAAAAAAGCCCAAAAAAAACAACACAAACCTCTTAGTTTTTGAAGAGATCAAAATCCCCAAAAAAAATTCTGCACGTTTTACTCACCCTGCTCTCCGTCTTGATTCTTTTTATTTTTTATACCATTCTTTGTTGCTACTCATCGATTGGTGTATGGTGTTTGACTATTCTCTTTTTATATTTATTTAATTTTGAGAAATTAAAACCACTAGATATGATGATAGTTTTAAAAAAAATATTGTCTTAATCTCAAGGGTGTTCTCAAAGATGATATTTATTTTGAAAATAGATACATAGTTGGAATTAAAATTTTATAAAGAAGCTTTTATAAATCTTCTGTTCTTGTGTTCTTTTATCATTTTCCCATATTTCCCATACACTATTGATTAATATTTTCCTAAACTCATTAATGGAGTACTTGATCTTTAAATGTCCATCATGCTTGTCAAATAGAATGATTGAAGATTAATTAAAATCTAATATATCTCATTTGAAAAAAAAATCAATATATATATATGCACACACAGTTAAGTCTACTAAATATTGTGTTTCAAATTGGATAATAAATTTCCTCCTATTAACATCAAAATTGGCATATAAGTAAGTCTTTGAAGGACATTAAATTAACAATGAGCTTGATAAATTATTAAGCCAATAAAAATCACATTCATTACAAATAGTTATATTAAATATAATTTGAATCAGAGATGAGAAAAGATTGGGTATTGCTTCAATATCTCAGAGAGTTTCTCTCCTACAGTCGATTGCAGAGGCTGAAAGTCATGGTACCCATGAGAGCTCTTGCATTCTCTTTAGAAATTAGGGTTACAAGTTATAACCGATGTTTTTGAGGGAGACTTAGATATAATTATAAACTCATTGAAAGATGAGGATGAATCTCTACCATATTTCGGTCATTTGATTTCTGATGCAAAGTTGATTCCAAAATCTTCCTAGAACATTAGTATTTCACATGTTCTATAACTCATAATTGTGCTAGACATACTAAATATATGTCACAGATTTTTTGATGTAGATATATAGATGATGTTTCTTCATACCTCAATGTTGTAATTCAAGCAGATTTGACTTTTCTTTAATGAAACTTGTAGTCTCCCTTTCAAAAAAAAAAAAAAAAAACTTAAATCCATAATATATATATATATATATATATATATTGTAAAACTCGCTTATTTTACAAGATCAACTGGATATGACAATGGGTATATATAAAGGTTCAATAAATAGTTTGTAGTAGCACTCTTAAGTATTTTCAACAACAGTCAAGATGACCTCCAATTTGCATTTAAAGAGTTATGCAATTACGAAAGAGGATAGTGTGGTTTGAACCTTCTTGAGCTCAAACAAAAATGACCAAGATAGCATACCATAAACATGTTCATGGGGTCAATTAGAATCAAAGGGTCCGGTTAATGTGTACTTCTAGGGTATACATTAACCATCAATTTTGAGAAAGTTTTTATGAAAAATTAAAAAAAAAAACTGTCAAAACAATTAATTACTTTTTTTATTTTTCTTTAAAAAAATTTTCTAAAATGGTTTACTAATATATGCACTATGCACATTAGCAAATCCCTTAGAGCATCCACATCAATTGGTGGATACTCTTCTATAATACAAAAACTCCTTCATTTTACACATTTTGAACAAAAAAACACCCACAACAGTGGGTGTAAAGTTGTGCATAATTATACAAATGCTACAGTGATCGTGCATATATGCACGGTCACTGTAGCACATGTATTTACTATTTTAATAATTTCTTCTCTCTCCTACGTCTGACTCTCATCTCAACTCTCTCTTTCTCATTTCATCACAACTCTCTCTTTCTCTCATCTCAACTCTACAAGTCGATCAGCTTCTCCTTCTTCTTCAAAATCTCAGGCTTCGAAGACGAAGACCACGATAGCTCGGCGGAGATCTCACGTGCCACAGACTGAGTCCGATTGGCGAGTTTGGGCGACGAGTGAGTTGGGAACGCTGATCAGCCTCTCTGATCCAACAATCTGTTTGGAAACGGAGACAGTGACGGAGAATTGATCAAACATGGAGGGCAAAACTCGTTACTACCTGGACAGCTCCAGTGCCTCCTTTGGTGCCATGGGGTTTTTGTGTGGGGCCAAGGTCTCGAACTCCAGGGCCACTGAGGATCGAGACGATGAGAGTCGTTGATGATGGGGTTTAGGGGTCTCGATTTTCTGTGGGGTTTGGAATTTCTATTTGGATTTTCTGTAGGGTGATGGTGGTGGCTGGGTGGGTGGGTTTGATGGTGGTGGCTAGGTGGCTGGGTGTGGGTGATTTTGGGTTTGTGTTGGCTCTGTGAGAGGATTCTAGAGAGGAGGAGAGGAAAGGAAATAATAAAAAATATAAAAAGAATTAATATTTTATTGAATAAATGTATAGAATAAATAAACTGATGTGGATGTTTTGTAAAAGTGAATGTGTAAAATAAAAAAAAATAAAATTTTTCTTACAAAATAAATAAAAAATTTATACAAACCGATGTAATTGCTTTTAGAATTATATAAAAGCAAATGATTATATAGAAAAAATCCAGGCTAATAAAAAAAGCACTTATATTCTTGCTACAAGTTCCAAAGAAATTGCTCCTTAAGAAAGCATGGTGGGTACCCTTGGTAGCTGCCGATTCACGGAAAAGGAATTAATCACAGTACACAGTACGTACTGTACCCACTTTTGAAAGAGGATACGATTCTATCTATTCGAGGAAATGTCTTTCGTATTTCTTTAACTCTTGTCTCTGTGGGCCACCCAATAGTACAGACAGTATCTATGGCCAGAAGGGAAAAAAATGTTCGGACTCAAAGCACGAGAGCTGAGCTGAGAGCATCTCAGATACTCTATATCTATTCTTTGAAACAAAAACATTCTTGTTCATACTTCATTCACATTCTAACAGGTTTTTTATCTCCATTTTTTATATTAGTTTTACTACAGTATTTTTCTACCAATAGAGAACACTGTAATTTTTACTATTTATTTTTCAATTTTTTTTTTTATAATAATCAGGTATTGAATAAGAAAATATTGAAAGATGTGTAATTGTTAAAAAAAGAATAAAAAATGAATGAAGAAATAATATTTAAATGAGATAAATTTATTGGAAAATATATTTGAAAAAGTAAGTAAGTAAAAATTAAATATTACTGTTTATTATCAAAACAGTACAAAAATTTGGCTAATCTACTAGAGATACGAGAGGGTAAAATGAAAACTTTCTAATTTCGTTTTTGTCAAAACTCAAAGATTACCCTTCTTGCTCCTTTAGGAATTGGTGTGGACATTCACCTTCCCATCTTGGACAAAAGTAACAGCCTCCATACATGAGCCCGAATGAGAAATTTGTGTGCTTGTTTCACACACTCAAACGATTTTGTCTACCTTCTTTAATTAAACTATATAAAGAAATAATTCTACCACTTATAGCCAAAAGATAAAGGAAAGTCCAAATACAAAATGTGTAGTTAGGAATATATTATTTCTATGTGTTAGTAAAACAAGTGTACGATGCAAAAATTGATGAGATGAATTAGTCTGTATTAACCCTAAACTGAGCTAATTAGGTGTAATCAACTTAAATTAGGAAACCCTAAAACAGTTAGGATTAGGGCAACATAATACATGTGCCTTGGACCTATATTTCTAACATCCCCTCCAACTTACGGTGGTAAATCTAAGGCTAGTTTGAGTTTGAAGAAAAGAGTGAAGCTTATAACATGAAGCATGCAACTTAGTGAAGATAACTATAATTAAGTTAGTTAATCCGCTAAACGTGAAGAAGATGATAATGAATTAATGGACAATCAATCTCATAAAAAAAAATCATTATGATTAATCCTAACAACATTCTAATTGTCAGAATAAATTGGAGTAGCAACGGAAAAAGAAACTATCATATCCTTAAGAGAAAAACGTAACTAAATGAGTTTAGAAATGGTGTTAGTAAGAGCATGATATTCAACCTCAATGCTAAACTGAGCAATAACATTTTGTTTTCACCAAAACTAAAGAACACTAATACAATTTTAATTTAAATATATTTGGTAATTTCATGAAAGATATCATTATATATGAGCAATATCTTATAATGCTTTGTCGCACAATAAATCATAGTAGCAATGGAAGTAGAAACTCACATGTACCCTTAACAAGAGAGCGTTTCCAAATGAGCTTGCCAATCGTTTCAATAAGAACACAATAGTCAATCTCAATAAAGCAACAACAGTTTGCTTTCCAAGCTATCAATAAACTACCTAGGAAGAAGCAATTGCCACCATTAAATTAATTGTGTAAGTAAACAATTGTATTACTGTAGGTATTGATGGAATGAATAACCCTAGATAAACTCTAAACTAGCTTAGACTAGGTTTAGTGAAATTAGATTGGAAAACCCTAAAAAATTAGGATTAGGAAAAAATAATAAATTGACATTGGCCTATATTTGTCTCAAAGAGTATATATGTGATATATTTTCTGTCTTTGGGGGAAAAGGAGTGAAAGAAAAGGAAAATAATTGAATTGGTAGAGTGCATATACAGTCCTGCCCCTCTACATTTTGTTTTTGAGAAATTAATGAAGTGTTTGATAGGGATATTTAAACAACGGTTTTCATTATTTAAACAACATAACACGTATTTCTACAATACTTTTTCATCTACACGTATTTCTAAAAAACTTAAACAATATTACTTGAACAACATTACAAACGGATCCTAAAAGAAAAACTTTCTTGTCAAAAATCTTACCGTTTCACATATCTTTTGATATTTTTAACAAAAATATTTAGGGTTCAAATCTTCCGTCTCCCTCAACCATCAATACATCAAAAGAGGAAAGATTTGCCTAAAATCTGAAATTAAGACACGACTGCACAACCTTCACGCACATGATATATGTATCAATGGGCGGATGTGATTGCAGTACGTACGTGAGTGTAGAGCAATCAAAAATGACAATTGACATGGATTTGGCGGTGGGTCTTGTTGGTTTAGGACCACGGAATCTTGTGGGCTGGCAGGCTTGGATCCCCATAAAGATTTCCAGCATCTTAGAATAGTCCTCCCCTCCCCCCTTTTCTCAAGAGTTCTCTGTACTCTATAGTCAGCTGTACCCATGTTTTTCTGCACAGGCATCTTTGATTCTTTCTTCTCTCTCACTATTTCTCTGAGTGATTCGCATGTCGAAGAAGAATCACATGTAACAACTACAACTCAGCTTGTAATACCACCATTCTACTTATAAGCTACAAACTCACTAGATAAGATGTTGAATTTGCGTGAAGTCTTATTGTACTGACAAAAAAACGTAGTCCAAATCCATATCTGGCGCACAGTCAAGTATATATTTTATTTAATTTACTGATGAGATGTTGTTGTCACCAACTGATGATCATCTAGCAACTTGCTCGATCATTTGGTTTCAAAAATTACCGTTTTGATTGCAGATTTGGTGGCAACATACCATGTAGATATGTTTTGTCCCTCTTGTCTTTTTAAATGGTGTGAGTTATGATAGAAATTATATTAATGGCTTGAAGCATGAGTGTGTGGAATTTACGTTTATGTCTATATATTACAAGGAAATATAGCAGGACCAACTTTTTTTATTATTAAATCTTTGGTTAGGTAGAGGACCTAACTATCACTATTTAGCCATGTGGGGAAGGCATGCTTAGTTGTTTTCATGAAGTTACTTGATTTTATTATATTCGGTAAAATATGTTTTGTAAGGGATATGAATAGATTAGACATGCATGGGGCACACATGCATGACATTCTTGATAATAAATTATGGTGTTAATTACAGGATATGGACGAATGAAACCCTGCATGGTGGAGCGTCTAGTTCCCCGATAGCTCCTCCTACCTGTGAGATCTTTAGGTCAAAGATCATCCATTGAATTGGCATATTTGTTTAGTCTAATTTCAATTTCCAATCAAAATCTTTGCTCTAGACCTGAAACTATCTTTGTCTAATATCATACCAAGAAGATCTCCAAGAGAACAGTAAGTTCTATAAATAATTGATATATTATAATACCACTAATTCTTCTATACAAAACAAAAATTGTATGGAATTACTACTAATATTTATTGTGGCAGGACCAATGCTTGCAATTTAATCTACCAGATTCTCTCGTGTGCATGGCATGACATTGTTTTCTTGCTATATTTTTCTTCATCGCGTGCAAGATGCTCAAAATTAATGATAATTATAATTCCTCATGGAAATTGTATACTTCTTCTTAGACTATTATTACCTTAGAAGTTTGCAAGAAGCAAGAAGAATTCGCTCATTTTAATATATAGATTATAGAATCAATGTCGATACTTGCTATCTATTTATGTAGATTTGGTAATTAAATTTTTTTTTTACCAATGAGAGTTACCTTGGAAGTTTCATTATGAAGCCCTGGAACCATGATAATTACTCCACAGATAATACTATATATCTTTGAAATTTCCAAGTGAGTAGGCAAGATAACATGGACAAGGAACCAATCTGATATGACTCCATTGATTTTATGTACTCTTAGATACGCACAAAGAAAATCTAGAATGAAGAAAAATCTGGTTTGATGTCTACCCCATTCCTTATTTTCCATCTATAAATCTAAATGTTGAAGACAAAACCCTGATTCATGCGAATCCTTCAATTCAAAACAAAATCTAATTAAAAGATCCTCTGATGATTATTTAAATTTTGACCACTTTAATTTCATCATAAGTTTAAAAATAAATAACAATTGTTTCAAAAACAACAATTTAGGCTTGCACGAAGCCAGTTAATATTGGACCAAACTTGACTAATCTTGACCTGATGAGATCATGATCCAACGGTTTAGACTTGTCGTTTTGGTCCTTTAACGGCCCACAAGAATGCATTAATACTCCTGTGGGTTGCTTGGAATATTCGTGATCATGATGATACATACATAAACACACAAAACACGCAGTGGAACATGAACTTTAAAGCAATGTACACGAGTATTTTATGACCATTTCCCATTTGGAAGAACAGAGAAAAAAATGAAATCCAATGCATTGTCCTTCCGTATCTTTGAAAATAGACTTTATATGCCACGACGTCGTTTCCTATGAAAGAGCCCAAAAGATTTTCCTCCCTGATGTCAAAGATTTACATCCTATTTTTTCATGCAAATGCAACTTTTACATCTATAAATACTGCCCAATCTTTCCACCACAAAGCACAGCTGACACCCCTCACCAACTTTATATTCCTCTTCTTCTTATTGTTCTTCTTCATCACCCATTCCCTCTCTTAAAAATGGTTGAAACTTTTCCAATTACAACATATTTCATGCTACTATTTTTATTTTTAAGTTTTTTGGTGTCCACCTTAGGAGAGCCAAAGCTAAGTACAAATTGTCGTTCATCCAAGCTCCAAAACCCTGTCTATCAAAATAGAAAGCTCCAAAACCTTGATATCATAAGTAAGCTTCGTGATGACCATGATGCCATTAAATTAGCCTCTAGTGATTATGGCAATATGGTTCACGAGATTCCAGCCTCAATTCTTTATCCAACTTCTATAAATGATATTGAAACCTTAATAAAATTTGCTCACAATAATTCTGCTCCTTTTACTATAGCTGCTAGAGGCCAAGGCCATTCTGTCCGTGGACAAGCAATGGCTCGTAATGGGGTTGTTGTGAACATGAGATCCTTGAAAAATCATAGAAATGGGTTTGGAATCACTGTCTCTGAAACCCCATCAATGGGTTTTTTTTATGCTGATGTTGGTGGTGAACAGCTTTGGATTGATGTTTTGAATGCCACACTTGAACATGGACTTGCACCGGCCTCATTCACCGACTATTTGTACCTAACTGTTGGAGGGACACTCTCCAATGCAGGGATTAGTGGCCAAACCTTCCGTTATGGTCCTCAGATCAGCAACGTGTATGAAATGGATGTCATCACTGGTATGAATTTTTTTTTTCCTCCATTTTTACATCTTTTTTTTTAGTAGATTGATGATTTAAAAAAAAAAAAAAACTTTATAGATTCAATAGAATTTGAAAGTATTGGTGAAGAAAGCAAGATTTGAATACAAGTTCCTTATTTGATTATAACAAAAGATTTTACTAATTGAACAACTAGATCTACCTATAGAAGAGAAAATCTATAGACGCAACTCTTGTATCATAATTTTTACCACAACACTAATGTAGTTTACGGTGAATTGTAGAATAAAAATAATAAATCCATATAAAATGATAAACTTCCACTTATAGTTTGCCACGTAAGTGTAAAATGACCTATATATAATACAATGTAGTGGTTGTTGAACTTAAATAGACCCTCGGATTGGAACCTATTGATTATTATTACTGTTAGGAGTCCTTTAGTTGGGACCCAGATTAGTTCTTAAAGTTCACACTGTGGTCCTTGACCTAAAGACCTAGACAGACTTTACATTTGTCTCCATTGTTTAGCACCTAGTTGGTTTGGTTTAATTATTAGCTAATATTTTAGTTTTATGCAGATCTATTCTCGATCAGATTTGTTTTTAGAATTTAATTTTGTTGCATGCATGCAGCTATTTTGGGGTCTACTTATGATGTTTTTGTTTGTTTGATTTAGGGGAAGGTGATTTTGTTACTTGCTCCCCAGAAAAGAACAGGAAGCTCTTTTATGCGGTTCTTGGTGGTTTAGGCCAATTTGGGATTATAGTCAGAGCAAGAATTGCCCTAGAGCCAGCTCCAAAGAGGGTACGTGTAAATATTAAATAAAGCACTTTTTTTTTTTTGAATGTGTAGCACATTGACTTAGACTTGTCTTATTGTTTTCCCACTGCTCTCATAATGTCGATTTCATGATGTTCCTTATTTCAACTATGCATGCACAATAATAATTACAACTTTGATGATGATAATAAAAGACTAACTACAAAAACCCATCCAACTATACTGTACATAAAGAGATATTCATCATCAATAAGAAAAATTAAATTGATAAAGCAACCCATTTATGACATCACACAGTTATCCGAAATAAAAGAGAATTTCATAACCCATTAATTCCATGCTAGTTAGCTATTTTTTATTTTTGGTAATGCTGAGTGTTTTTACTATGTGCCAATATTGTTTATTTATGTGTGATGAATTTGTTTTTTGTAGGTCAAGTGGGTTCGAATGCTTTATAATGACTTCTCTGCATTTACTAAAGACCAAGAGAGCTTGATATCACTCAATGGAAGGAAGCAAAACAATGCACTTAATTACTTGGAAGGTTTACTTCTCATGGATAAGGGTACACCAGAAAATTGGAGATCAACCTTTTTTCCATTATCCGATCACTCCAGAATTATTTCCCTTGTGACCAAATATGGCATCATCTACTGTATAGAAGTAGCCAAATATTATGATGACTACACTCTTAATTCAGTGGACAAGGTACATCTTAGAGACCAACATGATTTATAATACTTATAGCAAAATTACCTTTAAAGTTTTTCTAATTAGTAACATAACAATATGACTCGCAGTAATGGTTTTTTTTTTTTTTTTTTAATTAATAGGAACTCCAAGTTTTGTTCGAAGGGTTGAGCTTTATTCCTGGATTTACATTTGAGAAGGACATCTCATACATAGATTTTCTGAATAGAGTCCAAAGTGGAGAGCAAAAGCTTCAGTCACAAGGACTATGGGATATTCCTCATCCATGGCTGAATCTCTTTGTACCAAAATCTCATATCTCAGATTTTAATTCCATTGTTTTCAAGGACATTGTTCTTAAACGTAACATTACCACAGGACTTGTCCTCGTTTACCCTATGAACAGGAACAAGTAAGTTTTTTTTTTTTTTTTCCCAAGTAAGCCTTTTTTTTTTTACTACAGTAGAATTTCAACCTCGGTGTCATAATGATTGCTCTTTATTATCAAATCAAAACATCAATTAATTTTTGGTATAGACATAATTCAAACTATCAATTTTTTATTTAACGGCAAGATAATTTATTTATTGAATAGTTAACTAAAACCCACAAGCTTTTATTATGCATAAGGAAAAAACTTTGATACAATTTTTTAGGTATTAAACCTTCAGTTTTTCAATTAATTTCAATCATGTAACCTATTAATCAATGCAATAAAACCATGTGATTTATTGGCCATTACACTTTGTAGCTAGTGTATAGCTATGGTTTCTAAGATCACATTATTAAATTGGGAACCTAAAGAATAACAATTAAAGAATTAATTTGGGGTTCAAGCAATAGTCCAATAGTAATGGATTTTTTTTTTGTTTGTTTTTTGGTGATATCACATGTTTGTAGTTCTAATCCATTCTCCCTCTACTATGCTATTTACCTATCAAAAGAAATTTTGAAAGAAAAAAAGAAAAAAAAAAAACTAAGTAACTATGCTTAACTTTTACCTTTATTTTTGCTAAACTTAACTTTTACCTTTATGTATACACATAAATGCACACAAAAACATTTTGATATATTGCAATATGAATGAATTACTGAAAATTAAATTACAGGTGGGATGATAGGATGTCTGCGGTTATACCTGATGAAGATGTGTTCTACACCATAGGCTTTTTACATGGAAGTGGGTTTAATGACTGGGAAACCATTGATTTACAAAACAAGGACATACTGCAGTCTTGTTATAATGCCGGTATTGAAGTTAAACAGTATCTTCCCAATTACAAGACAATGGAAGATTGGAAAAACCATTTTGGCATGAAGTGGAGAACTTTTCAAGAGAGAAAAGTTCAGTTTGATCCGAAAATGATACTATCACCAGGACAAAGAATTTTCAATAACAATTGAAGCATAAATGTATTAGCTAGTGTGACTGGATTAATGTAGGTGTAGTGAAAATATATATTTCTATCCTTCGCCTTTTGTAGTATAAGTTTCACTTTTTTACTTCTCGTACTATTTATGCCTTTTTTTCTTTTTCTTTTTTTTTGTATCATTAGCAATCAGTAGTTATGAGAATTAAATTAATAAACATAATCTTGATGGTCCATTTGTACTCAATTTGTCATAGTTTTATTTTTATTTTTATTTTTTATGTTTTTTTTCCTAGCTTATTTATGCTATATATATATAACCATTTAATATTTTACTTTTTCTAAATACAATTATATTTTTACCTAATTTATTTCTTAAGTCCAATAAAAGTCAATCAAAATCAACAAATTATATAATAATATCATTCACGCATGTGGTTTAGTCAAACCGTTGTTGGAATTTTCTAACTTGAGACACACGTTTCCATTTTTTGAATGATTTGAACCACATATATAATAACGTGATGTTGAATCAATATTTCCTTAATGTGGGATTTAAAAGTTTACAGTCGGCCAGAAAGGGTCTTAGTTGCGTATCATAATTTACCTTAGATTGCTGGTTAACTTTGGTAATCTTGGACTGCTAGGAAGAATTCAAATCCAATCCTATCACATCTAAAACAGAAGTCATAGTTAGCTGTAGGTGGGGTTGGGTCCAGATCTCATCATCTTCAGAAGAAGTACCTAGCTAGCTACTAGTGGGTGCTGGGTACGTAGAGTCTATTGCTACGTATGATTATTTGGAAAAATATGATAACGACCCTGGTTGGGTTAAAATTGTGTAATTCTAAACAATGTTTTACCATTTAATAACTTATTGTTGAATTTATATTTTTAAAATCTCACCATTAATTAAATTATATATTCTATATGTTTTTAACATATATGCATGTCAATTTTCATGTTAATCGAATGTTATTTACCATTTGATCCATAAACTTATTTTTTTATGCATTATTTTAAACTACAAAAATTTAAATTTAAACCATTGATTGATGACATGACTTTTTATCTTTGATTATCTTGAAATTTTGTAAGCATATAGAATATACGAAAATAATGTAATTCAATAGTAGATTTGTCAAAATTTGCATCAAATTAAAAATATTATGTAGTGTAACATTGTTTAAAGTTACATATATGTGTAATTTGAACCCAACCCTATTCATAATTAAGTGAGCTTTAATTTGAAATGTTAGAGACAACAACTATTTGTTTGACATTTATCTCTCATTACTCATTAGTTGTAACTTCACGCATATTTGCATATACACAGATAAATTTAAAAATACTAACAATTAGATACATATGAGATGTTCTTACTGAATTTAGTATACTAAATACCAATATTTGTTTTTGAATTTTCTAAGCCTTGAAAAATCCTTAAAGTATACATATTGGTAGTACATTTTAGAAAGAAATTTGTGGAGATAATTTTCCGAATTTTCTTATGCTTAATAGTATTATAAAAAAAATGGTTATAAGAAAATGAGGTAATTTTTTAGAAAATGCTTTTTGAAAAATGATTTATTTTTCAGAAAATGTTAATGTCGAAATAAATAGATAGCTTTATTGTTTAACGTAATTTTATTTTACAAATATTTTCATACAATTAATTTTGTTAATTAATATTTATTAAAATTTTGAAATAAGTTAAGAAAATTAAACCATATCAAAATTTATTCAAAAGACACGAGAAGATTTATGGAATATGGTAAAATTTTCTTTTAAATTTGTATTGAGTTAATAATAAGTACTAATAAGAAATTTGGATAACTCAGAAAAAAATAAAATAAATAAAAGAGTAAGAAATTAGGATTAATTTGAAGTAATTTTAAATGCACTCGAAGCAGATTTAACTTTAAAGGACATTTGGCACACAGTTTGAATAAATTTGAAATCTAATTTGGAACACCCAACATAAAATTGGAATGAATTAACTAATTAATATTCTGTTGAGTTTCCACTTTAATCATATTATTAATATTATTATATGTGTGTGTGATAGTATGTAGATAATTTGTACCACCCAATTTCATGCAAACTTCTCACGAATGTGTTTTTCTTCTTAAAAAATGGACAATATACGTTTCATAGTATTTGAAAGAAATGCATAGCTTTGCCAATATCGACAAAAACAAAGTGGGCAGAGAAGGTCTTGTGCAACCCCGCACGGGTGGGGAGCGTAAAGTAAAATTGATAATCATTACTTAGAACTAAAAAGACCATACTTTGCGGCCTCAATAGGGGCCAAAGACAGCTTATTTCCATTTGTTTATCGGCTTAGGCATTAAGCATGTTTCTAACTTTTACTGCAGCTGGCAGAGATACCTTTCTCACTATTGCTTTTTTTAGCTGGCAGAGATACCTTTCTCACTATTGCTTTTTTTTTTTTTTTCAATCTCTTTATGTTATTAGCAGAGCTTATATAGATTAGTAAAAAATTCTAGTATCACAATCAATTTCATACTCATTTTCACAACTATCCATTGTGAATGATTGAGAATGACGAATAGAAAAATTGTGAATCCATGTGAAAGTATCAGACAATCAGTCACACTGGCCATTAGGTCATTAGACACTTTCTATATTTCTAATTAACATATCGAAGAGTCAAATTGTGTTGCTCTACCTAAACTATATATTCGATATAAAAGTGCATCTTTACCCACCTTCTAACACATGAGCAAATCCAAAGCAATGCATATCCAAATAGCCTTTGCCAACATTGAAACATTGAAAAAGCAAAGTGAAAAATGTTTTATGCCACCCCACGAGTGGGTTAAAGTGAAATGGATGATGATATAAAAGAGCATGCTTTGCGGCCTCAAAGAGGGGGCAAAGCCAAGCTTATTTTTTCCCCCGACGGTGTATAAATGCGTAAAGCATGTTTCCAACTCTTATTGCAGCTCGCAGGAAACCAGGAAACATAAAAGGGAATTGTCCCCCATCATCATCTTCTACTTTCCTTTATGCTCATATAGAATATTTGTTCTCTTTTGGATTATAATTGCGATTCCTAGACAGGATCCAAACAATTCACACGCTGTAAATTATTAAGATCTTTGACTATAACATTACAAATTAAACGTTTTTTTTTTTTAACTTTTAAACTTAGTGATATCAATATCATACCACCACTTTTCTCTTCTCACCGACATTATGAAACCAAGTGGAAGATTCTTTCTCGTTTAAAATAAAAACCCAATCTCTAAATAAAGTCATTATTCTTTCTCAATTTTTTTTTGTTAATTATTATAAAATTAATTACAATATTTTTTAAGTTTATGCCTAAATTTATACCTAACTTAAGATCACTAGTAAAGCCAAAAATTTAGGCCGGGAACAAGATTAAAAGCAAAAAATTCATCCGAAAACTATTAATCAGTATTAATAACAAAATAAATAAACAACTATATGCTAATGTAATTGTCATACACAACTAAAGTAAAATAAATCACCTAAGATCTTCACTTGTACTAAAAACAATAACTCTCCATGGTTGTAACACCCAAAAAAAACTTCTCTTTAGGGTGGAAAAAAACCCTAATTATCTTCCCTTTTGTATGTTTCACAACTAAAGTAAAATATCCCTACTTTTCTTTGCTCTCTCACACATACATAGGCATCTTTCTCTTTCTCATTTCACAATATTAATCCAAGCTTCACAAGTTCTCCTTGATTTGTGCGCTTTACAAAAACCTTTGTAAAGAAAACTCAAATTTTGTTGTCTTTTTCCTTGCGCTATCTCCCAAGCAAATTTTTCCTTTTTTTCTCCCTTGGTTTTATCTTCAATTTTATGATTATTTTGTTCTCCCCATAAAGAAGGACTCTTAGGCCAAAGCTATCAATAAGACTTAATTCATGTTTTGATGGACAATGAATACATTACTTCTTTAACAAAAAAAAAAAAAAGAGCTTTCCTTCCATTTTAAGGAATAATCTTTAATTTTAAAACCCAAAAAAATAACCAAATTAATTTTTCATTTTTCAAAAAAAAAAATAGCATTTCTAAATTAAAATTAAAATTTGAGGCAATTTCCTAATGGTTCTAAACTCAATAATTAATCAAAATATCGAACTTCCTTTTTTTTTTTTTTTTTTTTTTGTTTCCCGTTGAGTATGCCCGGCCCTATCATAACTAAATTTGCAACAATGGTGAGGTCTAATTGTGGGTTTATGAGGCCCACATCTGCTTAACTTATGGGCCATAGTTTCATTTAACCATGGGTTTGATTTTTTTTAATTATAAAAAAGATGATGTGTTGGGCCTATCCTCCAGGTTAGAGCTTTTACTAATGGACTAGATACCCGTGATACTCTTGGGCAGAACTTGTAAGCCCCAGTGGTTTACAGAAGAAATAACATGTGTCTTCCAACTTCAAAGTCCATAGTATGTTGGGCCAGACGTTGATAGGAAATCGAAAAGTTAATGGTCTTTCTAGGCCGATGGCACCTATCCCCTCTTCTGTCCCTGTAAGGCTGTGACATGGGTTCGACTCACCTCCCTTTCTCTACCCACAAATTTAATACTAAAAATGAAAAAAAAAATTTGATAAATTACTTTTTATTTCGTTTAAACTTTAAACTTTCAAAATATTTTATTTAAACCTTAGAGTTTCTAAAAAAAAGTTTAAAACCAGTTGATCACATGATATTTAATGGGATTAACAAAAAAAATGTGAAAGAAAAATTTAAATAAGACATTTTTTCAAAAAAATTTGAGGCTTAATGTATACCATGCTTGCTCATGTTAAAAAGTAATGTATACCATGCTTGCTCATTTTAGTTAGTTCAACTGGTAAAATTTATTGTCATTGAATAATAAATTTGTAGTAGTTAGTTCAACTGGTAAAGTCTATTGTCATTGAATAATAAATTTGTAGTTCAAACCCTACCAATACCAAAAATTAATCGGTATCTTGGCTTGATAATAAAGAGCAATCATCATAAAACATTTTTAAAAAAAAAAATATTTACATGTAAGTGGGAAAAAAAAATTGAGGAAAGATGGATAAAGTACCATCTCTAAATTTGGTTGGGTGTAAAAAGATGAGAAACATGAAAATATGAAGAATTTTCTTTTCTCTAGGTTTAATTTAACATGCAAGGTGAAAGCACTAGTTGTAGACTTGAAGAGATTGAAGAAGGGGGAGATATTGTTCCAACGGTAACTACAGCAAAAACAGTCTAAGAAGCACAATGCACGCATGTCTCAATTAGAAGGAAATGGTGTCGTTTCACTTAAGTAGAATAGTGTCGTTTTAGATTATGTGTATTAAGTCTATTAGTGATTGCACATGTGCACATGGGAGAGGTTATTAGACTTTGTAACCGTTTCTCGTGTCTTCTAGATATTTTTCGTTTCTAGTTTCTGCTAGTATATAATGTACAGGCTTTGCCTATTTGTAATTTAAACCATTTCAATTACAATTTCTCCTTTCAATAAAAACAAAATTTTCTCTTCCTCTTTATGTTTCTTCATGGTATCAAAGCTTTGATCTGTATCAATGGCTTTCACAAGTTCATCTTCTTTATCTTCTACTTCAAGTTCAATTCTTGCTTTGGCTTATACAATCTTACCTGCAAATGCCTCACTGCTTTTGCTATCCAATATGTCTTCAATGATGACTGTCAAGCTTGACTATGGCAATTACATCGTTTGGAAGCATCAGATTGAGGTAATTCTTGAAACTTACTTAATGATTGATATTCTTGATGATTCAATCATAGCTCCAGATCGTTATCTAAAGGATTCATCTAGTAATTTCACTACTAAGATAAACCCTAATTTCATTTCTTGGAAAAATCGTGAACAAGCTATGTTCACCTTTATCAATTCAACTTTGTCTCCTGCTATTCTTGCTCTCACTTGTGGACACAATGAAGGAGTCACCACTTAGTTTTGCAATGGCCTAGGAACCATGAATATAGTGTCTTTTCGAGGAAAGACCATTGATCTTATTATCAGAGATATGAGTTTGGAGTTTTGGTACGTTCTTGGGAAGGTGTTAGGCACCCAAGACCATCCAATCCTAAGGTTGGCTTCCCATCATTGTGTCTTATGTCTTAAACTTGATAAAATCATATTCAACACTTATGTTCTAAACTCACACGCACACTAGCATACATCTAAACATACAACATGGCATCATCATTCCAAAACACATACATATTCATCCATAAAGCATAAGAAACCAAACCACACAAATACAACCCTAGCATTCATTTAACATGTGAAAACTTTATTATGTCATATATAAGGCAGCAACTTAATCATAGCAACAAGTTCTTCATTTACCAATTAAACACAAAATGCAACATGACAACACATGTATATGTTCATCAAACAAAACATAACAACACATATGCATGTGAATATGAATCTATGACTTACCTTTACTCACCTTGTAGCAACTCAACACCTATGGCATCATGCATGGGCATGTGAATGCATGTTCAAGGTATCAAACTAAGAAACAAGAGATGAAACCCTAATCTAGCATATCAAAGGTAAATAACAATAAAACATGTGAAACAGAGGCATCAGATACACATATACATAAAACGAAACTTAAACAAGAACATGTGAGATAAGAAAATAAAATGAGACAAAAGCAGAAGACTAAACTAGGGTTTTTAGGCAATGGCCTGCGTACGCAACCCAAGCACCTATGTACGTAGGAGGAGGCCCACATACGCATGCATAAGGCGTGTGTGCATAGCTCTACTCGAAATCCTAACCCAGAAACAACAAAGCAGAAAAACAGAGTACAAAAAAAAACCCTAATTTTAACAACCAAACATGCTCAGGATATAAAGAAAACTATAAAACTAACCTAAACAAACATATATAAGCATAAATAAAGCAAAAAAATAAGATTAAAACGAAAAAGAAAGACAGAAAAGAAAATGAAATAAAAAGGAAGAGTTTGACTCAATACCTCAAATGAGAAGCTTTATAAGCTAATTTTGACCTTTCCCCTTAATCCAATCTATCACAATTCAATAAAAATGTGATTAGCAACGTTAAACTAAAAGGATTGGGGCCAGAAAAGGTCTTAATCAAACAAAATTGACTTGGGGGTGTTTTGTGAAAAACTCCCTTTTGATTCATTATTTTATAGTGAATCTTGTATTTTTTTTCCCGTGGGATTTCTCTGTCTTTTGAAAATATACCATGTAAAGATTTAAATAGTGGAAAAAATGGGGTTTGGAACGGCTCCCAGATGATGTGGGATTCATTCCAAACCTCAACCATTATTACAGAAAACTTGCATTTTTTATGTCTCTGAAATCCTAGTTGTGTACGCAGGAGTGCGCCTGTGTATGCATACTTTGGCCCACGTATGCAAGCTGCTGTCCACGTACGCAAGTTGCTGTCCATGTACGTGGGCTGATGGCTACTTTGGTCATCAACTCTATAATAGATTTTTGCTCATTTAAAAGGTTATATTTCCATTTTAACACTCCTAAAGTCAATTTGATATCTGACTGAGCTCTAAACTGGCCTTAGACCTTAGAGTTTGGGCATCATTGGGGAACGGGGGCCTGAGTTGTAAGGAGTACAAAATGCGGTGTCTATAGATGCCCTCCTTTTGATTTGTGAACTTCGTTGACAGAATCAAAAGAATAAGAAACAAAATATTTTGTTTCAACGTATGGCTCGGGCCCAACCTATGCACACGATACACATCACGCATACATGGGGCAGGGCGCAACTCTAGAGAGCTGCATGAGATTCTTATGTCTGAAGTCCCACCTTTGTTACTCAAGAAATGAGCAACGACAGGTTCATTATCCCAAAACCTGTGTTTGCCACTTGCAAGCATATGGCGAGTGACTCACTATCCTATAGTCACTAAAAAAGAAAAAGAAAAACAAACAAGGGTACAGTCTCTGTGGTGTCCATTCGGGGCTCTTACCTTAAACTTCTCCTGGTGACTCGCTCTTCTTGTCTTCTTCACTTCTTTCTCTACCTTTTTTGGTGAGGCTCTTACCTCAAGTTGACCTTGGTCTCTTTCATGACTTACTTAGGGATAAGAAACTCGCTGAGGAGTAGTGTAACTTTTGTAGATGTGTAATCCGTTGGGGAAGAATCTTCTACTTCCTTCATGGTATGCTGAGGACTTTGAGGAAGAATCTTCTGCTTTCTCACTAAGAATTGTTTAATATGCTTGGGTTCATTGGGGAAGAATCTTCTATGTCCTCCATGGGGATGATGTTCTAGATATGCTTGATCCACTGGGGAAGAATCTTTTGCTTTCTTACTGGGGATAGTGTTCTTGGGTTTATGTGATCTGTTGGAAATGGTTTTGGGATGTACATGCTTCATTGGGGGAAGAGTCTTCTGCTTCCTTTACTATTCACTGGGGGGTCCTTGGTGACTTTGTGCCTAATTAGGTCAATCTTGAGATGTTTTTCATTTTTGAATTTTTTATTTTTTATTTATTTTTTATTTACTATTCATGACTAAACTACATGTAGTTTAGCCATAAGGTGCGTTCCCACCTCTTCATTTTTCCCAATGGTTACCAACCGTTTCTTTTTCTCCTTCATTCTCTTCATTTCCCTCATCTCTTCACATTCTTCATAACTCTTCAACTTCTCTTTTTTTCCTCTACAAAAACTTCCCTCTTCTCTCTTTTCCTCACATCATCTTATTCTCCCATTCTCTCAAAACTCCCTTATTCTCTCATTTTCTCTCAATGGCACCCAAGGCCAAGAAGACTTCCTATGTCCTTTCCTCTGATGCATTTCTCCTCACCCGTTGGAGTGGAGAAATGAGATTGATGGAGTTTCCTTCATTGACATACCGACCAGATATTCACATCCCTATGGTTGAATCTGTAGCACAATGCACGCATGTCTCAATTAGAAGGAAACGGTGTTGTTTCACTTAAGTAGAATGGTGTCGTTTTAGATTATGTGTATTAAGTCTATTAGTGATTGCACGTGTGCACGTGGGAGAGGTTGTTAGACTCTGTAACCGTTTCTCGTGTCTTCTAGATATTTTCTATTTCTAGTTTCTGCTAGTATATAATGTACAGGCTTTGCCTATTTGTAATTTAAGCCATTTCAATTACAATTTCTCCTTTCAATTAAAACATAATTCTCTCTTCCTCTGTGTTTCTTCATAAGGGAGGGAAGAGGAAAGAAAGGACATCTCAATGTCCTATTAATGTGTATCCTATTACATCAATTTCCTTTTTCGGTAATTTTATTTAAACCATCAAAAGATTAAATAATCTAAAAAGAAAATGCATTTTTCTTCATATAAACTGAAAATTTTATTCGTGAGCAATAAAAACAAAAACTTAAAGATTTGACTTTAGTGGTGGAGAATTAAAAAATCACACAATTCGTCTAATAAAGAAGTAGCCTTTGTGCTATGAATCAAAAGATAGTGATCATTTCTCTTGACAACGATGACAAGTCTGCAATGAAATATTTATGTTATGACTCATTTCTTGGTGTGGAGACGTATTATTAGAATTTTTACTTTTTTCAGTCCTGGTATTATAAATTATTGAAGACTTTTCACTATATCAGTATTTGGATGTATTAGAAATTATCTTCTAATAGTCACTATTCATCGTCATTGTTCATCTTGTCACTATTTGTGTAGAGATTCCATCATTGTGCAAACACTGTTCATGCAGAGATTCCTTCAGAAGAATTTGGAATTATTACTGACAATTACTGTGCGGCACTGTTCACTATTGTGCGAAACTATTTACTTTCACAATTCATTGTATTATTATGAATGTACTATTCATCATTTGGTTTTTTCACTTTCATATGCCTATATATATATATATATATATATGACATTTGTATGAGTAGGAAGAGGCAGGCTTTAGGCGAGACTAGAGCAAGACCTTACGCACCTCACAACCAACTAAATATCAATCTCCTTTCCTCTCTAAGTCCCTTATTAGTCCCCAAAAATCCCTTCCTTGTATAAGAAAAAATAAACCTTATATCAGAAAATTATCCTTATAATATTTTGAAGAAATTTGAGTGAATATCAATGTTTGAAGTATTATTCAAGTAAGTTTTTAAATCTTTTTAAGATAGATTTTTATTATAAGTATTTGCATATTGTACAGTTATTATCCCATTATCCATGGGAGTCCATAATGAACATAATAAGTCAATAATTTTGGGAAATTTGAGAATTGTTGTGGAATTGGGAAATTATTTTCATAAATTTCAAACCCTTATTTATAGAAAGGAGGTAGAATTCTCAATTCAACTTCTAAATGTGACCACCATTTAATGAACCATTGAGGAAGTGAGGGGATTTCATGAAACCGATCAAAAAAGAAAAGCCAAGAGTGTTGATCTCTATCATTCTAGAAGAGAAATGTCTTGTACCGTGCCATAAGATATTCAAAGTAATTATGATACTGGGGGTTGTAACTCTGGGATAATTTTCTTAATTCCCAAGGAGTAGCTCCCTGATAACACCTTAAAATGTATATTTGTTATATATTTATATGGGCATTATCTCCTTATTACTATGCTTAATTTGTATAATTAAGCCATGATTTGCATTAGTCCCTATTATTTATCTTTACATAATTTCTTGAATAAGATGTTATTCATTGTGTATAATTTTCTACTTTCAGGAAATCATGTGAGAAAGATGAGTTTATAGAAATTTGTAAGAGAATGGAGGCCAAACTAGAATTAAATTGGAGCTAAAGGACCATGCTTAAATGTCTAAGGAGGTGCAGCTGGAGTGCTTGGATCGTCTACCATGATTGGAAGCTTCAAATAAGGAAAGAAATCAAAGAAGCAGAATCTGAAAAGGAAAAATCTGATTTGAGCACTGATCAGTATTTTGGGCGTATCTCTCTCCTCAAAAATCCAATTGACACAAGGCCAGATGGGTTGGAACCGTGATTTAAATATCTACAACTTTCCAGTTTTGAGTTTTTCGAAATTCTCAATTTTTAATGGCCAAAATTAACTCATAAGTTACTGCTGTAAACCTGGACGGAAATTAAAATAGTAAATGTTTTATTTTCTTTGGACACTTAGACATTAGGGTTTTGAAGGGAGGCTGTGGAGAACGAATTTTGGAGAGAAAACCTTGTATTTTCCTTTCTCTAATGGCAGCCTAAACTCTTTGCTAGGGCTAGGGGTTATATTTCTTCTATACAGTATGGATATTCAATGTGATTCTTTCTAGGATTTTATTAATAACATATTTGATTGTTCAATTAGATTTCTTTTGATGTATTAGTTCTTCCATGCTTTCAATAAGTTCAATCATGTTTTTCTTATTGTTTCGATGAATTTCTAATAGTTTCAAATAGAAATCAGGTTTTAAAGTGAATAAGTTTTTCTGAAAACTTTTCTAACCGCATTATTAATCGAGGTTATCATGCGTTCTTGAATTGTCTCAGTTCAATCGAATCATAAGTTTTTAATTGTATAAGAACAATCAATTATGAAATAGATATTTTCTTAGATCACAAAGAATTTCATACCGATATCGGGAAACACCCCGATGCCCTAGTATTTACATTATTGATTTAAATTAGTTTTTATCATTATTCTTGTTAACACTTACTGTAAGGTTGAATTTATTCAACCATCTAATTGGCTTTATTCCGTGCCAAATTTGCTTGTAATTCAGCATTTAGTAACCCTGTATTTAGGTGGGATTGTTGTAAGGGTAGTGAGTGAGATAGTGTGAAGATTGCTCAAGAGTGTGCAAGAAAACAGAGTGTCGCGGCTGGGACTCGCGGGTGGACTCGCGGCTTCAACCCGCCAGAAGATGCACACGTGCCAAGCATGCTGGAAGATGAACAGTCATGCTAGCTGGAGCACTACAGGACAAAACAGGACAACTGGCCATACGGTTAACTCGCGACTGGAACTCGCGACTTAGTCAAGCCGCGAGGTCAAGCCGCGAGCCACCCCTGTTTTGGAAAAACCTGACGTTTCGCATTCCTCTTCACTCCAGTATAAATACCCTTTTAACCCACGATTGAAAGAGAGCTTCCTGAGAGAATTTTGAGAGAGAAACCCTAAAGAAAAACCAGATTGTTTCACCCACAATCTCTACCTTAGAGTCTCATCAAATTCCCTCACTCTCTTCCTCTCCATTGTCAAATCCTTGAGAGGCATTATACCAAACCTGGTTCTCACCATTATCATCTCTGTGAGACAGACGTTTGGAGTTCTGGGAAGCAGTTAGGAAGGAGCCAATCTTCATTGGTTGATGCTACGGTGTAGTAGCGGAATCCGGAAAGCTAGAAAAGAAAAAGGTTCGGCGCAACTTCGTTGGAGTAAGAAGCTTGGAGGGCTTAGGTGCATTGGGTAGATTAGGCTTGGAGGGTCTATTGCTGTCCTTGTATCCCAACTATATTTTCTAGTGGATTGATTACCGCTTGGAGGGCGGCGGAGAGGTTTTTCGCCAAGGTCTTCGGTTTCCTCTTCGATAACATATCTGGTGTTATCGCTGTGTTTGCTTCTTCCTTCCTCTCTATCTCTGCCTTTACATTATCTGCTGTGGTTTATTTTGTTGTGGCTTAGATAGTTGTTTAATCAATTCCATGTTATAGCATATGTTAAGTTTCCGCACACTAGTTGTTTAACATATTGCGTGTGTTGATTAAGTTGATTTTTGGGGGTCTAAACGTTCAAAAGTGTTTTTGTACACGTTTTTGAACTTTCAATTGGTATCAGAGCGGGTACACATCTGTTTGGTTTCATTACCATTGTGTGATCCTTGACTCCCTTTTTGAGATGGATAGGTCTCAATCCCTTAATGCACCTCCATATTTTGATGGAAGTAATTATGCATTTTGGAAGGTTCGTATGAGAGCCTTTTTATGCTCTATTGATGAATCCGTGTGGGATGCTGTTGAGATTGGTTGGGCCAAACCTGAGGCAGCCAAATCCACATGGGATAAGGCAGCACTTGCTGCATCTAATGCTAACAGTAAAGCACTAAATGCTATTTTCTGTGGTGTGTCTCCAGATGAATTTCACAGGATTTCTCACATTACTATTGCCAAAGATGCATGGGAGATTCTGGAAACAACTTATGAAGGCACGAAGAAGGTGAAAGATACCAAGTTACAAATGCTGACCACTCGGTTTGAGGAGCTCAAGATGAGTGAGGATGAGTCTTTCGACTCGTTCTATGGGAAGTTAAATGAAGTGGTTGTCAGTAAGTTTAACTTGGGGGAGAAGATGGAGGACTCTAAGATTGTAAGGAAGATCCTTCGATCATTGCCGGAAAGCTTCCGTGCTAAAGTGACAGCCATTGAAGAGAGCAAGGATCTTGACGACATCAAGGTACAGGAGCTGGTTGGTTCTCTACAGACCTATGAGATGTCGCTGCCAAATCAACGGAAGGGTAAATCCCTTGCTCTAAAGACCACTAATGAGAAGGTGGAAGATCAAGGCTCGTCAGGAGAAGATATGGTTGACAAGGATGTAGCCTATCTTGTTAAAAATTTCAGAAAGTTTTTGAAATTTAAAAACAGTGGAAAATTTGATGATAAGAGAAAATTCCAAAATTCTGGAAGGGAGAAGAGGGATTTCAAGAGGAAAGATGGAAAAGAATCCCAATCAACACAAGGTGTCACTTGTTTTGAATGCAACGGGCATGGACACTTCAAGAAGGAATGTCCTAATTATTTGAAATCGAAAGGCAAGGTGTATGCCACGACCTTGAGTGATTCAGACTCGTCCGACTCAGAATCTAAAGAGAGTTGTGATGGAGAAGGGAACTACTCAGCTTTCATGACAATTGCTCATGTTGAGTCTTCGGATGAATTGAATTTGCTTGTTCAAGACCTTGGAGAACATAGTGAGGATGACTCACTAGGAATTGTTGAAGAATCGGAAGCTGAAGAAGAAGAAAGCACAGCAACTCTTCAAGAAAATTACAACTCACTTTTGGAGAAGTCTGGTGAATACACAAGGGTGGCCAAGGCTGCTGTGAGAAAGATGAAGAAGGCTGAGGAGGACTACAAAAGTCTCCTAATCCGGTATAGGGAGGCCAAATGCGAGATTGAAACTTTGAATGGTGAGCTCTCCGAAGCTTACACTAAAGTGAGATTTCTTGAAAGTGAGGTTGTTCAAGCAAATGCAAAAATAGAGAGGGTCACCACCAAGAAGCTAGATGATGTTATATCTTCTCAAAAGAGCTCTTCAGACAAATCTGGACTGGGATATACCGGAGGAAGTAGCTCAACTGGAAATGTCACCAAAGAAGTGAAGTTTGTCAAAGCCAAAGATCCAGTTATAGCTGACCCTACTGGTGTGAAGCTCGAGGTGGAGGAGAAGAAGAATGTGGTGAACCAACGGATGCTGAATCACCGTAATCAGTATGTGGGCAGGTCTGAGTCTCGTGCCAAGTCACGTCCTCGACCACAAAAAGGTCCTAGAGGAATGTATGTGTGCCATTATTGCGGACTTCAAGGGCACACTCGACCAAATTGCCAAAAGCTGAGAGCAAAGAACAGTGCTACTCCTCAAAGGTCAGGAGGACCAAGAATTGATAGGAGAACTTGGGCAGGGGATCAACCTAGAGAGCAAAATGGAGATCCCGGAATGATGGACGTGATGAAGATGATTGGTGCATTCACCAACTGTTTGGAAAGCTTCTCACGAAGGTTTGAAAGCCCTAACTCCCGTACCCAATCCTTTAAGGAAATCACCCCAAACGCAAGTGACGTGTGGGTGAAAAGGGGTACTCATGCATAAGCATTACAACATGTCCATGCATTAATACTTCCTATGCTTTGTGACTATGTGTGTTTGGTATGCTTGTTGTGTTTGTTCTTGGTTGTTTGATTATTCTTCTTGTGAATATTTCTTAATTGTGTTTTATCAGTCTTTTTGTTTCTTGAGTCAAAAATCCAAAAATTACATAAAAATTTGAAAATCAAAAAGCTTGATTGACTTTGTTGAGTTTTGTCTTAAAACTCGTTTTGCCTTGTACCTTTGTGCTAATGGCTTTGTGCATTTTCGAGCATTGCTTGTCTTCATGCACTCATATCACTATGGGAAAAAAAATCTTGAAATCTATGTGATTGTTGTAAATAGATCTTCAAACTTGTCATGAATGATTAGTGAATGGTTATGTTGATCTTGAAACATGCATAGACTTGTGTCTATATCTCTTCCCACTTTTTATTTTTTTGTTTTGCTAAAAAGAGCTCACTAAATGTAAATCTCCAAATGAAAAGAGATATTGAGCTGCAAGAGCCTGTCGCACATTCTAGTATTTGACTAGGAAAAAGGGTAAGCGACCTTATATCAAAAGTGAAATTTCTTTCAAAAAGGCCAAAGGCCTGTTCTTCAAAGAAAAGTGTTGTCTATCCCTCTCACAATGAGAGATGATTGCCTCAAAAGATCAAATGTTATGGCTGAAAGTGGAGTCAAATGAAAGGCTCCAAGTTATGTTATCAAGTTGTGTGGGAAGTCATATATTCATATTTCTATAATTGAGATTGGTCACATGATCTAGTGCTAATTGTGTATGCCTTGGTTGAATTGATCATTGAAGCTTCACATTAGACAAAGGACTATCTCAGTGTTGATATCCACACACAACACACAAGTTTATGTTCAATAAATGCCATATTCATTTGTGTGATTGTACTTGATAAAATGTGTTTTCACATGCTCAATCTTTGTTAATTCAAGCACAAAAAGATTTTTGAGTGTTTTAGGTGTTTTTGGAAAGTGTTTTGCTGGAAAAATCTGAAAATTTCAAAAATACAGTTTTGCCCTGTTTTGGCGGCTCAGTCGCGGGTATGTCAAGTCGCGAGCTTCAGTCGCATCTTCGCTGGTCAGTTTTGGCGACTTGTTCGCGAGTGGAAGGTCCAGTCGCGAGATTCACTCAGAGATTTTCGCAGCTCAGCTCGCGACTCACTCGCGGGTAGACCTTCCAGTCGCGAAAAACACTTAGAAAATTTTTTCAAAATTTTCCTCTTGAGTGCTTTGGCAGCTTGAGCTGGCGACTGTGTGGCGACTTAATCCAGTCACGAAAATCGCGTGTTTTGCAGAAACAGGAGCAGTTTTTAAACTTTTTCAGTTTTTCCCTCGAATTTTTGTGACTGTTCATCTTCTCTCTAAACACTCTCCCTCCCAAACACTCCGTGCTCCCTTTTCCAATCTCTTGTGTTGCACTCTTGTAGCTCAAAATCGTCAAGTTACAGGTATGGGTTTTCTGTTTTACCCTCTTTTCTTCATGATTTTGTGCTTTTACCCTTGATTTTTTCGCATTTGATTGTGTTTTTGAAATGGGTTTGTGTTTCGGTCTCTGCTCCTTGTTCTTGCTTAGCGTGTGATTTCTGCTGCTATAGTTTGTGTTAAATGATTGCCATATGCTTATTGCTCTTCATCTTGTGCTTAGCTAAGTGTTTATTTTATTTCATTTCATTCTGATCTTTGAGCTGTTGAGTGATTTCTATTGGTTCGTTCTGAGGTTGTGAGTTTTACTGTGCTAGATTTGCATGTTCTAGTGTGTCTATCTGTGGGTAGCTTCTGTTTGGATCAATATATTGTTTGAGTGTCATATCATTTTTTCATTATCTGCCTCAATGTCATTTATCTGCCTTCAGGATAGTTTCACCATGTTGATTCATGTGTTTCCTATCCTAGGCTTGGTTTATCCACATGTTTGAACTAAATAGCTTGCTGTTTAAGTGTTTGAAGTTCATTTGTTTGGTTGATATCTCTTTCTGTTTACTACATGGTTCTGACTGGTTCTGCACATATATTGCTATATGTTGTTGTGGCCTTTTCTGATTGTTCACAGATGGCACATTCACCTCAGAAGAAGAAATCTACTGCGAAGAAGGCTGACAAAAGACTTAAGATGGATTCTAGATTGTTTAGGTCAGTCCACCACTTTGAGAGATACAAGGATAACTTCTTGAATGCAGGAATCATTCAAGAGAGATTTGTGGATTTGGAGGACTTAAGGCAAACTTTTATTCCCAGTTGTTTTGAAGGAAGAGGATGGGAAAAGCTTCTGAGTGGTTTCCCTGTTGTGTGTGAACCCTTAATTAGGGAATTCTACTCAAATGCTGTGATAAGGGATAATGAATTGAGTTGCTGGGTAAGGGGTAAAGAGTTTGTCTTAGATGCTCATGTCATAGATGATGCATTAGGGCTTGAAGGATTAGATGATGAAGAATTTATCAATTACAAGGATAGGAGTGTGTCTATTGAAACAATTCAACAAAGGATAGGTGGGCAGAGAGAAGGGAAATGTTTGAATACCACTGCCTTTCCAGTGGACATGAGGTGCCTTACCATAATCATGATGTTTAACCTCTATCCCATTAGGAAATTGACTACAATCAATTGTGCTAGAGCAGTCTTTCTGATGGATCTCAAGGAAAAGAACTTCATAGACATAAGTTCCCACATTTATGACACCATTGTGGATGAGACCAGAACAACCTCTAGGCCTAAATTGATCTTTCCAAGTTTGCTTATGAGGATTTTTAGGAGTAAAGGAGTTCCAATCCCTCAAGACATTAGTCCCATGTCTACACCCTCTGCAATCAACAAGCTTACCTGCAAAAGGATAAGTGTTAGGCTTCCAGGAGAAGAAGATGAAGGTGATGAAGGAGAGGCTGCTCCAATGGAGACTGAAGCAGAAGTAGCTGGACTTGCATCAACTTCAACACCTAGGAGAAGTGGCAAAAGACACAGAGCTTCAACCTCTGCAGACACACCTCCAGATGCTTTCCAGATCATTCTGGAAAGGCTTGATGGGATCAGGGCAGTCCAGACTGAGCATTCTGACAGGATGAGAGCCATGCAAGACCAGATTAATGTCTTGGCTGCTACACTTGACAGCTTCACAACTCAGCATGACAAGTGACCCTTTGGCCATTCCATGTCAAAAAGGGGGAGAAGTTCATTGATAATTGAGAAGCAGAAAAGCAGCTCTTAAGGGGGAGTAATTTGTTGAGGGGGAGTAATTAGTGTTTTTATGGTTTTTATGGTTTTAATACACTGGGTTTTGGTGTATAACTGTTCCTAACTCATTTCATATACTTTTGGTTTAAACTTTAATATATGTTGTTGATGTTATTCATGATATTTGTTGGTTTGTACCCATATGCTTTTGTAAGCTTTTAGGGTTTATGTTTTATGCATAGTTTGTAGGCCGTGTGGTATGTACCATGCTTAAGTGCAGCCTTTATGCTATGTTGAAATCAGTACTTTAATCTAAATGTTCTGCATTTTGGTTTATGTACTGTCACTCTTGTGCCCTTGTAGGATTGTTCCTAGATGCATATGCCTTGTGTGCTATGCATTGGTTGAGTGTTGAACATACAAGTGTCTTGCCTTGTGCTTATTAACTTGTATGTTCTTGTGTTCATTCCAAGTGTGAATGAGCACTGTGATCACTACCTTGTGGTGTTCACTTGGTTGATCAAGCCATGGTTTGTTTATTAACTCTATCTTTGCTTGATCTCATATTGCCTGTTTCATATGCATTAATAATTTTCTGCTTACAATGATCATGGTGTATTGTTGTGTTTCAGGAGTTTATGTTCATATGATTCAAGTGCTTCACAGCTTCTAGAGTTAGGTGTGAGTGAGTTTTGATCAACTGTTCCCAACTCACATGTTAAGTCTAGAGTCTGTTTTAGGGTTTTGTCACGGAATAGCCAAAGGGGGAGATTGTAAGGTTGAATTTATTCAACCATCTAATTGGCTTTATTCCGTGCCAAATTTGCTTATAATTCAGCATTTAGTAACCCTGTATTTAGGTGGGATTGTTGTAAGGGTAGTGAGTGAGATAGTGTGAAGATTGCTCAAGAGTGTGCAAGAAAACAGAGTGTCGCGGCTGGGACTCGCGGGTGGACTCGCGGCTTCAACCCGCCAGAAGATGCACACGTGCCAAGCATGCTGGAAGATGAACAGTCATGCTAGCTGGAGCACTACAGGACAAAACAGGACAACTGGCCATACGGTTAACTCGCGACTGGAACTCGCGACTTAGTCAAGCCGCGAGGTCAAGCCGCGAGCCACCCCTGTTTTGGAAAAACCTGACGTTTCGCATTCCTCTTCACTCCAGTATAAATACCCTTTTAACCCACGATTGAAAGAGAGCTTCCTGAGAGAATTTTGAGAGAGAAACCCTAAAGAAAAACCAGATTGTTTCACCCACAATCTCTACCTTAGAGTCTCATCAAATTCCCTCACTCTCTTCCTCTCCATTGTCAAATCCTTGAGAGGCATTATACCAAACCTGGTTCTCACCATTATCATCTCTGTGAGACAGACGTTTGGAGTTCTGGGAAGCAGTTAGGAAGGAGCCAATCTTCATTGGTTGATGCTACGGTGTAGTAGCGGAATCCGGAAAGCTAGAAAAGAAAAAGGTTCGGCGCAACTTCGTTGGAGTAAGAAGCTTGGAGGGCTTAGGTGCATTGGGTAGATTAGGCTTGGAGGGTCTATTGCTGTCCTTGTATCCCAACTATATTTTCTAGTGGATTGATTACCGCTTGGAGGGCGGCGGAGAGGTTTTTCGCCGAGGTCTTCGGTTTCCTCTTCGATAACATATCTGGTGTTATCGCTGTGTTTGCTTCTTCCTTCCTCTCTATCTCTGCCTTTACATTATCTGCTGTGGTTTATTTTGTTGTGGCTTAGATAGTTGTTTAATCAATTCCATGTTATAGCATATGTTAAGTTTCCGCACACTAGTTGTTTAACATATTGCGTGTGTTGATTAAGTTGATTTTTGGGGGTCTAAACGTTCAAAAGTGTTTTTGTACACGTTTTTGAACTTTCACTTACCAAACAAAAGTATTTTTCTTCTTCACCCAAATTGTGTTATTTAATTATATTGTCTTTGAATTTACCCTGCTCCTTGTGGTTTGACCTCGTTACTCCGAGAATTATATTGCTACGATCTCCTGCACTTGGGAGTGAGCAAGCACTCCCCATTGAGTTTTTTGCTAAAAGCTCCCCCATTGAGTTGGAGAAAGAACATGTTTGATTGTGCATTTTGAATAAGCAATTCTATTTTCGGAAAAGGAGGATTGATCTAGTGTCAACTAGGACAAACTCATAAAATTCTTGGGTCTTATTGGAATTTTTACTTTTTCTAGTCCCAGTATCATAAATCATTGAAAACTTTTCACTATATCAATATTTGGATGTATTAGAAATTATCTTCTGACAGTCATTGTTCATCCTGTCACTATTCACATTTGTCACTATTTGTGCGAAGATTCTGTCATAGTGCAGACATTGTTTACGCAGAGATTCTGTCAGAAGAATCTGGAATTATTACTGACATTTACTGTGCGGCACTATTCACTACTATGTAGAATTGTATTCTTTCATTGTTCATTGTATTATTATGAATATATTGTTCATCTTTTGTTTTTTCCACTTTTGTATGCCTATATATATGGCTTTTGTATGAGTCAGAAGAAGCAAGCTTTAGGCGAGGCTATGGGTAGACCTAAGGCAGAATATAGGAAGTCCTTAAGCAACTCACAACCAACTAAATATTAGTCTCCTTACCTCTCTCAGTCCCTTATCAGTCCCCAAAAAAATCCCTTCCTTATACAAGAAAAAATAAACCCAATATCAGAAAAACTATCCTCGTAATATTTTGAAGCATTTGAATGAATATTAGTGTTTGAAGTATTATTCAAATATGTTTTTAAATCTTTCCAAATAGATTTTAATTATCAATTTTTGCATAATGTACTGTTAAATTTTAACAAAAAAAAAATAATAATAAAATAGTTGATATTACAAAGCTAATTGTTCAATTGAAAGTTCACAATTCAAATTAATACATGTTTTTTTTTTTAATTTATTTATTTAGATATGATATGATTTGAATTTATAGCATTCATTCAATAATAATTACTTTTTTTTATCATCATGCCTAAATACTAATAATTTTTTTATTTATTTATTTATGTAGATGAGATTTGAAACCAAATCATTTTTCAATGACAATAGATCTACCAAAGAAGTATAAAGTCCATATATTTTATAAAATGTCAAAATATTTATTTATTTTTTAAATATTTAAAAATTAGATATATAAATGATTTGGAGTAAATGAAAAAAAGAAAAAGATGTTTTTAAGAACCTGTTTGGATCGAATGGGTTATGAAAAACCAATTGGATTTGACTAAATCATATAGTTTTTTTTTTTTTGATAGGAAACACACACTTAATATTAAACAACAATAGAGTTTACATCATGAAGAATTGCTAATTCTAAGAAACTAGGACAATTCTTCATCCACATACATTGATTAACTATGCCCCTTGGCATGCTTTGCTAATAAATGAGCTGGGGTATTAGCATTACGTTTTACATGAGAAAAATACACATTGTGGTACTCCAATGTAGCTAAGCTAATCCCCATTATCACTGCATCAATTGAGGCCGGAGTTGAGTATGACTGATTCAACGCTCTAGAGACTATTAATGAATCTCCCTCAATTATGATGTCTGAGAAACCCAGCTACTTTGCGAACTGCATACCAACCTCAACAACCTCTGACTCTGCTTCAAGAGGCCCCAGTGGTGCGTGTATCTGTTTGCACATTGTTGCTACAAATTGCCCATTCCAGTCTCGTACAATGACTCCAATTCCCACAGAATTCAACTCAGCAAACACGGCACCATCAACATTAAACTTGAAACATGGTGTGGGTGGTAGAGTCCACCTCTGAACATGCTGGACCGACACCTAAGCAACTGGAATTAAATCAACGACAGTTCGGTATTCCTCCAGGTACTGCATCGCCCATTGAAGAAGCATCCTACCATCTTTTCGCTTTTCGCCGTAACGAACATCATTCCTATTTCCCCACAATGCCCCACGCACAAGTCAGCAGCAACTCAATGTTTTCCAGTGAACTCTTTTCGTCCATCATTAAACACCATAACATCTCCTTAAAAGAACTAAGCTGGTTCATTGCATTTGGAAAAACCAGCTTGGACGACGACCAAAGTTCTTTAGCTCTGATGCATTTCCAGAAAAAATGGATCGAATCCTCGGCCTCCACGTTGCATCCATTGCATATACCTGCAAAAGATTTCTTTTAACAAGGTTAGTTTTCAATGTTAAAATGTCTTGGCAAGCCCTCCAAGCAAAGTGCCTTATTTTGTGAGGCACATTGATCTGCCATAGACATTTCTAGAAGCTTCTTTCTTGACTGTCATTAGAACTTGAAACAGAAAATTCAGCTAATGACATTTGAGAAGTAACCCAGTAGGCATTTTTTACCGAAAAAATTCCATTATTGCTCCAAGCCCAAATCAATTTTTCTTCAAGCAGATGAGAACTTATTGGGATAGCTTTTATAATCTCTGCTTCATGCGGCACAAACAGAGCATCAATAGCATCAACCTTCCACGAAGCCTCTTCCTTATTTATCAATTCTCCAACCTTCATATCAAGTGGCATAAACAATCTAGGAGATGAAACCATGAAAGTTGAAGGCTTAGGTAGCCATTTATTACCTTAAATCTGGATTTTGTCACCATTACCAAGCCTCCACCGTAATCCATTTTTAACAAGGGGTTGAGTAGACATAATACTCCGCCAAGTAAATGAGGGATTATTGCCCAAAACAGCCTGTGAAAAATCACTTGTAGGGAAATACTTAGCATTCAAAACCTTGTACACCAATGAGTCATAAATTTGTTGAAGTCTCCACCCTTGCTTTGCCAATAAAGCCAAGTTAAACTCCTTAAGCTTTTTAAATCCCATTCCACCACAACTCTTTGGAGCACATAATTTCTCCCAACTCATCCAAGCTATCTTCCTCTCTTCATTTCTTTGCCCCCAACAAAAATTATGAATCATACTTGTCAAATCCTTACAAAGAGAGTCAGGCAATTTGAAAACGCTTATGGTATACGTCAGAATTGCTTGTGCCACAGGTTTTATCAACACTTCTTTCCCTGCCTTAGACAGTAACTTCTCTTTCCATCCAGCAAGCTTTTTTCTTAGTTTATCCTTAATAGAATTGAAAGTATTTTTCTTATTCCTTCCCCCCAATGATGGCAAACCAAGATATTTTTCACGGTGCTTAATCACTTGGGCCCTAAACCTCTCTTTAATGACTTCTTGAATATACATTGGAGTATTGCTACTAAAAAACAGAGAAGTTTTAGCACGGTTTAACTGCTGTCTCGAAGCACATTTATAAACCCTCAACACCCTCTGAAGGGCGTCACACTTCACCAAGGAAGCTCTACAAAAAATTAGACTATCATTGGCAAAGAAAAGATGGGATATTTTAGGACCCCTACGGCAAACTGCAACACCCCCCAACCTTCCATTCTCCACCTCTTTCTTAATAAGAACAGAAAGTCCTTCCGCACATAACAAGAAGAGGTATGGAGATAATGGGTCACCCTGCCTTATTCCCCTACTTGGAACAATATGCCCTTTAGGTTTACCATTAATCTTCACAGAATAAGAAACAATAGTGACACACTTCATAATCAAAGCACACTATTTATCATAAAAACCCAACCTTTGCATAATTTTTTCCAACCATATCCATTCTACCCTGTCATATGCCTTACTTATATCAAGCTTTAGAGACAAATCACCCACTCTTCCACTCTTCTTTTGACTAATATGATGCATCATTTCATATGCTACAAGAACATTATCAGTGATTAACCTACCATGCACAAATGCACTTTGGGTATCACTAATAATAGAAGGAAGAACTTTTTTCAATCTATTAGTAATGGCTTTAGATGCAATTTTATAAACCACATTACAAAGACTAATGGGTCTATAATCAGTCACAGTTTTTGGCTCATTACATTTAGGAATAAGGAAAATATGTGTATGATTAAAATTAGGTGGGATGATACCTGAATTAAGGAAGGCTAAAATAGTTAAAGTAACCACACCACCAATCTTGGACCAAAAGTGTTGATAAAACAATGGAGGCATGCCATCCGGTCCAGGAGACTTCAACGGGTACATTTGCTTAATGGCATTTTTAACTTCAACTTCTGTAAACTCTCTTACAAGTACCTGATTCATCCTTGGGGTGACTTTATATTGAACTGCATCTAAAATTTCTTCAAAATCCGTAGGACCACTACTGGTAAACAACCTCTCATAGTACTGCAACATCAACTCCTCCACATGCTCATCTCCTTCCTACCACCTACCATTCTCATCTAACAAACCCTCTATGAAATTCTTTTTGTATCTTGTAGAAGCTTTCTCATGGAAAAACCTAGTGTTCCTATCCCCAAATTGCAGCCAACTAATTCTTGATCTTTGCCTCCACGTATCATCTTCCTTATCCATCCAACAATTCAACTCAATTCTAGTATTCTTCAAAGATCTAATCATATCCGGTGTTGAAGGTTGCAGCTCTAACCATTCTACTTTTTTTACAATGCAGCCACTGTTTTCCCCACATTGCCAAATTCTGTGCCATTCCACACCTCAAGTCTAGCACAGCAATTCTGCAAACATTTATTAAGAACATCACCCGACCCTCCAAGCAAGCCTTCATCCCAAGCTTCCTCCACAATAGCCTCACATTTTGGGTCCTTTAACCACATTGATTCAAACCGGAAAACCCTACCCATCCTCTTTTTTCTTGGTTTAGCAAACAACTGAAGAATGAGAGGGGAATGATCTGAAGCCGATGATGAAAGATGAATAAGCTTAGCCATTGGAAATAAATGAAACCACTCCACCGTAGCTAAAGCTCTATCCAACCTTTCTCTAATTTGGGACCCATCCTCTTTTAAATACAACCAAGTAAACAATGGCCCCGTAAATCGAACTTCCTTAAGACCACAACAGTTAATGGTGTCAACAAAATATTTCATTTGTTGTCTTGTTTTATTACTTCCCCCCTCCTTTTTAGCCATGCTAGTAATTTCATTAAAGTTCCCAATTGCTAACCACGGCAAAGAGGATGTCCCATGCAAATGCTTGAGTTTTTGCCATGACTCCCCCCTTTTAGAAGTATCAGGTTCACCATAAAAACCAATAAGATTCCACCAACCAACACCAGCCCCCCCCCCCCCCCCCACATCTACCCATGCATCAATGTGTGAATGAGAATAAGTCTGAATATCAAGCCTAACCTCTTCCTTCCAAAATAAAGCTAAACCACCACTACCTCCTCTACTAGGTACAATAAAACCATTTTTATATTTACACCAATCACAAACTTTTAGCATCCAATCCAAACCAGATTTTGTCTCCATTAAAAAAACAAAATTGGGATCTTGTTTGTTGATTACCTTCACCAAGGCATGAACTATCCGACGGTTCCCAAGCCCTCGGCAATTCCAACTCAAGAGACTCATAATGCCCGACAGGGTTGCATAGCAACCTCCACCAATGTAATCTGATCTACCCCAGAAAGAGCATGTAAACCTTCATGGTTACTTACCTTGGTTTTCTTTTTTGCCAATTCTGCCTTCTCTGTTACACGTGAGATGTCCTTGCTACTCCTTTTTGGACCAAGCAAAATATTAAGAGGCAAATCCATACCAGACTGTGGCTTAAGTTCAACCCTCTTCCAAGTCCCTTTCTTGAGCCCATGTTCTCCTGCCATAAGTAAATTTGTATCCTTTGAAGTGGGTTTTCTAAAAGTACCTCCATCTGAACCACTTGTAGGTGGGCCATGTACAGTGAGAAGCCCACTTTTAATTTTAGTTGCACATCTGTTGGGCCTGCCATCAATCGGGTTATTGCACACTTTGCCACTGCCCTTGCCAATGTTAAAATCACAAGCACTCTCTTGGCGACACAAAGAACTACACGGCTCCACTTGTTTCAATGTTGGAACACATTTACAAGAAATTGAGTCAACGTCCATCACCTCAATATCAACCAAACTCGAGTAAATGTCCCTTTTGTCCTTCAACTGTTCCACTTGGATAGAACTTGAATTTGAAATAATAGGTTCTAATTGGATAGCCTGATCAAGTTCAGAAATTAAAGCCTCAAAATCTTTCCCAACCGATGCAACTGTTTCAGCCTTCTCAACCTCCACCCCCCCAATCACAGCACCACCCTTGGACGGCCCACCAACAGAACCACCACTATCAACTTGAACGTGATTCTGCCCAAAAACAACTCCACACGTTTCAATTTCCTAGTTTACTTTCTCCCTATCAGACTACATCGATAATCTTCCTCGACTCGGACCCACTTCGCATCAACCTCCCTTCTCACAAAACTGCCACCAGTATTTGCAGAAGCAAAGTTTTTACGAAAACCTGCCTTCAACCATTCACCGTAAGGAAGTTCTTGCTGATGGTCAACTTGAAAAGAACAAACTCTAGCTTCATGACCAATCCGACCACACTTGAAGCATATCCCCACTAATCTTTCATATTTAAAACCAATACAAACTTTATCTCCTTCCGGACTTGCAACAACACCCCCTCTACGTAACGGTTTCTCCAATGGCAATTTAACCCTTACTCATAGAAAACGGGCTTGGTCAGATGAAAAATCTTTCAAATCAACCTCCATAACCTTTCCCAAACCATTACCAATATCTCTACCTACCTCCTCAGACAACAGATCAAAAGGAAGCCCTTACACCTGTACCCACATTGGTATTGAATTGAAACGAACATAATTCGCAGTCATGCCCTGCTCCCACTTACACAACACCAAAGGATGATCCTCAAAACTCCATGGACAGATGGACCATTTGCTAGCATCCACTTCAACTGGCTCTCCATGGAAAATTTAAATTGAAAAACATCATCTCCGACATCAACAATACGAACATCAGAACCCATCTTCCACACAGATCGCAATAAAGTCTTGGCGGCACGTTGGTTAAAAGTCTTAGTTGTGAGAAATTTCCCCAACAGACTGAGAGAGCATTCTTCCAACATCCTATCCCTATGCACAGTTCCAACCCTAATAACTTCTCCTTCATCTTCCGTCTACTTAATATTTTGTAGTTTTTGAACAAAATCCGAGTCCATAATTGAAAACGTAAGACTGAAAGAAGACTAATAAGACAAACTACCAGAGAAAAGACCAAAAACAGCAACTACGTCTCACAAAAAAAGTGAGAAGGAGACTCCCATGTAGAGAAAAAGACTCACCTTACGTGAGAAGAAATTTAGTCAGGAAGCCCACCTGTATACAAGACCCTAACAGTAAATCATATAGTTAAATGGCCTAATTAAAAACTCATTTAGACTTTACAAACGGGTCGGATTAGTTAAATCGAATTACGAGTCAGATTTGGGTCGGGTCAAAAAGGGCCATCCTACCAATCAGTTCGCTCCAAGTTTAAAAATTAACATTCTCTATCTCCATGAGTCCAAACTCCAAACAGCTAAGAAATAGGCCGCGCTACAAGTCGTTTAGGAGTTTCACTATTCAGATTTCAGAGAAAATCAAAATCCAAATCCAAATCCTAATCCTGTTAGAACTTAGAAATAGAAATGCTTTTGAGGAATCACTTTTCACCATGGCACTGCAACCATTTTCATTGAATTCTATCACTTCTCCTTATCCTTGCACTTACCCTTCATTCCCTTCTCTATACTTACTTCTTCTCCAACCCCAAACTCATTCTTCGAGTATTCCCAGAACTCTCAGGCTCAGAATTTCTTGTTCCAATCAGACATCCCAGGTTGACAACCATCAACAACCTCAAAGAATCAAAGTTGCTTTTGAGACCACAAAGAAGAGGAGGAAACCCAAGCCGAGCTTCTTTGAGCAAATTAAAGATAAATGGTCGCTCAAACCCAGTTCCAAAAGAGAGAAATTTCCATGGGAGGAACCAGAAGAAGAACATGAAGATAAGGAGAGACAGAAATCTTCTGGGGTTTGTGTATCTGGCTCAGGAATTGAAGCTAAAGAATCGGTGAGTGACCCAGTGAGCTCTGTGTTTCCGAACCGGGGTGTTCTGCCTCCTTGGGTTCATGGAAGCAAAAGCAATACCAGGAATTTACGGGTTGATTCTGAACCTGAAACTAGTACCCAAAAGAGTTGTGAACTAAGAGAAGATTTTGATGAGGTTGGTGGGCATTATAAAAATGGTACTGAAAGTGCTTTTGTTGAAAGAGTGGAAAGAATGGAAATTCATGAACAGGAAGTTGACTTCAATGTCATGTTTGAGAGAGAAGGTGATGCATTTGATGAAATTCCAAGTGGGGTTTTAGAAAACGAAAAGACTAAGATTTCTAGTGGCATAAATGGCATTTTTTTAAACGAAAGGCCATCTGGGAAAGGTGAACATTTTGAAACAAATGTAGGTTCTGTTGACGGTAGTAGTGGCTCAATTGGGTTTCCAGGGAAGAGAGAAGGTGATGTTTTTGATGAAATTCCAATTGGGGTTTTGAAAGACGAGGAGACAAAGATTTATAGTGGCATAAACAGTGTTCCTTTGAATGAAAATCCGAGGGATGAACATTTTGGAAAAAATGTGGGGTTTGTTGAGGGTAGTAGTGGTTCAATGGGGTTACCATGGAAGAGAGGGAAGGTTATGGAGTCTGGGGAAGGTGATAAGAGGAGGAGCAACACAGAGTTGGCGGAGAGAAAGCTTCCAGAACACGAGCTGCGGAGACTAAGGAATGTATCTTTGAGGATGCTGGAGAGGACAAAGGTTGGAGTTGCTGGCATTACACAGGCTTTGGTGGATTCTATACATGAGAAATGGAGGTCTGATGAAGTGGTGAAGTTGAAATTCGAAGGGCCTCTTGCGATTAACATGAAAAGAACCCATGACATTTTAGAGGTCAGTGTTTGCACATTGTTAGGTTCATTGTATCTTTTCTATTTCTTTGCTTTTGAATATTACAAATGCAACAATTTCAATGATTTTGGAGCTTGTAATGAGTAATGACTCTGGCAACATATGCTTAATTGAATTGCACAGTCCTACATATTTTGATAAACTCGCATATCTTTAGTCACATGGGATTTTTCATAAATTATTTGTTTTTTAGTTATGCATATCCTGTCTTGTTGTGTTTTAGTATCAAGCGCTTGTGATAATGAGTCTGCTGGCATCTTATTTTAATTATCTTTGTGCCTCTATCAGAGTAAAACAGGAGGTTTGGTTATATGGAGGTCAGGCAGTTCTGTTGTGTTGTACAGGGGAATAACCTACAAACTTCCTTGTGTCGATTCATATGCCAAACAAAGTCAAACTAATATGAATATGTTGGAAGATTCAAAAGGAGCTTTGAGTGATACTACACATAATTTAATAGTGGACACAATTAAATCTACAGAACCTTTTATCCCTGATTCTGCAAAGTATTTGAAGGATCTATCTAAGGAAGAACAGATGGAATTGAGTGATCTCAACCATTTACTTGATGAGTTGGGCCCACGGTTTACTGATTGGACAGGTCGTGAGCCATTTCCTGTTGATGCAGACTTGCTTCCTGCAGCAGTCCCTGGATATAAACCACCGTTCAGACTTCTTCCATATGGCGCAAGACATTGTCTAAGAAACAAGGAGATGACAATTATCCGTAGGCTTGCCAGAACAATGCCCCCACATTTTGCTTTAGGTATGTCATAATTAATTTTCACTATTGTATTCATATTCACAAAATCTGGTTTCTTTATTACTTTGAATTTACTTAATGTTCATAGGAAGGAGCAGAGAATTGCAAGGTCTGGCAAGGGCAATGGTAAAGCTATGGGAAAGAAGTGCTATTGCAAAGGTAGCCATCAAACGTGGTGTACTGAATACACGTAACGAGAGGATGGCAGAAGAACTCAAGGTGAGACTTCAGAAACATTGCTCCCTCTTAAATGTTCAGCATTTTAAAATATCTCTTGGGCTTCACCATCTAGCTAAAAGAAATATTAGAGTAGTTAGCATCAAGCATCATGAAGCAGATTTACATTGTTTTAAGTTAATTTTCCCACTTCAATGTGAAATCAATCATCTGGATATATTTTCCTCACAGATTACTACAAAATGTAAATCTAAGGCATCCTGATTGTATTAAGCTGATGATGAGAACTTTAATGCCCTTTCAGAAGATTCCTTTAGTTCATTATCCTAGCTAGCTTGAATGGTCTGGGAAATGTTATGTATTAAGCATGCAACAGACAGTTTCCAAGTTCAATACTAGCTCAATAAGTAGAGATTCTGTGGCTTTATTTACTGTTCCATTGCTTGATTTTCTGCATGTCACAATTACTTTGCACATTGATATAAAGCTTAAGAGGCAAACTCTCCTCCTTTTTCATACAATTTGGTGAAGATAGAATTTAACTGCACAATTCAGGTATTGCAGTCAGTGGGAAGTACACATCTAGTACTGGGAAATTAACATGCCATCTAATTTCTTATTCCAACCATATACACTGTTACATACACTATTTTTTTGGTTGGTTGCTTCCCAATTCCAAGCATATTATACACTGTTATGTACATTGTTTGGTGGTTGCTTCAAGGGAACCAAGGCCTCCCAATTTGATAAAATGGACTACTTTGAGGGAGTCCAGACCTCCAAGTTAGACTAGTTAACAATTTTTAAATTAGAAAATCATGACTATTCTCTAATCATTTTCACATCTGAGTTTATACCAGACATATTCCAATTAGATAAAAGACAAATACTGACTTCCTATAATCTATCTATAAGACTCATCATAATTCATCCTAATCCAAACTATTGGAACTAATCCTAATCCAAACTAATTATTTGAATCAATAAACCATATCTCTATCATTATTTATCCAATAATAATTAAAATAAATTAGGCTCATTAGCTCATAACATTCCTCCCCTCTAGAAAACACTCTTGCCCTTTAGGTTCTTTCTTCTTCTGTCAAGAAGTACTTCTCTTTGGTTTCTTACATATCATCATTTTGGATTCAAGCCTCTTATATATTTTGCAATGACAAGCATTTAGTTTTCCTATGTGAATGACATATAGTACAGAGATTGAAACTTTTTCATTGTTTTGTGACCTTACTTATCCACTCTTCATGACCCTTTATGAATAAAGAGTAGTCATGGTTTTATCAAACTTGAAGGTTTGGACTCTCTCGAAGTGGTCCATTTTATCAAATTAGGTAGCCTTGGTTCGCTTGAAGCAAACAATAAAAGAATTGTGTAAGTAAAAGTTAAAACTAACTTCCTATAATCAATCAAGAAGACTCATCATTCATCCTAATCTAAACTAATCTAACTAATCCTAATTCAAAGTAATTTAATTGAATCAATAAAACATATCTCTATCATTTTTTATCCAATACTAATTAAAATAAATTAGGCTCTTAACATTCATGAATGTGTTTTTTATATCTGGACCAGCCATGTCTTTTTTTGTATTATCTTTAAGGACAGGATACTATTCTGTTTCTTGTTTCTTCCAAGCTTTTGGAGATTTTTGGCCTGTCTTCCTTGTTCTAGAAGCTGGTCTAATCCCTTCTGCCCAGTAGCATATCAGGTTGTGGATACTCAATTGTGGATAGCAATTCCTTCTTGACAGTTGCATTTTTATGCATGCAGAAATTGACAGGGGGCACACTAGTTTCTAGAAACAAGGATTATATTGTCTTTTACAGGGGTAATGACTACTTGCCTCCAGTTGTTACAAAGGCATTAAAAGAGAGGAAGAAACTGACAGATCTCCGACAAAATGTGGAAGAGAAAGCACGAGAAATGGCCTCAGCCTCAATTGTGTCAAAGGCCAAAGCTTCTAAAGGTCCATTGGTTGCTGGAACCCTTGCTGAAACCATCGCAGCAACATCTCGCTGGGGAAACCAACCAAGTAGTGAAGATGTTCAGAAAATGATTAAAGATTCAGCTTTGACTAGACATGCTTTGTTAGTCAAATACCTTCAGAACAAACTATCTATTGTAAGTTACTAAGAGACAAAATCAAATTTCTTATGCAAAATCTTAGGACACAAAAACCTCCTGCTCTGGTATCTGGACACATAAAATGCAAAATCATATCCAAGCTCTGATTTATATCTAACTTCAAATGGTCCTAGGCAAAAGGTAGGCTCAAAAGGGCTGAGAATGCTTTAGCAAAAGTGCAGGAGTATCTGGAACCAGCAGATATCCCAACTGATTTAGAAACTATAACTGATGAGGAGAGACTTTTATTTCGTAAGATGGGTTTGAGCATGAAACCCTACCTACATCTAGGTAAGAGTAGCCACTTTAATTCTGTACTTGATGCTTTTTAGAACCAGAGTTTAGAACCAGAGTCAAACTATTCTGTGTTTCTGATTCAGGCAGGCGAGGGGTTTATGCTGGTGTCATAGAAAACATGCACTTACACTGGAAGTATCGCGAGTTGGTAAAGATAATTGTGAGAGGAAAAAGACTTGAACAAGTCAAGCATATTGCAATTTCTTTGGAAGCAGAGAGTGGCGGAGTGCTAGTATCTTTAGATAAAACTAACAAAGGATATGCAATTATCGTATATCGTGGGAAGAATTATCGACAGCCTCAAGCACTAAGACCCAAGAATTTATTGACAAGAAGGCAGGCATTGGCTCGGTCAATTGAACTTCAGAGGCGTGAGGTAACATTATAATAATTTCTTGGTCTGATGTGTTCACAAAATTGACTGATTTATATGCTTCCATTGAACTAATTTCCTGTTTTGCAGGCACTTAAGCATCATATCTCAGACTTACAAGAGAGAATGGAATTGGTGAAATCTGAATTGGTATTATAGCCATTGCTTACAAAGACAGATATAGTGATATTCAGACAACATTTGCCTAAACCAATCTTGTTTTTCCTGTTAGTAAATTATCTGTTTCTGCTTTTGATTTCAGGAAGATTTGAGAAATGGGAAGGAGATTGATGACTCAAAAACATTGTACTCAAGATTGGATGATCATAATGTTTCTGATGATGACATAGAAGAGGTAATTGGCCATTTAGTCCTCTGTATGTAATTAATACAATGTGCCTCATGTCAAATTGTCGCTTTGGATTTGACTCTTCCAAACCAATATTATCACTGGCAGTTTTCTTCATTGACACAAAGAACTTGCTATGTATAGAATATGTGCCCTTTGTACTTTTCAAAATTTTTATTAAAAAATAAAATAAAAGAAGAAGAGTATGTGTGTCCTTTGTCTTGGTTAACCTATTCTAGCCACTTATGCACTCAGTTTTTTAATTGTTTCTAATATCTATAACAGTGTAGGTAAAAGTGCGCTTAAACTCAAAGTGCAAACCCCAAGGTTCCAGTGCTTTTTACCTCAAAAGCTAGGCCCGCGCTTTAGATGCACTTTTTCAAGAAGCTCAAAGCACCCTTTTTGGCACTTTCTTGTCTTTTTCAAAAAAATAAACCAAAACTTAATCAAACTATAGGATCTTGGCATTGTTGATATAAACCATTGATTTGGTATATTTTTAGTGTAACTTACTTATCAAAAAAAATATATTGTGAGTGTAACTTGTCCTGAAACCCACAACCTCCCAGTTCTTCTCTATTTTTTTTTTCTCCTTAAAACAGTAACCCACCTAGCTTCTTCTTATTATTATTCTATTTTTTCCCTTTTGAATATTTGCTTGGTACCAATTGCCATATTGCTATGTCCTGATATTCTCAGCTACTTTTGTGGTTGATGTTGAACATAGCAGACTAATTATTATAGACTTATAGTAATTAAGTGATTAAATTATTAACTAATATTAGTAATTAGTCATAGGGTATTATGGATATTGAAGATTCAAGAAAGTATATCATATGGAACTACTCATATCTAGCTGGTCCAAAAAAATAAAATGACTTGACTTGCAATTTTTGTGTTAAAATTGCAAAAGTAGGGCTTATATAAATGTTAAATGAATTATATGAAATTTTTTATTTCAATTTATATGATAATTTGATTGTTGTATTTCTCATTACTAATTATTTTTATAAAATGGGTGCTTCACTTCAATCAAGTGCGCGCTTGTGCTTTATGCTTTGCGCCTAGGCTCCAAGAGGCCTTTGCGCTTAAGTGCACCACACGCTTTTACCAACACTGATCTTTAAGTTATCTTTCCTGATCAATGTATCTTGTTCTGTGTTGGTTTTTTGGTGCAATATTGTCTATGCTGTGATCTGTAAGCAAATATTACTTGGCATAGTATACTATTCTTCCAACCTCTTCAGATTAAATTCCTCCTGCTGCATGAGTTATTATATTTTATATTTTTTTTTTCCCTCTTGGACCCAGGATAAAGGCGAGGAGGCATATCTTGAAACATATGACATTGGGAGTGAAGATAGCTATGATCAAAATATGGAGCTTAGACCAGTGTAATAATCCTTTGATTGTTACTTGGAAGATTAAGCATTGCAGATGCTTGAAAGGAATTCATTCATTCCTAAGGCCAATCTAACTATGAGATGATAGCAGAATATATGCATTTCAAATGCTTGTACGGAGGCTTTTCTTACATACATGCGTCAGCTATGATCATTGAGTTAACAGTTAGTGTTTATGCTGTTGTAGCATGAACATCATGTTGTATAAGTACAAGTCCTCTGCTGCTGTAACTGCTAGGAGTAAGATAATTATAATGTTATTACCAGTATTTTCTAAATATTTGCAACTGTTAGCAGCATTCATGTAATATATCACTGTAAATAAATTCATTCAGCAAAAATTTCATTAATGAATTATTATGATGTTCAGCTTCTCTTAAATAATATTTCAGAATACTAACATTTCATTCTTTTCTTCTTTTCCCTGTTTTAATTTTTTTAATTATTCCCCCCACCCCACTTCAAAAAAAAAGAAAGGATAAAAGAAAAGATAAAACATCATATAATTGTGATATAATAGACTGATGCATCCAATAATGTCTATGAGCTGCACGAGTAGAGTTTTAAGAGGACTGTTAAAGAGTTTAAGGTCAGTCTGAGAGTTTTGAAGCTTTTGTCTAAACCTCTTTTAAAATCTATTAAGATTGGTCATTAAATCTGAATTGTTTGGATTCAATTATGAAAATAAGTGTTTATAAAATAAATAACATTATCTAGCACTTTAATAATGTTCTTTTCTTTTTCTTTTTTTTTTAAATCGTCACCTCTAAAATCTCAATTTGGTTATCAAAGATTGTCACTTCAAAAATATATATTAGAATAATGACAGAGAAAAATGAGAATAAAATAAGTGAACAAAAAGTCAAAATTTCAGTTTTGAAAATATTATATTTTTTTTTCATAAGATATGATATTATATTGTAGCGACAATCTATATTCTATTTCTATTCTGCCCATCAATTTCTACTGGAATAAGTTTGCTTTGACAAGTTCGTGAAGATATTCAGTAAGTTTTTCAAGGCGGCTGTGATTTTTAAAAGGAAAAACATGGCAACAAGATCATTCCTACATTCAACGTCTTTCTTCTGAAAGGCGATCTCAGCCTTACAAGAGTCAAAATTTCTATAAACATGGGTTAAAAAATCACAGATGCTTTAGATATGATTTGATGCTATGACCAAATGTCAAGGGTGACCACAACAAAATGTTGGAACCTGAGTGGGACAATGAACACTGGTTAAATTGGACAATCATGCAACTGAACCTTGTCAGCAGAAAATACAACTAGCAAACAATTTGTCATGATCATCACTTCACGAAATGAGTTAAAATAATAAGCACGTGCAGCTTTTATCATCTCATTACATAGGCAGGTTGTGATCATTCAACAGAAAGGTTAGAAAACTCAATCTGTAAAATATGCTGCTATTTGTCTTTATACTACAGGTGGACACAGAAGTGCTTAGCTAGAGGTAACCTTGTCCTGCTGCAGCGCTTCTTTGATAAAATTCATAACAACTGAGACTAATTCAGCTTGATGTGTTGTGTATCCATGATCAGCTCCTTCTACAACATGTAATTTGTGGTTCGGTATTATCTTGGCAAACTCTAATGCATCTTGAACAGGGATGACCCCATCAGCAGATCCATGGACTGTCAAGACCCTGTATATACAGTAATGGTGATTATTTACAGTAAAAAAAATATATATATTATATTTCAATAACAATATGAAATGATATGTGCATAATGTGATTGGTGAAAATTGCCAATTATACAGATAGTTATCAGCACCATAGTTAGCTGTAAGAAAATAGCCCATTTTAGATTTACAACAAGAACAACCAATTTCTTTATGCCAAAATCTGATGTCAATCTTTGCTTCACCCCCCCCCACCCCAACCCAAAAAAGAAAGAGAGAGAGAGATACATGCATTGTTAATGGTAAAACATTAAGTATTAGGCAAAAAAATTATAAAATGTCCCTAATAGCAAAAGCAACCTACTACAAGTAAGGTGTGGAGAGTGAGGGTTCAATCCAGTTGCATGAGTTGTATTAACCAATTAAAAAATTTTCTCCATAGCCTCTGTTGGTCAATTTGTTTCATATGGGTTGGACTTTTTGGACCCACCAAAAAATGGGTCGACCCAAAACTGTGCAATTCTGAGTCAGGTCCGGTCAAAATTTCAGTTTTCACTATTGCATGACCCGTATCACCAGTAGAGTGATGAAGTGAAATTCTTCCTCTACAAAATTTTCTATTCTAACCATTGGAGTCATTGGACCCATTATGTTTACTTTTCATTCCTCAATATTTGTCTTTCTTTTAAATCTTAATTCTTTCTTCACTTTTATATGCAAAAGGTGGACTTGACAAGGTTAAAAACATGATATGGTCCACATCTAGTTTTTGTTTTTATACCCTTTCATGGTGATGTTAAGATTAGTGAACAGTTTTGGATTGTATAACCTTAAGTATTTATGTATTATTTAACTCGATCAGTGTAAATTTAAGATTTATGTATTATTTAACGTTTGTTTATTTGTTCTCTTATTTGTATTGAAAGGAAGATGAGGAAGATGAAAACAATATGATTAAGTTTCTTTTTTTTATTTTATATATATTTTTTCGCATGGAAAAAAAATTGCAGGTCATTCCAGGTCGATGTGACCTGTAAGGGTGAGGGTCATGGGTTAGGTAACTCGTTTCTAACCCAAAGCCGGATAGATCAAAACCCGAACCCGATCAACCTGACAAGTTTTCCAGATCTAATTATGCATGGGTCATTCCAGATTTCAAATATGGCATAGTTAACAAGGTACCAAATTCTGAAAATCATGAAAGTGGCACAACAGTAAATATGACCTTAGGATACACAGAGAAAGTAATATAGGATTGGACAAAGTTTACCTCTAAACCCAAGTGGAGATTAAAACAATTATCCACATGTACTTTTAGTCACATGGCCTATTTAATGAGTCATGTGGCTTGTTTAAATAATACCAATGGATGGTTTTATGAGTTGCCACATAATTGGTTGGAAGAGATTCCTCTAAACCAATTTGGAGGAAAACTTTGTTCTACAAGATTTGACTAGCGAATAGATCCCCCCACCCCACCCACTTTTTTTCCCCTTCCTTCTCTTTTTTCCTAACTGAGCCCAAGTTAAGCAGTGAGCCTACCAGGCTTACAAAAAGCCAAAAAACATGGTTTAATCATTGTGGGATATCAATTGCTGGCAGAATGTTAGAAATTGTGAACCATCAAGAAAAAATATGCTATGTAATTATGTTTTCATATTAACTAAGAACATTATGTAATGTTTCATAAAATATGATAAACTTGGTAAAGCAAGAGATGAAAGAACACATAAAGGCAAAATGCAAGAAAAATTAACTCACCGGCACTCTTTGTCTATCTTAAGGCATGCTTCATGCATATTTGTACTTAGGCGGTCCAGTAAAGTTTCCTCAGTCACACGGAAATCAACACTTCCTACAAAGTATCAAAATATAAGTCACATTGTCTTTATAATTCATTTAAATAGTACTCCCTCCGACCCAAATTGTTGGTCATGTTTAGGAAATCTAACTTTTTAAGGGAACATCATTTAATGTGTTGTCTTTTAGTCAAAATGTATAAGTTTACACAACTACCCTCATTAATTTAAACTTTAATAAAAGAATGGTATTGAATTTTTAGGGTAAAATACTATTTTGGTTCCTAAACTTTACAAAAAGTTTGCTTTTGGTCCTTGAACTTTAAAAAATTCTTTTTTCATCCCTAAACTTTGTAAAGAGTTTTTTCAATAGTTTAGAGACAAAAATAGAGATGAAAAAAGAACTTTTTTAATAGCTTAGGGATGAAAAACAAACTTTTAATAAAGTTTAAGGACATGAATAAAACATTTTCAATAGTTTAAGGACGAAAGATGAACTTTTCAATAGTTTATGGACAAAAAAAGAACTTCTTAAAGTTTAAGGATGAAAAACAAACTTTTGATAAAATTTAGGGACCAAAATAGTATTTTACTTGAATTTTTAAATAAAGGGTAAATTAAGAAATTTACATATTGACTTTTCAAAGAGGACTATATTTGGGGACATCCCAAAATGGAATAAAGGACCAACAATTTGGGACAAAGGGACAAATAGTTAATTTTTCTTTTTCAAAATTCACTTGACAGAAAATAAGCAGATGGATCTGCCATCATTGATGATGGAGTTATGCTTGATCCAAAATTCTCTGAAAAGCGAATTAAGCTTGAGCATATGCAAAGCATTGAGGAAGAAAAGCATGTGAAAACAAGTACTTTGTAAACTGAAAGATTTCATATCATCAAGTATACATGACCTTGTAGGATAGAAATTAACAGATTACCTGTTTTAGTCTTAACATCAATGAATCCATCCTCTTTGATTCTTTGCATAAAGTCTTTCCCCACGCGTTCTTCAATGCCTTTATTCAGGTCATAACGGCCAGAAAGATTGACAACTGTGTGGATATCATGATATTTAGCAGGGTAGAGTAGCACCACATTGCCTCCTGCATTTATATTTTCAGCACTTACAATGGATGAATTTACACATAAAAAGTCATTCTTTTATTATTGAACTTCAAGAAAACTAGGTAAAAATACTGACACAAAAATGAAAGATCAACTTTTAAGGCAAATGCAAGGCAACATACATGATGAAATGAGATTTGTGTCATTTAATGATTGTGGATGCAATTTCACATAGAAGTTGAATCTAAAGATTACAAATTCTAAATATCTCATTTTGAAGCAAGAACCTTGGAGTATATTTTAAATACTACACCAAATTTATATGTGCATTTGGGAAGATCAAGCAGATAGAAATTATTTGCATTTCCTACTAAGGAAATATTCCATAAGCAGAAGCTAATGCACAAATATCAGTGTGCATCTATGTATATATGAACAGCACCAGGACATGGACAGCTATCATGACATCCACACTCATTCCCTCCCATGACTGCCAACCTGCTGCTTCCACCATTCCTACTAGCACCACTATTCTGGAAACCAGATATCCTCTCCTCCATTTAGAGGAAACATTTATTCTGGACTGGGTCCCATCAAAACAACATTATTTCTAGAATTAAAAAATAAATAAATATATATATATATATATATATACACACACAGAGAGAGAGAAAGAGAGAGAGCTCTTGCTTTGAGATTCAAAAGACTTGTATAAATGTAAAGAAGGCCCAAAAATGAAGATGATGATAGGAGTAAAACAAGAGGATAGAGAATTTTGGTTGGGGCCCAATGGGGCAAGGGGGCATAAGACTTTTTTCCAGCTCTATTTAGTCATCAAAGAGGAGAAAAACCATGTATAAAATTTTTCCTTTCTTATCAGTGATATTCATATGTTGAGTATGTTAACAATTTACCTTTACTATGCCCAATAATTGCACTTATTACACGGTTTGCTCCAGAGAAGTGTTGGATTACAGCATGCAAGTCATCAACCTCTCTCCAATAGTTAGCAAACTGAAACACACCTTCACTTTCCCTGAAACAGCAAAATGGAGCACTAATATCACATGAAAGGAAATGTGTTGGGTAAGAACTACCAAGATTGGCAGTTGACACTCAAAACTAGAACATATATCACAACTTTAAACCACAGAAGAAGAACATGATACAGATGGAGGAACAAGCATATGTCAGTTAAGTAAAAATGAAGTCATTCTTTCAACAATTGCAATGTTAACTTTAACTTCTTCTTTTTTCTTTTTTGTTGTTGTTGGCAAATCAATCTTATTGTGTGTCCTAGAGAGGGTAAAATGTCTGGCCAATATAGTATAAATTGAAGATAATAGTCTCCTTCATTAAGAACAACAACAGGAATTTCACTATGGTCATTAACTAAACCAGACTATCTATAATAACAAAATCAAAATAGATAAATAAGTTGTATGCTACCATACAAAAAGCCTATAAAGTGTTTCACATATGTGCTCAACCATGAGCGAATGACTTCTCATGTGGTTAGGATTTTGCTTGTACTTGAATCAAAGAGAATAGATAACCCTGACAATAGAAGTGAAGGATTAAATACAATTCTACACACATCAAAATATTGTGGTATAAATTTAGAACTAAATCATTACATTAAGACTGATGGATTTCAAGTTTAGGTTTTTTTGATGACTCACAACTCCATTCAGCAACACATTTGGTGAGGAGTCCGTGGACTAGGTTTTCATTTGATAAAGTTATGGCAGATAGCAAGGATGCAATTCCATAAGATTCTTAGATTATATAGAGAAAATTAATTCACTTTTTTTAAGGAAAAATTTGATTGCTGCTAAAAACTTTCATGAATGACGAGATCAGCCAAGAACAGCAGCAACCGGAGAAGCAGAATTTGCATTTAGGTACCTGTTATATTACATTATTAAAGCATCCACCATTACATGTTATCTGCCTTCTGTTACTATAGTAGTTGTGGAACTGCATAAATATATGTAAAGACTATCTTCAAACAACTAGAAGATAGAAGTAGCACAAGTAAAGAAATCTTTATAATAATCTTTTAAGAATCCAAACAGTTACAACCAGTAATTCTACCAGCTTACCCATTTCCAGCAAAGTCAAAACGGAAGGCACTGATTCCTTCATTTTCCAATGAAACAGCAAGGTTCACCATAGTATTATATTCCTGGAGGTGGAAAAATATCAGTTGTAAAACTCTTCCTCAAAAGGAAGCCAAGTTACAATGTTTGCCTATATATTCATAAATTTACACATATTTACATAATTACATCCAACAATCAAACTTCCAAAAATAATAATAATAATATAAAATAATAAAAAAACCCTAAAGCAAAATTGATTTTTGGAAAACATTAACTATGAGAGTACTAAATAAAACTGGGAGGAACAGCTAGAGGGGTGGGGGGAACTAACCACTTTTCTTATTAGAATTAGAAACACCAACCTTTGAGGATTGAAAACCATGGCATAAGATTATAACCTCTGAAGATCCAGTTTCATGTAAGATGCCCACAAGTTTTTCTCCATATTTATTTGGTATTATGACTTTCTGCTGAACCACTGAAATGATGCAATTCACAAATCAGTAACAACTTTTTAGACATATATCAAGAAAAACAACATGCTAGAATGGTTTATCATCTTAGAATGACCTTTCCAAACTTGCAAAGGACGTAAAAAGAGTGTTCAAAGTTTATCTTAATTCTTTGAAATATTAAAGAGGACAATTTCCCAAGTCAAACAATAGTGAAGCTTTGCTCTAATACCCCCAGAACAAGACTTAGAAACAAAACAAATTTTAGCAGACCTGACCAACTCATAAACCAACTTGAACACTACAACTAATCCCAAACTTCTTCCCCAACAAAAACCAAACCCTGCAAGGCCGAATCTACCAAATGCACATCTTGATTCAATAACAAAACATCACAAATCAAATTCACAAAAATGTTGAAGGTATCTCCATAAAACAAAGTAGCATTTCTATTGTTTCACATCAGATTCAATTCATGGAAGCGTGTATGAAATGAAGCACAAAGACCATCACACATAACATAACAATCTTCTCTGGGTGTTTCACTAATCATATTTCTCTTCCATAATGCTTTAAGCTAAATCCTCACTGTCATATAAATTATTGCATAAAACAAAAACAAACCAAAAAAAAAAAAAACTATCGGTTACAAAATGAGCATCACATATAATACATCCTTTATTATCTAAAGCCACGAATTTGCTATTACTTGCTAACGGGTCCTGCTCAATTTCACGGTTTGTTTCTCGCACATAAACTTGGTCACTGGACATACAGTTATGCACATATACATACATATATATATATATATATATATAGGTATGTACGAGTGAAATGATGAATTTCGTTACCTGGGTTTTGTGTAGTTTGGGCCATCTTCAAGGTTCTTGTTGTGGAGCTGTGATTGCCTGAGGAGAAGAAGCGCACCTGGTTAAAAGAAGATCTTGGTGAGATGGGTTTTTTGAAAACCAGTGAATTTGGGATTGGGAGCACTTGATGGAAATTGTAGTTGCACAAAAAAAGGTTTTCCATTCCTGATTTATTACTTACAGCTTGTTATCTTCAGAGTTCAGACTTCAGAGTTCTAACCTTCCCTTGTGTTTGGAAGTGGACAACCAGTGAGTGATGATCATTAACTGCGTTTTTGTTTTTCTATACCTTTTCTTGTTTTCTTTTTCCCCTTTGTTTTTTGCAATGTAGTCACTCAGAATTTTTTATTTATTTTTTTGGCCATAGATAATGGTTTTTTTTTTTTTTTTTTTTTTTGAGAGGAATGGATAATGGTAATTGGCAACGAGAATATGATGGATTTGGGGGGAAAACTGTATTTTACTTGATGAAGTTTGTTCATGCCAGTTTCAAAGAAAAATGACTCCAATCCCCAAGTTACATGTTTTTTTTTTTTGGATAAGCCCAAGTTACATGTTTTAAAGTCATATATTTGAGTGTTTCAATTTGTGTGACTTGGTAAAGTTTCTTCTCCTTAAATAAGGTCTTGCATTCGAGTTCGAGGGATACCAAAAAAAATTCAATTAATAACTTGGTTGGATGTTAAAGAACAATTATTATAAAGTAAACCCCAAAAATTCCAATCCCCATCATATTTATATTGAAAAAAAAAAGTTGGATATGTAAAAGTACATTCAATACTATTACCTTTCAACATTACATTTTTATTAGATATTATAAAGTTTCAACTTATAACTGTAGGCCATATTTCTTGCTTAATTACAAGAGACTTTACTAATCAATCTAAAACAATTTATATATATATATATATATATATATATATATATATAAGTAGAGATCTTATCTAGGAGTGCATGAGATTCTACCAAGTGGCATATTCTTCATTTAGGCTTCCACCTCAACAAAGATTACATTTATGTCAAAATATTAGTTCATTGAATGTGTCCATGGGTTAAATGCACATATTAATTATTTATAGGCATGCACTAATTATATATATAAATAGTTTATTTGGTTTATGGTTTTTAAATAAAAAAGCAAAAAGCCCAGGTAAAAGACCATAAGGTTTGTCATGTGGCACAATTACATCATATAACAAACATAAATAATATGGAATGGGATAAAATGCTTTTATCATTGTTTAAATTACAATATTCCTACGTTGTTCTTTAATCCTTTAATTGCTCTTTACCTTAAGTGAAAAATTGTAATGGACATGTGTGTGCAATTTTAAATTTTCACTTTTTATGATGAATTCATTACTTCAACTAATTTCTATGACATACTCTATTTCTTTATCCTCTTGAGAATAAAAAAATTATTTATCCCCTTAATTTCATATTACTTTAAGTCAATAAAAACCTATTCATGTTTTCCCGACATTACTTAATGTTATTTCTTTAACATATTTTGAAAATTTTATATAATCTTTCACATGGAAATTTTTTTATCAGCGCATCGCGTGGGCCCTTTACTAATTTTTGTAAAAGCAAAGTCCAACTTGACTTTGGGGCTATACTAAGTGCAATATTTTTAGAACAAAAATTCTAAGACCACATAATGCCACAATTGTCTAAGTGGTAGACTGTGAGTTGTGGAGAAAAAGTAATGGGTCTATATGAAAGTAACAAGCAACCAGTCACAATCTAACACATAAGATAGTTGTGACAAAGTTGTGACATTTTATGTGGTATTAGAATTACTTTTTTTAGGACCACTATATATATATATATATATATATATATATATATATTGTTTATTTGGTTTATGTTTTTTAAATAAGAAAGCAAAAAACTGATGTGGGAAACAATTACACCATATAATAAACATCAATAATATAGAATGGATTAAAATACTTTTATCATTATTTAAACTAGCGGATATCCTGCGTGATGCGTGTGTTCGTTATTGGTTATTTTATAATACTCATATGTGTTATAATGTTTGAAAAATTAATTTCAATTATATATTATGTGTCACTAAAATAATGAAGAAAAAAATTGTAATACAATATATCCATATATAAGTAACCATAATTAATTGACCCTAAAAATGCCACTACATGCCTATTGATTTTTTTTTAGGAGTATTTCTTTTTCTTTTTCTTTTTAAAGAAAACACATGAACTTTTGAAGGCTGAACATCTAAGATTTAAGGTTTATAATTTTTATTTTTATTTTTTGTTTGAAAGAGTTTCAACCTATGGCATCCGCTTTTAATGAGCTCTTTTATTATCAGATCAAGATATTCAATCATCTGAGATTTTACAAGTTAAGCTAATTGGAACTCACTTATAATTTTTAATTTGCAAAACTAAATTTACATGTCAAAAGATTAAAAATATAACAACAATTTAACAGAGAAATATAAAATTATACTATTTCATATCTTAAGTTAAATTTTACATACATCTGAGTACCTCGATCACTTATAAAGATTAAGCACTAGCCAAAAATATAAATAAACACAAATAACACATATAAAGACTCTATGTCTTCCCTAAACATACCTTTTAGAAACCCTAAATGTAGTTGAAGCATTGATTCTCTCTCTCTCTCTCTCCTCTACTTTTCTTTTGGCCCTTCAATATTTTTGTGAAACTATAATATATAAAATATCAGATTTTATAACATGAAAAACCTAACATTGAATGAAGAAAACCTTTTATTTTTGAAATTAGTGAAATTAATAGTGAAAGAGTTCAAGAAATTGGAAAAGGCGGTGGAACCTATTATCTTATTTTCCGAGTGTAAAATATTTTCAAGCAAAAATATTTTTGGGAAAGGAAAATATTTTCAAGTGTTTGACTGCATAATGAAAATTGTTTTAGAAAATGTTTTCAGATGTTTGGTTGCATTCTAAAAATGCTATTTTCTACTGGTTTCTCACATTTTCTCAGCCATCTTCTCACAGCTTCCAAACAAATTTTATAATAGAAAATTTTAGTATATACAGTTAACAAACAAAAAAAAAAGAAAATCCATTAGCTCCATTCATCAACAAGCTGAACTCGGTCAAACTGAGAGAGAGGGAGGAAGAAAGAGTGAGATTGAGGGAAAGAGAGATAGATCGGGAAAGAGATGGAGATCGGGTCAACGAGATCGGTCTTCAGCGGCGGTGACGATCTTCAGCGGCGGTGACGATCTTCAGCGGCGGTGACAAGATTGGTCTTGGGTGGGTCGAGAACGAGATCGGTCTTGGGTGGATCAATCTTGCCTTGGTGGATCGGGTACATTTGGAGCTCGAAGTGGGCGGAGGTGAGGTTAAGTGAGAGAAGAGAAGAAAAGGGAGAAAACTCACCGGCAGAAAGGGGAAAACGGCGATGCTGCTCGTCAGAGTGTGGGTGGACCTCGAATTGGCATCTGCATGTGGGGTGGAGCGACATCTCTCTCTCTCGTTGGTGCGTGGGGTGGAGTTGAGGTGAGATGGGTTTTGAACCATGTGAGGAGTGTGTAGAAGTGTGTGAGCTCTCACAAAATCCAGAAATGCGTTGAAGGTAAAATGGAAGCTGAAAATATTTTACACCTTGGGAAGCTTATTTTACAGTCAAACTGAATTCTATTTTCAGTTTGACTGTATTTTCAAGTGGTGCCAAACACACACCCGGGTGTAAAATGTTTTCAGATTTTAGTTTACATGTGAAACAAATGCAGCTTTAATCTTCTCCATTTATGGCTTAAACTAGTCATTGATAAGAAGATGTGGTAAGGTTGAGCTAATTGGAACCCAGTCATAATTTTTAATTTGCAAAACTAAATATACACGTCAAGAGATTAAAAATATAACAAAAATTGAACAGAGAAATATAAAATTATATTATTTCATATCTTAAGTTAAATTTTACATACATCTGAGTATCTCAATCACTTACAAAGATTAAGCACTTGCCAAAAATATAAATAAACACAAATAACACATATAAAGACTTTATGTCTTCCTTAAATATAGTTGAAGCACTCTCTCTCTCTCTCTCTCTCTCTCTCTCTCTCTCTCTCTCTCTCTCTCTCTCTCTCTCTCTCTCTCTCTCTCTCTCTCTCCTTTTCTTTTGGCCCTTCAATATTTTGTGAAACTGGAATATATAAAATAACAGATTTTATAACATGAAAAACCTAACATAAAAAACCTAACATGGAGTATACGTTTGGATAGGAATTATTTTCCTCCATCTGGCGTTTTGTGTTTTGCATTTTCCTTCTTTTTTTTTTTTTTTTTGATGCACACGTTTTACCTTTTAGGAGACAAACGGCACTGTTCATGCATTGTTCATACATTGTTCATGCACTGTTCATAGGACTCACAACCACTTTATTGAGAAAAAAAATATTAAAAATGGGTCCCACGGCACTATTCACACATTTAAAAATTATTTTGTTACAGTGTTTTCAGTTTTTAATTTTTAACAAAATAAGCTGTATCCAAATGAACCCTTACCCTTTCCTTAACCACCAAGTCAAATTTAGCTTGAGTGATATCAAAGATTCTAGTAACTCTAATTTTTTTTTAACATGGATCCAATTTGATCTAATGCCCTGGTTATTGCCAGCTCTATCTCACTCAAATTGCTAATGGAAGCCCAAATAATGTCTCTCTTTCTCTCTCTCTCCATTAACTCCCATTCTCTCCCTTCTTTATATAACATGTCATGCTTTCACTCGATCTATCTAGATCTATATATATATATATATATATATATATATATATATATCTAAAAGTTGAAGCATTGTATTTATTATTGTTGTGTTCTTGTTAAGCATATCATCTACTCATTTTCAACATTCTCTCTCTCTTTTTTAACTCTTTTTTTTTTCTTATTAATTTCATAACTTATTGTTATACTTTCTCAAACTTTTCCCCTCATTGTTATCTTTTCATCTCCCCACTACCCAAATAATGTCTCTCTTTCTCTCTCTCTCCATTAACTCCCATTCTCTCCCTTCTTTATATAACATGTCATGCTTTCACTCGATCTATCTATATCTATATATATATATATATATATATATATATCTAAAAGTTGAAGAGTTGTATTTATTATTGCTGTGTTCTTGTTGAGCATATCATCCACTCATTTTCAACATTATCTCTCCTTTTTTTAACTCTTTTTTTTTTCCTTATTAATTTCATAACTTATTGTTATACTTTCTCAAACTTTTCCCCTCACTGTTATCTTTTCATCTCCCCACTACTATCTACCTTAATATCACTTTTCCTCTATCCATTTATCTTCTTTTATTTTTTACTTTTCTTATTCCCCTCCTCTTACTATAAATTTACAACTCTCTCTCTCTCTCTCTCTCTCTCTCTCTCTCTCTCTCTCTCTCTCTCTCTCTCTCTCTCTCTCTCTATATATATATATATATATATAGTTTTCCTACACACAAAAGGTTCTTTCTCTCTCTCAAATTTTTTTTTTCAATTGTTGGTTGGTTTTTTTTTATAAAAATTTTCTTGCATCTCTACTTCAAGTTAATGAATTTTTGTATTGTTTGGAATTCTAATTTGGGTTGATTTGATTAAGTTGTGTTTTTAAGTTGTTATCTTTTTTCTTTTCTTTAATTTCATAAGCTTGAAATAATCTATAATTTCATTTTTCCTTAAAAAATAGTACCAAGAAAAATAATGTGGTCATGAATTCTTCTTAGTGACCACCCTAAAAAAAATCATAGAGCCACCACCGGAAGAAAGTAGGAAGTTTAAATTACTTATTCATTTAAATGTTAATGGTAATATTGAAATCTCGTATGAAAGCTATTAGCTATGTATAAAGATAACTTCAATATAAGGATTTTTTTTTTTTTTGAGAAGACAGTATAAGGAAGTTAATTACATACACTTTGTTTAAAACGTGAAGCTAATAAGATGTCTAGGCATGTTGTCCGCTTGTGTTTTACTTGTTAAAAGCACACTCCAATCTACGATATAACCTTTTTATGATGGAATTTTTAGAGGTCGTGTAAATTTTTTTTTATAATAATTATCTCAAAATTTTCCTTTAATTAATATGTTGTGCATCCATTTAAAAGAAGTGCTACGTCCACAATATTTTTACAACAAATCACAGGTGGTTAGTTGTTTTTTTTTTTTTTTTTGAGAAAGCAGGTGGTTAGTTGTTATTAATTCAAATTTGAACTTACCACTGAGATTACTTTTTTGCCCTAACAATAACAACCAGTAACAACCTGTCACCTATGATTTGTTATAAAAATGTTGTAGACATACCATTTCTCTCCATTTAATGGGTCTTAAACTCATAATATCATAATTTATCTTACTTTTATTAAAAAGGTGTAATATGAGGTAGAGTTTATAGCTTGTTGGCATCTCAAACTTTATTAAACTCACTTGCCATGAGATGCAAATCTAAAGCAAGAAAAGTAATAATGGCAACAAACTGGGTATGAGACCAGTTTTCTATTCCTCGCCCGACCCCCACCTTAGGGAGGGTATTTTTCCCCACCATCATCCTAGAGGGCACCCATCCTTGCCCCACTTAATTTTTTTTATAATTTACTAAAATTTGAGTTGAAACATAAAATACATTAAATTCAAACTCATAAAACATATTAAAAAAATAATAATAATCAAGTTTTGAGATTACAAAATATTATTATTATTATTATTATTTAAATAATAAATATAAACAAGGTGGGGTCTTGGCTCAATACCTACTCCCACCCTGAACCTTGCTTTGAGGGAAGGAGTCAACCCTATTCCCATCCCATTGCCATGAGGATCGAGGCAAGACGAGGTAAGTTTAAATTTCCATCTCTAAAGAAAATACTATATATTGAGGGGGAAACAAAGAAATGAATTGAAAAGTTTGTGTCAATTATATTCTAAATTGAGAAATAATATTAAGTAATGGCTCAATTTTTTGAAAATCATTATGATCTAGGAGAGATTGTTACATATATCTGATGTACTACACATCTCTTCCATGTATATGTAAATTATACATATTGTACGTTCCCAAAATAAGGCTAACGGACTCAACCTATATTTGGGCTTACAATCTATCTGTATTGTGGGCTTTGGTTTTCCTACTATGGGTAGTCCTTTGCTTGGGAACCCAGTTACGCACTCTTATTTCACAAAACTATCCCTCTTTTCTCACAGAGCTGCTCCTTTCTCTCCTAGTATGGTTCCTCTTTTCTCGCCCTATTCTCTCCAAAATTGCCAACCCCCACTTCTCAATCCATTCTCCTATTTATAGCATGAGAGGAGTGGAGGTGTTATGATTACTTCTTTACTCGTGTGGATGGGGGTCCAATTCCATCGTTGCTAAATGGATGTTCTATTGAGAAAGGTGGTAATGACATTGGAACTGATTCTCACTCCAAAAGACCGCTCGGCAGTAATATTCTCAAAGGCACTACCGGGCAGCCAAGTACAGGGTGTCTCCGAGCAATGATACCCCCGACTAGGTTAAAGACGATCGGGAGGGGCTTGCTTTTGGTATCCAAGACAGTGTAGTCCCATTCCAGCCTTTGGGCCCAGATTGGGCCCTGAGGTGTTCGGATCAAGGTTGTAGGTCCAATGAGGACGGGGTGGTGTATTAGGCCGCCAGGCCAGGTCTCAAGGCCCAATGGGCCTGAGGCCCTAGCCTGTACAATAGCCCACCCTTGATTCGTGCCTGGCTACTGGGAGCGAATCAAGGACAATCTGAGTGGCGTTAGTGACTCCTTAGGAAGCCCAACCATCGGCTATTGAACGGATGAGACAGCCATCAATACTTTCTCAAAGAGAGCACCACGCCAGGCTGTCACATTTAACCGTCATCATAACCTGACAGTTCGTGAACCGAGCTCATACGTGTGGGGGTTACAAAAAGAAGCCAGAAAGATTTCCCCGCCTTCCTCTTCATTAAATGCTTTCATTCCTATAAATAGTTCCTTTTGTGTCTTTAGATCACTTTTTGCTTCCTTACTCCACAAAATTTCTCCCTGCTGAGCATACTCTTCCTGTGTTCAGGTCCTCCATCCACGAGCACTTCCTTTTAGAGTCCTAGTAAGTTTTCCTCTCTTCCTCTCTTCCTTTTCCTTTTCTTCAATTTCTTTTCCTCAATCTAGTGTTAGTGATGGGTTATTCACACCTTCTCGATACTTAAGCAACTTTACCCAGTTTTAGGGAAGCTTATAATATTCCTGGGGATGTGGATATAGCCTACTACCATGAGAGTGATATCGCTCTTCAGCGACGCCTTCATGTGGTATTCTTCCCATTAATGGCTATTTTAGAAGGGGGGGTTAGGTTTCCAGTAGACCCCCTTATTCTCAACACCTTTAGGTTTTACGGTTTATACCCCGACCAACTTCCTCCTAACTTTTATCGGGTAATGAGTTGCGTCAGCCACTTAAATCAAATATACAGGTTAAAATTAGATCACCATGACATCAATTTCATGTACAGTCTTTGTGGGAATATTAGGACAGACTATTACTTAAAAGTTAGGGATGTACGGGTACGGCTCATATCGTGCCTTCCCGACTCTAACAGAAACTTGGCAGGGGAATACGTCCGAGTGAGCGGCAACTGGCTCGCCAGCGAGCTCACTTGCCAAACTTCACCACGTGATGTTGATCGGTACCGTACATATTAATTGTGACTTTAGTAATTTTCTTGTCCTCGTTTTTGGCTGGAACAAATATTAATCCGTTTAATCTTGTTTTAGTGCAAACAGTAAGAGGTTCTGACTGGACATCAGGGTTATGCACATCAGAGATCTAAATTTTGTGCTCCGGTCAGAGATTTTCGTGAACTCTGACGGGCAGCTTCGTGCATCCCACCTTATTCTCGGTTGCAATTCAGTTTACTTGTCGTGGCAGCCCTTCAGACAAGCCTTGTTAGTGGATAGCCCCCTACTATTGTACATTGACGTTTGGCATCCTAATTTCCTTCCCCCCAACCTTTCCGTAAGCCTGTGCAAGACGAATCAGCGAACCTCACCTCCCGAAACCACACCGTTCATAGACCCGTCAAAGGGCATCAAGATCCAGCCTCCGCTTAAGAGCCCAAGCAATCAGCAGCCAAATCAGTAAACTCCTTAGGAAGAGAATCCAATCCTAGTAAAGAAAAAATAGTGAGTAGATGAGCGATGACCATTGACCGATTCCTGCCCGGCGCTCGCCTGGCGACGCAACAGCAAGGGCCCCAAGGAAGAAGCCCTACTCCCCCTTCTCCTCCTCCCCCCGGCCACTCCCAGAAGAGACAGTGCATTGCTGAACAACCCTCTGCAGGCTCGAGGGTCGTGCCTTCAAGGACTCCCCCCCGAGTGTCTGGGGGAATTATAATCCGAGAGCCCCCTCACGATGCTCGGCCCACTGCACAGGTTGGGTCTCATGCTGCGTCCTTTTCCCGGCAGGAGGTTGGTTGGTAGACCATTTTCAGGCTCAGTAGTGAGCCCCTTCTTGTGACAGCCAGCGTCAGAACTTGGGCACAAGGTGAGGGAGGGAAAGTTGCTCAGAGTCTGGCACAGGGCCTTCTTTTACCTGAGATATGCACTTTTTTTTGGGCGACGATGAGGAGTCATTGGCTTATGTGATGGACGATCAGCTACAGTGGCATAATATTGCGGTAATGCATTTTATTCCCATCTCTATGCACTATTGTGCTTGCATTTCTCCATTTTTTTATCTTATCTTTTTTTTTTTTTTTACTATTATTTTGTAGGCCGCCCAACTAGCTTATGTGATGGACGGTCAGCTAAAGGAAACTGCCGAAGATGCTGAATGGGAGAAGGCCCTCAAAGACGTCGCGATAGCCACTGCCAAAGAAAAGGGGAAGGCTGCCGAGAAGAAAGCACAAGCGTCCGAGAAGGCCCGAGCATTGGTAGAAAAAAGGCTGGCGGAGATGGAAATGAAACTTGGGGGAACGGAGCTCAAACTGGCCGAGGCAGAGAGTCTGAATCTTGCTCAGGCTGATGAGATTGCCGACCTCAAGGCGGCTCTTGAGGCTTGTGAAGAAAAATAGTATAATGAGGGCTTCGTCGATGCCAAAAACTCTGTGGAGCCTATCATCCACCAAGCCCGGCGGTATGGGTTTAGGGAGGGGTGGATGGCTACCCTACCAGCCATGGGGGTTCCTGAGGACTCTCCATTAAGGAATCTTGACCAGGTACCCTTCCCGGAGCCCCCTCCCTCTGCCCAAGATCCCCCTGGTGCAACCGACGAAGAGGAGACTCCCAACATGAGGGAGTTGGTGCAAGCAATCGATTCCCATGTGGAGTTGGTTGATTTAGAAGTCACCAGCGACCCTCATGCTGGTGCCCAGTCTGCTGAGGACGTACAGATTCAACAACCCCCGACAGCCCAACTAGCCAAGGATGTAATAGAGCAGCTAGCCGAGGACACTTCCCAGCTCTCGCCCACAGATCCTTTAGCTTGATACTTGGATTCAACTTTAGCCCTTTTACTTTTCCTGTGCGCGCCAAAAATATAATTATCGAGCTCAACCTATTTTTGGGCTCACAACTTATTTGTATTTTGGGCTTTGGGTTTCCTACTATGGGTAATTCCTTACTCAGAGATTCAGGTACACAGTCTAAACTATACGAACTCAATTCTTTTTCCTTTCTTAGTTGCTCTCCCTACTGCTCATATTATTATCCTTTGCTCTCCTTTCTCTCCAGAATTGCCAACCCCCACCCCTCATTCTATTCTCCTATTTATAGCTTAAAATAAGTGGAAGTGTTATGATTACTTCCTGATCTCACTCGTGTGAAAAGGGGGCCCAATTCCATCATTCCTAAGTGGATGTTCTATTAGGAATAGTGGTAATGGCATTGGAATTGGTTCCTACCTCCAAAATTCTGTTTGGCAGCGATATCCCCCAAGGCACTACTGGGAAGCCGACACCTTATATCTCTGGGCAACCATACTCCTGACTAGGTTAAAGTAGACTAGGAGGGGCTTGCTTTTGACGTTTAAGACAAAATGGTCTCACTTCGGTATCTTGGGCTTAGATTGGGCTTCGAGGTACGTCCGGGTCAAGGCCGTAGGTCAACAAGGACAGGTCATAAAGGCCCTGCCCTGTGCGGCACCAAAAGCCTAGATTCTTAGAAACAATAGGCCTGGGGCCCTGTCCCGTACAATAGCCCCCCCTTGATTCGTGCTCAGATACTAGGAACGAATCAAGGATGACAAGCGCAAGAGATATCTCGGGAAGCCCAAGGGTCAGATACTGAGCAGATAGTATAGTCATTAATGCGCCCTAAAAAGGGGTGTTATGCCAAGATGTTAGGATTAACCGCCATCATAACCTGGCAGTTCGTGAACTGAGGTCACGTGTGTGGGGATCAAAAAAGAATTCAGAAATTTTTTCCCGCCTTTCTCCCCCCTTAAATGCTTCCATCTTATAAATAGTCACTGTTCCTTCCTCAGATCACTTTTTGCTTCCCTATTTCTCCAAAACTTCTCTCTGCTGAGCATTCTTCCAGTGCATAAATCCTTCAATCAAGATCACCCCTTCCTAGAGTCCATGGTAAGTTTCTTTGCTCCTTCCTCTTCTTTCAATTTCTTCCTTCGTTTTATAGTTTTTGAATGGGATTTTCTCATCTTTTGTCCACTGAGGCATCTTTAGCTAACTTTAGAAAAGTTTTCAACATCCTTGGGGATGTGGATGTGGCATATTGCCATAAGGGCGATATCGCTCTCCATCTACGTTCTGGGTCCAACACTACGTTTTTTCCTTTAATGGCAATCTTAGAGGGAGGGGTTAGATTCCCCGTGAACCCTCTTTTACTTAGTACCCTTAGGTTTTACAGTCTGTGTCCTGACCAACTTCCTTCTAATTTTTACCGAGTAGTTAGCTGCGTCAGTAGATTAAATCAAATATATGGATTACAGTTAAACTACCATGATATAAACTTCATGTACAGTTTATGCGGCAACCTTAAGACTAACTTTTATTTAAAGGCTAGGGATGTATGGGTACAGCTAATTTCATGCCTTTTCGATTCTAACAGAAACTCAACGGGGGAATATGTTCGGGTGAGCGGCAACTGGCTTGCCAACGAGCTCCCCTGCCCACTTTCTTCGCGAAGTTGGTCGGTACCGAGCACTTTTAATTCTTTTGATCACGTTTCGCTTATGATTGCTTCGCTCGAACAAGCACTAACCAACTTTTGTACTATTTTACTGCAGATGGCAAAAGGTTTAATTCAGACATTAGAGGGGTACATGTGAGAGACTTGAACTTCGTGCTCAGGTTTGAGATATTTGTGAACTCTAACAAGCAACTTCGGGCATCACACCTTACACTTGGCTGCACTCCCGTTTATAAAACTTGGCAGCCTTTCAGTCAAGCTTTGCTGGTGGACAGCCTTTTGCTGTTATACATAGACGTGCAACACGCCAATCTACTTCCTCCCCAGCTAATCGTTGGTGAAACCCGGGACCTTGACCCTCGGTATACTACTGCAGAGGATCTCGCACCGGCGAGGGACACCTCAGCTAAACTTGTGTCTCAAAGCTGTAGAGTCAATGTTTACGTTAGAGAGCCTGAAGCTTCGGTTCAAGTAGTCGAGCCAGCAATGGCCGAATCAGTTAATTCCTCGGAAGCAAAGGCCAATCAGAGCGAAGAGATAGTGACCAGGCGAACCATGATCGTCGACCGGTTCTTGCCCGACACTCGTCCAGTGACTCAGCCTCATCAACCCCAAGGCAAGGGTTGGACTCCTCCTCCTCCTGCTGGCTATGCCAAAAAGATGTAGCGCATCACCGATCAACCTCCCAAGGTTTTGAGTGACACTCCCACGAAGACCCCTCCCCGGGTATCTGGCAAGATCACGATCTGAGAGTTAGCTAGTGATTCTTGGCCAACAGCCTAAGTTGAGACCAACATGGCATCCTCCTCTCGACCCAAGATGGGTTGGCAGGCCACCTTCAAGCTTGGTGACAAGCCTCTGCCAGTGTCTACCAGCGTAAGGACATGGGCCCAGGGCGAAGGGGGGTGAGTTGCCCAGAGCTTGGTGCAGGGCCTCCTGTTGCTCGAGGATGTTCAATTTTTCTCAAACGGGACCGAGGAATTGCTGGCTAGGCAGTTGCAATGGCACACCATAGCGGTAACTTTCTATCCCTCTCTTTTCCATTTGTTTTGATGCGTGCATATTCCCTTCACCTTCATATTTATTGTTGTTGCGTTATCAGGCCACGCAGCTGACCCACGTTCTTAACGAGAGGCTGAAGGAGCTTACTGAGGATGCTGAACGGGAGAAGGCCCTCAAGGACGTTGCAGCTACTATGGCGAAGGAGAAGGGCAAAACTGTTGAGGCTGTTGAAAAGAGGGTACAGTCAGCTAAGAAAGCCCGATTGGTTTCGGAGAAGAAGTTAAACGAGGTGGAGGTCAAGCTAGGGAGCACGAAGCTGAAATTGGCGGAGGCAAAAAGCCTGAACTTGGCCCAAGCTGACGAGATTGCTGACCCAAAAGTGGCCCTTGATGCTTACGAGGAAAAGCGGTACAATGAAGGTTTCACAGATGTTGAAAACTCTATGGAGCCCATTGTCCATCAAGCTTGGCTTCATGGGTTCAGGAAGGGGTGATTGGCAGCCCTGTAGGCAATGGGAGTGGCCGAGGATTCCCTACTGAGGAACCCCGAGCAAATTCCATACCCGACTCCTCCTCCCCCCATTTAGAGTCAAGTCGGTGCCATTGATGAAAAGGACACCCCCAGCATGAGGGAGCTGGTGCGTGCAATTGACAGCCATGTGGAGACAGTTGATCTTGAGATCACCAACAACCTCAATGCCGCCGAAGATGCACAAGCCCAGCAACCTCCCGCCGATCAGCCAACTGAGGACGCCCCTGAGCAGCAAGCCAAGGATGTAGACCAGCTCCCGCCCACCAAACCCTCAGTCTAACTATTTAATTTTAGTCTGCTTTTATCTTTTACTTGTTTACTTCTTCCTTAGTTTAATTTCTTTTACTTGGTTTGCCTACAGTCATCGGGTTGTGGTGACAAAACACTGGTTAACTTTTTACTTTCATTTGCTTTATTTGATCAGTCATCTGGGTAAGGTGACCGAACATTTATCTTAGCTACATTTATGAATAATTATTGCATTATTACTGTTGTACTGTGCCTTGTTTGTTTTTGTTTATTATTATTCCAAATGTTCGAGTAGCCTAATCAAGGCTTGCCTCTAATCGGTGACAAGGATAGGTTATATGGATGCCTTGCCCTTCGTTTGTCTTTTAAAAAGATAGGTTATATTCTTTACCTATTTAGTGGCTAGGACCTAGCTGAAAAAGGTTTTCTGTGTTTAGAAAAAAATTAGCACTAAGCTTGCGTCTACTTAGCAATTATGAATGAATCGGGTGTATGCCAGTATACTTGATGAAAATGAATGCCAGGCTTCTGCCCTTAAAGAGACCTAGTATTAGGTTCCCATTTGTTGTATGAAAATGAGCGGGACGGGCTTTCGTCGTTAGGAAAATTTATCTTAAAGTTTCTATCTTCCCAGTAATTGGGGTTAAACCAGGTAACAGGTTTCAATTAAAGTAATTTGATGTAAGGTTGCCACCTGCTTGGTGATTAAGACCGAACCGAGAAATAGGATTCTATCCTTAGAATAATTTGATATAAGGTTTCCACCTGCTCGGTGATTGAGATCGAACCGAGAACAGGGTCGTCAATGGGCCGGGTCAGGCTGGCCCAGCCCATTTTTACTTGGCCCATGGGCATAATGGGATGGGCATAATGGGCTGGGTATAATGGGCTATTAACTAGTTAATGGGCCGGGTCGAGCTGGGCCGAAAGAGAAAACCTTAGCCCATGACCCTGCCCATGGGCAATGCCCATTTTGTCTTTAGCGAGGTGGGCTATCGGGTTGAGCCTAATGGACTACCCATGGGCTTGTGTTAGCATATTATTTTATTATTTTTATAAGGAAAGAATCAATTTTTTATAAGGGAATAATCAATTTATTTTTTTAAAGGAAAGAATTAAATAATTTAATACTTAATTACAAATTTTTTTTACGGTCAAATCTATTTAATTTTTTGTTTTGTTGATGGAAACCTATTTAAATTTTTTTTATTAAGGCTTTAAATAGTTTTTTATTTTTATCTTTAATAAAAAAAATGTCAAATGGTTAATTCAAATTTGCTAGACTACTAGAAAAATATATATTTAGTAAACTAAGTTTAGCACAATTACTTTGAGTATCTTAGTGGTTGAGAGAGCTCTCTTAAGAAATTCATCTATAATATATCAAGATCAATTCTTCGTACACTTCCTATATATTTTTGTTATGAATTATGAGTTATTGGGATGGGCCAACGGGTTAGGCCAATGGGCTGAGCAACGAGTTGGGCTACTGGGCTAGCCCACCGGGTACCCATGGGCAAAAAACTAGCCCACGGCCTGACCCACTGGGCTAGTGGGCTACCCATAGGCCTCAATAACAACGGGCTGGGCCGCCCATTAGCCCGATGGGTCGTCGGGTTTCTAGGTCGAGCTTTGGGCCGGGGGCTATTTGATGACCCTTAAGAAGCAGGTTTCTGTCCTTGGAATAATTTGATATAAGGTTTCCACCTATGCTCGGTGATTAAGATCAAATCGAGAAGCAAGTTTTTGTCCTCAGAATAATTTGATATAAGGTTTCCACCTGCTCAGTGATTGAGATCGAACCGAGAAGCAAGTTTTTATCCTTAGAATAATTTAATATAAGGTTTCCGCCTGTGCTCGGTGATTAAGATCGAACCGAGAAGTAGGTTTCTGATCATAGAATAATTTGATATAAGGTTTCCACCTGCTCGGTGATTGAGATTGAATCGAGAAGCAGGTTTCTATCCTTAAAATAATTTGATATAAGGTTTTCGCTTGTGCTCGGTGATTAAGATCGAACTGAGAAGCAGGTTTCTATCCTTAGAATAATTTGATAAAAGGTTTCCACCTGCTCGGCAATTGAGATCGAACCGAGAAGCAGGTTTCTGTCCTTAGAATAATTTGTCTTAGTTCTCTTCGCGTTTGTTGACTGGGGCTAATGAGTTAACAACGATGGAACTATAAGTACAAATACACCTACATGAATAAACATCACCCTCGTATTACTTAATATTTTATACACACAACGTTATACTCAACCTATACTCCTGCACACTGATAGTTAGTGGTAAAACTTCTTCAAATTGTGAGCATCCCATGGCCAAGGAAGTGGTCTTTCATCCAAATCTTCCAAATAGTACGCTCCTGCTTCAGCAATGACAATCACTCTATATGGTCCCTCCCAGGTCGAAGCTAACTTTCCTGCATTGACATCTCGGGTGTTCCTTACTACCTTCCGAAGTACCAAATCTCTGGTGCTAAACTCCCTTCTCCTCACGTCTCTGTTGTATCTTTGAGCAAGTTTTTGCTGATATTCTACCAACCTTATGGTCACCAACTTCCGGTGCTTTTCCAACAAGTCCAACTGTCTCACCATTAATTCTGCATTCTTGGCTGGGGAGAATCCTAAAACTTGGGCACTACACAAATTTATCTCGGTTGGTATGACTGCTTCCGCTCCATATGTTACAGAAAATGGAGTCTCTCCCATGGATCTCCTCGGGGTTGTCCGATATGCCCACAGAACATTGGGCAACTCCTCGGCCCACCTACTCTTAGCACCCTTTAATCTTTTCTTCAACCTGTTCACAATGGCTTTATTGGTGGCCTCAGCTTGGCTATTACTCTGCAGGTATGCCAGGGTAGAATACCTGTTCTTGATTCCGAGGTTGCTACAAAACTTGCGGAAAGTTTTGCTATCAAATTGCAGCCCATTATCTGATACGAGAGATTCTAGTACCCCGAACCTTGTTACTAGGTTTCTCCATACAAACTTCTTAACATCCACATCCCGGATATTTGCCAACTCCTCTACCTCTGCCCACATGGTGAAATAATCTACGGTTGCCAGAACAAACCTTCGGTTTCCTATAGCCCGAGGGAATGGACCAACAATATCTAGCCCCTACTACGCAAAGGGCCAAGGGCTACTAATAGGATATAAGCTCCCTACTGGCTGGTGGATCATCAAGGCGTGCTTCTGACATTACTCACACTTCCGTGCATACTCGGTAGCATCCTTTTGCATTCGTGGCCACCAAAATCCCTGAGTCATTGCTCGGTGAGCTAACGAACGTCCCCCCACGTGACTGCCACACACTCCCTCATGTAGCTCGGTCAGGAGTTCTTCAATCTTGCTGGGGTACAAACACTGGAGGTAAAGACCTTCGGTACAACTTACGATCAGCTGATAACCAATACCAAGCAGCTGCCTGGCGTACTTTTTTTGCTTCTTTTCATCAGCAGGCACTCGGTCCTCGGCTAAAAAATTGATGATCGGATCCATCCAACATGGTTCAACTGTTGTCACTAGTGAAACACCTACCCCTACATTAATACTCGATTCTGCTACCAACTCCACTTTGATTAATCGAGGAATTTCCTTGGTTGATGATGACGCCAATGTGGCCAAAGAGTCAATGTGCCGGTTCTGCCCCCTGTCCACCTGAACCACTCTTACACTCAGAAAGCAGTCTATAGTCTACTTTACCAACCATAAGTACTCCATCATCCGGGGATCCTTGGCCTCAAAGTTTCCTTGCACCTAATTAACCACCAATTGAGAGTCTGAGTAGACCTCCACTTCCTTAGCACCTAGATCTAAAACAACTTTCAATCCGGCAAACAGGGCCTTATACTCAGCTTCGTCATTAAAAGCCTTAAAGCCTAACCTAAAGGAATGCTCTAATTTTATTCCTTCTAGGGGTGATGACTACAATTCCAACCCCGACTCCTAGTGTGCTGGATGCACCGTCCATAAATATCTTCCACAGGATTACCTCTACAGGGCAAACTATCTCCATCCCCTTTTTTGAGGAAAACTCTGCAACGAAATCAGCGAGAAACGGACCCTTCACCGAGCTTCTAGGCCTGTACCTAATGTTAAAAGATCCTAGCCGAGTTCCCCACTTAGCTATTCTTCTTGTAAAATCAGATCTCTTCAACAATGACTGTAGAGGATACTCGGTCAATACGTAGACAATATGAGCTTGAAAGTAATGGGGTAGCTTCCTCGTAGCATGAACTAATGCTAATACCAACTTCTCAAGTGGTAAATATCTCGTCTCGGCATCAACCAAGGTTTTACTAATATAGTATATTGGCTATTGCACACCTTGATCTCTCAGCAGCACGGCACCCACGACATGTTAGGACACCAAGAGATACATGCATAAGTCCTCTCCAGGCTCTAGGGCTATTAGCATAAGGGCCTACACCAAATATTCCTTCAAATCCTAAAAAGCCTTTTCACACTCTTCATTCCATTGGAATTCCTTCCATTTTTTCAAAAGCTGGTAAAATGGACGGCACCGATCGGCAAATTTGGAAATAAACCGATTAAAGGCAGCTAACATGCCGGTCAGTACTTGAACTTCCTTTGGATTGCTCGGCGGTTTGAGGCGTTTACTACTTCAATCTGATCGAGGTTGACTTGTATTCCTCGGTTAATGATCAAATACCCTAGGAAATTGCCAGCCCCCACTCTGAAAGCACACTTATTAGCATTGAGGCGCAGCTTGTGCTATCGAAGTACTTCGAACACCTCTTTGAGATCGTCAATATGCTGCGTCTCCCGTTTGCTTTTTACCACTATATCATCAATATACACCTCAACTATACGCCCAATCTTATCTCTAAACATTCTCGTCATTATCCGTTGATATGTGGTTCCAACATTCTTTAACCCAAATGGCATCACAGTATAATGGTAGTTAGCATCAGGGGAAATGAATGTCGTCTTTTCCTAATCTTCAGTAGCTAGGGAAATCTAATGATAACCCTGAAAAGCGTCTAGAAAGTTCATCCTTAGGTGTCCGTAAGTGGCATCTACCAGCTGATCGATCTTCGGCATGGGAAATGGATCCTTCAAACATGCTCATTTCAGGTCAGTAAAGTCAACACAGACCCTCCATTTGCCATTCTTTTTTTTACCACCGTGGTATTCGCAAGCCACTTTGGAAAGAATATCTCCTTTATAGCCTCAGCTTCCTTTAATCTCTTGACCTCTTGCCTGACAGCTTCAATGTGCTCCTTAGCCAATCTCCTTGGCTTCTGCTTCTTAGGAGGGTACAATAGGTCCACATTGAGCTTGTGAACTATGAACTCAGGGTCCACCCCAGGCACCTCATACGGGCTCCAAGCAAACACGTCTATATTCTGCACAAGAAACTGCAGCATCTCCACCTTCTCTTTGTCCTTAATACTTGCTCCTATTAGAAAACTTCTGTCATCGTTCAATAGTATCCTTACTCTTACTAAGTCCTCGGCACAGCTAGCCCCCACTTCCTCTTGGGGTTCCTATAATTGTTATAAGGGAGCCTCCTCGATTGACTCCTTTTGTTTAATTCCCCGTTTAACTACGACTACCAATCACTGCCTGGCCACTTGCTGATTACCCCTCACTATAGCAATACCTTGCTCGGTGCGGAATTTGACCTTCACATGCAGGGTGGACGGTACTGCCCACATTGCATGAATCCACGGCCTTCCAAAGATCGCTGTGTACAGAGAAAACGAAGCGACCTCTATGAACGTTACCATCACCTCCTTACCTTCCATGTTCATAGGAAGCGAAATCTGCCTTTTTGGGATCACCATTCGGCCATCAAACCTTATCAGGGGCGTATCGTACTTGGAGAGATCTTCACTCTTTAGGTAAAGCCCCCTAAATAGGTCAGGATACATCACCTCGGCACCACTCCCTTGATCTACCAATACCCTCTTTACTATGAAACCATTTATCTAGGCTGTAACCACTAAAACATCGTTGTGTGGTTGAATTGTGCCCTCCAGATCATCGTCATTAAAGGCAATAGGCTCCTGAGTGTACTTCAACTTCTTCTCGGAAGGTTGCTCACCTATGCAACTTTCCGCCGGTACCACAGCCAGCACCCCCTTCCTCTTGGACACTAGAGAGTCTCTTAAAGTTGCATGGATGACTTCTATCACTCCTAGTGGGGGTGGGAGAGGGTTCCCTCGAGGCCGAGCACCCTGCCTGGCTTCCTGATTCCTAGGGTCCATCATGAACTCTTTCAAATATCCCGCCTTCACCAACTACTCTAAATAATCTTTTAACACTCTGCATTGTTCGGTGGTATGCCCCTTATCTCTATGGTAAATACAATACAAGTTCTGATTTCTTCTCGACGGGTCTCCCCCTATCTTATTTGGCCACCGAAAATATGGCTCATTTTTAATCCGATCCACGATCTTGTGCACCGACTCCTTGAACATCACATTCACTTCCCCCACCTATGCACCCGGCTCCTGAATCCTCAAATCCTTCCAAGGCCTTGACTGAAAACCCCTCTGTCGCGGTTGGATTATGATTGAAGCCTTGCCCTTGTTCTGCTGCCGGTCATCCTCTAACATTTTATATTCTTCAATGCGCCTCATCAACTGCCTCATATCCTCAGGTGGTCTCCTCATCAACGAGTCTTACAATTCAAAATCCTCAGGCAATCCCAACCGAAAAGTACTCGCTGCGATTCTTTCGTTGCCTCCGCTAATCTCATTGTACAGCTCTCAATACCGGTTAGAATAACTGCGGAGGGTTTCCTCAGCTCCCATTTTCATTGATAGCAATGCATCCACGAGCTGTGGAACTCGGCAAGTCATGAACCTGACGCCAAACTCTTGAATCAGCTCAGCAAAATTGTGAATTGAGCCTTTCCTTAAGCCATTGAACCACCTCAAGGCGGTGGACCCAAGACTCGAGGGAAATACCTTACACATTAGTGAATCATTATGAGTATGCAAGGACATCATCTGAATATAATGACTTACGTGTTCTACCGGGTCAGTTTTCCCATCATAAGAGTTGAACGGTGGCCGTGTAAATCTGCTCGACATAAGGGCCAGTTCAATGTCACTCGAGAATGTCGATCTAGTAACTCAGCGTAATGCGCAGCTTATGGCGTCCATAGCAGCATTCCAGGGTCATCGCTCCTCTGGGGAAACTGAGTCCCAGTCCGCATAATCCCATAAACGATCTCAATGTCGATGGGAATCGGATCGATGGGACCTTGCTCCGTAGCGACCTCCTACACTTGTCGACCCGTCTTCACGTTCCTCGTGGTTTCTCCTATAACGTCTACCTCTTGCTTCCAACTCCAAATCCCTTACCAACCTACACAAACGCTCTAGCTCCTCATCCCTCCGTTCAAGTTCCTCATCCCTTCTGTCAAAACAATTGTGCCCCGAAGCATCGGACATTGTCCGGTACGTTTGAAATGACCCTTCTCCAAGGCCAGACTGCCCTTCCTCCTGCTCATACTCCCTATCTTTGCGTCTCTTTTTTCTTCTTTCTTGCCAAGTAGATCCTCGAGAAGATCTCCCAGAACCGCTTTCAACACAACTCCCTGACCGTCTTTCAAACATCTCCCCACATAAGTCTTGGCAGAACCACAGCTACGTAGGAGATCCCCACAAACGACGCCAATTGTACGTTCCCAAAATAAGGCTAATGGACTCAACACATATTTGGGCTCACAATCTATTTGTATTGTGGGCTTTGGTTTTCCTACTATGGGTAGTCCTTTGCTCGGGGACCCAGTTGCGCACTCCTGTTTCACAAAACTATCCATCTTTTCTCACAGGGCTGCTCCTTTCTCTCCTAGTATAAATCCTATTTTCTCTCGTTATTCTCTCTAGAATTGCCAACCCCCATTTCTCAATCCATTCTCCTATTTATAGCATGAGAGGAGTGGAGGTGTTTTGACTACTTCCTTACTCGTGTGGAAAAGGATCCAATTCCATCGTTGCTAAGTGGATGTTCCGTTGGGAAAAGAGGTAATGACATTGGAACTGATTCCCACCTCCAAAAGACCGCCCGGCAGTGATATTCCCGAAGGCACTACCAGGTAGCCGAGTACAGGGTGTCTCCAAACAATGATACCCCCGACCAAGTTAAAGACGATCGGGAAGGGCTTGCTTTTGGTATCCAAGACAGTGCAGTCTCATTCTAGCCCTTGGGCCCTGAGGTGTTCAGATCGAGGTTGTACGTCAAATGAGGACGAGGTGGTGTATTAGGCTGCCAGGCTACGTCCCAAGGCCCAATGGGCTTGGGGCCCTGGCCCGTACACATACAAAATTACATGTAAGACCCAATTTTGTTTAAGAGATAATAAGATGTAATATACCAAGTGCTGAACAATTTCATCTAGCAGAAATTATTGCGTACATTTGATATATTGCCCATCTTTATCGCATAATTATAAATCCTATAAATGGAATTTAAGAGCATCCGTAGCAGCTTTCTCAGATGTGTTAAATGTGTCAAAATTTTGCAACAGTGAATAGTACCCTCACAAATTTAGCACGGTACGGACGAAATGTGGCATATGATTTATTATTTTTTTATTCGGCTTTTCTCTCTCCTCTCACTTCTTTAATTGATTTTTTCTCTCTCCTCACAATCTATCTCTCTCTCCCAACCGGTGTTATTTCCTCAAATCAAACCCAAAAATCTTCCTTCTTCTCTCTTTGCACCTCAAATCAAACTCCAATTCCCAGTTCAAAACAAAACCTAGAAATGGAATCATCACAAACCCAGAAAGAACAAAGGAATCAGCGATGGAGGTGAGGTAGAGCTTGGTGCCAGGGACGGCAAAGCCATGAAGATCGGCGTGCGAGCAATAAGCGAGGTTTGTGAGGGCGAGGTCCGCCGCTGGAGTGTTCGTCACGATCATGGGATCGGAATCGACGTGGGCATCGACATTGAGGTGAGATCGGAATCGACGTTGAGGTGAGATCGGAGTGTTCATCACGATCATGGGCATCGACGTTGAGGTGAGATCGGAATCGTGGGTTGTCAGTGCTAGTGGGTTTTGGTTACTGGTGCAAGTGGATTCGTGGCTTTGGGTTGGCAGTGCTAGTAGTTTCGTGGGTTTGGGTTGCTAGCGCTAGTGGGTTTTGGTTGTGTTTTCTGGGTTTGAGTTGTTGTGTTTTCTAGGTTTGGTTAAGTGTGTTTTAATGGGTTTTGTGATGGGTTGTTGATGACGGTGGTTGTGGTGGTGGTTTTGTTTTCAATTTTTTGTTTTGCAATGGATTGTGGCTGCCACAGTGGTGGTGGTGGCGGCAGTGGCAGCAGTGTTGTGGTTGTTATTTATTGTGTTAGATATATTATTTTATTGTGTTTATATTATTTTAATGTGTAGTAAATATTATTTTAATGTATAGAATTGAATGATAAAACATCTGATAAATGGGATGTTGTAAAATGATGTGGTAAAATAATAAAGTAGGTCTTTGGTGTGGTAAAATGACATAAATTATGCTATAGCTGCTGTGAATGCTCTAAGAGTAAGACCTACTTTTAGACGAGAGGAATGTGTAGTACGGCAGGTGCTAAACAACTTGATGCCATCTACTCCATCTAAAAACATTATCTTTTTTAAATAAATAAAAAAGTCCATCTATACATTATTTATTTATTTATAATTCATCTATAAATTCTATACATGAATTGTTGCATATTAATAGGTAACTACAACTATATTTGTCACAAATATAGAAAGTTCTCACTGGATCCGGTTTCGGTCAAAGTCGGCTGTCCCGGCCATAAGGCCATTTCCAAGCCCAAAACTACCTAACCTTTTGTGGGTTAGCCCAAGTCCAAACTCCAAGCTAATATTTCAAATTTCATTCATTAAACTCACAAAACTTTCAGGTTGGGTTTGAAAAAACGTTGGGTTCAAGCTGACCCTAACTATACAATGTTAACAGTGTCACTGGTGAAGCAGAAGACACGACGTCCATTGATAATATACCAGCTACCAGACGTCAAGGAAACAGCGACGAGGATGGCAACTTGGCAAGGGGCACTGTATATCTGTCTTTAGAAGTTCTGCTCTCTCTCTCTCTCTCTCTCTCTCTCTCTCTCTCTCCAATGATAATATACCAAGAGGCAAGAGGCAAGAGGGCCATTGAAAAGGACCCCAAAAAAAAAAAAAAAAATTTTAAGTAAGAACTTCAACTATACAATGTGAACGCTACATTTCACATTCGTTCACATTGTACCTGCATGGCGTGTGCGTGGAAATTTCAAGGCTAGACAAAGACAAGATGAAAGGCTAGGAGCCTAGGACCAAATTCAAAAAATAAGGTTAAATATGAAAATGGAAAAAAGAAAACGAAAAAAAGAAGAGGCAACTATAGAATATAGATAGATATTTTTGGACATGCAATATATCTACAATCTCCTTATGAATTGTGGCTATGCTTTTTTTAGTAATCATCAAGAAAAAAGAAAAGTTCTTGATCAGCAAATTGGTCAATTTTGTGCAAACGAAAGTTATGAAAGCAGTGTGGGTGGGACCATAAAATAAAGTTTTGTTCCGGACTTATGGGCAGGGAATATTTGGTTAAATTTTGAATATATTCGCCGCACACACCTAAGCTCTAATACTATTTGTTAAGACTCCTCAACTAGTTAGTACGAGTAATTAATATAATATATAGAAACATATTTAAGATAAAAGGCCTAATTCCTATGTCTATGAGTATGAACTCAGTTATATTATATTAATCACTCATTATTCATTCTTTTCATCATTATTCAATGTAGGATTTCCTATATTCAACCATCAATAATCTTATAATTCAATAGTCAATACATTTTAATATTTTCACGGAACATCTAACGTTCAAATTTTTTATTATCATTGTAATTAATGAATTTATATATATATATATATATATATATATATATGTGTGTGTGTGTGTGTGTGTATGTGTGTGTATATTAAATGCCATTCAAGGCAACAAAAGCGTGGGAGACGTTGCATTAGCATTACACTCATGGCTTTGGTATTACACGGTGTGTAGCTTGATGGTAGGAGTCCTTATCCCAACACTAAGAGAGAAGCGGTTCGAACAATAGCTCTAACAAGACCCGTGTGGTACACGTGGTATTACCCATTACTGTCATACAGCATGGGTCGATGAGCCCACACCGGAGAACCCATTTTTTTATTCAGCAAAAAAAAAAAATTTATTCATGGCTTTGGCTTATAGGTCGAGGAGGACCCAGCAGGTAAGTTTTGAGTAGGTGCCACTGAGAGCCAGAGGATTTGCTCAAAGGAGAGAATGTCAAACGAAGAAAATTTATGCAATGTTTCAAATTTGAACAAGTAAATTTTGGACGCAGCATAAAGCATACTTACTTTTTCTTCTTTATGTATGGTTTTTTTGCCACATAATTAACGTTTTAGCAACAAAAGAAAAAAAAAATGTTTAAGCAACCCTATGTCCCTATTCATGTGAAAAGTTAAAAACAGATAGAAATAATTTTAAATTATTAAATCACCATTTTCTAACCATTTTATAATATTTTACAACAATTTTATTACAAATACTATGTAGCAAGTTGTTATTGGTGGGCAAAAGATAATTTTAGTGGTGGGTTCAAATTAGAACTTGTAACAACTTAACACCTATATATGATTTGTTATGAAAGTATTGTAAAAATTTTGTAGAGATAACACTTCTCCATATATAAAACCAAATCCATTTGATTTTTAATTGACTTCATAATATTGTGCCAAATAAACTTTTGGGATCTCAAAATTTTACATGTAATTATTCTAATACATATTTTTCAAATTAAATTTAAATTCTATCCTATAATTAAACCCAACATTAGAATCTTGATATATCATTTTTTTTAAAGAAAAAAATAGAAGAATAAGATAAAAGTTAGATACAGTACAATAGGTTCCAATTAAATTTAATCATGAATTGAATTTAATTATCTTTGAATGAAAAACAATATTGTTTATGTTTTATTCGTCAAGCCAACTAGGTTTTTGAATTTAATTGGAGATATCTAAGTCTTACCTCAAATAAAAAAAAAAAATATATATATATATATATATATATAATTCATATATAAACACAATCATAATAAATGTCTAATGCAAGAAAAATGAGTGAAGTAACTAATAGAAATTAGGTACAAAATTCTCGATGCTGAGCTACTATTGGTAGAGTTTCCATATATTGTTTTATATACAAACATAATCATAATAAATTTTCATTAATAATTACCACGATCATCAAATTTCATATTTAGAAAAATAAATAAATAAAACCGCTACGACTGCACCATAAACACCCCTATCGAGAACTAGATTATCATAGTATTAAAGTATTTAATCCTCATTCCAAGAGATGAAGAAATGTGAAAGTTTTTCTTTATCCTCCAAAAAAAAAGTATTTTCAGCATCCATTGGATCAACAACCGCATCAGTTAAGTTTCTTTTAAATACTAATCTTTTTGGTAATAAATACTAACATTACTATATTAGTTCTATAAAAAGAATTACTATAGTAGTTTGTTAGAGGATTGATTTCTAATAGAAAAATAAAAAATGTAGTAATATATATTAGTCTTGCCCAAATAATGTTTGGAAACTAAAGAAGAAGAGAGAAGAACAGATAGGAAAAACAGAAAAGTAAGGAAGAAAACGAAATAATGAAAACGACACTCTGCCTTCCGCCTTTGACTCATTTCAAACCCTCGCGAGGGTGGACTTTGACCACTACTTTTCTCACTTTCCCTTACCTGGCTGCTGCTCTCTCTCTCTCTCTACCAGTGATGTTAGCCAAAAGGCCCTAAAAAATTTTCTCTCTCTCACTACTACTTTTCAAGCTCTCCAGCCAGAGACAATTCTATCTCTCTCTCTCTCTAGTAGTAGTATACAAATACCATAGTGGGGTCTTTTCCCTTTTGTTTTCACTCACCCTCTCAAAGCATTGGTAGGGCTTTCTTTCCCCACCACCACGCACAACTTTTCAACTCTCTCTCTCTCTCTCTCTCTCTCTCTCTGTGTGACAGAGCCAGCTTGTTTCTTATACTATTAAACAGCTAGTCATGTTCCCCAACACAAATACCTAACTAACAAAGATCATAAAATGACCTTAGATTAGTCTTCTTCATCTTCTTCTAGTATACCCTTCTTCCCCTTTTTCCCACTTAGATATGTCAAGATTTTTCCTTACTTGCCCTACAAACACATGTATATTTTTCATATGACGCATTCAGACTCAGATCACAGAAGGTTCGGCAGGGACGAAACAATCAAACTGCTACATAAAAAGGGTTGCAAAGAAGAAATACAAAGCCATGTCGTGCAGAAATATCTGTACTCTTAGCCACCACAAGACAAGTACTGTACCTCAAGGTCATGGACACGGCCTTCTTATTCGATGAAAGCAGCCGTGCCAACTTCTTTCAGTTGATAATGCAATCTATTCCATACACTTACATTTGCCTATGGTCAAATTGGCCCCAATCATCTAGGTATTATTTAACTCTCTCTCTTTTCTCTATATGTATATATTGATTTACATATCAAGGATTATATATGTGTTTTTTTTTTTTTTTTTAAACAGCTTCTTAAGTTATATGGATGGATTCTTTAATGAAGAAAACAACCAACCTAGCTCTTCTTCTGGGACTCAAGCTCGGAGGCTTTTTGAGGAGTACCGGCAATCAGTTTTCACGGTCGAAAATGAGTAAGAAGGCGACATATATACTAGTTAAGATGCTGAATATATCAAAACATGATTCCTTATATGCAATCGCTTTAAATGAACTTTTGTGTATATATGTAATAAGATTTTGGGGTTAAGGTTTGTTTGTTGATTTTGTATGTCAGATGTGTTCCAGGACTCGCTTTCAAGAATAGTCGACCTTACTTAGAGTTGCAAGAAGTGCACCTTCAAAGATTCGCATCAAAAGTAGTACAGAGACAATTCTATCAGGTAATTAATTGATGACAATAAGAGGAGCTAGTTATACGGAGAGGGAGAGAGCTTGTAATTTGTTGATTGATCAGACAACGAATTCATTTTTCTTCACGATGTTAGCTATATTGATTTATTTCTATGCCCTTTTTTTTTTTTTTTGTCACAGGCAGCAGGGATTAAGGTTTGTACAGCTGAAACAAAATGTGATATTAGGTGTTTCTTAAGCTTTCTATTTTATGGAGCATAAAATAGTAAAAGATGATGAAGTTTCTATTTGTTTGTTGAGTGCAGACTGCAATTTTTATGGGATGCAAGAGTGGAGAGATTGAGATAGGCTTCTCCAACGTGCCTGCTGAGGTAAGAAACCCCATTATCACATTTTCCATAACGTTGTTCTTTTGTTTAATTAAAATTTCATTTCTTAATTCAATTGAATTTTTTTGTAGATTGACATTGAAAAGGAATTGAGAAGTTGGTTTACTGAAGATTTCTCAAGGCAATTTTCCCCACTTAGGCTACCAGATCCAAACCCACCTTCATCATCTTCATCATTATCCATGGATAGCCCCGAGTACTCATCCCTTCTATTCAACATTCCAAACACAACCCATCTTCCAGAAACCCTTAGAGAGGTTGTTAATCCTACATTGCAACAAATTCCAACACCTAGTCCACACCAAGCAGCCATGCAAGAGTATGCTAGACTCCAAAACATTCAGCTCCCAAACCCCGAAACCGAAGCAGCTGCAATTACAAGAGCCATCTTCAATGTTCTAACTTCACCTTCTTCTGCTTCTTCATCACAACAACCCCACACAAATTTACCTTATAGTCACCAGGTAGTTTCCAAATTTAGTGCATTCAAGAGATATGCCTCGCCATTAGGACCAAGAACGACCCAAGTGAGAGCCAATTTAGGCCAGCAAAGCATGATGAAGAGATCATTTGCATTCTTTAAAAGCTTAAATTATATGAGAGTTAGTGCACGTATCCAAGCAAGTCGCCCCACAACCACTCAATTGCACCATATGATCTCAGAGCGCAAAAGGCGTGAGAAACTCAATGAAAGCTTTCAAGCATTGAGATCATTGCTTCCTCCAGGAACTAAGGTAACAATCACTTTGAATTGAAAACACATTTCTATTTGGCAATGCATTAGATTTTGTTCTCCTTTTGTTTTTAGCAACAAGTAGATTTGCATCACTGGTCAAGACTCTTATTGTTCAGTGCATTACGCAGTTCTTTCAATTGGATTCGTATCCCTTAAAAAAAAGTACACATTGGCATTCACGTATAATTGTATACATACATATATATATTTATGAGCCATTGCCTACCAATATATAATACCAACTCCAACCTTGACAAATATGTTTTCGATTTAATAGAAAGACAAGGCATCGCTGCTTGCTACAACAAGGGAGTATTTGAGTTCTTTGAAAGCTCAAGTTGAAGAGCTTAATAGAAAAAACCAGCTCTTGGAGGCGCATCGTCTACCTGCCAAAGAAGCTAAGGAAGAGGAAACTAGTTCCTCAAATGAAAGGCTCATTGTTCGGACTTCACAAGTCTCGGAATCAACCTCATCGGAGGAGCGCATTGTTGATTTGCAAGTGATTATAAGAGGTGAATGTCCAATGGTGGATATTCTGATTCGCATTTTGGAATTCTTGAAGCAGGTTAAGAATGTAAGCTTGCAGTCCATGGAGACCAATACCCGGATAATAGAGTCAAGCTCCATGAATCACATTATTTTGAGATTAAGAATTGAGGTATGGAAATTTAGATGCATTTTTTTAAGATTGAACAATGAAAAACAAATTAGTGGGTTGTTAAACTCTTTTGAATAATAATAATAATAATAAGTAATCATTATTTAGAGGAAAGTAGGATGCTTTAACTTTTGATTAAAAAATTGGATATTTTGTTAAGGTTTAATTACTCTTGCATAAATTTCATCTATTAGAAGTGTCAAATGTTAAAGTAGATGCTATAATTACAGTACAAATCACATTCAGATTGATTCATAACTAGCATTACTTTTATCTTATATCAAATATAATATGAGAATTCAATAATTATGAAAATAAAAACATGTTTAGAAATGATAATCATCGCATATATCTGTGTTGAAATATATAAATCTTACACAGTTATGAAATGAAACCTACATGATATGATTATAGCATATCGCATATACCAAAAAGTTAGCTTCTCTTTTTAGAGTTGAATATTGAACCTTAGAATCTTTTGTATTCTTGCATAATATCTCTCTTAAAAATGTCAAATGTTAAAAGTAGATGTTATAATTATAGTACAAATCACACTCAAATTGATTCATCACTCACTACTTTTATCGTATACCAATTAGAATATTAGAATTCAACAATTGTGAAAATGATGGTGTGTTTAGAAACAATAATTATCTCAGCACTGAAACATGTAGATCCTACACCATTAAGAAATGAAACGTACAAGCTATAAGATACATGTTGCATATACCAAATGAAAAAGGTAGCTTTTCTTTTTAGGGGTGAATTTTTAATCAGTGAATCTTTTGTTGTTGAAGGGGCCCGAATGGGACGAGTCTGCCTTCCAGGAAGCCGTGAGAAGGGTTGTTGCTGACCTGGCACCATGACAATTGAACCAATCCCTCTTTTTGCCACGTGTGTGAGACGTTGAATATAGTCAAAAATTAATTTTAATCCTATGGCGGCTCCCTATCATTGTCAATTGTTACTTTTCTTTATTTCAGATAATTACTACGCCTCTTCATCACCGCCTCCAATTTTGAGATCACTTATTGTATTGAATTTCACAATCAGTGCCTTGTTAGCACATTTTTGATAGCCACCCATATGGAACTAGAAGCAATTAATGTATAAATAAATATTTGACACTTTTTGGTTTACCAATTACTATCATTTTGGAGTATAGTATTATTATACTAGTATTGTTTAGTACCACAAACTTAGGATCAATCCCATCTTAATCAGATTTGTTTCTTTTATTTTCTTTATCTTAATTTTGTTCTTTTATGTGAGCCATTCTTGATATGTTATTATCTTTCTTGTACGATTCAATTCATATATATTCATGTCGCCCTTATTGACTGTAATCTTTTAAGGAGACTATGAAAGCAACCCTTAAGAGAGAGAAGGGATCCAACATAGATCCATAGATGTATTCAAAGATGGTCCAACGTCAAATTATAACTTTTCAATATTTCTTACCAACCCCACGCACGTAGCTTTCACTGGTTTATGTAATACCTCTTTTTTGGTTTCATGTGTTAGTAATCTATGGGTTAGAGTACTCTGCCAAGATAGTTGTCAGTTGAGTTGGCCACTCCATCATATGGGAATTCCAGTGTTAGTCAATTATTTTTTCTCCGTGGAAAACAATTGAGACTTTAGAGACGGCGTTTTTGACTGTCAATCTCTATAGGGGTCAAACTCTCAGGAGTTGTTTGCGCAGATCAATTTACCCAATAACAATGGTTTTGGCTTCTTTTCTCCTTGATCATTATCATGCACCAATTATAGCGACCAAGATTACAAATACAACAAATTTCACAACTGTTTAAGTTAGTACCAATTATTAATTCTTATATTCGCTCACTACTATTTTATTATCCACCAAGACCACCACAATTAACAATTTGTTATGTACCTTAGTAAAATTTATTGTATATAGGAATATGTTAAATTATATATAATCCATCACATTTGGAATAGAAGTTGCGAGAACTTTTGTATTCTAGATATATTGTTTTTTTTTTTTTCTTTTTCCTTTTTGGGGCTAAAAAGCCTAATTTTATTATTGGTTCTCCCTAATCCGTTAGAGGGGCCGGAGAGGCTACAATTATGTCATGGAAAGAGAGATCAATATGATTCCATGAATCTATCTATTTATTTGAATTCAAGTCTTGTGTGGGTGAGAGGGAAAGGAAGAGGACTATGAATAATTATTTAGTGAACAATTGGAGACATCCTAATGTTGGAAAAAAATTAAAGAAGAAGAAGACATAAATTAATATAGAGCTAAGTAGTAAACTGCAGTTTGATTGATCAGGAGAAATTGGTTGACCAAATCCAAGTCATTGAAACTGTTTAAGTCTAGTTCTAATTGAAATTCTAGGAGTTGAATCTAGAATGAATCAATTCTACTAAGTTCTAACATTATGTTTACCTAATGTAATTCACAAGGAATCAGAACATTAGTTGAAAAGGTAAATAATATTTATGGTTCTGACTGGCCTCATATGATTAGCCTTTTATTGGACTTCCATTTGTATTCAGCAAAAGATTGGTAGACCATCTTTGCCTCCTCTCTCTCTCTCTCTCCCCCACCTCTGTTTTCTTTTTCTTTTTCTTTTTTTTTTTTTTTTTTTTTTTTTTGCTGAATACCCACCTCTGTTTTCTTTCTTCTTTTATTTGGCAATAGAATTCACCTTACTCAGACAAAGGGGGTGAAAATTAGGTTTATAACTGTGACTACATCCTGTAAGAGGATCATGTCAAATCGATGGTCAATTGGTCACTTTAGTGCTTGTTCAATCACCATTATAATTATATCTTTTATTTGCATAATGACGACGATTCCAACCAAACTACAAAGACAGCTTCACGTTAAAAATGTACGATTATAATTTCGTAAATACAAAATACTTTATTGTAACATATTGAGATCAAGTGTAATACTTAGAATTTTGCACTATATGCAATCAATCAATTAATCAATATATATATATATATATATATATAAGTAGAGACTTCATGTGGGAAAATATAAGGTTCTGTCAAGTGGCACATTGTATGTCATCCTTCTCATTTAGGCTTCCATCTCATCTAAATTTAACATTTATGTCAAACTATTAAATAATGACAAATGCATTTATTTCAATGTATTAATAAAATTCAAAGAATTTGTATACATTTATAACTTTACATGCTTTGAATTGATATAGATGGATTTAAAAAGTCATAGGAAATATAGGAATAAAATTCAAAGAATTTGTATACATTTATAACTTTACTTGCTTTGAATTGATACAGATGAATCTAAAAAGTCATGGGAAATGTAGGAATAAAAAAAAGTTTTCAATTTTTTGCATAAGAATAACTTTAATGCAGAATTACAAGAGTCAAATTCAATGAATTTGGCAAATATTATTTGTCTCCACATCAATTCAATATATAAATAAATAAATAAATATATATATATAAGCAAAGGCCTCATGTGGGAAGCATGAGGTTCTGTCAAGTGGCACATTGTATGACATCATTCTTATTTAGGTTTCCACCTCATCTAAATTTAGCATTTATGTCAAACTATTAAGTAATGGCAAATGCATTGTAATTTCATGTAAATTTTTAGTTTTTTATTTTATATATTTTTTTTTTTTGAGAAAAAAGTGAATGTTTAGTTGGCTTATGGAAATATCATCTAAAATTTATGATCTCACGTTTATGTTATTGAAGTATGATAGGGGTAAGTTAAACACTTAGTGAAAATAGTGATATTCTATTAATAGAATTTTATTATAATCCAAATATGTAAAGTAGTTGAGGTGTAAAGTTAAATGAAAAATTACTCTTACAAAGTGCCACATGACAGAATCGCATGGTCTCTCACGTGATGTTTTTCTTTCTTATATATATATATTTTTTAAAAAAACATATAAAATTCTTATATATATATATATATATATATAATTAGTGCATACTTATAGATAATTAATGTGTATTCACTTTATTGACACATTCAATGAATTAAAAGTTCTAGTCGCCCCCTCCGAGATCCCATAAAGCCGTAACTCATTTGATCCTATACTCAATAAGCTATGTCCAATTACTCAACGTGGTAGTTGGCTCTAATACCAAATGTTAAGAACCTATAGGTAGAACTCACCCTTGAAAACCGACTTGCAAGGGAAGGGTGGTGGATTTAAAAAGTCATGGGAAATGTAGGAATAAAATTCAAAGAATTTGTATACATTTATAACTTTACATGTTTTGAATTGATATGAATGGATCTAAAAAGTCATGGGAAATGTAGGAATCAAAAAAACTTTTCAATTTTCTGCATAAGACTAACTTCAATGCAGAATTGCAAGAGTCGAATTCAATGAATTTGGCAAATATTATTTGTCTCCATATCAATTCAATATATATATAAAAGCAAAGACCTCATGTAGGAAGTATGAGGTTCTGCCAAGTGGCACATTGTATGACATTCTTCTCATTTAGGCTTCCACCTCATCTAAATTTAGCATTTATGTCAAACTATTAAGTAATGAAAAATGCATTTATTTCAATGTATTAATAAAATTCAAAGAATTTGTATACATTTATAACTTTACATAGTATTGATACGAATGAATTTAAAAAGTCAAGAGAAATGTAGGAATAAAATTCAAAGAATTTGTATACATTTATAACTTTACATGCTTTGAATTGATATGGATGGATCATGGGAATTGTAGGAATCAAAAAAACTTTTTAATTTTCTGCATATGACTAACTTCAATGCAGAATTGCAATAGTCAAATTCAATGAATTGGGCAAATATTATTTGCCTCCACATTTGTCCAATATAAATCCCCATTTCCATTGGACTTAAAAATTAAACTTCCATAATTTTCTCACAATATTTTTGTTTTTCTTTCTAAGAGGTATGTTAATTTTCAAAATATTACTTTCGTCTTAAATATTTTGTTTAGATTTTATGTATACGGCTTTACTTATGTAGCATTGTAATTTATTTAGGCTTATTTTTTCATATTATGTGCCAATTTATATTTTTGGTTTTCTTTATGATGCGTATACTTGGTAAGGATCTATTTTTGGCTACTTTTAGTTCAATTAAAATTTGGAGGTTATCCCATCAAAAAAATTTGGAGGTTAAATTGTGATATTATTGCATCACTATGGCATTATTTTTTCTATTGTTGTATCATGAAATTCTATAAGTTTTTATAGCTAATTGATATATAAAACATAAATAATACAAGAAAGACACCTAGGAACCAACAGGTTTGTAGGTGACAATTTCACTATGATCTGGTGACATTTCTTGGTTGCATAAATTAGAAGAATTTCCCCCCAATGTATTTAGTTTGAATTTAGTTTTAGTACAAAACCTCATAGATTAAGTGTGACTGACAATAATAGCAGACATGGAATCAATGGGTTATAAATAATTTCTTACAAAAATTATCAAAATGAACCGTTCATTGCGCGGGATATCGGCTAGTTGTATTAAATAGCTGAGATTGAAAGTTAAAAAAAATAAAAAATAAAAAAAAATAACAACAACAACTTTCAATCTCAACCATTCAATAAAAATATATTAAAAAAACTAAAAAATTTTAAAAAGATTAGAAAATAAAGTAATTAAAATTTTAAGTGAGAGTGAAATAGGGGAATTGCACCCAGTGAAATACATAACCTAATAATAGAAAATTCCTTTAATTATAATTGAAATAGGATTCTTTGTGTCTACCTTTTCACTATTTCCATACCTACTTTTATTGTTTCGCTCGAATCAACTTTTCAAAAACACAAATTAATTAATTAAAGACAAAAGTATTTTAGCAAATGAAAAATGAAAAGTTAGGGAGGTAAATCCGTAAATAAATATATATATATATATATATATTATATGCTCCTATCAAGAAACTATAGTCAACCTCAGCCCTCAGAGGCATACACCTCCTTTTTCTGACATCCTACATGTTCAGGTTATTCTCATATATGAAAGTGTAACATAGGGGTATGATAAAAAGTGGAGGAATGTGAGGGAAAGAGAGAAGAAATCACAGTAGTGATAAAAAAAAAATAATAATAAAATAAAATAAAATAAGACATGGGCAAAAACAATGAACCGAACAGCCTATCTAGCACATTCCTACTTCTATTGATTTCCTCCTCCCTTTCTTGATTTTCACCAGGACTTCCAACATTTCCAGGATCACAAATATGTCAAAAGTCAGTGGATCCCACCTCTAGAAACTGATATTTGATTCTTCAGTAACTTTTCCCTTTTTTCCTTTTTGTTCTCTTCTCCCTATTATTCATTCCAATATATAAATTTGAGGATAGGAACCACCACCGAAACATCCCCTCCCCCTTTCTATTAAATAGTTTTTGCGGTTTCTAATTTCTTTTTCATTTGTTATTTTTTCTTTAAATATTTTTTATATGTCAAACTTAATTAAATATATAGAAGAAAAATGTTTCCTATTTTATTAGCATTTTTTGGTGTTAAAAAGTTATTAAAGAAATATACATTTAAAAAAAAATTATAAGTGGAATATGGAATATTATTTTTAAGTTGAAATTTAACATTGTAGATACACAAATGGTTACCATATGGCTTACAATTGTTATAATTTTAATTTCTTTTTAAGTTTAATAAAAACAAATATAAGTTGTGATTAAGCTTTCTTTAATTACTAAAAATTATTATTAAAGGTGGAATCTTGATAATGGAAAAAATTACAGCACAACTTATAAAAATCCTAACAAATAAACACAATATAATGAATTTACTATATTTTATGGGTTTTATTACAGTAAAATACAACTTAATATTCACAAAATCACGTGTCAGTTTTTTTTACAAAGTAAAATATTTTACCCTTGTGAGGTCGGCCCCGGCCATCTTTACTTTGTAGTCTTTAATAGATGCATCCACATTAACAATCAAATGATGATCACCCCATTTTTCAACAATTTCTGCTGGGATGCTTCTTGTCCGTGTCTCAATGTTTCATCCTTTGATTTTACAGGTACTTTTTAGTATTTTGAATGAGGTAGCATCAAAAAACCAAACATTATGAACATACGTTCATAGTATGCTCACTATATTAATTTCTCTATGTATCACTTGCTTTCTTTGGCATAATGTTGAAACTTGAAATAAAGAATAATAATTAAGGTATCTAAATGGAAAATATTAAGGTAAAAACAAAATCTATTGACAGATAGATCACTTATTTAAAAATATAAAGAAAAAATGTTTTGAGAATTTCATACAAAAATTATACAGCAACAAAATAACAAAAGTTTTTTCATTGCTAAGTTAGACTTGCACCCCATGGATTTTGAACTCACATCTCACCCTCCATCTCATAATTTTTTTTTGGAAAAGATTAACTTTAGTTACAAAGAAAGAGTTTACAAGTTAGACAGATTAGAAATATCAACAAAATGAGTATATATCCAAAAATTCAACAAATGAGAAAAATGAGAGACCACTCATCAGTGGCGGCTCTACATGCCAGGGTGGTCATAAGACTGCCCTGACTTGCAAAAAAATGTAAATACACACTTGCCAAAAAAATATTATATACTAAACTAACTTATTGTGACTACCCTAATAAAAATTTTGAACATCCTGACTTAAAAATTACAAAAATTTGGGTTCAACAAAAATAAGAGTAGTGCTACTACATTCACAACATTTTTACAATAATTTTACAACAAATTTAATACAGTATACTGTTACTGATTCTAATTTAGGCCAAATACTAATATTATTTTATTACCCACCAATAACAGATTTTTGCATAAGATTTATTATAAAAATGTTGTGGATGTAGCATTACTCCAAAATTAATTCTACCTCCAAACATAATTCTTAATCCCTTTTTTTTTAAAGCTTAAATAACAGCAATAAATATTAGCTCAAATAACAACATATGTAAACCAAACGAAAACAAGACAAGACCAAACAACAACAATTGAAAAAATTATTCAACAAAAAGCCCATTATAAAACAAAAAGATAAAATTTGTAGCTCACTCAACCTATTCAATAAAAATAATTTCTAATTTCATTTTTCTTTAAAAAATGGTACCAAGAAAAATATTGTGGTAATTTAAATTTCTTAGTGACCACCCTAAAAAAATTCCTAAAACCGCCACTGCCACTTATGCATGCTATAACATTTCCTAAACTTACTGGGAAACTATATCAGTCCAAATGAACCATTTCTAACACGAAACTTCTTTTTTTCAATGAATGAGTAAATTTCATTTCAAAGGATCAAATATACAAGGAGTTCAGCACCAAAACACAACACTGCAACTACAACAGCAAAACAACTACAACACCATTGCATTTAAAACTGCAATTGAAAACATTACACAAAAAACAATAAAAACCATTACAATATGATGCTTTAGCTGCTTGTATTCTTCGGAACAAAATCTTAAATGCCCTAGAAACAGCAAATTGCCCAGTTTTGAATAGTATTGCATGTAGCTGCCACTTTCCACTCTATTATTCTTCACTTCTCACCTAATTATTTTGACAATAATCTTGTGGGAACAATTTTTGCCTAGACCAAGTGTTGCACTTATAGTCATTTTTGGCTTGGAGAGTCCCACTTGGTTAGACCTTGAAAATATTAGGATGTGCCAACTGACTTAAAAAACTCTTGATTATAAATTGTCATTCGTGATTTTTTTTCGAAATAAAAAATACAAATAATTAAAAAAATTACTGCTAATAATGCATCATTGTCAACCTCTAGTATTGATATTTCAAAATTTTAAAATCTTTGAATAAAGAACTTTGGCACCCCCTAAGTTTGAAACCTGGTTCCGTCCCTGGTTGCAAGAAAGAATAAAAAAAATTAAGAGAGAGAGAGAGAGAGAGAGAGTGACAAATTTATAAAAAAATAAGATGAGAACAAAAAGAGTAAAAATAAAAGATATAGTAATAAATACCAAATTATCCAAGTCATGCTATATAATAGAATAACATTATATTTTTATATACTATATTTATAAGGCAATAGAATGACATCTATGAAATCAAAGAAAAGAAAAAAGATAATAAGTTAAAAATACAAAACTAAATCACATCAACATAAAGTAGAGTTCTAAAAAAACACAAAAATTCATTAACCTAAAGTTGAGATGCATGAAAAATAAAAAAATCCACCAAAAAATGCAAAACAAAATTGTGAGAAAGAGAGAGAAATAACCTTTTGTGTGGGAAAAAAAATGCATAGAATGGGAGAGAGAATTGGAAAATTACTATAAAAAGATAAGAATAAGAAGAGCCAAAAAAAAAAAGAAAAAAAAAAAGGATATAGGAAAAGTGATATTAAGTTAGTTAGTAGTGCGAAGATTAAAAGGTAAAAGGGAGGGGGAAGACTAGAGAAAGTGTAACAATAAGTTAAGAAAATTAACAAGAAGAAAAAAAAGTTGAGAGAGAGAAAGAGAGAGAGGTTTTTTTTTTTTTTTTTAGAATACTAAGTATTTTTTAACACACACACATGGGGAGAGGGGAGAATGTTTTTTAAAGAAACTTACACTCATTTTCCTATGTGGGATTAACCTACTGTTTTTTTCTTTTTTTGAGAGTGAGTGAGTGAGTTGGAAGTAAGTGGATATGGCCGCTGATATGGCTTTACAAAAGCGTAGTAACACTAAATGTTATGCTTCAGCCTTTAGATATACATTGATGTGTGCACATGTATAATATCTGTATTTACATATGTCCACAACTGTAGGGAAACATGAATGTTAGTTATTAACGTTGCTCCCCTGAAATCAAATCCTAGCTTCACCACTCACCAAGCTCCAATTGAGCAATGCTGATATAGTTGGACATGGGATTCTTGCAATAAATGAGGAACGTGTTTGACGGGCCAAGGACCAACCAATGAGGTCTTTGAACATCCATGAGATCCTTTTATGGGAAGATGATTTCATCATGGTCAATTTCACCCTCATGTCGGGCTTTTTTGGGAGCTGGTTAAGCCCTTTCCCCAATGCTATACACCTCTCTCAAGTGGCGGCCCTTTGTGGTTCTCTGACAAGTGTTTCAAGCAGAAGTGGTCGCAAGTCTCACGTGGATTACTTCTATTATGCCTATCAAGGCAGCTTCCATGACAGGGCAATCAAGGGAAGAATGATTGGTCCTTGATCTTGATGAAGATCTTGTAGATAGGCTCTTTCAAGATGGTGTTCACTTCTTTAAAGACGTTTAGTTAGTGCCACAGCCGCATTTCGTCCCTTAGGCGGGAGATCTACTTGTTGCTCCTTCCTCACCATTAACCTTAAGGAAGGTTGTTGGGGCCTAACTTAACCAAAATCTTCTTCCACTCAATGTGTTACTTGATTATCGCCATCGAGTCTTGCATATCACTAGCTAAATGCTTGGTAAGGAACAATCTAAGCTCAAATCCCTAAGACAGACCAAGCTTGAAGGACTTGACAAAGAGATCTTCACTACAATCACCCATTTTATTGTAGGCCTTTAGTACCGATTGATTACGCTTTGAGGATTTCAGCTCCCCCATGCATATGGAAGGAAGGGTATCTATATCTCTCGACTGTAGACACTTTATTTTGTACCCATTAATAACCTTGGGTCCCCATCCCCAATGATGAGCTTGAAATACATCAACCAAGGGTAATTAAAGAGTTCACAATATTTTGGATGTAATCACAACTCAAAACTGCTTAAATCGTTTTGAAAACGATGCTAAAAAATTACATTTGTTCACTATTTTGACCATAACATTTGATCCACAAATAAGTTTTTAGTAAGGTTTGTTTCATTGGAATTAGACATCTTGGGTTTCAATTTGAACATAAATTTTGCATGATTTGAATTTATATTGATTGAATTATGACTGTTTGAAATTGGGCCAACAATGCAGTCAAAATTAGGGTTTTTGGGAAGAATGTGTACGCATGCACGAAAGCTGCGTACATAGCCACATTCCTAGACCTTCAGAACATGATTTTTGGGCCCTTAAAACATCATTCTTTAATGGGAGCCGATCCCTAGACCCTTGAGAACGTCCAAAGTCCTCTAAAAAAGAATTTGACTTACCTTAAGTACTTTTTTAAAAGGAATCTTTTTTATTTTATTTTAATGAAAGACTGTCACATTACCCACTAACTAAATAAAATGTGGAGATTAAAACTCACTATCATTTACCATTATATATTTAAAATAAAAGGATATGTCCAGTTAAAAAAGTATTGGAGGTAAGCCAAACACTCTAAAAAATCCTTAAAAACCCTAGTTTTAACATATATATATATATATATATACTCACCTTATATCTCCATTCTCCAATCAAAACCCTAGCTAGAGAGAGTTTATTTTTTGCCTCCATATTTTCTAAAACCCTAGTTCATATTTTCTAAACTCCCACACAACACCTAAGCACGTTTTTTATAGAAAGATCTTCAAAATAAAGATTGTTATTTAGTTGTGATTACTAAGTCCTATTGTTTGCTCTTGATTATCTTTGTTCTCTCAATCTAATCTCAGTATTATAGACACTGAGGGGTCGGTTAAAAACCTTAAACTCGTGATCCTAAGCAAGGTGAGTGTTCTTTCCATGAACTCCTCCTTTACTTAATATGATTTGTGAGTTCTTGATATAGTTTCTTTGTAATTGTCATTTTTTTTAATTCTTTTGACATGTATTAATCTAGTTTTGGGCTGATTATAATCTGTTTTGTTCTTGTTTTATTATTTTATTTTTATGTAAGTTTGACATGATTATTTATTTAATGTAGTTTATTATACTTATTTAATTTGTTTCTTGATTATTTGTTTATGTTGATGCTTTGTTTTATTTCCTTTATGTTAGTTTAGTCTTTAGGGTTTCTGACATGCTTTTTTATTTTCTTTGTTAGCACCTTTGTTTGATTAAATCTATAAATATATGATTTTTCGGATCTATGCTAAAGGATGTGTACACATCATCAAGTATACGTGTGCATGGTTTCGATCATGCGCATGCATAGTTGAGTATGTGTACACACCCCAAACCTAGATTTGACAAAAATCTTATTTTTATTACTTTAATCACTTTTCACATGCTATATGATTTCAATTTAACTCTGTTTTAAGTTAATAATTCATGTTTATTTGCTTTCCATATTTTATTTGGTCAATCTTGCCATGTTGGGTTTAATTTGATATTTTTCATTTTGTGTTTATTTAATTGTTAGTTTTCCATATTAATAGTATCTGTTTGATTTGGTTTTAATGTGTTTCCTTACATGTTGTGATGTGATATTTAACATGTTGTGTGTGTTATTTTACTTAAGTGCATGATGTATATTCAGGTTAAGGATTAGAGCTCTCTTAATAAACTTTTTAATTAAATATGGTCTAGCAACACATAATGGAAGCTGGCCCACAAGATGGGCAGTCTTGGGTGCCTAATACCTTTCCAAGCGGTACCCAAACTTCGGACCCATAATCTGATATACAAACCTATGCATGTAAGTAAGTGGCCTAAAAAGGGCAAAAATGGGTAACTAGCAATAAAATTCAAACTATATAGTTAGTAGTTCCGGTTACCAAACTATATAGTTAGCAACTCGAGTTTTTGAGACTCGATTTTGACCTGTAAATCAAGTCTTAAAGACTCGATTTCCATGCTCTGATTTCGTCCACTATGGCATATTTTTTCCACGTGGAAACCACATGGAAATCGAGTCTCTAAGACTCGATTTATAAACCAAAAAAATTTTAAAAACTTTAAGTCTTAAGCGCAGCCTCACCTCATCGGATCGGATCAGATCAGAGACAGAGAAAGAGTCAGATCACCTCATCGGATCGGATCAGATCAGAGAGAGAGAAAGAGTCAGATCAGAGAGAGGAAGACCAGATCAGAGAGAGAGAGAAAGAGCTCGCGCGGCCCAGGTCGTGCGGCTGCGTCGCACGGCCCCGTGCGGCCCGGGTCGCGCGGCCAGGCTCGCGCGAGCCCCAGGTCTCGCACGACCTGGGTCGCGCGACCTGGGCCTCGCGCGGCCCGGGCCGCCAGGCTCGCGTGGCCTGAGGTTCGCCACGGCCTGGGTGGGTCTAATTTTTTCTTCGTCTTCGTCTTTTTTTTTTTTCCCTTCTGGCTCTGATTTCATTTTTGCTGGTGCTGTTGTTTTGTTATATATAGGCTTATAAATCGAGTCTTTAAGACTCGATTTTCAAGCAGTCGCCACGTGGAATATGATGCCACATCAGATGTGAATAGACCATAAAAATCGAGTCTTAAAGACTCGATTTACAGGTCAAAATCGAGTCTCAAAGACTCAAGTTGCTAGAAAATGATATAGTTTTGTAACCGGAACTACTAACTATATAGTTTGAATTTTATTGCTAGTTACCCATTTTCGCCCCTAAAAAGCCCAATTTGGTTCTTGGACCTAAACCAGGTGACGACTCTATTTTCACTCTCCGCCCAGTCCACTCTAGGTCAAGGCATACTTCCCACGAAGAAACCACTCGTCGCGAGCAATTGCACCCACATCAATCACCAACTATTGGAGATGAAGTGGTTCACAAATGCCTAAGTCATCTCTTCCTAATAATGGATGGAGTCATACTTTAGCCGATCAAATCATCGCAGAGACATACATATAAGGCTAGAAGGGAACATCCAACAGATCAACGCATCATGTCAACCATTTAAGGAAATTACCTGTCAAGAATGGCTAATGTGTCCAATCAAGGCCTTCCTCTTGTCATATATTAAGAATTTCTCAAGAAGATGAACCTATTTTTTTAGACCAAGAAGGGGGAGGAGAAAATTTAGTGTAGCACCCCTTTACAAGACTCTAGAATGCAAGGGACAATTTGGCAAATATGAAAGCTTCAAGGAGTTTATTAGGAATAATGAAAAAGATTAAATTCTATAAAAACTTGGTGTAAACCTTTTGGTTTACACCTTCCAATAAGGACATGCCACATCATCATATTACTAAAACATAAATACATTTGATCACACATAATAACATTTCGATAAACACCATATTTCAGGTTTTAAGTAAAAGATTGATGTAGTGTTATTAGGTGTGGTGGGATTTATTGAGTTTAAGTAAAAGGAAAATGTGATAATTTCTTATTTAATGGTGTAAAATATGGGTTTTACACCCCTTCCTTACCAAATTTAGATTTTTTGAATTGAGAATAGATTCTATAAAAATGTGGTGTAAAAACCAAATTTTATACTATAATCCCAACATGTCATATCATCATATCACATATTAATGAATAGGCATAACCACACTCAATCAATTATAATACTCATCTGAAAATCCAACCCAACTAGAAGTTTACTGAGATGTTATTAAGTATGGTAGGATGTATTGAGTTTTAAGTAAAAAAACTGATGTGATAATCTCTTATTGGATGATATAAAATATGGGTTTTACACCCCATCCTTACCAAATTTGAACTCGCATTGCATTTAGGTCTTAGTTCAAACTAATATTGTTTAGCACAATTCAATACTCTAAAACCAAATTTTATATATATATATATATATATATATTGTACGGGGTATGATCCCAGGCCCATTGGGCCTTGGGCCTTGGCCCGAACATTCTCAATGACCAAAACTAAGCCCAAACCTCATAGTAAGTCCATTTCGTTTTGGATGCATGATAGACGAGCCCATGTACGGTCAATTATGACTTGCTTGGGGATGTGTTTGCTTGGAACAGCCCATGTCCTCGACAGCTCAGTATTGCCTTGGGGAGTATCATTGCTAAGCAATCTATTGGAGGTAGGAACTAGAATGTAATCATGAAACCTCTACCAACCTCAAGCTATAAATAGCATAATTGAGTGAAGAGTGGGGGTTGGCAATTTTGAGGAGAGAGAGAGCTAGTACCACCAAGAGGGAAAGCAACTCAGAGAGGAAATAAAGGGAGTTCGTGAGAGCTAAGGGGTGTCATTGGGTCGCTTGGCAAGGAACTACCCTTAGTAGGAAACACTAAGCCCACTATACAAGTAAATTGTGAGCCCAATTCTAAGCTAGGTCCATTAAGTAGAAGTTCGGTACGCACAATTGGCACCGTCTATGGGAATCTTCTACGTAACTGTAGTTTAGCCAGGGTTTGCGTGAGAAAGATGTTTGGGAGGCACTCGAAAAGTTATGTCGAAAGTGGCTCTTGAGGATCTTCGCAGGGCTCTAATTGGCGAGAAAGGAGGCACAAGAGAGATAAAGACCACAAATATGAGCAAGAAGAAGATCATTCTGGCCTAGGGGAGGGGTCACTTCATACATACCGATTAATGTCAGGCACCTCCCGGCATGAACGTTTTGACAGGAGGGATGAAGAACTCAAATGCTTGCGTAGATTGGTAAAGGATTTGGAGTTGGAGGCAAGAGGTAGGTGTCAAAGAAGAGACCGCGAAGAGCGTGCAAAAGGGTCAACAAGTGTAGGGGGTTGCTATAGAGAGACATCGTGCAAAGGGGTCAGCAAGTGTAGGGGGTAGCTATATAGAGGCATCCCATTAATCCAATTCCCATCGACACTAGGATCAGTCTCGAGAGCATGCAGACAAAGACTCGATTTCCCCAGAAGGGCAACAACCTCAGAATTCTGCCATGGATGCTATGAGCCGAGCATTGCGTAAAGCTACTCGATCACCGTTTTCGGGAGATATCGAACGGGCACCGATACCGAGTAGATTTACTAAACCTCCATTTAACTTTTATGATGGGAAGAAGGATCTGGTAAAGCATGTAAGCCATTATATCCAGATGATGTCTTTGCACAGTCATAACGACGCACTGATGTGTAAGGTGTTTCCTTCAAGTTTCGGGCCCACTGCTTTGAGGTGGTTCAATGGGTTGAGGAATGGCTTGATTCATAGTTTTGCTAAGCTGATTCAAGAGTTCGAGGTCCAGTTTATGACCTATAGCAGGGTACCGCAGCTAGTGGACGCATTGCTGTCTATGAAAATGGGAGCCGGGGAAACTCTTTGCAATTACACTAGCCGGTATTGGGAACTGTACAACAAGATTAGTGGGGGTAATGAAAAAATCGCAGCAAGCATTTTCCCGTTGGGATTGACCAAGGATTCTGAATGACAAGATTCGCTGACAATAAGGCCTCTCGAGGATACGAGACAGCTGATGAGGTGTATTGAAGAGTATACAAGGTTAGAGGACGATCAGCAGCAGAACAAAGGCAAGGCTCTGATCACGAGTTAACATCGACAAGGGGGTTTTCAGTCAAGGCCCCGGAAGGATTCGACAATCCAGGAACCGAGCGCTCAAGCAAGGGAAGTAAACTTGACGTTCAAGGAGCCAGTGCACAGAATTGTGGAACGAATTAAGAACGAACCATACTTTCGATGGCCAAACAAGATGGAGGGTGACCCATCGAGAAGAAATCAAAATTTGTATTGCACTTATCATAGGGATAAAGGGCATACCACCGAATAATGCAGGGTATTGAAAGACCATTTGAAGCAATTAGTAAGGGCAGGGTACTTAAAAGAGTTTGTTGTGGGCCTGAGAAATCAAGAGATCAGACAAGGTACCTAACCTCGAGGGAATCCTCTTCCACCCCTTTTAAGAGTGATAGAGGTCATCCATGCTACTTCAAGGGGTATCCTAGTGACCTAGAGGAAAGGGGTACTAGCAGTGGTTTCGGTGAAGAGTGGTTAAGACGAGCAACCCTTCGAGAAGAAGTTGAAGTTTACTTGGGAGCCCATTGCCTTTAATGATAATGATCTAGAACAATCCAGCCACACAACGACACTTTGGTAGTTACAGCTCGAATAAATGGTTTTATAGTGAAAAGGGTGTTGGTAGACCAAGGAAATGGTGCCGAAGTAATGTATCTCTACCAGTTTAGGGGGCTTGGTTTGAAGAATGAAGATTTGTCTAAGTATGATACACCCCTAGTTAGGTTTGATGGTCGGATGGTGATCTTGGAAGTGCAGATTTTACTCCCAGTGGACATGGAAGGCAAGTAATGGTGACTTTTATAGTGGTCAATTTGTTTTCTCTGTATACGGCGATTCTCGGAAGGCCATGGATTCATGCAATGGGAGTAGTCTCGTCTACATTGCATGTTAAGGTCAAATTCCATACCGAGCATGGTATTGCTATAGTAAGGGGAAACCAGCAAATGACCAGACAATGTTTGGTGGCTGCTGTTAACCGGGAGATTAAGCAGAAGGAACCAGCCGAGGAGGTCCCTCTTATAGCAATTACAAGAACTCTAGGAGAAAATGGGGGCTAGCTATGCCGAGGAGTTAATAAGAGTGAAGATATTGCCGGATGAGGATAGGATTTTTCAGATAGGAGCGGGTATGAAAGACAAAAATAGCGTGGAGATACTGTTATTGCTTGTATAGAATGTAGATGTATTTTTTTGGAGCCCGTACGAGGTATCCGAGGTAGACCCCAAATTTGTGGTTCATAGGCTTAATGTGGATCCATTATTTCCTCCCAAAAAGTAGAAGCCAATAAGGTCGACTAAAGAGCACGTCGAGGTAGTCAAGAAAGAAGTTAAGAGGTTGAAAGAAGCAGGGGCGATAAAAGAGGTCTTCTTCCTAGAATGGCTAGCGAATACCGTGATGGTGAAAAAGAAGAATGAGAAATGGAGGGTTTGTGTAGATTTTACTGATTTGAACTGAGCATGTCCGAAGGACCTTTTCCCCATGCTGAAAATTGATCAGCTAGTAGATGCAACATACGAGCACCCGAGGATGAGTTTCCTAGATGCTTTTCAGGGTTACCATTAAATTGCCCTAGCTGCCAAGGATCAGGAAAAGACCGTGTTCATTTCTCCTGATGCTAATTACCACTATACTGTAATGTCATTTAGTCTAAAGAATGCAGGAGCCACCTATCAACGAATGATGACAAGGATGTTTAGGGATAAGATTGGGTGCACGGTGGAGGTGAATATTGACGATATGGTGGTCAAAAGTAAAGAGGAGCAGGAGCATATTGATGATTTAAGGGACGTGTTTGAAGTACTCCGGACATAAGCTACGTCTCAATGTTGACAAGTGTGCATTTGGAGTGGGGGCTGGTAAGTTCCTCAGATATATGATCACTCACCGAGGAATAGAAGTTAATCCCGATCAGATTAAAGTTGTAGAGCGCCTCAAGTCACCGAGTAATCCAAAGGAAGTCCAAGTGTTGACCGACATGCTAGCTGCCCTAAACCGGTTCATTTCTAAGTTTGCAGATCAGTGTTGTCCATTTTATCAGCTTCTGAAAAAATGGAAGGGATTCTAGTGGAATGAAGAATGTGAAAAGGTTTTTCAAGATTTAAAGGAATATTTGGTGCAGGCACCTATGTTGTTAGCCCTAGAGCCTGATGAGGATTTATTCATGTATCTTTCAGTGTCTGAGCATGCCGTGAGTGCCGTGCTACTGAGGGATCAAGGTGTACAACAACCAATATATTATGTTAACAAGACTTTGGTCAATGCCGAGACAAGATATTTGCCCTTAGAGAAGTTGGTGTTAGCACTAGTACATGCTACAAGGAAGTTGCCCTATTATTTTCAAGCTCATACCATCTATGTATTAACCGAGTATCCCTTACAGTCATTGTTAAATAGATCTAATTTCACGGGCAGGATAGCCAAATGGGGGACTCAGTTAGGCTCTTTTGACATTAGGTACAGACTTAGGAGTTCATTGAAGAGTCAAGTTCTCGCTAATTTCATTGTAGAATTTTCCCCGAGAAGGGAAATGGAAATAGTTTGTCATGTGGAGGTTCACCCGTGGAAGGTATTTGTGGACCGTGCATCTAGTGCACTGGGGGCAAGGGCTGGAATTGTTATCATCACACTGGAAGGGATCAGGGTGGAACATTCTTTTAGGTTGGGTTTTAAGGCTTCCAATGACAAGACTGAGTACGAAGCCCTACTTGCTGGATTGAGAGTTGTTTTGAATCTGGGTGCTCAGGAAGTGGAGGTTTACTTGGACTCTCAGTTGGTAGTTAATTAGGTGCAGGGTAGCTTTGAAGTTAAGGATCCTCAGATGACGGAGTATTTACGGTTGGTAAAGCAGATTACGAACCGGTTTCAGAAAGTAAAGGTGGTTCAAATAGCAAGGGGCAGAATTGGCATGCCGACTCTTTAGCTACATTGCCATCATCGCTGACCAAGGAGGTACCTCGGCTAATCAAAGTAGAGGTGGTGGCAGAGCCAAGTATTGATGCAAAGATAAATGCTTCGATGGTGACAGTGTCTGAGCCATGTTGGATGAATCCGATCATAGACTTTTTAGCCGAAGATCGATTACCAGCAAATGGGAAAGAGGCAAACAGAGTGCAAATGGTTGCACAGTATTGGTTATCGGCAAACCATAAGTTGTACCAAAGGTCTTTTGGGGGGCCATATCTATAGTGTTTGCACCCGAGCAAGGTTGAGGAGCTCTTAACCAAGCTCCATGAGGGGGTATGCGATATTCATTTTGGAGGACGTACGATGGCCCACCGAGCAATGACCCAGGGATTTTGATGGCCACAAATGCACAAGGATATCACCGAGTACGTCCAAAAATGCGAGCAATGTCAGAAGCATGCCCCTTTGATCCATCAGCCGGCAGGGAGTTTGAACCCCATCAGTAGCCCTTGGCCCTTCGTACAGTGGGGCCTAGATATTATTGGTCCATTTCCCCAGGTTACAGGGAATCGAAGATTTATTTTGGTAGCCGTGGATTACTTCACAAAGTGGGCCGAGGCCAAGACACTAATTAATCTCTAGGATGTAGACATTAAAAAGTTTGTTTGGAGGAACATAGTAACAAGATTTGGAGTGCCAGAATCCCTAGTGTTTGACAATGGATTGCAATTTGACAACAAGGCTTTCTGAAAGTTTTGTATTGATCTCGATATTAAAAACAGGTATTCCAACCCAGAGTATCCGCAGAATAATGGCCAGGCCGAGGCTACCAACAAGGCAATTGTGAACGGAGTAAAGAAGAAATTGGAAGGCACGAAGGGAATGTGGGTTGAGGAGTTACCAAATGTCCTGTGGGCATACCAGACAACCCCCAGAATATCCACGAGAGAAACCCCGTTTTCACTGACATACGGAGGGGAAGCAATGATACCAATTGGAGTAAGCTTATGCAGTGCACAGGTCTCAAGATTTGTCCCTATTGAAAATGAAGAGCTTATGATAAAGCAATTGGACTCGTTAGAAGAGCATCAGGAATCAGCAACTATAAAGCCGGTCGAGTATCAGCAGAAGCTAGCTCGCCGGTACAACCATGATTTCAAGAGTAGGGAGTTTAGCGCCGGCGACTTAGTGTTGAGAAAAGTAGTAGAGAGTGCTCGAGATACCAATGTAGGAAAGTTAGCACCAAATTGGGAAGGTCAGTATAGAGTTACTGCTATTACTGGAGCTAGAGCATATTACTTGGAGGATATGGGGGAGAGACCACTCCCCCGGCCATGGAATGTTCAAAATTTACAAAGGTTCTATCACTAACTTTTTAGGGGGGAGTTACAAGTTATATACAACTGTTAGTCATATACAACTGTTGTGTAAAGAACAATGCCAACCCATGTAATATACAGAAGTTACATTACCTTTCTTGTCTTTGTAATGTCTATTCTATCTAAGGACAGAAGCCTGTACTCAGTTCGAGCCTAATCACCAAACAGGTGGAAACCTTATATCTATTTTCTCTAAGGAAGCCTGTGCTCGATTCGAGCCTAATCACCGAACAGGTGGAAACCTTATATCTATTTTCTCTAAGGACAGAAGTTTGTTCAATCCTAATCCTCGAGTAGGTAGAAACTTAATCTTTATTTTCACCAAACAGATGGTAACCTGATCCCTATTTTTCTAAGAACAGAACAGGTCACCCAAAGAGGTGAAGTCCTTATCCCTGCTATACTCAAGGTAACTACGCTTGATTAATGCAGATCACCGACCAAAAGTAAGTCTTAGTTTGATTTAATGATCATTATAAATGAAAGAATAAAATATAACATAAATAATTTAATAACAATACGAAAATTATTCATAAAAACAACCAAAATAGATGTCCTATCACCACATCTAGTGGCTAAATAAACTAAGATAAACACAAATTAGAAATCAGTGTTCTGTCACAACATCCTGGCAACAATAGGCAAATCCGGTAGAGTAAAAAACTAAGACGAGATAAAGTAAAGGGAAAAATTAAGTAAAGGACTAAGGTAGGTTAAAAGTTTTTTTTTTTTTTCATGCTTGAGTGGCAAGGTCGGTCTCCACGGCAGGCTAATTTGACACATCCCCGACAGGTTGAGCAGCTGAATATGGCAAAGTTTGGGCGTCCCCGGCATGTTGAGCACTAGAATCTGGGGGTGGTAGTGGGGCTGTGTGCAACATAGCATCAAAGTTGCTAGTAACTTCAAGATCAATTGACTACACATGGGAGTTAATTTCTTGCACCAGCTCCTTCATGCTGGGAGTGTCCTCCTCGTCATTGGCACCGGAAAGATTCTGAACAGGAAGAGGAGTCTCTGGGAAGGGTATCTGCTCGGGATTCCTCAATAGAGAATCAGCCGTCACCCCCATAGCTTGAAGGGCAACCATCCATCCTTCCTTAAACTCATGCCTCTATGCTTGGTAGACAATTGGTTCCATAAAATTCTCGGCATCTGCGAAGCTCGCGTTGTACCATTTGTTTTCGCAAGCTTCAAGGGCCGCCTTAAATCTGCTATTTCATCAACCTATGCCAAGTTCAGTCTTTCCGCTTCTGCCAATTTAAACTCTATTCTACCCAGCTTCACGTCCATTTTTGTCAACCTCTGCTCTGCCAGTATCCGAGCCTTCTCAAACGCCTGAGCCCTCTTCTTGACAGCCTTGCCTTTGTCTTTTGAAGTGGCCACAGCAACATCCTTCAGGGCCTACTCCCGGTCAACATCTTCAGTAGCCTCCTTCAGCTGGTCATCTATAACATAAGCCAGTCGTGCGGCTTGACAACACAATAATGATAAACATGAAAAGAGGAAAAATGCAAGTACATTTATGCAAGGAAGAAAAAGTAAAGTGTATTACCGCTATAGTATGCGACTACAACTGGGCAGCTACGGACCCATCAGTGCCGCCCGAGAAGAAGTGCACATCCTCAAGCAGTAAAAGGCCCTATGCCAAACTCCGGGAGATCCGCCCACCCTCACCTTGTGCCCAGATCCTGACACTAGCCGTCATGGGAAAAGGCTCATTCCCGAGCCTAAAGATGGTCTGCCAACCCACTTCTAGTCGAGAAGAGGACGCCACATTAGACCCGGCTTATGCAGTTGGCTGGGCGTCACCAACAAGCTCCTAGATGACTATTCCGCTTGACGCCCAGGGAGGTGGAGTTTTCAGAGGCGCGTCCCCTGAGCCCCTAGGCGGTTGTCCAGTTATGCGCTACCTTTTCCAAGAGCGGGCAAGAGAAGGAGGAGGAGGGGAAGTCCAACTCTTACCTTGGGGTTGTTGTTGTTGTACCGCTGGACGGGCGCCAGGCAAAAAACGATCAAGGGTCATTGTTCATTTGACCACCATTTCGCCTTCACCTTGGTAGTCTTCTACTTCCGAGGAGTTCATTGACTCGGCTACTGCTTGCTCGGCTGGCTAGACTTGGGCCTAGGGCTCCTTAATGGGTCTGTGGACGACGCAACTTTGGAAGACAATATCTGCTAAAGCATCCCTTACAGGTTATAATGACTCCATCCTAGCTATCTGAAGGCCGAAGTCCCGAGCTTCACCAATAGTCAGATTAGGGGAAGAAGATTAGGATGTCGCACGTCAATGTACAACAACAAAGGGCTGTCCACCAGTAAGGCTTGTTCGAAGGGCTACCAAGTGGAGTAAACTGGATTGCAACCAAGTATAAGATAGGATGCCTGGAGTTGCCCGTTAGAATGCACAAATATCTCTGACCAGAGCACAAAATTTAGATCTCTCACGTGCACTACTTTAATGTTCGGCTTAAACATTTTGCTTTCTGCACCAAAATAATATGAAAACTGGTTAGTACCTGTTCAAACAAAATAAGCATGGGTAAAACACTAAATTGAAAACAGTTAAAAGTGCTCGATACCGACCAACGTCAAGTGGCGAGGTTGGGCAGGTGAGCTCGTTGGCAAGTCAATTGCCGCTCACCCAAACATATTCTCCCATTGAATTTCTGTTAGAATCGGGAAGGCATGATATGAGCCGTACCCATACATCCCTAAACTTTAAGTAGTAGTCAGATCTAATGTTGCCACATAAACTATACATAAAATTTCTGTCATGGTGGTTTAGCTATAGCCCGTATATCCAGTTTAATCTACTGACGCAACTTACGACTCAGTAAAAATTAGGGCAACGTTGGTCGGGGCATAAACCATAAAACCTAAGGGTACTAAGTATGAGAGGGTCCATGGGAAATCTAACCCCTCCCTCTAAAATGGCCATCAAAGGAAAAAACACTACGTTAGAACCGGAGTGTCGCTGGAGAGCGATGTCACTCTCGTGACAATAAGCAATAACTACATCTCCAAGAATATCATAGACTGCTCTAAAATTAGCCAAGGACACTTCAGTAGAAAGAAGATGTGAATAGCCCATTCTTAACTCTAGTGTGAGGGAAAAATTGAAAAAGAGAAGGAAAGAGTAAAGAAATTTACTGTAGGTTCTAGGAATTGGTGATCTTGGTTGGAGAATCTATGCACGGGAGGAGTATGCTCGACAGAGAGAAAGCTGAAGGAGTGAGGAAGTGAAAAGTAGTATGAAGAGTCAAAAGGAACTATTTATAGGGTAGAAGCATTTAATGAAAAAGGAAGTGGGATAATATTTTTAAATTTTTTTTTATAACTCCCACACACATGGCCTCGGTTCACGAACCGTTAGGTCATGATTACGGTTGGACTTGACAACTTAACATAACGCTTCTTTTGAGAGGGCATTAGTAACCGTCTTGTTCATTTAATGGCTGATGGTTGGACTTCCCGAGGAGTCTCTAGCACCTGTTGGATTGTCCTTGATTCGCTCCCGGTAGCCAAACACGAATCAAGGGGGGGCTATTATACAGGGTATGATCCCAGGCCCATTGGGCCTTGGGCCTTGGCCCGAACATTCTCAAGGACCAAAACTGAGCCCAAACCTCATTGTAAGTCCATTTCATTTTGGATGCATGATAGGCGAGCCCATGTCTAGTCAATTATGACTTGCTCGAGGATGTGTTTGCTCGGAACAGCCCATGTCCCTGGCAACTTGGTATTGTCTTGGGGAGTATCACTGCCGAGCAATCTTTTGGAGGTAGGAATCAATTCCAATGCCAATACTACTATTTCCAATAGAGCATATTCCTTGCCAGGAATAATCAAAATTGGACCCCACAAACACGAGTGAGACCAAAATGTAATCATGAAACCTCCACCAACCTCAAGGTATAAATAGTAGAATTGAGTAAAGAGTGGGGGTTGGCAATTCTGAGGAGAAAATAGAGAGTAAAAGAGAGAGAGAGAGAGAGAGAGCTGGTACCACCAAGAGGGAGAGCAACTCAGAGAGGAAAGAAAGGGAGTTCGTGAGAGCTAAGGGGTGTCATTGGGTCGTTTGGCAAGAAATTACCCTTAGTAGGAAACACTAAGCCCACTATACAAGTAAATTGTGAGCCCAATTCTAAGCCCGGTCCACTAAGTAGAAGTTGGGTACGCTCGCACACACACACATATATTGGGTTTCAAAAGCTTAATAACAATATTAGAAGTCAACAAAAAGTCAAAAACATTTAATTATATTATAAATAAATATAGTATATATTTACATAAATCATTTGATTTAGCATATATATATGCATATCATTTGATTCTCAAAAAAAATATGCATATCATTTATAAAAATAAATAAATACACATACAGATCAATAGACCCATTACAATTATATATTTATATATATATACACACTCTTAGATTGGAAGACTTTGTACCTTTGAAATTAGATTCAAATAGCTTATATTTTTAAAAGACTGAAATGTAGGCCCTTATAATTTTTATTGTGCGCATAATAATATAGGATTCAAAAAAAAAAAACAAAATTTAAACTTATATTTGTACAATTTTTCTTTTTAAACAAGATATTAAATGCTTTCTTTAGAACACTTTAATAAAATCCAAACCTTTAAAACAGATTGAAACAACTTGAACCCAACAATAACATATCATCAACGACAACAACAAACATTTAAAATGCACATAGATTCGATAAACTTGGCCATATGGTAACTTGGCGGGACGAGATTGAATCAGGGGTGCCCGTGCCTCAACAGCCTCATCTCCACCCCATCTAGTCTTTGGGGTAGAGAAAATTCTCACAGGACAAATTAGGGGTAAGACAGATTGAGGATATTTTGCTAATAAGGTGGATTTGACATTAATGAGAAAGAGTGTGTGTCTGTGTGCGTGTGTGTGTTTTGAAAAGGTAAATAAAAAAATAAAAAATAAAAATTACCATATATATAATCTTTTTGGGATGGAGAAAACCCCACAAGATAGAGGGGTGGAACAAAGAATTTTTATCATCCCTATTCGCTAGATCAAGCCCATCACGAAAATATCATCACTGTTTGGAAGTAGGGAATAGCATGGAAAGGAATGGAATGAAAATAATTATTTTGAAATATTCCTTCCATTTCTTTGTTTGGGAGTTTTAATGAAAAAAATAAAAAGACCATTCTTTATTTAAGAGTTTAAGTTAAAGGGAATAAAATAAGTAAGAGTACTCATTTCTCTATATTCCCTAAAATTTTAAAAATTTCATTCCTCCTACAATTGGGAAGAATCGGAAGGAATTAAATTAGGTTTAATGAAATTTTCACCAAAAGCTGTTAAAATATCCTATACCACTTATTTAAAATTGTCGGCATAATAGTAAATTTGTTATAAAATAATCATGTTCCATTCCTTCTAATGTTATTTCCAAAAACAATTACTTATATTTCATAATTTTATTTTAAAACATCCAAACAAGATTATTTAATTCTATTTCATTCATTTCTTTTCCTTTGTATTACTTAAATACATTCTATAACATCCATACAAGATTATTTAATTTTATTTCATTAATTTCTTTTCCTTTTTATTACTTAAGTACATTCTATTTCATTCAATTGAAATCTTCTCAAAAATTTCATTCAATTGAAATGAAGGTACATTTAGATATATTAGGATATATCGGTTACAGCCTACCGAAACTTAAGAAGTCGGAATAAAAATCAACAAAGCGTGCGTGGCCATAATGGAAATTGGAAGAAAGAAATATAGGGTAAACGCCCAATGCATGGTCCAATTAGTACATAGTAGCTTCAGCCCACCACTCATCCAAACGAACGCTACAAATAGGATGGAATAAGATAGCATTATGGCGTTTTCAATTTCCACTACTAACAACAACCCCTGCGAAACAATACACTGCTAAGACGTAATACACCTTGTTACAAAATGTGGCTACAGAACTGGTACTCAGTTGGGACAATGGCCCTCCTTCAAAGTTGCTCCTGAATCAACAAAACTTTCTCATGGATACATAACCCATAAAATTATAAACAAAATTAATTTACAAGACCATCAATTTGGAAACCTTTTTAACATTTGACCATAAGAAACAGTAGCAACTAGCAAGGGACTCTGAACCAAGAGCCATCCCAATATGTGAACCAAGCTGTGCCCCCAAACGATGACCATACTACCAATTGATCAGAAGGCAATCCCATATCACAGGGAATGATGAACCCTGGCAGGGGAAAAAGCTGGGAAAACCTCCAACTGTGCTTTGAGGTCAATTGGCCACTTAGGCTTCAACAGCAGTGACTCCTTCCTCATCGGTAGAATCAGGTGAAACAACTTCTTCTGTAAGATTTCCATCCACAGTCTCTGTTTCTGGTTCCTTTTGTGTCTCAGCACGAAGTAGCTTCTCCTTGAGCTTTACTGTAAGTTCTTCTCTTACACTTTCATTCTCAGCCAAAAACTTCTTCAACACATCCTTGCCATGGAATTTCTGATCATTATAATAGTAAAATGCACCAGCCTTTGAGAGAAATTTATGTTTAACTGCTAAGTCTATGATCTCTGTTTCCCGGCTTATACCCTTTCCAAACTCAAGCTCAAATTGGGCAGTTTTAAATGGAGGAGCAAGCTTGTTCTTCACAATCTTCACAAGAACTTGACTTCCTACAGTCTGCAAAACAAGACAATGACATTAGGATGCATTGACGAGAAGAAAATATACAAAAACAAAACCAATTCTTTTTTTTTTTGATAAATCACAAAACCAATTCTAATCAAGGACTCTGGTTCAAAGAGTCCTTAGGCTCCCCCCATGTGTCCCTTCAACAAGGATTTAAGGATAAAGATCTACCCAAAAAAAAAGGGTCCCTTCACATAATAGTAAGAACATTACCAGACAAGATATTGAAACTATATAAGTCATACTTAACAGCATCAAAGCTTCCGGCATTGTTTCTCACCAAGAAAACAAGCTTTTGGAATTGCCAATCTCAAAACAGTCCAAATTTGTTATAATACTGGCTTGGGACAAAAAGGTCCAAAGCCAAGAACATTTTAAGGACTCAGCATTCAATTATTCAGTAAACTACCCACACAGTGATCCTCTTATTAGCAACATTAAGCAATCCACTGATCCCCCTTTCAATTGCTTCAATTTACCACTGTTTATACATTCCCGTGATTGCTTAATTAAGGAAGAGAGTTGACTGCATGTTTAAGTTAGTGTGGTCCATTTAAAGCCAAGAAAATCTTATGGGACTACAGATGCAAATAGGATACACATGACATATTGTAATGCCCTCTTCAGATACACAACATTCATAATCATAAGTGAAAAGAGTAGGTGGAAATATTATACCTCTTCACCCTTCTTGACAAATCCTGTTCTCCTAATATTAATGCGCACTGAAGCATAAAATTTCAAGGCATTACCACCACATGTAACTTCAGTGGGCCCACCAAATCCTCCAAAAGTAGAAAGCTTCGATCTTACCTAGAAGATACATCTAATCAACTTAGGGAGGTATCATCATCAAGCAGACAGCAACATATTTCAATGAGGTATCACGACAACCAATAACAAAGGGATGGAGGTCAGTTGTGGGTTCAAGACCCACTAGGAGCATGTGCTACCAAAAAAAAAAAAACATACTGGGACAATCAAACCATTATTAAGAGGATACATTGTAACATTACACAAACATCAGTTAAAAAACAAGTATCACAGCAGCATCTAATATCCAATAGCTCAAATTGATTCACATCATACCAACTATTAACAATGTCATCCCAGTTAAACATTTTATCTTCTTTGAGAAGTAATTACCTTAGTCAAACCGTAAACACAATGCAATTAATGTGGTAGGCATCATACAAATTCCATAGCACTTCAATTAATGAAAAGCCCTAAATATCAGGCAGAATACTATAATCTTTAAGTTGGGAATGTAGGGGGAAGGGAGAAATCAAATGCTAGCTTTTAGGAAATGCAACGAATAGCTACATATTATTTTGAGAGCAAAAACAAAACAAAACAAAACAAAAGGTAATGCATGCTTTTTAGAAAGAAATGCAAAGAATAGTTACATATCTATTTTGAAAGCAACAGCAATACAAAAAGTATAAGAAAATTGGGCCTAACTGAGCACTGAGCAGGTCCAAGGCCAGCCCTAGCTCAACCCAGCAGCTGACACCTCAGACTATGCTCAGCCCAAGTATAATCAAACCCATGCCTTTCATTTCAAACCCACCTCATTATAATTATACAACAGCCTGCAATAGTACAATCAAATTTAATACCTGATTTATAAATATCAATATAGTCTGTGATAGTGATAAAGAGTGGCTCAACTTGCGAAGTGCCTGGCTCATCAATCTAGCCTGCATTGCCATGTGAGCGTCACCCATCTCACCATCAAGTTCCCCTTTGGGAACAAGGGCTGCTACCTGACATTAGAAATTCAGCTATTATTGTCACAGCAGAACATTAAATACTGCACAAGAACTTAAATATGAAAAAATTATTCAAATCAGTAACCCATCATGTGCATGTTTATGCCACGTTGCTATGCAAAGAAAACGGCAAGAAAATTCTTCCAGAAAAGCCTAATGAGACAATAAGGGTATCTGAAAAGAAGCACCTAAGGAGTGGGGAAAAATAATATCGCAAAAAGATTTTGAAAGAAACAAATGTGTTCCAGCAGCAACCAACAATGATCTTGAATACCAAGCAAAAAGAGCATGAACAAATTGAGCACCTTACTTACACTATCAACAACAATAACATCAACTGAACCACTTCGGATTAGGGTGTCCACAAGACTGAGAGCTTGTTCACCACAATCTGGTTGCGAGAGAAGTAGTTTCTCAGTTTTTACCCCAATAGCCTCAGCCAGTGCAGGATCCAGGGCATGTTCCGCATCAACAAACACACAGTAACCTACAAAGAAATGGCATGAAAACAACTTAATTTCCTTGAAGAAGCTATGGACAAATTATTTGAAAAGGATACAGTCATTAAAAGTTCACCAATATCTGCACATGGTCAAAATTGATTCTTCATTATCAAGGTTACAAACACAAACCCAGAATAATTTAAGTGACACAAGGTATGCATAAAATCTTTCATTTTTGTTTAACCCCTTTATACATCAAATCGATGATTTAATAGTGCAAGCTATGCCTTCTACTGCAGAGGCATTGTATAGTATAAGATGTTCCATAACCATTTTTCCCAGTTATTATGAAGTTAGAAAGAATAACTACAAAAGCATAAAAGTATAACCTCCTTGCTTTTGTGCTTCAGCAATTACATGTAGAGCAAGAGTGGTTTTCCCAGAAGCCTCTGGACCATAAATCTCCACAACACGACCCTACAGACATCCCAACAAAGGCATTTTATGATCAGCAGAAACATATCACATGAAATAAAAGGTATGTTCTCTGTATACTTCCCTCATACTCACAAAAACATACATGTACATTCATAGACATATATACATTATACATATAAATATATATATATATATGTAAATAAACATACATCCATATATGTGTGTGCACAAGTACAATACATAAAACAGCATTTTCTTGAACAAAAGAGGCTTCTGGGTTAGGTAACTGACAGGACAATGTAACAATTGTAGATAATGAGAGAATAAGAACAATCATTGCCATACAGAAGCTACAAGGGGAAGAGGCTGAAAACAAAATAGGAAGCAAAACATTAAATACTGCACAACAACATACCAATCCTTATTGATTTGAACCTTGTTTAAGCGGTCTCAGGCTTGGGGTTTTACTCATTGTACTTCCATTTTTGAGTTTCACACTTCTCTTGAATTTTATGTTTGATTCGTTGTAATTTTAATACTTTGTGTTCATCACTGTGAACATGAACTAATTCTCTTTTTCAATAAACCTTTTATACTAATCAAAAAACAAGGGTAAAGGGTTGAAAACAACAAAGGGGGAAAAAAAAAAAAAAAAAAAAAAAAACCCACCCAAAACCTTTTGTGTTTTTTTAGCCATCAACAGTGTAATTAATTTACATTTCAAAAAGAAAATTTCATTAAACAGAAGAAGTCAAAGTCCATAAATTTCAGAACAGAACTGATACCTTAGGAAGTCCACTAGTTCCCAGAGCCATATCCAGAGCAAAAGAACCTGTGGACACCACCGGGACATGCCTTGCATTGACGGATGGACCAAGCCACATAATAGATTCCTTTCCAAATGAGGATGTAATCTGATCCAGGGCTTGTTGTAGAGCCAAATCTTTCTTGGACATGCTATCATCACTGGACTCACTTCCATCCGACTTAGACTTCCTTTTACCTTCAGGGAGATAGATATTGAAATTATTAATGATCCAATAATTAACACATGTCACAAAGGGGAAAATGCTCATTTCTAGAATACAATCTTCACTCAGATTTGACAATAACAGACAGTATAGAAATTATTTTTACAGTGTATATGTAACCATACCCCCAGGATAAATTACAATTCACAATGTTCATCATCATGCAGCATAGTAAGTAAAACCCAGTGTTCTCATTTTATGTATGGAACCTAAAACACTAATAACCACATAGATGGCAACAAGAAAGTTTTGGTCCCTAGTTGTGTCAATCCCTCCCTCATAATTTATACTGCACATCAACCATAGCATAGTTCCTAATAAAATGTCCAGACATGGAAATAAAATTACACGACAACACCAACAACAACAACAACACCAGAAAATTCTATAAATCTCAATCTACATTTTTGTCGAGACCAAGGTAGTTTCAGCACCTTTAGTCGAAAATTCGCAGAACTGAGCAGATGTCCCTAATATCCCTCTCCTCAAGCCCTGCAAACAACAGGATCAATAATAAATAAACAGCAAAAACTAATGCACAAAACCCCCGATATTATAGAAAATGCGACAATGAGAGACAAACAATTCTATTAAAACCCTGACCAAATATTCCAACAACAACTATGCCTCAGTCCTAAAATTTTAAGGTCGCATATGAATCCTCAACAGACTAATAAGGGTCGGCCACATGTATTCTTTTCGTCATTCTATTTTATCTTAAGTATCATGTTTCCTACTCTTTCTCAGTGACCAAACAGAGAGTAAGTAACAGAGGCACCAAATAACAAAAATAAAAACAAAAATAAATAAAGGGGTGTGAGAAAATAGTAGAGAAATGTGTGGAGAGAGTAACCTCTGGTGAGAAGAGAGAGCGTTTTAGAATGGAAGCGTTCCGAAGAAGCCTCGCCATAGACTTCCACTCCACTCCACGCCCTAAAGAAATTAACTTCTTCAGAATCGAAACAGAAGGAAACACTTATTAGTTGTGATAACTAAGCATGTCCATGACTGTGCGGGTATTTGAGGGAAAAAGAAGAACAGACAAAGACAGAGTTTGGATCTTTTTTTTTTAGGGTTTTAGGTTTGATTTCCCTCCTTTTTGAACTCAACTCTGCTGGTTAGTGGGGTGGGAGAGTCTGTCGGAGAGAGTTGAAGAGTTTGGGCTGCTTGGGCCTACATCTGTCTATGGTAACTGTTGGAATTTTTTTTTCTTTTTTTTTCTGTATTTGTACTTATTTGTTTTTGGGCTTGGGAACTTGGGGGGGATTACTTGAAAATGAAAATCCCGGGCTTGACTAAAGTAGATGTCGGGTCGGTCACTTTAAATTGGTTAGAAAACAAGTTGGGTCAGTTGAGTTGCAAGTCAGGTCGGGTTAACCCGTATTTTTCATATGAATTTTTTTTTTTTTAAGAAAACATGTATTTTCCATTTGAAAAGTCACACTGCAAATTACTTGATGTAAAATACATTATTTTGAATTCCCCACTCGTATCAAGAATAAGCTCAACTAAACAATTAATTCTTGTTCAATAATTTTAAAATTATACAAATCCCAACATTATTAACTAAAACAAAATAGCACAAAAGATAACTAAAACAAATACACAAGTTTCACTTCTACACAATATCAACATCCCAAAATATAAAACAAAATTACAAATGTCTTATTGGATATCTAATTTGACAAAGAATAAAAAACATATAAGAAATTTATAATCTTGAAAACTAATTTTATAATCTATTATCAATTGTGGTTGACACTCTCTTTCAATTTGAGAATATAAATTAAATTTTAATTGTTTACCTATTTATGCATGGTCTTTTTTATGAATATCATGTCATTGTTAAGCAACACATATTCTATAAAATATCATAATTTATTTTGAAAAGCCATTTATTTTGGACATAAATTGTTTAAAAATAGGCCTAAGTACTCCTAATTTATGCTAATTTCATTGATACTTTGGCTTCACTCCTTTTCACACTTATAAATGTTTCTCATACATGTCTATAATTTTAAATATATATTTTTAACTCTATTGTAACAAAATTATCTTGGCATATACTTTTTTATTTGATATTTTAAAATCTTTACTCATTACAGAATGCCTCAACCATTCATCTTTCAATTCATTTGCATGCAATTATGTAAAGTTCTCAATTATTTCCTTAAAGCTCAGAACAAACAATTACATCAATATTGTCTTAATTTTATTTTTTTTCCCAAAAAAAATATATAAAAAATGATTCAGGTCAAGAGTCGGGTAGAGTTGACCTGACCCTCGGATCAGGTCACGGGTCAACCCATTTTTGCTTCGGGTCAAAATTCGGGCTCGAGTCAGATATTTTTTGGGTCGGGTTAGGAAATTCTGACTCATTTTGCCATGTCTAACTAAAAGGCCTTGCTCAATCATCTTTCTACATATTTAGTATTTCGGCTTAATGATAAAAAAATAATTATTAAAGAGCATAATATATTTTTAATTTTATAGCTTATAAATAAAAACTATGATTAGAACACTCATATTTAAATTGATGCACTGTTAATATCACTTTTAAGTTTCTAAAAAAAAAAAAATAATAATAATAATACCACTTTTATCATGTGGCAATCACAATAAATTATGTCAGCAACTAGAAATATTGTGAAAAAACTTGTCACTAGACTTAGGTTATGGTTAATTTAGGTAATGATGTCAAAGAGTAATGTTAGAGATACTACACTTTTTACTACTTTTTTTTTTCTTTGAGATAATATAGACAGAAGATATAGGAAATGAGAAAGGAGGGAGTGGGAAGACAAGAGTTACAATACTAACACTTACAAAAAGGGACTAACCTTTGTAAGTACTAGCAAGACTTATAAACCAAAGACTCACTAACTAACTAACCAATGTGATACTTTAGACTACTCATCTTTTTTTTTTTTAACTACATGAAGCTTATAAACGGATTTGTCATTAATCACAAAAATACATTTTAAACATTAATTTATTAGGTGGTTTAAGTCCACTAATCACATATGATGATGCCAAATATCATAAGTCGAATTCCTCATCTAACATGATGGAAGACCAATTGTGTCCTGCAGCAAAACTGAGTACTAGAGAGTAATGAAGCAAATAGCATGGCAATGGATCTAATTTAGGAAGCTATTTATCAGGTTTGAGCTTGGATTGGTAGAATCTACAACTAATAAAGCAAATAGCATGAATATAGATCCGATCCCCAAGTAAGTTCTTTGCTTATTTTAATAAGTTCGGAAATGTAAATTTGGCAGGGAAGAAGAAATAGGAAAAAAAAATTCAGACCTAGCAAAATACTACTAAGTCTCTGTAGTAGTTACGTTACAAATGAAATTAGGAATGCAGACTAAGCAAAAGATTATATAACCCTAATAACATCGAAATTTGGAATGCAGACTAAGCAAAAAAGTATATAACCCTAGTTACAAATGAAATTAGGAATGCACACTAAGCAAAAGATTATATAACCCTAGTAACATGGAATAGTTCATCAAATTGCAACGGGAAAAATGCTCATACACTTCCTAAACTTTCAACTACTGGTCAAAAGACCCCCTCAACATTTTTATTGGTCAATTTACTCCTTAAACTATTCACAACTGCCAAATCAATACTTCAATTAGTCACACGTTAAAATACTAACGAAATAAGCACATGTCACTCACGTGACTTTCAAATACAAACATAAAAAAAACCCAAACTTCCAAAACCCAACGGAAAGAGAAGAAGAGAACCAGGTCCGACAAAGAGAGAGAGAGAATCCACGCCGTTTAGAGCCACTGCCGAGCTTCTCTCTGCTGTCCTAACGGCGCCTTGGTGGTTCTGCCGCACTATTCAATCTAGAAACCACCGCACAACCGCAATGCCACCACTATGACCAAAACCCATCAAGAACCTAAAAAAAAATTAAAAAATAAATAAAAAGTTAGAAATATGAACAAAACCCAGATCAGAAAAACTAGAAAAAAGAGTAGAAATATGAGCAACCCAAATCGAAACCAATAGATTGAGAACAACTAGCAAAAACCTAGCCCGAAATGCAGAGAAAGGCCGAAACCCATGCCCGAAATACAAACAAAGCCCGAAACCCAGCCTAAAATCCATGCCAAAACACAAACACAAATGCCGAAACCCATATCGAAATACAAACACAGCCCGAAATTCACTCTGAAACATAAACGCCGAAACCCATACCAAAACAGAAACACAAACGCTGAAATGGGTCAACAATGGAGGCTTAGGGCTTGGGTCAGTGACAAATTGAGGAAGAAAGATGGTTGGAGCTTGGCAAGGGAGAGACATACCCAGATTGAACAATGCGGCGGAACCACCAAGGCGCCGCCGGGACAAGGCCGATGAGACGACGGAGAGAAGCTCGACAATGGCTCTGAACTGCGTGGATTCTCTCTCTCTCTGCCAGACCTGGTTCTCTTCTCCACTTTCCGTTGGGTTTTGGACATTTGGGTTTTTTTATGTTTGTATTTGAAAGTCACATGAATGACATGTGCTTATTCCGTTAGTGTTTTAACGTGTGATTAATTGAAATATTGATTTGGCAGTTGTGAATAGTTTAAGGAGTAAATTGGCCAATAAAAAAGTTGAGGGAGTCTTTTGGCTAGTAGTTGAAAGTTTAGGGGGTGTATGGGCATTTTTCCCAATTACAACCCTCATCAGGCTACAACATTTACTTATAACGTCGTCACTTTCACCGTCAAATTACAACCCTCATCAAGCTACAGGCTACAACATTTACATATAATGTCATCACTTTCACCGTTTCATGCCTTATACCTACTTCACCACTTTTTTTTATTCCCCTTCTAGGTAAAGCTAATGAGAATTTTCCTGTGGGACACGCTGCTCCACTAGGGAGGAAAGTGCCACAGAATGCTCTAGGTTATTACAGGCGTACCTTGTAAACTAATGGCCCGTTTGGATTAAGGGTGGAGGGAGAAGTGTAGGAGAGTAGAATAGAGTTAGCTGAAAGTAAGATAATTTTGGGTCAATTCTACTCTGCTCCCCCTCCCTCCCTCCCTCCCTCTCATGCATGAGAAATACAGGATTGCACCCACAAATAATTTCACCATCATTGAGTTGCTAAGCTAGTCAACCATCCAAAGGTCAATCATCATCGATCACACAACAGTCGCAGAATGTTGACAGTGATGACTGCTCTAATAACAGGATGAACCATTCAAGAGAACACAAGCAATCATAAAAAAAGGGACTGATAAAACATAGATATAGTAGAAGAGTTTCTGGATACATTGACATTCAGATAACCCCAACATGCATCAACAAATCACAGCCCATTTCTCACTATAAAACCAGTCTCTTCAAACCAACATGGAGGAGGAGAAAAAAGACTCAAATCATTCACCATAGAGGGAAAAAAATATGAAAAGTAATAAGAACCATCCAAAACTGCCCAACAATCCCTTCTCAATCAACATTGCAGTGACCCCAGGACAACTCTCATGCATTTAACATCTCCTGCTACAACAATCTCTACTATTTTACTGTTGCTTGCATTCTGGAGGCCGCTCACCCGTCTGACCATCTGCAGCTTGTGTTCTTCCACTCTTCTACAGATTATAACACCACAAGTGATCAGGACATTCCAAATAAATTAAAAACAATTAACTAGAGAAATGAATGATAAGATCATTTTGGATAAGGTATATTCTTTTCTGAGGGAAAAAGAAAGGACAGATGAAAAAAAGGGGGCCAGGGGGAGAGGTAATCTGTAATGGAAATGAAGGAAACAGGAAAAGAGGTAACACACCTTGTGTCCGGCTGATGACTGCAGCAACATCCCAAAACAATATGACAAATAATGATTAGCATCAGTTTTAAAAACAAAATAATAAATAATAAATAAAATAAAATCTGGCAACATCAATAGAATACCCACCTTCTTTTTAGGCTTGGATTCCTCTTCATCTTCTTCATCGTCGTCGTCATCTTCTTCTTCTTCATCATCCTCCTCTTCATCATCATCCTCCTCTTCAACATCATCTTCTTCATCATCATCCTCTATGTCTCCAAACTCGTCTTCCTGAATAGCCTCCCCGGTAAACCATGACACAGCATGGGGGATGATCTTATCTCTAATAGTTGACCTACACAGCATTATCATGAAATTACAACATGCTTCATCATGCTACTAGGAATCAGGGTTTTAGTTCAATAGTATAGACAAAGAGCTTTAACAGAATTGTAACTTAATAAATCTGCCCATTGACAACAGAAAATGTATACATGCTCACCCAATATCATAATCTTGTTCCATTTGATTTTGGAGCTCCTCAGCCTGCAAGAGGATTAAAAATAAAGTAAAACACATAATATGCAGTCAATAATCATCAATTATTTCTCAAAAAACTGTTGTGATCTAGGTCATACAGCATCTTCATCGATATCTTCATCATCCTCAGGGACTTGAGGTGGATTGAAAAAGTTGAAGAAGCTTTCACAACTTTCAGTTTTAGTAATTGGCTTGGCATTCTTTGATCCCTTCTTAGGCTTCTTCTTAAGAAGCTTCTGTGTCAAGCATTTTCCTGGATACCATTCAATTTCAGTCCTGCAAGGCACCAAGTACTAATCAAATACTGTGTACAAGCCAATCAGATGATATACCTATAAAATGAGAGGAATTTGCAGGTGATAGGAAGGTAGTATCCAAAGTTACCCAATTGCTTTCTCTAGAATAGGTTCATCTTCATCAATCATGTGATATGTCTTTGTCAAGACAGCGTTCTTGAAATAAGTATTGGTCTCAAAGAAGAACTCAAGCTTGAACCCCTTTGGATTATCTATCCTAGTCCACTTAATATCTTTGAGATGTTTCAGAGCTCCTTCATCACGCTCAGAAATCTGATTGCATAGGAAAAAAGAACAAAATGTGACATACACTCTTATAGAGGCACCAAGTATACAAAATTATTATATACAAGACTAACCTCATCAGCTAGCACCTCATTATTTTTCATTGCAGTCAGCCAGAACTCGGGCACTCCTTTCTCTGCATGAAAACATTACTTCAATATCAAGCTACAAATGAATTCCACCAAATAGAATTCTCGGGTACTACAAATAAAGGTACCTTCAGCAGCTTTATCTTCTTCTTCTTCCGTTTTTGCTTCATCTGCAACTCCTTCAGCTTCAACAACACCATTTACAATCTCATAACGCTGCAAGAGTTTAGTACATAAATAAATAGGTAAAGAGATCGACACTAACTAAATAATTTCAAAATAGGTAAAAAGATGCCAGCATTCAAACACAGTAAGCATGGTAAAAGAAAAGCAAGAGGCACCACAATGGCTGGGTTCAATAGCCTGGAGGCATGTAACTTAGGCACCTAACTTTAGGCCTTCGAGGAGTACCACACTAACTAGTAGTGGGATGTGTCTTTAACAAGAAAGCAACAAATTGTAAGTACATAATGCAACACTAAAATATCTTTCAAATACTTTCTTCAATTTTTCACAACACATATACTTATCCCGGAATCAACCTCTCCAAAAATATTAGGGGTAAGGTTGTCTACCATGACCTCTCCCAAACCCCGCAAAAGCGGGAGCTTAGTGCACTAGGTACGACATATACTTAAAAGATGACGGGAGAAGAAAGAACATGCACTATGTATGAGTAACACAGACAGAGCATAATCAACTCTCATCCTTAATGCAGAATATGATACCTTGGTGTATAGTGGTTGATACAACTTTTGATATTTGGCTTCAAGAGCTGCTCTCTCCTCGAAAAATTTTGTCTCTAATTCATCATGTTGGCTCTGTAAATTAATGAAAAGTTTAAATGCTCTGAATTTTATAATAAGAACAAATCAAGAAAATGAAAACGCAATGAAAGTATCTCCCAAAAATTCTATTTTACAATTTACGAAATAACAATAATAAGCAAAATGCAAAGCATGGAGTTAGAAAGCAACAGGTGAAACTCTTTAACGGTATTAAGCACACAAGACTGTTATCTGAAAGAGCAACAAGATCTCCATATAGAGAATCACCGGCATACTTAAGGAGCATTTGGATTAACATTTTGATGGTATCCTATTAACTTATTTGCCTGTGTACAAATTTTTAAAGCACCACTTTTTGTAGGTCTAACTGTACTTTTACCCACTTTCAGCAAATCAGCAAAATGCTGCCAATCTAAATGCACACTTGGCTTAATCAAAGTTGTTTCAAATCAAGTAGGTTGAAACTTAGAAAATGAAAACCAATCTGGACTTAGATTTTTCCTGCGTAGAAAATTACCCTAAATCCAAAGATGGTGTCCAATGATCCTTTTAACATTCTGCACAAGTTTGCAATTTTGTAACAAACTTGCAGCAAGCTCATATCATGCAAATACTAAATATACCCATAACACACAAAGCATAGGATCATCAGACTTCCTTGCTTATATGTATATCTTAAAGTATAAATTGAAGTCCAAAATCAAGCTTAAAGAATGAGTTGCATATACACGACAACTAGATCTTATCGCGCGCCATTTAAAACGATAGTCACATACTTTTCAATAAACAATATAACATTAAAGCACATTGAAAAAAGACATAAACATAGACATAGACGTGCCTGGATCTCTTTGAGAAACTCGACACGTTTCCTGACTTTTGGAGTAAGATTCTCAAGCACATCGGAGTGTTGTCCAGCCAGAGACTGAATCTTATTCTGCACACAAACACCACAATATCAAAACCCTAAACCGCAAAGATATGATTTCCCAAAAAAAGGAAGTTAATACTCTGTTTGGTTGCCAAAACAATCGAATGTTCTTTTCATTCCCCAGTTGTTTTCCTTCGGGTTTTCTCAGCTTCCAAACAGATAAAATGAAGGAATGCTACTAACCTTAAGAGCATTGACGAGGTCTGCTCGATCCTCCAAGTTGAGAGCTTCGCACAAAAAAAAAATCAAAGAAAATAATAACACATTATCACAGATGATTCGAAAAACAATGAGAGAGAGAGAGAGAGGGAGATTAAGGTTTTGGAGAATTCGAAGGTACCGGCGTTGAGATCGGACATGTTGAAGTTGTCCTTGTCGTTGCTCATTGTGAATTTTTTCCTACTTTTTTGCTGAAAAATATGTGAGAGAGAGACGGAGAAGAAGCAAGAAGAAAGAAGAAAGAAGAAGAAGAAGGCTAAAACCCTAGAAAGAGGCGAAGGGGTAATGGCAATCAGACACTGAGAAAGAGGGCTTTTAAAAGGCGGCCCTCCTTAAATCCTCTCCCCAGCCGTTCTTTTCTAAAACCAAACACCTAGGCGCTTTATTACTAGGGGGCACTTTTTTGAGTTTGTTTGTTTGTTTGTTTTTTTTTTTTTTTTTTTTAATTACCTTCCATAAAAAATAAAAAATAAAGGTTACGTTTTTTTTTCTTTTAAGGTTAAAATGTAAAATACATTTTCTAAATTTGATCGAAATTCATTTAAATTCTTTAACTTTACTTTCATTCAATTTGAGCCATTTAAGTTTTAAATTTATTCAATTCAAGTCTTTCCTCAAATTTCATTAAAAATCTATTATTAAAAAAGTATTTTTCTCACATGAAAAAAAAAATCTATAAAATTAATAAAAATATTTTATTCAATGAAGCTTTTTGTCCAATTTCTTTAAAAAAAAATGCATTTAAATTTAAATATGTACTTTGAGAACTCAATTGAATGAAAGTATAGTTAGAGAACTCAATTGAACGAGGGGTATCTCATGCACGTCTGTTTGAGAATTGCTAATTTTTAGTAGCTTATTTACATAATATGAGACAAAAATAATAATAGTTAGTTTATTTCTAAAAACACTCAATGAAATGTCTCAAAATATTTGGGTTGCATTTTTTATATTTGGGTTACATATAACGGATACAAAAGAATAATTCTCGGTATTAAACACGTTAATAAACTAAATATAAGTCTTAGCTAAAAGTCCTTTCTTCAATTTGTATTCACACCTTACTTGATACTATTTTTTTTAGAGGAATACACCTTACTTAGAGGAATACACCTTACTTACCACTGTTTATTTTGGTAATAATATTTTTTAGAAAATGAGACATTTTCCAAAAGGTATTTTCTATAAAATTATCTCATTTTCCTATACTTGGTAGTAACTTTAAATGAGTTGAAAAAAAAAAATCATAACTTCCTTTATTTAGCTTATTGTGAGACAAAATTGTTTTCCAAAAAAAAAAAAATTAGTAGAAAACAATTTCTAAAAATAAGTCATACTTTTTGTTTTAACCAAATATAGTTTTTATTTGACTTTATTTTTTCTAATGTTACAAAATATGAAAAACTATCTCTACACAATGTTTTCAATTGAAACAAACGGAGCCTTAATATATCTCCAAGAGATAGATGTTATGCATTTCAAGGCATATATTGGCAAACTAGTTAGTAATCCGTCAATGCACGAAAATGTTTTAAATTTTAAATTTTATTTTTGTTTGAATATGAAATTTGATAACAATGACAATTATTAATAGTCTTTTATTTATTCATTTATTGTCTAAATATAAATTTTATAAATTATGGTAGTTATTGGTAGGTAATTATAGTAGTCTTTTATTATAATTAAGTAGATATTTTTATGGAAGGTTTAGATATAGAAAATAATTTAAACTCAATTTTTCTTCGAGGTTAATAATTTTTAGAAAATCAATAGTTTTCCAAAAAAAATATTTTCTATAAAGATATCTCATTTTTCTATGTTTAATAGCAACCTTAAATAAATTATAAAATAATCTTCTAACTTCTCTTATTTAGCTTATCGTGAGATAGAGTTTTTTCCAAAAAAACATTAGTGGAAAATAATCTCTAAAAAATAAGTCATACTTTTTTTATATTGACCAAAGATAGTTTTCTTTTAACTTATTTTTTATAATGTCACCGAACATTAGAAAATGCAAAAAACTATCTTCACGCAAGGGTTCTATTGAATCAAACGAAGTGTAAAAATATAATAATAAAATAAGTTATGCAGCAAAATATTATGATTGCAACCAAAAGTTAAACATCTTCAGTTTTATATAGATGATATATTATAGACTTATTATAATCTATAGGGTTTGCATGCTTTCCATTTCAATACAAAATATTGATCGTTCATTTTATGGTAAAAAATCAAATTTTCACAAATTCAACTATATACATAATTGTATGTCATTTAAATATCTTATTATTCAAACTAGTCAGTAACTCATACAATGTATAGGAAAGTTCATCAAAGTATTTTTTTTTTCTCTATTTTAGTTTTTTTTTTCTAAATATTAAATTTGATAATTATGGTAGTTATTAGCATATTTTTATTTATTGTCTAAATATGAAATTTAACAACTATGGTAGTTAATAATAATAATTTATTTTAATTGTGGCAAGATTTTAATGGAGTATTTAAATATAGAATAAATTTTAAACTCTATTAAACAATACATAATGAATAATGACATGTAAAATTGGAAGATTTCTAAACTTATGTAGCAAAAAAAATGAGGTTAATAAAAACTCAAAGTTTGAATTAAAAAAAAAAAAAAAACCTCGTTTTTATTTAGATTATAAATAATAAATGATAATCAATTTTAAATATTGTAACATAAGTACATCTTTAGATTAATTTCATGTTCATTTTTTTTTTCTTTTGTTATGTCAATTTAATTTTTATGTTAACATGTATTACATCTTTAGATTAATAAAAATAGATATCCTATAAAAAAAATTTAAATTTTCACACCGAAATGTTTCATCTTCCATTAAGTTTGTGTTTGGCAAAAATTATTTTTGCCAACTTATTTTTGCTATTATTCATGGATTTCATTGCACTTTTTGATACTATTCATGAGTCACATTGTATTATTTCAGCTAATTTTTATTTTTATCTACAGTATTTTCAACAAAAAGTTTTCAGTTTTAACAAAATAAGCGGATCCCAAACACACCCTAAAAACAAATTTAGATGATCCTCTCATATAACTTTGAGGGCACATTAGGAATGATTTTATTCTCTCAACTCTTTCAAGTCCTTGATTTCTTTCCAAAAAAAAAGAAAGGATTGTTTTCATCAAACACGGTATTGGTTTGAGTTAGTTTGGGTAACATAGAAGTATGATCACAAAGCATTGAATTCAATACACGAAGTGTTTTGGTATGAATTCTAATGTGATGATTGCATTTTCTTCATATGTTTGATGTTATAAATATTTCTTAAACAGTGCTCATAGCGAAGAAATTTATTTAGCCTGGCCAATTCTAGCAAATTGACAGCTATATGTTGCACTTTGTTTTTGTAAACAATCAAAAGCATTCAAATGGGATATCCAATCCATGATTAAGTTTTAAATAGCATCTTTTAATTAAGGAAAAAAAAAATTTTTGTTACATCTTTCATCATTGGCTACCAAATGAAGCCTAAAAGAAAATCTTGTACACACACTGAATCATTGATTCCTTAGCCAGCATCAAACACATGCTTTATTGGTGAGCATTGGCTGTATTCGGGTCCCAAAATAAAGTATCCCTGGGTGGTCTATTATTGATCGTTTTCTGTGGATTTTTGTTAATAATAATATCATAAAGTCATGGACATTAAAAAAGCACATTTAATGTGGGACAAAGTTTTCATATTAAGTTTCTCAAAAAAAAAAAAAAGTTTTTATAATAAGACATTAAAAGAGTACATTTTTTTTTTGATAATTTTATGTGAATTTTTTTAATAATGTCATAATGGCACATACATTTTCAAAAAATATAACGATTAATTAAATCATCTAAGTCACATGATTATCAGTTCTAAACAATAAAAAAAAAAAATCATTTAGTAGATCATGCGACTAAAATTACATATAAATAGTTAACATGTAGTAGCTAAAAAAACTTTCCAAAATTCTGTCCTTTAGTGTGAGTTTGGGATGGTCTATTTTTTTGGTTTTTTATTTATTCAGAATAAACTGAGTAAAAGTAAAGACAAATTTAGAAAATTGGAATCAAAAGAGCACTTATTCCATGTTTTATAAACATGTAAGAGCATTTACACCACATCGTGAAAAAATTCATGTCTATTGTTTTTAGTATAAGAACTTATTTATTTTATTTTATACAATTACTTTTCAAAAACTGTCACATTAAATTATCTATTTTACATTATATTTTATTAAAATATTATTTATTTATAAATTTTTAATTACTCTCTTAAATTTCTTTCCCTTTGTGTATAAGAGTAAAGAAGTATTGAAAAACAAATTTGCATAGTTTGATGTAGGTAATTTTTGGAGTTAGATGTGCAAGATTGTCCACTTATGTTATTATACATTGACTAACGTGAGTATTCTATAATGCATTAAATTCAAGATTGCCAAAGAAAAAAGAGGGTAAAATAACATTTGTTGCCATTTGGCTTTACATATATGCAATAACTTGAACAAGGATCACTTTAGTTCATCACATTTCACCAGTTGAACAAAGAAAAAATAATTTGTGAAACTGCTCCAGATTTGTTCACGCTATATTAAGAGTTTGTGCAGACCACTAGCGGGAATAATACTGCTGACATTTTGTAATCAATTTGGACAAAAGATGTCTGAGGATTGAAGAGGATGATCCATTAATGGTCCCACTTTTTTCCAAGTTTCCACTGCTCACAATACTAATCACAGAAATTAACCAAAAAATATTCAATTATTATTGTCCTCCGGGGATTATCACTATATTGAATTGGTTCTATTCTAATCTATTTCAGGTGGCATTGATTCATCACTTTGCCTGACTAGGTGAAAGGAAGCCCATAATCTAGTTCATCACCAAGTAGTTGAATCATAATTAACCAGACATTTTTACATGTCTTGTTTATATCCTCCCCTCACCCTGGTCATGAAAGTGGTATTATGTGTAATCATTGTATGCAATATCCCTCTCACATTTATAGGGTTCAACCCAACATAAGAGAGATGTATGCAACATGTTACACAAAATAATAAATCCAAGTGGTGTTGGTGGTTTTGGGGAGGGGTTGCTAAAGCATTCCCTAAAAAAAGATTCAATGTTCAGTGCAGCAGCTTGCACAACATTTAGTACAGTCGTTTTCTTTAGGAACTTTTGACACTGTAGCCATTACATAGCACTTAATACCCCTAATGTGGTGTCGTGGAGTTAAAAGTACCAATATCACCACACAACTTGCAGCCTTCCCAGAAAAGATGAGAATTGTTGTCCAAAGTTAAGCAAGAGTGCAAGACCACACTGTCTTTCTGGGGGATGTCCAAGTAGAAACAAAAATTCTTGATACCCGCACCCCCTAAAAAGAGATTAAAGAAACAAAAATAAGATCTTAAAAATTGCAATGAAGAGTTTCATGAGGTACTTGCGTCGTCGTCTTCACTGTCTTCTTCACCCTTAGTCATTGGACTGGTCAGCATTAGCTGGTTTCTCTGGGGTCAAGATGCGACCAGTCATAGGATCAATGGGACGTGTGTCACGTGGTCCACCTTTACGTCCCATTGCCATCATGGGAGGTGGAGGTAGTAAGCCTGCTCGAAAAAGAACGCGCTGCACAGGTTCTGAGGGTTGCGCCCCAACAGAAAGCCAATATCTGCAGACAGTGAGGGTTAAATTAGTAAAAATGAATTAGATACAAGGGATCCTTTTCACATTCAACATAAAAACACCGATAGGAGCAATGACTTGGAAACCTTATGCAAATAGAAAAGTTTTCCCTATTCTCACACTTATAGAAAGTCAACAAAACCACAATGCTACATTATCTATTTTCCTGAGTTTACAAATTCAACCAAGTATAATAAATCCTACAACTCTAAATCATACAAGAATGCAAAGGCACATAAAAAGGTGTTGTTAAACCCTTCAGTGCCGATACAGACTACAGAATATATCAACAATATTCAAAAGAGAGTAGTTTCAACTTTTAAACATCAAAATAAAGCACGTATGGATTACACTTCAAACCAGCCAAGGTTTAACATACAAACAACAATAAAGTAACCTAAAATTGTAGGGTTCAAGCTTCAAACTGCCAAGTCCTCAGCTGGAAGTTTTAAATTTTAGATCTTGTTAAATTAATTAAAACTTTCAAGGCTTTTTTTTTTTTTTTTTTTTTTTAATAAGTAAAGAAAATTTTATTCAAAGTCATAACAAGGAGTCACCCAAGTATACAACAAGGGACCAAAACAGTCAAATACACAAATTACAAGTATCCATCAAATCATAAACCTAATAAATAGAATGACTTCCTATGATAGACATCCAATCTGATAGTGCTTTAACGAAGAAAAGTTTTAAGTCGGCTATTGTCCTTTCAGAATCTTTAAAACATTAGTTGTTTCTCTCCCGCCAAATGCACCACATCAAACAATGAAGGACAACCATCCAAATAACAATATTACCATGATGACCAACTTTTCCTTGCCAATATTCCTAAAACTAAGAGGGTAAGAAGTAAAAAAACTATATTATTTACTAGAAATAGCCATCTTCAACAAACAGTGTTCCACTGAATTTCTAGTTAAAGCCAACAGCCATAGTAACATGACTGATTTTAACCCTATTGATCCTTCATGATCACAATTCAATTATCTTCCTACAATTCAACCCTATTGATCCTTCATGATCTCAATTCAATTATCTTCCTCCACCACTCCTTCACACACACCCTGCTCCCTGTTCGACGACTAGGGTTTCTCTTGAAAGGTTTTTCTCCTCAACCCATTCCTGCATTTGGCTGGGCCCACCAACACATAGCAAAGGTACAATGGTTTTCCCACCCAATTTCCCTACTTTGGTGGCCTCACTGTATGGATCAGGTTTGCCTCCCAAATATGCTGTTACCTTGACCTACTTCTACATTCTACCATTCTCCCTTTGTCTCCTCCCCTCTAACAATGTGTTTGGAAGTTTGGAGGCATAGAAGAGTAGAGAGAATGAGGGGGAAGTAAAGAATAGGGGAGGGGAATGGTTACCTCTTCCAATTGTTTGGATGTTATAAAAGTTAATTAAGGGAGAGCAGAATGGATACCCCTCCCGTTGGATGTTTTAAAAATTAATAAGGGAGAAGAGGGGACGGGAATGGGCATATAAATTGACAATTAAGACCCTTATTTGATCATGTAAAAGAAATAGGTATAAATTAATATCATATGTAATTAATTGACATTTTAATTTTTTTAATATAAGTGGAACCCCTCCTAGGGAGTTAAAAAATGAGGGGTTCAGAGGGTATAAGTTTGGTGTGTAGGAATAGATTCAGGAACTTTGCAATCATCATGTAGTTTTTTTGTTGATTTTCCATTACAATAAATAGTCATTCCTAAGAATATCTATTCTTTAAAATAAGGAATAGTTATTCCTAAGAATATCATCAAATCATGTTATACCAAACTGTGGATTACAGATTCAGTGTTCGTACGAAATAGATGCATAGGAATAGTTATTCCATTACATCTTCCTAAGTAATCATCATTATAATGTACCAGGCATGCCCTAAGAATGTATATTTTCTTTGGCGAATCATTGTTGTATGTGCTATTGTAACGCGGAATTTGTGGATCACCTATTACTTTTTTGTCCGATAGCTCATTCTTTGTGGATGTATATGCTTCGGCTGTTTGAGATCAATTGGGTCATGCCAGGTTCAGTGGTGGACTTATTATTTTGTTGGTATAATTGGCTTGGGAAGCATAGTTCTGATATTTGGAATTTGGTTCCAGGCTTTTATTGTGGACCATTTGGACCGAACGGAATCGGCAGTCTTTTGAGGATGAGGGGAAAACTGTGGTTCAGTTATTAAAGCTTTGCCAACGGACCCTCTTTGATTGGTCTTGTTGTTGGGGTTTCTCAGATTGTTCTACCCTTATGGATTTTCTTTCGTCTATTAGAATAGATTAGGGGCTGCTTCTATCTTTTTGTTACTTTTTTCCTTCGTTCTCTACCGTGAACTCCTTGTATTTTTCTTGCTTTTCTTTTATTAATAATATTCTCTTCTTACTTATCAAAAAAAAAAATGTATATTTTAATAGTATACAAATTTCTCTATTCGTAAGGCCCCAAACTTTGGGGGCTTACAAGGTAGCCACATCCACACGCAAGCATGCAGTATCCCAGTTCTAAAATGAAAAATAAAACTTAAAAGATTAACCTTGACACTATACCCTTCCTTTCAAAATCCATCCTTTGTAGTTCAAAAGTCAGGGTGGGGGGGAGGGGGAGCTAAAAACAATTAATTTTGAATACATTAAAAAGAAAAGAAATGAAATGAAAGTTTCTATTTCTGACCAACAACTAAGCTAATATCTTCAAATGAAACTTTTTTGCTGAGGATTCAAAACATATGAATTGAAAGTAAGAAAAGAAAACACTAAATTGAAGAAAATTACTTACTTCACTCGTTCAAAATTAAGACCCATTCTTTTGCCACCATCTTGGCCTACATAAATTCACACATATAGCAAACAATTAGTAAAAAAACAAATCATCAATCCTCCCTTTGGTTGCCAATGATATGGATTGAAAATAAATAAATAAATAAATACCCAAGTTAATCTTGTCCATTTCTTTTGTCCCTTAATGTAATTGTTTGAAAGATATTCAAGGGTATAAGATTCAACATTATAATTATAATTATTTTCCAACTTAAACAATTTCTTGGCAACCAGACAGTAGTCAATGGGGCAATGATATTTTGCCGGAGTGCTAAGAGCCTTGTAGGTCAATTGGCACCCGCCTGGTGTTTCTAACCAAAATGTCCATAGTTTAAATCCCCCCCCCCCCCCCCCCCCAATTGTTGTAACTATCGAATTATCACAAAAATGATACTACCATAGCCATTTTGTTGTTTCTGCAACCATTGCATGCGTTTAATTAGACATCTAAAGCCCATGGAAGCAACAAAAACAGCTATAGCAATAACCCTACCCACAGAAAAATAAAATTCCGAAACGTCAAATTTTACTCTTTCTCTTTTTTCCTTTCTCACTAAGCCTAACATAAACATTTCGATTCCTTTCGTGTTCCCAAATTTACTCAGCAGCCAAACGCATCAAAAGCCCTATGACTATGAGTATGACATTCCAAAAGGAAATAAGATTTGCAAGAATATTCATTTCCATTGAAAGCATTATAAAGAACAAAAATAGCAATCAAGTAGAAAGTTCACTGAGGGAGAGAGAGAGAACCTGGTAAGGGATTGTAGTAGCCTAAGACTTCGAGATGCTTGCCATCGCGAGGAGATCTACTGTCGGCGGCCATGACCCGGTAAAACGGTTTGTTTTTGCATCCGAACCGAGACAATCGGATCCTCACCACCATTTTCTCTCACCTCTATTTCTCACAATTACCACACAACCCAAGCTTTTTTCTTTTCCCCTGAAGATAACCACCATTTATATTTTACGCTAGGGTTCTGGGTTTTACCTTTTTTTTTTTTCTCTTTTTTTTGGCTGTTAGTGTTAATAAATTTAAGGCTAAATCCTAAGGCCAGTTTATTTTCAGTTTTTTTTTTTTTTTTTTTTTTTTTTTTTTTTTTAAATATGTGTGGGTGAAAAAGTTTGTGAAAATACTGTGTAATATTGTTTAAAAACTGAAAATATGTGTTTAAAATTATATACCAAACAAAAATAACCTTAAATAATAACTCCTCTGATGCATATCCTTAATGCAATAGTCATTCTACAAGTATAAGTGCTTGTGGGATGTGAGGAGTAATGCTTGGAGTTCAACTTTCTAAAAGAGAGTTTCACAACATATATACTTAGATTTAGATTGTCTCTAATGTTCAAAGAGATCCAAAATTCAAATTCTCCATTTCCATGGTTGCAGATTTGCAGTTATTGAAATATATATTTACATACACAATTTTTTTTTTTTGAGAGAGTTTCATCCTATGACGTTTGTTCCTCTATCATCAGACCAAGACACCAATCAATTTTTGGTGTAAGGATTGAACTCTAGATCTCTTATACAACTATCAGAGATTTTACTAATTGAGCTAACTGGAACCCACTTTACATACATAATTTTTTTTTTTTTATAGGTTTACATACACAATTTTGATTGTTAATAATAAATTGCAAAGATTACTATTAAGGTTTGGCTTAATGTTTCGCACTAACTTCCTTTTCAAAAATATCAAATTCGCTCATTGGGGTGATTAATAGTAATAAAACTAGTAACACTTTCAACACAATGGCCAAGGAGTCCTTAGGACAAACAAAAATTTATAATAATATTACAATATTCCGAGATTACATACCACCTTACACATGGTGATATGGGCCATTAAGGATTATATACATTATTGAGTTGAAGGTGGGGTTTATACTTTATACATGGTTACAATTTCGACAACAACGAAAAAGAACATCATTTTTATTTTTATTAACTGAAATGATCTAGAATGGAAGGACATACAACTAAGAAAGATAAAATAAGATAGAATCCATGCGAAAAACAAGGTAAATTCTTATTATTTGTAGGAAAACGTGTAAACTTTCAAAACCAAAAAAAAAAAAAAAAAAAAGTATTATTGTGTCGAAGGTGGGGTCCACATGGTTACAATTTCAACAACAATTTTTTTTTTCTTTTACGAAATGAAATGAAAATGCCAAAACTATGAATTAAAAATAAAATAGCTTCATTATGAAATATGCCCTCTAGCTACTTGAACCTATTTATTTAAGTTTTATTTTTTTCTTTTCCTTTGAATTTGATTTTAGACATTTTTAGATGTACACCACTGTCAATTTCGTTAAGACTTTCTTCCCTCTTTTTTTTTTTTTTTTTTTTTGAGAAACCATCATCTGAATTGATAAACTGAAATCAGCAAAAATTGGCTAAAAGTACATCATTGACTTGTGGTGGAACATCCTCCATCCAAACAGAGAAACCAACAATATGTCTCACATGTTTTGCTAAAGAATGAGCTACTGAGTTGCCTGATCTACGGGTGTGTGAAAAGGAAATGTAAGTGCAGGAATGTAAATAATGCTTAATAGAGGAAATTAAATGGCCAAAAGAAGAGAAAGATTCTTCCTCCTTTCTTAAGGCAGAGATGACCACCTTTGAGTCTCTCTCGACAATAAAAGAGGGTAGGTTGAGGTCCATTGCTAAAGTGACAGCTCGGACTGGTGCTAATGCTTCCACTTCATCTGATGAGGATGGGAGCTGAATGTTTTCTGCCAAGGAGGCAATGACCATCTCATGCGAATCACGTAAAACCACTCCTATTCCAGCCTCGCCCTTATCCTTAAACACGGCTCCATCAAAATTGATCTTCAATAGAGGTGAAGGAGGAGGCTCCCACTTGGTTGGTTGCCTTTGTGGTTGAGGCAAAAGATTAGAAATAGCTGGTTGAGCTTGAGTGAAATCTTGGAACATCTGTTTGGCTGAAGGGAGGACTTGAGAGAGCGGATAAGGCTTTTTACTTGTTCGGAGCTGGTTGCGCCTAGACTAGATCGTCCACGCCAAAACTGCAAACAGTTCAGGATTCCTACCATTCTCCAACACGAAGCCTGCTAACTCATAGAAGTTTGTAAACTTTTTTACCTGCAAAACAGCCATAAAGTGTCAGCTTCCCAAATGGCCGAAAGGTTAGCATAATCCCACAGCGCATGGACTCCATCTTCTGCTTTCAAATTACAGTGGCAGCAAATGTCTTCAGTTAAGACTTTCCTACGAACCAAATTAGTCTTAACTGGTAAAGCTTCCTTACACGCCGTCCATAGGAAGTTTTTAACTTTGTTCGACAACGAAAGCCCCCATATCCAACTCCAAACTCTTGGGAGTATCTGCTTGAGCTTGAAGAGAAGGCCGTGAACTAGCTTTTTCTTTAACCAAGAACCTATAACCCGACTTCACTGTATACACTCCATTGGAAACATGGGGCCATATGAGTTTGTCTTCAACGTTTGTAGGGCTAAGTGGGATTTTTAGTATCAAGTTAGCTTCCAAAGGAGCAAAGAAACCAGCCACAACATCCCTATCCCAGCTTTTACTCATTGGGTTGAATAGGTAGTTTACTGTAGCTTCATGTAAACCATCAATGACTGGAGATAAGACCCTCGGGTGCTCTAAGCTAGGCAGCCAAGGGTAGTCCCAAATCTTGATAGATTCTTTCCTCTTTTAGTGTGTGTATGTTAAAAATATTTAGTATTCTAAAAAAAAAAAATCTAATTCCATCCAATCTTGCCATTAATGATATTATTTTTCATTTTCCAAAAGGATCAAAACAATGTCACTTTGGTGAATTTAAAGAAACTGGTTGGAGGAAGGATTAAACTGGGAAACAAAAAGAAGTTTAAATTTTAAAGGACTGAAATGAAAAACAAATATATTGAAAGACTGAATTTAAAATTAAGTCAAAATTAGCAGTATAATTTGTAATTTAGCCAAAATATAATTGGCGGTGGTGTTCTAACTTCTAACCCTCATAGCCTCGTAGGCTCCCTCAACCGTCTCTTTCCTTCGCTTCTCTCTCTCTCTTTCTTAGAAGACAATAGTAAATTCATATGGAGAAGATTGAAGGTTTTGTAATCCTACACTTTTAGAAAACGGCACCGCTTCCCTAATCTTTTGGAAAAACCCAGGGTTTTTGTTTTGACAATGGAGAAAGCAGAAATCGAAAGCTCAAAACCTATGGAAACTCCTCCGTTCTCTTTCACTCGCCGCCGGTCACACCTCAAGAGCGAAACTTACTACACCTTAGTTCGGATTCTCTCACATTGCTACGACAAATCTCAGTGTTCTCTCGCTGATCAAGTTGTACCTCAGGAGCAAAATCCAGGTACTACTTTAATTTAGTCTTTAATTCCCATGCTTTTCTTATTTGTTTTTTGGTTTTGGAAATGTGAATTTGCTTTAGTTAAGGATTGATTTTGTTAGTTAGCCAAGTAAATTGATTCCAAATTGTTTAGTAAACGGTGCTTAATCACACACAGAAATTATATAAAAAATTTAAGCTTATTCAAGTGTTTGGCAAAGGTGTTCCATTTTTATAGTTTCGAAATCGAAAAAGCAAGAGTCATAATGATTAATATCAAGAGTAGAGAATTTGATTGGGAAAATATTAGTTTAAGCTATGAGCGAGTTGTGATTGATGTAACATCGCAGTCAACTTTTTATTTTTATTTTTTTATTATGCACCAATCATAACAGGTCACGTCAGCATTTGTGAAAAATGTTTTTGAAAATTGTTGTATCACTAGATTTATTGTTTAGCTGGAAAATCTTAGTCTTAGTATCGCTATTCTTGTTTTTTTGTTGATTTTATTTATTTTATTTGAAGATTTTGGCAATGATAAAGTGGGGAAAGCAACTGGGAATGAAATGTGTGAGAGTGTTGAATTGGTCGGACCTGATAGAGTGGAGCCTAGTAATTTGGCAATTCAGAAAGAGACTGTATCTAATCAGAGTTTCGAAGCTGTTGGTGTCCAAGACAAAGGGTTTAGTGATGCACAAGATATGGTGATAGATGAGATAGAGAGAATAATGGCCGTAGAAGAAAACGAGGATTTTCTAAAACAGATGGACACGATGCTCGGTGAGAGGACTGAAGAGGTTGGCCTCCAAGATAAAAGGTTTGATAAGGAAAGAATTTTAATGGATGAGTTAGAGAATATTGTAAATGGCAATATGGAACCTGTCCATGAAATTAGCGATAATCCCTTTACGAGATCTTTAGACAATAACCAAAGTGGCAGTGATAAAGTTGTCCCAATGAATAACCCCAAAGAACATTTTGATGGTCAAGAATTTGTTATGGAGAAAGCTGGGACTGCTCAGAGGAATTCTAAGCATTCTGACATGTTATTAGACAAGACTGAGATTGGTGAAGTTCAATATCAAAGAGAGAATGGTGAAGAAAACAGCTTGTCATTGAAGGCTAATTTGTTGGGCAAAGAGCATGAGATGCATCAGGCAGACATGGAAGTGAAGAAATTGGTTCCTTATAGCTGTGCAATGAATTCCACTATTCCTATCACTGAGAATGCTGAAATTGAGAAGGGAGAATACTCTAGTCAAAAGATTTCCGAAGCCTCTGACTTGTCTTTAGATAAAGATATGATCTGTGAACCTTTGAAACCAAGTGAGAGTATGGAAGAAAAAAGTCACCTGCCAAAGACTAATGCATTGCAAATGGAGTTGGAAACTCATCCAAATGAGAAGGAATTGGAGAAATCAGTCTGTAGTGGTGACTCATTGAATTTTCCCAATCATATGACTCTAGATGGAGACATCGAAGAAGGAGAAATTTCTGGTGATGATGGAAAAGGTGATAAATCATCGTATATGTTTTTAGAAGATGCTATACTGTCAGAGAAGAAGAAAGTAGATGAGGTGCAAGCATCTCTAGATGTAATTGAGAAAAAAAGTTTCCATTGTGGTGAGGTGAATGGAGCAAGTAAAACAAGTTTTGGGTTCACTACCTCTAGAGTGGACACACTTGACGAGGCTAATGGTAGTAGGGAAGTTGAACCCAAAGAAAATGATAGAAACAACATGGCACTTAGACCTAAAATGGTTGTTCACAAAAAGTCCTTGAATGCTAAAAAGACAGATAGGCACGACCTTTTGGTAAAGGAGGAAGAAATAAAAAAGAAAGGCAGTGGGGCCAAGGAGGGCATTGTTAATCCACCTGCTCATCCTATAAACACAACCAGTTCCCATGGAATCACATCTACTGACAAGGTATGATTTTGATTTCCATTTCTTTTTTTCATTTCACATACAACTACAAGTTGATTTTGCACTTCCTCATGTGAATCTTTAATGTTTTTGTCGATTAATATTGGGGTTCAAGTGATAGCCTAGTGGCAATGGCATACTCTGTGGTGGTGCTGCATGTCTATAGTTTGAACTTGCATGTCAAAAAAAAAAATTGGTCATCCAATATTGATATGCTATATTAATTCTCTAGAGACTATTTTTATTTGCATAACAGAGTTACTTTAACTGAATGACTTGGATTTTTTTTTTTTTAAGAGATAGAAAAGAAAATGGTTGTCTCCTTTTGTCGAGTATTTTACATGTGGTGGAAGAGGGAACTTTGCATCATGACGTATAGATTTTTATTTACATAAGCATGTTCTTGAGCATTGATGAAGTTGCATTTTTTTCCTATTGCAAAACTGGAGTTAATCATGGTTAATTTTTAAAACTCTACTGCTCATCTTGTTGTGGCCAAAGGGATGTGATCTTGCTTAGGTCATACCCAATGCACAAAGTTTCCACTTTTGCGGGGTTTGGTAGAGGGGATTGGTAGGTAGCTTTGCCCCTAGTTTTTTTTTTTTTTGTTTGGCTGATCCCCGGACTCGAACCAATTACCTATCGCATTTGGTGAAAGGCACTTGACATCACTGCAAGCCTTGACCTCTTATTTAAAAAAAATAAAAAATAAAAAGTGATTCTGCATGTGCATTTTGCCATGAGTCTTTTTTTTTTTTTTTGGATGTTTTGTTGTAAGTTGTAACCATAAGCCTTAATACCAGAACAGTTGATTCTAAAACCTCTCTCTCTCAAACACACCTATTTTTTCATACGGATACACATGCAAGTGTACAATGCTCATTCTTTCTGCATCACTCTTTTCAGAAATGTTTAGAGTTTAATAATTATGGTGTTTATTCACAAGTAACGTGATTTGATGTTTTTCATCTGCAGCAAGATGCTAGTTCCCGTAATAAGAAAAAGCGGGGCCCTTCTTCTGAAGAAAAGAAAGCAAAGAAAAAGGTGTTATTTTATGTCTCTTTTTTTCCTCTATTGCTTGAATGCATTTTGTGTGTTCTTTTGTGAAGCTAATTGATTGCTCATTGTTGCAAATAAAATTTAGACTGTATCAACTTAGTGTTCCTCCACGGTGTTCAACAAGATTAATTTACACATTTTCTTTAATATGAAGTTTACTAAGTACATTGAGAATAAAATTCTGTCTGCTTTTAAATTTTTGATCAATTTTTTTATGACAATTGTATTATGCAGCAAAAAGATCGAAAGAGACGAGCAGAAAAGAACAGAGCACTTGGTGTTAAAAGGTTGAAAATTCATCCAGTAGCGACACCAAAAAAAATAACATATTGTCACCATTATCTCAAGGGACGGTGCCAACAGGTTGTACAGTGTTCTCTATCATATTTTTCTTGTTCAATCTTTATATTGAGTAGTAAACTGCTCTGAAGTTTTACATTATCCTTGCAATGCAGCAAAGGCCAAAGCTGCATTCTGATGTTTAAACCATAGTCACTTAGAAATTTGTTTTTTATCATTTACTTGGGTCTGCAATTGCAAGAATCATCTGTAATGTGCGTGGATGAGCAGAAATTGCTTATATGTTGACACAGGATAACCAGAACTTTGCAACAATAAAATTGAACAATAGGAAATAAAAGGATAGAAACCTAGGAGTCAACATTTAGGCTTGCTTGGAGTCACTACCAAGCAAAGGGAAAACCACTAGGAGTCTGCACCTAGGGTTGGCTGCAGTCGGCACCAAACCAAAAAAACCAAAAGGAAACCTCCGCTCATCAAAATCATATCTAAATCATCTTCAAAAAGGAGTACAATAGTTTTTTTTATATAGGAGAAGTAAACCCTAGTTCTAATTGGCGTAGGAATCTCTAATTACCTTATTGCAAAAATAACGTTGCTTCCAAATATTAAAATACTAATAGCCTAATAAACTACTAGAACCTAAAACATAAAAATACAATTGACTTGTAAATTTTTTTTTTTTTTTTTTTTTTTGATAACTAATAAACTTCATTGATAGAAAATTAATACGAAAGGGCCAAAGCACATTGGACATGTACTAAGGTAGGCATGAGAACAAAACAGAACTAAGAATTATAAAGACTACATCTATCAAGCAAATTAGACGAGGAATTAAAATGGATTTCTATGTTATGATCCTAGCGTCCCACATGGATTAAATATAAGCTTAACTATGTGTTTATAAGCTCTTGGGCACCCTCCCTTTGCAAGCCGGTTTTCAAAGGTGAGTTTTACCCATAGGTTTGTAACATTTGGTATCAAAGCCACCACCACTCCCGAGTAATGGGTGTAGCTCATTGAGTATGGGATCAAATGAGTTGCAACTTTGTGGTCGGATTTCAGAGGGGGCAACCTAGAGGTTAGATTAAAATTACTGATAGGTGAGTGGAGCCTCCAAAAATAGAAAGGGCTATCATAGGGTCAGTGTCGCTAGAGTGAGCCGTCGTGGATGTCGGCTGTGGAGCGTGGTGGTATGTTATGATGCTAGTGTCCCACATGGATTAAAGATAAGCTTAACTATGTGTTTATAAGCTCTTAGACACCCTCCCCTTGCAAGCTAGTTTTCAAGGGTGAGTTCTACCCATGGGTTTGTAACATTTTAAGGAAGTGTATGAAAGTTGATTATTTTATAAATCTAGTATTCTTATAGGATTGGTTTCATTGAATCACGTACTAGTCATTTCTTTTGGCAATAACAACACACTATCTTGCTAAAAAAAAAACAAGATTTTGTCCATTTCTTTCTGTTCCAGATCAAATTCAAATTCTTGCCGGGGAGATGATGATTTTGCTAGTTTCCATGCTTTAAATTCTGGCCTGCCTTTTGTTTCTGCCTCTCCAGTTTTGCTTTTGTTTCAATGCAAGCAAGAGGCTAGTTATTTACATGGTCATAAGGAAGTATAATTCTCTGGCTGCTGAACTCTTGGCTAGCAAGGAAATCTTGTTGCTTTTTGGGTCATTTAAATCTAATATTGGACCTTCTGCACTTTCTTTCTTTTTTTCTTTTGTGTTTTTTTTTTTTTTTTGGGGGGGGTGGTGTTGGGGGGGGGGGGGGGGTCATATAAAGTTATTGTATTTCTTTGGTAATAGATGATCTACTGCCTATGGATTTTCTTACTTTAGCCATATAACTCATACAATCATTTATCCTTCTTTGTTTCACAGGGAGACGAGTGCAAATTTTCACATGATACAGTACCTTTGACAAAATCCATGGTATATTCTTTTGACTTATGCTTTCTTGAGATGCTCATAGCTGCATCCTACCTCAGTAAATTGTTTCATGAAGTGTTTGCTGATTACTCTTGGCTGAGTGGCTATGGTTGTAATCGAAGCATTTAATTAGCGGTTTGGTATTGCTAATACGTGCTACTTTAGTAACATCTCTTGAAGGCTTGACAGATCCTTTCTTTTCCATTCTGTTATTGCAGCCCTGCTGTCATTTTGCACGTCACTCATGCATAAAAGGGGATGATTGTCCGTATGATCATCAGCTTTCCAACTATCCCTGTGACAAATTTGTGAAAGGTTTCTGTAGCAGAGGCGATGATTGTATGTTTTCACACAAGGTGCCTTCTTCTCCTTTGCTATGTCTTTTGAGGTCTTTTAATATTTTGAAATAGAGTAGCATTTTTATTCATGAATTCAGTACAGTATATTTAATGTGTATTAAATACTATTTTTTCCCCAAGCAAACAGAACAAATAAGTAAATAGCCAATGAAATGTTTTCCCCAATTATTCGGATTCTTTTTGATAAGTTTAAGATTAATGCTTAAGAAGTTGTGTGACTTTTCCATTGGTTACTGTCATCTCAGATACCAACAAAGGAAGATTCTGCAGCTGCTTCAAATGATTGCAAACCTGAAATGAAGTCTCCATCCTTACCAGGTAATACAAATATTAGTAAGCAACTGAATGTCACAGGCAGTTCGTTGAAAAATGTTGATGTCTTGCCTGCTTCCATGGGAGCACACTGTCACGCAAATGTGAAGACTCTAGTGAAACCATCTGCGCTTGCACCCAAAGGAGTTAGCGTTTTCACTGCTGGGAAATCTTCAGTGGTTAATTCAAGCATGCTTAAGCAAGGAAGCTCCTCTCCAAGTAGGAATGGAGGAGCTAAAGTCGGGAGTAAGGCAGTTCCAAGTGCGTCAGACACACTTCAAAATATGAATGTGATTCCAACAAGAACTTCACCATCTTTGGTACCCAAGGGAATAAATTTTCTCTCATTTGGCAAAGCTCCTTTGGACGATTCTATTAGTAAACAAGTGGCTAGCTTGCATTCAAACAGGGACAGTGGTACCAAACTTACAATGTTAGACCATTTAAATTTGCAGAAACACGATAGTTTATCCCCAAATAATGATGTTAGCATCAAAATTGGCAACCAGGCAAGCCAAAGTGCATCAAAGACAATTCAAAACTTGAATGAGATGGTAAAGAAAACTCAACCTCTGACTACACCACAGGGAATGAACTTTCTATCTTTTGGAAAAGCCTCGGTAGATGATTTTAGTAGTAAGATGAAGGCCAGCTTTCCCTTCAGTTGCAGTACAGGTATTGATAGAGCTATTCTACAGGGACAAACTGCACCTGATAAATCTCAGAACACGAGTGCAATCTCATCAAGGCTGCCTGCTTCTCCACTTGCTTCAGGTCAATCTTCAGACAACTCAGCATCTGTGAATTATAAAGATGCATCAAAATCAACTCAGAAAGCACTATCATTGATGCTATCTGCAGCAAAGTATGGATCGGAAATGCGACTGAATCGGTCCGTTGGTGCTCTTGGTGTCAGTGCCGAGGTTGGTAAGGCAAATACTAGAAATAAAAGTAGAAGTTCCCAGAATGATTTGGCAAAAGCTTCAAAAATTTTGGACTTCTTGTCTAGTGGTGCTAGTAAGACCAAGCAGTGAAGAGTAAAGACGGTAGCCCAAGTGCTGAACAAAGAATATATGTACCTGGAGATGAGTGGCATGAAAGTTTCCATGTAGGCAAACTGTAAGTTGGGACTGAGGCTGTGGTGTCTGATCAGTTGGAGTAACACACAGCAGTATCAAGGTTTTCCTTTTAAAGGTGTTATGGCTTCTCTTTTGTACTTCAGTGGTACAATGTTGTATCTTTCAGCTTCTTTTCAGAAGCTGTAAATCAGGTGGAATTTGCATTTCTATCAATGTTTTTATTGCTATTGATTGCTGACATTAAACAGGGAAAAAGACTAACTATATATATATATATTTTTTTGGAACTCCAATTGTAGATGGAATATGATTGCACGAGATCTTTGCTTTGAAAGGGACTTCAGATTGGCTTTATTCTTGTATATTCTATAAACTGGTTCTATCGAAAAGCCAATCACATGTGACTAGCATCTTAGAGTTGAGTTCAAGGTAATTGATCTAGTTATCTTCTTTCAGTTGTAACCTTGCTAGTCATTATGACATCGTCTAGCAATTCTAACTTTTTTACTGCCATATTGATACAGAGTATTGTAGCAATGGTTTTATGGAAATTACTCACTTTTACCTTGAGATCGATTCTCAAGTGTTTGCTGCTTGCCAACTCTTGATGGGATATTGATAATCAATCTACCTTTTAGATGCCTGTTCCTTGCAAGTTCCCCTTCTCTCATTTGGGTGGAGCCCTTTGTGGTTGCTTATTCAGGTTGCTTTTTCGAATGCACTTGTCTGCTCTTCCCAATATTATAGGTGTATGTTAGATCAATAGAAAATCCTAGTCAATCTCTCACTTATGGTGTCAAATTGAAGATCCAATGCTCAAATTTACAGACAGTAAATTTTGAAATGGGAATGTGTCAATGCTGCAGGAAAGATCTGTATATGATTTTAGTGCTCAACCATGCTGGGTAAAATATCCATATCATTGTATCAGATGATAGAAAGATGGAAAACCAGTCTAGTTTCCTCAAAGCAGTCTCCTTTAGTGATTCAAAAATTCAAAAAAAAAAAAAAATCTTCATTTTAAAGCATAATAAAACTTTTGGAAGGAATATTCATCTTCTTTGGTCTATGAACATGATTTTTGGCAGGTTACTTCTGTCATGCATTTCCTATCACCAAACAGAAAACCCAAAATAATAGACGGGCATCACTTCACGAGTGTCTTCAAAGAAAACTGTTGCATACTAATAATCCAAGTAACCTTGGATCTGATGAAGACTAGAAAAAGCCCCCTATCTTAATGTTGTCTCCAACTTGGGTAACAAAGTTCACTATGATTTGTACCATATAGACTGTACTCTGTAGTACTGAGAGTTAAATTATATGTCATTCAGGCTTTTTGATGCTTGCAATTCATGTGAGCCAATATCTATCTTATATTTACGGAATATACAATGAAGGAGCATTTGCCATTTGCTTTACTTTATGATAAAAGGCATTAAATTGGGTTAAAATGTTAAAAGAGTGCGGGTCTGTGTGGTGTTCCTGGGCTTTAATCTGGGAGGCCCTTCTTGCCCTTGGGGCTGACCTTTTTCAGCATTTGTGTACCCCTATTTGTAATGCAATGAAGAGCTGTGTTAATTACCTAAAACATGAAGTTAAATGAAAAGGAAGAATTTAGCAACAAAAGCTAAAAAGAAGAAAAAGCAACATCAACATAACATTGCTTTATTCTTGAAAAAATTTCAGCTACGTTCAAATTTGTTTGAAATGTGGGACTGGTAACTTTTTGATCATTTCCTTTCAACACTTTGAATTTAGTTTTAAGATCTGTGATTTTCCTTTCCTATTAACCTAACACCCCCATTTTCGCAGTAATCATTGTTACTCCAGCGGGCCCATATATAAAAAGTTACATGAGTAGTAGTCTATCATTATGGAGTAGTAGTTTATGTTCACCCTTATTTTTATCTCTAAATTAAAAATAAATAAAAAAATCTTTACAAAGAAAGATTAGAGATCAAAATAGTATTTTACTCAAAAAATTATCACGCGCAATGCGTGAGTTTGCAACTAGTATATATAAAAGTAGAGACAATGAGGTTGTGCAATGTAGTGGATTCTTTGAGATTCTCTTTATTTAGGCTTCTACTTCAATAAAGTTTGCATTTATATCAAAGTATTATTTCATTGAATTAGCTAATAGAGTAAATGTGTGGGGCCCAACAGTCTATGGGCCCGACTCGCTCGCTTATGGGGAGTCCACAGGTCACCAAACTAAAGGAGGCCAGGGCCCAAGCCCAAAAATAGTGAGCCCGGTGTGGTTCAAAGGTACGTCCGAGGACCGCTCAGTCCTCGGAAAGCCCAGAACCCCACTGACAAGAATGGGATACAGGCAGACTTGAAAGATCAGAAAATATCTCATGGAAATAGTCTTTAAATATCCTTCCCTGACATGACACTGCCCCTAACAGAGCCGGGATCTTAGGCTTTATGGATCATCTACAGCAATTTTTGGACTAGACTGATGGGACAGATATCTGCCCAGGAGAGATCGACCCTACACGTGGACGAAGGACAACGAACGTAGGCTAGTATAAAAGAGAATGTTATGTGACCAAAAAAGAGGAGAGGCCCATGGCGCTCCTGGAAAAGAACTTGATGAAAGAGAATGTCTGGAGAATACACGCCGGACACCACCTAAAAACCCGCCGACGGATAACCGAGGACAACGCCATCGCTCCTCGGACATGATCCGAGGAACCAAATCCTCCTAGACGCAAGATTGATGGGCCTAAACATCCAGCCCAAAGCATCATCTCATGTTGGTTCGCCTAAAGTTCGGCCCGAAATGCCATCCTGTGATCCAACGCTGGCTTTTTAACCCCACTCTCTACAAATATTATTGTGAGGGACTTTCCGTGTACGAGCCCAACATCGTCGCTGGGCTGTTACAGATTTTGTGTCCTTACAATTGGCGCCGTCTGTGGGAAAGCTTGCGCGTTGGCGTAGGAGGTGTTTGAATCAACTCTCGCCAGCTGAGGTTTGTGGGATTCCCTCCGTCCCCGGCGACATGCCGTCGTTGCTCCGACCCGAATTTCTGCTAGGGGCTATGCCCTGCAGTGTCAACAGCGCGGACAGCTCTAGGGGCTCCCGGCTTCAGGCCAAATCCCCCCGCCATGGTCTAGGGGCTGACATCTTAAAAGTAATGGACAGAACCAAGGCCTTGCATGGTCCTCGGACCCAAGCCTATGGGGAAACCAAGTACAAAGATGACATCTTGAAAGTAATGGACAGAACCAAGGCCTTGCATGGTCCTCGGACCCAAGCCTATGGGGAAACCAAGTACAAAGATGACATCTTAAAAGTAATGGACAGAACCAAGGCCTTGCATGGTCCTCGGACCCAAGCCTATGGGGAAACCAAGTACAAAGATGACATCTTAAAAGTAATGGACAGAACCAAGGCCTTGCATGGTCCTCGGACCCAAGCCTATGGGGAAACCAAGTACAAAGATGACATCTTGAAAGCAATGGACAGAACCAAGGCCTTGCATGGTCCTCGGACCCAAGCCTATGGGGAAACCAAGTACAAAGATGACATCTTAAAAGTAATGGACAGAACCAAGGCCTTGCATGGTCCTCGGACCCAAGCCTATGGGGAAACCAAGTACAATGAAGACATCACTGGAACCCCCTATATCCCAGTCGATTGCTCAGATGGATTGCTGAGAAATCATCAGCCTTGGACGATATTCACGCGCTTATCACAGAATATCCAACTGATATCTCGGTTAGTTTTCTTAAGTTTCATTTATTATGAATTATCGATGTAATGCCTGGTATTGTCGATAAATTGGAGTTAGTTGAATTATGCTTCAAGCCATTCGGCTCTAAATACTCTTGAAGAAACGCACACATAGGGCACACCCATTCAAGAAACAGTGTTGTCAAAGAAACAGTGCTCAAAACAAGTAAAGAAATTTCCATTCTTATTATGAAGAAGAGATAGTACAGCGTACAATGAAAAGCTGGAATCGGCCTACGTCGAAGACTACTACATAAGCAAGAAAAAGAAAAATACAAGAAAGCTGGAGAAAGCCGAGGAGGTATGTCGGAGGAAAGGTTGGCTACAGCTCCGAGACCTTATTCTTCCCCCGCACCCTTACCTGCCTATAACTCAGTCAGCCAAAAAGACCCAACTTGAACCTGACACCGTTGAAGAAAAGGTGCAGGGAGTTGAAGGTGATGGGGTTTTCTCTAAATATACGCCTACCGCAAAGCAGAGGCGCTGATGGGGAAAAACCATTCTTCTGCCGCACCAAAACTCTGGCAAGGACAGAACCTGCTTCGGATTTTGACTGAAAGAGGGGAAGATTCCTTTCCCTCTCGGTGGAGATGGAGTACTCCCCTGAACTTGTGCTTCCTGTGCCCATACTTTACTGTTATAAGCCTCATGAAGACACGGTGCTTCTGCGGCGGAGGAAGTTCTTTCTTCCCAACCCTCATTTTCAACATGTTATGCCAAGAAAGGAGGACTCCGGATATGGAAGGCGTGATGTAAGAGAAAACCAAAAGGAGGGGTGTATATATATAAAGCAACCTTTTCTCCCTCTTATTTATTTGAAAAGACAAGATGATGGCAGTCAACTCATGCGGCGTCCCAAGGAGCACTACAGACAAAGTGGTCTTGGCTCAACTTCCAACGTCAACTGCAGCCAAAAGATTCAAAGAGCCTCGTAAAGGCGCGCCTCGATCCTTGGGGCGTCAGAGAAGTACTGCATGGCCAGAGGTTGCAGAAATATCTCTTAATCTGCGGGTCCATTGAATTCGCGGCCCAGGCCCGCTTTGCGTGAAGGCCCACGGACACCCTGTTTGGCACCTCGGGAAATACTCAATGAAAGGGAAAATCCGAACTCGAAGTCTTGGACAGAACCTAAGGCTTGCATGGTCCTCGGACTCAAGCTAAAAGGGGAAACCAAGTACTAATGCAGACATTGGTCTTGGACAGAACCTAAGGCTTGCATGGTCCTCGGACTCAAGCTAAAAGGGGAAACCAAGTACTAATGCGGACATTGGTCTTGGACAGAACCTAAGGCTTGCATGGTCCTCGGACTCAAGCTAAAAGGGGAAACCAAGTACTAAGGCAGACATTGGTCTTGGACAGAACCTAAGGCTTGCATGGTCCTCGGACTCAAGCTAAAAGGGGAAACCAAATACTAATGCAGACATTGGTCTTGGACAGAACCTAAGGCTTGCATGGTCCTCGGACTCAAGCTAAAAGGGGAAACCAAGTACTAAGGCAGACATTGGTCTTGGACAGAACCTAAGGCTTGCATGGTTCTCGGACTCAAGCTTAAAGGGAAAACCTAGTACCGATAAAGACCCAAGTCTCGGACTCAAGCCTAAAGGGAAAAAGTCAAGTACATAGGATAAAACGCATAAGTCTAGAACAAAACCCAGGTTTTACAAAGTCCTCGGACTCAGGCTCATTGGGAGATCAACTGCCTGAATGAAGAAATTTCTCGGCTTCAATACTGGAAAGGGTTAAGTCTCGCGTATCATGAAAACAGCAGGACAACCTAATGATCGTCAACCAAAAGAGGCCATTCATCCGGTGGGTAACACGTCCTCGGATAGCTACTTCTTACATCTTATCGAAGCATTTAATACACATCACGGCCAATTTTAAGATAAGTCTCATTCCTTACTGGTCGGATTGCCATGTTGAGTAATATTTTTGTTAGAGTTCTCGTGACATCTTTTTAGGAACGATTGCTTTGGCCTTAGTTATTATTGGTTCAAATGCTATACTACTGTGCCGAACAGCGCTTTCACATTTGTTAGAATATATAGACAAGACATACGAAATAGAGTAACAATCACTTTTATTAATATGAAAAACTGTTACAACATACAAGGAAGGGCTTAAACAAGCCTATACAAAAAAAATTGAGCTGCTAAAACAGTAACAACATCCGTAACACAAGTAAGCAAACCATCAGGTGTCTTCTGAATTCGCCTTCAAAGTCTTTCTGAACTCTATGCCTCAGTACTGCTCGTATCAGGAGAAGATCCTTATACAAAAATAATGAAGGAGAAGGAAGAAGAATTGGAAGACATGGAAGCACTTCAGCAAGCTCTTGTCACTGAAGAATGCAAGGGAAAAAGAAGATGGAGGACATGAGCGGGAAGGAGGAGAAGAAGAGGGAAGCAATGAAAAGAAAGTAAAAGGAGCAAAAGAGGGAGAAGGGGAGCCATATTAGGTATGCTCATGAGAGAGCGGATGGAGATGACAAGGGAGGTTTTCGACTCAGTCACACCAGAAATGGGGTGTGACGAGTCCCTGCTTCGGATTTTGGCTAGAAGAATGGGGAGGCAAATCTTAAGCCTCCGCCACCCTTGCCCCGACCGAGCCATCTCGAGTTTTGTTGGGACATGGCGTTTCTGGGAAAGGAAGGGTTTGTTCATGTTGGAATATTATGAGATAAGTATTATTGAATAGGGAGTAACCGGATGGAGGAAGTGGATTCTGGGAAGAACGTGAGGGATTCGGATATGAAAGGGTCACCCTCTGTCTTCTCTCTTTATATAGGGGACGAAGAAGAGGGTATGAGACACATTCAAATCCTCAAGGAAATCCAGAGTATGACGCGCCGTTTCGTTCTCCCACTCCATCAGTAACCGTTGCATCTGGAAGGTCTCGTAAATGGTAGGAGATTAAAGGCACGTTGCAGATAACCACGCGGCATAACGGCCACGTACATAAATCCAGGAAAAACGGCTCGTAGACCGGCGCATCCCTCGTGGAGGTGAAGAGTCATCAACGTGGATCAAGGGCCGAATTAAATGAGCCGCAGTCAAGGCTCGTTATTACCAAAACCCACCTTTCCAACCAAGACGTTGGACAGCAGGGTTTTGAGGGGCTATTGTGGGGCCCAACAGTCTATGGGCCCGACTCGCTCGCTTATGGGGAGTCCACAGGTCACCAAACTAAAGGAGGCCAGGGCCCAAGCCCAAAAATAGTGAGCCCGGTGTGGTTCAAAGGTACGTCCGAGGACCGCTCAGTCCTCGGAAAGCCCAGAACCCCACTGACAAGAATGGGATACAGGCAGACTTGAAAGATCAGAAAATATCTCATGGAAATAGTCTTTAAATATCCTTCCCTGACATGACACTGCCCCTAACAGAGCCGGGATCTTAGGCTTTATGGATCATCTACAGCAATTTTTGGACTAGACTGATGGGACAGATATCTGCCCAGGAGAGATCGACCCTACACGTGGACGAAGGACAACGAACGTAGGCTAGTATAAAAGAGAATGTTATGTGACCAAAAAAGAGGAGAGGCCCATGGCGCTCCTGGAAAAGAACTTGATGAAAGAGAATGTCTGGAGAATACACGCCGGACACCACCTAAAAACCCGCCGACGGATAACCGAGGACAACGCCATCGCTCCTCGGACATGATCCGAGGAGCCAAATCCTCCTAGACGCAAGATTGATGGGCCTAAACATCCAGCCCAAAGCATCATCTCATGTTGGTTCGCCTAAAGTTCGGCCCGAAATGCCATCCTGTGATCCAACGCTGGCTTTTTAACCCCACTCTCTACAAATATTATTGTGAGGGACTTTCCGTGTACGAGCCCAACATCGTCGCTGGGCTGTTACAGATTTTGTGTCCTTACAAAATGCATTTATAGTCGTGCATTAATTATTTTATATTAAATGAATTGATATGATAAACTCCATATAATAAATAATTTTTAGTTGGAATAATAATAATAAATTTAGAATATGACAATCTCCCTCATAAAAAAATTAAATAGTTGTGAATTCACTAAAATTAATCTTAACCATTTAAATTTCCTAACTCCTTATGTAATTAGAAAGATTACTAATAGAATAAATATGTTTATTTTTTTTATATTAATTATTTTAATCATAATGAAATTTTAATATCATTTTTCTAAGATTTATATGAGAAGCAATTGAAATTTTTTTTTTTAATGAGAGAAAAAATTCATTTGAAATATGGAATTCTTGTTCAAATTTAGTTATCTTTGCAACAATAGAAACAATGTCTGACAAAAAGGAAAAAAAAAATTAGTATAAAAAAATAATTGAAGGATATTTACATTTTTTTGGTAAGCGTGAAACATGCCTTATCTATATTAGCCACCATAGCATACAATTTTCAATTTGTAAACACATACACATATACTATAGTATGACCAAATCACTACACTATATTTATTGTCTTTCTAATTTGTCTCTTTCTATTTTGTCTATAAAATAACTAAAGATTACAAATTTTTACAAGGAAATTTATTAATTTTTTTTTAATTTTAATTTTAATTTTTATACATTGATAGTTGAGGGTGGGGATTTGAACCCTCGTGTCTATGTTGGAAATACTATGAGGTGTCAATCAATTAAGTTATAAGATTCTTGGCAAAAATTATTGAAATATTGGGAAAAAAAAACTAATAATAAGTTATACTGCATATCGTGCAGGAATTCAGCTAGTAAAAATAAGAATAATGAACAAATTACGTAGACGAAAAACCAAACTGGATATATTAAGCTTACTTGCTCCTTTGTACAAAGCTTAAACAAAAATTTCTCTTTAATCTTGCGTTGTGATGGAGAAATTGATCAATGACAACGCGTATCATGTTCATACGAGCACACTTGGAGGTGGGATAAATTCATTCGAAAATACTATAAAAGAGCAACTATCGAATAACAGAATAATGGATAGAGGGAAAAAAAGAAAAAAGAAAAAAGAAAAGCAAAAAAAAAAAGGAAAACAAAGCAAAAATGTGATCCAAAAACCCAAAAAAAGGGTTATAGAAACTTTCTACTTCGATTCCGAAATAGAAACTTACTACTCTGATTCTGATTTGGTGTTCAATCTCAAGTATACAATTTCCCTACTGTTTAGAAATACGTTCAAGCTTGCATTTCCAATTTTCTATTGAAGAACTAATAAGAGATTAGGGTTAATTTAGCTAATTATGAATAGATAAAAGAACAATTTCTCTTTCCAATTTTCTGTTAATACAATTGTATTGAAGAACTAATAAGAAATTAAGCTAAATTTGGCTAATTATGAATAGATAAAAGAAAATTTTCTCCATGAATACTTTGCTTTCTTTGAAAAATCTGCTGAGGAACAACAATGAAGTAATTAAGAAATTTATTTATTATATTGTTGATGTGTAGCATTTTATCGGAAGAAATTATTGTCAAAATGATTAGGTGAAAGGTGAAGAATAGTGTGGAAAGTGGCAGCTACTGCAATACTATTCAAAACAGGGAAATTTGCTATTTCTCGGGCATTTAAGATTCTTTTCTAAAGAATACAAGTAGCTAAAATATTATATTGTAATGGTTTTTATTGTTCTCTATGTAATGTTTTCAATTATTGTGTTGTGGTTGTTTTGCTTTTGTAGTTGCAGTGTTGTGTTTTGGTGCTGAATTTCTTGTACATTTGATCCTTTAAAATGAAATTTGTTCATTCATTAAAAAAAAAAAAAAAGAAAAAGGTTTCGTGTTACAAATGGTTCATTTGGACTGATATAGTTGCCCTATAACTTTAGGAAATGTTATAGTATGCATGAGTGGTCTTTTTATGATTAAATGTTTGTGATGAGTGGTCTCTTCTTTTTCTCGTTTGTTGAATTTCTGGATATGTGCTCATTTTGCTGATATTTTTAGTTTGTCTAACTTGTAAACTCTTTCTTTGTAAATAATTTTAATCTTTACCAATAAAAAATTATGAGATGGAGGGTGAGATGTGAGTTCAAAATCCATGGGGTGCATGTCTAATTTTGCGTTATTTTGTTGCTGTATAATTTTTGTTTGAAATTCTCAAATATTATTGTCTTATATCTTCAAATTGTATAATTTTTGTATGAAATTCTCAAATATTATTGTCTTATATCTTCAAATATGTAAAGTATCTCTCAATAGATTTTGTTTTTACCTTAATATTGTCCATTTAGACACCTTAATTCTTATTATTATTCTTTATTTCAGATTTCATCATTATGCTAAAAAAAGCAAGTGATACATATAGAAATATAGTAAGCATTCTATAGCGAAACATTATGCTCACAATATTTCATAGTATATTGAGCATACTATACAATGAAATATAGTGAGAAGTTGCAGCAATCCATGCTGGGATTTATGGCAGTGGCTACGCACAAAATCTATATCTCAATAGTTTTTTTTTTTTTTTTTTTTTTTTAAACTTTAATATTTGTTTTTTTTTTTAAATACTAAGTATTTTTAATACACTCATACGAGGAGAAGGGAGAAGATCTTAAAGAAACAAACAGTAGAGAAGGGAGAGAGGGAGAAGATTTTAAAGGTCTTAATTATTATTAGAAGTAGTAGTAGTAAGTTATCTGCATGATGCACGAATAATTTTGTGATATTTTATGTAAAAGGGTTTTGGAGAATATTGTACATATATTATAAAGAAAAAGTAAACTAAATTAGAGTAAAGAAACATATATATATCTTGAGATATTAAAAATTAGTTTAGTAGCAATTTTGTTTTATAAAAGTACACTTTTACCCACTTAACAATACTATTGATTCTTTTAAGAGTATTTTTATAGTTACAAATTTTTCTACAACATTTTTACAAATTGTTAAGGTAGCAAATTCTTATTGGTTCACATTTGGCCCACCACTTACATTATTTTTTTACTTACCAATAACAACTCATTACATCAGCAATTTGTAAAAAAGTTTGTAACTCTAGAATTTTCCTCATTTTAAAGGCCATAAAAAAAAAAATTATAGATCTAAAATCTAAAACAAAATATACAAACCTAAAAAAATTAGTCCAACAACAAAAATTACTAATAGTAAAACCAAAAAAAAAAAAAAAAAAAAAAAAGCCTAATCAACCAGTTTTACCCAAAACAAATAATTGGACTCTTAAAAAAAATTTTAAACAAAATAATTTTATTCTTACCCGGCAGCGCACACATCAAAGACACCAAAAAAAAAAAAAAAAAAAAAATCAGTGACTAAGTAGCAATAGAGTTGAAGACCAAAGTTATTGCACACAACCAGCAACAAAGCTGCTCCCTAACTTAAGTTTTGTTTCCATCCCTAGAGTGCAAGTGACGACCAAGACGTGCCATATGATTGGCAAACCAAAAAGTGAAAGGCATAACTTTGAGTCCACTCTTCTTTAGAATTGAATAATCTCCTTGAAATGAAATGCTAGTATAGGAAGGGGGGTTCTCTTGTTCATCAGATAAGCAATGGCATCTTCATGGTCCAAAATGGTTTTTTTTTTTGGTTAAATAATGAAAAGGTTTAGGGATCAAACCACACCAATGATAGCAAGAATAATACTGAATGATTTCTTTAAATGCCTTACAAATGCTTTTCTTCTCAGATTTTTCATTTTCTTCCCTACGCCTTACCGATGCTTTTCTTCTCAATGACAATTTTTTTTTTTAATATATACATCTTATATGAAAACGGTGAGTAGATATTGAAACTTATTGGGCAAAATAAAAATGCACAACTGTTCGGTATTTTTAAATGTATATGTGGCATAAATTTATATAGGTACCTAGTGTAATAAGGAGTGGTCAATCTCAGCTTTCAACTCTATGCCTCTACAATCTCAATTTGTTTAGCCATTTTTTTACACTAATAAAGAATGAAACCCTAAGTTTAGAAAAGTAGGTATAAACTATGTGTGTATATATATACATACCCGTGGTTGATGGGATTAGGAATCGTGTTTTCGTGGTGATGGTGATTGGCATTAGCATCAGCATCGGCAACGGCAACAGCAGTCGGAGTTGCATCATTGGGAAGAGGAGGAGGAGGAGGAGTGATTGAGTGCTCCTCCGAATTTTCATTTGAAGGTGTCTTCATTTGGGTAGAACTTATTTTACTGAAATTGAAAATTGAAAACTAAAAACACTATAGCAAAATAATTTTTAAATGTGTGAATAGTACCGTGTGACTCATTTTTAATGAAAAAGTTGTTGAAAAGTGAAGTTTGTGGGTCCTGTGACTGAAAAGTTGCTAAAAAGTTGATTAAAAGGGCTGGAAAAGTTGCAATATTAAGTCAACAATCATGGCACAGAGAAAAAAGAAAAAAGAAAAAAGCTAAAACGCGTGAAAGTCTAGACATGGATGCAAAACACAAAAATAATCCTATCCAAACACATACTTAGTAGTGATGAGGAAAGGCATGGTCCACTAGAGGTAGGTATACCGTACGCCCAGAGTTAAATGCGGGAGGAAAAACTTCAGCCAAGCAAACTTTTGTTGAAATGGTCAAGAGACTCTCAAGTCTGATTCACACGAATATGAGGTCTATGGTTAACTAAAGACTTTTTTGGATAAACTGGTTAACTAAAGACTTGGTTGATCTCTTCTAAAGACTTGGTTGACTGTGGGACTTGCTTACAAAACTTCGAATTGATACCCGGAGAATTCCCCGGTTGCACACAACTTAGGTCCTCTCACAGTCGAGAAATAACAATCACATTAGATAATAAAACCCCTTTCATCAATTCAGCTATGGATTTGAATGCCATTATGTTTCAGGGTACCATCTTACTTCTATTCTCTTGGTGCACCAATGCAGCTGATAGCATTACTCAATCCCAGACAATCAGCGAGGGCAGAACTTTGGTGTCAGCAGATGGAAGCTTTGAACTGGGTTTCTTTAGTCCAGGTAGTTCCACCAATCGTTACTTGGGAATATGGTACAAGAATATCCCAGTTAAAACTGTTGTTTGGGTAGCAAACCGACGCAACCCAATCAAAGACTTGGCTGGTGTGTTGATGATAAACAACACTAGCAATCTTGTTCTTCTCAGCCAGAATACTACTAGCATTGTTTGGTACGCAAATTCAACAAAACAAGCTTCGAATCCAATAGTACAGCTTTTGGATTCTGGGAATTTAGTAATAAGAGATGGGAATGATGGAAATTCAGAAAACTATTTGTGGCAAAGCTTTGATTTTCCTACTGATACATTGTTACCCGGAATGAAGCTTGGATGGGACTTAAAATCTGGTCTGGTCCGGACTTTATCAGCATGGAAGAATTGGGATGATCCATCTCCTGGAGACTTTACCTGGAGAATGGAACTTCATGAAAATCCTGAAGCAGTTATGTGGAAAGGCTCAGAGGAGTACTACCGGAGTGGCCCGTGGAATGGCCTTAGATTCAGTGGTGCACCGGAGTTAAGGCCCAACCCCGTTTTCAAGTTCAATTTCGTCTCCAATGAGAACGAGGCATACTATGAGTACCACACCTTAGATAAATCAGTAATCTCAAGAATCGTTATGAACCAAACCAACTATTCCCGTCAACGATTCATATGGATTGAAGCAGATTCAACTTGGAGCCTGTATGCATATGTGCCAAGAGACAATTGTGACAGTTACAACCTTTGTGGTCCCTACGGAAATTGTATCATTGGTGGTTCACCAATCTGTCAGTGTTTAAAAGGATTCCAGCCTAAATCACAACAAACATGGAACCCAATGAACTGGTCTCAAGGATGCGTACGCAGGACACAATTGAGTTGCCAAGGTAAAGATAAAGATGGGTTTCTAAAATTTGGTGGGCTCAAGTTGCCAGATGCTACAAACTCTTGGGTGAGCAAAAATACGAGCCTTGAAGAATGCAGGATCAAATGCTTGAACAATTGTTCATGTATGGCTTATACAAATTCAGATATCAGAGGAGGAGGTAGTGGCTGTGCCATTTGGTATGGAAATCTAATTGATATTAGACAACTTTCAGCTGGTGGGCAGGATCTGTATGTTCGAATGGCTGCTTCAGAGTTAGGTATGTACAAGCTTACTATTGTTGTCTGATTTCTTGTTTCTCTTTGGATTATTTGTTGCCATAGGTTCTCTTTTTTTTTTTTTTTTGGCTGAGTTTTGATTGTCTTTGCTTTGGTTGTTCATTCTGACCCAGGAGAGGCCAAAGATGAGCAAAAGACAAGGGTCATAGTGATAGTTATAGTTGCAGTTGCCGCTGCCCTAATTCCTGGGATGCTCTTAATTGCCTATCTCATTTGCAAAAGCGGGAAAAAGTTCAGAGGTAATGTTACTTTCTATGACCTTCAGAAAACATATTGCCATATTGTTAAATTGAGCTTCTTATTACAAATGTATGGAAGAGTTACTAATTTTCCGAACAGCAAAATTATCAAATGTGCGTAGCCATTTGGTCATAATCAAAATGCATTGTAGAGTGAAGAATTTATTATAGATATAACCAAGATTAAGATTTAACCAAGATTTTCTTTAAACTTGACCGTGTAGTTTCTATATCACTTGCCAACCCCGACTCGAGTTAGAAACATAAATATAATTTCATCAAAATTACGGATTCCTTGTTTTTAATTAAATACTTGCTTGTAACCCGCAGTTAGGATTTGTAATGTTTTCACTAACATTATTTTACATTCTTGAATGGTTATTTTAAATGGGTTAAAAATAAGTCGAGTTGGGTTGGACTGGGTTGGCTTGTATTTTTTCATATGAATTTTTTTATTAGTTTTAAAACGTGTATTTTCCACTTGGCAAGCCATGTATTTTCCACTTGAATTCACCACTTATATCAAAAAAGAGCTTAGCTCAACAAATTGATATTTTGTTTAATAATTTTTAAAAAAATTATACAAATTCCAACATTATTGACCAAAATAAAATAGCACAAACACAGATGAGTCTAGTCTATTGCACAGTATCAACATTCTAAAATAGAGAATAAAATTACAAATGCCCTATTGAATAACTAATTTGACAAAGAATAAAAAGATATAAGAAATTTACAATCTTGAAAACTAATTTTATAATTAGATATCTTGAAAATAAATCTAATAGTTATGTTTAATTTTAGATGCAAAGTGATTGATATTCCGTTTCAATTTGGGAATATGCATCAAAATTTGATTGTTTACTTATTTATACGTGATCTTTTTTATGAATATAATGTTATTATTAAGCAACACACACTCCAGAAAACATCATTTTTTTTTTTTTTTAAATTTTGAAAAGTCATTTATTTTGGCTATGAGCTTGTAACAAAATAGGCCTAAGAGTACGTTTGGATTGGGTTGAAAACCCAGCGCGTCTGGGTCTGGTGTTTTTCTTCTTTTTTTATTTTTCTTTTTTTTTTGCACGCGTTTGTGAGACTTACTGCTACTGTTCATGCATTGTTCATGAACAATAGCCGCAAAGTTTGACTTTTCTCCCTTTTTTTTAGCCAATCAATGCACACTGTGCATTGTTCACGAACCCACAAATTTCACTTTTCAGTAACTTTTTCATTAAAAATGGGTCCCACGGTACTATTCACACATTTAAAAATTATTTTGTTACAGTGTTTTTCAATTTTCAGTTTCAGTTTTCAGTTTTCAGTTTTCAGCTGTATCCAAACGGACCCTAAGCATCCATAGTTTATGCTAGTTTTATTATAGATATAACCAAGATTAAGATTTAACCAAGATTTTCTTTAAACTTGACTGTGTAGTTTCTATATCACTTGCCAACCCCGACTCATTTTAGAAACATAAATATAATTTCATCAAAATTATGAATTTCTTGTTTTTAATTAAATACTTGCCTATAACCCACACAATATGCAGTTAGGATTTGTAATGTTTTCACTAACATTATTTTACATTCTTGACATTATATCTATATTTAGTCGCAAAACGGAGAGTCGGTTCGGGTTCAAGTCTAAAATGGTTATTTTAAATGGGTTAAAAACAAGTGGAGTTGGGTTGGTATAATAGTTAAAAACAAGTCTAATAGTTATGTTTAATTTTAGATGCAAAGTGATTGATATTCCGTTTCCATTTGGGAATATGCATCAAAATTTGATTGTTTACTTATTTATACATGATCTTTTTTATAAATATAATGTTATTGTTAAGCAACACACACTTTAGGAAACATCATTTTTTTAAAAAAAATTTGAAAAGCCATTTATTTTGGCTATGAACTTGTAACAAAATAGGCCTAAGCATCCATAGTTTATGCTAGTTTTATTGATATACTTCAGGTTCACTTTTTTTCACACTTATGAATGCTTCTCATACATGCCTATAATTTCAAATATATGTTTTTAACTCTACTGTAATCAAATTATCTTGACATATACTTTATCATTTGATATCTAAGAATATTTACTTGTAGCGTTATTCAAGTGAGAAGAATACCTCAATTATTAATCTTTCAATTCACTTGCATGTAACTAGATAAAGGTTTCAATTGTTTTCTTAAGACCACTGTATTTGAATAAAGTTATACACATACACACATATATAGAGAGAGAATTATCCAAAAAATGTTAAACAAATTGATTTTTAAAAATAATAATAATCACGTGGCACTAACATTATATTTGTCAATTGTGTTTGAGTTGTGCATTGTAAAGCCCAAAATAAACAAGTAAATCAACCATGTCTTAATTTTATTATTATTATTATCCAATTTTTTTTTAAAAAAAATTGGTCGGGTCACAAGTCTACCCGTTTTTACTCCGGGTCAAAAAATTCTAGTTCAAGTCTAGTATTTTCCTTTAGGTTCGGTCGGGTTGTCAGGTCCAACCCATTTTGCCACATCTAATAGAATTTGAACCACGTACATGGAAGAATTGGACAATACCATTTTGAAATGTACAGGTTTGGGTTGTGACTAGTGAGTCAAAAGATTACATTATCATATCAAGAGCATGGATTGGAACGGACCTGGTATGGGTTGAAACCATGGTCTTATTTGCAATATATTTACAAATAATATACGATTTTATTAGAATGGTTAATAGAATTAGCCCCTCCTTAGCTTTGCCATTGACCATTGCCACAATAAGTTGAGCAATGTCATTGAATTAGTAAAATCATGCTTTTCATATTATTGTTAAATTTCTAGGTTATGGTTATGGCTTATGGGCCTTATGGCTTGGTTAATTGGCTCCCAATCAAGTTATGATTTGGCTTGATTAATATGCATTTAGTCCAAATGATTTATAGCTGTCCTATTTATTTATTTATTGGATGATATAAATCATATTTTACTTTAATCAGAGAAAATGGAGAACAACATGATCATAGATCGGAGCATTAAAAGCCAAAGAAAAGATTTGGAGCTCCCATTCTTTGACCTGTCTACAATCAAAAAGGCCACAGACAATTTTTCAAGCAACAACAAGCTTGGGGAAGGTGGTTTTGGACCTGTATACAAGGTAACTTACAGTGTTCTAGTTTAAGGACCTCAAGCAAAAATACCTCTTATCATATTCAATATATGGTAACCTTCCTACAAATGTGAATTTTTAGGGTACACTAATAGATGGACACGAGATTGCTGTAAAGAGACTTTCACAAAGTTCTAGACAAGGATTGAATGAGTTCATAAATGAAGTAGAATTGATTGCCAAACTTCAGCATCAAAATCTTGTTAGGCTTCTTGGTTGTTGCATTCAAGGAGAGGAGACAATGCTAATCTATGAATATATGGCCAACAAAAGCTTGGACTCCTTCATTTTTGGTTTGAATCCCTCAAAACATAATTATTATTTTAGTTAGATAAGTAATTTTGTTATGAATTTTCCAAAGAATATACAACTTGGTACTTTTAATTTGTTTTCTAGTTCAGGGTGACTCTTGATAACATAAATGTGAAACTTGTCAGATCAAGCAAAAGGCAAAATTCTACCTTGGTCTAAGCGGTTCCACATTATTAATGGCATTGCTCGGGGGCTTCTCTATCTTCATGAAGATTCCAGACTAAGGATTATACACAGAGATCTTAAACCAAGTAATGTATTACTTGATAGTGAGATGAACCCAAAAATATCAGATTTTGGCTTGGCTAGAATATTTGAAAGAAATCAAATTGAAGGAAATACAAATAGAGTGGTTGGAACTTAGTAAGTATCAATTTAAAATACTTTAAATAGAGTCTCTATTTATTACTAATTGACATGTTTTATTCATAATGATGTTTTGCAGCGGTTACATGGCACCTGAGTATGCCATTGATGGACTTTTCTCAGTAAAATCCGATGTCTTTAGCTTCGGAATTTTATTACTAGAGATAGTAAGTGGAAAGAAGAATCGAGGGTTTTACCATCCAAACCATAGTCTTAATCTCACTGGACATGTGAGGATCCAAAAACTTTACATGTAAATTTTACATATAATGCTTTCTAAAATAATATATATATATTTATATATATATATATATATATTTCATATAATGAACTGATTATTGACAGAAGGTTGCAATTTTTTAGGCATGGAAATTATGGAGAGAAGGCAAGCCTTTGGAACTAATTGATATGTGCTCAGACAACTCTTGCACTCTACCAGAGATGTTGCGTTGCATCCATGTTAGTCTCTTATGTGTGCAACAACTTCCGGAGGATAGGCCCAACATGTCATCTGTGGTTATGATGTTAGGCAGTGAGAGTTTACTACCTGAACCAAAAGAACCTAGTTTTCTTATAGGAAAAAATTCACTTGATGTGGATTCCTCATTGAGCAAACATCAGTCGTCTTCAACAAATGAAATATCTATTACACAACTAGAGGCACGATAGAGGATTATTCTATCATATGTACCATACTACATATCCTATAATCAATATCGTTTGTTATACATTTAGTAACTTATTATACTAGAATTCCAATACTCGAGTTTGTTGTTTGACACTTGGAATTTGAGATTCATTTTCATAAGTTAAGCATTTTGATTTCTTATTAAATAGTGTTGGGTTCAAGGCTGACCCTATTGGAACATATCAATTACCCAAATTGTTTATACAAAGATGGAATTAAGGTACAACCACATCGCAAATCTTGAGTTTAATGTAGCAGAAACTAAATTTGACACATGCAATATGGTCATGATAGGGAAAATGGGTGGTTTAAAGGCATCCACCAAATTTAAAGAATCCACTAACAAAGATTAAGGTTACAAGTACAAGGAATATATCTGATCCCAAAGTATCTACCTATAATAGAACCTATTGAGCTATCTAAGCGTAGCTCCAACCTAGTTGGACTACTCTTTTTAGTGAACTTCTTCACTGTGCACAAATATTCAATTCTTAATTGACTTCATAATCAACCTTCTTGATTGAAGAAGTTGTAGGTGCAAATTTCTTCACAAAAAACACACTCTAACAGTAAACCAGAGGTAGTTTGATATAAAAACCTAAGGCGCACAAGGTTGCAGAAACTTCTCCAAGTATTCGTGTGTTCTCTTTATGATAACAACTCTAAAAATATTCTTATATACCCTTGGGAAGCGTAGTTCATGAATCCTAAGTGGACTAGGTCATTATGGTTTGAAACTGAAAATTTTGTTTTAGTTTTCCCATTGCTCGATCGGTTGAGTGGAGTTAAGCTAGGAGTCAAGTTTGATTAAAGCTTGATCAATCGTGAGGAGTCTAGCTAGGAGTCAAGACAACAAAACTCCTATGATCTCGAGCAATTTTCTTACGTCTTCAAAATCATTCTTTAACACTAATATAAACACTAAAAACTAAAGACTCAATTAAATCAGAATTACCATTGAGTTTTATGAGTTTTGCTGATTTTTGTTTGAGAAAGAAAGGAAGAAGAAGGAGAAAAGGGAGTTGTGTGATCCAAATGTTTTTTTTTTTCTTCATGAGATTGAGAGTTGAGGGTGTTTGGAGAAGGAATGAGAGAGTGAGATAGGAGAGGGAGAATAAAGAGGAGAAGAAGAGAAATGATTTGTAACCATTGAGGAAATGAAGAGGTGGGGGAAGAGATTGCAAACAACTAAATGGTCATCAACCCTTGGGACTTTAGGAAAGTCATATACATGGCCTCCATCCAATCACTTATCTTCTTATTATCCACCTTCATCCTCTCTATTTTCTTCTTCTGCTCATATTCAGCCTTGTCATGCTCATCTCATTTAGTGTCCTCATAGTTATCTTCCAAATCTTCATCTCGAACAACATTTTTCTTTCCTTTTCCCTTTTCCAACTTGGATAACCTATTCATGATGCTCCTCAACATCCCTTCCATATGGGCATCATGATTACCTCTACTTTCTTCTTCGGCCATTTCTTGGATGATGTCTTGACTAGTAGTAGGAACTTAAACAATGGAAACTTTTCTCAAACTACTTGACTTGGGTGAACAAACCCACCTAAGATTGAGGATGTGTTCACGAGATGTTTGTGGTGCTATATTGTCTGAGATGAGGACACACTTAATTAATCACATTCGTCCATAATTCATTTTGACCATAAAGGGGACTCTTAAGCCATGTCATTGAGCTAAAACACTTCTCTCTAAGACTTCTGAAAAAAGTGGCAAGATGCTTAAAAAGTTGAGCCTTTAAGAGAAGTGAATATTCTAAGCTAACCCATGGCCTATGATTTACTTGTTACTAAGGCCCAAGTTTTGAAAGATTGAAAGGTTTTGAAACAACTTATGGGCCTAGGTCTAAAATAAATCATGGCATCACTTGTTATTTTGATTGCCCCATTTGGAGATTCAAAAGTTTAACACAAATTTTTTGGATTTTTTTTTTTTGCAAGGGAAATACTTTTATTATTATATGTTTAGTTATTATTATTCACAAGATGCAAAAAAAAAAAAAAAAAAAAAAAAAAAATGCAAGAAAAACATGACCCGAAGTGATGCAAAGGGGCGATCCACAAGGCAATGTAATGGGCTTTAACCCATCCTTCACAGTGTGAAGACTCTTCCAAAATTCAAGTCCCATATGTTATTTTAATGTGGAGCTCTTGATCCTTAGAGCTTGAGGTCACCTAGCTCAGTCAAAGGTTTCTGTTGAATGTGTTATATATAACCTTTCATAGGCCTTAGGTCACCTTAGAAAGAAGAAATGACTCGAATCCTTAGAGGAAAACCATTAAATTCGCACATCTTGATACTGTCAAAGAGATGAGATCACCTAGAAATACGTATGCGCATTCAAGCTCAAAAGTAGCCTATATCTTGCTCTTCTCTTTCCCATGGATGATACAGGTGCTAGCAATGACATAGGTAAAAATATAGTTTATAATGATGATTACAACTCTAAGAAAAACATTCAACAAAAATAATATAGAACTTGCTTTGAATGATTGAATATTCATCATTGTGTATGCTTGCGATGTTACAATAGTAGAAATGTTTGGAAACATCATGTTGTTCTTTGTGTTGTGTTCCTTAGTTGGATTGTTATGTATATTTATGGTGTCCAAAACATATAAATTTGGAATTTGGAGTTTGCCATTTGTTTATCTATTGGTAATTTGGTACTTTTGGTGGTCATTTCCTTCCTTTTATAATTAATTTGTGTTAATTTGTTTTCCCAACGGTTCTTTAACATATATCATCATATGAGGGCCTTTTTATTATTATTATTTTTTCTCTTACTAAATTAGCATCTTTCAACCCTTAATCCAATCAATGAAACCCTCTCACCAATATGAATAAAGATTCCTTATTAACAACCATGATATGTACCCACACAAGGAGGAAATGATACTTGAGTCCCGTGGCCATGAATATGCATATCAAATAATGTTCTCCAAGGTGTCAAGGATAGCATGTAATTGATGTAGGCGTGACCTTAGAGCACTACCATTAGGTGTGTCAAATGCTAAATATTTGGCATTTGACTCACCAAACACCACTATTCAAGCCTCATGAGGTATTTTAAATGTGCCAAAATTTTGCAACATGCTACCGTAATAACTTTGGCACAGTACGGAACAATATAGCATATGTGTTTATTATTTTTTTATTCATCTTTCTCTCTCATTCACTCAGACTCTCTCTCTTTTCTCTCATCTGGAACTTCTTCTCTCTGCCCACCATTTCTTCTCTCTCACCGATCTCACTAAAGCCACCGATCTCACTGAAGCCGCCGACTCGCCACCGATCTCACTGAAACTGCCGATATTGCCGCCGATCTCACTGCCATATTCGTCTGGATCGTCCTGCATAACTCCCTCTTCTCTCTCATTCTCTTCCTCTCTCATCCTTAAGCCGCTGAAACCGATCTCGCCTAACGCCACCTGAAGTTGATCTCGCCTAAAGCCACCTCAAGCCGCTGAAGTTGATCTCGCTTGAAGCCGTCACTAAAGTTGATTTTGGTTGTTGTTGGTTGGTGGTGATGAATTTGTAACAATGGTGGGCTGTGGTGGTGGGTTTGTATAAGTGGTGGACTGTGGTGGGGGTGGCACCGTGGCAGTGAGTTGGTGGAAGTGACGGTGGAAAAACTGAGTTTATATGATTGGTTTATTTTAATGTTATTTTAATATTTGAATATATTATTTCAATGTATAGAATTGAAAAATAGAAGATGTGATAAATGGTAAAGAGTAAAATCATGTGTTAAAATTGATAAAGTAGGTTTTGATGCGGTAAAATGACATTTGGTATAGCATACTTGATGGTAATGCTCACTCATGGTGAGGTCCAAAAAGTCCACTTTCCAAACAGATTATCGGGCCTTTATCCATAATGGATAGGCTTTTCTGTCATTTAGCAAAAGAACTAAGCAAAGCCATAAAATTTTTTAGGGTAAACTATATATTTGGTCCCTAAGCTTTATATTGTTTATCAATTTGGTCCTTAATGTTTCAAATGTGTCAGTTTCGTCCCTAATCTTTTGATATTGTGTCAAATTGGTCCCTGCTATTAACTGATAGATGGAAAATGCTGACGTAACTAACAGTAAAAATAAAATATAATTTTTATTCCACATAGACTGCCACATATATTACCACATCAGCACAAACAAAAAAATAAAAAATAAAAAAAAAGTTAGGGACTAAACCTTGTACCGCCACCTATCCTTAGGATGCATTTGGATACCGTTTATAAAAAAAAAAGGCCTGAAACGCAAAATGTCCAAACGTGAACGCAAACCAAATGCCACTTGAATGCATTTGAATACCGCTTATTTTGCTGAAAACTGAAAATAAAAAAATAAAAAAAATTCCGTTACTGTTCATTAATGAAATCACTGTGCATTTGCTAATTGCATTGTTCATGTCCCATGAACAATGTAAAAGGCATTGGATTAAAAAAAAAAAAAAAAAAAAAAAAAAACCAGAATTGAAAATTCAATTTACTTCATTTTCTCATATTTTTCCAGCAACCGAACAAGGAAAAAACAAAACAAATTCCAAAACCTAGATAGAGATGCAGAGAGAATCACAATCACAATCATAATTAGATTCTGTTGTTTTTGCTGAGTGCGCTTGATTAGATTCAGAACTCATTTTGTTTAGGTGCTCAGGGGTTTTTTATTTTTTTTGTTTGGAATTTTGGATCTATCATTTGAAGAAAATGGGATTGGCCCGATTGGGAGTTTTAAGAACGTACAGAGGAATAGAGGGAAGGATCTTTGAATTGTTGAATTGTTAGAGTTGGGATTAGAGTAAGGTCAAAGGTTTTAAATAGTCTGAGCCCAACCCAACTGTTGATTTATGGCAGTGATTGGTTTGAAATTTTTTGAAGTGGGGTGTGGACATTAGTGAACTTGGAAGCCCAATACGAGTTAATGAGGTGGTTTGAAGTTTTTCTTTCATTGTGATTCCTTTCTGCATCTCTTTCTCTGGGTTTTGAAATTTGTTTTATTTTTTCCTCGTTTGGTTGCTGGGAAAATATGAGAAAATGAAGGAAATTAAGCTTTAAACTGTGGATTTTTTTAACCCCCATTTGGTTCCTAAGAAAGCAAAGGAAAAGTAAATGAATGACAATTTTAAATCTAAAAATATACTAAAGACATGTGGCAATACAAGGTTTAGTCCCTTTTTTTGTGCTGATGTGGCGATACATGTAGCAGTTTATGTGTAATGAAAATTATATTATATTTTTACCGTTAGTCATGTTAGTATTTTTCATTCATCACTTAACGGTAAAGACTATTTTGACATAATACCAAAAAGTCAGGGACTAAACTGACACATTTGAAATATTAGGGACTAAATTAACAAACATTGGAAAAGTTAGAGACCAAATATGTAGTTTACCCAATTTTTTAATCTATATCTATAAATATATATATATATATATATATAATCGAAGCTTTTTAAGCTCCCATAATTTTCCATGTTAGCAATACCTTAATAAATAATAATAAATCTTTAAAAAACTTCCACAATTTTCCACGTCAGCAATGCCTAAATAAATAATAATAAATCTTTTTTTTTTCCACCAAATACAGATTACAAACCGTAGGTTTCAGCCAATACTTAAATAAATAATAATAAATCTTTTTTTTTTCCCACCAAATACAAATTACAACCCGTAGGTTTCAGCCACAACTATCTCAAACCTATCTCTCAAACGCAAAATCAGCCCTAACAAAATACAAATTACAAACCGTAGGTTTCAGCCGCAACTATCTCAAACCTATCTCTCAAACGCAAAATCAACCCTAACAAATCCCTCGATCAAACTCTCTCTATTTCAAGCTCACTCCCATCTACTTCATCTTCTTCTTTAACTCTTTCATTCAATGCAGCTCCCTCCTTTTCTCAGCCAAACTCCTTTGGCTAATGTCAATTTTGATTCATGGTTATTTTGTTCTTGGGTTTTTATCATCTGGGCATTGATTATTTTTTGGCCCCCTTTCTGGGCATTTGGTTTTCAGGACTGACTTGAAGAATTTGGATCGTTTTCCGTTTCTGATGTTGGACGAATTTGGATCCTTTCGTTTCTGATGTTGGACGATTTTTCACGTATGAAGAATTCCAATCTGATCTTTTTCAAGTTTCAATTTTATTTGATTGATATGGGTTAAAATTCAAATTGAAATTGGTTTAAATGGAACAGAGCCTCAAAGTTATGTTTTAATTATATGTCTTCAATTATGTTTTCTATCGATTTAGGGATTTCAAATTCTACAGGTTTGGTAAGAAAATATTGTAAATATCGATGGGTTTCATGGTGGAGATGGTATCGATTTAATTTTTTTCTATGTTTTTGAAAGGCCTAAGAGTCGGCCTGATGATTAATTTATTTTGGCTGAAAAATTAATTCATATTGTTGTAGATTGTGTTTTCAGAATTTTTAGTGACATGTATGGGCTGTGTGTTGCAGATAGTTATGGGTTGCTGCTGGGGTTTGTTTAATTAATTTATTTTGGGTTGCTGCTGGGGTTTGTTTCAGTTTCAGGTTGCTGGAGATTTTAATATCGTTTTTTATCTGAATTTGTTTTAATTTAGGCTTATGTTTGGATTTATAAAAAATTTAGGCTTATGTTTGGGCATGTGATTTTTTGAAAGAATTTTTTTTTTGTTAACAGAGAATGTTCATAATATATGATTGTTTAAGGTCCTCAGATATTGTCAAGAACTGTTTTTTTCTTTTTTATTTCTCTAAAACTACACAGTAAATTAAAACATGCATTTCTCTTTACAAAAACAGTCCAATGGACAGTGAGATTGACATGTCTTTCCATTTGATTTTTGAATTTGATTGTGATTATCAATTTTTCATATACTTACTAATATATTTATTGTTTCTATGTCTTATTGTGGTACAAATTGAATACTTTAGTGGGGTTTTTCAAACTTGGGCTTCTTCCCAGTTAAGTGATGGTATTATGATTTCTTTTGATTACATTTTTGTTTATGGTATCTTAATTTCTAATGTTGTTTCCACTTTGCAATTTTTATTTCATGTTAAATTATGCTTGATATGACTTTTGATTTTAGTTCTAATATCACACTAGCTACTAAGCATGTGAATCTATTTCCAACTACTAAAGCTTAGAATGACCTGTTTTTGATGCTGTCTTCCAGATCTTGCACATTTTTTTGCTGCCTCCTAAAGATTGCAATCTCTGTAGTTCTGTACCTCTATAATCATAATGCGCCAGAGCATGTGAATCAGTTTCCGACTATTAAAGATTGCAAAGCCAGTACCTCTTTTCTCTGAGAAATTGAACATTTTGGTACTACACACAGACAGACATACATTGATCCATGTCTAGGTTTAGAAATATATATTATGTTACTTTCATTTTTGCGTGCTTGGAGTTGCAAAGGATGTAGGAGTTAATTCCCTCGCTGTTGTTTTTGTGAGTAGGTATTAACTTGATTTAGGTGGTCATTTACTGCACTATTATTGATCTTCGTTATTCTGTTTTTTACAAATTATTTTAATTAAAAAAACTAAAAAAAAAATACTTATTTTGCAGGTTCTACTTTCATTTTTGGATAAAGAGCTGCATACTTAACTGCATCGACTCAAGGTTTGTTAACAATTTTTGTAAAAGATTTTTAGAAAAAGTTCCTGTTGCATAAAAGTTATATATAAATAGTCAATATAAAACCATTAATCAGATCATTTACTGCTTTGCTACTAATACATGTATTGCACTATTTGTCTGATGTAGATAGTTTTGTTTATGAAATCTATATTTGTTCATTATTCTGTTTACTTGCTAAATAAAAGAAAAAAGAGAAACAAAAAAAAAAAAAAAAAAAAAACTCCTTTGTTTTTAGACTATTTTCATTTTAAAAAGTATATTTAACTCAGCTGAGTTGTTATACAAAATAAAAGAAATATTTCTTTTAAACGGTTGGAACATATTGTTTATTGCGATTGTTATACTCATTATAATTGTTTTTAGTTGTTTTTCCAATAATTCATTGTGAGAAGGTAAAATATTTCTTTTAAATGGTTGGAAGGTAAAATATTTGTTTTCAATCATACAACCTGCCCTTGAATATTTTGTATCTAAAAAAATTCTTCTCTTGGCTTCAACTCAAACTAACAGCTACCATACATCATTTGTAAATGAAAAACCAAACAACTCGGCAACCCAATCTGTTCTGTGTTAGACAGCACCTTTAAGATAATATACCCGACTATTTTGTTCTTATTACAGAATCTAAATCTAAATTCCCAAATTTTTGAATGTTTACATAAATTTATGATCTTTTTCACTCATTTTTATTGTGTCCATGCTTTAATTTAAAAGATATTGCATTAAACGACGTCGTTGGGTTATTTTGGCATTTTAAAAGGTGCAGGAGTGGTGGAGAAAGTAGAAGTAAAGGTGGAGATAATGGAATATAAGTATGAGGAATTAGTTAAAACCCTTGAAAACTTTGAAAACAGGTATTATATCTTTCTATTCTTTTTGTTTGTTTATCTAATTCTTTGACTGGATTGAAAAGAATTAGATTCCCATAGGTGTATAAAATTTGTTAACCCTGACAAACTTTAGTAGTTTTGGAAATCCTTAAACATTTTTGGCAGTTATAAATAAATAGTTAAGTTCTTTCTCAATCTAACATTTTAATCTATTTAGATTTTTATAATTTTGGGTGTGTTATTCATGGTTGATATACGTGCAAATTTGTTTGGTCTGTTATCTGCTCATCCTGTAACTCCCTTGATATCCTTGCTCCAGGAGGTATAAAACAATGCAAGAAAGCTTGGCAAGCTAAAACTTTTAGAGTTACTTCCTTTCCAATTGAGTCTAAAATCTTAACAATTTATGTTAGGTTTGTTAATTCTGCTCCCAACAATCTCCCTCTATGTTCTTGATATTTGGTTCTTCATTTTGTGAATTTTAATTATTTTTATTTTGCTTCATTCATCTCTCTTCAAATATTATGATTATTTGTTGGTGATATTTATGCATTATTGTGTTTTCAAAATAAGGCTGCTTTTGAATCAATTTGTATCTATGCTAATGGTGTATATATTGAGAATTTTAATAATAAAGGCATGCAAGATTTTGATAAAATCATGAATCTTAACTTTTGTTGAGGGCTGCAAAAGTAGGAAACGAAAATTCTGGAATTCTGCTTTTGTCTGCACAGTTTTGCAAGGCAGGAAGCTTATGATGGGGGAGCTTTAGTTGTAGAGCACAGAGAAGAATGAAGCAATCCAAGAGAGACTCTTTGTGATACTGTGTAGAGTCAACAACAATATGCTTGCACCTGTTTTCTCATATTTAATATGATAACTTAAACAAGTCTTATGAAGAAAATAATTTTTATTGATAAAATATAGTTAGTGAACCTACCCCCAGCAATTTAATAAGATTTTGTTGTTGATCTACAAAACTCTTTGAATATTATGATCATTTGTTATTAGTGCATGTCATATATTTTACTTTTTGTTAGTGTTTCTTTTAAATGTGATATGTAATATTTTGATTTGAAATTTTACCCTTTTTGTTGTGAAGGCAATAACCAGTGATAGAACATCATATTATTTTTCATCTACTCAAATTGCAATTCACAACAACAAAAGTATGTAAGCTTCTGCCTAGAATGAACATTGTAAATTGCTTCAAATGAGCAATAATTTGCTTTGTTGGCAGATTAAGAAATATTTGACAAGGTCACTATATATATATATATATATATATATAAAGACACACGCACACCTACCTTGGTTGACCAGATCAAATCCTAATGAAATTTGTACATTCCTTTTTGTGTGAGTTATTCCTTAAAATCCAAAGCGAAAAGGTTCATTTAAGTTGACTAAATTTCTCTCAACCCGACAAAAAATGCATTTAATTTGATTAAAAAAATATTTAGCATTTTTAAGAACTTTCCCGTGCATCGCATGGGTTATGCACGGATTAGCGACTAGTTAATAATATAATAAAACAATAATCCCTTAGTGAGGTCGACATCATAATTGCAAGACACGTGGCAAAAGTGAGCAGGGCAAACCTTGAACTGCAGAGGGGGTCGCGTGTGCCAAATTCTTTGTCCTTGTTTAGTAGTGTTGGGCTTCAAGGGGCCCCAAAAAAACCGCCCAATAGTACAGTCTGTACAGATTTCTTGTAGTGTGGGTAAAATATCCATATCATTGTATGAGATGATAGAAAGATGGAAAACCGGTCTAGTTTTCTCAAAGCAGTCTCCTTTAGTGATTCAAAAATTCAAAAAAAAAAAAAAATCTTCTTTTTAAAGAAGGATTTTCCTGATGTGCATCTTAAGGGCACATAATAATTTTCATTTTTGAAAAAAAAATTTTCAAAAATTAAAAAAATATTGACAGATTTTTCAATTTTCAAGAAAATATTTTCAAAATTAGATAGTTTAATGTGTCTTAGAGGACACATTCTTTAAAGAATATATAATAAAACTTTTGGTAGGAATATTCATCTTCTTTGGTCTATGAACATGATTTTGGCAGGTTACTTCTGTCAAGCATTCCTATTATCACCAACAGAAAACCCAAAATAATAGACGTGCATCACTTCATGAGAGACTCTTCAAAGAAAACTGTTGCATACTAATAATCCAAGTAACCTTGGATCTGATGAAGACTAGAAAAAGCCTCCTCATCTTAATGTTGTCTCCAACTGGGGAAACAAAGTTCACTATGATTTGTACAATATAGTCTGTAGTACTGAGAGTTGAATTATATATATATATATATATATATATATTTATATATTTTGGTTTCTCACGGTGTATTTTCAAAATTTTCAATAAGAGACTAATTATCGTTCGAGACAGATGGTCTCTAGAGGGGTAAATCGCTGGTCCATGGAGTTTTTTCAAAGTGCAGGTACCTAAACTCAAATTGGAGAGCACACTCAGTCGAACCTGGGACAAGCACTTTGAGACCAAGTGTCCATCCACTTGGCCAACCCATTGAATTATATGTCATTCAGGCTTTTTGATGCTTGCAATTCGTGTAAGCCAATGTAGGAGCATTTGCCATTTGCTTTCAGTTATGAACATTAAATTGGGTTAAAAAGTTAAAATGAATGTGGGGCTGTGTGATGTTCCTGGGCTTTAATCTGGGCATACTGGAGGCCCTTCTTGCCCCTTGGGGCTAACTTTTTGAGTATTTGTGATGCAAAGAAGAACTGTATTCATTACCTAAAACGTGAAGTTAAATGAAAAAGAAGAATTTAGCAACAAAAGTTAAAATGAAAGAAGAAAAAGCAACATCAACATAACGTTGCTTTATTCGATCGGCTACATTCAAATTTATTTGAAATGTGGGACTGGTAACTTTTTGATCATTTCCTTTCAACACTTTGAATTTAGTTCTAAGATCTGTGATTTTCCTTTCCTATTAGTCAAATGTAATCACGTCGAGACAGTTATGCGGCCTATCCTCACTTTTCTCCTTGATCCCATATCAAATTATGACCGACTTTACTTAAATTTGAATTTAGCTTCACATTTGTCCAAACGATGAGGGAGAAAAACAAAGAACTTTGGCTTCACTTTAGTGACACCTATTTAAATAACCATATAAGATAAACCCTTGAACAGTATATATCGTACAACATTATTTCACCAACATGGATGCCATTATTATATAGTCTTATGCTTGTGAATCAAAGTGACCATATTAACCTAACACCCCCATTTTCGCAGTAATCGTTGTTACTCCAGCGGGCCCATATCCAGAAGGTCATGTGAGTCGTGACAGGGAAATAATAATGGGCATGATTATAGGCATAATGGTAGCTAGGTGTCCGGTCCCAACTATATATGCTCGTATGAAATTAAGTTTGACTACATTATCAAGCAACTGGTACTCGTCTTTCTCGATCTCTAGAGTCTAGACAATACCACATGGAGGGTTTGATTTTTTAGAGAGCCTTTTTCAGATGGTGTCATGAAGAGCCAGCTCTCATGTGGCCCTGTAATCATACGAAATTGAGACCATGTTATAATACATCCTTTCTTAAGTACTTTATTATTATAGTAAAAATCTTTGATGCAGAAAGCAGCTTATTTTGATGCAGAAAGTATGTATTAACATGATTCAATTTATGCTTTATTCTTGTGAGAATAGGATACAAATTAAAGTTGTCATCCATCTCAAATGATTTTATTATGTCTCCAAGTTATGTCATATTTGCATAAGATTACCAAGAATTTTTTTTTTTTTTTTTTTTTTTTGAGAAAGAGATTACCAAGAAAGTCAATTATTAAAAGAGCTGAAAGATTAGAATATATACATAGTTTTTCATTTTTACTGTTAAGAGCTCAAAGGTGTGCAAGAAATATATGACATTCACCCTTTATCTTGTGCCAATCAAATATTTTTTGTACTTTTAAGGAGGAAAAGCCATGATCTCAAAATAAAATTAAAGCGATTTTGGGGGGAAAAAAAGTTAAGTAAAAATCCAACATGACTATCTTTTTGTTAAGTAAAGAAAAAGAGGGAGAAAGAGAAGATGTAGATGTTAAATCCCAAACTACTTCAAAGAAATAATATTTTATTTTTCTAATATATAGATATGATATTCAAGTCTTTATTATAACAGATTTTATAAGTTGAGCTAATTGAAACCACTACTCTAACCTTACTTACCAATATAGATGTTCATTATTCATGAAAAATCAATAATAGCTCTATATTAACATATATTAATACCACATTTATTGGCCCTCCTGTGTGTGTATGTGTATATATATATATTAAAAGTCAAATGATTTGGTCTTTCAATAAAGGGGATAATTTCACTTTTAGTCTTATAAATTTGAATAGGTCAATTTTTTTCCTTAACTTTCAAAATTAGGTTAATGTTATAATGATAAAAAGCACAATCATCAGAAACGGATATATAAGTTGAAATTCTATAAATGAATAAATAAAATGTTAATATTAATTATAATGAAAAAATATATAAACTCTCATGTGGTTTTTTAGGAAAACATAGAACTTCCTTAAAATTTTAATGTAACACTTAACCTCCTAAGATATTCTTCTAAAAAAACCCCTATGATATTGTTTTATGTGTAATCCATTAATTGTATAACACTTAACGCTCTTACGTTACGATAATGTTTCTTATAAAAATAATATGAATACATATTATCACATAAGTAATTCATTGTTTGTTTTCATATATTTTTATTGGTTTACACATAAACTAATATCACATGAGAGTTAAGTATTATATTTAGGTGATTATGTGAAAAACTACATAGGATTTTGTATAATTTCCTTTCTATAGTTAATCAAGTTAAACTTACAAAATGTTTATGAAAAAAAAAAGGTTGAAAACTTATTAATAAGATAAAATTGAATTTAAAACTTGAATGACAAAATTATAATTTGGAAAAAAAAAAAATCAGTTGCTGCTAATTAGCAAGAAAATAATGTGGATTCATGACTGTGAATTATGTTTTCATTTTTTATTTATGAGTTTATTTAATGAGTGTATTTAGAATATTTGTTAATGGTCTATTTAAAAAAAAAAAATTTAATATCATTTTATGGGAAATTTAAAAAAAAATAATTATTTTTTCCTTTTTTTTTATAAAAAAAATATCACATATATCAATGTCTTAGGGCATTTGTTTACCTTTTTATTTATTTATTTATTTATATTCTAAAGAAACATTCCGGAAGAGCTCGCGCAAACTAACGGTTCAAGACTCGGAACTGACTGAACGGTTCACTCCCACTATATATATAATTGGCAATCAATTTCTCTTACCATCAAATCAAATCAAATCAAATCTCTTTCTGTTTTTCAATGGCGACCTCTGTAAGGAACAATTTCATGCCTCAATCTCTGATCTCGAATCTCCAGCAAGTACTGATAAGCAGAAATGACGCCGTAGAAGAAGGCAAAAAGATCCACGAACAACCACCTACACCAGCCGGAGCTCACTGTTCGGGTCCGGATGCTGCTGATGCTGACGTGGAGGAGAAGGATTGTAGTTATACAAAGCCAGTAGTGTTGGTGACCAATGGCGAAGGCATAGAGTCCCCTGGTCTCACTTTCCTCGTCCAAGCTCTCCTTCACGACGCTCGCTTCGACATTCACGTCTGCGCTCCCCAATCGTCGGTTCCTTCAATTCCATTTCCTCTCTCTTTTTTTATTTCTTCGTTTGGTTGCTGAGAAAGTGCGGGAAAAGAAAATCTCGCCATTTTTGAATTTTTTTTTTTTAATGGAATGAGGTAGTAATAGACTGTAATAATTTATAGTAAATAGTAAAATTATTTTGGGTTGGTGCAGGGATCGATCGGTGTCCGGTCACTCCGTCACGACTCGAGAGACGCTTGCCGCGTGTTCTGTTGAAATCAGCGGCGCCACTGCTTTTCAAGTTACCGGTAAAAAATAAACGAGCTATAGCTATCGTTGTAATTTTATGCTAATTTCGATTATTTTCATATTTTTTAGTACACAGCACCACAGAATTGAGAATTGTCTTTCACTTTGAATTTTGTGTATTAAGATGAAATGCACTTGATTTGATATGATCAGGTACTCCTGCTGATTGTGTATCTTTAGCATTATCTGGGGCATTGTTTTCTTGGTCAAAGCCTGTTTTGGTATGCATTTACAATCTCTTTACTAATTCTTGTAAATTTATGTGCACCAATGTACTCTTACCATTTTTATCATAACATATGCAGATAATTAGTGGAGTAAATAGAGGATCGAGTTGTGGTCATAATATGTGAGTAATATGCTGTGCTTGCTTCATACATAATTTGCTTTGCACTTTCATAAAATGTCGGTGTCCCTGAAAATTCAGACTTTTTCAGATTTAACACTGAAAAGTGATTCAACTAACAATCTCTGTGTCCCATGACTTAGGTTCTACTCTGGGGCTGTTGCTGGAGCTAGAGAGGCACTGATTTGTGGTGTACCATCTCTTTGCATATCATTCAACTGGTGACTGCTTTTTCTGTGTTTTACCTCCTCCCAACCCTTTTGAAATTTTGTCGCCCTGCACTTTGAGGGGCCTCTATCGAGTATATTATATGTCGGTGTATTTTTTTTTTCCAGGAAGAAGGACGTGAGCTGTGAGAGTGATTTGAAGGATGCGGTCGATGTTTCTTTGCCATTAATACATGCAGCCCTAAGAGATATTGAGAAAGGAACTTTTCCTAAAAATTGCTGTCTGAATATTGAGATTCCCAGTAGTCCTTTGACAAACAAGGTTTGCTTCTTCAACTGCAATGTTTTGGATTGGAGGAAACGCGTTGTTATTTAGGGAGTTCTTGTTAGTGAGAATTGTATATCTGAACTACTGTGAATAACTTATCTGCATCCATGTGCGAATGGTACTCCAAGGATATCATTTTAATTTTAATTGAAGGATCTTTCAGGTGTTTAGCTATATCTTTTAGTTATCTGATACTAAGAACAAAACTTCAAAATATGCAAATGCTGTTCTGTGGCACATTTTGCTTTCGTTCCAACCCTTGAGATTTGAAAGAGAATCAAATGTCAGTATGTCACATTTCTAGCCAGATCAACATTAAACAGAAATAGATTCTTAGGCCCTCCTCTTGTTTGATAGGCCAAAATTGTATGAAATTTTAGTGTCAGGGCGTCCATTCTGTCTCATAAGCACTTCAATTAGTCATCACAGTTTGCTTTAGTGATATTCAAGTGCTTTCTAGTTGCAATTGTGGCTTATGTATTTGGACTATACTTTTATATGACAGGGCTTCAAGGTGACCAGGCAGAGTCTATGGAGGTCCTCACTAAGCTGGCAAGCTGTGTCAGCAAACAGGCATCCCTCGGTTGGTGGCCATTTCATGTCCAATCAGCAAAGCCTTGGTATTAAGCTGGCACAGCTCAGCCGAGATGCCTCTGCTGCTGTAAGTTCTGCATGTTTCTTATACCATAATGCTACAATGTTTTAAGCTCCTAGATTTAGTGGCTTTATGTTTCAGTTGTCAATTATTAAAAGGCATATCCTCTCTAAAATTCTTAGGGTGCTGCGCGTCGCTTGAACTCACAAAGGAAGAATGTGGAGATTGAATCTGTTGGAGTTGCAGGGAAATTCAGTTCCCAACAAACTGTGAAGAAATACTTCCGTTTAGAGGTACAATTAAATGGCAGGACTTTGCAGTAGCAGCCAATACTCACTGTTACTTATCTATGTTTTGGGGATTATTTCAAGCTTGAAAATCTTTGATGAGAAGTGGTTATATTAATGTTTGCAGTTTGTAGAAAAGGAGCAAGAAAATGTAGATGAGGATCTAGATTACAGAGCGCTTGAAGATGGATTTGTAAGTTGCAACTTCTTTATTTATCATATCTTTCAATCTTTGTCAACCCTCTTGTCCTTGATTACTAATTTTGGGGTCGTCTTTTTGGCACTACAGGTTGCAATTACTCCTTTGTCTTTAAATCCAAATAACTGGTTTGAGACTCAATCATCTGTGTCAAACTGGCTTGCTGTTGTACTTGCCAATGAGCAATGAAGCTTCCTAAGTCCTAACTTATCAAAAATGTAATTACATCAAAAAAGGAGGAAGCTTCATCTTCCTAACGAAGTTACGGTAACGTGTAATTGGAGGATGCCTCACGGTCCTGTTATTATGTCAAAATCCAAGTCGTGCTATCTCTTGGCAGGTTTATATATGATTATAACTTAAAGTAAAATGGTCCACGCTGGTGTAATTTAATGTGCTATTGTGCCAAACGCCTCTGTTGTTTTTAACGATGTTGCCACAACATAAAAAATATTGGGCAACTCTCTCTTCCTGTAAAATTCTCGAACTTGTGGTTCCTTTGGAAATGAATTAGTTTGGCGAGTAAAAGAGGTAGTACCACCTCTGCTTTATAGTTGGGTACCTTTATAGTTGGGTACCACCACTGCTTCATGGCGAGTAAAAGAGGTAGTACACCCAGTGGACCAAGCGATAAACGAGAGGACCAAAAATGTTCTACATTTCCCTCCTAAATCTTCACCCCCAATCCAACTAAAAAGTAAAAAAGCTCAACTAGAACATACACATGGCCTCATATAATTTGGTACGTTTGACGTTTCGCCAACTAACGTGAGATAGCTCATAAATAAATTAATTAACTAATATGAGTTAGAGTTTGGGCCACGCATCCATGTTCATTATATGTCATGAATCCTAGACCCAGGACCCTTTACGTTCCACGTCAGTTTAATCAAAGCCCAACCCGCAAACAATTTACCAGCCACTCTGCCAACGACACAACTAGGCCTATACATATATCTATATGAATTTTGAAAATCTAGCCGTTAAATTGTATGTTCTTATTATATTTTTTATAAATGTAAAATTTCAAGAAAATCAAATATCAATTACTATCTCATCAAACAAATGTTAAAATTTCAAATTTTTATGATCTAACATTGTGTATACAAGATAAGTTTATTGATTGAATAGTAAATAATATCTAATTTGAACGAAATTTGATATTCATGTTAAAAACATAAGAAACATGAAATTTAACGGTTAAATTTTCAAAATTCACAAAAAAAAAAAAAAAAGATATATAAGAAGTTTGAAAAGTTTCTCTCCAAAATATCCAACCGCACCTCTCCTGTTGAGGAAAGAACTGGTTTACACTTCGGTGTAGTTAGTTCATTTATGTTGATTGGGCTTTTACATATGTATATTTTTTCTTGGTTTGGGCTATCGGTCAGTAAAATGAAAGTTATTATTGAGCTCACTGTTCCTGTTTTTTTAAATAGGGCCTTTCTTTAAGATATTTGGGTTTTGTTTTTAAAAAGATATTGGACATTAAGAAACAATTTTTACTCTATAACTTCGGCATTTCTTTATACATGTTGGGCTTAAATCCTTCGCAAATTAGCAAGTCAATATTGACTTGTCATTTATAAAATCTCAACCTGTTGCATAATTACATAATAATAAAAAAAATTATCTCAACCTATCACATAATCACGTTACAAAATAATTTATCTCAACCCACATTACAAAATAATTTACCACCTCAGTTAAGAAAGTAATAAAATCTCAACCTCTTACATTAAACACAATATAAATCTCAATCTAATAAACACAATACCACTACAACACATTAAACACATAAAGTGGGCATAAATCTCAACTTGTCATACTACAAATTAAATATACAAACACATTGATAAAGACTCATTACCCATTGACAGTACACAAGTAACAGATATAAATCATAATGCAAGATAGCCAATAAGTGAATTCCAACAACATTTACATTACATAGACTACTAGTAGTCATTCTATATAAAATAAGTAGCATAGCAATGAGGAGTAGTGTAGCACAACACAATAGTTAAGTAGTGCTTATTCAGCAAAAAAAATAATAATAATAAATAGTTAAGTAGTGCTTGAGAAGCACTATACAAAAAGGGTGTAGGACCATAATATACAATTGACACACTAAACAATACAAATTTTTCACACAAAAAATAAGAGGTAGTCTAGCCTACTAAGACTGATAAGTCTAGTAATTAGCAAGTGGAGTTTGTGGTGTGTCTTTATATTAGAACATCTTTCCATCTCCCTTATATGTGTGTGTTTGTTTCTCAAAAAAACAAAAAAAAAAAAGTAATTTGCAAGTGTGTGCGTTCGTTGTGCTATTGTGATTGTGTTGCCACTTGAGTGGATCCAGTACTAGTAAAAAAAATAAATGAATAAATAACAACAGATGCCAGCAAGCAGTAGAAGTTGGTAGGTCAGTAGATTGCAACCCAATTGCCCAACCACTCCCAATCTAGTCCTCTCCATGATCAAGTCAGCTTGTCATATCCACAAAAAAATTACTTACAGTAAGCCAGCTAACAACACTAACTTCAAATCATCATTTATGGAAAAACTCCATCACTACAAAGGGTGAGTTTGGTTCAGCTTTTTGAAAAAGTGCATAATGAAAAAGTGGAGTTTTGTAAAAGTGCATAATGAAAAAGTGGAGTTTCAAAAAGCTGAGTGTTTGGTAAAAGCTGTTAAAAAGTGCATAATGAAAAAGCTGAGTGTTTGGTAAAAACTGTTAAAAGTGGCTTTTTGAGGGGTAAATGACCAAAAAGGATAATGTATATATAAGGGAATTTATTTCATACTTTTTTTTTTTTTTTTTATGTGAGTTTGTTTCATACTTAAATCAATTATTTCATCATACTTAAATCAATTTTTCTCTTTCTAAAAAAAATATTTTTTTCTCACCAATATTAGCTAATAATAACCTACCACTTAAGATTTATTATGAAAGTATTGTGAAAATATTGTGATAAAAATTGATACTGTAGGGACACGATTCTCAAGCGGCCCAACGATGACGTTGGGCTCGCGCGTGATGGATCCCTCACAATAAATTTTGTAGAGAGTGGGCTTGAAAGGCTGGAGTTGGGTCACGGGACGTTAGTACAGGCCGGACATTAGACAAACCTAGACTGGAAAAGGCTTTAGTCCAGTTATCTAAGCCATTAACTTTATGGATTGAGGGATTGGGCTCCTCGGATCATGTCCGAGGAGCAATAATGTATTCTCCGGTTACCCGTCGATGGGTTATCCCTGGTGGAGCGTATATACTTTTCGGGCATTCTCATTCCTGGAGTCTTTCTCCGGAAGTGAGATGGATCCCCCCCCCCCTTTACTTTGTTACCTTGCGTTTTCTTTTATACTAGCCTACGTTCATTATCCCCCGTCCACGTGTAGGGTCGACTTTTCCAGGACAGAGATTTGTCCCATCAGTCTAATCCCGAGATTGTGGGAGATGGTCCATAAAGCCTAAAAATCCGGCTCTGTTAGGTGCGGTGTCATGTCAATGAAGGGTATTAAGGACTATTTCCCTGAGATATTTTCTGATCTTTTAAGTTTGCTTGTATTCCACTTTCGTCAATGGGATTCTGGGTCTTCCGAGGACTGAGCGGTCCTCGGACGTATCTTTGAGCCACATCGGGCTCACTATTTTTGGGCTTGGGCCCTGGCCTCCTTTAGTTTGGGGCCTGTGGACTCCCTATAAGCGAGCGAGCCGGGCCCATAAACTATTGGGCCCCACAATAGCCCCTCAAAACCCTGCTGTCCAACGTCTTGGTTGGAAAGGTGGGTTTTGGTAATACCGAGCCTTAACTGCGGCTCATTTAATTCGGCCCTTGATCAACGTTGGCGACTCTTCACCTCCACGAGGAATGCGCCGGTCTACAGGATATTTCCCTCGATTTACGCGTGATGCGCTTATTCCGTTTGGTTATCCGTAGCACGCCTTTAATACCTTCCTTTTACGAGACCTCCCCAATCTAACAGTTACTGATAGCGTGGGGGAATGAAACAGATGCACATTTATTCGCAGATTTCCTTGGGGATCAGAACGTGTTACGCACCCTCGTCTTATTCCCCTATATAAAGAGAGAGGACAAAAGGTGATTCTCTCATATCTGAATCCCTCAGGCCCTTCCCATAGTTCATTTCTTCCGTCTGGTTATTCCTTATCCAATAGTACATCCTCCATAATAGTCAACCATGAATAAATCCTTCCTTTCTCAGAAACGCCATGTCCTAACAAAACTTGAGATGGCTCGGTCAGGGCAAGGATGGCGGAGACTCAAGATTTGCCTCCCCATTCTTTTAGCCAAAATCCGAAGCAGGGACTCGTCACACCTCACTTCCGGTGTGACTGAGTCGAAAACCTCCCTTGTCATCTCCATCCGCTCTCTCATGAGCATACCTAATATGGCTCCCCTTCTCCCTCTTTTACTCCTTTTACTTTCTTTTCATTGCTTCCCTCTTCTTCTCCTCCTTCCTACTCATGTCCTCCATCTTCTTTTTCCCTTGCTTTCTTCAGCGACAAGAGTTTGCTGAAGTGCTTCCATGTGTTCCAATTCTTCTTCCTTCTCCTTCTTCTCTGTAAAAAGTTCTTATCCTAATATGAGCAGTACTGAGGCAAAGATTTCAGAGAGACTTTGAAGGCGCTTTCAGAAAACACCTGGCGGTTTACTTATCTGTATTACGGATGTTATTACTGCTTCGGCAGTTCATTTTTGTATAGGCTTGTGTAAGCCCTTCCTTATACGTTGTAATAATAATTTTTTATATTAATAAAAGTTACTGTTATTCTATTTCGCATGTTCTGTTTATATATTTTAATAAATTTGCAAGTTCTGCTCGGCACAGTAGTATAGCATTTGAACCAATGACAACTAAGGCCAAAATACTTGCTAATAAAAAGACGCCATAATAACTTTAACAAATTCATTATTCGACATAACAATCCGACCAGTGAGGAACGAGACTTACCTTAACATTAGTCGCGATGGGGACTAAGTGCTTGATAAGGTGTAAGAAGTAATTATCCGAGGACATGTCACCCTTTCAATGAGCAATTTCCTTAGGCTAACGATCATCGGTTCGTTACGCCATATTCTTAACACACTGGCCTTAACCTTTTCCAGTATTTAAGCCGAGAAACTTCTCCATCCGAGTAGTTGATTTCCCAAAAGGCCTGAGTCCGAGGACTTCGCACAGCCAGGGTTTTGTTTAGAACGTATACTTTTTCTTTTAGGTGCTCGGTTTCCCCATAGGCTTGAGTCCGAGGGCCATGCAAGTCCTAGGTTCTGTCCAAGACTTATAAGATATCTTTTTTATGTTCTTGGTTTCCCTCTAGGCTTGAGTCCGAGGACCATGCAAGTCCTAGGTTCTGTCCAAGACTTATAAGATATCTTTTTCGTACTTGGTTTTCCCATAGGCTTGAGTCCGAGGACCATGCAAGTCCTAGGTTCTGTCCAAGACTCTATGAGTTCAGATTCTCCCTTTCATAAGGCATTTCCCAAGGCGCCGAACATGGGTTGTCCTCGGCCACGGCCATTGCTCGGCGTGGGCCACAGTACCTGGGCCCTCACGCAAAGCGGGCCCGGGGCCACGAATCCACTTAGCCCATGAATTAAGAGATATTTCTGCAACTTCTGGCCACGTGGTACTCTCTGATGTCACAGTGACCGAGGTGCGCCTTTACGAGGCTCTTTAATCTTGTGGTTGCAGTTGATGTTGGAAGTTGAGCCAGAACTATTTCGTCTGAAGCGTTCCTTGGGACGCCGCGTGAGTTGACTGCTATCACCTTGTCTTTTCAAATAAATGGGAGGGAGAGAAAGTTGCTTTATATACGCACAAATCCTTCAGATTTTCTCCCACATCACAGCTTCCATATCCGGAGCTCTCCTCCCTTAGCATAACATGTTTAAGGCAAGGGTTGGGAAGAAAAAACTTTCTCCGCCGCAGATGCACCCTGCCTTCATGAGACTCAGAATAGTACGGTATGGGCACAGGAAGCTGAAGTTCAGGAGAATACTTCATTTCGACCGAGGGGGAAGGGAATCTTTCCCTCTTTTAGTCAAAATCCGAAGCAGGTTCTGTCCATGCCAGAATTTTGGTGTGGCAGAAGAAAGATTTTCCGCCATCAGTGCCTCTGCTTTGCGGCAGGCGTATATTTAGAGAAAGCCCCTCAACCTCCAACTCCCTGCACCTTTCCTTCAACGGTGTCAGGCTCAAGTTGGGTCTCTTTGGCTGTTTGAGTTGTGGGCATGTGAAAGCATTGAGGAAGAACAAGGTCTGGGGGCTGTAGCCAACCTCTCCTCTGACCTACTCCCTCAGCTTCATTTTATTCTCTTGTATCTTCCTTTCTTTTCGGTTATGTAATGAGCTTTGATGCAAACTGATTCCAGCTTTTCATTGTACGCTGTACTATTTCTTTGTTTTAGTGGTAATGGAAATTTCTTTACTTGTGTTGGATACCGTTCCTTTGATTACACTACTTTGTGAGTGAGTGTGCCCCATGCGTGTGTTTCTTTCAGAATACTTAGAGCAAAATAGCTTGAAACATAATCTAACTAACTCCAATTTATCAATACTACCAAGCATTATATCGATAATTCATAGTAAATCAAACTTAGGAAACTAACCGGGATAACAGTCGAACACTCTGTGATAAGCGCGTGAACACCGTCCAAGGCCGATAATCTCTAAATAATCCATCCGAGCAATCGGCTGAGAAGTAGGGGATTCCGATGGTGCTTTTTTGTACTTGGTTTCCCCACAGGCTTGGGTCCGAGGACCATGCAAGGCCTTGGTTCTGTCCAAAACTTGTATATTTCTTTTAAGTAGTTGGTTTCCCCATAGGCTTGGGTCCGAGGACCATGCAAGCCCTTGGTTCTGTCCAAAACTTGTATATTTCTTTTAAGTAGTTGGTTTCCCCATAGGCTTGGGTCCGAGGACCATGCAAGGCCTTGGTTCTGTCCAAAACTTGTATATTTCTTTTAAGTAGTTGGTTTCCCCATAGGCTTGGGTCCGAGGACCATGCAAGGCCTTGGTTCTGTCCAAAACTTGTGAGATATCTTTTTTGTACTTGGTTTCCCCATAGGCTTGGGTCTGAGGACCATGCAAGGCCTTGGTTCTGTCCAAAACTTATATATTTCTTTTAAGTAGTTGGTTTCCCCATAGGCTTGGGTCCGAGGACCATGCAAGGCCTTGGTTCTGTCCAAAACTTGTATATTTCTTTTAAGTAGTTGGTTTCCCCATAGGCTTGGGTCCGAGGACCATGCAAGGCCTTGGTTCTGTCCAAAACTTGTGAGATATCTTTTTTGTACTTGGTTTCCCCATAGGCTTGGGTCTGAGGACCATGCAAGGCCTTGGTTCTGTCCAAAACTTATATATTTCTTTTAAGTAGTTGGTTTCCCCATAGGCTTGGGTCCGAGGACCATGCAAGGCCTTGGTTCTGTCCAAAACTTGTATATTTCTTTTAAGTAGTTGGTTTCCCCATAGGCTTGGGTCCGAGGACCATGCAAGGCCTTGGTTCTGTCCAAAACTTGTATATTTCTTTTAAGTAGTTGGTTTCCCCATATGCTTGGGTCCGAGGACCATGCAAGGCCTTGGTTCTGTCCAAAACTTGTATATTTCTTTTAAGTAGTTGGTTTCCCCATAGGCTTGGGTCCGAGGACCATGCAAGCCCTTGGTTCTGTCCAAAACTTGTATATTTCTTTTAAGTAGTTGGTTTCCCCATAGGCTTGGGTCCGAGGACCATGCAAGGCCTTGGTTCTGTCCAAAACTTGTATATTTCTTTTAAGTAGTTGGTTTCCCCATAGGCTTGGGTCCGAGGACCATGCAAGGCCTTGGTTCTGTCCAAAACTTGTATATTTCTTTTAAGTAGTTGGTTTCCCCATAGGCTTGGGTCCGAGGACCATGCAAGGCCTTGGTTCTGTCCAAAACTTGTATATTTCTTTTAAGTAGTTGGTTTCCCCATATGCTTGGGTCCGAGGACCATGCAAGGCCTTGGTTCTGTCCAAAACTTGTATATTTCTTTTAAGTAGTTGGTTTCCCCATAGGCTTGGGTCCGAGGACCATGCAAGGCCTTGGTTCTGTCCAAAACTTGTATATTTCTTTTAAGTAGTTGGTTTCCCCATAGGCTTGGGTCCGAGGACCATGCAAGGCCTTGGTTCTGTCCAAAACTTGTGAGATATCTTTTTTGTACTTGGTTTCCCCATAGGCTTGGGTCCGAGGACCATGCAAGGCCTTGGTTCTGTCCAAAACTTGTAAGATCTCTTTTTTGTTAAGTAGTCTTTTCTCTATACTGATATATTTTTCGAAGGTAGGCCCCTAGGCCAGGGAGGGAGGAGTTGGCTCGAGGCCGGAAGCCCCTAGAGCTGCCCGCTTCGTTAGCAGTGCAAGGCGTAGCCCCTAGCAGAGGCTTATGGCGGAGCAACAACTGTACGTCTCCGGAGATGGGAAAAGACTCGTGAATCTCTGCTTACTGGAGAGCTGACTCATGCGCCACCCGTGCCAACGCGCAAGCTTTCCCACAGACGGCGCCAATTGTAGGGACACGATTCTCAAGCGGCCCAACGATGACGTTGGGCTTGCGCGTGATGGATCCCTCACAATAAATTTTGTAGAGAGTGGGCTTGAAAGGCTGGAGTTGGGTCACGGGACGTTAGTACAGGCCGGACATTAGACAAACCTAGACTGGAAAAGGCTTTAGTCCGGTTATCTAAGCCATTAACTTTATGGATTGAGGGATTGGGCTCCTCGGATCATGTCCGAGGAGCAATAATGTATTCTCCGGTTACCCGTCGATGGGTTATCCCTGGTGGAGCGTATATACTTTCCGGGCATTCTCATTCCTGGAGTCTTTCTCTGGAAGTGAGATGGATCCCCCCCCCCCCTTTACTTTGTTACCTTGCGTTTTCTTTTATACTAGCCTATGTTCATTATCCCCCGTCCACGTGTAGGGTCGACTTTTCCCCGTCCACGTGTAGGGTCGACTTTTCCAGGACAGAGATTTGTCCCATCAGTCTAATCCCGAGATTGTGGGAGATGGTCCATAAAGCCTAAAAATCCAACTCTGTTAGGTGCGGTGTCATGTCAATGAAGGGTATTAAGGACTATTTCCTTGAGATATTTTCTGATCTTTTAAGTTTGCTTGTATTCCACTTTCGTCAATGGGATTCTGGGTCTTCCGAGGACTGAGCGGTCCTCGGACGTATCTTTGAGCCACATCGGGCTCACTATTTTTGGGCTTGGGCCCTGGCCTCCTTTAGTTTGGGGCCTGTGGACTCCCTATAAGCGAGCGAGCCGGGCCCATAAACTATTGGGTCCCACAGATACTAATTTTAATTTTAACATACTATTAAAATTATTTTTTTCTCTTTCTAAAAAAATTATTTTTTTCTCACCAATATTAGCTAATAATAAGCTACCTTAAGATTTATTGTAAAAATATTGTGATATAATTTTTTTTCTCTCCCCACACACACACACACGTGGGCTCTCCTTCCCTTCTCTTTTTTTTTTTTTTTTTTTCTCCTCTTTTTTTCTCCTCCACCCACGTACCCACACTCTTTTCTTTTGTTTTTTCCTTCTTTTGTTTTTTCCTTCGTTCCTCTTTTATTCCTACCACACGCACCATCCAGAACATTCACACAGCTCTTTCATCTTTTTTTTTTCCTCTTAAGCACTTCAGTCCAGAACAGTCGCTCTCTTTCTTCTTCTTTTTTTTTTTTTTTTTTTTTTTTTTTTTTTTTTTTCCTCTTAGCACTTCAGGCCAGAACAGTCGCTCTCCTTCTTCTTCTTTATTTTTTATTTTATTTTTTTTTTTTTTGTTCTCTTAGCACTTCGAAACGAATGAAGGAACCAGCTCTCCTTCTTCTTTTTCTATTTTTTTTTTCTTGTTCTTGGATGATCGGGAAGATTGGATGATCGGGAAGATTGGATGGTCGGTAAATCTCTCCCTCCCCTTTTTTTTTCGTCAGTCTTTTTGATCCGCCGGAGGGTCTTGATCTGCTGTTGTTCTAATTTTCTTGTTGTTTTTGTTGATCTGCTGTTGATTCGAAAGAGTTGTTGCTCTAATTTTTTTTTTTTTTTTTTTTTCTGTTCTTGATCTACTGTTTCCGAAAGAGTTGTTCTAAATTTTTTTTTCTTTTTTTCTGTTCTTGATCTGCTGCTTCCGAAAGAGCTGTTCTTTTTTTTTTTTTTTTTTTTTTTTTTTTCTGTTCTTGATCTACTGTTTCCGAAAGAGTTGATGTTCTAATTGAATGGGTATTTCCGTAATTTTACCGTAGCAACGGTAACCATCCAAAACGCGTACTGTGCGTTTTCATTTATGGACCCTCAGAGGTCCATAAAATTTTTCGCGTTTGTCCGCGTTTTTGCTCTATGCCCAAAACGCAACTTTTTGATAAAAGTTGCGTTTTGGGCTTGACCAAACGCAAATTTAGGACTGGCTTTTTTCAAAAAGCGCTTTTTGAGCTGAAAATGTGGAACCAAACGGGCACAAAGTCAATATCTAAAAAAATAAACTTCAATAGACAATAGTAAATAACAGTCAATAACACATAGAATGGCAGCCAACAAACATAAAACAAAATAAATAAATTTTAAGTTAGAATACCTTAACTGAGTACAAAAAACAACCCCACATTCTACATCAATCTATAACAAGAGAATCTGTACCCATAATGGGTTTTGGTGCAAGCTTTAAAAAAATGCATATAAATAATAACTCACAAATAAATGACAAAAACATAGAAAAGTAGAAAATAACATAGATACATTACCTGATTAGCTTCATAACTTTCTGATGGTTTTTAGACCCCTTAAAAACACAATTGGATTAACCTAGGTAATTAGCCAAGTTGTTGCTTAGTCCAAATTAACAAAACTAGGTTATCACAATCAAACAGTCATATCATGCATAGCAGCGGAAAGATAAATAAGACAATGATATGATCACCTAAGAAACCAAACTGGTAAAAACCTAGGGAGGATTTAACCTCACTATCCTCAAGGTAAACCTGAATCCACTATCTTGAAAGAATCGAAGTTCATACAATAAGACTTACAAGCCCCCATGCTCAACTTCTTATTACTACCCACCAGTAGAACTTACTGACACGACCACGTGTAAGCTCCGAATCCACGGACTCCTTCTTTCTTGGATTCACCACCAGATACAAGCACACCTGCTTATGTTTCTTTAAACTTCAATGGCAGCAACTGAGTTAATCATTAAGGTGCAGATAATATCTCCTCATTGAAAACCCTAAGTTTGTGTAAAGGAAAACTTTTCTAGATCTCACAAGAGATTTACACAAACAGTAATAGAGCAACACTAAGACGTGGCTAGGGTTTACCTTTTATACTTAAGACAAATTAGAAAACCCTAAACGTTTTAAACAAACTAGGGCTGAGTTGGAAATCTGCAGAAAAACGCATTTTGCCCGAGATTCGATTAATCGAGCCTAAGCTTCGATCGATCGACCCAGGCCGAAATGCATCGTAACTTCTACGATAGCTCGATTCCAACTTTACATAAAAGATACAACTTTGAGCAAGACTAAACACTACTAAACATATTGTTTTGATCATGGTTTGCCAACAATACACATTAGAGTTCTAAATACATAAAAACCTAAGTCTTTAGAACCTAACACTTTCCACTTCATCCATTGCTTGCCGTAAGTTTATTGGTTCATGCTTGGACCTCAACCAATTTTGTGTAAAAATCAAAACTTCAACAATTTAAGGAGACAATAAACTCTAGAAAGGATCTAATACACGACCTCCCATGCCAAAAGCAAATTCTGATGCGCAACAGTAGACATAGGGATTGCCAAAACATCACGAGCAACTTGAGAAAGGACTTTATATCTAGAAGAATTCACCCTCCACCAATCCAAAATATCAAAGTCTTCCTTCTCAAGATCTTCACAAGCTTCAAATAGATATTGGTCTAACTCAGATTTACATTCCACACTATCCTCATCAACCAAGTGTTGCTTATATATGATATTATACCTCTTCATTCGTTCTTTTGCACTACCAAAGCCACTTAGCATAGAGGACATGGAAGTAACATCATTGCCACTATTCTCACTAGTCCCACTAGCACTAGCACCACTTTAGGACCTAATTGCTTCGCTATAATGTTTGTATAACCTATTCAAAGCATCTCAAACTCTCAATACCAGCTCATCAGCATTTTTCCTTGTCATACCATTACTTAAACCAAAACTTCACCAACCATAATAGCAAAACAACATCAGATTTATCCTATCAACACTTCCCTAATATTTGTCATACTTCAATTTTATTCTTTGTGTCATTCCCTTCAACAATAGATCACCCCTACCATTACATAATAGATTCAGCTGGTCCTAAAGACTAGAAAGCTTATGAAAATATATATTAGCAGTCACAAACAAAGAACCATAAAATCTTAAGGTTGCCTCACAAAACATGCCAAGAAACTCAGTAAAGAATCTCACATTTTCCCAGTCTAAAAATCAAGGAGGACCACTAGATGGATTCTTAAAATAACAAAGGAAATGTCCATCATCATCCTTCATCCTTTCAAATGTAGCCACAAATTTCTTTGCATTTTCTAATATCAAGTAGGTTGGATTCCACCTAGTAGACACATCAAGACATGGTTTTAAAACTTAGACTCTTCAACGAATTGAATAAGAGAGAGATTCAAGGTTTTTGAGGTCAAACCGAAGTCGAACTGGAGTTGAACCATGATGATATTATAATTAATTTAGTATTTAAAATATAAACAAATATATTAAATTAGTAAAAATTTAAGAATACTTAACATTTTTGTTAGAGCTTAATATCCAACTTTTTTTCTTTTTTTGCAAGCCTAGGTCTAATTTTTTTTTTTTTTTTTATATGCAATCATAAGTTCATACATTATCCAATATGACTTAGTCCATTTTATTATTATTATTTTAAATCAATCAATGAGAATCACGAAAAAGGAAGTGACGTGAGGGTGGGGGAAGTAGTTGGTAAAAAGAAGTTTTAAATTGTTTATACTTTTCAAATCAACATCAATATATGATTCTCAAAAAAAAAAAAAAAAAAAAAAAAAAATCAAAATCAATATAATGTACTGTCAAACAAATGTAGTTAAGGTTTTGAATTCAAGTCCAATTATCGATTGCCAAACACACTCTTTGACCACCCATTAGAATCTTTATCAAATTGTCCTTCTCCTTTATGCAAAGTCTAAGACAACCCTTTGCAACAATAACATGGGAGGGAACTTCAAATCTTGATTCTACCTCTGCCATAAAATCAATGAACTTGTCATGCTCAACAAACCTAAAAGATAGTTCATCAACTATGATCATCTTAGCCAAAGCCATCCTAAGTCTTTCCACACTAAACTTCCTCACCACCAGCTCATTAAAACCCTTTCCCTCCCTTTTTTTTACTAGGTTGGCCTTTATCACACCTATAAGGGTACTTCTTACAACTAAATCTTATTCGGAACCACATGGCTAAGGTTCCATTTTTTTCTTTCAAGTGATAGTTATAACACCCTTGTCAATAGTTGCAATGTGACTTAGGGTCAATGGGATCACAACTCCCTATTTTAGTGAAATGGTCCCATATCTTAAACAGCTCCTTACCGCCATTAAGAGTAACTTGTTGAGTTTTTGTTTGTGTATAAGGGGGTACAACAATAGATGGTGGAAAGAGAGGTTGTGTATTTGGTTGATTGACCAATACAAGGCCTAGGATTAGGTTTAGTGGGGGGGAGGGGGGGGGGGGGTTAGATGCAGAAGTAGGAGCATCCATGATCAAATTATATAGACATAAATAACAATCACATATACATACGAGCAATTAAGGAAGCAACAACAAAGAAACTAAGCAAGCAGCTTGCAACTAATTACAACATATACATGGTTATACACTGAGTTTCATAACTATTAACAGATAACAACCATACAAGCAACTTTCTCAATGCTAAAATAGCACATTAGCTTGGATAATCAAACAACAACATTAGCTTTCTCATTACTAAAATCACAACAACAAGATAATTACCTAAAACCACAAATAGCATGACATAATCAACTAAAATCACAATGAAATAATCAAACAATAGGATAATCAACAAATAAAATTACAATCTTTGAACCCTAGAAACAAGATCAAACAACAAACCTACTTAAAAAAAGAAAAAAGAAAAAAAGAGCAAACCTTTCAACAACATAAAAAAATAAAATAAAAAATCCATAGAGACAAGATCAAATAGCATGAGTGAACTAAAAAAAAAATGTTAGAAGCAAAACTAAACACAAACATGACAATTTTACACAACATGGTTAACTTAAAAAATAAATAAATAAAACAAAAAACAAAATCAAACATTAGTGACTCAAACAAATAAATATATAATTATTGTGTCCCTAGCATTACTATCACTTTTACATGGTGTTGTTACCCATTTTTGTGACACATTTTTTACAAGCCCGATTCAACCAAGCCCAACTTCATTGTGGGCTCAATTCATGATTATATTTTATTTTATTCTTTTAAGCATGGCTCAAGCCCATGTGACTTATAGGGGAAATTGAGAAAGTGTGGTTTGGAGGGTATGGGTCGGTTCCTTTCGGAAATTTTGCATAAGCCTAGCCCATATGTGCTACCAAGTGGGCAAGGGACACTGGTAGCACCTTTGGCTCGTAGGGAGGTCTTGTACCCAAAATTTCCACCTCAAAAGAGCTTTTATGCTCTAGGTGACTGTGCTCCTAATTTTCAACCTAGCTCTATTTTCCACACCAAAACACAGCTGACTCTAAGAAAAAGGCTAAACAGCCTAGCCCATTCAGCCACCCAAATGTAGTTTTCCAAGGCCTGTAAAGACCAGAGACAGTAGCCATGAAGAGGAAACAACTTTGTTTCTAAAATCATGTAAAAAGCAACCAAATCTTTTCCTAAGCATAAAATATAATACATCAAGTCATAAAAATAGCATCTAAAAGGTCCAAGGCCTTCCTCCCAACTAAAAATCTGGTCACAAGCATCCCCTAAAACTTGATATAAATATTCATCACCAGCCCATAAGAGAGGAGGACGTTCTACCTACATACCTGAAACTTCAGAGCAAAAGCCCATTCAACCAGTCAACAATCTCACAATTCCAAAGCTTGGGGGTGGAAATATGGATATAGGAAAACCTTCACTCTCTTCCTCACAACCTCTCTCAATTTCCTCTTCTCGATGATTGTGGGTCGAAATTTCAGACTTGTTGAACCACGTTTTCCCCATAGAATTGAAACTTAAGAGCAAAAATCCACTGAGCTAGGAAACATTCTCACAATTCTGAACCTTAGAGGTGGAAATATGGGTACAGGAGAATCTTCTCTCTCTTCCTCACAACCTCTCTCAATTTCCTTTTCTCGATGACGGTGGGTCAAAGTTTCAGACTTGTTATGTTTTTATGCATTTTCTTGTACTTTTGTTGTTAGCATTTTGATTCTCTCTTGTCAAAACACCATTAGCCTTTTGTTCATTATATACTTGGAATTTTAGATTTGATCCTCCACAATAAACACCTTTAAAGAACCCAAGTGGAGATTTGGGCCGTTCTCTCATTTTCAGCCCTTGTCACAAAACGTCCCCGACACATGGCTTATGTCTATGCTATTTTATAGTATAATAATCATAGAGGCTACCCCTTTTTTTTAGTAAGTCAACGGATAATAATGGGGGAAAAGAAATTTCAACCCTAATTCTCTTAATAAAGAATAGTAGAATATGCCTCTAAGTTATATGACTCTTGGCATCACAACGCACACTTGATTATGAAAATAGTACTACATCCGTCCCAGCTTATTTGTCCTCTATTCCATTTTTGGATGTCCCAAAATATTGTCCCGTTTTTAAAAATAAAAATTATTAGTTTACTAATATTCCTATTATACCTCTACTTTATTTTCAAAACTATTTGAAATGAAAACTAACTAATATTTAAAAAAAATCAATTTAATTAGGGCTCCTTTTTAGTTGTCTCATTAAGAATAACTCTTTTTAAAAAAGCTGATAAATTTATTTAAGGCTAGTTTTATAAACTTATACATTTTTATAAGGCAAACAAGATCATAAATGATGTTCCCTTAAAAAATTTGACTTTTCAAACAGGACAAACAAATTGGGATGAAGGGAGTATAAGATTTTGGCTAATTTATTAATTTGGTCTCTAAAACTTTTTTTTTTTTTTTGAAAGAAACAAACACACAACACACACACAAGAGTGATGAAAATGGATTCTAACACAAAGGCACACCACAACTCCACTCAAAAGTTATGGTAACTTTTAAGAAAGGATGGGGCAAATTATACTACACACAACACACTCTCTTAAGCAATGTGGAACAATTACCTTTTTTTTGTTTTTTTTTTTTTTTTTGAGAAATAAACACACAACACACACACACAAGGGAGAAAGAAATGAGTTCTAACATAAAAGTATACTATAACTCCACTCAAAAGCCATGGTCCATAAAACATTAAGTGTGTTAATTTAGTTCACAAGTTTCCAAAATCAAACCAAGTCATCATTAACTATTCTCTGTTAAGAAGCTTATTTAACATAACAAATAGAACATAAGGGAATGTTTGGTATACTTGAACCATGACTCTTGCCCCCATCCCACAAGAACTTTATACCGATAGAGTGATTATTACGCTAAGGGTGCATGATGGTTAGTTATTCATCTTTAAAATGACTGTCATAGGTGGGTTCTAGTTAGCTCAACTGGTAAAGTCTCTGATGGTTGTATAAGAGATTTGGGGTTCAATTTCTGCCTATACCAAAAACTGATTGGTGTCTTGGTCTGATGATAAAGAGCTATCATCAGAAGCGAACGCTATAGGTTAAAACTCTCTAGAAAAAAAAAATGACTGTAATAGGTTAATAGCTATTCCTTAGTGTATGTAATACATTTCAAAATTAATGTATTTCGTAAAATATGAATCTTCCTTTTAAATCATCTTTTACAAGTTTTTTACATGTGACAACTAAACTTATGAATAATAATAATTATATATGTCATTACAATATCTTCTATTTTCAGTACTAAAGATTACTTTTCATTGAACTCAAAAAAAATAAAAAAGATTACTTTTCATAATATATTATTCATTTAATGTGCCAATCGTACCCAACTTAACTTAAATTGAATGTATCAATTGTGAAATGATTAAATGGAAAATGTTAAAGACACAAAAATTTTTACAACTTTTATAATAACTTGCAACATAGAGAGCCATGAATGGTAGAGGTCAAATGATAAGCCTACACCCCACCACTTATAACTTGCCTCGTGGTTTTTTTTTTTTTTTGGTCCAAAAACATTGCTCAACCGAATAATTCTAGTTTCCTGTTGTGGTACAGACATTGTTGCTAGTAAGGACTGACTAGTATAGTACTTCTGTTTCAATCAGATATCCCGAGCAAAGTGTCACGACATGATTGGCTGAAGAGTCAACAGCACTGTGAAATTGTCAGAATGTAGCACAGCTCAGCACCTGCACACCTACTCTCAATGCTATATGCAATTCCATCGTACAATTATCTTATTTCCTTTACAAAATTTTCTGCATTTTTAACTTTAACTTTAACTTTTTACTTCATTTTAATATTTTTTTATTTAATGATTGAAATTAAAAATTATTTTTTCTAAATTTCAATCTCAACCCTTCATTGCTTTTGCATCAAATATAATTGCACCTAAACTTAATCATTAGCAATGAACAATGAAGACAAAGCCACCAAACACTTTGAGGGATCACCGTGACAGTGGCATCCATGCAAATTAGGAACCGACACGAATGGAGCCCAAGTAATCGCATCATCTTGGCCGTTCATATTGAAAAATGTAGATCCAATGGTCCAAAATCTTGCTTGTTAAGAGTTTGAAACTTTGTTGGAAGTCCACAGTCTACAAAACACTAGTCCTCGAAGTAGTGTCACTGCCAAGTCCACAAACAAGTCTAACTAACCCTATGTTTGGTTGCGGTGATTTTAGGGAGGATGGAAAATGAAGGAGAGAAAATGATATTTTTGGTTGTTTGGTTGAGGGTGGAAAAGAGGAGAGATTTTGGTGGGGGTCCACAAGTTTTCTCTCCTCCCCCTTCAAAATACAATATCTCCAAATTGAAGTGAAAGGTGGGAAAAATATTTGGACAAAACTGTTCTCACCTCTTTTAACGTTTTTTTTTTTTTTTTTACTTTTCCTTTTTGTGCTAACACTGGCTTTTTTTCCTTTTTTTTTTGTTACTTTTTTGTTTTTTGTTTTTTCTTTCTTTGGTTTTGTCAGGACGTGGTGGGTTCTTCTTCTTTTCCTTATCTTTTCCTTTTTTTTAATTTTTAATTTTATTATTTTTTTAAGAAAACACTTTTGAATGATTTTTTATGCTATTTTTTGAAATGTCCACTTTCATCTATACACAATTTTTTTTTAAAAGTATATTGTATTACTTTTTGTTTTATTTAAGAGGGACATGATGGTAAATTTATACAAATCTTATTTTCAACCAAACCAAAAAGTTTTCCATCCCTCCACTTTTCTATCCTTTCAACCAAATACAAATGAGGAAATCTAAAAACTTTTCTATCCCTCCACTTTTCCATCCTTCCTCTATATTCTACCCTCTCACTTTTTCATCCTCCCAACAAGTTTTACTTTGTTTTCATTTTCCTTTTCCACAAAATATTTTAAAGCCGTGGCACTTAACTATTGGAGGGTGGTATTGATTTCATTAATAATTTTGGAACAAAGTGCTAGGAGGTTGTGAGTTTGAATACTGATCTATACCTTAAAATGCAGAAATACCTGTTTGGTTGGAGATTTTTAGAATCATTGTTCAGTTTTCAATGTTATGGAAATACATGTTTGAGTGTTATAAAACTAGCCGCGAACCCGCGCGTTGCGCGTGATAATTATTTTTATGGTGGTTTTATTAAAAAAAAATTACAATTTAATTTAATCTAATAATGAGTAATGTATTTCGTAATTATATTTTTATTTATTATAGGAACAATCATAAATGTAATATAGGAACAATCCAAAACACCAAAAAAACGTAAACTAAAAAAAATTAATAAAACTTAACAATGATTAATTGAACCAATATTAGGATAATTTTTTTTTTTTGATAATCTATTAAGGTTATTTTCTTTGTAGAAATTATAATTTCGGCTGCCCAAAACATATTATCAAATAAAAAATCATTAGCAAAATCTAAGAATTAAATTTCTATACATGCATTGTTATAAAATAATAATAATAAAAATAAAATTGCAAAAGTTAAAATTTGTCACCTATCCGATTATTTTCGTTTGGCTAACCTTTGCTTTTCTTTAAATAAATGGAATTATAAAGTACTTCTAATACAACTATTAAGAGTACTTTGTCCACCACAAAGGATTAGAAAATAATCAAAAATTAGTAAAGTTTCATAGTTTAACATCTAAATTGAGCACTATAAAAAAATCATGCTATGTAACAGAATAAATACCAAATTATCCAAATCATGCTATGTAATAGAATAATATTATATTTTTATATGCTATATTTAATTCTTTAGAACGCAATAGGATAACATTTAATAATCAAAGAGAATTAAAAAAAAAAAAAAAAACAACAACAACAATAATTTAAAAAACAAAACTAAATCGCATTAATCCAAAATAGAGTTTTAAAGAATATAAAAAAATATCAACCTAAAGTAGAGATGCAAGAAAAATAAAAAAATCCACCAAAAAATTTATAGAGAGAGAGAGAGAGAGAGAGAGAGAGAGAGAGAGAGAGGGAGAGGGAACCCTTTTTTTTTTTTTTTTTTTTGTGAGAGAAAACTATGCATAGAATAGAAGAGATAGTGACAAATTTATAGTAAAAGGGTGTGAATAAGAACAGACAAAAATAAAGGAAGATGAAGGGAAAGAGGAAAAATGATATTAATGTAAAGAGTAGTGGGGAAATGAAAATGTAAGGGAGGGAGAAAGATTGAAGAAGTAGTAGGGAGATGAAATGGTAAGGGAGAGAGAAAGGTTGGAGAAGTATAAATATTAAAAAAAATAAATTTTAAAAAAAATTTAAATAAAAATTAAAAAAAAAAAAAAAAAAAAAAACCCTAAAGCTTGAAAGGCTTCAACGTGTTTTTTTTTTTTTTTTCAAAGCTGAAAAGGCTCACACAAAACCTTAAAACTGAACTGAAAAGGCTTTGGGTTGGGTTTGATAGTGGAACTAAATAAATAAGAGCTGGACTGGATTAATTATACAGATTTATTATAAAGTGATAGTGGAAGTAAATAAATAAGTAGTGGACTGGATTTATTATAGGGTGATAGTGGAAGTAAATAGGGCTGAAAATTGTAAAAACCATTCTAAAATTATAGGACAAATTATATTTTAAAAAAGAAAAGAAAAAAAAGAATGATGTGGTAGCTGATGTGGCGCAACGTGAGAGCAGCAACATTAAACGCTACGCTTCAGCTTTTAGTAATATATAGATTACGTGTCAGAAGTATTATTGTTGTTTAAACACTGAAAATTGTTGCTTAAATACTGGTACCAAACAGCCCAATGATAATGGGACGGGATAGTGGCATGTCTTGCTATGTGTAGCATTGGTAGGGGTGGAGTTAGAAGTTTTTGTTGAGAAGCCAAGGCTAAACCATCATTTGATATGCTATATTTCAAGAAAATCTCAAAATACAATATATATATATATATATATATCTTAAGGTAGTTTTTTCACTCGAGTTTCTCCTATTCCTCCTATTCCTTTCAACAATTATAAGTCCATAACGTCCATTGAAATTAAATATAACAAATCACTAGTTGCAACCATAAAATAAATAGAATATAAATTCATCCAAATAAGATTACTTTTGTTTAAAAATATAATTAAGATCACTTTTTATACCTCTGAGATAAATAGAAACTGAACTAGATAAGAAAACCATTAACCAACCATAAGATAAACAAAAAGAAATTGAACTAAAATAGAAATGTAAAAGCAGAAAAGAATTTTGCACCTCTTAAGATTCACTTAGCTTCAAATAAGAAAACTTTTTTGTTAAGAAAATGATTTTTTGTTTCTTGGGATTGGTTTTGTTAAGGTGATGAAATGTTTTTGGATGATTGGAAAGTAGAAACTGCAAGTTGTTTAGGGAAAAAGATTTCACCTATTCTAAGTAGAAACTGAAATCTAATTAAGGCATAGATTTCACCTATTCTACAAAAAAATTTTAAAATTTGTGGGGGCCTTGGCCCCTCTAATTGTAAATGTGGTTCCACCCCTACCGTTGGTAGTACCCATGTACTTACTGAAAAGCCTAAGTGATATCGTATCATTATATGACATGGGACGGTGATTATCCACGCAAACCACCTTTTTTCTTTCCTAACAAAAAAAGCACTAATAATTTTGGTTTGGACAATGAATGCCACCCCATTTTTAAACTTCTTAGATGAGTCCAAAAGTGACACTCGGACACTCCCAATTCGTGCAACATTTTTCTTTAATTACAATTTATCATTATGATTTAACCTTTGTTAAATTTAGTCTGAAAACTTTTAATTACTGAGTTTAATTTTGATTCCCTAAAAGTGGGATTGAAATTATATCGTAGTGTTCATAGAATTGATGTTTTGTATATGTGCTCTATTATTGCCTCTTATCTTAAAGGACTGATCATGATTGAGCCTCGAAGTGATATTTGCAAAATTCCATTTTGATCCAAATCTTAGAAAGTTAAAATATAGCAATTAAAAAAACATGTGAGACACAATTGTAATTGGGTAAAAGAAAAAGGATCAATAATTTATCCACAAATTACAAAACTAGTTAATAGAATGTAATCATAATGATTTATTGTAATCCAAACTTTAGGAAGTCTATCGGTAGAAGAATTGGATTTTATGGAACTGCAAAAAGGGCTCTAGTTGAGGTTGTGCTTGGTCGTTTTTAATTCACTGAATTAAGCAACTATTAAGAAAGAAAATGAAACCTACTCATTCATTACGTACCCTTGGTACGGTGGTCACTTCACAAGTATAAGTGTTTGTGGAATGTAGGAGGTAAAAGTCAGGGTTTAAGTCTCCAAGAGGGAGCTTCACACACATATATATTTAGATTAGGCTAAAGTAGAAATTCTATCTTATATAATAAAATTTTTTTTTTTTTAAAAGTAATAGGATTTTAGAGAAGAAAGAGATAGAGTTTTGCAAGGGTCGTGTGTACCTCTAACTAGAGTAGAATTTATAGAACTTGGCTAATGGTTATGGAAGCCTTCCCAAACAGGAATACACCTAACATACCGTCATCTCCAAAGTCGGCCGAGAAAATATAAGGATGAGTTGTTGTCCCATGTAAAGTAGCGAACTCTAGTCAAAGTAGCACTTAATCTAATTGAAGGTAGGAGAGAGAAATAAATATTGATGCAAGAGAAAATGGACTTCTACGGACACTCCTTGTTAAGGGGATGTATTTGGCTTCCGACCTATTTAGAGGAAGCTAGGACACCCGTAACTCAACTTTCAACTAGGTAAACCCCCCTCAAGATTTTATATGTAGTTCGGAAAAAGACGGTTAGGCTCGGCAGTATGTGCAAATTTATATCAGTAATAATCAATAACATTTTTTTTTGTTCAGTCGAACATGAAATCTGAAGATGGACTATCTTAATAGTCTAATGGGCATCGAACCAACATGGTAGTTTGGATTGGGCCTCTCTATGGTCTTCCCTTCCAAAATCAAAAATGAAAACTGGAAGTTTCTCAATTAGATCGCCATGGATACATACCAGACAAGGTGAATCGTAATCTATTTATTTAATTTTAGAGTCCCTCTCCTCCATAAATATAAAAATGTTAACAAGAGGGGTCATTGAGAAGTTTCTAGAAAGTTGAGGGGTTAAAGATTAGGTGGGGACGTGAGGTCTTGTCTGGTCCACATAATAGTCACAAATGGCAAAAACTTCAAAAAGCTATGAAACGTGGCGAGTCACCCTCATTCCTAATTTGGAAATTAGACTCACACGGTCACACACAGACACCTCTCTCTCTGCAATTTTCTTCCTTCTAAATTATCTACGCTGGGTTCTGTGTATAAAAGGGCTCTTCTTCTCTCTAAAAAAAAAGTTTACACTGATCAAAAAAAAAAAAAAAAAAAGAAAAAAGTTTACAAAAGAAAAATAGCTACTGAAATTGACGATTGTTACGGCGGTGGTGGTGGCGATACAATTTTATCATTCCCAAAGCCCATTTAGGAAACAGAGACAACAATGAAAGATCCAGTGGTCACAGTCAAAGTAGAACAGGGAGAAGAAGAAGAAAAGGAACAAACGACACCGCTTCATCACATTCCAGCTGATTCCGGGGAAGTAGTATTACCTGAAGAACTACTAAACGACACAGCTCCGCCGACTCTGACACTGGCCAAAGAGACCGAGGTGATCAATATCAAAGAAGAAGAGGAAGAGGAAGAAGATGATGATGAAGAAGAAGAAGAAGATATTGAATCCTCAACTCCGAAGCCGATGGAGGGTCTAAACGAACAAGGTCCGCCGCCGTTTCTGAAGAAGATTTTCGACATGGTGGAAGACCCAGATACCAATACGGTCGTGTCGTGGAGCGAGACACGGGACAGCTTCATTGTTTGGGACGAGCATGTTTTTGCCGAAGATCTGCTTCCTAGGTATTTCAAGCACAAGAACTTCTCTAGCTTCATTCGCCAGCTCAATACTTATGTAAGTTGCAATCCCCAAGTTTCTCTTTTCCTCAAAGTACTCTAATTTGTAACCAATGTTTTTGTGTGTGTGTGTGTGTGTGTGTGTGTGTGTGTGTTTTTAAACTATATTCCACATGTGTTTTGCTGGAAAATTAGTTAGTGTTTGTGAATTTGTGGTGATTGTAAAAGTTTTTATTTCTTTTATATAGATTTAAAAAGTTTCTATATTTTATGTGCTTAAATTTTTGTGATTGGTTTTGTTGTCGATGGGGGGTTTTGATGGTGGACTAATTATTGCTTAAACTTTTCCCTTTGTCAAGGGTTTCAAGAAGATTGATACGGATATGTGGAAGTTTGCAAATGAAGAGTTTCAAAGTGGGAAGAGGCATTTGCTGAAGAACATAAAGAGGAGGAATCGATTGAACAAGCAGGAACATGGAGTAGTAAGTTTGAAATTGAGGAAACCTGGGGTGGAGACTGAACTTGAGAGTCTGAGGAAGGATCAGAATGTATTGCAAGTGGAAATCTTGAAGCTGAGACAACAAGAAGAGGACTCACACAATCAACTCACTGCTGTTGAAGATCGCATTCGATATGTAGAGTGTAGGCAACAGCAGATGCACTTGTTTCTCACCAAAGCAACCAGAAACCCCAACTTTGCTCACCAGTTCATCCAGAAGAGAAAGCTTAAGAGAGAGCTGAATGGGGGCGAGATTAGCAAGAGACGTAGATTGCTAGCAACTCAAGGCCATGAAAGCTTGCTTGAGGCCATTGACACCAGCCTTGGTGTTAATGGGAGAAACGAAGTTCAGGGAGACTCGGTGACAGTTCTAACTGATATATTGCAAGAGGGTGTGGATACTTGTCCATTACAAACATCCTTCCCAGCTCCCATGGATGATGTATTGTGCAGTCCTCTTCAGGATCAGAGGGTCAATGTGATGCCTGGAACAAGCACTCCTCCAGAAATGTCATCGGTTTATAATGTCATGTCGGAGAAACTAATGGGGGACAATTCGATTGTTGATGAAGATTTCACTATGAATGAGTCTCAATTCTATTCTGAGTTGGAGGATTTGATTGCCAAGCAACCTGATTGGGGTGGTTTTGTAAGTGGACGGGTGGAGCCAGCCGGTTGTGTTGGGTCGATGACATAAGTTCACAGGTATATCTTAGTGTGTCTTGAGTCTGCTCTTCTTGTCCAATTCTGTAATTTGATTTCTTTTTTACTCTAACCTGGGAATAGTCTCTCAGAATATCTGACTATTAATCTCTTGGATAAGTGTACTTCCCCAATTCTACATCCACCGAGTAATTACAAGGAGTCCTTTAGGAGATTTGAATCCAGGACTTCATTGATCATATGAGGCTGGGAAATTACTAGAACTATCCTTTAGGATTAATTCTATGATTTGCCTAACACGATATCATATTACAATTTTGTGATATAGGCACATAAAGAAGGTTGCAAGAGTATGTTGAGAGAGCTGTTGCCACTTCATCAACGGTGGAGAGTTGCAGCTGATAGCAGGAATTCCTAATCCCTATTAGGTGTTGATACTGATGGCATGTTAGTTACCTACAGATGTTCATACTTCCTATCTACTTTTTCTTCTTTCTTAAGGTCGTGTACTCTTTTGTGTTGTAGAAAGTCGTAACTGCTATGTATTGTTATATACCAGTAGCTTGGTCTGTCTTATCAGTGGAATTCAGGGATTTGAATTTTGAAGTGGCAAAATTATTCTAGGAGCAATGCTCCGTCTTTTTCACATGAATGCTGAACCCTATAATGAATTTGCAGAGATTGCTAAGATTCACTATTTCACATGAATGCTGAACTCTATTATTATAAATTTGACTGAAGAGATTGCGAGGATTCACTATTTATGTGTGAAAACGGAACATTATACCAAGAGTATTAATGGAAAACCAATAGTACTTCGTTTCAATGGAAATAATTATTTCATTCACTAATATTATTAATAGAAAACCAACCGTACTTTGTTTCAATGGAAATAATTAATTGTTTCACTAATGGAAAACGAATAGCACTTTGTTTCAATGGAAAACTTGAGGGGCATATAGTTAAACTTGATGTGCATATAGTTTTCGTGCTTTCTACAGTTATGGTAGTATTTAAAAAATAAGTCAAAGGAAAACTATCTATGATCAACTGAAAAAAAAAAAAAATTTTAGTAGATAATAGTTTTTTTTTTTCTCTCTCTATGTATATATATATATATATATTTTTTAAATGAATCATTTTCTAGGAAAAAAAAAATAACGTACATCAAAACAAACTGAGTAATTACTTGTTAAAGTGTTCTGTTAAATTTATATTAGACTAATTAATTGTTTTACCACACTAATGCTTCGAAGTTTCCATTTACATATACAGTAGTAGTGCTTGAACTTGCAGCTTCAACTAATACTGTGCAGCACTGTTTTAAAACTTTACGGCGATTAGTGCTTGACTAATTTACACGAATGGTATTTTGACTGCTTGCATTGTTTCTAAATATATTTACGGACCTAGGGAGACTTTGGCTTGTTGCACGAAGAAAGAGATCTATAGACTTGGCTTGTGTTGCACGATGAAAGAAATATATAGACTAGTGTTGCACGATGAAAGATGAATGATGTAAAGAGTAGCACCGGCAATGGTGAGGTCCCTTAATTTAAATTATATTTTAGGGACACCAAATCTATGATGAAGACGCTTAACTGCTTAGTAGTGAACTTTATATTATTTTTATTAGATATTCGTGAACTTTATAGTTTACATGATTTCTATCCTTTTGATAATGTGTTAGATGTCCCTACTAAATCCCTAAATAAAAATATTATCCCAACTAATTGGAGCCTAATGAAATGATTATAGATGTTCACTAGAAACTTCAAAAAAGAAAAAAGAAAAAAAGCATCTGTGCTCGAAATTGAGAGCCACTTGTTTCACAAGATTTTAATATTAGACAAGATGTGACTAAAGTTGGTTTTGATAAGATTTTTTGCCCAAAGGAGGAAATACGAACTCAAATTAATAGTTTGGAAATAAGCTCTTTGACTAGGGACATATCTAGACTCTGTCCGAATGATTTCACCCAAAATGACCATATTCTAAAAGCACCACTTTTTTTTTGCTCGTTAACAGTGAAAGCACAGTCAATTACAAGCACCAATTTTTGTTTTTATTGGTAATTGTCAATTTGTCATAGCACCAAATTAGTATATGAACTCGACACTTTTCTTAATTTTCTCTATATAGACCAAGAATGGTGCGGGGGAGTATCAAAATAAAAAATAAAACCCCAGAAAACGGGCACTGAAATGTGAAACCACCACTCCAGAGTCTAGAACACAACTACAAGACAGTCTCCCTCCTAAAATCAATTAAGTACAGACTTTTATAATACAAGGGCAAAAAAAGGTGAAATGGAACTATATGAATATGATTACAACAATAAAAGGAAGCATATCACATCTTATATTTTGACAAATATTTATTTCTTGATGGTAAGCTTACTATTAGGCTTCATAACTCCTATGGATGAAGATGATGAAGATGATATGGCAGACCTATCAAAATCCTGCTTATCTTCATTGAATGCCTTAATTAGAACTTCTTGGAGCTCCATGTATCTTTGTCTCTTTAATTTTCGTTCTTCTGGTGTGTCGTTCCCTACGTATGCTAGTTGTGATATATCATCATCATCCATTATCTTATTAAGGACTTTCGAGCAACGAGGGAAGAAGCGTTTTCCAAGTTCCACTGCTCAAGTTAAGGAAGAGAAAATCAGGCATGTTTACCAAAAGAACAATAATGGAAGTTCCATTAGATTAGAATGATTGTAAGCAACAGCAAAATTAGGTGACAGGATCTGCCTCATAATTTCAAATATAACATCTAGACAATATAATTCTTGTAAGCTCCAATCTGAAGGGGCAACTCTGGGTGAGTTTTTTGCAAAGTATGAATGTATGATAGATCAAACTTTTGTTGTCAAGGAAACAAAAGATATAATCATGCAGGTGTATATAGGTATATGAGGCATCATTACCAGTTCTGGAGAGTGCTTTCATCCTAATTAGATGCTCCTCTTGAATTTTGAACGGTGCTTCATTTAAGTCTACAGTCGTTCTCCGGTCATCACGCAGATTCTTAGACCTGATGGCTAATGGAAACTCAGCAGTGCCATCAACTTGAGCAATATCCATTACAACTTTTGCTTCCACCGGGAAAAGAAGTTTTGCCAGTCCAACTGTCAAGTATTAACAATCAAATATTTAATAGCATAATCATCAGAAACTGTTTCAAACCACAGATACTGAATTTAACCAAGAGCCTTTTCATAATAACCAGCTTAACTTCCATGGGATCATTAACTACTAGATAAATGGAAATGAAAAAAAAATCCCATTCCCTAGTACCATGTTAGTAAATACAAGATTAAATATTGACAATTACAAAACCAAGAAAACTTATTCTTATTTGAGCTAGCCTGGCCAAAGAATCCTCCTGGTTTTTTCTATCAAAATTCTAATTTATTGCATCATCCTTCAGCAAGCCTAGGTTGCAAGACAACAAGAATAATACAGGTATGGTAGCATTATCTTGTTTCTTGCCTTACTACAACTAGGAGATTGATCAGAGAGAAAAATGAAGGTGATATATGGAGTAATTTCCCAAATAAGACACTCGAATTGCTAACAAGGAATAGTTAATGAAGACAGAAGCAATGTTCTTCAAAAGAAATGCATCCTTGCATAAGCACTAGGACATTATTTATGGTATCCCTAATAAACCTAATCGCCATACATATGACAGGGTCAATATGATCAAAATGCTCTGCCCCCTTCCAATGACTTAAAGTGGATTCTAGCTACTTCCCTCTGTATAATTGAAAGAGAACATGGGCTTATAACCACCATTAAGCATTTATTAAAATGCTCTGCCCCCTTCCAATGACTTAAAGTGGATTCTAGCTACTTCCCTCTGTATAATTGAAAGAGAACATGGGCTTATAACCACCATTAAGCATTTATTCTAACTGAAAGATTTGTTTTCTTTGAAAGAACTTTGGAAAAAGGGGCAAGCACAGGTAAATCATCCAAACATCAAACTGATAAATCTTTTGATGAAAGAGTCATCAAGACCAACATAAAACAGCATAAGATGCCACAATATATGGAAGACTATATAAAGCCAACAGGACAGGAAAAGCTACAAGTTAAAGTGTGTCTTTCACACTAACTTCCAGTTGAAAAAATTGGATTAATTGAATACCAAATATGTTTAACTGAAGGGCCATATTAACACAAAACATGGAAAATACTTATCTCAGAACCCTGTCCCAATAAAGACCGGAAATTATTATTATTAGGTATATTTTACTTTGTAGGATTATCAAGAGGGAGAAGCAGTAGCCAATTGCTGTAACTTATTTCCTTAACCAACCCTGGCAGGGGAAATAAATGTAAATTACAACTCCCATCAAGGGTGTTGAAAACATGGTAAGTGTTCTCATTCAAGTCGAGAATTATCAATTTATAAAATAAAAAATGAAAACTCTATTTCAGTTTGCTGACTGGAAATCAAGATCAATTTTTTACTGTGAACATTGGTTGACTGAATACTACACTTAACAGTTACTTGCATGGTGTTCCACCAGTAAGAGGAGGAGGAGGAGGGGGGGGGTGGGGGGGGGGGGGGGGGGGGGGGTGGCGTAAGCCATCTATCTATGCCCATCATTATCATCTTAGAAACACTACAAAAAGTCTTGCAAACTTAGAATAGATCAGCAGGAACTGCAGCAATAGGTTGCATGTATCACATACTCAGCACAATCATAAGATTCGAAAGGTTACTCCTTCTAATTTCCATTTGAAGGGCATTTGGAGAGTAAAGGTTCCTAAAAGAGTGACATTTTTTATGTGGACAGTAGCCCATAGCCAGATTCTCACTTTGGATAATCTTATACTTCGTGGTCGCCCCTTGGCAAATCGTTGTTGCATGTGCTATTGTAATGAGGAATCTGTGGATCATCTTCTTATTTTCGTCCGTTAGCTCATTCTATGTGGATGCATATGATTCAGCTGTTTGAGATTGATTGGGTCATGCTAGGTTCAATTGCAGACTTACTTTGTTGGCACCATTGGCTTGGGAAATATAATTTTGATATTTGGAATTTGGTACCAGGCTGTTTGATGTGGACTATTTGGACTGAACGTAATCAGCGTTCTTTTGAGGATATTGAGAAATCAATGGCCCAATTGTTAGATTTGTGCCAGCAAACTCTCTTTGATTGGTCTCGGTGTTAGGGTCTTTCAAATTGTTCTACTATTATTGATTTTCTTTAGTCTCTTAGAATAGGATTTTGATTCCTTTATTTCTTTTTGTTGCTATGGTCCTTTGTTCATTACCGTGAACTCTTTGTATCTTTTTTTTTTCTTTTCTATTAATAATATCACTTTCTTACCTATCAAAAAAAAAAAAAAAAAAACTTCATATGGAGATCATCTATTGAAGTTGAATCTTAGAAACTGAAATCTATATATATTTTGAGAAAAAGGACTATGATTTGTATGAACAGCTAAGAAACTCAAATGCAAAATTAAGAAAAGAAATGGGAGACTAACCTCTATTTTCGAGGTACAACAACTTCATGCGGAGATCATCACCTGCTATAGCAAGGGAATGAGAAGCGTCTCCTAGCAATGGATCTCTACTTTCTGCTTGCTCCAATATCTCTATACATAAACGATCCTTGGGAGAAGCTTTTCCTTCCTCAGTGGACTTATTATAATCCACAGCCTTAGTGAGCCGCTTTGAGATCTGAAGCGCCTTTCTCCCATCTAATGTAAGGTCTGATGGTCTGGCTCCCTTCGTTAGGAGGGATACTATGATCTTAGGTTCCTTCCGTATTGCGGCAACATGCAGCACGGTATAGCCCCTTAGATTCCTTTTGTTAACATCAGCAAGTGCAAGATCAAGGAGCTCTGTTGTTGTCTTTGCATCACAGTATGCCACAGCATAGTGGAGAGCAAATGCATCATCTAGATTAGTATGAGCCTCTCTCAGCAACAATCTGACTAATTCAACGTCATCTGAATCCAGGGCTCTATGTATTCTCTTTATATGTTTATCTGGAAAATTGTTGCTTTCAGGTGTGTCCAAGCCAAGTTCCTTACGTGAATCCATGACATTTTTTACTATGTCTTGAGGAAGAGCTTTATCAAGAGTAATGATATCAACATCAGATTTGACAATAATCTCAATACACCTTGCCAGCAATCTTTCACATGCTTTACTGCACATATTTGCAACAGATAGAACCACCAAAATGTCGTCCATTGAAACCTTGTCAATAATGTCTAGCAGGTGCCTCTGCAATCAAAGTTGAGAGCTAACAAAATATTCAGAGGAGAAATCAAAACAAGACTCAAAAAAAAAAAAAATCTAATTAGCAGTAGCAAAGTAGAACATTCCAACTTATAATACTAACGTTCCAAGTAATTCAAACATGGAATAAATTTACTATTACATCAATATCAGGGAAGAAAAAGTTCCAATGTAAGACAGTTCCTGCATTAAAACAACACAAAAGAGATTCCACTAATATCACCGAGACAATTGTGCCACGAGCAAATAAGAACCATTGTGGCCCTTTTTGGTGGGTAAATCCAAACTTAATGATAACTGATGATAAAGAGTTCTACTTATGCATATCACATTCAAGCCAATGTCATCACATAAACTTCAAATCCTCATGATGCGATGACAAGTGTCTTCCACCAAAAACAACAGCCATAAGTTTGAGCCCAGGAATCAACCTCTCAAAACTTTTTTTTTTATGGTAGTTTCCTAAAACATTTTATTAACAACAGAACAAGACACTGTAGAATGCTCCAAGCAACAAACACTAGGCTAAGTAAATGGCTTGCTAGCAATTTAATTTGATCAAACTCAAATTCTTAATAATTGAGTTCTAATTAAAAGTAATAAAAAAAAAATTAAAGCTTTAAACAGAAACAAAAAATAAAGTATACTCTCAAAACTTTCCTAATTGAGCAAACACAGTAAAAAAGGATTACCTGATAAAGAGCGACCAATTCAGACACTTGAAAAGTGAAAGAAGCATAGAGAACCTCGACCATGAAATCAACGGCGGGCCTACAAGCCTCGTGAGAGCAGTCATCGTCGACGCAAACGCAAACACCTTTGGGTAAAGGTCTGACCTTGCCGCTATACAAGTAAGTCAAGACAGCGATGAGAGCATCGAGACCGACCTCGTGATCTTTGGCTAGGTCCTTCAGCTTCAGCTCCACCTCTTTGGAATTGGAGAAGGCGTTCTTGAAGAAAGGGCTTCGCGCCGCGAGGAGACAGCGGTGGACGGCGACTTGTTCTGTTCCGACTAGGATCTTGGCGTCCGCGAATCGGTCTGAGGAGGAGTCGAAGAGGGATTCGAGGTTTTGGGAGAGGCGGCGGAGGGCGGAGATATCGGGTGATGGCGAAGGGTGGTCGGAGGAGGAGGGCGTTTCGGCGTTCGTGGCTGCGGCCGTGGCTACGCAGCATATGCTACTGCCGTTGCTTATTTCGTTTGAATCCGAAAAACCCATTCTATAATCCATCAGAGAGAGAGAGAGAGAGAAGCTATTTGAAACGGAAAGTCATTGAAATTGAGAGAGAGAGAGAGAGAGCGATGGTGTTTGGATAAAAGAATGTTGAGAATGAGAGATTTGCAGAGAGACTGTGAAAGGGTAGTAGAGTATCTTCTAATAGTAAGTGAGAAAGAGAGAGAGAGAGAGAGAGGAAAAAGGCCTTTCAAGGCCTTGAGTTTTGGTGTGGATTTGCAGAGGTTGAGGACGTCAAATGAGAGAGACAGAAATGGAGTTGACCACAGCTGGGAACTTGGGGTGACGAAGGTGGCAGAAAATTTGGTTTAAAGTTTAAACTCTTATTGGAAAATATAATTTTTTTTTTTTTTTTTTTTGATAGACGAGAATATAATTTATTAGTTCAACTTTTAGACGAAAAAATAAAATAAAAGAGCCAACCTTGGGAGTTGGGAGAGTTGAGATTCACATATAATGAAAAATAATGTGACTTTGGTATATTTTTTAATGGGTTATTTCAATAAACTTTTAATATTATTTTTAGGACAATTGTTAATGAATCATTTTTAAAAAAGTTTTATATTATTTTTATAAAAAATATAAAAATTGTGAAAAAAAAAAAAAGTTAACTATTTTTTCATTTTTCATAAATTTAAAAAAAAAAAACTTTTTAAAACAATACTCTCAAGATATTCATTAATTTTGCCCATAAAAAATTTGTTTGAGAGATATTCAAAGAGTTGCAATCAATTTGACATCAAGTTTTAAATTCTTATCTTAAGTGATAGATAATGATCGATTGTTTGATGCTTTCACTTGAATTTACAATTTATTTTCCAGAACTTTTAGTCTACAATGGTCCTAAGATTGTTTTATAAAAAATAACTCGTTAATTTTGCAGGTTTGTTATAAGAACCTTGTATTTCAGTCATATTGTTTAATATTAGATAAAGTAATAACAATTGAATTATCATAATTTTTTTATATTTTTTTTTTTTAAGGTTTCATGCAGATCTTTTCACTTTTCCAAACCCTGGAACCATAACCATCATTTCTGTTTCAATCAAAAAGGGTCGATTCGATCCTTTGAGAATTTAAGTAGGGAGTGGTCCCGCAAAAATTTGTTTATTCTAACTATAAAAAAAAATAAAATGTTTATTCACATTCTTTAACACTGATAGTGCATGGATTAGGCTCCGATCTTAAGAATGAGACTTTGTTCAAAAGTATAGCCTACTAAAAATTGATCATTGTCTTAATTTTTATTAGGAAAAGTTAATGGACATAGGATATATTGGTTTATAAAATATTTTTAGAAGTTTTTTATACTAAGAAAAAAATTGATTTTTAATAAGGTTTTATATTTTTTCATAAAAAGCAGTATCAAAATTTTTCTAAAGTGATTCATTAACAAATAACTTAATGACATTTGTTAACTAAACCCATTTTTTATTTAGAAACCCAAAACTACTGATCAAGAAGGGAGACAGAGAAAGAAAGGATCCATTCTTTTTTGTCTAAATAAAAATAAAAATGAAGAGAGAGAGAGAGAGATGGATAGAAACGGTTACATATATCTTACTAATTTGCTTATCAAAAAAAAATATATCTTACTAATTTTTCATCTTTTGTTTTCCCTTCAAGATTTATTTAAAAGGCAAATATTTTCTTACACTTATTTTATATATATATATATATATATATATATATATATTATTTTACTTTTTTTTTTTTGAGAAAGATATATTATTTTACTTGATGAGCTTAATGTACATATTTTAAAAAAGCAAATACGTCATGTCCAGTTTTCCACACTCCACTGTCATAAAAGCCTTCCATAAAATTACTCTAATAAATGGAAAGTTTAGACTTTTTAGTGAAAAAAAAAAATTATGTCTTCATAATTAATTACTATTAATTTATAAAAGCATTCACACCGGAGAATATTAAAAAAAAAATACTTATTTTATATTTTCAAACACTACTTTATTTATTTTATTAATTCATTTTATAATATATCCAACATCTCAATTCTTATTTTTATATACAGCCAATATTTTCTCAAAAAAAATATATATACAGTTTAATAAAATAATATAAACTACCCAATAAAATGAATATAAAACTACCTATCTCTTTCTTCCCTTCCATCTCTCTCTCCTCTTCCATCTCTCCTCTCTCTTCCTCTTTATCTCTCTCTTTCTCAACCACTCCCATCACCCAAACCCAAACCTAGCTCCTCCACCACTCACCAACCAAACCCAAATCAACTCAACCATTGAAACTACCAACAACAACCACACCACCACCATGCCACAATCAACAAACACCACCAAAACCACGAACCCAAAACAACAAACCCATCCACCACCCACCATTCACCACAAACCCATTGGAACAAATCCAAACGACCACATCACCACACCCAAATCAAAACAACCACATCACTACACCCAAATTAGAACAACCACATATTGATACCCAAATTGAAACAAATAAAAACAACCACATACCTATATCCAAATCGGAACAACTACACTCATACCCAAAATTACCCACCAAAAAAAAATTTGCCACCCCTAACCATCAAATCAACCAACCAACCATTACCACTGAAAATCTGAACCACTATCACCATCGAAAAACTCACCAACCCAAACTTTGACCCAATTGCCACCTGTGAGAGTGTTTTTTTCTTTAGCACACAGGTCCAAGGATCCTGGGCCAAATAGTTGTAGTTTGGTGGACTGGGCTTGGTTCACCGCAACTAAATGAGGGCTGATTACGAACCAAGTTATGCGCAAGTCACATAAATCTCCTCAAGGCAAAAAATGCGATTCCTCCTAAACAATAAAATACCATTATAAGTATTTTAGTATCATAAAATGACTCTTTACTCTTACAAAATAAGTAAAATAGATATTCATAATATTCACAATGAGAAAGAGATTGAAATAGAATATTTAAGGCTTATCTTTTATTGTATAAACATTTTAAAAAATTCCTTCACTTGGTACCCTAGGCGTATTGTCGTGGGATCCTGGGGCGTATTAGGCCTGTAAGAACCCAGAATACTGATTCTCTGCACTATACAATCTTTTTCCATGCTTGTTATGCAATGGAGTTTTGTCCTTTCCTTTTACCTCTATAGGTCCTACATAAGAACAACTATACAATGCACATATCTTCAAATAATTGTTAGTTTCTTAGATTAGGATATATATATTAATACATATACATATATGTAAATGAATTTCATGAGAATGATTCAGCCACGAGGATCCCGGCCCCAATTCTCACAGAATTAGTGCTTTTGTACAAGACTTGTGGGATTTGGAACTCAAGTCTAAGTGGCTTTGCTTGGGCAAAGGACTCAGCTTTTGGCTGAGTAAAAGGAAAAATTAACAAACAAGAATATATGTATTGAGCAGCAAGAAGCAGTAAATGAAGATAATATAATAAAGAAATATGCAAAGCAATTGTTAGAAATCCTCAAATCAATATGAGATATTTTATTATTTTTCTTAATTGTGGATTACAAATGTGCTCACTAAGACGTGATACAAGGTTCAAATAAGCTCAAAAATTACAGACTTCGATGGCTATCCAAGCCTCTAAGACTTGCAAAGTTTGAATCCTTTTGAATCCAAGTATGTGCTATAATGGCTGTTTCTGGGATACCGGGAGACGTTCCTCTGTTTTTCTTAAATTTTACAGAGTTCTAATGGCTCTGTTATGATATTCTTCCTACTGAAAATCCCCCCCTTCAACATGGGTTTTCTCTTCCTTTTATAGTGTGTTTTATAGGGCTCCGAGGTACTAGTGATTTCTCTCTTTTGCCCCCCAGAGCTCGTGCTGTGACAGTTGCTTAGGGGCTGGTCTCTTCCCTTTTTTCTCATGGTTTTCATCTTTTAGTGCTGTTTCTCTAAAAGTCACTTGTTGACTTTCCATTTCGGGGCGTCCTTGGGCAACTAGCCTTCAATCTCTCTTCTTTTAAGGTTTCTCACTTTTCAGACTCAGCTGTCGGTTGTATTTCATTGCTGTCATTATTCCCAAATAGTTGGAATCTTTTACTGCTGGGTTGAAAGTTCCCTTCCAGTCGCTTCTACTTATGATTTTCTCATTCTTGGTTCCTTGTGGTACAGCTCCTTTGTTCATGAATGTTTGCTTTATACTTTCTGATTCTTTGCTGCACCACTGGGTACTTGAGAAGGACATCTCTGTTCTTCATTTCTTGTATTTCGTGGTACCTCTCTTGAGCTGTCTCAATCCCACATTAGCTGTGCTGCATTACCTGAGGATCCTGAGCCTCTGGCAGCCTCTGGGTATCTTGGCCCAGTTCTTTCATTGGATTTTGCTTGATTTTTTAATGGCCTTTTTACTGGAAATCTGAACATAAATATGGCCTTAATGTTGATTCTTCTTGCTGCTTGAATTGGGCTTTCATTACTTTTCATGGAATGGGCTTTCTTGTGAAATTTTGGCCTTCAACACCACCCAAACGCCAATCCAAATGCTGACCCAATTGCCACCCAAACGCCAACCTGAAGACCACCCAAACTCCAACCCAAACACTATCCAAACAACCGATCCAAACACCACCTAAATGTCTGACCCAAACGACAACCACAGTTACCAAACCGAATTCCAACCATATCCACCAACCCAAACTCCGATTTGTGCCACCAACCTAAATCCCTACCCAAAATTGCGAGGGAGAATTGAGAGAGAAGAGAGATTCAGAGATCTCTACCCAAAATTGCAAAGGAGAGTTGAGAGAGAAGAGAGATTTGAAGAGTGAGAGGGACTGAGGGAGAAGTGCATAAGAGAGAGAGAGAGAGAGAGAGAGAGAGAGAATAGAATATAGTTTTTGAGTTTACAAATTCATGAACAATAAGTTGTAAATATAAGTACTCATTGTTCACAAATGCTAAAAACATTTAGGCATATATACCCGATTAAAGCTTTTTTTTAAATGGTCAGTTGCTAAAATAGCAATTTGGGGGGAGGTACACCCCTAGTGCTAATGCTAAACTTATAAGAATAAAATTAAAAAAAAAAAATCTTTTAATTATCTTAACTCTTAGAGCATTTTTTAATAAACTGTTTTAAGAAAAGTTTAATACAAATTTTATGGAAAAATATAAAAAATTGTCAAAAAATTCAATCACTTTTTTATTTTGTCATAAAAGGTTTTTAAATTCATTAAATTTTACCATTATTTCTTTCCATTTTCTTTCCTTTCCTTTTATCTCTCCCTTTACCTTCAAAATACATAGGAAAAATATTTTCTTTCTCATTTGTTTCCTATTTTCCTTCCCTCTTCTTCGTACAGAAAATTATGAAGTACTCTCAGAGTACCATAAATATGTAGTCCCCCTTTCACATGAATGGTAGGTCCTACTTAATTAGTATGAGAGGAGAGAGTACATATTTATGATACTCCAAAGTACACAATAATTTTCCCATCCGTACAACCTCAACCAGCATTAGATATCAGCTACGTGGAAATATCTACTACACTGAGTTGCAGCTGAAGTTCTTGATGCGACATGTCGTTGAACGGGTCTGAGAGTTTGAACTTTGTACCTCAATTTCCGTTGAACCCATTTGCGGCTCTCGTCGTGGCATCAACCGAGACATTCTTTTTGTTTTCTTTTAAGTTTTTTCTCCAGTGTTCGTCATGACCACCGGCCTAGCAAGAAGTAAATAAATAAACAAATAGATAAGAACGAAATTAAAGCAACAAATGTGACATATTTCCACATTGACAGCTTTCTGAAAGAGTCTTTTGTTTTGTATATATATACGTATCAATCAAGAAATAGTGAAATACACAAAAGGAAAAAGTTAATTAGCACAGTACAATGTATACAGACAAACAACAAAGAAAAAGAATAGACGGTGATGTTAGCCAAAATTGGCAGACCAAGCCAAGCTCATGCAAGAAGTGGAGGACACTTTTTTTAAACCAACAGTAGTGAATCTTTTCTTAAACCAATCAAAATTGTTGTTCTTTTGATGAATCAAAGTAATTCTTCCTTAAATTCCTATTAGTTGAGCTATTAATTATTGCTTAGGCTAGCTTTTTAACTTTATTTTAAATTTGTCTAAGCTAACTTTTTATTATTATTTTTTTCATTATTTAAGTTGATAGGAGATACATATCATATTATTATATATAATAAAAGTTAGGCTTAGATGTCGTAGTTGCGTCAAGTGACAGCATCAAACTAAAGAAATTTTGTTAGATTTTTAGATTGTAAAAAGAAAAAATGGATATAATTTTTTTTTTCTTATCTTCTTCTTCTAAAATTTCTAAGTTGATAAAAATCTTAATTTAATTACAAACCAAATTCTTTTCTTCATCTATTTCTTCTTAATTTGATTACAATCTAAAATCTTCATCTAATCATTTTTATTTATTTATTTAAATTACTACACCTATTGCTACACGGAAGCCCTAGTGGATGATGTATTTACTTTTAGGATCTTTAGTCACATGCATCTGCAGTATTGGAGGTGTGTTCGTAAATGATTTAAAGCTTGATTTTTGGTTGTCATTAGAGAGTATGTCATCGTCTCATGGTAATGTATATTAGATTCTTTTAGATTTGCAGTACTTCCACAGAAAGCAGCATCCAGTATGCTATCTCTTGGCATTAGTAATTATGAATATCTTTTAATTTATGGAATTTTTATTTTGGTCAAAAATTTTTCATTGAATCTATTTGGGATGGAACTCATCTACCATATGAAATTAGGAGATTTATGTGAGAAGATATATCTTCATTTTTTTTTTTGAGTATCTATTTAATAATTTCTTAAATTATATGATTTTTTTAAATTTTTTTTTAGATAATGCAATTCAACTTGATTATTGATATAATTTTTTGATTTGGTGTTCTTAATTGACTAGGCATATTATTTCCTCACTTATGGCAACATTAAAATGGCTATGACTGGTAATTTATAGGTAAACATTTACATTGCAATCTAAATACTTACATCTTTGTAATTTATGGAATTTGTTTTTGGTCATTTATACAAGAAATTTATATATGATTAGCACTTCTACTACTATGCATGCATGTTAGCAAGTATAATGGAAATATTTTCAAGTGTTATATATATATATATATATATATATATTTATATAATTACAATTTTACTACTTATCATAATTTTTAAAAATATTTTATAATATCTTTTTTGCAAAAAAAAAAAAAAAAAAAAAGTTACATAATATACATTTTCCATGTAACTTAATTTTTAAAAATATTTTTACTATTTTTTTATTAGATTTGATTATATTATCAAAAAATATTTTTTTTTAGATAGAAACAACACAACCTAATTATTTTTATCAACTTTCTCAAAAACAATTATATAGTTATTCTTATCAACTTTTTTCTCTATTGTTTTATTAATTTTTTAGATAAAGACAAAAGCTTAATTGTGGATATGAAATTTTTTAGGTTTTTCTTTATTCTTATCTTCTCAATTTGTAATCAGATTGTGAATCCTCGAATCCCCAAGGAAATGCCTCTTCCTCTAGCTACAAAGGTATGTATTTCTTTTCTTTTCTTTTCTTTTCCATTTTTTTTTTTCACAAAGCTGCATTCTAATTCATGAGTAAGGAGCAATAAATTCAACGATAAAAATAAATAGAGCATTTAGGTAAATCTATAAATGTTATTTTCTACGAGTGTATGTATTTGGTACGTGTATACATATATATTGCGTCTTATATTGTTTATAGGACTTTTTGTTTTCTATACTTTGTGTTGTCTTACTCTTATTATGAGCTAGAAACCTAGAATTTGCATTTTTTGAATTTGGAAGGACAAATTTTTAAACTCTTTTAAGAAATGTAGATTCATATGTTGGCTTACTTTCTAAATCATGAGTTATTCTCTTTTGATAAATAATTCTCATATATATATATATATATAGAGAGAGAGAGAGAGAGACAAATACACACATGTTGTGGTGGTTACCTAATGATGGACAATATATTTTATTCAAACACACCACATATATTATGTATTAGGATAATTAATTAAGAGTTTCAAGTTTCTCACTACTTAATTAGTAGAGTATTTCATAAATAAATCCCCTTTTTTTACATTCAATTCTAATTAAAATAATTTTTCATTTTTTATAATCTATATTTAACATCAAAATATATATTTTAATTTATATATAATTTTTTTTATCTAAGACATTTAATTCACATGTGATTTTTTTTTTATTAAATCGTGCATCGCACGGGCATAATACTAGTATATTTAATGATTAGACTTTAACTATTTATAAAAGAATTTTTAACAATTATTTAAAAACAAATAATATTTTTTTTATAAAACAAATTTTGTAAGATTTGAAATTATATATATATATATGTAAAATTAATTAATTAATATATGTATTCTCACTATACTCATGTCCTACTTTTTAAAAAATTGATGTGTTGCCATACTGTATTCGCACATGTATCCATGCAGGTGCTTCCTAGGCAATAGCACGCATGGTTTCCATTGTGCACCAAATGGAGAAGACAAAGTGTCAAGATTTTCTATAGTTTGTAAGTCCGTACGAGGTTGTGTCCAATAAAAATTTTCTTGAACATTTTCTTATGTAACATTGGACCAGTTGATTAGTATTGTCAGTATAGTTACTCTAGCCTGATCCAGAAAGAAACATAGAAAAAAGGTTAAAAGATTATCGTTTTTTCTTTTTTTGAGAAGTGGTTAAAAGATGATCGTCAGTGGCCTCTTTTGTTGACTATAATAGTATATTGAGATAGCATTTGTTGGTCCAAGTGCACTTCAAGTAATTTTAAAAGATTGAAGATTGATAGGACTACTCTCAGACTGAAGAATATTATGTAGGATTTCAACCAAAAAAAAATTATGTAGGATTATTATTTAAGGATAGTGCCAAACAATAAGTAAAGAAATAAAGAACTAAAGCATGCCAAGACCTATATTGCTAAGGAAGAAAACAACAATGAATGAAAAAAAAAAAAAGGAGTTCTTTTTATCTTATATGATCGAAAGAAAACCGTGGTTAACTTAAATATAAATCCTACCAATTCAAGCCTCATACTATAGGAAAGCATACACATTTCAACCAAAAGTCATGATTAAGTCTAACCATTACTCTCTAAGCAAAAAAGGAATATATTGTTTAGAGAGTGTGAGAGTGCCTTTTTCTTTAGCATACAGGCCCAAGGATCCTGGGCCAAATAGTTGTATTTTGATGGACTGGGCTTAGTTTACCGCAGCTAAAGAGACTGTTTAAGAACCAAGTGGTGCACAAGGCAAGCTTCCTACAATACACATAAACTAGCAAACGAGAATATTTGTATTGAATAACAATGAAAACATGCAAAAGGAATGCAAAGTAATTAGGAAATACACAAAACAATTGTTAGGAATTCTCAAATTAATAAGAAATACTTCATTAGTTCTTCTTGATTGTGGATTACAAATGTGTTCACTAAGACGTGATACAAGGTTTAAATAAGCTCAAAAATTACAGACTTTGATGGCTATCCAAGCCTCTAAAACTTGCAAAGTTTGAATCCTTTTAAATCCAAGTATGTGCTATAGTGGCTGTTTCTGGAATACCGGGAGACGTTCCTCTGTTTTTCTTTCTTATATTTTACAGAGTTCTAATGGCTCTGTTATGATATTCTTTCTACTGAAAATCCCCCTTCTCAACATGGGTTTTCTCTTCCTTTTATAGTATGTTTTCTAGGGCTCCGAGGTACCAGTGATTTTTCTCTTTTGCCCCTCAGAGCTCGTGCTGTGACAGTTGCCCAAGGGCTGGTCTCTTCCCTTTTTTCTCATAATTTCCTCCTTTTGGTGCGACCAAGCTGAAAGTCTCTAGTTGGCTTTCCATTCCAAGATCCCCTTAGGTTGCTGATCTCAGCTATTTGGTTTTCTTCACCTTTTTAGCTTTTTGGCTGCCCTCCATCCTTGTCATTATTCGCAAATAGTTGGAATCTTTTACTGCTGGGTTGAAAGTTCTCTTCCAGTCGCTTCTACTTATGGTTTTCTCATTCTTGGTTCCTTGTGGTACAGCTCTTTTGTTCATGAATGTTTGCTTTATACTTTCTGGTTCTTTGCTGCACCACTGGGTACTTGAGAAGGACATATATGTTCTTCATTTCTTGTATTTCGTGGTACCTCTCTTGAGCTGTCTCAATCTCACATTAGCTATGCTGCACGTCTCGAGGATCCCGGACCTCTGGCAGCCTCTGGGTATCCCGGCCCAGTTCTTTCACTAGATTTTGCTGGATTTTTTAATGGCCTTTTTGCTGGAAATCTGAACATAAATATGGCCTTAATGTTGATTCTTCTTGCTGCTTGAATTGGGTCTTCTTTACTTTTCATGGAATAGGCTTTCTTGTGAAATTTTGGCCTTCAACAGAGAGTATTTTGTTCAAACAATGACAATTACCAATTGCATAATACAAAAACATTTAAATCCTATGAAGAGCTATCATAATCCCACAAAATTCATATGCAGACTTGAGAATTTAATTCAACAGGTTTCTCTAAACCCGATCACATTGTATGTGGTTTCGGTAGAAATAACTTGGAATTCAAATTAAGGAAATTTTTTAAACCAAAAGAATAAAGTTTCAATAATAATCTTAAGATGTCAGGAAATTTCATTGCTTCTTCTAATTTTTTAGATAACAAAAAAAGGGTTGATTTTCAAATTGTGTAATCATGGTCAAGTAAATACTTGGCCCATTTGAAAGTGACCGTTGGTTGCAACTTGCAAACTAACTACGAATATGAAATTGTTTATATCTTTTTCTACTTTTTATCTTCTTCTTTTTTTTCTTTTTTTTTTGAAAGGTACTTTTTATCTTAACAAATGCAACAAAAAAAGCTTAGATGTGCAAAACCCATATACAGCGGCAATAGGGCTCTCATGACAAAAAGGGTGCTGTCATGATCCAAGAAGTTATCACAAGATCCACAACTTCCAAAGTGAAAAGAAATTGATGTCTAAAAGGACATATGGTTTGAGATTTGAGTAATGGTAGAGACATAATAAAAAGCCACACCTATCAAAATAAATAAATAAATAAAAAGCCATAAGAATTTTACAACATTCTTAAATTAACATGCTAACCATATATGGACTTACCACAATCTTTAATCTAAAATTTTTAAGTCACATCTCTCGACGCTCCTTCTCCTACTCCTCTTTAGGAGAAAATATCTTATACATCCGACATATAAAACTTATGTGAGACTAATATGTGGGTCCCACAATTGTGGAGCTCACATGTCACATAAGTTGTATACGCCAAACATATAAAATATTTTTTCCCTTCTCAGGGTTTGAGTTGTGGAGCCCACATGTCAGTCTCACGTGAGTTGTATACGCCGAGCATATACAATATTTTTTCCCTCCTCAAGGTCTGACCCAATAATTCCAATTGACCTAAAAAAAAATGGACACAAGAGAGAGAGAGATTGATTTATGATTGAAACATTAATCTATGCAAGTACCAGCACAAATGAGATAAATAAGATACAGTCTATAGACAATCAGCCAATTGCAATACAAAGTGACAAACCATAACATATTAAGGGGGAAACTTCCTTCAATTTTAACTATTATAGGACAAATTATCAATGCAAGAAATGACCTGTTGTGTGTTGATAAGAAAGATGAATTCATTACAACAATCTTTTGCATCTTATGTTACATATAGTAGCATTGTGTACATTGTCCAACCAGAAAAACAAACCAAAATAGGTTGCCCATATATATAGTCACAATCCGTCCCAACTTGACACTCTTTGCTATAAACAAATCAATCTGAATACTTAAACAAAAATTGACAAAAAAAATCCAGAAAATTTCAGCAGATACGTTCCTAGAACAAAACAATCTCTGCAACAGAAAGGCATTGAATTTTCAAGTATTTGAATGAGGGAATGGGTGGTGAAACGGCCTATAAACAAATGATCATGTCTATAATGTGGTTGTATTTGGATTTTGAACCCAAAAAAAAAAAAAGAGTAAGAAAAATCAGAACTTTACCACAATTTACAACTAATTAATCTCTCTTACTACCCTGCGGAGAGCACACTTTTTCCAACATTCTTCCAATATAAAAACTGAATCCACCTTCTTTCTTTGGTGAAGAAACAGAACTTGCATGATCTTTCTTAGGATGAATTGTTTCAATAACGGCTTCGATTTCTTCTTTTGCCCTATGAAAAACATTTGGTCCTTTCACATCATATATTGGGGTTTTTTCATCAATATCATCACTTGTTCCATGAGTTTCCTTATGATGATAGTGTGATGACTTATGATGGGGTGTAGTTGCTTCAATCTTTTCCTTAGCTTTCTCAATAAAATTGGGCCCCTGAATGTTGTTCTCTGCCAATATAAAAGCATCACATTAAGAAGACTGGGTTAGGCTTTCAACTTTTTGTACAAAGAATGTGAAGCCAATAAACTATAAAGTGGAGAAGATATAGAAAATTTCAAGGCATGTTCTGATCATAGCTGAATATAAAGAATGGTGGAAATAGTCTAATATTACAATTATGAAATCTGCAAGTGTCCATAGAATAAAAACATGAATAGAGTCTACCCAGAGCAGCTTTAATAGAATGTGTAAGGAAAGTCAAATTGATAAAATGAAATCAATATAAATTTCTTGGACACCAAAAATATAACAATCATAGACAGACTATTTGAATTTTTTTTTTCTTTAAATATATAAGTAAATCATTACAACAGTCCAAAATGCGAGATTAATACATGGGAGTGTACAAGAGAAATGTTTAAAAGAAAAATTAAAATTAAACTAGCACCTAAAATTCTATGAATCCAATATATATAGGGTAAAATATGAAATGGAAAAGGGAGAGGGGCAAGAGGTCATTAGATGATGCCACCAATCATAAAGCAATGTCAATAACAAACTCTTCAACTCAATCACTGGAAGCTTGTTGTCCTCAGAGATTCAAGCATTCCAAAGCCTGAATGATAATGGCAAATGTGAAAGAATGAGAAACTAAGGATGTCCTACAAACAATTACAATACAAGTCTGGGAAAACGACAAGGACATTATAGGTAACCTTCTTTTTAAGGTAGAAAGAAACCATCATATGAATACTCTCTACACTGAACTTGTCCCATTAGCCTATAGGAACATTTCCTACGACAATTCTAGTACAGACAACATTTCACATGATATTATACCTGACTGAGAATCTGCTTCATCCTGCTTGGATTCTGTCTTTGTGGTTTCTTCCCTGCAATAAATACCAAAAGAACAATGAGAAAGCAATCAAAGAGTTTAAAAATCTAAGCAATCAATATTTCACAGGTGAATTCAAACCGTCTTTCATGGGTTGGAGACTCTTTCCTGGGATGGATTGTTTGAACGAGAGCCTCGAGCTCCTCCTTTGCTCGCTCAAACACATTTGGAGCTCTAACAGCATCTAAAGGAGTGTTTTCATCAATATCATTTCGCTTGCCATGAGTTTCCTCGTGATGCTGAGGTGATTTCTCAGAATGAAGAATTGCTTCAATCTCTTCCTTTGCTCTTTCAAACAAATTGGGTGCTTTCACTTCATCTGCTAGCAAACAAATAAATGATAGATTCCTACATATACATGTGTGATATAAACACAAGCAAGCACATAATATTTATTTTTGGATTTCTGTACTCTACTAACTACTATAATAAATAAATAAATAAAAAACCGTTCCAAGCTAGAGTGAAAGGATTTGAGAAATAGAGAGAGATTTGATCTCTTCTATTATACAAACATAGGTAACTCTCGATTGTTAAACATTAATAGAACATGCATGCTCAGACTGTAACAATAGTTAATTTCAAGAACAACAAAAAGCCATAACCGGTTAATGAATTTGGACAATAATAGATTGAAGAAAACAGATTAACCATAGACAGAAAACCCAGTTTAAGAAAATGCATATGCACAATCGGATTCAATAAGGAGTGTAAGTAAATAAATACTAAGATATCCAAGAAAACCAATTGGATCCCATTATCCTAACATCTATTAAGATTCCAAATTTTCATTTTTTAACAAGAAATGTACAAAAGTATAAATTACTTCTAACAGGAAATTGCCTAAATCTAATAAAAGTCGTAGCCATATTTGAAATTTTGAACAAGTAACATGTATTGCACAAGATCATATAGCAAATTAAAGGAACAAGACGAGAATAAGAAAATTGAACCTGACAGAAAATGTGTTGTTTGGTCTGGTTTGGATTCGGCCATCTGAGGTTGCCGGCTGAGAAAGGCAGAGATTTTGGTCGGATGTGATGGATGTCTGATTTTGAATAGGCTGTTCGCGTACGCAGAGAATGAAGAATGGAATCAAAACGTGTGTATGCCAGATTGGACTGCAATATTTGGCCCACTCAAAAGGTCCATGGCGGCTTCGATTCGCTGTACAGTTTTTTTTTTTTCTTTTTTTAATTTCAGAAATAATTTTATATTTTTCAAAGTAGAAAACTTGTTTAGCAACCAAAATAAATAGAAAACAAACACGGTTCTCAAATCTTCTATGTGAAAGGTTGTTTTCGATTTATAAAAATGAAAACACGTTTAATGAACCCGCCCTACTTAATGACAATACAAACAAATATTCACATATATTGATATAAATTCGACATAAAATTGCTTGCATTTTTATTTATTTATTTATTGATTTATTTTAACGTTAGTCTTTATTGTTGTTGTTTTTGTTTTTTTTTAATCTTAAAGTGAAGTTAAGTTTAAGGTTTTAAGGTGGTAATTGCTAAAGTTTTGAAGAGGGGGGGGGAGGGAAGAGACTCCTAACAGGGGTCTTCTTTCTCTTATTTATTTATTTATTTATTTTTTCTTAACCCTAACATTTTTTTTTATTTTTTGGGTTACATGAGTCTCTCTTTTTTTCTTTTTCTTTTTTGAATTCTAAAGTGAAGTTAAGTTAGGATTTTGAGATGATAATTGTTAGGACTTTGAGGAGGGGAGAGAGAGACTCTCTCTTTCTCTCTTTTTTGTAATCTATTGTGAGTCTTTCTCCTCTTTTTTTGAGTCCTATTTTCAAAGTGAGTCTTTTTTTTTCTTCTTTTTGAGTCCTATCAGAATTTTTTTTATATAGATTATCAACGTTTGAGTTTGAGTTTAAGTTGGATTTTATAAAGAGATAGAGTTTCACTCCTTATTAAGTTTTGATTAAACAAAAAAAAAAATTGTTTAAAAAAAATGATAATGATGAGTTTGAGTTTAAGTTGTATTTGTTAGAGAGATAGAATTTCACTCTTTATTAATGTAAGAACCAAGTACAAGAACTCTGGGCCTTAGGTCCCTTGGGCTCACAATTTATTTGTAGTGGGTTTAAGGATTTCCTACAACGGGTCGTTCTCGGCAGAGAGACTCAAAGCAGCATTCAGTTGAAAGGCTCTCTCCTTGACTATTTTCTCTCCATTTTTCTGAACCCCCTCTTCTCCCAACTTTCTTCTATTTATAGTCAAGGCTAGTGGGGAGATCATGATTACAATCACCGTTAGTGCTACTAAGGGTCCAGTATTATCTGGTTAAAGTGGCCGTTTAGGTGGAAGGGCGGTGCAGCATTTATGATCTTGGAACTTGTTTCCACTTGCGCCGATTATGTTCGGCAACTCGCGTCCCCGTTCATATCGTGTCCTTCCCGGTCATGACTCAAGCGCTCTTCCGGGAAGGAATAACCGGAAAAACTCCGGGAACATTGTGCTCAAAACCTGTTTTTACCTTAAGGCAGTTTCAAGAAGGGTCCGGGCCCAAGGACAGTACGGGCTTTGGAAGCTCGGCACCGGGCCTGCATCCAGGGCCGGTATGGGCTTGGGCCCGGGGCCCAGACGGATCTGGGCCCAAGGGAAGTATGGACTTTGGGAGCTCGGTGCCGTACAATAGCCCCCCCTTGATTCATACTCGGTTGCCGAGGAGAATCAAGGTGCTGTCTAGGGCCTTTTGATCCCAGGAGTCTTCTAGCCTTGGGCTTCTGGCTGTCACTTCTAATTAACATTCATCTCAAAAGACGCGCCGTTTCGCGGCGCCAGGCTCAGTCATCATTATTGCCTGACGGTTCGCAAACCGAAGCGGCGCGCACGTCAGTTACGCTTGGCATTCGTTGGGTCGCTCGTAGGCTGTGCCCATTTATTGCTTGATAAAGCGTTTCCTCTCCCCCCGTTTCTTTTGGCTCTATAAATAGTCCTTCTCCACACATCATTCCATTTTTCCTTCGCCTCTGATCTTTAGCGTTTACTCTCTGCCGACCATAGTTCTGTGTGCTTGCTCGCTCAGCGCTCTTTTCCTCCTTAGAACCCACAGTAAGTCTTCCTTCCCCTTCCTTTTCCTTCAGCTTTGCTTTTTTGAGTTTATTCTTATAGTTTTAGGCTTCATAGATGGGTTATTCTTACCTCCTAGATACCCCGGCTGCGTTGGCCACCTTTAGGAGTAAATTTAGCATTCCCAGTGACGTGGACGTGGCCTACTGTCACGAGAGTGATATGGAATTCCACCGAGGGCAGGGTACAGCCTTCTTTCCTTTGATGTCCATCTTAGAAGGTGGGGTTAGGTTCCCGGTAGATCCCCTCCTGATAAACACACTCATCTACTATGGGTTGTGCCCCGACCAGCTTCCCCCCAATTTTTACCGGGTAGTTAGTTGTGTTAGCCAATTGAACCGAACCTTTAACTTACAATTAGACCAACATGATATTAACCAAATGTACAGCCTCTGTGGGAGCAAGTCCACAAATTATTATTTAAAGACGAGGGATGCTCGGGTACGGCTGATATCTTGCCTACCCGATTCGAACAGGAACTCCGCCGGGGAGTTCGTCAGGGTGCGCGGCAATTGGTTTGCCGGAGAGATCCCTTGCCCTCTCACATGCCGTGAAGTGGGTTCGTACCCTCCCCTTCTTATAGTTGTTTGAGTAAAAAAAAATTTGTTTGTTAAAGGCTAACGCGTTATCTGTTCTTTCGCAGACGGCAAAGTTTTTGCTCAGGATCTCAGAGCAGTCCACGTCAGGGACCTAAACTTCGTCCTTCGTTCCGAGATCTTTGTGCATTGGGACGGGCAACTCCGGGCCTCCCACCTGATCCTCGGCGTGGAACCGGTTTACTCTACCTGGCAGCCTTTCAAGCAGGCGTTGATAGTAGACAGCCCCCTGCTATCGTACATAGACGTCCGGTACGTGAACTTCTTGCCGCCGAAGCTTACAACCGGGGAAGCGAGGGAATTTGGTCGGCGGTTCACTACCGCGGACGAACTAGCCCCCCTACGAGACGATTCCGCGGAACAGGTATCCCGGCGCCTTAGAGAGAGAGCTCACGAAGCCATACAACAAGGGGACCAAGCCCAAGAGCAGCCCCATCCCGAGGATCGACCTGCCGAGCACCATCAGCAAGTGACAGACGCGGCTAACCTGCTAGCTGAAGCGATCCAGCCCGGAGTAAGAATGGTGGCAAGGAGAGCAATGACCCTTGACAGGTTCGTGCCTGCTGCCCGGCCGACCAACCAGCCCCCGCCTACTCAGGGTCGGGGTCCAGTTTCTCAACCTCCTCCCCCCTCGCAGTCCGGACGTGCCCGGAAGAAACAGAAAGTTACCGAGCAACATTCCACGGGTCCGGGGGACGCCGTAGTTCAGACTCCTCCCCGTCCAACCGGCGGGATCGTTATCCGCGAGCCGCCAACCGAGGCTGGCACGGGGGGCGCGTCTTCCTCCCAAGTGGCTCCAGCTTGGGAGCCTAAGTTCCTTTTGGACGGCAAGCCATTGCCCTCAACCGCCTCCATCCGGATGTGGGATAAGGGCGTGGGCGGTCGTATCGCCCGTACTTTGGCTGGAGCTCTCCAACTCCCCGAGGACGTGCATGCTTTCGAGGATGGGTCCGAGGAGTCTGTGGGGCGCCGGTTAGAGTGGCACGCCATTGCGGTAATTCTTTTATCTCTTCACTTTCGTATATATATATATAGATTTCCCCGGATTTCCTTGTTAACCCCCGTGCTTGCTAGGCCGCTCAACTGGCTCATATCGTGGCTGCCCGGGCTCGGGAGCTTGATGAGGAGAATGAGCGTGAGAAGGAGGCGCGGGAGGCAGCAATGAAAACTGCTAAGGAAAAGGCGAAGATTGCTGATTCTGCCGAGAAGAAGGCTGCAGCCGCGGAGAAGTTCCGAGCATCGGCTGAAAAAAGGTGTGCCGAACTCCTGGCCCGGCAAAATGAGACAGAACTTAAGCTGGCCGAAGCCCTCAGCCTCAACACTTCTCATGCTGATGAGATAGCCGATCTCAGGGCCGGCTTGGCGGCCGCGGAGCAGAAGTGGTACGATGTAGGTTTCGCAGATGCCGAGAACTCTGCAGAGCCGGTGGTTACTGGGGCTCGGCGTATGGGTTTTGAGGCCGGATGGTTTGCTGCTCTTCAGGCACTGGGAGTTCCTGAGGATTCACCGCTGAGGGACCCCAGCCAAGTCCCATTCCCGAACCCTGAACCTGCCGGCCAGGATGCCCCGGCCGCTTTTGACGAGGAGGAGACGGCTAGTATGAGGGAGTTGGTTGAACAAATCGACTCCCATGCTGAGCCCGAGGAACTGGAGGCGACGAGCATACCTACCGTGCAGGAACTTCTTGACGAGGCCCAGCCTCTCACCCTGACCGTCCAGCAGGAAGTGCCCCCGCCGACTCAACCCCTTAGTTGACTTTATTTTCTTTTTATTTCATTTTTTATTTGCCTATGTCACCGGGATGTGGTGACCGAACCGTTGCACTATTTTATTGGTTTTATTTTGCCCATGTCACCGGGATGTGGTGATTGAACAATTTGTTTTTACTTGTTTAATTGGTAGTCCGTTCCCTTTTCCTGTTTCAATTTGTTGAGTGAAATTACTTCCGTTTGTGCTTTGCTTGAATTATACCTGTGCTATGGCCGTTTGACAGAATGTTACCCCGGAGAGCCTGTAGTTTTGAGAGCGCTATTTGGACTTAATTTTTGTAAAAAGGCATAGGTTTTTATTAGGTTTTGGTTTGACCGAGAATGGAGTTTTCGTTATCCGAGCATTTGTTTTCAAGGTCTTCGTTTGTCCGAGTATTCGATTTTAACTGGGAACTAGTTTCGTATATTTAATTCGCAAGTTTCACACATGCTCGGTGATTTTGACTGGGCCGAGGGTCAGGTGTATGCCCTTAAGATTTATTCGTCAGATTTTCACATGCTCGGCGATATTGATCTAGCCGAGAGTCAGGTTTCTGTTCTTAGGATCTTGTTCGTAAGGTTTTCACCTGCTCGGCGATATTGACCGAGCCGAGAGTCAGGTTTCTGTCCTTAGGATCTTGTTTGCAAGGTTTTCACCTGCTCGGCGATATTGATCGAGCCGAGTGTCAGGTTTCTGTCCTTAGGATTTTGTTTGTAAGGTTTTCACCTGCTCGGCGATATTGATCGAGCCGAGTGTCAGGTTTCTGTCCTTAGTATTTTGTTTGTAAGGTTTTCACCTGCTCGGCGATATTGATCGAGCCGAGTGTCAGGTTTCTGTCCTTAGGATCTTGTTCGGTTTTCACATGCTCGGCGATTCTCTTAATGCGCGGCTACTGGTTCAAAAACAGCAATGACAAAAAGGTTCATCATACTCTTAATCTTCACAGAATACAAGTTTTGACTTACATCGAGGGTTACGCGTAGAATTTCTTCAGGTTGTTGGCGTTCCATGGTCGGGGGAGCGGCCTCTCGTCCAGGTCCTCCAAGTAGTAAGCTCCTGCCCCTGCGATGGCTGTGACTCTGTATGGTCCCTCCCAACTTTGAGCAAGCTTCCCTGCAGCCACGTCCCGCATGTTCCCTACTACCCTTCTTAACACCAATTCCCCAGCGCTGAATTCCCTGGTCCTCACATTTCGGTTGTACCTTTGCGCCAGCTTCTGTTGATACTCGGCAAGACGTACGGTCGCGGCCTCCCTGCATTCTTCTAGCCAATCCAACTGCTCCATCATAAGGTCGGCGTTCTGCACGGGGTCGAACCCGGCAACCCGCGCGCTGCACAAGCTCACCTCGGTTGGTATTACCGCTTCTGCTCCGTATGCCAGAGAAAATGGGGTTTCTCCCGTGGATCTCCTGGGGGTCGTTCGGTAGGCCCACAAAACACTGGGTAGCTCTTCTGCCCACCTTCCTTTCGCTCCATCCAACCTTCTCTTGAGCCCGTTCAAAATAGTCTTGTTTACTGCTTCAGCTTGGCCGTTGCTCTGGGGGTATGCCGGGGTCGAATACTTGTTCTTGATGCCGAGCTCGCTGCAAAATGTCCGAAAAGCGTTGCTGTCGAACTGTAGCCCGTTGTCTGTCACTAGGGAATTCGGCACCCCAAACCTTGTAACTATGTTTTTCCACACAAATTTTTTCACGTCGGTATCCCGGATATTGGCTAAGGCTTCAGCTTCAGCCCACTTTGTGAAGTAATCTACGGCCACCAGAACAAAACGGCGGTTCCCCGTTGCTCGGGGGAATGGCCCGAGGATGTCGAGCCCCCATTGTGCAAATGGCCACGGACTGCTGACAGGGTTTAGATGTCCGGCAGGCTGATGGATCATTGGGGCGTGCCTTTGACATTGTTCGCAACTTCGAACATATTCGGCGGCGTCCTTCTGCATCTGTGGCCACCAAAACCCCTGCGTCATTGCTCTGTGTGCTAAAGATCGTCCCCCGGCATGCCCGCCGCATACTCCTTCATGCAGCTCGGTTAGAAGTTCCTGGATTTTTTCAGGATGCAGGCACAAGAGGTAAGGGCCAGCGAAGGACCTTCTGTACAACTTTCGGTCCGAAGACAACCAATACCTGGGAGCCATTCGTCGAATCTTATTGGCCTCGGCCTCATCCTCTGGAACTTTATCTTCGGAAAGAAAGTCTATGATTGGATTCATCCAGCATGATCCGGGCACCGGCACTTGCGCAACCCCTACTCCAGCTTGGTCGAGGGCAGTCTTCACACAGATGCTCGGTTCCCTTACCAGTTCAATCGTGATAAGCCTTGGTGTGTCCTCGGTAGCCGATGAGGCTAAAGTGGCAAGAGAGTCAGCATGCTTGTTTTGCGACCGGGCTACCTGGGATATTTTTACCGTTCCAAACCGACCGATAATCTGCTTTGCCGTACTCAGATAAGCTTTCATCCGGGGATCCCGAGCCTCGAAGTCACCAGTGATCTGATATACAACCAGCCGAGAGTCCGAGTAGACTTCCACGTCCCTGGCGCCCAGATGCAATACTGCCCTCAGTCCGGCCAACAAGGCCTCATATTCGGCTTCGTTGTTCGAGGCTTTGAACCCCAATCTGAAGGAATGTTCCAGTCGCATACCCTCAGGGGTGATTATGACAATACCGGCCCCGGCCCCCATAGCGTTTGCCGCGCCGTCCACAAATAACCTCCATGGGCGAATCTCCGCACTACAGATTATCTGGCCTTCGTTCTTAGGTGTAAATTCCGCGATGAAATCAGCGAGAATCTGCCCTTTCACCGAGCTTCTAGGTCGGTATCTTATGTCGAACGATCCCAACCGAGTTCCCCATTTAGCAATCCGTCCTGTGAAATCGGACCTCTTCAACAGTGACTGTAATGGATACTCGGTGAGGACGAACACTGTGTGTGCCTGGAAGTAGTGTGGTAACTTCCTCGTGGCGTGTACCAAGGCCAAAACCAACTTTTCAAGCGGCAGGTACCTTGTCTCGGCATCGACCAAAGTTTTGCTTACGTAATACACCGGTATTTGCACTCCCCGGTCCCTTAGTAATACAGCGCTTACGGCATGATTGGTTACTGCAAGGTACATAAACAGATCCTCCCCGGGCTCTGGGGCCGTCAACCTCGGCGCCTTTGCCAAATACTCCTTTAGTTCTCGAAAAGCTTCATCGCAGCTCTCGTCCCACTGAAACCCCTTCCACTTCTTCAAAAGTTGATAGAATGGCCGGCAGCGATCGGCAAATTTGGAGATGAACCGGTTCAGGGCGGCCAACATCCCGGTGAGCACCTGCACCTCCTTAGGGTTGCTCGGGGGTTTTAGGCGATTGATTGCCTCTATTTGATCGGGGTTAGCCTCTATTCCCCGAGTGGAGATCAGATAGCCTAGGAACTTGCCAGCCCCCACGCCGAAAGTGCACTTTTCGGCATTGAGGCGCAGCCCGTGTCGTCGTAGTATCTCGAATATTCCCCGAAGGTCTTCAATATGCTGCGACTCTTTTCTGCTCTTTACTACCATGTCGTCGATATAAACCTCAACCGTGCAGCCAATTTTTTCCCGGAACATCCTTGTCATCATACGCTGGTAAGTGGCCCCGGCATTCTTCAATCCAAACGGCATGACCTCATAGTGATAGTTCGCGTTCGGGGATATAAATGCTGTCTTCTCTCGGTCCTCGGGTGCTAAGGCAATCTGGTGATACCCTTGAAAGGCGTCCAGGAAACTCATTCTCGGGTGCCCGTACGTGGCATCCACCAACTGATCAATCTTGGGCATCGGGAACGGATCCTTGGGACATGCTCTGTTTAAATCGGTGAAGTCCACACAGACTCTCCATTTACCGCTCTTCTTCTTTACTACGACAGTGTTTGCTAGCCATCTTGGGAAGAATATTTCTTTTATGACCCCGGCTTCTTTCAGTCGCTGGACCTCCAGGTTTACTGCATCGACGTGCTCCTTTGATGCTCTTCTCGGCTTCTGCTTTTTCGGAGGAAATGATGGGTCCACATTGAGTTTGTGAACAATGAACTCGGGGTCTACGCCGGGAACTTCATACGGGTTCCATGCGAAGACATCTATGCTCTGCAACAGGAACAACAACACCTCTACCCTTTCCCGGTCACCCATGCTTGTACCTATCTGGAAGAATTTGTCACTATCTGGGAGAATTCTTACCTTCAGCACCTCCTCGGCAACGTCCGCCCCCTTTTCCTGGGGTATCTGTAATTGCTATGCTGTCTCCTTCTCGGCGTGCTCAGCTTGGCCGAGCTGTTCCTTTTCCCACTGGACCGCGGCTACGAGGCATTGCTTCGCCACCTTCTGACTCCCCCTTACCTCTGCAACCCCGTACTCAGTAGGAAATTTTACTTTTACGTGAAGGGTGGACGGAACAGCCCCCATGGCGTGAATCCACGGCCTCCCCAGGATCGCGGTGTAGGGTGCGAACGATCGGACTACTATGAACGTAACTACAACTTCCTTGCCCTCCATGTCCACTGGGAGTGAGATTTGCCCCTCGGGAATCACAATTCTCCCGTCAAACGAGACCAATGGCGTGTTATACGTCGCCAAATCCTGGGTTTTTAACCCGAGCCCTTCGAAGAGATCCGGGTACATGACGTCAGCCCCGCTACCCTGATCAATCATCACCCTCTTCACCAAGAATCCGCCTATCCGGGCTGTGACCACCAAGGCGTCGTCGTGAGGTTGGATGGTTCCTTCGAAATCATCTTCTCCGAACGAGATGTCCGGTCGTCCAACTCTCTTTTGTTTCTTGGATGATTCTCCCCCCGCGCAAGCCATTGTCATCACCATCTTCGCCGCTGCTGTCCCTCTCGGTGCGGCATGAATGACGTTGATCACTCCCCGGGGTGGTGGGGGGGGATTCCTTCTCTGTGGGACGCCCTGCTCGGTCTCCCGGTCAGCGGAATCTGCTACAAACTCTTTCAGGTGCCCTGCCTTCACTAACTGCCCGAGATGATCTTTCAATACCCTACACTGCTCGGTGGTGTGCCCCTTGTCTCTGTGATAAGTGCAGTACAGGCTTTGGTTCCTCCGAGATGGATCGCCCCCCATTTTGTTCGGCCATCTGAAGAATGGCTCGTTCCTTATCCGTTCCAGTATCTTGTGCACGGGCTCTTTAAATAACACATTAACCCCTTCGAACTGCACCTCTGGTTCCTGCATTCTGAAGTCCCTTTTCGGCTTTGGCGGCAAGATGTTTTGCCGAGATCTCCCCGAAAAAGGAGCTTTCCCCCTGCTTTGCAGCCGGTCATCCTCCAAGCGTTTGTACTCCTCTATGCGTCTCATCAGTTGCCTCATGTTCTCCGGGGGTCTTCTTGTCAACGACTCCCGTAGTTCAGAATCCTCGGGGAGCCCCATCCTGAAGGTGCTAGCCGCAATCTTCTCGTTTCCCCCACCAATCTCATTGTAGAGTTCCCAGTATCGGCTGGCATAACTCCGAAGGGTTTCCCCGACCCTCATTTTCATGGAAAGCAACGCGTCGACCGGTTGTTGCACTCGGCTGCATGTTACGAACCTGCTGCCGAACTCCTGAATCAGTTCGGCGAAGCTGTGTATAGAACCTTTCCGCAACCCATTGAACCACCTCAGTGCGGTAGAGCCGAGACTGGAAGGGAATACTTTACACATCAATGCGTCGTTGTGCGCATGCAACGACATCATGTGGATGTAATGACTGACATGCTCCACGGGGTCTGTCCTCCCCTCATAGGAATTGAATGGTGGGCGCGCGAATCTGCTCGGCATGGGTGCCCGTTCAATCTCATCCGAGAATGGAGACCGGGCCGCCATCCGCAAGGCCCTGCTCATGGCATCCATTGCGGCGTTGTGGTGCTGCTGCTCCTCTGGCGACTCTGACCCTTGGTTATCATACCCATGTGACCGGGAACGGTCCCGTCTACGACGAATATCCCGGGGGTGACGACGTGACTCTTGAGAATGGGATCGGTCTCGGCGTTGTTGCGTGACAGGTCGGCTGGAACCTTCCTCGCCACGGTTCCTCCTATGTTGGGGGTTGTGGTACCTTTCCTGGCGCCGACCCCTTGCCTCCAGCTCCAAGTCCATTACCAATCTGCGCAACCGCTCCAGCTCCCGGTCTCTATCATCAGGTTGCCGATGTGCTGAGACGTTTGAAATCGTCCGGTGCGTTTGGTCCGATCCTTCTCCCAGTCCGGACCCTTCCTCTCCTCTTGAATGCTCCCTATCCTCCAGCCGCTTCTGCCTTCTCTCCCTCCACGTCGATCCCCGGGAAGATCCTGCGGAATTGCTCGGAACGTGCCCTCTTGAACGCTCCTCAGACATCTTCTTGCTTGAGTCTCACTCGAACCACAGCTTCGTAGGATGGCCCCACGGTGGGCGCCAATTGTAAGAACCAAGTACAAGAACTCTGGGCCTTAGGTCCCTTGGGCTCACAATTTATTTGTAGTGGGTTTAAGGATTTCCTACAACGGGTCGTTCTCGGCAGAGAGACTCAAAGCAGCATTCAGTTGAAAGGCTCTCTCCTTGACTATTTTCTCTCCATTTTTCTGAACCCCCTCTTCTCCCAACTTTCTTCTATTTATAGTCAAGGCTAGTGGGGAGATCATGATTACAATCACCGTTAGTGCTACTAAGGGTCCAGTATTATCTGGTTAAAGTGGCCGTTTAGGTGGAAGGGCGGTGCAGCATTTATGATCTTGGAACTTGTTTCCACTTGCGCCGATTATGTTCGGCAACTCGCGTCCCCGTTCATATCGTGTCCTTCCCGGTCATGACTCAAGCGCTCTTCCGGGAAGGAATAACCGGAAAAACTCCGGGAACATTGTGCTCAAAACCTGTTTTTACCTTAAGGCAGTTTCAAGAAGGGTCCGGGCCCAAGGACAGTACGGGCTTTGGAAGCTCGGCACCGGGCCTGCATCCAGGGCCGGTATGGGCTTGGGCCCGGGGCCCAGACGGATCTGGGCCCAAGGGAAGTATGGACTTTGGGAGCTCGGTGCCGTACAATTAAGTTTAGATTAAACAAAAATTATTTTATTTAAATAAAATGATAATTTTATTTAAATATTGTGCTGACGTTAATAAAATAAACCTTCATGAGTATACTTTAATTTAATCCTTTACATAATAAGTAAAATATAAGTATTATATTGTATATTATACACACACATATGAGAAAGTTGCACTAATCTCTCCTCTTCTTTTAAATTGTACATAGGCTTTCCTTATTTTTCAAAATAAATACACGCAGCCCCTCAACTTAATACTTCTTTTAAGAAAAAGTTTTTAACTGAACCCACTAATACCTTTAAATTCATTAACATAATTTTCTTTCAAAAAAAAAATTTATTATCCACTTTTATCATCCTTTCCAAATGAAATTCTCATTTTTACTCCAATCTTTGTCCTCTTCTTCGTCTTCTTCATCACTCTCATAGACCTCTCCTTCTCCCAAACCACCACCACATAACAAAAAACAACAAATGTTGCTAAAGAAGCAACAAATAGTATTAAGCAGAATACCACAGTTATTCTACTAAAATAGAAAATAAAAAATAACACAGTTAGAGGGGCGTTTGGTACTGTGATGTGCATTTAATGTGATGCACATTACAATGATGTTACATTAAGGTTTTTTTTTTTTTTTTTCTAATATTACCATAATCTAAAATAGTGCTAATGGATTACTCATAGAAGTTTCTCTGTAGCTAGGAAAGCTTTGTCCACCGAGCTTCTCTTAGGCAGTAGAATTGAGTGTCCCTTCTAGTAAGGTGTAAGGTCCCTACGATAACAAGGTTATCTGTAGGCTTGGGGGTTGTTTGTTTCTTCTTGGGGGTGGGGAAACAAGAGAGTGAGTGCAGGGAGTTTAAGATGGAGAGCCTTACGAAGCATTGGAATAACCTCTCACTGAATGAGAGAGAAGGTGGCGGTGTTCATCTTCGTAGAGATAGGAGTTTGAACGAGTTTATAGTTGCAGCGAAGTTTTTAACAAAACGAGCTTTGAGTATAGACGCAATTATACGCACATTCAACCCCTTATGGAGATCAAAACGTGGTTTTGAAGTTCGAAATGTGGGTGATCATGTAATGCTATTTGTTTTCACTGAAAAGGAGGAAGTAGACAGGATTTTTGCGGCGGAACCGTGGAGCTTCGATAGGCACTTAGTCCTGCTGCAGCGCTACGATAAGAAAATACCTGTCCGGGAGCTGGTGTTCAACCAGGTAGCCATATGGATACAGATTCATGACATTCTAGCACCTTTCATGACACGAGAAGTGGCAGAAGAATTATGTGGCAACGCAGGAATTGTTGACAAGACGACAGAATTCTCAGATATGATGTGTGGAAGTTTTATGCGAGTGAGAGTCAGTATTGATGCTTCTCTTCCTCTGTGTAGAGGTAGACTCATCTCCTTCGATGAGGGGGAAGAAGGGTGGGTCTCGTTAAGGTACGAGAGGCTGCCCAATATATGTTATTGGTGCGGGTGTTTAAACCACTGTGATGAAGACTGTGATCGGTGGATAGAGAGCGACGGAAGCCTCAAGGATGAAGATAAGGAATACGAGTCGTGGATACGAACTACTACGGCAGCCCTCACAAAAAAATCAGTGGTTCGTGTGCCTGGATTCTATGAAGCAAGGAAAAAGAAGCCACAACCAGTAGGAAAGGGGGGCGGGGCAGTCACTTCACGAACAGCGGCGAAGCATGCTGAACCGTCTGTTTCGGTGGAGATGGCGAAGGTAGTGGCTGAAACGGATTTTGCGGAGGAATTTAATGTTCGCACTAAAATAGATGAAGTTAAGTCTGCACCCACTGAAAAGGAAACGCCTAAGCCCGATTTGGAAGGTGATAGTCTGGGAAGGAATCAAAAAGAAACTGATGTGGAATTAAGGAGACAGGGGAGCAATGAGGGCGTTATTTCAGGGGATTTAAGCAACCTGATTAAAGCCCAAGGAGTAACGGTAAACTTAGAAAGTCAACTTGTGGAACCAGCTAGCAGTTTGAAGGAAAGTGATTCACGTATCTTTGTGCCACCTAAGATTAGTGATCACGTGAGCACACATGTGGTAAGCTCAGGACAAACCCTTAGGCCGAAAAAGTGGAAAAGAGTATGCCATGAAGCAAACCACGAAACATCCACTGAGAAGACCGTTGTGCCTGCAAAAAGAAATCTGGTTGAGAAGGCTGATCTGACCAGTGGAGAACAAAACAAAAAGAAGAAGGTGGAATCAAGGGATGAAGGGGCAACAAAAGATATATTGGCGGAGTCTGTTTCCAAGCCCCGCCAGGTCCAATGAGTCTCCTATGTTGGAACTGTCGAGGGCTTGGAAACCCGGAGACAGAGCAAGAGCTTGGAGATTTAATCCGGGCACAAGATCCTGCAGTCGTGTTCTTGGCCGAGACATGGCTGACTAAAGCTAGGCTGGAGGAAATTAGGGCAAAATTTAAGTTCGGAGGGATGATTGAAGTTTCTAGAGAGACAAGAGGAGGTGGGGTGGTAATTTTTTGGAAAAAAGAATTTGATTTCTCAGTGGATACGTTCTCTCCCAACCATATTGATGCAATTGTAAATCAAGGCAAGGATGATGCATGGAGGTTTACAGGCTTCTACGGAGAACCAGATACAAACAATCACCATATTTCATAGGCAACGTTACGGAGGTTGAAAGCGAGGCATTCTTTGCCTTGGATTTGTGCAGGCGATTTCAATGAAATTACAAGAGCTCATGAAAAATTGGGAGGGAGGTTACGTCCATTCAGGCAGATGCAAGATTTTAGGGATGTGTTGGATGAATGTGGCTTTAAAGACTTGGGGTATGTAGGAGGAAAATATACTTGGTGCAACGGACAAAGGGAAGGATACACAATTTGGGAGAGGATTGATAGGGCGGTGACAACAATTGACTGGATTGAAAAATTCCCAGATACAAAAATTGTGCACTTGGAGTGTGGGACTTCTGACCATAAGCCGATTATGATATTCCCAACAGGTATACCAAAGAAAATTCAAAGACCATGGAGGTTTGAGCAAATGTGGATTGAGGAGGAAGGGTGTCATGAATCAATGGAGGCGGCTTGGAGAGAACTAGCCCATGGGAGTCCGATGGAACAAGTGGAGTTGAAATTAAAAAGATGCCAAGTAAATTTGAAGTGGTGGAGCAAGAACTCCTTCGGCAATGTCACAAAATAATTAAGGGAAAAAAAGGAAAAGCTAAAAAAAGAAGAGGATGCAGCTATTAGGGGAGGACCAATGGATGGTGTCCTGAAATTAAAAAGAGAAATAAGTGATTTATTGAGAAAAGAAGAAAAGATGTGGAAGCAGAGGTCTAGAGCATTGTGGTTACATGAAGGGGATAAGAACACTCGCTACTTCCCTAGCCGGGCAACTCATAGATACCGACGAAATAAAATTTGTGAGTTGAGAAATTCAAAGGGGCTGATGTGCACGAAAGAGGAAGAAATTGCTCAAATCCTTACCAGCTTCTATCAAGATCTTTTTACTTCAGCCAGCCCATGTATTATGGACCAAGCCGTGGTGGACATTCCCTGTGTAGTCACAACTGAAATGAATATCATGTTGCAAGAGGTGTATACTCGAGATGAGGTGGACAGGGCAGTGTTTCAAATGGAAGCTCTCAAGGCGCCAGGACCCGATGGATTGCCTCCTTTGTTTTTTCAGCACTACTGGAATATTATTGGGGATGAGGTTTCGGCGGTGGTGCTAAATTGTTTGAATACAGGTTCCTTTCCTTAATCTCTAAATAATACTTTCATTACTCTTATTCCTAAGGTGAAAAATCCTACTCTTGTATCTGAATTTCGTCCTATCTCCCTTTGTAATACCCTCTATAAAATAGTGTCTAAAGTTGTGGCAAACAGGCTGAAAAGAGTTTTACCTGACATCATTTCAGAATTTCAGAGTGCTTTTCAATCAGATAAAGCCATTTCTGACAACATTTTGGTTGCATTTGAAACCTTTCATCATATGAAGATTCAGAAGTCAAAGAAAATGGGGTTCATGGCCTTGAAGCTTGACATGAGTAAGGCATATGACAGGGTGGAGTGGGGGTTTCTTAAAAAAGTCATGGAGAAGATGGGCTTTGGTGAAAAATGGGTGAAGCTGGTTATGGAGTGTATAAGTACAGTCTCTTACTCAATCTTGGTAAATGGAGAACCAAAGGGTGATATTAAACCTTCTAGAGGCATAAGACAAGGTGACCCCCTTTCACCTTATTTGTTCTTATTGTGCTCTGAAGGTTTAAACAGGTTAATCCAAGCTGCAGCTAGAAAGGATGAGATAAGGGGTTTTTCATTGTGTAGAAATGGACCTCGGATCAGCCACTTGTTCTTTGCTGATGATACTTTACTCTTTTGTAGAGCGGTAATGAGTGACTTGGTAAAAATCCAAGAGATCCTAACTCTCTATGAAAAAGCTTCAGGCCAGCAAATAAATAGAGGGAAGACGACTATATTCTTTAGTAAGGCTGTCACCGAGGAAAGGAAAGAGGAGATCTCCAATTTTTTGGGGGTGGAAGAGGTGAAAGAGTACGAAAAATACTTGGGCTTACCAGCGGTGGTTGGGAAAAATAGAAGAGCAAGCCTAAATTATATAAAAGAACGAGTTTGGAATAAATTACAAGGGTGGAAAGAGCAACTATTGTCCCAAGTAGGTAGGGAGATACTTCTAAAAGCCGTTGTCCAAGCCATTCCAACTTTTGCCATGTCTTGTTTCAAACTTCCGATGGGTCTTTGTCATGATATTGAGATGATGATAAGAAAATTTTGGTGGGGGCAAAGAAGGGAGCAAAGGAAAATCCATTGGAAGAGTTGGGAGGTTATGTGTCAACCAAAATACCAAGGGGGGTTGGGGTTCAAAGATTTGGTTAAGTTCAATGAGGCCATGCTCGCTAAACAGGTCTGGAGGTTGCTGCATGATCAGTCTTCCCTATTTTTCCAGGTTTTCAAAGCCAAATATTTCCCCCATGGGACGGTGTTTGAAGCAAAGAAGTCATCCAGCTCATATGCATGGCAAAGTATATTAAAAGCTAAATCGGTCATAGAAGCTGGGCTGATGTGGAGGGTGGGGAATGGATCAACTATTCGGTATATTAGGATAAATGGCTACCAGGAAAATTCCCTTCCACGATTAAGTCTCCAAGGGTAGGCGCACCAGGAGATATGCGTGTGGATTCTCTGATCGACCAAGACACAAAACAGTGGGACTTAGCAAAGATTGATCTCCTCTTCCTTCCATTTGAAGCAGCAAAAATTAAGTCAATCCCTTTATGTTTGTCTAATCAGGCTGATTGCATGGTGTGGCCAAGGTGTAGGGATGGTTTTTACTCGGTGAAAACTGGTTACCAACTACTCTGCAAGATGGACAATCAGAACAGAGCATCAGGGTCGGACTCGTCAAGTTACAGGGGTTTTTGGAGACGCCTATGGAAGATGCGAGTTCCAAATAAGATAAAAATATTTCTTTGGCGTGCGTGCACCGATGCGCTGCCTACAAGATGCAACTTGGTTAGGAGGAAAGTGTTAGACGATCCAACTTGCTCTATGTGCGGTGCGGGAGCTGAGAACACGATGCATGTGCTATGGGAATGCAAACAATTGCTCACGGTGTGGGAAACGGTTTTTGGATGGGTTTTTAAAGACTACCCAGCGATTTTGGAATTCTTGGACCTGGTAGCTCTGGTTGGCGAGCAAGAAAAACAGTTGGAGCTCTTTGCAACGATTGCTTGGTTCATCTAGTGTCACAGGAACAAGACTAGATGCAACGAACCGAGCGTGCCACTGGGAAAAATCTTGGAGAGTGCGGCTTCCCTATTGATGGAATTTCAGAGCAGTGTCAAGTATGGAGCAAAAACAGTGACACAGCGAAACATCAAATGGAAGCCACCAGACGGAGTAACGGTGAAGACGAATTTTGATGGGGCTATGTTTGCAGAATCGGACCAAGCAGGGATAGGTGTGGTTGTTCGAAACCATAGGGGTTATGTCATGGCGGCTTTAGCAGAAAAAATCCCCAAACCAGCTTCCATAGAGGTACTTGAAGTCTTGGCAGCACGGAGAGCAGTACAGTTCACTCTTGAGCTGGGCTTTGCACATGCCATCTTTGAAGGAGATGCAAAGATTGTTACTAAGGCACTTGCTGAAGGGAACAGTTCTTTGCATAGTATAGGACACATTGTAAAAGACATTGAGTCTATTAGTGGCTTATTACAAACCAAATCTTTCTCTCATGTTAGGAGGCAGGGAAACACTGTGGCCCATGCCTTAGCTCAAAGAGCAAGGCTTTCTTTTCCTGTTTTAATCTGGATGGAGGATGTTCCACCAGATATTTTTCGTTTTGTATCTGCGGATTTTCCAGTTACTTAATAAAATAATGACAAGTTTGGATTCTCAAAAAAAAAAAAAAAAATTACAATTATATCACATCACTTTCTTAAACGATGTAATATTATATTCTTATATTGAGATTACATTTATATAAAATTACAATAATGTAATATTACGGTGTAATGTAACATCACGGTGAACCAACCACCCCCTTAATGTGATGCGGTCATAGTTGTCAGTATTGTATGAAACGCAACATGTATCGTATCATGGGTAAAAAGTTCCATATTGTATTGGCATATCATAAGTGCTCATGAATTGTAAGATACAATGTGTGTATTGTATGAATTGTATCGTATCATAAAATCGTACGTATTGTACAATACATAAATAAATACTTTAAAATGAGATTTTTTGTTAAAATTTGTATTTTTATTTGAATCTAACAAGTTGTTAGACTTGTTTTTAACACAAAATTATTAGTTTACTTAATTTAGCCTACTAAAATAACATATTCATAATTTTTTTTTCCTCTCTCTCCTACAATTGGACTACACAGTACACATTTATCCTTCACTTTAATATTTACAAATTTATTTTATATACTATGAATAAAATATTAATTGACAATATAAATTTTTTATTTTTGTCATTATTGTTCCAAGAAACTAGAATGCCCAAAATTTTTTTTATAAAAAAGTTATTAAAATAAAAAGAACAAGAAGTGATAGTAAATGTTAATGACGAATGACGACGAAGAAAATTTTAATGAAGAAATAAGTTTGCAAAATTATAAACATGTACTAGCATTGACTTAGATGGGGTTGATTAGGCAATTTGATGAATATGATGAAAATAAATTATTATTTTTGGGTCATTCGTAATATATTATTGATAAAAAATTAGTAGGTTGGATGGCGCGGGCTTTGATGACTCAGAGGAGGGCTTGAAAAAGAAGAAACAAAAGATCAGAGGAGACCGGGGTTAACCAGCCACAAACCCTCCGATGATGAAGTTAGTTTCTCTTTTCTGACAAATGGAATTCCAAACTTCTGGGGATTGTGTCTGGAATAAACTTACCTTTGTTTGTCGGAGGTTCACGTTTATATAGATTTATGGAAATGGTTATTTATTTAGTAACTTCCCCTACTATTGAGGAGTCTGGAAAATTTGGAGTTAACTTCCATAACTGCTATGGAAGTTGTATGCTTTGCTCGTACTTTTCGTAATCATCGTTGGGAACGGTTTATGACAAAGAACCTTGATTCTTGCGTTCCGGGCTATAAGTGTGGAGCTCGTCCTGAGCTTGCATGGATGAGAGATCACCCAAAAGCTGTAAATGTATCAAGCTTGTCCAAGAAACCTTTATGGACGAGCTTGTCAAGGACGAGTAACATATATAGCTCATTTCTGCTATTCTTACCCTGGACGAGCTTGGAGTTGGCTCATTTCCTGACACCATCAATTATCACTTTTGGATTTAAGTAATTTAAATGTGTATGTTATAAACACATGCTAGTTTGATTTATTTAGTTAGCTTGTTAAATATTGTTACATAAGTAATGAATAAATTAGTCATTAGTTGAATATATTCAAAATTTATAATGAATATACCCTTTATTGTATATTTATATTTTTTTAATAAATTTTATTAAGTGTTTGTGTATCTTACGATATACGATACTGTAGGGTCATGTTTTTTTTTAGGCTAAGTCCAAGATGCATGGAACCTTAGACCAGTGAGCCCAATACAATGAATTTGTAGAGAGTGGGCCAAAGAGCTGGGTTTTGGTGTGTGAACAACGACCATCAAGGTATTCCCCATGGGCCAAGTTTAACAGAGAAAATTTGGTCCTCGGCAATATCCGATGAGCTTTTTCTGGTGCTTCTAGTGTGTTGGGGTTTCCCCCCCCCCCCCCCCTTCGTTTTCTCTTTACTCCCCTCACAGATACGATACGATATATGATACGAAAAAATTAAAAATCGATTCACGATATGATTCACGTTTTGACAACTATGGGTGTGGCATCATAAGTGACGCCACTCCAAGTCCTACTTAGAAAGGCAGTTTGCTATTCTTGAACTTCAACAGGACTCTCAATCTCATTTGGACTAAGTCTAGCAAGGTACTTTATCCAATCAATTAATGTTTCTTTCTTTCTTTTATGTGTGTTTGTTACGTACAATTTAGTTTATTGGGAGATGGAGAGATTTGTGAGAATGAAGAGGGAGAGTGGCTGTAAAATGAGCTTCATTTGTTTCAATAGAAAACCTTATGTAAAGATAGTATTTTGTATTTTTCAGTGTTTGTTAGTAAAAAAAAAAAATTGTCAAAGGAAAATTAGCTTTTAACTTTCCATATTTAACTTGGCAGGATAGAGTTGTTTTCCACTAAAATTTTATGGAAAACATCTTTATCTCAAGTGAAGCTAAATAAGGAAAATAACTCAATACTAAATAAGGGAAGTTAAGAGATAAATTTTCAACTTATATTAAAGTCACTATTAAAACATAAGAAAATGAGATAGTTTTCTAGAAAACAATTATTAGAAAATAATTCATTTTACAGAAAATGTTAATGTCAAAACAATCAGAAAAAAATGATGATAAGAGGGAAAATATAATATTTTTAAAAAATATAATTTTATAATTCTATTAATGAATTTAACGGTGTTAAGTGTGGGGAATGAGTGTAAGTATTTTGAAAATGAAGGAAGGTCAATATATGATTCAAAAGAAGGGAGGAGGTTAATGTATTTTCAATAAATCTCAGGATCTATCAATGCAATTTTTTCATATATATATATATATATATATATATATATAAATGTGGGGACCGGCCCAAAATAACAGGCTGGCTGGGCCCTAGGCTCGTCCGAGGACGCAGCCTGTCCAAGGAGTCAGCGTGGCCCAAGCAATCCTTATTCAGGTCCACTGGGGCAAAGAGAACATGTCGGAGGAGTAATTTCTCCTCGGATACTGCAAAATCCGGAGCAAAGGTACATCCAAGCCACTACAGTCCATCTTCCAAATACGTAAAAAGGAAGGAAACCCGAAATATCTCAGTAAAGTTTGCCACCACCACATTAAATGCATTACAACTACTCTCCTGGCCGCATTAATGAGGAGAAGACCCCTGAACAGTGCTACCTTGGCTACTGCAACTCACAAAGAATTGAGAGGGGTGTCTGATGGGACAGGTGCTCAAGTGGGGGTTTGGATGATCAACAAGTGTAAAGCCCAGATGATTGGAAAGGGCCTATATAATATGTAAAAGTCCCCCAAGAGAAGGGACGGGGAAAAAAGGAGAGAATACTGTAGAGAAGTCTGATTGCATTGATTTGTATCTATTAATCAAGTTTTTAGCTCTGTCATGACCGAGTGACCTTTCAACACAATAGCATTTGTTCTTGTTCGTGTGTTCCCTTAACCCATGCAACAACCCGTTAAATTTACTTAAACCGAGTTCTTTAGCCCATACTCTAAAAGAATTCATTGTGTTGGGCTTTTTGGACCAAGGCTTGTGACAGCAAGAACTTGGTTACTAAATTGTGCCCCTACAATAAATATACAGGCACACACATTATACAAATACATAAGGTTTCATTTTATTCAAGGTTCTAAATAACGTTTTAAAATTTTGGCATAAGGATCGGAAATGAAAAACATAACTACAATTATAATAATATCTAACTTACAAGTGTACATATCTAACTTAAATAAAATAAAAACTAAAAAACTTTCAGACATACAAATGCAATATATATGTATGTATGTGTGTATGTATATACAACTATACAAGTGTAAGATTCTTTACAAAAAAAAAAGTATAACATATTATTTACTTATTGAAAAAATTATAAGATATTATCTGATTTAAAAACAGTACTAAGATATTATTAAATTAACAAAACAAAACAAAACAAAACAAAACAAAATACAAGTAGGAAACAAACTTACTATCTAAATTCACATCCAACTAATTAATGAGAGGCTCTCTTAAGTCTTAACATAATCTATCTAAACCTATGCTCATGGGCGGAGCTACATGTATGAGTGGGGGGGGGGGGGGGGGGGTGGCTATGCCCCTCCAAAATTTTTAAAAATATTTTAATACTATATATAAATATTTATCATTTTAATTATTAGCCTACAAAAATGGGACTTAGCCCCTCCAAATATTTGAGTTAGTCCAATGATGCTCTTAAAACAATTTATCAAAGGCAAAGGAATGAAGCAAATCAAGACACCGCACCAGAGTAGCTTACAGATTCACACAGTGTAGCAGCTAGTGCAGAACTTGAAGACTCAATTGGTGAAGAACTAACAACTCGGTCATCAAGGGATCAAGCTTCGAGCTCTAAAGATAAAGGAATTGATGATGCATTTGAGTTTGTCTAAATGACAATGTAGTTTAGTTCATGTTTGTATAGTAAACAACCTGTAGTTTTTGTTAATAGAGTTAGTTTAGTCACGCACATGTTTTAGTTTGTTAAGTTTGTTATTTATTGTTCACACGTGTATGAGTTTGTTAAGTTAGTTATAGAAAAGAGCAATTGCTTGACTTCTTAGCTTGTATTTATAGGGATTTTATTCAATGAATGACTATGAGCAAATCAATTTTCACCGAATTAGTTTTCTCATACAATTGTCCAATTGGTCTAGTGTTATAGAGAATTTTTTTTTTTTTTTTTTTTTACATTCATTTTTTTATTGTAAAATGCGCTCTTGTGTTTGTTAAAGTTTTGAATCATTCATGTCTTTAAATACTTCATTAGTTCAATTGAAATTTTTTTACTAATTTTGGTTGATAATTTGGTAACTTATATTAAAAATGAAAATTTTAAAGACTCACTATAGAAGATACTAAATTATATGTGTGTATAGATATCTGTGTTTGTGCATGTTTATGGAAGTTTCTATAAGCTAATAATTTCATATCATAAATTGGCCCCTCAAATAAAAATTTCTGGCTGCGTCCCTATCTATGCTAAAACTCACATCCAACTAATGAGAAACTTTCTTAACATATAAGATTTGTGGTCCTTGCAGTTAGCTTAGTGTAACATTTCAGGAACTGAAAATTAACTACACTTTCAATGACAATCAAACGGCATCAGCTCATTATATTGAGAGTTGAGATAACAAATCACATGAATGTTGGCCTCGTGGCTCTTTCATGAAGTCAAGGTCGTCATTGAGTGTAGCTATGATGAGCTGTGTGGCTTTGGAGATTTCTCTCTCTATATTGAAATTTGGGTACTAAACGTACCCAGTCCAGCCAGCATTGAGAGGCCCAAACTTAGAACTTAGAAGGCCTGAATTTTTTTTTACTTTTTGATAGAAAGATATTGTAACAGGCCCAACTAAGCTGATCTGGTTGGGATGTGCAGAGATTGCGACAACTTTTTGATGATGAATCTTTTGGAGCCATCCAGAAGATGACAATGCCGAAATGTACAAGACCTGAAGACCACATTGGCTTTGGAGATTTCACTTCTTGTTCTTTTATTTATTTTCTTTCTTTTCTAAGTTCTTTCTTTTTTGTTTTTTTTTTTTTCAAATTATAAATTTACCCACCCATGGTTTAACCGAAATTTAAATTGTCTTGTGGTTTGAAATTTGACACTTTACCTACCTAAAGTTAACTTAATTAACGTTCTGTAACCCACCTCAGTTAAGAACATTGCTAAATATGCAATCTAAAAACACAAAAAAAAAAAAAAAAACATAGGAGAATATAAGATAAAAAATATGTTAGTAAAGATAAAAGAAGATTCAGTTGAGCTCAAATCACAATCTCACCTTCTGACATACAAACAAACCTGAATTATCAATTTTTATTATATATTTCGGAAAAATAAGGAATTTTCAATTTTGACATTTTACTAGGAATCTCCAATAATTGTGCTTTGAAATTTTCTTGGCGTAAATGCACTTTTAGTCCCTATATTTTGGCTTTTTTCCATTTTAGTCCCTACATTTTATTTTTTCCATTTTTAGTCCCTAAAACCAATTAACGCGTTCTATTTTGGTCCTTTCCGTTAGTCAACCGACGGAAATAGCTGAGGTGGCAGCCGGAAGAATAAAATATTATTAAAAATGCCACATCACCCATGACACATCAGCATATAAATTTAAAAAATTAATTTATTAATTTTAACAAAATTTAAAAACATAAAAACAAAATTTAAAACATAAAAATCAAATGCCTATGAACACAAGAACATAAACGCAGAAAATCAAACCCAAGAACACGAATTCAAAATTAAACCCATTGAAAGACCAATGCTGAAAGCCCATAAGTTTTTCTCGTTCTTCCCCAAAGATTCATAGCCAAAATCATAAAATCAAAGAAAACCTAGAAATCTCAAACACTCAAAAACCCAGAAACCCAAAAACTCAAACAAAACCCAGTTTATTTCAAACAATCAACAACAAAATCAACCGACCTGGCCAACTCGGCTCATTGAATCAAACAAACACACAAACCCAGAAAAACCCAGCCAATTCGGCTCACAACAACAGCAAGCCCAACCAATCCATAACAGATCTAAACTCAAATCAGTTATCATAGATCCCACAACTCCAACAGATTCAACATTGTGAGACAAAGAGAGAGAGGTGCTGTTATCTTTAATGCTTGGCTTGTCTGAATCCGGAACCACCGACGACGAAAAAGAAGACAAACAACAAGCCCCCGTAATCTGGATTTGATTTTTTTTTTTTTTTTTCTGGTTTCATTTTTTGGGTTTGGGTATTTGATTTTTGGGTTTGATTTTTTGGGTTTGGGTATTTGTTCTGGGTTTGATTTTTTCGGTAAGCAGATCTGGGTTTGATTTTTTCGGTATTTGATCTGGGTTTGATTTTCGGGTTTGATTTTCTGGGTTTGGGTATTTGTTTTGGCCGTCACTCTTCTCGATCTCGTCAAGTGCAATATGCAGGTTCGATTCTTCTAGATCCCTCGCTCTCTTCCGTTTTCAGCTTCCGTGTTAAAGCTTTTCTCCATGGGTCTTTGGCCATGGATCGGCCATGAGAGGATAGAGAGCTCGAGTATGAGCCATGAGAGAAGAGAGAGTTTGAGATGGAAGAGAGAGTTTGAGATGAGAGAATAGTGTGTGGCTGTGTAGTTTGAGTTTGAGATGAGAGAATAGAGTTTGAGTTTAAGATGAAAGTGTGTGGCCGGTTTGAGTTTGGTGTGCTCAGGTTTGGATCTTATGTTAATTTTTTGGGTTTTAAAATTTTTGGGTTGGTGTTCTTTGTTCAAGAAATTTTCAGATCTTAATTCATGTATTTTTATGTTTTAAATTTTGTTTTTATGTTTTTAAATTTTGTTAAAATTAATAAATTAATTTTTTAAATTTATATGCTGATGTGTCATGGGTGATGTGGCATTTTTAATAATATTTTATTCCTCCAGCTGCCACCTCAGCTATTTCCGTCGGTTGACTGACGGAAAGGACCAAAATGGAACGCGTTAATTGGTTTTAGGGACTAAAAGTGGAAAAAATAAAATGTAGGGACTAAAATGGAAAAAAGCCAAAATATAAGGACTAAAAGTGCATTTACGCCAATTTTCTTTTATTATAATTTCTGGATTTTGTCTTAATGCATATGAGTGGTGAGGAATAGAGTAAGCATCAGAATAGAGAAGCTGGAATTTGAGAACTTGGGTTGATGCAATAATGAGGGCATGTTTGGATGCTTTTTTTTCATCACTCAATTCCCATCACTCATCACTCATCACTTTAAAATACCCTACCCGTTTAGAACCATCACTCAATATTTTTCACATTGTTTGTGGGCCCCATACCTGTCACTTGATGCAACTTTTTTTTTTCTTCAGTACCCAAACTCACTGAACCCAGTAAAAAAAAAAAAAAAAAAAAAAAAAAAAAACCAGAAACCCGAACCCAGTGAAAGAAGAAGAAAAAAAAAAAAAGAAACCCAAAAACCTAAACCCAGTGAAAAAAAAAAAAAAAAAAAAAAAAAAAAAACCAAGAAAACTGAACCCAGTGAAAGAAGAAGAAAAAAAAAAAAAAGAAACAACTGAAGACCAAAAATTAGAGGTGATGAAGAACCCAAAAAAAAAAAAAGGTCAAAAGGTGCGGCTGACCTGACTAGTGGGTCCCTCCATGTGTGTTTAATTACAAAAATATCATTGAAAACGAAGTTATGGAAACTGAAAACAACTAAAATGTGTTTTCAGTTTCCATAACTCATAACTCAAAAATCAAAGAATTAAGTGATAGAAACAAAAAACTGAAAACAGAGTTATGTGGTGCCAAACGGACTTCTTAACTATGGGTCCCACCATTTTTGAGTTATGAGTTATGGAAACAGAGTTATGAGCTATGGAAATCACTCATCCAAACAGCCTCTGAATAATCCGATATTTTTGTAGGTTTTCCTTTTAAGGGAAATGAAATTCCAAGGATACCCTTTTGTTGGAATTGGATTCCGATGTATTGAATTCCTGGGAATTGTAAAGAAAACAAAATCAATTGGAGCTAAAGTTAGTTCAGGAACAAAGATTTCCCTTGGGAAATGTAAGCTTCTTTTATCTTTATTAACATCTTTTTTATCTTATTTGATCAATTCTTTATGTTTTTTTTTTTTTTTTTTTTTTTGTGTTTTTAGAGGAGAGAGACATAAAAGTGGAGTAAGAATACATATTTAGCTCTATTTTTAACGGAAGTAAGTTATAGAACTTTAACTGAGTTAACCTCAGATAAGTAAAATGTCAAATTTCAAACCATAAGTAGATAACTTAAATTGCAATCAAACCATAGGTGAATAAATTGTAATTTACCATTTTTTTTCTAAGAGATCACGGTTCAAAGTTAAAATTTAGTGAACCTTCTTAGACTATGTAAATTTAAGAATTTATATATTATGTAACTTTTATTTTTTAGTACTTCTATTTATTTATTATCTTATTTGTACTAAAGAAAAGAAAAATACATTATTATCAAGTTTCTCCTTTATTTATTATTACTTTGACATTGTGAAAAAAATATTTGTTCATACTAGGTTGATCCAACTCTTAAAAGATCGAGTAAGAGTTGTAAGCTTCGCAATGTTTAAGATGACTCGTTTCTGACCTAAAACTAATCATGTTTACTAAATTTAGATGAAGGCACCAATCTTGCTATTATTGAAGGGGGTGCTAAGTCCATGATGGACATTAAGGTAGTCGCTGCTCACTAATCAACATGAGAGTTGTGCCATTTGGTTAATAAAGGTTTGGTGATGCAAAAGCTCCTTGCGAAGATGTGCTTCCAATGGGTCAAAAGGGAGCCATATGTGGCTGCTCATTACCTAGCCAAGTGGGCTTAAATTTTTAATGTAAATATTTTCAACCATGCCTTTCCACGTGAGATATCTGATGCCCTTCATAAAGATTGAGCTGGATGTAGTTTCCTTCTATCATTCATTCAAGAAAAAGAAATATATTAAATTCAAAACTAAATTAATGTATGGAAAAAAAAATTCTATTCAATATAAACAAAAATAAAATATGTAAAATCATTGTTCCTATATAAATACATTTCTACACATTTATTTTGATTTATTAAAATGGAACTCAACATTCTTTTAATTCGAAAAAACCATCTATGATTGATTTTGTACTAAATATTGCAACAATTTCCTTTTTAATATACAAAATCAAATAATCCATTAGAAGATCATCTTTCATTCGTTGCAAATTCTGGTTTGATAATGTGTAAGAGTAAAATTGCTTGTTTCGAATTTGCAATAGAAACTAGAATAGTAAGTAGAAGTATACCCATTCTATAAAAGGAAATAGCTTCGACCACAAAAGTTTGATCGTCATATCACATATGTGTTATCATTATATGTCCAATATTCCTATTGCTATCAAAAGATTCAAAGCCAATTAGTGTTGCCCAAAAAAAAAAAACACCAAGATCACAGACAAACATTAGAAAATAAAAACAAAAAGCACCTAAACAATTCTTCACGTAGGGTCAGATAGTACAATATCGCTTAAAATCCAAAGTTAAAATAAAAAAAATAAAAAAAATCGAACTTTGGATTCCAATTTCAAAGCATAAAAATAGCAAAGTGTAATATTAAACATATGTGGGTCAAATGAACATTTTATTTTTTAGATTCTTTGGTCAACTTTCAATTTAGAAGAACTAGTGTTCAATTTAGGAGGCCAAATATAATTTTTTTTGAATACCTCTTAAAATTTAACAAAAAAGAAAATTAAGGGAGGCCATGGCACTCTTGATCTAAGAATACATCCGTCCTTGGTCATGATAAAAATTAGTTTAAGGCGGCTAATTGACTTGTCAACTGGAGTTCTGGGCCTTCTGACCATCTTAGCTCCTTCTTTTTTCCCTTTAGTGCCATCATTTTTTTTTTTTTTTTTGAGAGACCTTTAGTGCCATCATTGGTTGCATTTTATTTGTTTGATTATATATGTAGCTCTACTAAGTTCCCAACAAAGTAGAGGAATATGACTTCTAGATTAGTTAAGTTTTTCATGGAGACCTTTCCTATTAGAATTGTGTTTAAAATTAAATGCTCCTCTTAATTAGAAAGCTAAGCGGCAAAATATTTAAATACTTATAACATTCTTAAAAATACATATATTATAAAATAAATAAATAAGAGAATTTTTGGAAGTTTGATTTAAAAGAAAAATCCGGGGCATTTCTTTTGTTTTATTCTTATATGTAATGTAATTTGAATTGGTCATGCATTGTTGTCTTTTTCGGTTATGAGACACAAGTAGTAAAAGAAAAGAATATGAGAAAATTACACTTTACCCCTAAACTATACCCATTTTTACACGTACTCCCTTAAACAATGAAAATGTACACTCACTCTCATAAACTATTATCCGTGTAACACTTGCCTCTTTAAGGATGGAGTGCAAAGTATTGTACAAGTAGTAGTTAAAAGGGGGTAAGTATGCACCTCTCATAGTTTAATGGGTAAATATAAAATATTGTATAGTTTGGGAGGGGTAAATCATGCTTTCTCATATATAGTTTAAAAGGATAAGTGTAAAAAATGATATAGTTTCAGGGATAAGTATGCATTCTCATAATTTAGGAAGAAATGTAAAATAAAATATAGTTTAAGAGATAGAATATAATTTCCCAGAAAGAATAATTAACAACCCCAATAAGTTGGTTAGGCCGCGCAAGTAAAATTACAAGACTTTCACCTTTATTTGGGCTTTTAAATTTTCTGGACAATAATGATTTTTTTTTTTTTTAATGAGCTAATCCATTAGTTGGGCGATGAATTTTTTTTTTTTTTTTTTTTTTAAGTTTAAAATGAATCGAGTCTTAATAAGTAGACCTTTTTTTCCTCCAAAAAAAGGGACTTTGGAAATTGATATTTTAAAAAATTGTTGCATGGCTGAACCGCTGAAGTTTGAGGATCTACTAATAACATAAAGGGAAATGCTAATAAGTGTCCTTAAAACATTGGTTAACAATTCATTTTAGGAAAATTTTGATATCACTTTTATGAAAAATAAAAAAAATTGTCAAAACATTAATTGCTTTTTTTTCTTTTCCCATAATTTTTTTTTTAACTGGATTGTTAACTAATACCCTAAGGGTATTCATTAATATAACCCTTAAATAAAACATGAGTTGGATACCCTTATTTTTCATAGTTTAATAAGTGTCCTTAGAAGTTAGAACATTGGTTAACAATTCATTTTAGGAAAATTTTGATATCATTTTTATGAAAAATAAAAAAAAATTTGTCAAAAGATTAATTGCTTTTTTTTCTTTTCCCATAATTTTTTTTTTTTAAACTGGATTGTTAACTAATACCCTAAGGGCATTCATTAATATAACCCTTAAATAAAACATGAGTTGGATACCATTTTTTTTCATAGTTTTAATCCAATATGTGTCCACTAGTCGAGATTAGTTTATTCAGAAAATTAAATAAATAAATAAATCTAGTTATATAAAAATGGTACGTTGCATAATGAGAGTGAAATTAATAGCGTAACATCTCAATCATAATTTATCATCATCTAAATAAATTATAAAAATAATAATAATATCTCTAGCACATTATAAAATATAATAAAAAAATGTCAAGATTCCTTATGTCAGGCATGTATAAATTAATCAAAGCTGTCCCACACCGGTTTTATTTCTTATTTTCATTTTTCGTCCATAAAAATTTTATATTAATGTCTGTTTCGCATTCCAATAAAAATAAAAAAATAAAAAAAAATAAAGTCTGTTTCGCATCATATAACTTAGCTTTTTAGTTTTTACTTTTACTAGTCGCTAACCCGTGCGATGCACGGGAAAACTATTAGAAAATAATAAAGCATGCATATATTAAAAGACAATTTAAGTTCATGTGTGCTTGTAAGAGATACATACCTAAATAGTTCTTGCGGTAGAAATAAAAGTCTTATCTTTGAGATAAAGAACTGATGTAAACAAACTAACCTTACATAAAACAAATTTAAAAAAAAAATAATAAAAAAAAAAAACATAAAACTGATGTCACGGGAAATTCAGCCACATAGTAGTAATATATAAATCTCTTAAAACCTAAACCTAAACCTAAACCTAAACGTAAGGACAAAATATTTATGTGCCTTCTCTTGCTTTCCTGATGTATTTGGTTAAAAATATAAAACTGATGTCACGGGAAATTCAGCCACATAGTAGTAATATATAAATCTCTTAAAACCTAAACCTAAACCTAAACCTAAACGTAAGGACTAAATATATAAACAAACTAACCTTACAAAAGCTGAACTTTATAAGCTAAAATCTATACTGTGAGTTGTAGATCTTGAATGCTATACTGTGCGTTTAGGACTTCCTACATCTGGAGAGAGAGAGAGTTTGTAGAAACTAAAGAAAATCTCTCTATAGCTTAAGAAACACAATATACTAAAATCAAAGAGATAAATTTTTCAAAGGACAAAATATTATAGATAATTTAAAAGAATTTTGGTTTAATTCTTGAACACCGCAACTCCATAAAATTCATACTAATAATAATATTTTATGATAGCGCAATTAGAATTTTGGTAGAATTTTGGTTTAATTATTGAACACTGAATTGGAAATTGATAATATGAGTATTCAATGGTGAACAAAGAACTATGTATTAATTAATATATAAACAAAACTAACCTTACAAAAGCTGAACTTTATAAGCTAAAATCTATACCGTGCATTGTAGATCTTGAATGCTTTAGGGCTTCCTACCTCTGGAGAGAGAGAGTTTGCAGAAACCGTGGCTTTATATTTTTTAACTTGAGAGAGGGGTAAAGTTGCTAGGGTTTTGAGGAGTTATAATTTTTATTTATTTTTTATTTTTTAAATATTGTGCTGACGTGGAAAATTGTGGTGCCAGCAAAGGCTTCGGTTATATATATATATATAGATTAGCTTTTTAAAACTTTTTTTTACCTTTTAAAATACAAGTATACTTTAGCATATTTTCAATAAAAAAAATTTAACATAAAACTAAATAAACTATTCCCAAATCTTTCAAATGATATTTAGTGGAGAGAGTGGACCAGTGCAGAGGCTCTATAAGGAAGTAAGGAACTAAGGATGGTCAATTAGAAGTTAGAACGCCACCATCAATTAGGTCCCTATTGTATTATAAAAATTTATTAAATAAAAAAAATTTATCTATTGTTCAGTAATGGGAATAATAATGCAAATGATGAGGTATGGGGAAAATTATTGAATACTTCGGGAGTACAATAAATGCGTATTCCCCCTTCTCATATGAATTGTGGGTCTCATCATGAATTTAATTAGTGAGACCCACAATTAGGTGAGAGGGAGAAGTATACATTTATAGTACTCTGAGAGTATCCAATAATTACCCGAGGTATGGTTCATTGCAATCGTCCATATTGTAACTACCTCACAATAAACATTAATATGCCACTCTCAAGGAATTGCACAAGTTTTGCATAGATCTAAGAGGAGCATATTAATAAATAGTATTTATCTAAACTTCTTTAAAAAAAAAAAAAAAAAAAAAAAAAAAAAAAAAAAACAAAAACAAAACTAGTTGGTGTTCTCATCTCCCACTAGGTGAGAGAATTATGCATGCACAATTAAGGGCATGTTTGGTTAAAAAAAATGTCACTCATCACTCATCACTCAATTTTCATCACCCATCACTCATCACTTAAAATACCCCAATTTCTTACCCCCACCTATTTGGCTCATATTTTCAGTTTCTCATCACTCAATTTTTTCTACTTTTTGTTGGACCCATGCCTGAGCACCATGTCATAAGTTCTGTTAGCCTACCCGCCTCACCCTCACTCTCTTCATTTCATTTTCTTCCCCTTCAGTCACCATTGCCTTGTTACTCTCACTAAAGCTGTCCTCTTTCTCTTTCATTTCTCATGTACACACACATCAACAAGAACAATCCTATCCCAAACCTATGGCCAAACCATCATAAACATACAAACACAAATGAATACAAACATAAACTCATAGGTACCCACAGATGTTCAAATCAAAACCCACAAATACCCAAATAAAAAATCACAAATATAGACCTTGTGCCCAAATCAAATCCGAACCCACACCACAAATCTGAACCTATAACAGCCACCCACATCTCAGATCTAAACCCATCACGGCCACACCAAAAATCTGAACCACACACACACACACCTATGTCTAAAAAATCAAAACCCTATAACCACATCTCAAATCCGAACTCCGCACCCACAAGATAGAGAGAGAAAAAAAAAATTTGATCTTGCCAAGGAGATAGAGAGAACTCTACAAATCCGGTGGAGGGTAGAGAGGTGTAGCGAGAGGACAAGAGAGAGAGGGAAAGCTTTGGTTAGCTAATGGGTTTCGGTCTTCACAGCTGCTATTGGGTTTATGGGTTTTCTTTCAAATGGAGAGATTCGGGTGTCTTTGGTTGCTGGGTTTCGTTCTTCACAGTTGCTGGGTTTTTGGGTTTTCTTTTAAATGGAGATTTTCGCCTGGGTATTGTTGTTCTTCAGATGCAAAGGGGAAAAGTATAGATAGGACAAGAGTGATGTTGGTTTGTAGCAGGAATTAAAGAAGGAACTAATGAAAATGTACCAAAAACTAAGTTCATTTATGCTTTGTTGATGAAGAATTAGCTTCAGGTAGAGCCTTTTCCATATAGAAACCTGGTTGACAGGGCTTAGGCAATAAACTCTCATTGCTTAACATTAGAAGCACAGATGACATGTTGGGCCTAAGAAAATGTTGGTTTGTTGGTTTGTTGCTGGGAGAAGGAGAAAGGGGAAAGAAGAAAGAGAAAGAGAGAGAGAATGTTGCTGGAGAAAGGAGAAAGAAGAAAGAGAGAAAGAGAGAGTCGTTGGTGATAGATGTGACAATGCACTGGTGAAGGAGCCCACAGTCTCAGCTAATTTACGAACTTGCCACTAAGTGATCGGTTTTGAGTGATGAAAACAGCTAAAATGAGTTTTCACTTTTGCTCACTCACACCCAATTTTTGAGTCACTGAATCATGAGAATGATGATCCGAAACTCCATCCAAACAAGTGCTCTTCTGTGGGACCCACATCATTTGGATGATGAAAACAAAAAACTGAGTGATATCACTCAATTTTGTGGGTTTCCAAACAAGCTCTAAAGTTCTACAGTAAACCTAAACCCATTAAAACTCATCATTAAAATTACAGCTTTTTATGACTTTTATGGTAGGGTGTTACTAATGTATGCCCTTAGGAAAATTTTTAGTAAACTATTTTAGAATAATTTTTATTGTAAACTAAAAAAGTTGTTTGACAACTTTTTCAATTCTCCATAAATTTTTTTTCTAAAATGAATTGTTAATGTATGCGCTAAGACATACATTAACTGGACTCTTCATGGTAATTCTTTGCTTTTAGTTGAGTCCTTGTACGTAGTAATAGTAGTACTAAATTTCATATTAAAGGAATCAATGTAAGATCCAAGCTGAGATAGTTAAATACAAAAATGTCATTTTTTGCTTAGAAGAGAACAAAAAATGTATGCTTTTCTACATTTCGTGGAACACGGGGAATGGAATAGTTGTTTCCTTTATAAACTTTTCTTTGGTCATATATGGCAAGGGTCCATATATGGTCCATTGACAAGTACTTGTACATTCTGTACGTACAGATACAATAGAAATAATAAATTGAATGACATTAAAATTTTGAAAAATTCTATAATCATAATCCATTTCACATTTATTTTCTTAATTATTCAATAAAAAAATTGTATGTTTATGTGAAAGTGACAGACAATTCGTTATAGTTTGCCATATAAAATAGTTATGAAAATTAATTATTTTGAAATTGGTTTGGTTTTAGACATTTTTTTTTGGGTAAACTACATTTTTGGTCCCTATCTTATATACCATATTTCAATTTAATCTCTAACTTTTCAATTATGTTAATTTAGTCCTTAACCTTTCAGTACCGTGTCAATTTAGTCACTTTCATTATCTTTTGGTTGAAAATTAATGACGTGTCTAATGGCCAAAATAAAAAATTAGCTTCCGTTGATGTGAGAATAAACTAAAATTTTGATTTGGTCGTTTGCCATGTCAGCAATTTTCATCCAAGATATAACAATAAGGACTAAATTGACACGACGCTGAAAGGTTAAAGATCAAATTAACACAATTAAAAAGTTAGCGACCAAATTGAAATATAGTATAAAGGATATATAGAGACCAAATATTTAATTTACTCCATTTTTTTAAAATGGTGAAAATACCATTTTGAAATAAGTTGTAAAAAAAAGGCTTTAATTAATAATTACTGCATACTTGCAAAATTTAACTTATATGATAAAAACAAGTTATCTACTAAAATTACTAATATAAACTCAAAATATAATATGAAAAAGTTTAATTTATTATTAGATAATTTTTTTAATTAATTTAAAGTATCACATTAGTTGTGCTTGTCTAATAATTTTTCCCAACATTATTCACTCACAATAAATTACATATCTATTAACTATATAAAAAGCGGCTATGCCGCTACAGCATTTAGCCATTGTTTACATAACGTATTGCACTGTTAATCTATAGTGTAGTTTTGGTGAGCATTTTTTTTTTTTTTTATTATTATAGTTTTGACCAGTAGCTACAGTACCATTTGGCACTGTAGCTACAGTAGTTACAGGCTTTTTTTTTTTTTTTGGTCTTCCGTTTGTTTGTTTGTTTTTTTTTTTTTTTTTTTTTAATTATACTGTTATACTGACACAACAAATTTCACAATATTTTCACAATTATTGCGGTGTCAATTTCTTATAAGTCAAAATAAAATAATAAAATATGAAATTGTGACCAACCACAATTGAAAATAAATGCTTTGTGAAAATGTTGTAACACTTGTTAAGTGAATATGTAAAAGCTACGGTACTTTTGATTTGTTCAATATATTTTTTTTTTTTTTTTCAATCATCGATTTGTGCTCTTTTTTCTATTAACTATATAAGAAGAGACAATGCCTCTACAATGCCCCTTTTAGTGTAGTGAGCCTTTTTTTTTCCCTAAGTTTTGAACAGTTGCTACAGTGTCACTTTGGTATGTTCAAGTGGCACTATAGCTACAATAGCTACAGCATTTTTTTTTTTTTTTTTTTTTTTTTCTTCAGTTGGTACTTTTTTTTTTTTTTTTTTTTATAAATATTTATAAGAACCCGCATATATATTGTTATACTGATACAATAAATTTCACAATATTTTTACAATTATTGAGGTGTAAAATTCTTATAAGCCAAAATAAAATAATAAAATATGAAACTATGACGAACTACAACTGAAAATAAATGTTTTATGAAAATGTTGTGACATTTGTCTTATGTATGAAAGCACGAATGCACGTACAATGCTTTTGCACTGTACATTTGGTTTCGTGAGCCACAGCTTCTTTTTTTTTTTCCCATGTTTTGAACAGTAGTTACAGTACCAAGTGGCACTGTAGCTACAGTGCCTAATTTTTTATTTTTTTTTTTAGTAATCGATTTGTGTTCACAGTCCCATCTTTTGTTTTTTAAGATCTTTATATGTTTACTTTGTACTTACAATGCAAGTTTACATTGTAAATACACAAAAGTGGTTAATATTATACACATTTGCACAAAAAATGGTAAATATTGTTCAAATTTTGTAAATGTGTACAAAATTTGCCAATTTTTTTTGTGTTTACAATATAAATTTATATTGTAATTAAGTACAATATATACATAGAGATATTTTGAAAGTGTTGTGAGGCATGTGTCAATTCCTTATGGGTCAAAATACAATAAAATAAAATAATAAAATATCATACTGAGATCTAACACAACTAAAAATGTCGTGACATATTGTTGTTATTAAAATATATTCACAACTATTGAGGTGTAAGTTATAGGTCAAAATAAAATAATAAAATATTAGACTGGGATCTGTCACGGTCTTATACGAATGAGATTAACTTTTTATGACATAATTATCAAAATTCTTAAAATTAATGTCTCTTTTGATTAATGTAAATTTTTATGTATTTTAAAAATAAAATGATTTATATCTTTATTTTGTGATACAAATAAAATATAGAATTAATCTTAATCACTATTTTTTTTTTTTTTATGACTAGCACGTGCCTGGCCCTAACTAGTATATGTATATATATATATATAAAGGGTGCAACAGACAAAGTGGTACACGTCAACACTTCCAAGACAGCTGTGGTGAGTTGTAGCTGGTACAAAATGTAAACTTGTTTTTTGGTTGAGGATTTGTATACATTTACACATCCTCGTCACCTTGACTTGTTCTAATTTCTAAAACCAATTTACGCAGAAACTCTTTAAACTTTAAAGAAACATGTACACCCCCATGAACGCGTCAAATTTGATAATTGCTCTAAAAATCACGTGGACGACTAAAATATATGTGTTCCAAATCTTTTATTCTTTTTCTATGAGTTAAATATTTTTATACATACGTGTGTCATGGACATAAATAAAAACATATATAATGTTTGGTTATCTAAAAAATTTAATACAAAAAAATTGTTTTGGGAACTTGGCGTAGATTTACAAGTGGCAGATTGATCCGAGTATCAAATTAATGTAAAACTTTATTTGTATTTTTTAAGGCTATGTTTTTCACAAAATGGTGAGAGACATCATCATAGAGTAATTTATTGTTTTTCAAAAAAACATTCAAGCAACAACTACTGCTAATAATGGGGTAGACCGTAGACATAGATGCCAAGAGTCAATGTAGCTGAATTTTACACTTCGTAATCTTTCTGTCTTTTCCATCATCCTTATATTTAGTGCTTGACTTTGGCAGGTTTGCCAGAGTCTATCTAACAGTCCAATCGGCCATTGGAAAAAGGTACATAGTTCAAAGAGCCAATCAAATCAAACACGCATTAAATGGTCATGATTTTGACAAATCTATGTTGATTTTGACCCGACATAATATGTATCATGCATGTATTTTCTATCCCGCAGCACAAGTCAGCAACTTGACATTGTTTCACATTTTTCTATCACTTTTATTACACCAATCATAAAATATTATTTTTTCAATTATAAAATAAGCTTGTACTCTTGTCCTACCCCACGAGATAGTACTTTTATCAAGTAAACATAATTTCGATGCAATGTTATGTGCATTGAATTCAATACGATATAGTCATGTGTCCAATAATTGTCCTGTATTTGTATTTTATAAGGTCTAGGATATCTCTCAATTCATAATATGTTATGTCACTAATTATAAAATAAATTTGTTCATTTATATATATTTATAAATTTGAAAAATGATAAAAAGTTTATAGGCACAAAAAATTTGATATTTTGTTGATGCGGTAAAATGTAGGTGATAGATAAGAAAGTAATATTAGTGATGATCAATATAAAAATTAACAAAAGTTTGTCAATATATAAAAAAAATGTTGTCAATATTCCTTTATATATACAGCATTGCTCAAAATTTTATGCCCCCTGTTGTATCTCTAATGGAAGTATAAATCAAAACGCAACCAAGGTTGATCCTAGTGGCGGCAACATCTGGACCATAAATTTCTGGACTTAATGTAGGTAGCTTAAAGTGATAAAAGAAGTAAAGGACCAAGCTTAAAGTGATAAAAGGACCAAGCATGAAGCAGGAGTCATCAATCTTGGTCATTTAATCACTTTAAGCTACCTATCTATATCAAAGGGGTATTATAGTAGCCTAGGAATTCTAGTAACACAAATTTTATCACACATTTTTGTCACAATGTACTAGATGATGATAATCTGTTACTTTCATATGAACTCATCACATTTTTTACCATTTACAACCAACTATATAATATAGTTGTGGTACTAAAACTTTTGTATTAGTAATATTACACTAACAAACTATCTTATAACATTTTTACAAATTATTACTAGTTCTTATATAAATTAACCACTTATATTACTTTTTTACTTACTAATAATTATCCATCATTTTAACGGTTTATTTTCCCTTTTTATAACCCCATATGCGCTGAAAGAAAATTCCATAAACAGATGAGAAAACAAAAGGCAGTAACTCCCCAAGTATGAAACAAAAACTGCAATAGTAGCTCGTGCGTGACCAAAGCCATTAGCTAATAGTTGTTGACCCACAAAATAAACACACGAAATTTCAAGTCTTGGTGAGCAATCTGAGTTTTTTCATGGAAGCCCGGCAAGGCTACTTTCTTTGACCGCCCATCTCTCTCTTTGTTCATAACTTCACATATTGTTGGTATGGCCCAAACTTTATGCCCGTACATTGGGGTAATGAAAACACAGCCTTTATAGTTAAATAGGGCTCCACCTTCTGACAGGGAATTCAAAATAAAATCTTTGAATTTATCAACTCGTGGTTTTGAAGCAAGAAAAATTAACTCTTTGAATCAACCCCATTTTAAAAGTTATCTGAGTTGATAGACTTACGAGAATTCAAAGATCTGTAACTCTTTTTTCCAGGCTTTGACGCGTCTTTGAAGTTGAAGGTCAAGTGGACTATTTATTTATTCCTAGAGCCTAAAGGTATATAAGCAACCCAACGTGCACTACTCAGAGTCATACTTATCTTTTACTTTGGTGGGTGGGAATTAGCTGATTCATTCATTTTAGAATTTGTTGGGAACTGACATAAAAAAAACAGACATATAGTGGAAAACTATTGCAGGTAGGATCATATATTATTAAAGTTTCTATCTTTGTTAATCATTCATGGCGGATTTGATCATATTTTAATTTTGCTTTAGCTCTTTCTTCTCTGTTGAAATGGAGTGATTTAGAAAGAGGGATTTATTATAGGGGGTCTTTGACTCTTTGTAGCTATTCATCTTCTTTAATTATTCATGTATAATCTGGCTCTTGATCCATTTTATGTATATACTGAATTCCTTGAATCATATTGTGCAGGTGTTGGACTAGCCTGCCCAAGACTTTTTATTGATTCCTGCAAATCTACAACATATGGGTTTGGCCTATAACATCAGTTTCACTTCCTTGAGAACAAATAGCTTTAAGAAAACAGATTCAGAAACTACAACATTATCAAATGGGTGTAATCAAACGAGCACTGAGACTTCGAGCCGCTTGAGGGATTGCAAACCTGAAGATATTGTCCTTGAGAGGAATCTTTCATTCAAGAATATAGTTCAAGATCAAGAGACCTTGGGTGTGGATGCTTTTGATGTGTTGAAACACAAGCCAATTCCCACACTTTCTCTACCTGAATCAGTGGTATTTTTTTCGCCGAGACCCGTGAGTGAGCTTGATGCTGCTGCAGTTAAGCTCCAAAAGGTCTATAAGAGTTACCGAACTCGAAGAAATCTTGCAGATTGTGCAGTGGTGGTAGAGGAGCTATGGTGAGTTCCTTTAGCATGCGTTTGGATTAGTTTTTTTTTTTTTTTTTTTGGAAAAACTTTTTTTGCTGACTGTCGGCAGAAGTACAATTGTACCCAAATACTCAAAATGATTTTATGTTTCTTAAATTCTGAGATTTGTGTATGTGTGTGTGGTTCAATAAATTAAATGGTTAATTCACATAATGTAGGTGGAAGGCATTGGACTTTGCAGCTCTCAAGCGGAGTTCTGTGTCATTTTTCAATGTTGAAAAACCAGAAACTGTTGTTTCAAAGTGGTCAAGGGCAAGGACTAGAGCAGCCAAGGTACTTTTATAAGAATTTTAAGCTTCTACATATATGGCTTTGTTTTTATGTGTTGTTCTTTTCCCCTATTGATGAGGTATTTGGATACTAATAAGAATTATTCATTGTTTAGGTTGGAAAAGGTTTGTCCAAGGATGAGAAGGCTCAAAAACTAGCCCTGCAACACTGGCTTGAAGCTGTGAGTCCTCAAACCCTTTTCATATGCTTTTTCCCCGAATCATAATTCAATTCAACAATCATGATATTAGGCCGGCTTGATCATATATCAAGCCAGAGTAAAAATTGCAGCATGTTATATCTTTATTTTATTATTTAAAAACTTTGGTTACTTTTATAAGTTTTTTTAAAACAAAAAAACAAAAAGTAGGATAAGGTTGGTTGGTAGGAACATGGAATGGACGGTACGGGACAAAAGATGTGGAAATTGGAAAGTGTCATTGAATATTAGGTACAATGAGTTTGTCAAAATTGACCTGGAAATGTTCCTTATCACTTGCTAACAAACATGCCCACATTAAACCTTTTAACTTTGATTCTATTAAAAAGGGTGAAGTAAACATTATACGGATGTGTCATTGTTTCTTAGTCAAGGAACTGATTCAGGGTTACTATTAGGTAGGGCGTTGAACATAATTAAGCTTATGCATTGTATTGGAAAAGGCAATGGCCTAATCAAACTTTCTTCTTCTTTTTTCTGCAGATTGACCCACGCCATCGATATGGGCACAATTTACACTTCTATTATGATATCTGGTTTGAAAGCGAGAGCGTTCAACCTTTCTTCTATTGGTAAGTACTTCATTTAGAAGATCCTTCGTTATGTTTCTTCAATATTTTGGTTATATTTTGTTACACATGAAAAAGTTCTTTAGGGAATGCAAAATATTTGTGTTGCTTAAAAATCCCATAGGAAAACAAACAATCATATCCACATTTCCCATCGTTTAGCTACCATTTTACTCAGCCAACAAATTTAAAGGAGCATATTGGACCAATTTGTTTATAAGCAAACTTAGCCATTGTTATATTTTGTAACTTTTCTGCTTTCTGAAATGCAGGCTGGATGTCGGGGATGGCAAAGAAATAAATCTCGAGAAATGCTCGAGGACTGTTCTACATCGCCAATGCATCAGATATCTTGGACCTGTAAGTTGTATTTCTAATCATGCCATAATATCATTCACTATTTTACAAATGCCTGTTGCATACGTAGAAGTTTATTATAAATGTACAAGCTAAAATGACTACATGACTAATAAAAAAAACAATAATGTAGATGTAGGGATACAAAATATTATTACTGAATAACTGATCAAGTCTACAAAATCTTTTTGCTGTTGACATTTCAGAACGAAAGGGAAGCCTATGAAGTAATAGTGGAAAATGGGAAGCTTTTATTTAGGCAAAGTGGAATATTTGTGGAAACCACAGAAGGTTCTAAATGGATATTCGTGCTGAGCACAACGAGAGCTTTGTATGTTGGTCAGAAGAAGAAAGGTGTGTTCCAACATTCAAGCTTTCTAGCCGGGGGTGCGACAACAGCAGCTGGAAGATTAGTTGCCCATGATGGGGTTCTTGAGGTACAATTTCATGTACATATGCATATGCATATGGTAGCATTTCTTATTATTAAATTACCGATTCTTTCAAAAATTTAAGCTATTAGGAAATGGTGCAGTAATCATTTAACTATATAATTCTAACAATTATCGACTGCTTTAACTTCTTTATCTGATTTTTGACTCGTTGATAAATTATCTCAGGCTATTTGGCCATACAGTGGTCATTATCACCCTACAGAAGAGAACTTCAGGGAATTCATTAGCTTTCTTGAAGAGAACCATGTAGATCTTACCAATGTTAAGGTACATATTTATATTCTTAATTAATATGTGTGCATCCTTTAATACATTGTAATGTTATTTCATAAAATATGTGATAATTTTCTAGCATTGGTCATATATAGTTTCTAATAAACATCTAAATTGGTTATCTTTTTCCAGAGGTACTCAATTGATGATGACAATCCAGAACCAATTCTGGCTCATGCTAAATCTTCGCGATCAGACATTGCAAATGCAATTGATGTAGATGGCAGTGTAAAGAGGGCTAAAATCACAACCACTAATGAAGAAGAAACTAAGAGTGCTAGTGATGCTAAAGCAAAGGCACCAGTGTTTGACTTGAGCAAGAGATTATCTTGCAAATGGACCACAGGAACTGGACCCCGAATTGGGTGTGTCCGAGACTATCCTACTGAGCTACAAACAAGAGCACTGGAACAAGTTAACCTATCACCTAAGGTGGCTAATGGGCCCTTTGTTAACTACGGCCCAATTCCTTCTCCAAGGCCCAGTCCAAAAGTCAGGCTCTCCCCAAGGCTTGCATACATGGGACTCCCTAGCCCAACTCCAAGGACCCCAATTCCAGCAGCTAATTAAGCTAATTCACCAAAGGTGGGATTAACTTGGGTCATTGATTAAGGGCACTTCTAGTGCCCCACAGTTTGGGGTCTCCTCTAGCAAATGAGGCCATGAGGAGACATAAGGGAACAACTTGATTTTAACTTTTAATTCTTTCACACAGTTTATTGGTTCATTTTTTTTTTCCCCATGGCTTAATCCAGCCAAATTAATGGGTTTTTTATACTCCCAATTTTTGCTGTATTTTGAGTTGGGATTTATTGATTTTTTGTTGTAAACACAAAGTTAAGTTTATGAATATATCAATATACATCTTGATTATTGACTTAAACAACATCATTTTAGTATTGTTCTCATTCGTAGCCTATAATTTTCCATTCATTTTCCTATGTTAATAGCAAAAGTCTTGAGTCTTGACAATATGGATCAATTTTTAAAAAGTATGAAAATTTCTTATAAAATAAGTAAACTAATAAAGTAAGAATTATATCCATGGAAGGAGAAGTCAATGCTGCTCCTAGTCCTACGTCTATGTTAGTGGCTGCTCTTCTTGCTTTGAAACTTGTCTGCTCACTGCTCTCCAAAACCTCTCTTTTGTTCTATTTTAATGAGGCTCTGTAGAATAGTCCAACTCCTCCACCTGACTGTTCTTTTTTGACCTGTTTGGAAGTTAAAAAAAGGAGGAGGAGTAGAGTAGAGGGAGGGAAAGTAATTCAATTACCTTATTTGGAAGTTTTTTAAAGAAGGAGGGAGAGTAGTTTGGAGGGGTTTGGAGGGATTTCAACCATCTCTAACCTCTCATTTTTAATTCCTCCAATTTGGAGAGATTTAAAGGGAGAGTAAAGTAGATAAATTATTGATTAGATAAATTTCCCAATTTACCATTTTTAAATTAATAATAGACCAATGTTGCAAGTCCATTTTCAAATAGGGATAAATTTGTCTATTTTAATCATTTCCTCTTTTCTCCATCCTAATTTTTAAAACATCCAAATAAGGGGAATGACTAATTACTCTCTTCCTCCTTTCTAATTTTAAAAACATCCAAACAAGGTGAAGGGGAACCATTCTTCTCTACTCTCCTCCCCACTACTCTCCTTCCCTCTACTCTCCTTTACTCTCCTCCCTCTCTAAACTTCCAAACAGGCCTTAGTGCTTCTTTTTCTTTAAGATCCTTCTGTTGTGGGATTTTTGTTTTGTATGTGAGAACTCTATTTTCTTGGCCCATAACCTTGTGAAATTGATTGCGGGCTTTTAATCATCTCTTTTTTTTTTTTTTTTGAATGGATCTTTTGTCAAGAAAATAAATGTGACCTTGGTCCGCTCCTCAACAACAATAACAAAGTTTTAATCATAAATTTTATAGGTTAGTATAGATTGTCAACAAATTAATCTTGTTAATTATATATATTTTTTTCTTTTCTTTTCTTTTATTTTATTCAAAATCATAATTCTTAATATAATTATATATTGGATGGGGAGAATATCATTTGTTAACAGGTATGAAAATTATTTTGTAAATAAAATATATGGAACATAAAAATATGAGTTATCTTGACAAAGAGGAAGCAGACTCGGAAGGCCAAATCACACTGCACAATGGAGAATCAAATCAGTCAATCACATTCACACATTGAATGCTCTCTATACGAAAACCAAAAAAGAAATTCCGGGTCTGGTGTTTTTTTTTGTGAACAATTTCTAACCATCAAATCATTTTTAGGTCAAAGGAGAGGGGGGACCGGGTTCAGACTTCAGTGATAATCTTATCATCTCGGTTAATAACTTGATTTATTAGAGGGACACTGTCTCCCGCTTCTACTGTCATATATCATCTTCTCCCTCATTTTTTATCATTCTAATAACACTTCACCCTAATGACCCTAAACCTTATGACATTCTTTGGACCGAAAAATTCTTAAGAGAAGTACATGGGTTCTTTCTTCTCACATTTATAAACGTAAGAGTAAGGAGTATTAAGTCATTGTACTTTGAAGATACTTAAGAATTACTCATCTAGACCATCTCAATTAGATAGACAAATAGAAAATTTGTTTGGCAACTTATTAAAAACCAAATCTTTTTTACTTAAATAATTCATTATTTGAGGTTTTACATTATTTTTTGTCTCAGTTTTATTTCAAACAATCCAGTTTTTAATTTCTTAAAAATAAAATAATTTTTAACTTTTTTTTTTTTCAATAAATAAGTTATGAAAATGAAACTTACAAAAAGAATAAACAAGGAGTAAACTTCCCCCAAAAAAAATCAACAAAAACAAAAACTCAACCGAATAAACACAAGATACTAGTCGATAAGAACAAGTGGTAAACAACACTTCAGGTTCCCACTTCAATATCTCTAGGTTCTATGCAAGATTAATGAGTCCAACAAGTAGCATGGAAGCCTAGCCGTCTAGGGACGAAATCCAAACCGCAGAGAAACAGAGATTTTATGCTAACAACTTTCACACACTGTGGTACAAATATACAATAGTGTTTTATGTGCATAGTAGTTATCAAAAAAAATATATATATATATATATATTTTTTTTTTTTTTATTTTATAGTTTTTATGTTAAATGTTACACTAAAGGAAGAAGCTGTTTCCTAGGCTGCTGCATAAGTGTTTTTCCGTTTCCTTTATCTTTTGCGGTTTTGCATACATACAAAAAAATTGTGGATTTATTTATTTATTTTTGGAAGAAAGATACCTTATTAACTAAAGGGACAAGAGGTACTATCCATCCTGAACTAGAACCATCATATGTCGTCAATTTTTTTCTGTTTTATTATCCAAATTATATTTTACAAATTTAAAAGTGTTACATTATTTAAAATTTTCAATAACATGATAATTTGTACATTGTTAAATCCATAACATAAAATCTAAACCATAAAATAAACAAAATGGACAATATTGTAGTTTTTTTTTGTTCTTTTTCTTGCTAAATAAAAACAAACTTAGAGGGGTGGACCTTAACCATCTCCATTCATGTACAAATCCACAAACAGACGAGGTAAAAATGGGCCAATTCTTGTTACAATGGGAAGCCCACTGTAGTAAGTGTTAAAATTGTGGTTTATAGACATGCATGGTGTTTTATTTATGAGTCCGCCCACAAACATACCTAAATTTATACTCAATTTCACAAAATATATGGGTGTCAACTGGTGATTAGATTACATCAGTTATACGTAGGACCATCACTAGTACTTGGTGAAAAGTTGAATTATTGTGCATCAATCACAAGTTGACACTTAAGCATGTTGTGAAATTAATTATGGATCGAAATGTGTTCCTAGAGCTATCCTTTAGTTATTTATGCTTTTTTTTTTTAATATATAATTTTTAGCCACCAACAAAACATTCAACTAGGAAGAAGCAAACTTGAAAAGTTGATATATTTCCTCCTTGTTTGGGTGAGAGGGAGGATCATTATTAGAGATTAAATTCAATCCAAACCTAGTGTAAATTACTTTGTTTTCACCCTCTAATAGCAATGTGACATGTTAGACCTTTACACATAGAATAACAGAACATGACTGTAGTGACCCAAAATGGGGTCTTGCAATCCATGGAATCCCACATCGCCTAGGGAAGCACATGGGGATGTGCTTATAAAGAGTGACATTCCTTTAATGTGTAGAGGCATTTTCCCCTACTGCTGTGTGCTTTGAGGGAGAACAAAACCATGAGGGGTATGAGGCTCCAAAGCGGACAATATCTACACAGGTGGGGTGGGGTCGTTATAGATGGTATCAAAGCCATGCCCTAGCTGGAAGTGTGAGTCCCACACGTGAGGATGCGTGTGCTCGTAAGGGGGGTGGATTGTAGTGACCCAAAATGGGGTCTTGCAATCCATGGAATCCCACATCGCCTAGGGAAGCACATGGGGATGTGCTTATAAGGAGTGACCTTCCTTTAATGTGTAGAGGCATTTTCCCCCACTGTTGTGTGCTTTGAGGGAGAACAAAATCGTGAGGGATATGAGGCCCCATAGCAAACAATATCTACACAGTTGGGATGGAGTCGTTACAGATGGACATTGTAGTGACCTAAAATGGGGTCTTGCAATCCATGGAATCCCACATCGCCTAGGGAAGCACATGGGGATGTGCTTATAAGGAGTGACCTTCCTTTAATGTGTAGAGGTCTTTTCCCCTACTGTTGTGTGTTTTGAGGGAGAAAAAAATCGTGAGGGATATAAGGCCTCAAAGCGGACAATATCTACACATTTGGGATAAGGTCGTTACAGATGGTATCAGAGCCATGCCCTAGCCGGAAGTGTGGGTCCCACACGCTAGGACGCGTGTGCTCGTAAGAGGGGTGGATTGTAGTGACCCAAAATGGGGTCTTGCAATCCATGGAGTCTCACATCGCCTAGGGAAGAACATGGGGATGTGCTTATAAGGAGTGACCTTTTTTTAATGTGTAGAGGCCCTTTCCCCCACTGCTTTGTGCTTTGAGGGAGAACAAAACTGTGAGGGGTATGAGGCCCCAAAGTGGACAATATCTACACAGGTAGGGTGGGGTTGTTACAATGACACACACAACCACACCTACATAAATACCTAATATAATAAAAATTAAAACCAAATCAATTGAGAAATAAAACCTAATCTCACCATGCAAAAGACTAGGCCCAATGAGGAGCCGTTGGAGATAGTGTTGACGATGTTGCCAAAAGCTGAGAAGTGCCACATCAAACAAGAACAACCTTAGCAACTCTGGTAACCTCTCTTACCTCCTCTCCTTCCAATCCTAAGGCAATGGCTAGCGACAAGAACACCAACCCAATTACATAGGTAGCCACAACAAACCAAACTGATAATTTCAACTCACTCCATAGAAAACAAATACAAATAAATTCCTAGCTTTCTCACAAAACCATATCATTATTATGAAAATATATTTGAATACCTTAAAATTCTTAGGGCTTTATCCCCACATGTTGAATGCCAACTCTTCGTTCTAGTCGATGTCTCCATTAGCACCTATAAGACTTCGGCAACATCATTGACACTATATTTAACTGGTCATCATTAGGAGTTGTTATTATATACTTCGGGGGTATACTTTCTCTCACATAGGGGTGGGTTCCACCCTAATGTGAGAGGGAGGGAATACACTCCTAGAGTAAACAATAATTTTCCCTTGGTTAAATTGGGTTTTTGCGATTTTGTTTTTCAACTAATTTGGGTTTTAATTTTTTTAATTATTAGGTATTTCTATGATGTGATTTTGTGTGTTATGTTCTATTCTTCTATGTATAAAAATATGATGTACATGTGTTACATAAAAGAAGCCTTTTACACCATGTTTGGATTGAAAATCTAATGAGTTTAATTCAAGACAACTTACCGAGGAAGAAAAAAAAAAAAAAAAAAAAAAAAAAAAAAAACACCACTTCATCTCTTTCATGGTGCTTTGAGTCTATGATAACAATGGTCTTTCCATACATGTTTTATCTCAAAATATTAGTTAAAAAAAAAAAAAAAAAAAAAAAAAAGGAAACATAGGCATATAAAACTAGTGCAAAAACTAATTAAAACTATGCTAGTCCAAAGGTAAGGATTAAATTATTAAGGCCATTTATCAGTCTCTCGTTTTAAACTAACATGATGTTTGGTTGGGGTGAAAAGTGAGAGGATGAGAAATAGGTGAAGGAAAGGGGAGAGGAAAATGTGATTTTCTATTGTTCGGTTGGAGTGGAAAAGGAGAGAAAAGAAAATGGGGTAGATAAAATTTTTCACGGCCTACCATTTGTTTGTTGGGGTTTAAGACCTAAAATCCAATTTATTGGCATGTCATAAATAATTAAATTGTTTAATTATATGAGACTATTTATAAATGAACTAATGGGACATTATCATAGTTTTTGAGATGCATTGTGATTTATGTAATTTAGTTACAAAAGATATAAATTACAAGTTCCTTGTAAACTCAAAATATAGTTTGTAGTCGGTGATGAAGTTGGGTGTTTCATCTGCAAAAACTATAACACATCAACTAAGATGATTTGTCTTGATCATGGAAATGGAGACTTCTAGTTGATGTGTTGATATGTCTTAAGTGTTAAGACATATTGAACTGGACCACTGTGAGAGTAATTATTCAATCAACAACTGTCACCTGAATAATAAATCTCATGAGTTCTAATTTCATAGACTCTCAATCCTGAGAGGATAGTGAACCCGATCATGAAATGTAGGTTACTTTGATATATCATGAGTGAGATCTAATATTGACGATCAAAACCTCAGTATGTTGGATAACCACACGTAGTGTTGAGGGAACACATATTCTCAAGATGGAATCCATAATCTCTTTTTCTAGAGACACGAAATATCCTCTTGAGATAAATTTAATGGGAACTGGTTATTTAGGGCGTCCACTTTAGTAAAGAGTTACTAAAATTTATATCTATTGAAATCGGATTTCAATAAATAGGAATAACTAAAAGATAAAACCTGGTACTTAAGGATAAATTAGTTGTTTACAAAGTGACAGTCCATTATGACTTTATTTACTATGGATATTTCATGGAGAGGTCAAATGATATCATTAGAGTCTTGGGATATAATTTATTAATAAGGTCTAGAGTGTAATTATATTTATATAGTGGTATTAAATATAATTGATAGTAACTTTAAACTTATCAAGAGTTGACAGATAAGGCCAAGGTCCATTGGAGCTAGAGTCTTATTTGTTTCCTTTAGTCCCATCTCAAGTCACAAACTAAAACTCAATTGGGTAGACCTAAAAGGCTAACCCAATTAGATAATCAGATTTTATTTAATAAAAGTTATTAAATAAAGTAACTACCAAGATAGTTAGAATGTATGTATGATGAAAAGAAAAAGAAAAAAGTTTTTCTCTACAATGAGAAGAAGATGGACTTTTTTTGAAAATCAACGTACATAAAGACTGATTGAGAGACCACTCTTCTCGGGCACTATGTGAAATTGGGATATTGGTTAAAGGTATTCTCAAGTCCTGTTTTTTAATTTCACTGCATTAAGGTACGCTTTCTATTTTTTAATCTAGAATTCAAGGCTACATGTTATCTCTCATGAATGAAGTAGATTCATGTTTGTTGCTTCCGTGGTGTATTTTGTATGAGATATAAAACCAATTTTTCTAACGTTTTTCTCTCTCCAAAATAGGAATATATATATATATATATATATGAGATGGGTTCAAGTTACACCTGGTGTAACTCTAAAGAGTTACACATTTTTTAAACCATTAGATTTAAGTAAATCCAACGGTTAAAAAAAGACTATAATTATTACAAATATTCTGATTAGAATCTAATTAATTATTTTCATTTATTACCTTCTAAACCTATCTCTAAACTCAAAAAAAAAAGTTTGACTTTTGATTCTCTCTCTCTACGTTTCCCTCTCTCTTTCTCCTTCACCACCTTCATAGGTTGCCGGCATAAATAAAATTTAGAACTTGTTGCTGTTTGATAGTGTCCTCATAATTTCCACAACCAACAGAAATCCACGAGCTGTGCATTTGTATGAGGTTAAAGTTAATGGAATCAGATTTATTCTCAGTGAATAGCACGTCCACAGTTAGAATCTGAAAGTTGGACATGCATAGAGGAGGTTCAAATAAAAAGTAACCTACCATTTCCATTGTTTGGTCAAGTTTAGCCTATCCATATACTTAATGGATAGCTAGAAATAGAAATTAATCAATTAAAATTTTAAATTTCCTTTCAGTGATAAAGGCACTTACACAGGTATTTAAGAAAGATGATGAATAAAGAAAGGTGATGAAGTCAAGAAAAGAGCTTTACTTCTTTTCAATAGCTAATCAATTGCAAGTCACAAATTAGGATTGGTAGAATTAGAATTGATTATATTAGGTGTTATATGTAGTTGTTTACGGTTTTTGACAAAATACTCTCACTGTGCTGCGCCATTTTAAATGACCGCATTTTTGGGCTATTATCTTCCCGGGAAATCAATGACTGGATAATAAGGTGTCTCGTGATTTCATTTTCTTGTTTTGTTTGTTGAATTTTGCTCATACTGTCTTTCTGCAGGTGCTAATAATTTGATTCCAGTGGAAATTGCCCTTAAGATTGCTGAGAAAATTAAAACAAATGAGAGATTTGCTCTATATATTGTTATCCCAATGTGGCCAGAAGGTGCTCCAACTGGTGCTACTACTCAGAGGATTCTATATTGGCAGGTAGGTTCCAATTAGTGACTGAGAATTGAAACCTATGTTCAGTCAGGGAAGGCTTTTGCTATTACACTCAGCATTCTAATGACATAGACCCCTACTGGTATCCCTTTTTCATCTTTTCCCTCAAAAGGCTTTCTGCAAAAGAAACAGAGCACTCACAAACCAGAAAAGAAAGGAAAACTAGAAACAGAGCACCTCACGTACCTCTTGTCAGTGGTCACCTTGGTTTTTTTTTTTTTTTTTTCTCTGTGGAGGTGGTGGAGGAGAAAGAGAGAGAAACGTAGAGAGAGAAACAGAGAGAGAGAGAGAGAAACGTAAATGAGAGAGAGTCAGAAATCAAACTTTTTTTTAAGTTTAGAAGGTAATAAATGAGGGTAATTAATTAGATTCTAATCAAAATATTTGTAATAATTATAATGTTTTTTTAACCGTTAGATCTACTTAAATCTAATGGTTTAAAAAAGGTGTAACACTTTACACCAGGTGTAACTTGAACCTATCTCTATATATATATATTAAGTATATATAATTTTAGGGGTGTCAATTCGGGTTAGTGTGTCGGGTTCGTGTCGTGTCGAGGTAGGGGTATTAGACTAAATGGCTCAACCCTAACCCGACCCATTTAATAATCGTGTCAGGATCTTTCAACCCTAACCCGACCTGTTAATAAGGCGGGTTGACCTGACCCAACCCATTTGACACGTTTAATAAACGAATCGTGTTGGGTTGACACGAATGTAACACAACTCATTTCAACCTGCATAATATTAAATATAACATCTATCTATAAATTATTTTTTTTACATCTCAAAAACCAGTGCATACACTTTAAGTCTTCGACCCACATTCAAAATAATATAGTTCAATAAAAATATAACATTCATCTAGAAATAAGTTCTTTACACTCCAAAAGAAGCGCAACTCTTCAACCCAAATTCAAAATAACATAGTTTAACAAAAATAAAATAACATAGTTCAACAAAAATATAATATCCTTGGAACTCGCCTAATGCTAAGTATCAATATTGAAAGAATTTGAGCAAATAGTAGACTAATCCTGACTATGACCACAATTATCATCCATAGATTCTTTGTTGATGTCCAAGTTCATAACATCTTCCACAAGCTCATCCAATTTCATTTATACAAGTTCTATGCCAAAAAAAAAAAAAAAGTATTAGTAGTTACAAAATATGATCATACCTCAACAGTTTTACAAGAACTAAATAATAATATTGTAAAAGTAATAATAACTAATGAAACAAATAAGATTACCTTTCTCATTTGTAATTACTTACTTTTCTTTTTAAATTTAAAATATATGTTGGATATAAAAGGTATTTGAAAAATCTAAAATAAAATAATTATTTATTTGTTATACGAGTTAAACGGATTGTGTTAAGTGGGTCATTTCGGGTTTGACACAAATAAATTGGCGTGTCAAACGTGTCTATTGCGGGTTACGAGGGTTGACCCGCTTTTGACACATTTCTTATCGTGTCGCTTTCGGGTCGACCCGTTTATGACCCAAACCCATTAAGGCCCAACCCTAACCCGAAAAAAACCGTGTTGGGTTCGTGTCGTGTTCGCGGGTTGGGTCGAACATTGACACTCCTATATAATTTACTTTAGAAAAAGTACAAAACTATCCTCAGTTTTTCATTCTTGCTTTTAATAATAAATGTATAATATAATTTACGCTTTATTTTATTTTATTTATTTTTCTTTCATATCTACCAAACACGCATGATAGATAAGACGTTTTTTATATCATTCCACGTTTTTATCTTCTTGATATTTTGTATTCTCTTACTTTTTCATCTTTTTGTTGGGTGCATGGCACCAAGGTCCAGCCCACAATAGTTTAATTGGCGGCAAGAAAGCCACATGATGAATACTGATCCTATTACACAATACAGTTGTCAAAGAAATGAGTTCTCCTCCTCTGTCACTTTCGCAAGAAGAACAAGATGAGTTAGCTCGTAGCAACAAAAAAGTAAAAGACGTAAAGCATGCTGGGTTTAGGGAAAAAATGGGGTCAAGTCCGTCATCTTCGAACCATGGTCAAGGGCCTTGGAACGGATCAGCTACATTCAAAGATAAGCTTATAGGAGAAATTCCTGGTGCTTTCACAAAGGCTTTTTGCTTTGGTGAGCTCATGGAAGATGAAGTGGATTTGGACGAAGAAGTAGAGAACCTGCATGAGGGGCTTGTTGTTGTCAAGTTCTCAGGTGATTTTAAGAAGCGCATCCGAACGCCATGGTCAAAAGCTCTTATAGTTAAGGTGTATAGCAGATCGGTGGGGCTCAACTTTATGCACAATAGGCTTCTTTCTTTATGGAAACCGGCTGGAAGGTTTGACTGCGTTGATTTGGAGCATGGTTTCTATCTTACTCGGTTTTCTTTGAAAGACGATTATGAAGCCATTCTTAGAAAAGGTCCTTGGTTCATTGGGGAAAACTTTCTCTCCATTAGACCTTGGGAACCAGATTTTCGACCGGCGTCGGCGAACGTCACATCCATAGCTGTTTGGATACGGCTAAAGGAGCTACCAATTGAATATTATAATCTTGAGGCTCTCATTCATATTGGAAAATCCATCGGTAATGTCTTGCGGGTAGACTCACACACTGCTATGGAAATGAGAGGGAGATATGCGAGGATTTGTGTTCAAGTGTATGTGAATAAACCACTGCCCAATGCAGTGTTAATCGGAAAATGCGAGCAAAACATCTGTTATGAAGGATTACAGAGTCTATGTTTTTCTTGTGGAAGAATTGGCCACCGTAAAGAAAATTGCCCGTATACAATCCGAGCTGAGTCATCGCCGCCGGCATCTGGAATGAAGGAGAATGGGAATGCAAATGACCATCCATGCGAGGTGCGTGTGCTTGACAATGTGGTGCCTGAGGTGGAGTCCAGCAGGATCATGCATGGGAGTGAGCGTGAGGAGGTACAAACAGGTACATACGGATCTTGGACTATTGTATCACGTAGGAAGAATGGGACTAAGCTCCAGAGGAGTGGAGGGGCCTACAATGGTATGGATAACGGTCGACTAAAGCATGAGTTGCGGAAGAATGTGAATGAAGTGAGATTCAGCAACGTGGTGGAAAAATTTAAGGCCAGTGATGGGCCGGCTAGGGAGTTCAAAAGGAAGTTAGTGCCATCGAAGCCCAACACAGAAGCCCCTATAGCAAATGATGGTCCTCTAGCAAGTAGTCATGCTCTTCATCAAGCCCATGTTGTGTTGGAAAGAAGCCCAAAGGTTCTTGAAGTGGGCGTAGGAAACGATGGCCGTTTGAGTTATGTGGACCACAGAATTTCGGTCAAAAGTAAAAAAGCCTTAGCACGTGCTAAGGCTCAAGTTGTTAACACTCAGACCAGCTCTAGTAGCTTCCAAAATATTTTCTCTGAAAATCAGTCCGTGAGTTGTCTTCCTCAAGCAAATCGACATCAGGTTGTGAGCATGAGTAAGTCAGATCGGGGAAGGAAGCCGCTGCCTTCAATCACGACTAGGCCGGAGGTGGGCTTTGTATTTAAAGGAAGCTGTGGCGGAGAGGAGTGTGATGATGGAGGCGCTGGGTTTCGTGGTACCAGCAATATTGATGGCGGTGTTGATGGTCAAATGCTGTATAGTGAAGCCACCGGGGAGTCAGCAAGTGAGCTGGTTGGGAATGTTTCAAAGGAGTGTGATGTGGTGCTCATGGGAGGGGCAGAGCATGGAGTTGCTGATACAGAGTGTATGGAGCTTGAGGAAGGAGGTCATGCTTCTATTTCTTACTGATAAGTGTTTGTCTCTGCTTGGTGTTTGTCCGATTTTCTTTGTTTTGTTAATAATGAACTACATCATCTGGAATAGCAGGGGTGCGTTAAAACCCAATTTTCAAAGTCATATTAAGGATTTGGCTCGTGTTCATGATCCGGCAGTTTTTGTGGTTATGGAAACTCGTTTGGGAGGGGAGAGAGCAAAAGGCATTACAGATAGATTGTCTTTTGATGGAGCGATTCATACGAATACGATTGGCTGTACGGGGGGATTATGGCTTCTTTGGAATTCAGACAAAGTAGAAGTTTCTCTTATGGAAAAAACAGAGCAGGAAATTCATGTTACTATTAAGGTACAAACTTCCAATCTGTCCTGGTTATTTTCAGCTATTTATGCTAGTCCTAGGTTTGCTGATAGGTCTATTTTGTGGAATAATCTTATAAATGTTGCGGAGCTGTATAGCATGCCCTGGGTCATTGCAGGGGATTTTAATGAGCCTCTCTCTAGTGCTGATAAGTTAGGAGGAAGAGAGGTCAGCATTAGGAGGTCTCTCCTTTTAAAGGACTGTCTGGATAGATGCAACATGATAGACCTGGGGTTCTCAGGCTCAAGGTTTACTTGGGCCAATTGTAGAGATGCTCACATTCTCATCCAAGAAAGAATAGATAGATTTTTTGTAAACTCTAGTTGGTGTACTCTTTATCCTGAAGCTAAGGTTTCCCATCTTACTCGTTGTCACTCGGACCACTATCCGGTTCTTTTGGAAACCAGTCCTGCTGTGTGGTCTAAGCCTAATGTGTCTTTCAAGTTCTAGAGCTTCTGGCTTTCAGACCCTTCCTTTCCTAGGGTTGTCCAGCAATCCTGGAGTCAAGGTTCTCACCTCCAGGGTGCCATTTCTAAATTTTCTCGGGATGCTTCAGAATGGAATAAAGTTCATTTTGGTAATATCTTTGCAAAAAAGAGAAGGATTATGGCTAGGTTGGATGGAACTCAGAGAAGCTTAGCTATTAGGCCGTCTCATAATCTAGTTATTTTGGAAAGGCAACTCTAAGCTGATCTGGCTTGTGTTCTTAGCCAAGAGGAGGAACTTTGGGCTTTGAAATCTAGAGTGAACTGGATGATGTTTGGTGATCGTAACACTTCCTTCTACCATATCTCTACTTTAGTACGAAGGAAGAGAAACACTATTAGTGCTATCATGTCTACCACTGGAGAATGGGTGCATGATGAGAATGAGGTGAAGGAGGTGATTCGTAATGGGTTTGCTAAGTTGTACAGTATGTCACTTTGTTTCGCTCCTCGTCTTATTCAGTCTGATAACACCTGGCATGCTTGCATCACGGATGAGGATCGGGACAGCCTTGATGCAAAGGTTACCGATGAGGAAATTAGAGCAGGTTTTTGGTCCTTGAAAGCCTTTAAGGCCCCTGGGCCTGATGGTCTTCATGCTGGATTTTTCCAGCGGTTTTGGCTTGTAGTAGGCAGGTCTGTCATGGAGGAAGTTAAGAAGGTTTTTATGTTGAAAGAAGTTCCGAAATTCTTAAACAGTACCCTCATCTCTCTCATCCCCAAAATTCCTGGCCCGGAAACCTTAAACAACTACCGCCCAATTAGTCTTTGCAACACGATGTATAAGATTGTGTCGAAAGTAATAGTTGCAAGATTGAGACCGCTGCTTGACCAAGTTATTTCTCCTCTCCAGACTGCTTTCATTCCGGGTAGAAGGGGTACGGACAATGCCATCTTAGTTTAAGAGCTTATCCACTCTGTGAGTAGAAAGAAGGGCAAGGTTGGGTATATGGCAATCAAAATAGATTTAGAGAAAGCCTATGACAAGCTCGAGTGGAGCTTCATTAGGGAGATGCTTACCAAAATAAATCTTCCTCAAGGGCTCATTAAGCTTATCATGAGCTGTATTTCTTCGGTTAACACCACTATTTTATTAAATGGAGCTAGGTTGGATCAAATCTTTCCTTCTAGAGGAATTAGGCAAGGAGACCCTTTATCTCCGTACATCTTCATCATATGTATGGAATTTCTTGGCCACCTCATTGAAGCAAAGTGTAGCTCTAAGAGTTGGAATCCTGTGAAATCAGCTAGGGGAGGATTGGCTTTCTCTCACCTTTTCTTTGCAGATGATCTAGTTCTTTTTGCTAGGGCTGACCATGACAATTGCACCATTGTCTGTGAGGTGTTAGATGAGTTCTGTAATCGATCTGGGCAAACAGTTAGTGAGGCGAAATCCAGAGTTTATTTCTCGCCAAATGTGGACAGGGACATGAGAGCTTCTATGTGTAATATTTTGGGCTTCCAATCTACCCCAAATATTGGAAAATATCTCGGCATTCTCATAAAACATTCTGGCCCTTCAGCTAATGATTTCAACTTTGTTTTGGATCGGGTTAAGCAGAAGCTTTCAGGTTGGAAGGCAAATCTCCTTTCTTTGGCAGGTAGAGCTGTTTTAGTTAAGCATGTATCCTCTACTATCCCTAATTATGTCATGCAATGTGCTTATTTACCTGGAAAAATTTCTGAGGGAATTGATAGAGTTAATAGGAATTTTCTGTGGGGCTCCTCGGAAACAGCAAAGAAGACTCATTAGGTGAATTGGGAAAAGGTTACGAAGACTTAAGAAGAGGGTGGTTTAGGGATCCAGTTGGCTAAGGGAAAGAATTTGGCCCTTCTAGCAAAACTTAATTGGAGATATCAGTTAGAAGGAAGATCTTTATGGGCTCAGGTTCTTAAAGGCAAATATTGTAGCACTAGAAGAATTAATTCAAGTAATAGAGACAGATTGCCTTGCTCTAGGGTGTGGGCTGCAATGAAAAAGGGAGCTGAGGTGTTTCAAAAAGGAGTTAGATGGACCATTGGAAGGGAAAGTAGCCTTAGCCTTTGGAATGATAGCTGGACCAAGATGGGCTCTCTCCGGCAAGCCATTCAGGGCCCCCTGCCCCGAGAAGCAATGGACCTAAGAGTGAAGGATGTTGTCTCTGTTGGTGGATGGGATTGGTCAAAAATTCCCTTTGTGTTTTCGGAGCCAACAAAACTTGAGCTTCAGGCAATTCCGGTTGCTTTGGCTTCGAGAGGAGGGGATAAATTAACTTGGATAGATTCAGAGCATGGTTCTTTCAATATTGGGTCTGCCTATAAGTTAGCTACTATAGTGGGAAATAGTGCTCAGTTTGAGGGAAGCTGGATTTGGAAAGTAAAGATTCTGCCCAGAATTCAATCTTTTGTTTGGCTTTGTTTACATAATAGTATAGGAGTAAAAGATTGTCTCCTTACAATGGGAATTGTTCTTGAGAACTCCTGCCCCTTGTGCCATTCAACCAATGAGTCCATTTTGCATGCTCTAAGGGATTGCGAAGTTGTGAAGCTTATCTGGAGTCAGTTGGGAGTGCATGATGTGGACAATCTTTTCTTTGAAAGAGACATTCAGGAGTGGTTAAAAATCAATAGTACTAACAAGAAACCCACAGGTCAGCTGCTCATTCCTTGGAGTATTCAATTTCTTTTTACTGTTTGGTTAATCTGGAAGCGCAGAAATCACTTGGTCTTCAGGAGCCTTGGGTCGAACCCTCACTTGGCTAAGGAAATAGTCCAAAGGGCTTTTGAGTACTACTTCTATGCTGCTCCAGCCAAGGAGCCCGTTGTCAAAATTGTTAGGCCTATTCGATGGTCTAAACCAATAGCAGGTTGGTTAAAGTTGAACACAAATGGTTCTTCCCTTGGAAATCCGGGTTTGGCAGGGGGAGGGGGTCTGATTCGCAATGAAGAAGGTGGCTGGGTAGCTGGGTTTGCTCGAAAAATAGGAATTACAACAAGCTTTCTGGCTGAGCTATGGGCTCTTAGAGACGGGCTTAGTCTATGTGTAGATCGCAGCATTTTAGCAGTAGATGTAGAGTTGGATGCAAAGTCTATTGTGGATGCTATCGTGAATCCCAATTATTCTAATATCTTTGCTTCTGCTCTCTTGGATGATTGTAGACACTTGATACAGCAAATTCCTCAAGTTCGTTTCAAGCATTGTTTCCGGGAAGCAAACCGCTGTGCGGATGCTCTAGCTAGGATGGGAGGTCTTCAAGAAGATGGTTTTACTGTTTTTGAAAGTCCTCCTGTGGACATATCAATTTTGTTGGAGTTTGATTCCAAAGGCTTGTACATGAATAGGCTTTGCCCTGTTTCTCTGCTTCAGCTTTAGTTTTTTTGTTAATAAAAATTCCTCTTAACCAAAAAAAAAAAAGAATACTGATCCTATTACAAATAGGGGATTGCATGTGAAAGCTCATTTAATCAGCGTGTTAGCCAAAAGAGTCCTAACTTAAGTCATGTTAGGAATTCATGTTTTGCTAGGAAAAGAAGACTAACGCGGCTGAAGCTTTTTTGTATATAAAAAGCATGTGGGTGCTGCATATTGAACAACTACACAAAATAAAAAGAGATAGATTGTGCCGCATAAGGATAGCAGAAAAAGGTGCAGCACAAGAGATTTGAGAGAGTAGTTAAGAGGGAGCCACTTAAAGAAAGAAGACAGCCTAGAGAAAGAGCTGTAAGCGGAGAAGAAAATAAAGAGAAGAGAGCAAAGTGTTGCCGTCTTTGAGAGAGATAATTAGTGTGTGTAAAAGCAAAAAAAAAATAAGAGAGATTTTTCTTTAGCCGTGAGATTTTTCTTGTGAAACATACAGAAGAGATATTGTAATTGATTTGATAATAGTGAAATTATTCGAAGTTTGTCATGTGATTTTTCCCTTCAAAGAGGAAAAGGGTTTTTCACATAAATTTTTGTGTTTTTGTGTGTGATTGTTATTTAGACAAAGTTTAGTTACAAAATTAGTTGTAACTTAAAGTTACGATCTTATTCAATATCTTTTTATTGGAGGTAAATTTTAACAAATCCACTATTAGATTACATCTTCTTCTTATATTCCTTATATTTGCAAATTTTTTAGAAAATTAAATATCAATAGCTATACCATTAATAAATTATTTAAATTGCAAGTTTTTATAATATAAAATTCTGCATAAAATTTAAGTTTATAGATCACATAATAAATAATATTCAATTAACACAAAATTTGACATGTATATTAAGAGCATAAAAACATGCAATTCAACGGTTAAGGGCTCCTTTAATAATGTTCTTTTAATAACTTTATTTAAGTGTTGTGAAAATACGTATGAGTGAAAAAATGTTGTAGAAATACATGATGTATTGTTTAAACAACAAAAACTATTATTCTGACTCTAAATTTTCAAAATATATAGTAATATTTATTTTATTGAATAAGATTGTAATCTTAAATTACAATAAATTTTGTAACTAAATTTTGTCATTATTCTTTTGATGGCTAATTTTAAAGCTCAGCAACCCGTAACAATAGCATCAAATATAATACATATAGCAATTCCTTTTTATTATTATTTTTTTTATAAAATAATGAACAATAGCAAATGGTTGACAATGCTTTTGGAAGCTGAAGCTTGGCTCATGGATGGTTGGTTGGTTGGTGGACAGGAATGACTCATGAGATGGGAGCGAGATGGGATCCAAATCCTGAGCACCACTAGTTGCGTAACCTACCGTCTTGTCAAAGTTGCAAAACGCTCAGAAATTTATTAATGTTCTCCGTAGTTATTTCCTTCAAAATAGTACTGCTGTGACAATGGTCAACGAGGATTTTTTTTTTTTTTTTTTTTCCTGAGCTGGTCAACGAAATTTCTACTTTTACCAAAATAGTACTTGAGTGTATCTAATTAGCTTTGGTAAAAAAAATATTTGAAAATGGTTGCACTGCTGCGTAATCAACGTCATCAAAGGATTGCCAATATTTACCATTGTGTAATCAACACTATCCATCTTCTTGGCCCACTCATATGGATGTTCCTGATCAAGAGAGTCATCAGGATTCAGCAGATTGGCTGTGTGTTTCCCCATCGGACCTGTACGATTTGACCCAATCAAAAGTACAATATTTAATTATCAATCACTTAATGACAATCCCACTGCTTCCTTCAAGAGTGATTGTTTGTAAGTGTTTATTTTTGTTGATTTATTGGGTTTAAAAAACATATTCAGAATATAATTATATCCAAAAGTTTTCAAAAATTGTACCTAAGCTAAATAAATTAGAATTCAGGTCTGACAAACTATATATTTTATAAATTATTTGTAAGGTCTGACAAACTAGTCCTCAATTTGTTTGATATATTTATTTGAGTTACCTGGTTAGGAGGGAAGAAAAAAAAAGAGTAAAAACAATAAAGTGGAAATGTCCAAAACTCCAAGAAGAGTTTTCTTTGCAAGAAGGGGACCCCCTGGTCTACCTAGGCTGCCTAAGGATTTTTATTAAATTCCGAAGGTTATTGCTGACTGGCTACTGGAGGATAATTAAAAAGCTTTGGGTTGGGAAGCTATTCTTTTTTTTTTTTTTTTTTGATAAATAGTTTGGGAAGCTATTCTCCTAGGCATATATGACACAAACAGTACTACACCTTTGTTTATCATACAGTTTCTAGGTGAGTTTGTCACAAAAGAGACAGAAATGCATTTGCATTCTATGCTGTTTGACAAGGCATAGTAGTCACTTCACTTGCTTGAGAAGCAAAACCTCTCGTCATTGACAGTAAGATAAAGAGTGAAGCCTTGAGAAGCAAAAATCTCTCCTCTCAGTGTGTTTGTTTTGTCTTCTTGAAGTGAGTGACTCAAACCCATCTCTCTCTCTCAAACACATACATACACGCAAAGGCCTAAAAGCCCAAAGGTCATCATCATTTGGAACTAATTTAGACTCTGAAAGAAAGATGAAGAAAAGAATGTCCTATTCCCTAATAGCTATTATGCAGATAATGTCCTGTATTTCTGTAACAAGCAGGCCTCTGGAATCATATGATGCTGCTCTTCTACAAGGTTCGCTGTTCATGCCCCTTTACATACATGTCTCTCTGTACAACATTTGTCTGATTCGCTCTTTATTATTAGCATATTCTTTTTTCTTTTTCAGATTCCTACTTCAACTTTTCCCCCCACAGAAAGAAAATGCTTCTTTGTAGTTTGTTCTTTCTAACTTTTCTTGAATTAACTTTTTACTTTTGGTGTTAGGAAAAGCATTGCATGTATTCATTTGACTTCAAGTGTTTGATTTCACATAACTTTCTCCTCGTGATCTTGCCTATTTCTGTTTTATTTTTTTGGTGAAATTAAATCAGCTCCCACTACTATATTACTTATTTTATATACTTCCATGTAAACAGGCCAAAATCCACATTTCACACAAGCTGCCCATGACTCAAAACAGGTCTCTCTCTCTCTCTCGTACACACACACTCACAAAATGGGATTATGTTGGTATAGTAATTCTTGGATACTCCAAACCACCACGGAAAATGCATCTCCCTCCTTTCACATTCATGGCGAAATTTACTCATTAAATTCATGGTAAGGTCTACCATGAATATGAAAGGAAGGAGCACAATTTCTTTGTATTCCGGAAGTACTTATGAATTTTGTCAGTTGCTATGTCTCATTGATTGATTTTTTTTTTTCCCAGGGACTTGAAAATGGGAATGAAAAGACATACATGTGGCTGAGTAGGCTGGGGTCAAGACCACCAAACTGTCAGCACAAATGTGAAGGCTGCATACCTTGTGATCCTATTCAAACACCCACAGCCACTGATCAGATTGGAGTTCAATATGCCAATTATGAGCCTGAAGGATGGAAATGCAAGTGTGGCACATCTTTCTTTAATCCTTAAAAATGAATGGTTTTAGTTCAAAGGCTCATGTACAGAAAAGACTCCGACTCATTTCTACTTTTTGTTGAGAATGTGATGCTGAGGAAGAGGAATTTTGGAGGATTAAAGCTTTTGGTTGGAGTTTGGAATATCTGCAAGTTTTAATATTTTTAAATCTATCTTCACTCTGTCTCTGTGTTTGAATGAAATGTAACCCGTTTTCTTGAATTCTAATTACCTTATTGTCAGACTAGAAATTAGGTAAGTCCCATCATAGAACCTTGATTGTCACACAATGATCAAATTCTACCTTCACCAAAAACCATCTCTATTGGGCACCATATGATCATAGTAAATTTATAAAAAAAAATAAAAAATAAAATAAAATGTAGCTCATTCTTAAAGTGATTTCTTAAAACTATATATGTACTAGCTTTACTTTATGGAAAATATTGTATAGTCAGTCTTAGTCTATTTTTAAACAAAGTTTTGCTTCAAATCTATTTAGAAAAATCTCTTAAAACCCATGTGACTTGGAAAACCATCCATGTATTTAAATGAGTCATATGACTTATTAATAAATTATGTAACTAAAAGTACATTGTCATGTAGTAGATTGGAAAAATTTATCTTCAAAAGGTTTGGAAATAATTTTTTATTTTAAAAATTCTATAATTAGGAAAACCATTAGAAAAATCTCCTCAAATCCATTACGTGTGGCTCGAACAGTCATCCACATACTTAAATAAGTCATATGACTTATTAATAAATCATGTGACTAAAAGTACATTGTCATGTAGTGGGTTGAAAATTTTTATCTTCAAACGGTTTGGAAGTAATTTTCCTTTTTTAATAATAATTCTATAATCAAGGGGGTGATTTGAACTCTGGATGTTTTTATTGAAAGCACAAAAAAATACAGACTAATTGAATTACAAGTTTTTGGAAAAAACAGAATAATGCTAAGGACATAATAATATTTTAACAACTTTTTGGTAGGACTTTTAAATATAGGGAATATTAAAGACATGATATTTTTTTTAAATGATTTTTTATAACTTTTTTCATAATACTTGGTGTTATTAGAGTCCCATCACTTTACGCTATTAATTAAACTAGTCGGAAACCCGTGCAATGCACGAGATCTTACCTATTTATAATAAACTAAAATAATTTTATAAAATTTTAAATTGATTATGAAACTATACTATTGCGTGAATTGCTCCTATTTTTTTGAGTTACAATTTGATGAATAAGTCATTGCCTGAACATGCAATGGGTTGCAAAAAATCTAGCTAACAAATTTAGATATTGAAAAAAAATAACTAAAAAATTCTAGTGTTAAAACGACCGAAAGGGAAAAAAAATATATATTTATATATATGGCTACCTGTGGGGCCCGGTCCAAAATAATGGGCTAGTCAAACTACGGGCCCGTCCGAGAAGCATCCTGTCCGAGGAGAAGTCACAGCCAAAACCTTATTCAAGCCCAATTGTGGTAAAAGAAACCTGTCCGAGGAGTAACTCCTCCTCGGACATTACGAAGTTCGGACGAAGAGCTCGCCCCAACCATTGCAGTTCATCCTCCAAGCATATAAAAAAGAATAAAACCCAAAATATCTCATGAAAAGCTGTCACCACCACATTAAATATGTCACAACCACCCTCTTGGCCGCATTAATGAGGAAAAGACCCCTGAACAGTACTACCTTGGCCACTGCAACTCACAAGGGAGTGATAAGGGTGTCTGATAGGACAGGTGCTCAAGTGGGGGCTTAGATGATCAACAAGTGTAAGGTTTAGATAAGAATGAGAGAGCTATATAATGTAGTGGAGTCCCTCAAAGAGGGGGACGAAGAAATGTATTCGGCACTCAGGAAATAGAATCTTCTGTTATATATCAATTCTTGTGTTTTTATTCCTGCAATAATATTGTCCATGCATCAGACCGACTAAGCTCACTGAGGCTGGGTTCTTTGACCCATCCTCTACAAATATTTATTGTGTGTTGTGCCTCGGGCCAAGGCCTGATCAATAGGGTTTGGACCAGGAAAATCGTGCAACTACACTACCAAATAGAGAAAATATAAGAGAAAGATAGGTTACCTTCAAGAGAATAATCCATAGTTATAACAGTTGAAATTTGCTAAACTGTTTCAAATATTGCAAAAAATTGAACCCAAAAATTTAGATGGTCAAACTTTCAAAAGACAATAAATTTAAAATCAAAAGATTCAGAACCTACAAATTATAAAAACAAAACAAAAACAAAAAGTCATTATTGCGAGACAATTTCAGTAAGGATGGAAAGCTTTTCTAAGTTTTTTTTTATCCAATTCTTCCTAATTGATGAAAAATTTGGTTCAAACATTGTCAAACACTTTGAAGGTGCAAATAATATAGGCTTCCAACATAATCTTTAATTAATAAACAAAGAAGCATAACACCATAAGAGAAAACATAAGATAACATATAGTGCATATACCTTACTCCATAGCTGTGAAAAAATATCCACACAAAAGGAATTGAAAACTTGTACAACAAATGCAATAAGCTACTTCTGATGTGAGACAACCTAACATAGCATCTTTGAACCACACAAAAAGTTAGCACACTTACCACAATACTTGTAGTTATCCTATATATTGTAAAGTACTACTCCATCGCCAATGAAAGTCATGTAAAATCTCATAGGGCCTGGAAGAATAGACAGCCGCAAGATCACCTCCACCAGACACAAAACAAAAGTAAAAAAAACTTATTCACAAAAAAGAGAAAAAGCTTTTCTAAGTTTTTTTTTATCCAATTCTTCCTAATTGATGAAAAATTTGGTTCAAACATTGTCAAACACTTTGAAGGTGCAAATAATATAGGCTTCCAACATAATCTTTAATTAATAAACAAAGAAGCATAACACCATAAGAGAAAACATAAGATAACATATAGTGCATATACCTTACTCCATAGCTGTGAAAAAATATCCACACAAAAGGAATTGAAAACTTGTACAACAAATGCAATAAGCTACTTCTGATGTGAGACAACCTAACATAGCATCTTTGAACCACACAAAAAGTTAGCAAACTTACCACAATACTTGTAGTTATCCTATATATTGTAAAGTACTACTCCATCGCCAATGAAAGTCATGTAAAATCTCATAGGGCCTGGAAGAATAGACAGCCGCAAGATCACCTCCACCAGACACAAAACAAAAGTAAAAAAAACTTATTCACAAAAAAGAGAAAAAGCAATAGCAAGCGTACCAAAGAAATTGAAACTTAGGATTTTCTCTCTTAGTGAAGACAGACAGAGGAGATTGCTTTAGGGTTTTCAAAGATTTTGTCTCTTATATATATATATATATATATATATATAAGAGACTCCTGTTAGGACTCTCTTTTAATTTAAAATTTTTTTAAATTAAAATGATAATATGGAAAATTGTGAGAGTTTCAAAGGTTTTGGTTTTATATATATATATAGATTATGCATAATGCTACATACAAAATAAATTAATTTAACATTTTTTACAAGGAAAAAGTTAATGAATGTCCTAAGGGTATTGGTTTAAGAAATATTTTTAAAAAAATTTTATAAGAAAAGAAAAAATAATTAATTTTTGTGACAACTTTTTATATTTTTTATGAAAATGATGTTATATAAAAAGTTGTCAAAACTTTTTAAAAATAATTTATTAATTATTGCCTTATAGGAACCTAGACAGATAGCAAAACGGGTTGGAATTCATTGACGCAACCTAAACTGAATTTTTTAACCCAAATAAAAAACGGGTCAACTCATAACGTGACCCGTTTTTTAAAAATTATTTAAATTATTTAAACTACACGACATGCTACTGATGTGTGCTAGGTGCATAAACATAATGGCACAAAGCAGCAATGCACGGTCAAAATTAGTAAGTACTACTAAGTAGCCATCGCCCAAAACATTGGCCATGCCCCCATTTTTTTAAAAAGAAAAAAAAAAAAATTGCAAGTTACTAACATAAATACATAATAGACTTAATAGTATACTAGTCTTATCACACGCACTCCTCACATGTGATGAAACTCTTTTTTTTTTTTTTTTTTTTTTTTGGAGTTTAATGTTGCAAATTTTAAATTTGAATTTGTCTATTGTTAGTGAGGTTACACAAAAAGAGATTTTTAATAAGCTAAAATTTAGGATTTTGAAATGAGTAAACTACTGGGTTTAGTGTGTGCTAATTTTTAGAAAAACATGTTTCAAACGTGTGAGATATATTTAAATAGAAAGTGTGTGCTAATTTTTAGAAAAAAAGTTTATCTAGTAGTTTTTTTTTTTTTTTTTTTTTTAATTTTGTTGAATTACAATTTCAACCCTATTTTTTATTTTTTAGGAATATAGATTATCTAATTAAATTAGGAGATTTTTTACATTTTTTGAAATTATAACTAACTATCTGAATCCTTTTAGTATATAGAGATAATACAGCTAAGTTAATAGTGGCACTCCACTACACTACATATACATGCCTGCAGTCAGCACGTCATACACCACTAACACAAAGTACCTAGCACAAAACAAAACTAACATCTAATGTAAAAATAAAAGCTTTATTTATTTATTTTGTCTATCTTTTTTTTTTTTTAGAGTTTCAACCTATGATGTACGCTCACGATACTCTTTATCATCAGACCAAGACACCAATTAGTTTGTCTATCTAAATAATCTAACTTTATTATTATTTCCTTCTAAAAAAATAACTTTATTATTATTTTAAATGCAATAGGAACATATGCACTTAAGAAGGTTAATAACTTGACATGGTTCATGATGTTTAGTTTAGTTTAGTTTAGTTTTTTTTTTTTTTTTAATATATATATATATATATATTTAATGGGAATGATATCATTAGTGAACTTTGAATCTGAAATATGTGTAAACTTAAGGGTGCTCCTCTCTCTCTCTCTCTCTCTTAAGTTGTAAATTTGTAATTATAAGCTATGAATTATTAACATGGAAGATTTTGTTATCATGACTGCAAATAATTTTAATCATGCTCAAAATTGTATGAAATGAAAGGATATGAAAAGTTTTATATTTTTTGGTTTAATTTGTTTGTTTTTTTCCCCTCGTGCACATATATAATAGTCATTATAGTAGATGGCCACTTGACGAAGAAAAAAAAAACAAAGGGCATTAAGTGCATTTCCTTTTCTTAATTGATTTGAATCATTCTCTCTAAAAAAGATTGGCATTAATTTTTTTTTAATAATTTTTTTATGTAAAAAATACAGGTTGACTTAACCCAAACCCAACTGTATAGTTTGCCATGTCTAAAAGTACCAGTTAACATTACTATTTTTATACAAATATTAAGTTGACAAATTTTTCCAAGTGTTTATATGGAATCAATACTATTAATATCACTTTTATACTTTTTTTTTTTTTTTTGGCTGAATAATATCACTTTTATACTTATTCCTAACAATCCAACGCGTGAGTATATATGTCAAATATTTTGTCTCCTAGAGGCTGTTTGGATCCACGTTTCTCTTTGCGTTTCACGTTTGCGTTTAATATTTGCTGGGACCCACGCTACACAGTAGCCAAAATAAACGCTGAGATGAGAAACACAAGAATGAGCTGAAACGCAGGAATGAAAATACGAGACGCACCGTTTCATCAAAACCCAAACGCAATGAACACAAGCCAGCAAAATTCATTGCACAAGCACAGTTGATCTGATCAAAACGATGATTCATTACACAAGCACAGAACATGATGAACCCAAAACATGATTCATTGCACAAGCCCAGCAAACCCATTCTTCGCGTTCTTCATCGATCAAACCCAGAACATGATGAAGGACCGCAAACCCATCAAAACAGAAGATCAAAACAGTGAAACCAAAGCCATATGAATCAAACCCATGTGAAAAAAAATCAATAGTCATTAAATGGATCAAGCCATCAACCGGAGCAACTGATCAAATGGATCTACCCACTGCCGATCAACCCATGATTCATCTTCTTGAAACCCAGCAAACCCATCAACTGAGAAGATCAAAACAGTGAAACCAAAACCGTAAACCCATGTGAAAAAAAAAAAAAAGAATCAAACCCATCAAACGATCAAACCCAGCAAACGGAACTGATCAACCCATCCACCAAGCAAACGCAAATCAAACCCATTAAAACAACCCGCAACCGATCAACCCATCCACCACCACCGAAGGAACCCGATCTTCGCTGGCGTCGGACTGGGTTGTCTTCCTCGGCTCTTCACCGGTGTCGGATCAATATAGGTCTTCCTTGTGGATTTCTCTGTTGGGCGTGGAACTCTCCGATGGCATAGGCATTAGCTAGTACGGTGAGGAGTGAATAGAAGAAGGAAAGGAAAAAAAAATTAGAGTAAAACTTTGATATTTATTTGCTACAGTAATTTCAGCTGAGCTACAGTACCCATATCACCAAAATAATCATCCACGTTTTTTCACTTATTTGCTATAGTATTTTCAGTTTTCAATTTTCAATTTCAGCAAAATAAGTTTGATTCAAACAGACCCTTAGACTCTCTCTTTAAATTCTCCATTAGCCGTTTTATACGAATCGCTTTTGTTTCGGGCATCATTAATTATCTCATTTAAAAAAAAAGAATTTATTTCATCGAAATGGACGTCATCTTTGAGCTTCACGTTATTGCAAAGCAATTCTGAAGTCGACTTATTTGATCAAAAGATGAGAAATGAAATGACTAATGACTAATGAGAGGTATGCAAAAAGTAAAAACTGAAAAGAGTTTTACATTCATTCTTGAAAGTAGAAAACTTGTAATCTTCAAAGAAGTTGGACTGGGTGCTCTGATTAATGTTGAAGGACACGGACTGTTGTTCATTTGGGTTGGCCTTAGCTCTACTATATTATATAATACTCCACATGACATTAGTTCTTTTTTCTTTTGCTCAATAATAAAATATATTCAGAAATAAAAAATCAGCATAGAGATATGACGAGTAGAGGCTCTATCTTCCCAGTTTGGAAATCAGGGTTTAAAAAAAATGTATTTTACAGTTAACCAACAGTTTCTCTGATCATATTAGAAAAATTAAATTTCTAAATAATTTTAGATAAATGTAATGACAACGTTAATAGCTTTTATTTTAAACTATATTATAATTTTACATTTAATGATAAACAAACCTAATGACTAAGTTGATATATTTTATTGTTCAAAAAAAAAAAAAAGTTGATATATTTTAAGGATAATTACAGATAACACTTTTGAGGTTATGTTTGTTTTCACTTTGTCTGTCCATGATTCAAAAGTTAACACTTTGTCTATCTAAGATCAATTTGTTAAGCTACTATAATCCATCTCTCCATTTGTTGGAAAAAAAAAAAAAAACTACTTTTTTGATAAAAACGAACATAAAACTAATCAAAACACTAGAGTTTTAAACTTTTTGAAAAATGATTAAACATTACATATGAAATACAAAATATAAAAATACAAATCAAATATAAAAAGATTCAAAACTTCTCTCTAAAAAGGTTCTAAATGGAAGAACGCACAGCTCTTAGGGAAAAAACCCATCAAAATGAAGTAAACTTTTAGTATTAGCCTAAAATACAAAGGAGAAAAGAAAATGAAACAGAGAGATTTGTGCTACACGATCTAGTGTTCCATGCATACACTGCATACACTAAGACCCTTGAAAATCCCACGATAGGAAGGCAATCTTACATAATCTAGTGTCCCATGCAAAGATAGGATTATCACCTAAAATACGTTATTTGTTGTTAGAAATTAAAATGCCCAAAGAGCTTCCATTTGATTGGATTGAGATCCTTATGTAATAGTTAGAGTTATTGTACTGTGCAATTATTTCGTACATCTAATGGTGATGCCAAAATCGCCAGTCAAGGTGATAGTCCAGACAGAGGATAGTCCATAGTTGTCAAGAAGACCTACAAGAAAAATAGAGTTCAAGCAAAAAGGGGTCACCAGTGTGATACCAACCACTGAGCCTCCGATGACAAAGTCAGATGACTAGAAAAGAATAACTAAGAGCTTTCTTTGTGCTATAAGTGTAAAATCAGTTGTTTGTTTGTACCTCTTCATGGAGTTTGGTATCATATATATATATATATATATATGGCTTCCTTTCCTAGTTGTTGGTGGCATTTAATGGTGACATCAATGTCATTCTTGTAACCCCCCTTTGGGTGGTTTGAATGGTAGGATCTGATATCTCTCCAACGTTCGTGCTGCCTGCATTCATTAGTGTGTAATGCCATTTCATTCATTGTGACTTAAATGGTATTTATGCTCGTCCAGCACGAACTCCTTGGATGAAAGGAATTTATTGGACTCATCAGTTGCCCCCTTATTCTGTGATCATCAAGCCATCTAAGGACAATCTTAGGAATATGAAGAGTTATTTATGGCGATTACAGCCCTTGGGATTCTGCCTCCTACTGCATTTACTGTGATGTGGCGCGTGTGGCGCATGTCATGGCCACGTGTCATATTCTGGTTGGTGGGGGACATCGCTTTTTCTAAGAAGACCTTTTGGTTTCCCACAGCTTTTCGCTCTTCGAGGTGATCGCTTTCTCTTTTCACTTTTCCTTCTTTCCGCTCTGCGTGTTCCCCTTTAAGTTTCAATTTCCTTATTACTCAGGTACACCTTTTTTACTTCCTTTTTTACTTCCTTTTTTCCATCTTTGAAAAATTTATTTCCTCCTTTTTTGCTTGATGGTTGATCAATCTGAAATTAGAAACCTTTCTCCTTCTGTTTCATTCCTTTTTGCTCACTTAGGAGCATCCCTTAGCTATTCTGGCGATCATTGTCCACGGGTTGGGGATTTTGCCTTAGGGGATAGCAGCCTAGGTTTAGTTATGGGTGACTTGTATCCTTTGTTGCGCCAATCTTTAGACTGGTTTAAGGCCATGCGAGGAGTGTTTGTGGAAGAAAGAATGGGCTTCAAGATTTGGTTGAGTAATTTGGGAACGGGTCTGTCGTCTAGTGGCAATACTACTGGGGCTGAGACGAACACTGCTGCCTTTATACCCATGTCTTCCCAACCCTCTGTCTCACAATCACCCCGACCCTTTCACGCTCTCAAGGAGGAGTGTTCTCTAAACGAGGAAACCCTAAGTAGGTTTAGGGATAGATTTCAGTTTCCTAAGGAGACTAGGGTTCATCTTCCTAGGTTGAGTGAGAAATCCTGATTCTTTGCCCATGGTGAGGTGTGCTTCTATAAGGCCACCTTCCTATGTGGGCTTAGATTTCCCATCCATCACTTTATAATGGAACTTCTCCATTATTAGAACATTGCTTCTGGGAGGCTTATGCCAAATTCGTGGAGGATCGTCATAAGTTGCATGGTGATTTGGACGATCATTGTTGACGGGGATATAATCAAGCTGAACGAGTTTGTTCACCTATATCGCTTGAAAGAATCCAAACAGTTTGGATATTATGAGCTCATGCCCTAGGATAGGAGGTCTCGGCTCATCGTCGATCTTCTTTCTTCTTTTTGTTATTGGAATTCTAGGTATTTTTTCGTCTCGAGTGACAGATGGGAGACCCTTTCTGACAACTTTTGGGGGAAGATTCCTAGGTTGCTGCGTAGATGAGAGACCCCTCAGATTGGTGCACCTTATCTCTTGCCAAAATATCTTCTATTTATTTATTTGATCATCCTTTCTTATCTCTTATCAACCTTCCGCTTGTTTTGCAGTTAAGGAGCATCCCATGCTCGAGAGTGAATTTGAAGGGCGTGTTCAGGTAGCTATTGAATATGCGAGCACTATTGAAGATTTTGACGAGTTGGTTGACACTCGAACTTTGGCTCGTCATTGCTTGGGTCCGAAGCCTTCCCACTGCGTCCTTCGTGCTATTCGAAGAGAGGAGAAAAGTAAGTTGATCTAGGGCAACTTTGATTACAAGTCATTTTCCTTTGCTTGGTGTGACAAAGATTTCTCTTTTCTTCTTGCAGAGATGACGACCAAGTTCAACTAGGAGATGCACGCCCGTATCAAGGTGAAGAAGAACAAGCCGCTCTCCAGTTTTGGGCAAAGAAGGGTTCGGGTCATTTAGAAGGAGACAACCGAAAAGGGTTCGTCCAACCCTGCTCCTGAGGAGGTTTGAGTCACTTCGCCAGCTACTTCCCTGGAGGAGCTCACTCCTTATCCAAAGAAGTGACGAACCAGGGACAAAGGGAAAGAGAAAGTTGGAGCTAGCATCTAGGTTGATGCAGGGACGGCTTCGACGAGGGCTCATGAGGTCATTATGCCTAAGGAGTTGAAGGAGATCTTTGAGGTGCCTTCCCATGAGATGGTAAGTCATCATGTCCATAAGCTCGTCCAGGTAATTTCTTGTTGTCCCTTTGCACTGTCCATATCCTTCATATTCTTTATTGTCTTGTTTACTCCGTCCTTACATGGGTAACTGCCAAGTGCTAGGAGAGACGATTCACATCACCTCGGAGTATCTAGCCAAAGAGGAGAAGGTTGGGGTGGCTAACTCCAAAGTAGAAACTTTGGAGGCCGGGGGTTCTCGTCTGAGGAAAGACCTCATTGTTGCGATGGACGACAGTAATGCAGCCAAAGAAAAGATCAAGCCCCATTCCAAGGAGCTTAGGTGGAGAGGCTACTGGTGACGCAGAAGGACAAATAGCTTGTAATGGCCAACCAAAAAGTTAAGTCCATTACTGCCAAGGTCGTCCAGGCGTTCCAGCTTACAGACGAGTATAACATGGTTTTGTTTAGTTGGTACTACAAAGGTTTTGAGCTACTAAGGAGGTACCTAGTGAAGCACGGCCCAGGGGTAGACTTGGAAGATCTGGACTTTTGAGGCTATAGATAAAGAGATGGAGGCCGATGAGGCTGCTCAAGCTACGACTACTACTAACGAGAACCCTACGAATCCTAGAGAAGGTGGAAACAACGCTCCTGCCATTTAGCTATCACGCTATCTTTCTTTTCTTTTCTTTATTTATTTATTTATTTTTTTATTTTTTTAATCTTCGGGGTGCCCTACATGTTTTTAGGCTTTTAAACAATTTTAGATAGATATTTTTGAATGTTTATTTCATCGTACCTTCTAGTCATATTGTGTTTGAATACTCACATGCCATGTTTACTTGCCTTTATTTCATCCCGTAGATTTTTATGCTGAGTAGTAGGCAGGGTTGTTGTTCGTTGATAGGGAGTTTGTGCAACTCCATAGCAACATCTATGTGGCATGTTTTCCAGTGAGTGTTTTATCTTTCGCCTTCTATGATCTTTAGGCCTTGCATCACTAAGTTCATTTGGAGAACCACTCTGGTGGTTTGCATTCATCAAGGGACTTTTGTCAATCAATTTACTTTGCATTTAGTTAGGGAATTCCGCCACTCAGCTTCGTCCAACAATTTATATCTATTTAAAGAATCTTATCATTTTGGGTTCGTCAAAATGATTTACATCCATTTAAGGAATTTTATCATTTTGGGTTTGTCAAAATGATTTACATCCATTTAAGGAATTTTATCATTTTATCATTATAATTTGAATGAACGAGCTCATAGTGGGCACTGAATAATACGTTTATTGATTTGCTTCAAAAATTATAAAACATTGTTAATCGTTTACAAGCGAGTTATAGTTCCTATTGGTAATATATTTTCAGGTGTTCAACATTCCATGGTCGGGGTAACTTATTTCCGTCAAGGTCCTCCAAGTGGTAACTTCCTTATCATGAGTAGTGGATGACTTGGTACGGGCCTTCCCATGTTGGTCCTAATTTGCCTTGAGTTGAATCTTTCATTGTGGGTGTCACTTTTCATAGGACGAGATCTCCAATGCTAAATATCTTGAGTTTTACCTTCTGGTTGTAATATTCGGTCATCTTCTGCTGGTACTTGGCCATTCTTTGAGAGGCTTGATCTCTAACTTCGTCCAGGCAATCGAAATTCTGTTTCAATTGATTGTCATTGCTGTCTTGGTTGAAGAACTCTTTTCTTAGGCTGGTGGCTCCTATCTAGACGGGGATAACTACTTCCGTGCCGTATGTGAGGTTGAACAGTGTTTCTCTTGTTGGGCTCCTTGTTGTGGTTCGATAAACCCATAAGATGTTTGGTAACTCTTCGGGCCATGCTCTCTTTGCCCCTACTAGTCGAGCCTTGATGATTTTTAGCAATGTTCGATTCGTCACTTCTGTTTGTCCATTGGCTTAAGGATGTCCAGGTAAGGAGAATTTATTTTTGATGCCGAGGTTTGAGCAGAAAAAACAGAATCCTTGGCTGTCGAACTAATGACGGTTGTCTAATATGATCGTCCTCGGTATCTTGAATCTGCATACGATGTTTTTCCATACAAAGTTCTGGATTTTTGCTTCTGTTATCGTGGCGAGCGCCTCTGCTTCCACCCATTTCGTGAAGTAATCAATTGCGACAACCATGAACTTTACTTGTTTCTTACCCTGTGGCAAAGGTCCCATGATATCAATTCTCCATTGGACAAAAGGCCACAGTGAGGTGATGGCTGTCTTCTTTTCTCCTGGCAATCGTTGGACGTTCCTATACCTCTAGCAACTGTCACACTTTTTAACAAACTCTGTTACCTCTTTATGCATCGTGGGCCAAAAATAGCCCGCCCTAATGATTTTTCCTACCAAGGACCTTGTACCCATATGATCCACGTAGATATCTTCATGGACTTCTTCTAGAATGTACTTAGCTTCTTCCTCTTTAACACACCTCAAGTAGGGTTGTGAGAATCCCTTTTTGTAAAGTTCGTCATTCAGCATAGTAAATCTGGTAGCTCGTTTTCTAATCTTCCTGGCTTCATTTGGATTAGATGGCAATCGTCCATCTCTGAGGTAGGACATAATTGGGCTCGTCTAACCAGGGCGATTCTGTATTGGGAAGGTCTGAAATTCTTCTATACTAGAGGACTTCTACACCTTCAATTTCAGATCAGTCAAGCTCATCTTGCTTTCTGATGACGCATATCTAGCCACTTCGTTGGCTGCTGAATTTTGATCTTGTGGGACTTGAGTAAAACTTACCCGATCGAATTCATTAATCAGTTGGTTTGTTAACTTTAAGTATCTCTGCATCCTCTTTTCCTTTGCCTCGAATTCTATGTTGACCTGCCCTATAATGAGTTTTGAATCACTTTTTAGTAGCACAATCTTGGCTCCAAGGGCCTTTGTGACCCTTAACCTTGTCAATATGGCCTCGTACTCAACCTCACTATTGATCACAAGGAATTGGAGCTGGACCCCATACTTCAAAGTGTCTCCCTTAGGGGTAATAATGACAACGCTTGCCCCTCCCCTCTTTTGTGTTGACGATCCGTCTGTATGTATTGTCCATTCGATCGGTTCTTTCTAGTTCTCTTTGTGTCCGGGCATGGTAAATTCTGCAATGAAGTCTGCTAGTGACTGGGCTTTTATGGATGTCCTAGGCTTGTATTCGATGTCAAATTGACTGAGCTCAATGGCCCACTGCACCATTCGTCCTACGACTTCAGGTTTATTCATCGCTTTCTTGATGGGTTGGTCTGTCATCACTATGATGGGGTTTGCTTGAAAGTATGAATGAAGCTTCCGGGAGGCTACTACTAGAGCGAACGTGATCTTCTCCATGCGAGGGTATTTGGCTTTAGCCCCTTAGAAAGACTGGCTAATATAATACACCGACTGTGCACTCTTTGCTCTTCCCTGATTAATGTCATGCTCACAGTAGTTGTAGATATTGCCAAGTAAAGGAACATGTTCTCGCCTTCCTTTGACGGGCTTTAGAGTGGAGGGTTGCTCAAGTAGTGCTTCAGTTCTTGGAATGCTGCTTCACATTCATCCGTCCAAACGAAAACCTGTTTCAAGGTTTTGAAGAAAGGAAGACACTTATTTGTGACTCTAGAGACAAACCTATTGTGGGCCGTGATTCTCCCCGTGAGTGACTGTACCTCCTTCACCATCTTTGGTGATGATATCTCGAGGATGGGCTTCACTTTCTCCGAATTGGCTTCTATCCCCCTTTGTGATATCATGAAACCGAGAAATTTTCCCGAGGATACTCCGAATGCGCATTTGGTTGGGTTCAACTTCATACTATATTGTCTTAGTTTATCGAAGGTCTCTTTAAGGTCGTCCAGATGACCTTCTTCTTCCCTGCTTTTGACGAGCATATCGTCTACATACACTTCTACGTTTCTTCCAATCTGTTTGCTGAACATCTGGTTCACCAATCTCCGATATGTGGCCCCTGCGTTCTTCAGCTCGATGGACATAACCCTATAACAACAAAGTCTCTGGCTAGTAACGAAAGTCGTTTTCTCCTGATCTTCTTCAGCCATCTGTATTTGATTGTACCCCAAGAAGGTGTCCATGAAGGTAAGGAGTTTATGCCCTACTGTTGAGTCAATGAGCTGGTTGATCTTAGGCAAAGGGAAACTATCTTTGGGGTAGACATCGTTTAGGTCTGTGAAGTCCAGGCACATTCTCTATTTCCCGTTCGTTTTTTTACCATGACGACGTTGGCCAGCCACTCTGGATAGTAGACTTCCCTGATAAAGCCAGCGGCAAGTAACTTGTCCATTTCATCCATTATTGCCCTGTTCCGTTCAGGGGCAAACACTCTTCTTCTCTGCTTGAGTGGTTTTTTTTTCGAGATCCACCTTTAAGTGATGCTGAATGATACTTATTGGTATGCCAGGCATATCCTTATGGCTCCATGTGAATACGTCTAAGTTGTTCTTTAAAAAGCTTATGATTTTTTCTTTCGTCAAAGGATCCAAGTTTGTCCCTACTTTGGTTGTCTTCGTCGGTTCCCCTTCCACTAACTCGATTGTTTCCAGAGCTTCCATGACCTCTGGGGTTTTCTCCTTGATCATCCACATATGGTTTTCCTTTGAGGCCAACACTACCTAATAGCATTCTCGAGCTAGCACCTGGTCCCCCTTTATCTCTCCAACTCCTTGCTCCATCGGGAACTTCACCTTCAAGCAATTGGTGGACGTGGCTGCATTCCAACAGTTGAAAGTGGGCCTCCCTATGATGACATTACAGGACGAGGAGGAGTCAACTACCAAGAAATTGTGTTGTTTAGTTACCTGGAAAGGGTGTGAGCCAGCCGTCACTGTAATCGTCAACGCCACTATCCCTTTTAGGTACATCTTGTCTCCACTAAAACTGACGAGGGGAGATTCAAATGGACGAAGTTTCTTCGGGTCTACCTTCAGCTGTTGGAATGCGGAAAGGTAGAGAATGTCTGCTGAGCTTTCATTATCCACCAGGACTCGTTTGGTGTTGAAACCTTCTATTATGAGCATAATGACTAGGGGGTTGTCGTGTGGCTGCTTCACCACTCGAGCATCCTCGTTGGAAAAAACCATGTCTAAGTTCTCCCTTCTTCGGTGTTTAGGTGGGCGTATCACGTGGATGCTATTTACTTGTCTCTACTGTGACTTTTTAAGGGACTTGAATGACCCTCCTATGATAGGCCCTCTATTGATCATCCTTATTTCTCCTATTGCATCCCTCGGGCGATCTTGTGGACGATCCTTGTTCCTGGGTTTCTCGTCTGATCTCATTCGTGCCGCTTGCTTTGCCTGATCTGGTTCGTCCTTCCTTACAAATTTTTGTAACTTTCATTTTTGGATCAATTCTTCTATCTATTCTTTCAGATCTCTGTAATTCTTTGTGTAATGGTCGTGGTCTTTGATGAGTCAAAAATTTATGGTCGTCGCTACACTAAGATCGTCATTTACCCAGCAAAGACGTTGCGCATTTACTATGATCATTGATGACAAAACGTAACAGACGGAGCAACGATCACAGAATGAGCTGTAAACTTCAAACAAAGATTTTGTAATGCACTAGCCATTAAGCATAAATATAGTGATTCATTGAACATTAATGAGGCACATAACTATAAAAGATAAGGTAACAGAAGTTAAAGGTACACACAAATACTCTACAAAATCACTCTTGACTCTTTTTCTCTCAAGAATCTTTCTCCCTTATTAACTTAAACATTGGAGGCAGTTTAGCTGATGCCACACCGGTGTGTTACTTTTCCACCCAGTTCATTTTGCAGGTTTTCCATCTACAAAGACGACCCCATTCACAGTATCGTCCATCTGCAACGACGAAGAGCTCAACTGTTGATTTTTTGCATCATCAGTTTAGCGCCGTCTGTGGGGACGCTAATCATTCAAGCCATCTTTCCTAGTGACAAAAGAGTTCTTTGGAGCATGAGATGGAAGCAGAGACCACACCTCAGCTAGATGCTATGCAACAACAACAATAAATCCAAGCCTTTTTGGCCAATGTGGAAGAACTAACTCGCTAAAATGAAGAACTGTGAAAGATAATGGAATCCCAAAATGCAAAACGTCAGTGAACAGGTAAAAACTAGAATGAAGAAGAGTCAAACTCTCAAGCCAACAGGCGAGACAGGACCTCAGGAGGAGATTCCACTAGGGTGGAGAATGAACTTCGCAACATGAGGAAGGAGATGGATGAACTAAAAAGTGCTATGAAGGACAAAGATGGAGAAATTCTGGATGGGGTGATTCGATAGCCAGACTCACCATTCACTAATGAAGTACTGAATCGTCCCTTCCCACCAAAATTCCGTCTCCCATAGTTGGAGTCATATGACGGCTCCTAGGACCCCTTGGATCACATAGAATCATTCAAGACACTGATGCTGTTGCAGATGACCCAAGATGAGGTGATGTGTAGGGCATTCCTAACAACACTGAAAGGAGCAGCCAGGGTATGGTTCAACAAGATACCCTCAGGAACTATTGCAGATTTTGAACAACTCAGCAAATGTTTTGTTCGTCATTTCATTGGGGGGTAAAGACACAAAAAGCCAATTGGCTATCTTCTCAACATTCAACAAGCAGAAGGAGAATCATTAAGATAGTACGTCACCGATTAAATAAGGAGCTGCTGCAGGTAGATGAAGATGAAGATCAAGTCATCTTAACAACCTTCCAAGCAGGGTTGCTGCTAAGAGATTTCTTCTTCTTAATCACTAAAAGTCCACTAAAAACAATTGCGGAGTTGCTTTGTAAAGCTCAGAAGTACATGAATGCAAAAGATGTGATGCTCGCAAAAGAAATGAAAGGAAAAAGGAAGAGAGACAAAGGAACAAGTAGCAATCACAATAAGAAGAAGGAGACACGAAGTGTTGGGTAGACCACAGGGAAAAAGAAGGAACTTCCAGATGGGAAACCCAAGCTCACTAACTTTACTTCTTTAATAATGCCAATTGAGCAAATCCTTATGTAGATAAGAGACGATCCCTCCTTACAATGGCCAAAACTAATTAACACTCCAATAGAAAGAAGTGACAAGAGTAAGTACTATAGGTTCCACCAGGATCACGGGTATCGCACCGATGAATGTAGGCATTTGAAATACCAGGTGGAGACTTTAATTCGACAAGGGAAGTTACAAAAGTACGTCAAAAAGACGGAGCCCCATAAATACCAACGAAAGGACAACTAGGACAGAACTCAGGGAGCAGGAGATAGCAAACCTCCTGCAGGAGAGATAAAGACGATATTGGGAGAACTAACAGCAGGCGAAACACTGAAGTCCTTGAAAAAAACCTATGGGAAAGAAATAAACAGTGTCCATTCGCGGCTCCCTCCAATGAAGATGCCAAAGAATGACAAGCCTAATATTTTCTTCTTATAAAGAGACAGTCGCAGCATCAGGCAACAGATATCATCTATTTGCCTGCATTTCAGTAAATGAAACTGGATAAGAAAAGAATCAGGCCTTTCACCTCGCCTTTGGTAAGCTTCACAGAGGATAGAATTGTCCTTAGTGGCATCGTCACTCTAACCATAATTGCAGGAACTTATCCAGCACAGGTCACTAAGGAAATTGATTTACTTATAGTCAATTGCCCTTCAACATACAACATCATCTTGGGAAAACCTGCACTTAACAGACTAAAAGCAGCAACATCAACATATTACTTGAAGGTGAAGTTTCCAACAGCCCATTGGATAAGAGAAATTAAAGGAGACCAAGTTCTGGCAAGGGAGTGCAACCAAGCTGCCCTAGCATCTGAAGAGAACTACAAATGGGTGATCAATGAACTAGAACCCATTCTCGAACCGTCAGAAATACCACAAGAAGTTGAGATCGTCCCAGGAGATTCAACGAAAGTATTGAAGATCGGAGCAGCACTCCTAACTTCATAGAAAGAGAAGGTGATCTCCTTCTTAAGGGCAAACCAAGTTGTTTTCGTCTGGAAAAATGAGGATGTGTCCGAGATTGATAGGAAAATCATACAACATTGTCTCAACGTCAACCCAAAATGCAAGCCTGTACAATAGAAGCAAAGAATATTTGCACCAGAGTGCAATAAAGTTGTAACTGAAGAAGTAGAGAAGCTAATATAAGCTGATTTCATCAGGGAGATCTTTTATCCAAATTGGCTAGTAAACGTGGTCATGGTAAAGAAGAGTAATGGCAAGTGGAGAATGTGCGTCGATTTCACAAACTTGAACAAAGCCTGCCCAAAAGATAGTTTCCCCTTACCCAGGATTGATCAGCTGGTAGACTCAACTACTGGTCACAAGGTCTTAAGTTTCATGGACGCATTTTCTAGATACAACTAGATTCTTATGGACAAAGACGATCAAGAGAAGACCTCGTTTGTTACCAGCCAAGGGTTGTACTGTTACAAAGTTATGCCCTTTGGACTAAAAAATGCAGAAGCCACCTAAAAAGATTGGTGAACCACATGTTCTCTCACCAGATTGGAAGGAATGTGTAGGGATGACAATTTCTACCCTACCCACAGGTACCGGCCCGACCCAACCCTAATGGGCCGATTTTTACCCCGCCCGATAAAAAATAGGGTTGAGTTTGGGTTTAAAAAAAAAAAAAAAAAAAAACCCCCGAAGCGAATCTAGGTTGGGTTCGGGTTTTTTCCAAAACCTAGCTCGAACCCAGACCCAACCCGATTATATATGTAGTTACTAAAATACCCTTATATATATAGTTATAAACCCTAAATTTTTCTATTCCTCATTTCTCATAGCCTTACACCTCCGCCTCTCATCTTTAGCTTATAGTCTTACATGGCCACCTCTCCCTCTTCATCTCTCAGCTCTTTCACTCACATGGACACAACTCATAAGCCCACAAGCATTAAAGCACAGGCACAGATCTTTACTCTCTCAACTCCATTTCATCCTTACCTTCGCCGATCTCACACTGTCGCACAACCCTCTGCCCTTCTCATCTTCCTCGCCCATGGCCTCACGGCCTCGCTCCACCTCGATCTCCATTTTTTTTTTCTGGGTTCAGTTCGTCTCAATCATGTGAGTTTGTGTTTGTGATTTTGAAAGGGAAAATCATAGATCTAAAATTTGTGTTTGGTTTGTGATTTTGAAAGGGAAAATCATAGATCTAACATTTGTGTTTGGGATTTTTGTGTTTTTGTTTGTGATCATGTTTGGATTTGTGTTTGTATTTGTAATTTTGGGCCAAAAAATCATAAATCGAAATTTATGTTTTTGATTTTGGGCTTGGCTGGGCATGTGGGGACGGGGCCCGTGGAGGCCCGACGGGGCGGATTTGGGGTTAAGAAAAAAATCCATTTAATAAACAGACCGGGATCAGGTCTTCGGGGCAGACCCGTGGGTCGGGTTCGAGTATGAAAAAACTTGGTCCAAACCCGACCCGTTGCCATTCCTAGGAATGTGGAGGTGCACGTAGACGATATGCTAGTGAAAAGCAAGGATGAAGCCAACCACTTAGACGATCTCAAAGAAACCTTTAGCACACTACGTAAGTACAATATGAAATTAAACCTTGCAAAGTGTGTTTTTGCTATAGCTTCAGGAAAATTCTTGGGACTCATGGTGTCCCAACGAGGAATAGAGGCAAATCCAGACAAAGTAAAAGCAATAATTGAGGTCAAATCACCAAAAACAGTGAAGGAGGTGCAGAGCTTGACAGGAAAAGTTGCAGCCCTAAACAAATTCGTCTTTAGGGCAATAGACAAGTGCATGCCATTCTTCAAGGTATTGAAAAAAGCCTTTCAGTGGAATGACGAAGCCACCTCTATTAAGCCCCTTAGTGATGGGAGAGAAGTTGTTCCTCTACTTAGCAACTTCCAATACTGTAGTAAGTTTGACACTGATCAGAGAAGAAGGGAACGTCCATAAGCCAGTTTATTACACCAACCAGACATTCCAAGGAGCAGAGGCAAGTTATCCAAAGATGGAAAAGATAGTTTTCGCATTATTGGTCGCTTCCAAAAAGCTCCGTCCTTATTTCCAAGCACACCCCATCATCGTCATGATAGACAATCTCATAAGAAAGACGATGAACAAGATAGATGCAACAGGATAACTCATTCAATAGGCGATTGAATTGGGCCAATTTGACATCAATATTGGCCCCGAGCAGCAATCAAAGCCCAAGTGCTAGCAGATTTTATTGCAGAGTTCACTTACCCTTATAAGGAAGAAGAACCTCCTATAGAAACATGGACGGTTCAAACAGATGGGTCTGCCACGAAGAAAGTAGGAGGAACAGGAGTAGTGCTCATATCTCCAGAAAAAGAAACATTGAAGTATGTAGTCAGATTGTAGTTCCCAGCAATAAATAACGAGGCAGAACACAAAGCATTGCTAATAGGGCTGAGTCTAGCAAAGGCTCCAGGAGCAAAGAACCTTATCATCCAAGCTGATTCTTAGCTAATAATCGGACAAGTGAAGGGAGATTATGAAGCCATAGAAGAAAGGATATAGAAGAACTTGAAGATCGTCCAATGACTCTCCACGAGATACATGAAGGAGTCTGTGAAAACCATGCTAAGGCAAGATCCTTATCAGGAAAGGCGCTCAGAGCAGGATATTATTGGCCAACCCTACAGAAAGACACATATGACATCATCAGAGCATGCGACAAGTGTTAATGCTTTGCAAATGTCTAGACGAAACCAAGAGAGATAATGACACCCATATCCTTACCATGGTCCTTTGCCCAATGGGGAATTGATATTATGGGTCCATTCCCTCTAGGGAAGAAACAACTCAGATTCTTGATCGTGGCAATTGATTACTTCACAAAATGGGTAGAAACAGAGCTAGTGATGACGATAACAGAGGCTAAAGTCACAAGCTTTATGTGGAAAAATATCATCACAACCCACATGTCATAATATCAGATAATGGAAAACAGTTTAACAACCCCAAGTTTCAAAAATTTTGCTGTGACTTAGGTGTAAAGAATCACTACTCTTCTCCAGGACACCCTTAGGCCAACGGCCAGACAGAAGTGACGAACAGAAACTTGCTCAAAATTATCAAAACTAGGCTTGAGGGGGTAAAAGGGGCGTGGCTTGAAAAACTACAAAATGTCCTTTGGGTGTATGGGGCGACCACAAGAGTTCCAACAGGAGAAACACCATTCAGGCTGATATTTGGCATTGAGGCTATCAAACCAGTGGAAGTGGGACTGATAAGCTTTTAAGTCAAACTTATGAAGACCAGAAGAACCAGCAGGAGCTTAACAGCAGCTTGGACCTAATTAATGAAGTCAGAGAAGAAGTTATGAAGCGAATGGCTAAACATAAGGAAGCAATGGCTAGATACTACAATAGAAAGGTCAAGATAAAAAGGTTCAACACAGGAGACCTCGTCCTTAGAAAGGTATCACAGGCAACAAAGGACTTATCCCAAGGAAAATTGGGACCAGCCTGGGAAGGCCCCTGTAAAGTAATCCGTCATTCTAGAGAAGGCTTCTACTACCTGAAGTCTCTAGACGGCCAAGAATTGTCTCAATTATGGAACATAGAACACTTGAAGAAATACTACTAATAAGGAATGCTTTACATTTCAAGTTGCCTAATAGTAAGGAATGCTTTACATTTTAAGTTGCCTAATCTTCATATTAGTATGTATGACAGTTATTACTTTCGTCATTCATAGATCAATAATACATGAAAGCATTATCCATGTGTATTTATCAATGATTATTCATGTCTACTACCTGAAGTCTCTAGACGGCCAAGAATTGTCTCAATTATGGAACATAGAACACTTGAAGAAATACTACCAATAAGGAATGCTTTACATTTCAAGTTGCCTAATAGTAAGGAATGCTTTACATTTTAAGTTGCCTAATCTTCATATTAGTATGTATGACAGTTATTACTTTCGTCATTCATAGATCAATAATACATGAAAGCATTATCCATGTGTATTTATCAATGATTATTCAAGAGTTATTTGTCAACAAAAATATGTGCAACACTTAGGAGTCATCCTTGGGAGACGTCTTAAAGACCTCTGTCAGTTTAATTCTAAATCAAAAGCTGTTCACACACAGCCACCAAAGTCGACTAAATTAGAGTTGTTTAAACACAACCAATATGATCATCATTCCAGCACAAATAGACAAAACATAAAAAATGGTTAACCTAAAGACGCTCCAATACCACAGATTTAAGCCACGAGTACAACGCATCATCATCATCATTCAAACATGACTCAGTAAAAAGTTGTTCAAACACAGTTAAAAAATACTAAGTTGTTCAAATACAACTAACATCATCATTTAGACATGACTCTATAAAAAGCTATTCAAGCACAGCTAAAAAATACTAAATTGTTCAAACACAACTAATATCGTCATTCAAACATGACTTAATAAAAAGCTGTTCAAACATAGCTAAAAAATACTAAGTTGTTCGAACACAACTAATATTGTCATTCAAACATGACTCAATAGAAAGCTGTTCAAACATAGCTAAAAAAAAACATATATATACACACTAAGATGTTCAAACACAACTAATATCACCATTCAAACATGACTCAATAGAAAGCTGTTCAAACACAGCTAAAAAATACTAAGTTATTCAAACACAACTAATATCATCATTCAAACATGACTTAATGGAAAACTGTTCAAACACAACTAAAAAATACTAAGTTATTCAAACACAACTAATATCGTCATTCAAACATGACTCAATGGAAAGTTATTCAAACACAGCTAAAAAATACTAAATTGTTCAAACACAACTAATATTGTCATTCTAACATGACTCAAACAGAAAAATATTCAAACACAGGTAAAAGATATTCAGTTTTTTAAACACAACTAAGGTTGTCATATAAACATGAGTCAATAGAAAGCTGTTCAAACACAGCTAAAATACTAAGTTGTTCAAAAACAATCAAAATTGTCACTCATAGTTGTTCCAACACAACTTAGAGATCAAGAGCTTTTCAAACACAAGCTAAGTATAAACACATCGTAATAAAATTTTGTCTAAACACAACCAAAGAGTTGTTTACTGCAACTAAAAGCGTGAGGTCCCTACTCCTATCTATCATTGTCAAAGAGATTATTTAACTGCCCAAAACAACGGGCCCAAAGAGAAATATTGTTCTTGCCTTGCAAAAAAGGGGAGAAAAGAAAAAAAAAACATAAAAATTATTGCTTATCAGGGACAGAGTCTGCAAGGGTGCTAATTGTGGCCTCTTCCATTACCTCAGCAACATTCGTAGCTTCCTCCATCACATTCTCTGTTGTAACCTCGGAGGGACGATCAGCCAAGAGCTCCTTCTCAACGTCATCCATAACCAAGCTAAAGAGGTCTAAGTTAGGGTGATGCTTTGTCATCCACTTCCTATGAAGGTCAAAAGCCTTCCACATAGTACCGCACAACTCATCGAAGTACTCGTCGGAGTCTTTGAAGTCCTTCACTGCCATGGCTCCAGTTGTCTGCAATTTTAGCTCTAGGTCACCGATCTGCTTGTCCTTTAACTTGTAAAAATCATTTTCCACTTGTAGGCTCTTCTCCAAGACTGTCACACGCTCCTTGTCATTTTCAACTTCAACAGTGAGAATGGCAACCTTGTTCTTGAACATCTCATTCTCAGCAAATAGAGACTTGATCACAGGCTCAGACGTGGCCACCTTCTTCTCCAAGTCCAAGAGTTTTCCAGAGACAAACAAAGACTCCTATAAAGCCTACAAAAAATCTCCCTTAGCAGAAATAATGCAAAGGAAAAAGAAGAAGTAAATACGACCTACAACACATACCTACACAAGCTTTTAAATATGAGATGACATCACCTCGCTGGACGACATCGCCATCAGAGGGCTTAGATCATCCATGGAGAGCGCTTCATGAGCCTTCAAAGCAACCACGTCAGCATCGTCCTAGAAGGTAGGAAGGAAAGATTTACCACCAACCTTCTTCTTCTTCCTAGCCTTATCTTTACCAGAGGCAATTACCTCTAGAGATGAAGTGGGAGAGGCAGGGCACTTGGTAGGCGAATGGGCAGGAGAAGGAGTGATCACAGGTTCTTTCTTAGAAACGTCACCTGTCTTTTTCTTGGACAGATGGCCACTGACGATGCCACCCTTGGCCTTCTTCTCTTGGGCCTCAACTAATTTTTGCTTACTAAACCTAGTCGTCATTCCTAGAAGAAAGAAGATAATATATAAAAAAAAAAGGGGAGATAGAAGCTCAAGATTTCAGGAAATGGAAGGAAACGCTTACTCTTTTTCACAGTTTCCAAATTCTTCTAAACCTTAGTAGATGGTTGTAGACCCAAAAAATGAAGAAATAAAGATTAGGGGGAAACAAGCTCGTCAAAATCCTTGACAGACTCCAAATATTCTTTTACTTTTTCAGCACGACGTTGATACCTCTTATTTAGACGAGGACGTTGGGAAATTGCAAAAAAAAAACACAAGTACGTCACATACAATCGTCACTCGTAAAAGAAAAGAAAAACAACAGAAAGACGAGAAAGACGCACTAGACACAGGAACTCCCCAACTACGAAAAAACTTGGGGGCTTTATCCAGGTGCTCACCAAGGACGAACTCCCAACCACTTCCAGAAATAAAAAAGAAGTTTGGCTTCCAATTTCGATGAGACGATGGGTAATTGAGTATTAACTTAGAAGCCCTATCCCATGGCTTAAACTCATAATAGCTGGAATCCTTTGATTTCCTTAGACGATAAAAATGGAGGAATTCGTCACTCCTAATGATATCCCTATCATTGGTAGACAGCCACACCACCATGCAAGAGGCGAGGATCCACTAAGAGTTGGGCACTAATTGTGCCAGAGCAAGGTGCAAGTTAGAAAAAAGTTCCCTAACAAAGGGATTAATAGGGAAACAAAGACTACTAGTAAAATCGGCCTCGTAAAAACAAACTTCATCAGCATAGGAGTGATAGGCTCTCTCCTCTTCACTCGGGATCCTAATCTTTACCAAATCAGGGAACTGAAACCTATCCTTGATCCGCTGCTTGTCTTTTCCTGTAAGGGAACACAAGATGTTCTAGGCTTTAAAGGGGTTTAAGGAGAGGTAGCCCCCAAAATCATGCGATCATCAAATGAGGATAAACCCGTCTCCAGGTCACTAGACCTAACCTCAGACATTTTTAATGATCTAGCTACCTTAGTGGAATGGGAAACTAAAGGGAATAACGAAGAAAGAACGGGCTCGTATGGATAGTCCTCCCTCACGAAGACTAACCCAATCGAGACACCGTTCCTCCACAGACTCAAGTAAATAACCTTGACGAGCAAAAAGAAGAGCTATTGAAGGACAATCTGACCTAACAGAAGAATAATCTACCATGGAAGACCTAGAAAAGGAATAGGAGCACAAATAACTTACCAAGAATGCAGGACAGAGAAAGGGACCTGAAAGGAGAAACAAACCCTAGGATGAAAACTAAACAAGGAAGAGACTTAGAGGAAAGGAAATAGGATGGAAAAATGTGAAATAAGTGGCCAAAAAATGTGCGGGAAAATCGAGAAATGTTTGCACGACCAATGCATCCTGACCGTACACATGGCACCCAACTGCTCAAATATCAAAATCGTCATAAATGCACAGTACACGAAATATGAAGTGTCAGATGAATTTGTTCTTATCTCGTCTAACAGACGACAATTTGAACAAGGGGGCAGCTGATGAGTCAGAAATTTGTGGTCGTCACTATGCTAAAATCGTCATTTACCTAGAGAAGACGTTGCACATTTATTACTATCATTGATGACGAAATGTAACAGACGCAACAACAGTCACAGAATGAGCTATAAACTTCAAACAAAGATTCTGTAACACACTAGCCGTTGAGCATAAATACAGTGATTCATTGAACATTAATGAGGCACACAACTATAAAAAAGAAGTTAACAAAAGTTAAAGGTATACACAAATACTCTACAAAATCACTCTTAACTCTTTCTCTCAAGAATCTTTCTCCTTTACTAACTTGAGCAAAGAGGTGGTTTCGCTGACGCCACACCGACGTGTTACTCTTCCACCTAGTTCATTTTGCAGGTTTTCCATCTATAGAGATGACCCCATTCATAGCATCGTCCATCTGCTACGACGAGGAGCTCAACTGTTGATTTTTTGCATCATTAGTCTTTATGGAAATGACAATACTTCTTCTTGTTGTGAATGTTGGGTGAGGAGTGTAGCGGCCTTGGCCATTTGAGAGCATGGTCATCCTTGATCTACATCAAAATCTTGTCAATTGGCATAACTAAAGGAGTAAATTTGACCGTCCTTGAAAGCTTGTCGTCTTTCCTCTTGACGGATTCTCGGCTAGACGCAGGGGAGCTTCTCTCCCTCTTCCTACTCCTTTGCTCATCCTGGATGCCTTTCCTTTCCTTCTGTAGGCTCTCGTGCTCAATTGTAGCCAGAGCGTCTTCAGCGTTCATGTATTTTTGGGCCTTCAACAACAGCTCTGCATTAATTTAGGGGGACTTTTTGCAAGGGTGGCCACAAAATCCTTTGACTTCAAACCAACCTTGAACGTAGTCAGTTGCAGTTTGTCTTCCGCCTCGTCTACCTCCAATACCTCTCTGTTGAACCTCTTCATGTCGGATCTTAGCTACTCCTTTTCTCCTTGCTTGATTGTGAGGAGATGATCTGCTGGTCTTTTTTGGCGCTGACTACCAACAAAATGATGAACAAAGGAGTTGTTGAGATGCTTAAAATTGTTAATGGACGAATGAGTGAGTTTGCTGAACCACACCCTCACGGCCTTATTGAGGGTGGTCGGGAATGACCTGCATAAAATTTCGTCGAGGGTCTGCTGCAAACTTAAGGTCATCTTGAAGTTAGTTATGTGATCCAGAGGATCCCTCAAGCCGTCGAACAACTCGAGCTGATGGAGATGAAATTCGGCGGCAAGGGGCACTCCAAGATTCTAGGGGTGAATGGAGAGTTAGTTCTTTTTACCATCCCACCTAGGTTCTTGTCCGTCTTCTCCTTCATCGCATTCTTGATCTCGTCCATCTCCCTTCGCATGCTCTTCAAGAGATCATTGCTAGCTCCATCTGATGGGCCTGCCCTTCTTGATCCATCTCTCTTGTTGCTGTTCTCTTTGTCCTCATTCCTGTTGACATCGCGATTTTCCTTTTGTTGTAGCAGCACTCTCATCTCTTGATTTTGTCTGATGAGCTCTTCTACATTGGTCGTGAATGCTTGGATTTGTAAGGCTAAGGCTGCTAGATCTTGAGAAGCATTGGATTCCATCTGGGCGTCACAGAGGGTAGAGCTACGTTTTCAAACTATGGTTTGAGACGTCCCCACAGACAACGCCAAATTGATGATGCCAAAATCGTTAATCAAGGTGATCGTCTAGATGGAGGATAGCCTGTAGTTGTCAAGAAGACTGCAAGAAATATAAAGTTCAAGCAAAAAGGGGTCATCGGTGTGGTGCCAACCACTGAGCCTCCGATGACAAAGTCAGATGACTAGAAAAGAATAACTAAGAGCTCTGTTTGTGCTATTAGTGTAAAATCAGTTGTGTTTGTACCTCTTCTTGGAGTCTGGTGTCATATATATATATATATGGCTTCCTTTCCTAGTCGTTGGTGGCATTTAATGGTGACATCAATGTTATTCTTGTAACCCCCCTCTGGGCGGTTTGAATGGTAGGATCCAGTGTCTCTCCAACGTTCGTGCTATCTGCATGTATTAGTATGTAACGCCATTTCATTCATTGTGACTTCAATGGTATTTATGCTCGTCCAGCGCGGACTCCTTGAACGAAGGGAATTTATTGAACTCATCATATAATATATGAAATATAAAATTTAATGGGTAAAAAGTTTAAAAGTAAAAAGAAATTCAGCTATATGTAATAATTATAAGGTACTATAGGTATCAATTATCAAATCCCATTTGACTTTTTATTTTTTATTTTTTTATTTTACTAGTTTTATGTATCCCTTGTTAGCTTAGTTTTGTAAGGCAAAAATTGTTGCAGTTTGTCGATGGTAGATGAAAAAGTTATGTCAATAATAGGTCAAAATAAGAACAAAAGCAAAACTTATCATCTTAACTATTGTAAAAAATGTTATGAAATTTTTTATGTTCATCGCATTACTTAAAAAAAAAAAAAAATTGTACTAAGTTGCTTTACCCAACAAAAAAAAAGGTGTATTTTTTTTATTTTTTTTTATTTATTTATTTTTTTTTTTGAGAAACAAAAAAGGTGTAGTAGTTGGAGTATAGGCATCAAGTGGTCAACCTAATCCGGCATTATGGTTTCAACTGCCTAAGAACCAAACCTCTATAAAGTATAAATATAGTAGAATAATAAAAGCTAGACAAGAAAAACCAGGTACTACTACCACAGACAAGAATCACTGTTTTTAGCTGGTTTGTCTATCGGTAATTGGTTAAAACTGGATCTCGATAAGGTCGGCAGAATTTTATCAATAAAGAAAAAGAAAATATATTTATATCTAATTAATTATGATATACTAATATATAGAAAAACAAGGAAACAGAGGCATTAACGCGTAATAAAAAAACTGAAAATTTCTTCGTTATTCATATTCACACAGGTAGACCATGCCTTGAAAATAACAAAACAAAAAATAGAAGTCGCAAAGAAACTATAATCTGAGGTGGTAAATCCGCGTTGATATATTTTTGTCAAGGAGACAGAGGTGTCAAGACCTGTTAAAATAAACAAATAAAGAACGCCACTATTTTTAAGAAGGTCACTGTTGGAATAATTGAAGAATTTAACTTCACATCCTAGTTAGTAATTAAGATAGCTGTCAAATAAAGTGAGTTTTAATTACCTCAATTGATAAATTCTATATAGGTTCCAGTTGGTTTGACAGATAAAGTCATGATCCTAAAATAAATAATAATAAAAACTGATAAAGTTTCTAATGATTAAATAAGAGATTTGTAGTTCAGTCTTTGCTTATACAAAAACTGATTGGTATTATCTTTATTTGATGGATATTTTGGCTCAAATTCCATCTGCACAAAAAATTGATTAGTGTCTTAGTATAATAAGAGTTGGAATACCATAAGTTTAAATTCTACCATATTCTTATAAATACAAAATTAAAAGAAGAAGAAGAAGAAAAATACAAAAAAAAAAAAAATGATTAGTGTTTTAGCATGATAAGAATTGATCACCATAAGTTTAAATTCTACCATACCCATATAAATACAAAATTAAAAAAAGAAGAAGAAGAAGGAGAAGAAGATGATTGCCAAACAAATATGAGAGAAACAAATATGAGAGATGAAAGAAATAAGAGAATGTTTCCCAAAAAATGGCTTTTGCTTAAGTTTTCAAAACCATACAAGAATACTTAGCCCTTAGCTCTGGTTTTTTTTTTTTTTGCCAAATAAAAGAGTGTATCTCAAGTTCATGCATTGATCTTCTCTGAAAAATAGATATATAAAATTATATTTTAAATCTTATGGTTTAAGGGTTGTATATAGCAAATTACACTATAGTTTTAGAAAAAATAAAGAAGAATTATTATATTAAGCCCTATTGTTTAGAGGTGTAATAAATTAAATCTTATAGTTTTAAAACTAACAAACTTGAAACTACAAACAATGAGGTTTCAAAAATTAACAAATCAAACATTGAGCTCATGGATAAAAGCAGCGTTATGTTTGGCGTTAAACGTGGAATGGTGCATTTCATGATTGAGAGAGAGAGAGAGAGAGTTCTATTCCTATAAAACGTCTGGTAGCCACCCTTTTTCAGAAGCTTTTTTTTTGGGAAGAGAAAACACCACTCATCCTTGTTCATACACATGCAAAAAGTTAACCAATAGCCTTTTCTAACCTATGAATTAATCTGAAATAACTCAATTTCTTCACAATTAGAAAAAATGAGAAATTTTGATTATATATATATATGTGTGTGTGTAGGAGAAGGCTAGTACTATTAACATAGTTGCCAAGAAAATATCAAAGATGGGATGGTTGCTGCCGACAACGTAAAGAGGCCTAAAGCATTAAAGATTAGTATTCAACTCTTCAAATTATTTTTAGTCATATTGAACAGCATTGTTGCAAATAATTACCAAAAAAAATCTATGCCCGATTCTCCAATACTATTCAAGTTTTTACAAAATGCTACAACGCTCAACAAGTTTGTAGAGCATTGTAACTTTGTCGTACAAGTTCTCTCTCTCTCTCTCTATTTATTCTTTAAAAATATCGAATTTTTTAATTGGAAACTTTTTTGTTTTAAAAGTTTGCAAAATCATATGTAAATACTTAGGACCCAACTCTTCAAAACTTTTTTTTTTTTGGCTAAATTGAAGAACATTGTATCTTAAATTCATATCTAGATGTTTTCGTTCAAAATAGTTAGAAGAATTTACATTTTAAATCCTATGTTTTAGGGGATGCAGTAACTTAAACTTCATAGTTTTAACAAAGTTAATGAAAACTAGTTTTTAAACACAATAATTTAGGGTTGTAACAAATTAAACACAGTTTCAAACATATCAAATTAAATTATGAAATTTCAAAAATAAAAAATAAAAAATTGAGCTAATGGATCATAAAGATGGAGTTTTTGTTTGGCACTAAGCGGAATAATGCATGTCATTTTTTAAAGAGAGTGGTAGAATCATACTTGTTTGTGTGTGTGTGTGTGTGTGAGAGATCAAAATTCTACAATACACTTGATAGCCTTTATGGTTGTGGCATATGCAAAAGGCATAACCGCCATCAATGTCTCATCTATCTCAAAACTAAATTCTCTCGTCTTTACAAAATGTATCATCTAACAATATGTCCTCAACACAAATATCATTACTATATTCCAAGAAACAATTGTTCTCACAACCATTTCATAACATGACAAGTGCATTCAAAATCCTCATATAAGTGCTGATCAATTTGTTATAAAAATACATATTAGAGTTTAAGCCACACTTCATATTTGTCCACATTAGCTTGCCTCCCTCCCTCCCTTCCTTCTCCCTCGAGCACTCTAACCATCTCTTGCACCTTGAGAAGAAGCAAAAAATGTAATTTTATTGGGTCTAAGTCATTGCATTCACATTTTGGAAAAGACTCATATCACCTTTTTTGGAAAATTGCAAACACAGTTGTATTTTGTTCTTTTTACGAACACGATCTCAAGGTTTAATTTATTATTTTACCTCATAATTTTGTTTTTCTAAAACTTTTTTTATGTAATTATTTTTTATTAAACACATGATTTAAATTGTTGCATTCTTAAATTTCTCCCTAAATTATGGGATTTATTTAAAATGATTATTGTACTTTAGGTTTTTTTTTTTTTTTGGTTGTTGTTGATATATATATCATTGGGGTGAGAAGATTTCAACTTTAGATATCTTTCTCATATTTTAGATATCTTACTCATTAGAGAACCCCCAAAAAAAAGAAAAAAAAAGGCCATGCCTTTAGATCACGTGACAAATACGCTCCAATTTGGTGGATAAGCCACGTGACAGGGACCCCACTTTTACACCGGCGCAAAAGTTTCTGTGTCCCTACCTTCCGTCTCTGAAGAGAACTTTCGCCACGCGTACCGTACACGCGTGGACAAGGAATTTCCCAATTAACCCAAAAAATAAATAAAAGAAAGAAGAAAATTTATCGTACGCAGACTGTCTTCGTCCAAAGTCTTTGCCCCGATTCGCTAAAATTAAAAAAAAAAAAAAATACAAAATACAAAGCAAAAACTACAATGCTAGAGAAAGAAAAAAAGATTAAAAACGCAGCATATCATGTCTCTCACTTTTTTTTTTCCCATCTCTGTTACCAAAACCTCCTTTAACCTAACCCTAGATTTTAACCAAAAAAAGCAATTCGCACAATCTCACCCATACCAAATTCTAACCCTACCCTAGATCTTCATTTTTTTTTTTTTGGGGTTAATATTTTCGTTCGTTCGTTCTTCTTCTAGTTTCCGTGCAATTCATCTTTGTTCTGCTCTGTCAATTTCGATTAGTATTATCCTCTGTCGGTGCGGTTGAATCATCTTTCGCAATTTTTGTTTTTTTTTTTTTTTTTTTGAAAAATTAGAAAAATTAAGGCTCTGAAATTGTAGCTAGGGTTTCGAACAATTTCGGTTTTTGTGTGGAAATGGAGCATCGCGTTGGAAATAGGTTTCGGCTTGGCCGAAAGATCGGTAGCGGTTCGTTCGGAGAGATCTATCTCGGTATGTGTTTTTAATTTGTGTGGCTTAATTTTGGTGTTTTTTTTGGGGAGCTTAATCGGTGATTGAATTGTGGTTTACAGGTACTAATATTCAGACTAACGAAGACGTTGCAATTAAGCTTGTGAGTATTGCTGACTCTGTTTTACGTTAATGAAAATTCATGAATTTTTTGCTTTTTTTTTTATTTGTTTTATTATTATTATTTTTTTTTATGGATGTTGAAGTTAATTTATGGTTTAATTTAATGTTATTTTTGCTATGGAATGTTGTAAATATATGTTTTTTTTGGAGAAAGAATTATGGGATCAGATTCTGGAGAGAGTTGTTCTTTATGGTTTAGAAATCATAGTATAGGTAATTGGGTATCACTTCGTTTTAAGGATGTTGAATGGTACAGTTACTTTAATGCGATTGAGATGCTGAGGATTTCAATTCTAGCTTGGTTTTCAGGGCCTTTAAGGGTTCATCAGTGTATAAATTAGAAGATATTTGTTTCTTTCATTGTTTCCATTATTTTATTTTGGAAAGAATAAACATGGGGAGAGGGGCGATCGATGCTTTTGGAAAACTGGGTTGCTGTACCTGATTTTATGTTTCATTTGATTTTGAGAGAGGTTTGGTGATTTGTATCGTTAAATATGTTATCCATTTCATGATGGGTTAATGGTGTACTTAAAAGTGGTTTTATGCAGCCAGTTGATATCTTTTACATACTATTAAGCATGGACATGGACTCAACATGACACGAGACATGGCAACACAGCAATTCTTGAAAAACTAAGATGAGACACAGTGGAAATACCACAATTAATCAAATTTTAAGTAGTGATATTTATTTGCTGGCATATTTTATGTTTATTTATATTCTTTCAAAATAAATAATAACTATCAATTCTTTAAAAACATATCTAAAATGAAAGGAATTTTTTCTCAAAATTTTTTTTCCTCCTAACATAATGAGGACACTCATTCAAAATTGTCCCCGGCCTGTCTGACACTGATGTGTTGGGTACAAACACGGTTTTGAAGTGTCTGTGCTTCTTAGTTTACAGACCTGCAGATGTATTTCCTCTGCATGCTTAGAAATGTGCAAATTTTCAGGTTTGGTGTTTGCAATGCTGATGTAATTTTTTTGGTTCTTAAAATGCTGATGCTATTTTTTACATTCAGGAAAATGTCAAGACGAAGCATCCTCAGTTGCTATATGAATCCAAGTTGTACAGAATCTTGCAGGGAGGAAGTAATGAAATTTCTTAAGCTTTATTGGTCAATTTTTTTCTTTCAGTTGTTGCAATTTCATTTAAAGTTTTTGTTTTTATTTTGTGGGTCATCTAATTTTCACTTTTCATTGCAACTCAATGGCAGCTGGAATTCCAAACGTGAGATGGTTTGGAGTGGAGGGAGACTATAATGTGTTGGTGATGGATTTGCTTGGACCTAGTCTTGAAGACCTTTTTAACTTCTGCAGTAGAAAGCTTTCTTTGAAGACAGTTCTTATGCTTGCAGATCAAATGGTAGTTCCCTTGACTTGATGCATAGCATTGCATTGGTTTGTATTGCTCCTCTGAGAATCACTAATCTATGCCATCTTTTATGTCTATTTCAGATTAATCGTGTCGAATTTGTTCATTCTAAATCATTTCTTCATCGAGATATTAAGCCAGACAATTTTCTTATGGGCTTGGGAAGGCGTGCAAATCAGGTATTTGTTCTAAATTTGATGTAGTTTCTGTTTATTTCTTTCATTCAGCCAATCTATATTTATATGGTAACTGCTATTCACTTCATGTAGGTCTACGTTATTGACTTTGGTCTGGCTAAGAAATACAGAGATAGTACAACCCATCAGCATATTCCTTACAGGTTAGTGTAATGTGTGTGTAGCTGTTTTTGGCCGAGTCAATGTCTCATAGGTGGAATTTGATTTTCTATTGTTGTGTAAAATTGTATTTACATCTCCATATTAATAATGGCATGTTATGAAGGATTGGGAGTAAAGATTATACAGTCAATATGGTTAACCATTGTAATGGCTCTGACTGTTAAAGGGTGCTAAAGCCTTTGTGCTCCTGTGGTACAGTCTGCTTGGCTTTATTTTGAACCCTGCAGTTTTGTCTAGCCTTGAGAAGACATTCTGCCTTTCTTTCCCAGGAAATGCTCAACTCTGTTGCAGTGTGCAACACGTTAGTTCATCTATTATTTTCTGGATTTTCAGGAAATTATTGACCTATCCAAAAAAAAAAAAAACATTGTCTCATCTTCCTTTTCTAAGTCTTCGTAGAAGTGGAAAAGAATTTGAGCCAGCGTCTTGTCTAGCCTTTCTGGTTGTCCATGTTAATCTGTGGATAAAACATGATAACCATGCAAGCCATTATCACATATGGTAATTTTGGTTAGTCAGTTATTAATTGTACTTTGGTCATGAATCGTGCAGAGAAAACAAGAATTTGACTGGCACTGCAAGATATGCGAGCATGAACACTCATCTTGGTATAGGTATGGTTTGTCACGTCTTGACTTGGTGTTCTTTTCTAATGTGTGGTTCTTCCAGTTAAGTGTCCCTCCTGAATTCTGTAATAATTTTTATTTCTTTTTTGATGTTTTGGACTTAATAGAGCAAAGCCGGAGGGATGATTTAGAGTCTCTTGGATATGTCCTTATGTACTTTCTCAGAGGAAGGTGATTTTTGCTGCATATCCTTCCTTTGTTTCTTGCACTTCATACATTGTTTAGTGATTCCCTTTTCTTTATAGTCTTCCTTGGCAGGGACTGAAAGCAGGAACTAAGAAACAAAAGTATGACAAAATCAGTGAAAAGAAAGTTTCTACTTCAATTGAGGTTGGTTGTTTGTAAATAGTTGCTGCATCTGTTCACTATGTCTGCCTTCTGTAACTTATAATTGGAGTACTTAATGCTTCTTTCAGGCCTTGTGTCGAGCTTATCCAACAGAATTTGCATCATACTTCCACTACTGTCGTTCACTACGATTTGATGATAAGCCTGATTATGCTTATCTGAAAAGAATATTTCGTGACCTTTTTATTCGTGAAGGTTTGAATTTATTTCCCCCTGAAAGACTTTTCTTTGGTTTTCACTCAGCTTCATATTTGCAAATTGAATGCCGGTCTCAAATAACTTGTTTGAAGGAAAGATAGAATAGCGTCAGTTCTCCCTCATTTTATTGCCCTTTTTTGTTCGAACAGGCTTCCAGTTTGATTATGTATTTGACTGGACCATTTTGAAGTATCAACAATCACAGCTGGCAACTCCTCCGGCTCGTCCTCTTGTAAGTGATCATAATTTCTCTCTTTTGATTAGCATTGGATGCATTTTGTAATGCCTGTGTTTTTTAGGGTCCTGGTGTTGGAACTAGTTCTGGAATGCCCCCTGCTATTGCCAATGCTGATAGACAGACAGGTATCTTAGCCCCATTCCTTACATTGATATAAATACCATAATTCTCATAAATGGTCTTTTCATTACGTCGAACCATTTTGTTGGTGGTTTCCCAAGTGGCAGCCTTGTTGGTAGATTTTTCCTTGCTATCCTTTTCTTGCTTGCTGTAAGGGGTGTCAATTCGGATTAGCGTGTCGGGTTCGTGTTGTGTCAAGGTAGGGGTATTTGACTAAATGGCTCAACCCTAACCCGACCCATTTAATAATCGTATCATGATCCTTCAACCCTAACCCGACCTGTTAATAAGGTGGGTTGACCTGACCCAATCCATTTGACACGCTTAATAAACGAGTCGTGTTGGGTTGACATGAATGTAACACAACCCATTTCAACCTGCATAATATTAAATATAACATCCATCTAGAAATAATTTATTTTACATCCCAAAAACCAGTGCATACACTTCAAGTCTTCAACTCACATTCAAAATAATATAGTTCAACAAAAATATAACATTCATCTAGAAAATAAGTTCTTTACACTCCAAAAGAAATGCATACACTTCAACCCAAATTCAAAATAACTAAGTTTAACAAAAATAAAATAACATAGTTCAAAAAAAATATAATATCCTTGGAACTCGTCAAATGCTAAGTATCAATATTGAAAGAATTTGAGTAAACAGTAGACTAATTTTGACTATGGCCACGATTATCATCCATAGATTCTTTGTTGATATCCAAATTCATAATATCTTCCACAAGCTCATCCAATTTTATCTGTGCAAGTTCTACGCCAAAAAAAGAAAAGAAAAAAGTATTAGTAGTTCTAGGGTCTGTAAAGTTTCAATTTCCAATTATATCCCTTGTAAATTTTTGTAGTTACTCACTTTTCTTTTTAAATTTAAAATATATGTTAGATATAAAAGGTATTTGGCAAATCTAAAATAAAATAAATATTTATTTGTTAAATGAGTTAAACAGGTTGTGTTAAGTGGGTCATTTCGGGTTGACACAAATAAATTGGCGTGTCAAACGTGTCTATTGCGGGTTATGTTGGTTGACCCGCTTATGACACGTTTCTTATCGTGTCGCTTTCGAGTCGACCCATTTATGACCCAAACCCATTAAGGTCCAACCCTAACCCGAAAAAACCCATGTCGGGTTCGTGTCGTGTTCGCGGGTTGGGTCGAACATTGACACCCGATATCACTTGGCTTCTTTTAATCCTTTCCTACTCCGACCGATTCCTTCTTTCTTGTTGCATCATTTGAAATAAGTTTTGTAATGTCATATACTCTTATTCCTCCGAGCTGTAAATAGAATCTGCGATTCAATGTAAGCTTGGGTTTATGCTACTTCTCTCACTTTGTTGCAGGTGGGGAAGAAGGGCGACCAGCTGGTTTGACTTCAATGGATTCTTCACGGCGGAGAATAGTAGGACCAACTTTAAATTCTGGAAACTATTCAAGGCAGAGAAGTCCAGTTGTTAATGATTCTACAATTTCTAATGATACTGCGGTGAGTTGATTGGAATGCATAAATTTCATCTTTTTTTTTTTTTTTGGGGGGGGGGGGGGGGGGCGTTCTTTTGTGTCCAAGTTTGTAGAAATTGTTTGACTGTAATCTGATGTGTTATCTATCTACCTTGGATAGTTTATTCTTATTTGTGTTCTATGACACCATTTTAAAATTAGCATAAGGCATAAGCCTGTCTCCCCCACTCTTTGATTCACCGGTTACTGTAAGAGGCTCCTGCTGAGTTATCACTAATAGGACAGGGTGGCAGGTGCCTAAGTAATTTTGTCCAAATTGTTTAAGTTTTTACATCATTTCTTCTTTAAGGTCTGTTCTAATCTTGTTGATTAAACTTAAAGCTGAATTTATTAGTTTCTTGCTATTTGCATTTTCTTTGGTAAATCTTTTCACTAATAATTTAACGCATATGGGATGATATCAAACATGATATAGAACAATTTTCCAAGTGAAATTGTACTGTCCATTTGGTTTGACACTATTTTAATCTTAATGTGCATTATACTTGGACCTTGCAGTTCATAAGCAACAATATTTTGGGCCGGCCAAGTGGATCATCAAGGCGTGCTGCTGTTTCTAGCAGCCGTGATGCATTCGTTGAGAGTGAGTCAGATCCCCATCACTCGCGTACTACTGAGGCAAGCCCTGGAGCAGCACGCAGAATTTCAAGTGGCCAAAGAAGTTCACCAGTTGGATCTTCAGACCCAAGGCGTGCATCATCTGGGAGAAATACCACTCACACAAGAAACTATGAAAATGCCCTCAAGGGCATTGAGACCCTGCAGTTGGACAAATGAAGAGAGGCTTCAGTATTAAATGCTCACCTCAGTGCGTTCTTGTATAAGCTTAAATTGACTGGTGTGCTATTACGGTTGCAGTAGAATAGGTTTGCTTGCAGTCGAGTTGTGAAGGAAGTTGGATTTTAGATGTCGGGTTGAGACCCAGAGAATCTTGGGTTTGGATTTGCACACTTGTAGCTTAAACCGGACATGTAGAATCAAATGTGAAAGCTGTGGTTCATCTGAACTTATCCCAGGCTCGGCTGTCTATAAAGCTCAGGTTATATTCGCACGGCTTCTCTGTTTTGGCTACAACGTTTCAACTTTTTTATCCCTGATAACTGTGGTCACTTTGTTGATTTTATGATCTTACGTTACAATGTTATTGAGACTTATGGGGCCAAAAGCTTGGCACTGTAAATTGGCGAATGTGTTCATATTCCTGTTTAGGTTCTTCTCCCCACTCCCCCCCAGCCTTTTTTTTTTTTTTTTTTTTTTTTTTTTTCTCCTTCAAATTTTATACACATTATGTTGAGCCCGGGTGCAGGTTTGAAGAATTTACGTTAAAGGAAAAGAAATGGAGAAGGGAAGCGAGTTGTGGTTCATCTAACCGAATTTATCGGTTATGCCTAACATTTTCTAGCTGTTGCTGTGTTTTCCTGACTCGATTTTGTACATTTTCTTTTTTCTTTTCTGAAATAATTATTTTTAATTTCTCATTGATTATGAGTGTGTCAATTTTTAGCAAGACATGTATATCCTTATCATTGCTCAGCATTTACAATTATGAGATGATCCTTCTTTTAGTTCTGCAATATTGCCATCCTCAATATATTCAACGCCTATATTCCTTTGTGCCTTGTGTTGTTTTTATTGTGACGAGCACTTGCATTTTTATTGGTGTTGCACTCCCATAAAAATCCCTTTGAAGTCCAATGTTTCTTATATTTGTATGTCTGGATGCTTGTATTAAATATCCCAGTATTTGTAATTTCGTGTTCTTGTTAATTTTCCTTAATTTAGATTGTAACACTAGGACGTATTGGTGTATTCCTATTTATGCTTTGTTCTTGTTTTTAGTGATTTTATTAGCAAACGAAAAAAACCTTTGGAAGAGTGTTTTTGTTTTCACATTTCAATGGTCAGGGTTTAATTGTGTGTTCGCCCTTTTCCTAGAACAAAATAGGGAAAAGTATAGAGCTGGAGATCTGTATTGATCTGATCACGTCAACATCAAGGCCATTTCAATAGAATATGCACCTCTGTGAAGCCAAGAACATGTTGGGTAGGTCCAAATTCCAATTAAGCCTTTTGTACATTACCCAATCATATTTAAGCCCCTAATTAAAAAAAAAAAAAAAAAAATTTAACTGTAGGGTTTCAGCATCTTGATAGTAGTGAGAGGGTTGTATAACAAAGGTGGTGACCGTTTAAATTCCTCTTTTTTTCTCTTTCAAATGTTTTGTCAGTCTTAGGTTTTTTATTTTAGTAATATATAGTGAAACAATGCGTTTTATTTAACAATCTACAACATTTTTGTGTCTTTCTATCTCTCTTCAGGACTTTATCTAGTTAGTTATTACTATTAGTCCTTAATTATTATTATTATTTTTTGCTTTTTTTTTAACAAAAATACTAAAATAGTGGGTATATTAAAAGATGTGAAGAATAGAAAAATGTGTGGTGTAAACTTAGTTAATTAATGAGACAATCCCGCATGAGGTTTTTGCTTTTATATATATATATATATATATATATATATTGATTAGCTACATGCTAACAGTTGATCAGGTCATATTGACGGCAGATTTGCTAGGAAGCATGGCATATTTTAAAAAAAAAATCTTGATGTGCAATATAATATATCTTTCCTGGCATAAGACAATAAAAGCTAAAGCTTTGTCACTACTATCTCTTTGACAAAGATGAATAACGTAGAATATCATAACCTTATCAACCAGATGGAGGATTAAGATTAGGACACACAGCAAGCTCAGTGGGCCCATGTAATTAACAAGTGTCATCTGCCATGTAAATAATTATTCATTGTACATAGACATGAGAATGGTAAGTTATCTACGCAAATATAAAAATGTTAGATAGCCTTAGTCAGACAATTGTCAATAAGTTGTAAATATGGTAGATGTTGATTTAGTGTTACATGTATGTTCTTTACAAATTGTATCCTTGCATTTCTCTACAGTTATCAAAGGGATGCCATACTTTGTAAAGAGAAAAAACGAGTAATGATAGAAGCATTTCTTTAGTTCTCTTTAGTTTTCTCTCTATTGTGTTTGTAATTGGTATCATAGCCTCCTACTCACTTCACTTGTATAATCAATAAAACTCTACTACCTTTGAGAGTTCCATTACTTAGTGTGAAGTGTTTCAAGCATCTTATCTATTATTATAAAGAGTTGTAGGGTAAGTTCGTATTATATTTGTCTATATAAATCGGTTTGTATATATCTTTCAGCACCTCTAAATCGGTTTAACTCACTAGAGATAAAAGAGGAGTTGATGTAAGGTACTCCGATGGCTAAGTAAGAAAATAATTATTTCTTTGGAAATTGTAGCAAAGCGAGTAAGTTATGGAAATTTTCTCATAGGTTCCTTGCTATTTAATGTGGGGACATTATGGTGATTTCATATGCTTTCGAATCTTTGAGCCATACGGTCTCTCCCATCTTTTGGGGGATTAAATCTCTTATGCACCTGGTGCATGAGATACCAGCTCTCTTGGGGAGCCCCTGAGGCTAAGGTAGATTTAGGTAGGGGACAACCATACCTCCTCACAAATTGAGACGTTGTCATTGTCACATAGCATTTTTATATAGAGATTGTGGTGAACTATTTGCTGAGACACCGTTATTTATGTTACATCGTTAGATCGATACTCAGAAAACGCTCATTAAGGCCTAAATTTTCTAGATCAATGAAGCATCATGCACTTCCCTTCACCATATCTTGTACATTTATTGAAATTTGCTTTGTTTATTATATTGGGGTTTTTTGGATTTGATTTAGGCCCTTTTTTTTTTTTTTTCAATAAGGTTTGAGAGAGAGAGAGAGACATCAATGTTGCCTTTTGGGGGTTAAAAATCTGAACCACTTTTCTCATAAGAGTCCATGATTTTTCAAGTTCAATTTTTTAAGATTTTATTTTACCATTAAAATATAATGTTGAAGCGTCTTTTTTGTTGGTTTAGAATTTGTTTTTCCTTTTAACCATTGTTGGTTGGTGGCTTTTGTCAGTTTAATTTTGATTTCTTTTTAACCACCGATTCTTGGAGGCTGGTGTTCAGCTGCTACACAGATAATGTTTCACTGATTTAGGAGAAATTATTACTTACAACAGGAGGACTGCTGATGTGGTTCCCCTGACCAATGAGATGATGCCATCTATATAAATATATGCGTAAGCTTCCTAATCAGTACAAATAATAAAAAATAAAAATTACCAAATGATGTCACATTTGCATAAATAACAACATTTTATTGATTGGGAGGTCAAGGAAGACCGCGTCAACAATCCTCCTAATGGACCTATTAATTTCTCCTAATTTAGAGTCAATTTATCACTATTTGCATATAGTTTCTGTGATAAATATGATAATTATTGTCTATCTTAAGGTACGTTTGGATATAACTTATTTTGCTGAAACTGAAAACTGAAAACTCTGTAGCAAAATAATTTTTAAATGTGTGAATAGTACCGTAGGACCCATTTTTAATGAAAAAATGGTTAAAAAATGATATTTGTGAGTTCATAAACAGTGCACGGATGCACTGTTTACGGTTAAAAAGTCAACCTTTGGAAGAAAAAAAAAAAAAAAAAAAAAAAAAAAAAAAAAAAAAAAAAAGAAAAAAAAAAAAAAGAAAAGAAAAAAAAAGAAAGCTGAAACGCGCATTGCAGCAAACGTGGATCACCTTAGTCTTGCCTCTAAAACATTAAAGAAGACCAAAAAAGAGAAGGGTTGAATTCCCTTGGGAGTCAAAAAAAAAAAAAAAAAAACAAAAACCCTTCAGTTTTCACAGTAGTGACCCATCTCCCGAACATGAATGCACTCGTTGGATTTTTTCAACACTTGTAGTCTTTCTTTTTTATTGTTCAAGTGCACTAGCAGCCTTGATATTCCCTTGGCTCAACTTAGGACTAGGAGCATCCTCATTGGGTGGCAATTCGTGTTCACGTGTAGAGTCGACTTACGAGTATTTGACTATATAAGTAAACACAAACACGACACATTTATTATGTGTTAGGATCTCTTGACCCTAACATGACATGTTTATTAAACAAATTGATACAGTACGACTCATATAACTTATTTAATAAACAAGTTGTGTTAGAGTTTACACGAATTATTTGAAATATAGGTCATGTACTTCGGTAAGCATGTTTATCAAACACAAATAACTTGTTAGCATTTCTCATATTCTATAGAATGTATAAGTATACAACTATACTCCAAACAAAGTCACCAACAAATATAATTACAACAATAAATTTTTAAGGGTGAATTGCTAAAATTGATCTTTAGTTAAACGGGTCAGACAAGTTCAAATGGGTTTCGAGTATGTCAAACTTGAATTGACCTATTTATTAAACTGGTTAATTCATGTCAACCCAAATTTGACATGAACTTGTTAAGCAAAAACCCTAAGCTACTAACTTAGTGTTGTGTTTGTGTCATGTTCATGAGCCGCGTCAAATATTATCAGCCCTCCCTAATAGTGCATATCAAAATTTAAATAGTCTTTTCCCCAAAATGCATCCAGCAAGCTAGCTATTTGAATTTTGTATTTGCCTCCTTTTTTTTCTGCTTCTTCTTCATTTTCTTCTCTTTTTGGGCAAACTAATAAGGTAGTGCATAAAAAGAAGTAACAAGAGTGATCCAGGAAGAGGATCAAAGATAAAAGCATTGTCTGGAGTAGACATGAAACTCTTTGGATTTTATATTAGATGAAAATCATTGAATACTAGCCTAGGAAGTTCGTAGTAATATTGGTAACAATGATAATGACAATAACGACAATGACGGTAGTAATACTACACAAATTAATTGTATTCACTAATCAAATTAGAGTTAAAACAATTAAATTGAACACACCTTAGAGATGAGACTAAATTGCACTGTTACTCTGTCAAAAGAACTGACAAGGTTAGATATATACAACTAATACAAGTAATTGGGCGAAGATTTCAGAAAAATCTATAGCCAAAAATTACAAAAGGAAGATTCTATACATGGAATAATTATAGCCTCAATCCATGTTTCATGGAACATATTCTATGTTGCCATTTGTACTGTAAAAGCAAATTCATTAAAGTGAAAAAGAGGGAGATCTTCACCTTGCAGAGCAAAAAGAACAGAACAAGCACTTGGGAAACAAGGCATAACAGAACTCCCCCCCTGAATATATTCTAAAGTTAAAAAGCTCAGTACAGGAGGAGACATCTTTACTGAAAATAGATGCCCTCTCCAAAAGCCCCTGGATGAACTCACACAAGATTAAAAAACTAATGCCTCTCCACTCCATCTCCAACAAACAGAAACACACCTAATACAACAGCAGACATATGCCCCAGAAAGGAAAACAAAAAGTGTGTTGGTAATTAGTAAAACTAAACAAGTCTCACTTGCCCACCTCTACTATGTTATCTAAGGAATTCAGGAGGCTATGGTCTGCCCCAACTTTGTTCCACAGCTCCAGTGACACAGCTTTTGTTATATAACACCTACGTTAACAATTGTAACAAAAAATTGTGTCTTTTTCTCTTCTAAATCCACCAAATCTTAGTTTAGGAAGCCTCAGCATTGAGTCTACTACACAACACAAATATCAACATACTTTCACATACCTTATTCCCCCACTACTATTACCATCTATAAGAAACCCAACAAAAACAAACATAAACTCAATTGGAAAGAGGCTTCCATTTCCAACAGGTACCCCAAATATACAAAGCATAAACCAAATTATTCACCAACAATCACATCCCAACATTTCCAATCCTCATAAAATCCTATACCTCCAGAACTAAATAGTAAATACCATATTGAAAGAAAGACACTTAATCAAAACATTATTACATAAAAATGGAATCAAGCAGAAGAAGCTCAGAACTTTACTTACTACCAGCCATTAACGGCTCTGGTGCACGTGTTTTTAAGCCACCTGAAGGTCTTTCTGAAAGACCCTTTGACTTTGCCTTCAACAGTATAGACTTTATAGCTAGCAACCCTTTTCTTCCTCTGCAATTCAGGATCATTGAAACTCCAGCTCTTTGAAACAGCCGCATTTGTAGACTTGCCCTTCTTGAACTTGGACTCGTTTTGGTTCTGGGTTTCAGCTGGGTGCGCTGAGGTTGCATATGAAGTACTGTAGCTCCTGAAATCCTGCATATTGTTGCTGCTGCTGTTGATGTTAATCCCAGATGAAGTAGTGGGTCCCACCCCAGAATATCTCTCAATCTGCTGCATCCTTCCATCACCATAGGATTTGGATCTGAAATCATCCATACTTGGTACTTCTTCTTTTTTTTTTGTGTGTTTCAGACTTTCTCACTGATGAATGATGATGATGATGCAGCAGCAGCAGCAAGCAACAGCTCTATTCTTTTCTCTCTCTAATCTTTTTACAGAACTCCTTGAAATGTGAGGAGTTTTCAGCGTTTCTGTTTAGATTCTTTTTAAAATTTTGTGTGACTCGGTGAGGCGCTGACGAGAGAGTGGTGTCAGCGTCGGTGATGAGGTTGTTGATGATGAAAGAAGGAGGAGGTTTTTTTTGGGTGTGGAACTGTTGGATGATACTACCTTGTCCTTCACGTGGATACAACCAATGAAATTTAACCACGTAATGATACACGTGAGAAGCATGTGATCTTGTTGGGTTTTGAATTTTGATTTTGATTCGTTGTTTTGCTTTTTTGCAGTTCAGGTTTTTATGCTCCCGTCTCGCGTGCGCGTGTGCCTTTTTTCCAAGTGGGAAAAAGCCAAAAAGTCTCACTGGATTCGTTGCCGATTATCTCCGCATTGAAAATTTTGGGATTCCACCAAAGTGGAAACCATTTAATTATCTTTTTTTTTTTTTTTTTTTGGTCGATAAGGAAATTTCATAAAAAACTAGGAACAAACAAGTCTATTACAACGCAAGTTAGCTTTATCATTAGCTAGTATTCTTTCCACCATAGGCGGTGTATTCAAAAAAACAACAAAAGAGTTTACATTGTTTGCTCCCATTTTGGCCATAGCATCCGCACATTAGTTGGCCTCCCTATATATGTGCTTTATCTGCATGTTGGGGAACTCCTTCACAAGGTTCCTGCAATCATTAAGTAAAGGTTCCAAAGTCAAGTTGTTGGTATTATTGTTTAAGAGTAATACAACACTTAATGCATCCAGCTCTACAATGATGTTGTGCAGCCCCATTTCCTTAGCAAGTAAAAGACCATCCCTCACAGCCCATAGTTCAGCCACACAGCTATTGGTGCTACCAAGGGACCTAGCATAACCTTTCAACCATTTCCCCTCATGGTCTCTAATCACTCCTCCCCCACCAGCACGTCCTAGGCTGCTAATGGCTGACCCATCAGAATTAAGTTTCACCCAACCCGCTGGAGGCTTCTCCCATCCCACGGCCACAACAGATTTGACTTTAGGCAATTTAGCATTCAGCCCTATAGAGAAAAACTCTACACTATCCTTAACACTTTTATTGTAACAAGACCGGTTCACCTTGCCGGATTTGAAAAGAAAAGTGTTTCTATGCAACCATAGCTGCCACACTCCCATGGGGAACACAATCTTCCAAGGAATGCCCATTCTACTGTGATTGATTTCTGCCTTGCAGTTGACTTCAAGCCATCTATTAACCGGTAAACTAAAAGTATCCCTTAGACAAACCGGGAATTGAATTTGTTGCCAAAAGTCACGAGCAAACCAACAGCCCCTCAAGAGATGATCCATAGTTTCCATGCTTTGAAGACAGATTTTGCAGGTGGGGTCAAGACTTAAACCCCTTGAACCCAAAACTTCCCCGGTAGGCACACTATTTTGAAGACACAGCCATAGAAAAAACTGAACCTTAGGATAAGTTACAGCTTTCCACACCCAATCCACCGTGATAGTATCAAGGTTCAAAGGATTTAAATCCCTTGCCAACAAGTATGCAGATTTCAAAGAGAAATAACCATTTTTGGAAAAGGCCCAATGAAGTGAATCCTCCATCTCCGGGCTGCAAGACAGGGGAGTAGCTTTGATGACACTGAGAATGTGTTCCGGTAGATCAAATGAAAGACATTGAGCTTGCCATTCATGGTTTTGATTAAAACATTGCCTCACCGTAACGAGATTGTCATGCCGGTTTAAAGGCCCTTCAATTATATTTTTCAAAGGACCAATAGGAAGCCAAAAATCATTCCACACCTTTACTTTCTCCCCATTCCTCATTGACCATTTTAGCCCCTTGACGTAGACTGGTCCACCCTTCTTGCAAGCTGCCCAAATAGAGGAGCAAGGAAGCTTATTACCATCATCACCTAATCTGCTGGGCGAGAGGTATTTTGCCACCAGCATCTTCGCCCATGGAGCTTCCTGCTCAGAAGCTAATCTCCAGCAAAGCTTTGCTAACAAAGCACAATTCCTATCCCTCATATTATGCAGCCCCAGCCCTCCAAGGTCTTTGGGAAGAGTCACAGTCTCCCACCTAACCAGATGCAGCCTCCTTTTTTCCTCAGTTGAACCCCAAATAAAATCTCTTTGAAGCTTATCGATTTGGTTGCAAACTTTAACAGGCAGCATATGGCATTGCATATAATATTCTGCCACAGGAGCCGCAGATGATTTAATAAGAACTAGCTTACCAGCCCTTGATAATAGTTTAGATCTCCAACCATCCAGCTTGCTTTGGATCTTGTTAACCACAAAATTAAAGGCGTTCCCCACTCTTCCTTGGTTAATAATGGGAAAACCAAGGTAATTACCAAGGTTGGTGGTTGCGGCAATACCCAATCTCCTACAAATGCCTCTCGCCCTTCTTCTAGTCACATTAGGAGAAAAAAGAACCTTAGATTTGGTATAGTTAACTTTCTGCCCAGCCAAGTTGCAGAAATTGTCAAGGACTTCAATGATAGCTTCGCAGTTTTTGTAGTCTGCTTTGGCAAACAGCAGCAAGTCATCAGCGAAGAAAACGTGAGAAAAGCTCGGACCACTTCTAGAAGCCCTTACTTTATCCCACCTTCTATCCTCGCACATACCAGTGATTTGTGCTCCAAGAAACTCCATACATAACAGAAAAAGATAGGGAGATATGGGATCTCCCTGTCTTAACCCTCTAGAAGGTTGGAAAGACTCAAGTTTGCTACCATTGAACAATAGCGCTGTGGTAGTGGAGGAGACACAACTCAAAATCAGCCTTACCATATTCTCAGGAAAGCCAAAATGTTCAAGCACCATTTTAATGAACGACCACTCAAGGCGATCATAGGCCTTTTCAAGATCAATCTTCACAACCATGAACCCTGTCCTCCCCTTCCTCTTCCTAAGCGAGTAAATTAATTCTTGGGCAATTATGACGTTATCTGAACCCTTTCTGCCTTCAATAAAAGCTGACTGCATTGGAGAGATCAAGGATGGTAGCAAGTGACGAATCCTCAAAACAATAATTTTTGTAATAACCTTGTATATTGTGTTGCAAAGGCTTATGGGCCTATATTGATTAACAGTTTCTGGACCAGATTGTTTAGGAATCAGAACAATTAAGGTCTGATTAAGATACTCTGGAACTTTTTGCTTCCTAAACACTTCTTTTATTTCCTTTTTAACCGATTCCCCCACCACTAACCAGAACCTCTGGAAAAAACCCGCATGCAGTCCGTCAACACCAGGAGCTTTGTATGGCTTCATAGTTTTGAGAGCATTCCAAATTTCCCCATCCGATGGAACATTCTCCATACTAACAGCATCTTCATGGCTGAGCTTGGCACACCAATCCGATCTCCATTGGGGGGCAATAGGACAAAACACTTGTTCGGATGTATACAGCTTCTTAAAACTTGTATTAAAAATTTCCTTCACTTCCTCAATATTGTGACACCATTCGCCCTCATTATTTTGAATGCTTGTAATTCTATTCTTGCTTCTTCTGCGGAGCGTGGAAACATGAAAATACGAAGTATTCCTCTCCCCCAAAATAATCCAATTAGTTCTGGATTTCAAAGCCCACAACTCTTCTTCAAGCTGGCTGATAGAGTTATATTCTTCAGTCAAACGATCTTGTAAATTAATCAAAAAACCATTTGGACAGGTAGCTAAGGCTTTTTGGGTACCTAATAACCTGGCCAAAATTTTCTTCTTCCTAGCAAACACATTCCCAAACACTTCTCTGTTCCACTTTTGAGCTTTGGTCGAGAAGCTAGAGATTGCCTCAGCTAATTTCTCTTCCTTACCAGCCCAAGCATCCCTCACAACCGTTGGGAAGTCACTGTGGCTCAGCCAAATTGACTGAAATCTAAAAGGTCTGTCAGCAGTGGACCCTAAAAAAGGATTCAAACTAAGCAGAAGAGGACAGTGATCTGAGTTTATCCTGGTTAAATGGGTGACGTTAGCTTCCGGATATAATTCCTTCCAACCCGGATTAACCCAACATCTATCAAGCCTACACTGAATCAAATTACCCAACTCCCTCTTATTGGTCCAAGTATATTTTGGTCCTGAAAACCCCAGGTCCATCATCCTACAATCATCCATACATTCCTTAATGGCTCTAACCTTTCTCTGGCAGATTGGATTTCCCCCATATTTCTCATCCTCAGACAAAACTTCATTAAAGTCCCCCATAAGTGCCCAAGGTAAATCATGCATGTTAGCTAACATCCTAAGATTATTCCAAACAATGCATCTTTCTTCAAAACGAGGACTGGCATAAATTGCACTAATTAACCAGCATAGAGTTTGAGACCTTACCCGTATCAAAGCGTGGATCTCTTGCTCTGTTGCTGCCAGAACATCCACAATCACCAAGTCGGAGTGCCACAGCAACCATATTCCTCCAGCAAATCCAATGGTGTCAGCCACTGCATGCCCATCAAAAGGAAGAGATTCAATGATCTCATCTGCTCTAGCACCACTCATCCTGGTTTCAGTGATCACCATAAGGATTGGAGCATGCCATTCCACCAAATCCATGACCGTCTTCCTGAATTGAGGTTTCATAGCACCCCTACAGTTCCAAATCAGAATGTTCATCATTTTAGAATGAGTAGAGACATCATCCTCGTGAGCCAGAGAAGAAGAAACATCAGTGTTTCTCAATCTCCATGCCTCCAACATCTCCTTCCTCGACTCCCAAATCCCCTTGATTAGAGTCACTGAGTGCATGATTATTCCCAAGTCCCCTTGTGTTGCCTTGACTACAACCGTTCCGCTGAATCTGGGCTCGGCAAACTGGATCATTTTCACCCTGTGAAGGCTGCCCATCAACAAACATTCCACCGGGAAGTTGATCAATTTCTTCGTTTCTGAAATCATTGCCTCCGTCAACATCGCTTCTGCTTCCGATAGATATTTTTCCGAGTTCTACATTACGGATCTTGTTGCTGATGGCCCTGAGTTTGTCATCGGAATGCTTGGTACTGGAGGCCGATCCGTCAAAAACCTCCACCATGGGTTCGGCGTTGTAATCCATGCCTCGTCCTTCAGAGGCAAGTAACCCAGCTGCTTGCTTCTCTCCGTTAGAGGAAAAATGTTCTTCCATGCCACCGTCAACTCTGTTTCGAACCAGCCCCACACCTCTGTTGGGTCTTGCCTTATCCACCGAATGGTTGAGTCGCTCACCGGTATGATCTTTCCTTTGTAGAGAATCCCCCACTTCTCCTTGCCTTCCATCACCTCTGCTGTAATGTTCAGTAGCTGTAAACTCCTTTCCCGTAGGACTGCTACTCTCTAAATGGGTCAACTTTGGGTTTAAAGAGCCAGAAAAACGAAAAGGGCCTTGCTCTATATTAGACCCAAACACAAAAAGCCCACTTTTGCTGCTCTGGCCCACTTCTTTTGGTTGTAAACCAACTGACTTCGTTGCCTTCAGGTTAGTTTTGGAGTTAACTCCCTTATTTTTTGCTCCCTTGCCACTTTTTAGCTGACTATGATTGGACGTAGCCATCTCTCTCTGTGACACGACAGGTTGCGTGTGCAGGGATTTCCTTTTCCCATCTCTTCTACTCATGCTTGCTACACTAGGCTCGGCAGTGGTGGCTATGGAAGCTTGCGTCAACTGCACATCCGCCGTTTGACTCACTGTCTGGACCCGTTGCACTGGTCTAGCTCTATTGTTCCCTTTCCTTCTGTTAACAACCATCCATTCACCATATCCCTGCTGCACATCTTCCTTATTCTTCAACCCCTCTGCTTCTTGAGCACTTTGCATGCCAGCTTGGACATCACCTTGCTCCCCTGTTTCTTCACCACTTCTACCCGTACTCTTCTCCTTGGGCTGCTCTCTTATGGTGTACGGACATGATTCAACCTTGTGGCCAATCCTTCCACACGAGAAACAGAGGGTGTTAATCCCTTCATAGAGCACACACTGCTCAAGCTTACCAAGAAAAAGTTTCCTGACTAATGGTTTATCCAAGTTGACTTGGATACATAATCTAGCAAACCTGCCCCTTTCCCCATTAGCTGTATGAGAGTCAATTCTCAGGACCGGCCCAAGAGCTTTTCCGATCTTAAAGAGTGCATTAGGCTCATAATATTCAATGGGCAACTCTGGTAGCCTAATCCAAACTGCTACAAAAGACAGAGTTGTTGTGGAAGCCTTAAACTCCGGTTCCCATTGTCTAATAGCAATAAACTGTTGACCAATGAACCAAGGATCCCCCATGAGGATAGAATCTACATCTTCATCTAACTCGAATTTCACTAGGAAATAATCATACCCCAAGTCTATGCAGTCCATACCTCCACACGGATTCCACATCTTTCTCACTCTCTCAACGAGGAATGAAAACGCCATCCCCCATTTAATTATCTTTATATCCATTCTAGTACCTTCGTTAATAATAATAATAATAATAATAATAATAAGAAAAATGTTAACAAATACTCTTAATTGGTTAACAATTCATTTATAGAAATATTTTATGAGAAAAGAAAAAAAATAATTAATATTTTGACAGTTTTTTTTATTTTCCATAAAAGTGGTGTTAAAATTTTTCTAAAATTGATTATTAATCAATACCCTAAGGACACTTGTTAACATGATCCAATAAGTAAATTCAAATCAAAATAAATAATAGCATGTTACTTAGATTTTGTTGTTAAATCGTTGTCATGCTCTGTTTGTTTTGAAGTAAAATATTTTCTAAATATTTTTTTTCTTATTTTTAGGTGTTTGTTTACAGGTAAAATATAATTAAACTTGTAAAATATTTTTTGTTAACCGTAAAATTCTTTATAAAAAATTGTAAAATGTTTTACCTTTAAAATTTTGGTAAAACATTTTTTAAAAACACAAAGTGGCTGCCTTTCCCCCATTTAGTCACAAGGTCACTAGTTTGGTGGCTAGAGACATCACTCCAGCCACCAATGCCCACAGTTCGGTCGTTGAAGACCCTACAGCAGTCCGGTGGTCAGAGACTCCGCTCTAGGGACCGGTGCCATTGGTCTAGTGTCTGGTGACTTCACTCAGGAGATCGGTCTTGTGGCCTGTGACTCCACTCAAGTGATTTGTGTTGGTGGTTCGATGGCCGGAGACACTGCACCAAGCAAACGGTGGCCAAAGACGTCGCACCGCAATCGGTACTGAATATCTGGTAATAGAAGACATCATTTTGTCAACTGGTGTTGATGGTCCAGTCACCGGAGATACCGCTCTAATGGAGATCGTTGGAAGTCCAGTCGTTGGAGCCACCATTCTAACTGCAAGTTCCAGTGATCTTGTCACCGAACCTCTGGCACCAGTGGCTTCGGTGCTAAGCCATCGGTTTTGGTGGTCTACTTGAAAAATTTTACTTGTCATACCAAATATCTGAAAATATTTTACTTCAAAATAAATAGAACATAAAGTCAATATTTTTCACAATTTTTTTTTTTACAATTGTTAAGGTGATAAATTGTCCATATAAGAACTAATAAAAATTTACTAATTCAACATTTGTAAAAAATATTGTGTCTCTGGTATTATTTATATGTACATCCTTCTTAGACTTTTTTATTTTTATTTTTAGTAAGTAGATTTTCTAGCTATGTGAGATTGACACATCCTACGTGAAAGATATATATAACTTTCTCTAATTTTTGTAAATCTGCAGTTAGATTATATCATGTCTTTATAATTTCCATGTTTGTTTAAAAAAAAAAGATAAAAAAAATTAATTGTGTTACAAATTCTGTAATCAACTAAACCAAGTTTTAATTAGATTTTCCAAAGAAAATGAGTTGGCCAATGTATGATTAAAAGAATGTATTTTTCACTTTTTTATTATATAACAAGTTTTGCAATGTATAAACTATCAAGATTTGCAATGATATAAACAGTAAGAATTAGGTCTAATGTACAGTTGTATTGGACCATTCGGATGAATTATTTCATTTATATATACATCCTTCTGTTACAGACTTTTTTATAGTAAGTAGATTTTCTAGCTATGTGAGATTGACACATCCTACGTGAAAGATATATGTTCATTGATATAAAAGTCTTGTTGACGTCATATTTTATATTAAATTTCAGTTATTAATTTTTCCAATTTGAAGTTCTAGAATTATAAGAGCGTTTCAATTTGAAACCTTTATCCATCTTCATTATTCTTGATAGTATAGTAAAGAAAAATGACAAAATTTAATTCATTAAGGCCTAAGCATGGGATAAACTCTAATGCATTTTTATATAACTTTCTCTAATTTTTGTAAATCTACAGTTAGATTATATCATGTCTTTATAATTTCCATGTTTGTTTAAAAAAAAATTTAATTGTGTTACAAATTCTGTAATCAACTAAACCAAGTTTTAATTAGATTTTCCAAAGAAAATGAGTTGGCCAATGTATGATTAAAAGAATGTATTTTTCACTTTTTTATTATATAACAAGTTTTGCAATGATTAAACTATCAAGATTTGCAATGATATAAACAGGTAAGAATTAGGTCTAATCTACAGTCGTACTGGACCATTCGGATGAATTATTTTATTTATAAAAAAATTTAAAAAGAATATATATATATATATATATATATATATATATATATTGTTAAAGTTGGTTAAAAGTGTAGAAAGCTTTCTTGCATATAAAGGTACAAGTACACAAATTTAAATTTAACCTTTCGTGGCTGTTCGTCGTATTAAACAAGTTGATAGTAAGTCAAAATTTCCGGCTCCTTACCGTGCATCTTGTCTCAGCTTAGAAAAAGGCAGGCAACTTCACAGTTCACACCGACCAAAAATGGAGAACTTGTCATACTGATAAATGTGGAAAAACCATTTCCAACTTAATTAAATGAATGAAACCTGTAAGGATAAAGACTCGGGATAATGTGTTGGGTCTTGGACTTTTGTCCAAGGACGCGGAATGGTCTTAAGAGAGATAAATAGTTATTTAGGATCCCCATTTAAAGTCTCATGAGTAAGAAACGAATGAAAGGTAATCCGAGGTGGAATTACTCCTCTGATGTGGCGTGTGCAGCTTAAATATGTATTCTGGCAAGTAGAATGACCCTCCAAGAAACTGCAATGATATGAACATGCTTCATGAACATACAAGAAGGAAGGAAGCCCAAAAATATCTAGAAGAAAGCTGCTATCACTGCATTAAATACATGACAGCTACTTTTTTGGCCGCATTTATGTGGAGAAGACCTCTGAACAGTATTACCTTGGCTACCACAACTCACAGAAAGCCAGATAGGGCGTCTAATGGGACATGTACTTAAGTAGAGGTTCAGATGATCAACAAGTGTAGAATCAAGATGTTCCAAAAGGAGTTATATAATGGGAGACACCCTCTCTTAAAAGGGAGGAAAAAAAGAAAAAAAAAGAAAGAAAAGGGAAAAACAAGATTGTAGCAATCTAAATTGTCTTTGTATTCAATTGAGATCAATATATACAAGTGTGATCTCCTCGGACTGAAAGTCTATTGATATCAGAATCTCTTATTTCGTGTTTGATTGCTACTCAATTCAGTACTAGCTATTGTTCAACTTATTAGGATCTAGTTCTTCAACCCACTCTCTACACATTTATTGTATTAGGCTCATTAGGCCAATATCTCATACGTTTTGGGCTTGGACTGTAAATCGAGACCCTACAATTGGCACCGTCTGCAAGAAGAAATTGTGTGATAGTGAAAACAACGGTCAACTATGATAGATTCAAGCCCACACCAGGCAGAATCCATAGCATCTCAACGTGAAAATCCTTTCGCCAACCTTGAGCGTAGGAGAGATCAAGAGGGCAGCGTGCACATTACGCATACAAGCAAAAGCCACTCTCGAGTTGGGAGTCACGTCTCTTAAGAGCAACATAATAAAGCCATGCAAAGGGAAACTGACCAGTTAAAGAAGAAATTACATCATGCACAACGAAAATGAACTCCCACCCCATCTGATTCCTCTTCCGACAATGAGAAGGATAGCGGTTATCGACGTAGATCAAGGACTTCTCCTAGTGAATCCTTCTCATATGAAGAGGAGAACCACAGTGAACGCAGATGCAAGAGCCCAACTCACAGAGGATTGGGAAATGATGCAATGAGCAAAGTTTTGAACCAGATTTCCAAGTAACCCTTCACGCATAGGATTGAAAGGGCAACTCTTCCTCGGCGTTTCCATCAGCCAACATTCACCATCTACAATGGACGAATGGACCCGGTGGAGCATGTGAGTCATTTCAATCAGAGGATGGCTGTCTATTCTAAGGACGAAACCTTGATGTGCAAAGTGTTCCCATCCAGTTTGGAACCTATGGCGATGAGATGGTTCGACGACCTGAGGACCGATTCTATAAATTCCTTCAAGGAGCTCACTCGGGCATTTGACTCCCGTTTTATCACATGTACCAGGATCCCTAGGCCCTTAGACTCCCTATTGTCTTTATCCATGCGAGAAGGGGAGACCCTGAAAACATACTTGGACAGGTATTGAGAGATGTACAATGAGATAGATGTTAACTTTGATGACATCGCCATCAGTACCATCAAGAGCGGCTTCCCAACTAAGTATGGTTTAAGGAAGTCCCTAACAGGAAAACCTGTCACCAGCCTGCGCCAACTCATGGATTGGATTGACAAGTATAAAAGGGTTGAGGAAGACCAGCAACTGGGTAAAGGAAAGACTAAGGTAATCCCTCAGGAGATGAGAGATTTCAGGTTGGACCGATTCAATAACAACTGACCTCGGAGAGATTTTGTTGGACAATCAGGGTCTACCAACACCCAAACCGTTAATGCAGTATTCCGAGAGTCGTTGCATCAGGTTCTAGAATAGATTAAGAACGAGCCATTCTTCAAATGACCAAATAAGATGGCTGGAAACCCCATGAGACGCAACCAGAGCTTTTATTGCCAATATCATTAGGACCAGGGGCACACTACAGAAGACTGCAAGAATTTGTGGGACCATTTGGACCAGTTGGTCCGAGAAAGGAAGTTGAAGTAGCTGCTGCACCATTCTAGCGGCTAGGCGAGGCAGACAGGTACGGATCCCCGAAGAGATGCTCCTTCAGAACCTCCTCTAGGAACAATCAATGTCATCTTCGCTGCCCCCAGTAGGACTAGTTCCTGTCCCTTTACAGTGATGTCTGTGGCTCGGCTATCAACCGAAGACAGCAATTCAAAGCCAAAAAGAGCTAGAATAGAAGCCCCGCTATTTCTGGGCTTCTCGACCAATGATAAGATCAGAACTATCCAACCCCATGATGATGCTTTGGTGGTTACACTTAGGATAGGGGGTATGATGTGAAAAGGGTGTTGGTAGATCAGGGAAGTGCTGTCGAGATAATGTACCCCAACCTGTACAAGGGGCTGAATTTGAAACCCGAGGACCTAATAGCGTACGATTCTGCACTAGTAAGTTTCGAGGGGAAGACAGTTACTCCAAGAGGTAAGATTAAACTGCCCATACAGATCGGTTCGGATGTGGTGGAAGTGGACTTCATTGTGGTGGATGCTTATTCACCTTATACAGCTATTGTGGCTAGACCTTGGCTTTTTGCCTTAGAAGCTGTTTCTTTTACCCTGCACCAGAAGGTGAAGTATCCGTCTAATGGCTAGGTTAAAGAGATTGTAGGGAATCAGTCTATGGCTAGGTAGTCCATGGTGGCTGCCATCTTACATAGGCCCAATGCGAAGTCCTCGGCCTCTACTGAAAGGGACTTATAGCAATCAAGAACTTTGGTATTTCCTGACAATGGATCAACCAAGGAAGCAAAGTGTGAAGATCTAGAAAAGGTTGCTGTTGGCGATGATTCGGAGAAGTTCTTTTAGGTCGGCACCCAGCTGCCTCCCCAAGAGAGAGAAGAGCTAATCGAATTCTTGAGAAAAAACGTGGATGTATTCGTGTGGAGTGCTTATGAAGCTTTGAGGGTGGACCCAAATTTCATTTGCCACCATTTGAATGTCAATCCATCTGTTACCCCCAAAAAACAACCTCCTCGGCGTTCATCTAGAGATCATTCTGATGCTGTCAAAGATGAAGTGACGAAGTTTAAGCAAGCAAGGGCTATCAAAGAAGTTTTCTATCCTGAGTGGCTGGCCAATACTGTGGTAGTAAAGAAAAAGAACAGAAAATGGCGAGTATGTGTGGATTTCACAGATTTAAACAAGGCTTGCCTAAAAGATCCATTTCCTATGCCTCGGATAGACCGACTGGTAAATGCTACTGTAGGCCATCATCGGATGAGCATTTTAGATTTCTTTCAAGGATATCATCAAATACTGCTAGCTCCAGATGATCAAGAGAAGACAGCTTTTGTTACTCCACTGGAAACTACCATTACATGGTGATGCCCTTCGGCTTGAAAAATGCAGGATTCACCTATCAAAGGATGATGACTAAAATGTTTGAACCTCAATTGGGCAAGAATATTGAAGTCTATATAGATGACATGGTGGTGAATAGCAAGGTGATGTCCAAGCATGTAGGAGACCTCTGAAATATTTTTGAAATACTGAGAAAACGCAAGCCGCGCCTTAATGCCTCTTAGTGTTCTTTTTGGCATGGGATTAGGAAAATTCCTAGGCTATATGGTGACCCATAGGGATAAACAATTTGCAACCACCTCGGAATCCCAAAGAAGTTCAGAAGCCAACCGGAATAACTGTTGCTTTAAACCGGTTTAGTTCTCGATCCGCAGATAAATGCAGACCTTTCTTCCTATTGATGAATAAATGGAAGGGATTTGAGTGGACTGAGGAGTGTGCTTTGGCATTTCAGCAACTTAAAGAATACCTATCTCGGTCACCTATTATGTCCAGTCCTGAAATGGATGAGGTCCTATTTTCTTATATTGCAGTGGCCCCTCATGCCATAAGTTTGGTGTTGATACGAGTTGACAATAGAGTACAACGGCCAGTCTACTATGTGAGCAAATCACTACATGAGGCTGAGATTTGCTATCTACCGCTGGAGAAGGCCATTTTGGCAATGGTGCATGATACACGAAAGCTTTCCCATTACTTCCAAGCATATACAGTCGTCGTCCTAACCCAACTTCCACTTAGGGCCATACTTCGAAGTGCTGATTACACCAGGAGGGGGGCACAGTTCTAGGGGTTTTTGACATCAAATACATGCCTCGTACCTCTGTCAAAGGTTACTGCCAAACCTCGTGGCCGAGTTCACTGAACCCCCATTAGAAGAAACATCAACGACACAGAACATGGATGGAAAATCAGTTGGCACAATCTCCCTATAAGAACCTTTATTTTGGAAGGTATACGTCGATGGTACGGCAAATCAAAGGGGCTCTGGAGTGGGGCTAGTTCTGATCTCACCCGAGAAACTCACCATTAAGAAGTCACTAAGATTGGGCTTCTCGGCCACAAATAATGAAGCTGAATATGAAGCCTTGCTGGAGGGAATGTCCATGGTTCAAAGAATGTGAGGAAAGGCAGTAAAGATGTTCTCAGAATCGAGGCTGGTCTTTGGCCAGGCGAAGGGCAAACTAGAAGCAATAGATGAGAAAATGCAAAGGTATTTAAGTCAGGTTAGGCATTTGCAATTAGGATTTGAATCCTTCACCCTATTGCACGTCCCTAGGAGTGGAAACACACATGCATATTCCTTAGCCATGCTTGCGACCTCCTCAACACAGAGCCTACCTCGGGTTATCCTTATAGAAGACTTGTGCAAACCCACAGAGGTAAAGGGACAAGCGGTTCATGTTCACCAAATCAGGGTTGGGCCTAGCTAGATGGATCCCATAGTACTATTTCTGAAAAAGAACATCCTGCCGGAAGACAAATCAGAAGCTAACAAGATAAGGAGAAAGACACCTTGTTTCTGGCTGTCCGAGGACCAAAAATTATACAAGCGCTCATTTTCTGGGCCATATCTACTCTGCATTCACCTTGAAGCATTAGAGCTACTCCTTGAGGAGTTGCATGAAGGGATCTGTGGAAGCCACATAGGAGGCAGATCTTTGTCTCACAGGGCTATCACTCAGGGCTACTGGTGGCCCAATATGCAGAAAAAGGCGCTAAAATATGTGAAGAAGTGCGATCAATGCCAAAGATTTGCACTAAATATACATCAGCCAGGAGGAGTCTTTAACCCCCTGTTCAGTCCTTGGCCATTTGCTCAATGGGGCTTAGATATAGTTGACCATTTCCCTAAAGCAGCAAGGAACAAGAGGTATCTGCTGGTCGGTACTGACTATTTCACTAAATGGGTTGAAGCTGAATCTTTAGCAAATACTAGAGATGTGGATGCTAAGAAATTTGTCTGGAAAAACATTGTTACTCTGTTCGGGGTCCCTCATTCCCTCATCTCGGACAATGGTCTTCAGTTTGATAGTAAGTCTTTCAGGAAATATCGCTGTGAATTAGGAATTACGAACAGATATTCTACCCCAGCCTATCCCCAAGGGAATGGACAAGCCAAGGCTGTTAACAAGGTCATAGTAAACGGACTCAAGAAAAGGTTGGATGATGCGAAGGGAAGATGGGTGGAAGAACTGCCACATGTCTTGTGGACATATCGTACCACACCTCACAGATCAACAGGGGAGACCCCCTTTTCGATGACTTATGGAGCCGAGGTTGTTATTCCTTTAGAAATGAGCTTTCCAATGCTAAAGACCAGTTTATTCAGTCCGAGCAGTAACAACGAGTTGCTAGAAAGGAGCTTAGAACTTATTGAAGAAAGAAGAGAAAGTGTAATGGTCCAATTGGCATACTACCAACACAAACTTAAGCAAGGTTATGATGCCAAGGTAAAGCTAAGGCCACTAGTGCCTGGTGACTTGGTATTTAGGAAAGTTCTGGGCACTGCAAAAAACCCAACATAGGAAAAGCTAGAATCCAATTAGGAAGGACCATATCGCATCAACTCTGTGGCTGGTATAGGGGCATATTTCCTAGAAGACTTGGATGAGCATGTAATACCGTGCCCTTAGAATGTAAACAACCTGAAAATGTATTATTATTAATGAAAATTTCCTTTATCAATAAATTCTTTTGTTGTGTAAAGGCATTGTGCTTCCTGTTACTCAATCTATTCAAATATTAAATAGAACTTAAGTCTTGTATGGCTCCTCGAACCACAGGTTTGGGGGAAATTAATTACTTTTGACATCTATTCAAGTATTAAACAAAACCTAAGTCCTGCATTGCTCCTCGGATCATAGGCTTAGGGGAAATTAATTACTTTTGACATTTATTCAAATATTAAACAGAACCTAAGTCCTGTATGGCTCCTCGAACCATAGGTTTGAGGAAAATTAATTACTTTTGACATCTATTCAAGTAGTAAACAGAACCTAAGTTATGCATTGCTCCTTGGACCACAGGCTTAGGGGAAATTAATTACTTTTGATATCTATTCAAGTATTAAACATAACCTAAGTCCTGCATTGCTCCTCGGACCACAGGCTTAGAGAAAATTAATTACTTTTGACATCTTTTCAAGTATTAAACAGAACCTAAGTCCTATATGGCTCCTCGGACCACAGGTTTGGAGGAAATTAATTACTTTTGACATATATTCAAGTATTAAACAGAACCTAAGTCTTGCATTGCTCCTCGGACCACAGGCTTAAGGGAAATTAATTACTTTTGACATCTATTCAAGTATTAAATAGAACCTAAGTCATGCATTGCTCCTCGGACCACATGCTTAGGGAAAATTAATTACTTTTGACATCTATTCAAGTATTAAACAGAACCTAAGTCATGCATTACTCCTCGAACCACAGGCTTAGGAGAAATTAATTACTTTTGACATCTATTCAAGTATTATACATGGCTCCTCGGACCACAGGTTTGTGGGAAATTAATTACTTTTGACATCTATTCAAGTATTAAACAAAACCTAAGTCCTGCATTGCTACTCGGACCACAGGCTTAAGGGAAATTAATTACTTTTGACATCTATTCAAGTATTAAATAGAACCTAAGTCCTGCATTGCTCCTCGGACCACATGCTTAGGAGAAATTAATTACTTTTGACATCTTTTCAAGTATTAAACAGCACCTAAGCCTTGCATGGTTTTCGGACCACAGGCTGAGGAGAAATTAATACTCAATGACATCTATATAAATGCTTAAACAGATCCTAAGTTATGTCAGGTCTCTCGGACCACATTCTTAGGTGAAATTAACACTTAAGGGAATCTACATAAGTGTTTAAACAGATCCTAAGATATGTCAGGTCTCTCGGACCACATGTTTAGGTGAAATTAACACTCAAAGGTATCTATACAAGCGTATAAACAGAACCTAAGTTGTGTCAGGTCCCCTAGACCACACACTTCGGGGAAATCAACATTCTGTAACACTCCTTTATTTTTCACCAAATGTCAAAACAGATCCAAGGTTATGTTTACATCCTCGAGTTGAAATCTTTAAGCAAATTGAAACTTATATTTATTTTCATAAGTGATGAGCAGAATACAGGTTGTTTGCCTCTTTTATTTTCCCTCACATGATGTAAGTTTATCAATATCAACCTTCATTACAGAAGATTCAATTCACAATACGAACACTTAATATATAACTTTGTTTCTGGTACTTGATTGAATTATTTAGATTACTGACAGTGTAATATTATTGGCTTTTGTTGAAGGAACAGTAACAACAGTTCAATGTTGTGTATAAAAATGATAAAGCAAAAGAACAAGAGATGAATAGAAAAACGTTCTCATTAAGTAAAAAAAAAAAGAGTACATTATACATATTGACATAGTGTCATTCTAAAAAAGAAGAAAAAAAAAAGAAAAAGAGGATCCTAAGTGCTAGTCTTTGGCTGGAGGAGCAGGAGGATCTTCTTTCTAGCTCAGTTGGGAGGTAGGAGCATCCTTGGCCTTGGGATCAGCTTCTTGATTCATGGCTTCTACTTCTTTCGCCTTGGCTGTAGCTTCCTTGTCCTTGATAGCGTCCTTGGCTTTTGCAGAGAGCTTTTTCCCCTTGCCCTTACCCTTTTCTTTCTCTACCCCGGCCCCTTGGCCTTGATCACCAGCTTGGCTGGGTAACTTGGAAGCCTCGGGGAGAGGAAAAGCATCTTGGATAGCAGGTGGCTGCTCAGAATTTCTGGAACAGGGGTAGGAGGAGAAGAAACAGCACCAGGGACTTCACGGATATCCGGATGATAATAAACACTCCCGGGCTGCCTCTAGACAAAGTCCACAGGGACTCCTGCAATGCTAAGGGCCCTCTCCCATGTCACGTTGCAGTAATCCTTGCATACCTTTGAAAGCTCTTCAGTAAGCCTTATCTGCATCTCCTTCACGCCAAGTTGATAAGAAGCCTGCTTCTCAGCCTCGGCTACCTCCTTGGCTAGTTGAAGTGCGACCTTGGCCCTCTGCAACTCGGCCTTAAGATCTAGGACCAACTGTCTCTGAGTGGCCAGATCTATCTCAGTCAAGTGTAGCTTTTGGTACTGATTCTCAGCTTGCCTTTCTACAGTTTTCAAACCAGCCTCGACACTTGAACGAGCTTGGTTCGCCTCCTTTAACTTCTTAGACATCTCAGCCTGCTCCTGCCTAAGGCCCCCAATGATTTCTCAACTTCAGCACAAGAGAGGGCCTTGGCCTCGGCCTATTTGCGAGCATCACGTTTCCACTCCTCGGCCATGAAAACTTGTTAAGTAATCTGCCCAAAGATCACAGAAAAATAATAGGAGTCAAGAAGTAGAGAAATAACGAAAATACAATTTAGTATCCAAATTCACGAGTATATTGATTGCCTACCATAGCAAGGTCCCTTTTTAATGACAGAAAGAGGTCGTTCTACTTAAAGCGCCTGTAAGCTTCCATATCCTTAGAAAGGAGTAAAGGCTGCTCCAGGGCTTTAGCTATGTACCCCACTTGCCCCCTTTGGAATTCTCAGACCGAGGCGTTCCAAGGGATGGGAGTCCCGTCACTTCCAGCCAAGGACTTCATGTGTGTAGTGTCATGTGCATATCAGCCCTATTTAGTTCTTCTCGGCTATCCACAAATTGAGACCTCTTGTCACGGGCATCTTGGACAACTTTATGATGTTTTGTCCCCTTCTGAGGACCTACCTTGCCTTCCTTAAGAACCTCGATTGGCCTTTTCTTCTTCAAGTCAACAACTGGCTTCAATTCGAGGTTAGTGGGGATCTGAGGAGGAGGAGGGAGAAGATTGGAGGGAACTTGGGACTTGGTGGCTTCTTTCGAAGTTGACACTTTGCCCCTGGAAGACATGAGCTCTCTTAAACTCTTGTTGCCTTTATTCAACACCATATTGTCTTCCTCTTCTTCGGAGGAGTTGTCTAGGTGGGCAATCATTAAAATTGGGGTATGAACACTAGAATGCCTGTCTGCTTCACTCTCGGTGTCTGAGATGGTGACTAGAGGAGCCCTTGGATTCTCTTCTTCAAAATGGAATTTATCTATCTCCTCCTTTAGTGATAGACGAGATGAGGCAATCTCCTCCTCAGGTATTGCCGCTACTTTAGGAAGAATATGTGGAAGTGGTAGTGCAACTGGTGGAAGAATCTGTGGAATTGGCAGTGCAACTGGTGGAAGATCATCTCGGGTTAAGAAGTTTGGCCGAGAAATGTCAATCCGAGCCAACCTTGGATCACCTGCTCTTATAGCGTTATCGACGTCTTGATAGCTGGAAATCCAAAATTAAGTGGACGGCTTGAAGCTGCCTGTCCCACTTATGAAAATCTCAAACCTCAACAGATAATTGAAAGCGGCAACGTTGGTAAAGCTGAGCCTAGGCATTACGTACGTCTTATCTACAAAGGTAGCCGAGAGACAGAATATGGTTAGAAAGCTAAAATTCATCATCAAAAGAAAGTAAGATGAAAGAGAAATAACAACATGGTTGGAGTCAAAGAATCTAGATTTCTTGCTATAGAACCTAACTCTAAGGTATCCCACCTGGCTCTCCACCTCGGATGGGGCAGGGAAGGCCATATGCTACGCTCCCAAAGCTATCTGATAGTCATCTTTCATACCCTTGTTAGATTTAGGTAGACATGATACTAATCTGACAATGTCTGATAGGGACTTTAGATAATATCCCACGTTTTTGAGGGAGTGACACTCGTACTTATGGGCCACATCGTGCCAGGTGAGCCCTAAATTTAGATGCTCGTTAAGAGCATCAACACGACCCAGGACCCTAAAGAGGTTGGGTGCGCATTGATGGGGGCATATCCTATGGTTAAGGAGATAATCCCGCATTATCCTACTCATGGGGAGAGTCATCCCCCCCTTCTATGAAAGCTATCATAGGGATGATGACTTCCCCCATTTCTCTGTGTGACACTATTTGTTTCGGAGAACAATATCGCAAAGCGACCTCCTGTGGGATGTGGTATCTTTTCTTAAAGGCCTCTATTTTGGTAGGGGAGTTTACTAAATGCTTGAATCTACCCATCCGAACAAATTAAAGGGCTGACTAAGAACTGTTAGGCCGAGGGGACAGGCCGAGGAGAAAATGAGAAATTCAAAGAGATAGAAACTTACAAGAACTAAGATTTGCTTAAATCTCTGAAAACTTTTAGAAAATTTTTCAAGGATTTCTAGAAGAAAAGGTATAGGGAATCTAGTAACTTAGAAAGCTCTGTGAGTTTGAGTGCTTGGAATCTCTGGAGAATTTGAAGACTTATGAAATAAGGAGAAAGTGATTTCCCTTGATGCTTTATATAAAGGGAGGGAATGAGTGGGAATACTCCCACTCAGAATTCTAGGAAAGATATCAACCATTGGATTGGTGCCTCATCGTCGGATGCGCGGAACATAGTGCCGCCTAGAGCAATTAATGACGCCTCGTGGACTACGAAGCGTCAGTAGCAATTATAAGGCGCGTAAAATTGTGCTCCCACACGTGTGAATCAAGGAATCAATTGGTTTCATCTCTTAGAAATCAAAACCCCACTTTTTCTTCTCGCATGAAAGGGAAAAACCGGAATTTTGAGGGGGCTATTGTAGAGATAAAGGCCCATGATAATATGTTGGGCCTTGGGCTTTTGTCCGAGGATGCTGAATGGTCTGAGGAGGGGCAAATAGTCATTTAGGGTCCCCATTTAAAGTCTCATGAGTAAGGAACGAATGAAAGATAGTACGAGGAGGAATTACTCCTCTGATGTGGCATGTGCAGCTCAAATATGTATTCCAGCAAGTAGAATGACCCTCTAAGAAGCTGTAATGATAGGAACATGCTTCATGAACATACAAGAAGGAAGGAAGCCCAAAAATATCTAGGAGAAAGCTGCTGCTATCGCATTAAATGCATGGCAACTACTTTTCAGGCTACATTTATGTGGAGAAGACCTTTGAATAGTGTTACCTTGGCTACCACAACACATAGAAAGCCAGAGAGAGTGTTTGATGGGACAGGTACTTAAGTGGATGCTTAGATGATCAACAAGTGTAGAATCAAGATGTTCCAAAGGGAGCTATATAATGGGAGAGACCCTTCCTGAAAAAGGAGGAAAAAAAGAAAAAGAAGAAAGAAAAGGGAAAAACAAGATTGCAGCAATCTAAATTGTCTTTGTATTCAATTGAGATCAATATATTCAAGTGTGACCTCCTTGGAGTGAAAGTCTATTGATATCAGAATCTCTTATTTCGTGTTTGATTGCCACTCAATTCAGTACTAGCCATTGTTCAACTTATTAGGGCCTAGTTTTTCGACCCACTCTTTACAAATTTATTGTATTGGGCTCATTGGGCCAATATCCCATACGTTTTGGGCTTGGACTATAAATCGAGACCCTACAAAACCCATTTTTAACAATTACTAATAAGTAATAATAATACTTACTCTATGTTGACATAATCCACATAGATGATAGAGTTTTTTTTTTTTTTTTTTTTTTTTTGGGTTTAAAGGATATATCATTGAACAAAACTAACCGGCCTCTAAAACAGAGGAAACAACCTGGTCATACAAGACTCCAGCCGTATCAAGGCTGAGAAGAAGAGTTACATCAAAAGGGGGTTCAAGAAAAATAGAAAAATTCTGCCTTAGGAGTGCACCCCGTCTAGCAAGGGAATCTGCACATTTGTTTCCCTCTCTATAACAATGCTGGATCCTAATTATGGGAATACTTCTCATGCTATTCCCAAGTGCAGAAGCCTTGAGTCTTTATCTAATTTCCACCCAATCAGCTTGTGTAATACTACTTATAAGATAGTAACTAAGATCATAGTTGGTAGGATCCGCCCCTTTCTGCCTGATTTAATCTCCCCACTCCAATCAGCCTTTGTTCCTGGGAGGAAGGGATTAGATAATGCCATAATAATCCAAGAGCTTATCCACACGATGTCGAATAAGAAAGGCAGAACAGGTATATAGCAATCAAGCTCGATTTGGAAAAAGTCTACGATCGACTTGAATGGTGCTTTATTAGAGATACCTTGAAGTTTTTTCGATTCCCTAACCTTTTGGTTTCTCTGATTATGAGCTACATCTCCACATCTTCTATTTCCATCATCTTTAATGAGGGGGCCTTGGATGCCTTCCAGCTGTCGAGAGGAATCCGTCAGGGCGACCCTTTATCGCCTTACTTATTCATCTTATGCATGGAAGTTCTTGGGGCGCTAATTGAGGGTAAATGTCGAGAGAAACTTTGGAATCCTGTGAAAGCTTCTCAAGGTGGACCAGCTTTCTCACACTTGTTTTTCATTGACGATCTAATGTTATTTGCCAAAGTTGACCAGAAGAATTGTGTTGCCATTAAGGATGTCTTGGATTCCTTCTGTGATCTTTCTGGGCAAAAAATTAGTGGCGAGAACACCCGTGTGTATTTCTCTCCTAATGTGGGCCAGAGAATGAGGAATGACATTTGTGATGTGCTGGGATTCAAGTCCACCCCCAACCTCAGAAAATACTTGGGATTCCCCATAAAACATAGGGGGGTTCAGCAAGATTTTGGTTTCATCTTGAAGTGTATCCAGAGCAAGTTAGCAGGTTGGAAGGCTAACCTTCTGTCTCTTGCAGGGAGAGTTATCCTTACTCAGTTAGTTACCTCCACCATCCCAAACTATGTGATGCAATGTGTTGCTTTGCCTCCCAAAATTCTTCAAGGAATAGACAAGCTGAATAGAAACTTTATTTGGGGCTTGATTGATAACAAGAAGAAGCTACACCTCATTGGCTGGCAAAAAATCACAAAAGCAAAAGAGGAAGGTGGTCTAGGCATTCAAGCAGCCAAACCTAAAAATATTGCTCTGTTAGCCAAGCTTAATTGGAGATTTCATGCGGAAAATTCGTCCTTGTGGGTGAGAGTGTTGACAAACAAATACCGTAGACGTGGAAGAACTTCAAGGAGTTCAACAAGTTTTTCCTATTGTTCCCCTACCTGGGCTGGCCTTAAAAAATGAGAGGACATATTTTCAAAAGGTTTCAAATGGTTAGCTGGTAAGGATAGTCTCTTATCTCTTTGGTTTGACAAGTGGCTAAACACTGGCACTTTGCGAAGCTTGATATCAAGTCCTCTAAACAAAAGTGAGGAATATCTCATGGTGAAAGACATCTCTGGTTTCTTTGGGTGGAATTGGGAGGGATTATCTTTTGAGTTCCCTTCATACATCAAGCTGGAAATGAAGGCCACCCCCTTACCTTTTTCCAACCAAAGTGGAGACCGACTCTCATGGTTTTCATCCCCCAGTGGTGATTTCAAGCTTAAGGAGGCATATCGCCCGGCTAATAGTAAAGATAACTATGAGGCAGACCGAATGTTCAGAGGGGAGTGGGTGTGGAAAGTGCAATCCTTACCAAAGATTAAGTGCTTTCTCTGGCAATGCTGCCACCATAGTATTCCGATTCGAGCCATTTTGTCTAAAAGAGGTATGGATGTTCCTTTCTCTGCCCCATGTGTAACAATGCTCCTGAAACAATTATCCACACTTTAAGGGATTGCCCCACGTCACAAAGCTTATGGACCTCCCTTAATCCTCCATTTCATAGGAGTTTGTTCTATGGAGCTAACCTAGTTAGCTGGCTAAAGCTGAACTGCCAAAGCTCCAAGACCAGCACTATTTCGTGCATTGAATGGCGCATCCTATTTCCTTTTGCTCTCTAGAGTCTTTGGCTTCACCGAAACAATATTGTCTTTGAAAGATCTCACACCCATCAGAACCTTAAAGCTGCTACTTTGGCCAGAGCAACAGAATTTCTCTATCTTGGTATCAGTGGGAAGCAGATTTGAACCAAGCACATAATTCGAGTACGATGGCATTGCCCTCCTCCTAATTGGTTTAAGCTGAATACAGATGGCTCCTCTTTGGGTAATCTCGGTCTGGTTGGTGGAGGTGGTCTTATTAGAAACAAGAAGGGTGAATGGGTTAGGGGCTTTGCTCATGCAATCGGGAGTACAACTAGTGTAGCAGCTGAACTTTGGGCTCTTAAAGATGGCATTAGATTATGTATTGCTCTCAAGCTTCCAACAGTGGTGATTGAACTCTACTCTAAGCTAGTTGTAGACCTCTTGAAGAAAGTCGAATTGTGGGTGAAATTGTTGCTCAAGTATAGGATTTTCAGGTGTGAAAAAGAAAGAAAAGTAACACATTCCAAAAAAGAAAAAAAAAAGAGATTCTACTCAGCTACGAGATCCAAGATTGCAAACCTTGTAACCGGAGGGAGAAAATAATATCTTACTCCTTGATTTATGGAAACCTCAAATCCAGGTCAAAATAGCCAGTCCTAGGTGTCGTAACTCGTAACCTCAAATTCTAGTCAAACTTGAATAGTGGGATTAGTTTCTGCAAACTTTATCATACAAATGCATAAAAGAGGCTTGTAATTTGTAATTCAATAAAGAGAACCAGAATTCCCTTTTCCTATTGTTGTGATTATCGTATTATCAAGTCATGTCGGAAGAAATGTTTAAATCACTCCCACTCACGAGCAGTTCAGCCCATTCGTTATACTTCTAATAGCGATATGATATATTCATAGATTTCATCTTCAACTTAGAATTTCTATTCTCCAAGTATTCCATTATGCTTTTCTATAAATTAAAAGATCCACAGAGAAAACTCAGACCAATATTTTGAACTCAAAATCATTTACAATTTTCCATATAATAGTTATCCAACAAAATAAGCCAGTACAGCGTCCGTAGCATTAGTCATTGTTAGTACATTGTTCTTCAAAATTGCTCCAAAAGCCAATTTGAATTAACAAAGAATCCTCTCTCTCAAGAGGAAAATGTATACGGCTCAAGATGAAATCAACCCCCCCCACCCCCCCCCCCCCCCCCCCTCCCCCGCAAGCAGTGGCATGAAATGAAATTTAAACCAGATCAGCATATCATGTCAGATGCAAAATGAGGTTACCCTACAGTGAACAATGTTAAGCACCATATCTACAGCCAGTTTACTTCCAGAGTAATCTCATCCACAGAAAGACAACGTGGGGGTCATTAGTTTTATTCATGCTTCCCCTTTCTGTTCATCAAGTCATGGTAGTAAAGAAGCACACACATAGGTTGACCAAGAATACAGAAAATGAACCAGAAGATCATATTTCCCACCTGCCATAAAAGGAAAAAGACCAAAAAAGGAAATAAATAAATCAGATGAATGGCATAGGAAGTTGGGTGCTGAGAAATTATATGGGCTAAGATAAGGTTGAACAAAATTCTTCTAAACTGGCTTACCATTGAGTTTCTGAACTTATTCTGCAGGTAGTTAGTTATCAGAACCAGGGGAACCTATTCAAGAAAGCAAAGAACACAGGAATAATTTTGATTAACCTCATGTCAAGCAACAGGTTGTGCAGTAATAGAACATGCCTAATTCTATTAACACTCTCAATATTCTTCTCTCTGTTTTTGTTTATAGGCGTCTATTTGTGGATATAACTTCTAACATAAAGGTCAATGATCCTAATAATGGAGCTAGAAAAGTGAAACATTAGAAGTCATAATATTATTACCTGAATCATAATTCCAAAAAATGCCCAAAACTTGAATATGTGACATGGAACAGCAATACATAGCTGCAGACAGATCAAACAAAATTACATTCCATCACAAGTAAATTGACATGCTTGAAGCACTACAACTACTAAACAAGGAAATCATCACAGATTTGGGTTGATATGTATAACTAAATAAGCATATCTCGAATTCCATCGCAAAAACTATGAACTGCAAATAAGTTACTTATTGACAATGACAAGTTTATCTGACCATGAATACAAAGGGCGCAAGCATGTAGATGGGTTAAACCTATGGGTAAATCACTTCAAGTGACTTCTCACAGTGGTGATTACAATGGCAGATCACCATGAGGAAAGTTCTAGCTCAAAAAATTAAGCTACCATCTTTAAAATATATATATATATATATATATTTAAAAGTTTGAACATGCAGATGGGTTAAACCTACAGGTAAAATCACATACAAATGACTTTACAGCAGTGATTCTGATGGCTGAGCATCATAAGGAAAGTTTTAACTCAAAAAAGTTTGGCTACTATCTTTCAGAAGGTTAGTGGTCATATTGTGGCAATGAACTTTGTTCTACCCTTTTCACAGTACAGGATTGTTAGATTGCCTATGCACTTTCTCTTAATTTTGTCTCCTTTCCGTCTATATATATATTAGAGTAATTAAAGCTCTACTCTCATTGCCATTTAAAAAAAAAAAAAATTTATATCTTCTTCCCTTCTCAAAACATGCACATAACAACCAAAAACCTGACAAACAAAACAAGAAAAATAGGATGACTCTATTGTTTCTGATGTCAGCAACCTTTTCCATTTGACTTTTTGAGGAGAGAATGGGCGATGTTAGCAACTTTACCATTTGCCAAAGAGAAAGACAAAATAAATAGCACTAGTATAAATAGTAAAAAAGGACATGTCAATTCAAGAAGTAACGGAGAGTATGATTTTGGATAGAATAAAATAGAAGAAAAGAATATACATGGCCGATCCTAACTAATCTTTTGAAAATTCATAGCTGACCCCAAAAATTTTGGGACTAAGGGTTTGCTGTTGTTGTATAGTTTCTGATTATAGATGTCCCAGGGGTCAAAAGCTCTAGGTTTGGCTCCTAAGATCCAACTATGATTTTTTCCCCATGAATAAAAAACCTAGGAAAAAAAAAAAAAAGCAGTAAAGATGAAATATTTGAGTGTTCATGCTTTTATGTGAGAGGAAAAAAACTATCATGACCATAAAATAAAAATTAAAGACAGGAGCAAAACCATTATTATCTATTTCATACACCAACTGCAAACTACTATGATGTAAGATATCAAATAACATAGTCCTATTCCCATGTCCTTTACCACAAAGTGCTGAAAGACAGATTTGTTATTAGAAACATGCAATCTGGTATCAGGGGAGAAGAAAGAAAGAGAGGGATGGGGGGAAACAACATACCTCATGGAATACCGCAGAAACAAGGAAGGCAATTACAACGGCAACTCCCTGAATCAGAAACAAATAATTAAATCAAGAAACATTTCAAGACTATGAAGTATCAACAGGTGGGACAAAGAGCATTCACGTTACTAAAGTTTTTGTCATAATCGCAACAATTACTCTCTCTATCCCATATTGTTGGTCCTGATTAGGAAAACCAACATTTTAAGGAAACATAATAATTAAAAATATATAAAGTTTCAAAACTATTCTCTTTAATTTAAACTCAAATGAAATAGGATGTTAACTTTTTAAATAAAGTAAATGATACGTTAGGAAAGTTATCAATATTTTGTTCATTGACTTTTCCAAGAGAACCAATTTTCTGGACACCCTAAAACGAAATAGATGACCAAAAATATAATATAGAGGAGTATTACCAATGAAGCAAAATATCAGAGTCACTACCTTTATTGAAGCAGATAAGAACAGTGGTTACTTACATACATTCCTTTTAAGTTTGAAAGCGTTCATATAATCACATGATGTCTTAATTTGATTTAGGTACCAGAAAACTTTAGAGGGATGTTAATGTTAAGAAAACAAAGATCAACATACGTAATAGAATATATTAATGGAAAATGGAAGTTTGCCCATTTTTGGTGTTGTGGAAATGAGGGAGGATAGAAAAGGGAGTGGGTGGAGTTTTCCACCTGAGCCCACCAAAAGCCATGCTCCCAAATTTGGAGAAAAAGGTGGAGAGAAAATAGTTCTTGAATGAAATTTACTATTTTGCCACTTATCTAATGTAATAAGGGAGTGATATTAAATATATTCAACCAACTTTTCTATCCTTTCACCTTCCATCCTCTCTACCAAATACACATGAGGGAAATTTAAAACATTTTATATTCTTCATACATTTTCTAGTCTCACTTTTCCAACCTCCCAACCAAACAGACCCTAAAGGATGTATCTACAATTGTCTCAAAAAATATAACTAGTGAACTGTTAGGAAAACTGATAACAAGATCAACCACATTAACCAGCCTTCTCTATTGCCTAGGTGGTTAGTAGCATGTGTTGCTATCCAGCCTTTTGAAGGATGGTAGAGAGAAGATCAACCATATCAAGTACAATGCCATTAAGGTAACTAGATGTGAAGCTGTGAATCTCGTAATCATTGGCGCATAACAGAGATACTATCATATATTTTTCCCTTATGAGAGACTTGTAAATCAAACAATAAATATCCCAGAAGATAATAACAATGAAAAAATTAAAGAGATATCATACATAGATAAATAACATTGTAAAAAGAGACATTCTTTCATGCCAAGATATGTTCATCAAGCACCAATTACAATCTAAGGTGAGATCGGTCAATTACCTTTGGTATCCCATTCCGCAAGCATGGAAAATAGATATGGCGAATCATCCATTTATGAACAGGCTGAAATATAAACAAATCAATCATTACTACACTTGCTTTCAGATAAAAATCATTACAACACTTCTTCTTGTTGTTTTTTCCTTTTTCTTTTTTTTTTCTTTCTTTTTTTTTTTTTTTTTCAACTAAAGTGCACTAGTACATTAGGAAATCAGTATTCATAACATTTGGCAAAAAATATGAAATAACAGATACGAAACCACAAAAACACTTGCTTTTTTGCTAACAGTTCCTGCAGTGAACATACTGAACTTATTGTTCAAACATTTTCACATCATCCAAATGCTACAATCTTTTTTCTGTCAGAAAATAAAAGATTGATATTCAAGATCATTTTTTTAGAGTCAATACCTATCAGGCTTAATATAAAGTACAAAAAAGAACATCATAAATGAATAAAGAATTCAAAATTTGCAACCTATCAGGATGGGCATTCCAATAGAGAGTGAAGAAAAACCAAATAAAGAATAACTAAGAGAACCTACATTTTTTTTTTTTTTTTTGGCTTAAAATAAGAGAACCTTCACAAGTAACTAGCACACATAAAAGCTGAAACTTGAGAAAAGAAACTTACCATATTCCACATTCTCCAATACTGATGACACCCACAGAGATCCATGCAAGAAACACAAATAGTTTACAGGTTCTCTTCAACATAGCCTTGTAGAAAAACACAACCAAGGAACACAAATTTCAAGTTACAAAAGATACCTCTTCAACCGTTTTTGCATTCCACCAATCTTTGTAAAACTCACGATCACCAAATTGAAGAAGTTCAGCCAGTATATTTAACCTAAAATTGCAGGCTTCAGCTAAGAATAAGGTAATCTCAAAAGTAATATGATTCTCAATAATCAAAAGCTTATAAAGTGTATAAATCTCATCTTGATTTTAAAATAAGGCACCCCTCTGTGAGTACTTTGTGTGTGTGTGTGAGAGAGAGAGAGAGATGACAGTTTTGCAGCTTAATAATAAACATTTTGCACAAAGCATATATATAAAATGTCAATATGACATCTCCATCTAGTTTAGAAGAGTATATCAAATCAGCCTGTCTTCTTTCATTTATCTCTTGTTCTTGTTTTGGGGGGAGTACAGGTTTTACACAAGGCGAACACCACGCAAATCCATCAATTACAGAACTCCAATTTACACTATAATACACCCACAAGCATAAAAGTATGGTTATGACCAATTTTTCCAAAGAAATTGGCCCCAAAGTTTGATAAAAATTTACGCATTAAGAAAAGATATTCACTAAAAAAAATTGAAATATGGCTTTATGAAATAAAGAGTAGACAAACCAGAGGTGAAATAAGCAGTAGAACATGCAAAGCCACACGTATAAATTTGGAACTGAAAGCTTCAGAATCCTCTCTATGGCATATAAAAGGTCCCCTTTCAAGGGATGTTGTGAATTCTTGACAATAGGATTAATATACTGCAGGATTACCAACAAAATCATGTCAGAATATCTCTAGCAATTTTTCTAAAGAAAAGAAAGAGCAGGAAATTCAAGTTTCAAATAATGAAGAGCTGCTTACTTGTTCTATTATGAATCCCATAACTCCTGTAAATATTATTAACTTGACAAGTTGACGAGCCACCCAACCCTTCCGAATGCATTCAGTACGAGGATAGCTTGGCTATAATGACAAACATCAACACAAAGGTCAAAGGAAGCTATAACTCAGTCAGGATAACTGCAGACATTCAGCAAGCACATAAATTATACTATGGGCAAAATTTTCCTCCAAACTAGGTTGAAGGAATCTCCTTCAACCCGTTGCATGGTAGTTCATAACACCATTCACGTGTATTAAATCACATGATTCATTAAAACATTCAAAACAAATCACAGGACTATTAAGTAGGTTATGTGACTATAAATACATGTTAATAGTCTTTTTAAGTTTCCACATTGCGGGTTGAAGGCACATTCCTCCAAAATGCTCTCACTCACTGAGCAATGCCTGGTACTGATATAATTGCAATAAAAATCTTGAAGTGCAATTACCTGGTAACATAAGGTTGGGGCAACCATGAAGTAAGCCAAACACTTGAAGTCAACACAGTAAGAACAATCCATATTCAGAGTACTGGCCAGGACATCCCCCTAACATCATGAATACATTCAAAAAATCATTCACCACCCATCAGAAGGATTTCCACAGGATATTAAACATCTATCACAGAAGAAAGGAAGAGAGAGAAAGAGAAGTACCAACTTTTTTTTATATACTAATGAAGAGCACATACAATGTGCTTTGATAGATTTGTGACAGTGAATTGATAAGGGAACCAAGGTTTACTATGAGATACTTGCACAGCTTCCACCCTATTATTCTCAATTACCACCTTAACACCTAGATATATTTAGCATTGCCTCTACATAAAAATAAAATTTTACAAGAGAACCAACAGAACTTTGTGTAGGCATAAACATTAACACACTTTTTGCCTTCCTTAATATATTGTTTATGCAAGAGACTTTTTTTGAGTAATAATTATATACAAACTTTTCAAGAAAATGTCCTGTACCTTTTCATTTGATTTGGCAATTGCTCTCATATCATAGCTTGTATGTGCATAAGACACTAATTTTAACCATACAATGCTGGCAAAGAGCATCAACGTGACACCAGATAAAACAGCAGAATCGCACCTGCACAGTTTAAAGTCATAACTGAATTGAGAAACTTCCACAGTATCCTTGTCAATGGAATATTGGCATGACCAAGGACACATAGGGAAAAAGTCCAGGATCCACTTATTAAATTACCAATGTAATTCTGGCATTGTTCACAGACAAAGTGATCATACTTCCCAAATGAATTAATAGTCACAAAAACACCAGAAATTTGGATGATGTGCAAGATGAGATGAAGAGTTAAATGGGCAAGAAAAAGAACTCACCTTAGAATAACAAAAACTGGATACAAAACTGAAGCTGTGGTGATGATTATATGAAGTAAAACAACAACCTGTAATATTAAAGTAGAAATTAACTTTTGAGGAGTCCAGCATCTCAAATCTCAAACTTAATATGTAAAGAAAACCCAAGTATCCAAATGGCAAGAAAAATTCTGTGGCTACAATTCATTTTCATTGTAAAGAAAAACTGTTGATCTGCAATAATTAAACTTGAATAACTTACAGGTTCAGAGATATACTTCTGCTGTACTAACTTTTCCACAATAAAAGAGGCAGCTGGGAATATTGGCAGTGTAAGACTGCAATAAAAGAAAAATAAACAATATACAATAAATTCTGGGACAGATGCTAATTGGAGTAAATAAAACAAGAGCAAATTCTGCAGTGAATAATACATTCTAAGAGTAAATAAAGCATTAAGGATCAAGTACAAAAATACAGAATCATTACCAACACATAAAAAGGGGCCAGTCACTCAACGATCTTGAACTAAACCAAAAACCAGTCCTAATTAACCAACCATACTGCAACAATAGTAAAAAAATAAAAAAAATAAAAAATTATTAAAATTATAATTTAAAAATAAAAAAAATAACCCCATTTCCAAAATGACAAGTCTTAGCTTTTTCAAAATTTTTTATTAAAAAAAAGGGTACCTAACCTTCATAAGATTCTCGATGATAAGTCTGCTATTTACAGCAACAAGCACCACTATACAGAGATTGAAGAGACCTGCATGACTCTGCATAAAATTTAAACCAAAAATTTTAGGATAATATTGAATAAACTTTATATGTAACAGAATGTAATTAAATCCTAATAATGCAAATCTAAATCAATCTAAAATGTAGCTAGTGACTATAACTCCAGGAAGAAAATCAATCAATCACAAAAACAGCAACTTGATTTGCAAATTCATCATTCAACCACTACAATTCTCACCAAATTCAACTCTGGAATTCAAAAACCTGAGCAATTTTCAAAATTTATATGTGAAGCAGAAGCCGGCTAAATAAGCTGGTTGTACCTGTCTGAAGATAGCGTCGGAGCTAAGCGGACTCTCCTTGTTTTTCCGGTGTGCCGGAGCCGATGGCCGATACGCGAGTTTCACCGCAGCAAAATCAGTTCCGCGATCGTCAACGTTCCCAATCTTATTATCACCACCGCCGCCGCCGCCGCTGCCATTTCCACTAGTAGTCGGCTTTGCCGACTCAATTACGGCGGTACTCCGATTCCTATCATCGTCGCAGCTCTCCCCGTCGTCTCTGACGGCCGAATTATCGGAAGATTCCGGTGAGCTGGTTTTGGATGTTGAATCCGACACTTCCCTGACAACCGTGGCGCTAGGCCTCCTTCGAACATCCGAGCCGACCTGAGGGATCGTCGTCGTCGTCGTAGTCGTAGTCGTGGTGGTGGTGACCGATGCAGTCGCTGTTGTGCCGGTGCTTTCCGGCGTATCGGAAATCGCCATTGTACAAGTGTCAGTATCGTTTCGGAGATAAGGTAGGCAAATCACACAAAAGGTGATATTTTAATAAAGTTTATACACGCAGAGAGAAAAAGAGAGCGAGAGAGAGAGAGTTAAAAATTAAATATCATTGACTGCATATAAATGAATGATATGATGATGAAATTTCGAGAAGTGTGAACGAAAATGAATGAATGAATGCGTGGGGGAAGTGTAGGGGTTTTTGTGAAAAGAAAAAAAATGATGATGATGATGATGATAATGATGATGGAAGGAAAGAGCGGTGGGGTAGAGTTGTGGTGGTGTGCTGTGTAGCGAGTCCTCCAAAAATCAGCTGCTTTTGCTTAATTGGGTGATTGATGGATGGATGGGTCAGTGACTCCTGCCATGCCATGGGGTACAGGGCTTTTGTTTGCTTCTTTTAATACTAGTTTTTTCGGAGGAGAAGTCGCCGCAAAACTCACACAAATATTTTCATAATATTTTTTTAACAAAATTTAAGTGATAGCTTATTAATTTTTATAATATTTTTATAACAAATTTTAAGTGATAAGTTGTTATTATTGGGACAAATAAATTTTTTTGTATTAAATTTAAATTTAAACCAATAACAACTAATCACCTATAATTTAGAGCATTTCTAGCCGATTCTTAGTTTAGGAATGAACAGTGACTTTTATGTTTTAGCTACCTATTTTTTTAAATACACTTTCTAACAGATTCTCTATCTCATTTAAATATTATTTCTTCATTCATTCTTTATTCTTTTTTTAACAACTACAAATCTTCTAACATTTTTTTATTTAACACTTAATTATTATAATAGAAAAAAATATTTGAAAGATGTACAGTAACCCATAAGATTTGATGATTTTCTAACAGATTTTCTATCTCATTTAAATATTATTTCTTCATTCATTATTTATTCTTTTTTTAACAACTACAGATCTTCCAACATTTTTTTATTTAACACCTAATTATTATAATAGAAAAAAAACATTTGAAAGATGTACAGTAACCCATAAGATTTGATGAACTACTGTTCATGAGCCAAAAAAAATTCAGGATTTAGAGAATCTATTGGATACCATTTTCTTTTTTTATCTCATTCTCTATTATAGAGAATATTTTGCCTTTAGCTACACCATTGGAGATGCTCTTATTCTTTTTATCCATTCCTTTTGAGGTCATTTCTATTTTTATTTCAAAATCTTACTAGATTAAATTTTCTAGGTTTCATTATGAGATTTTTACTTTTAAAAATCTTATTAGTCCAAGTAATTTTCCTTTATAATTACTTGATATATGTGACACACATTTTAGGAATAATTAAGTTGTCAAAGAGTTAAAGCTCTCATGTTGGCTATATATATATATATGGGAAATGTTGACGAATGTCTTAAATATATTTGTTAATGAACTATTTTAGAAAAACTTTTATGGAAAAAAATTAATATTTTGATAATTTTTTTTATTTATCATAAAAATCATATCAAGACTTTCTTAAAATATTTTGTTAACAATATCATACACACGTTAACAAGTCCTCTTATATATATATATATATATATATATATATATATATATATAATTTTAATTACAAAACAAAAGGAAATTATTATTATTATTTTATTATGTATAATAACTTCATCTATTCATCAAAAAGTGTTGATTTAATGACCCTTTTTTTTTTTTGTTAACAAGGTGTCAACAACTTTTTGAGCGCTTGACTATTTCATCGGGCATGTGTAGTCTCCCTCATAAAATACATTAGATAATTACATGAAAATGTGCCTTAGGAACCATTACTGTCATATATTTTGCTCACAATCAATTCCAAATATGGAAAATAGGTTGACGGTCAATGTAAAATTTAGTCACTTTATTATAAATTTTCATAAAATGGATATACCTTAAATTAGAAAGTTAAGATATATGTGGAAATACAAGTAAATATACAGTTATAAATATAGGAAAAGGTTTTGCAGGAATATATGGCAACAAAAAGAAAATGACAAATGTCTAAGGTCCACATGGTCACGTGTAATGCACATAACTTTTGAACACGTCTCTTTCTTTTTGCTATCACATATATACCCTTGTATGCATCAAACATTTTTCATAAATATATATACACACACGCAATATCCAACTCTGAAAGTAACATCTGCCATGTTGTTGTATGGCCCGAGAGGGGATGGCTTTTCAAAGAGATACTTCAGCAATCCATCCTTGCAATCAGCATGGTCTTAAAGTTCAACAGGTATGAGGCCCATGTAAGAGCACAACAGGTATTTTCTAGAACCATATATGATATACCTTCTGCAAATTTTTTGATGAGATAGTATTTGGCTCTTTCCTCCCTACCCATTTCTTCGTGATAACCAAGGACACATCTCATGGATGCTTCTATTACTTACAGATAAATCAGAAGAGGTCGGCCAAGTGTTAGTGGTACCAAAAATGGGAGAAATAGGTGTGGCCCCCTATAGATGAAAACATGAGACAAAGTTTGCTTGAGAGCTTTTGAACATACGTAGAGTCGGTAGAGAAGGGCGGTCAATCCACCTATGAGGAAGAGTGATCTTCTGAATCAAGTTGAGGGAAAAAAAAAAAAAAGAACTAAATAAAATTAGTAAACAAAATAAAAGAAAAGGACATGTCAACTAAAAAAAATGATATAAAGTATGACTTTTGATATGATAGAATGTCATAAAATAATGAAAAGTGTTACGTCCATAACATTTTCAGTACATTTTCATAACAAAACATAGATAATAAGTATTTATTGGTTCTAATTTGAATTTACAATTTAAATTACTTTTTTTGCCCACCCGTAATAGTTAACAACAACCTGTCATTTAAAATTTGTTATGAAAGTGTTGTAAAATTACTGTGAACATAACATTTCTCTAAAATAATACATGTGAATGACTATAATTAGTTTATTGAGAAACTATATTCCATAATAGACCCAAAGACTTGGATCAAGATTTGGCTATTACGTGTTGTTAATGAATCAATCATCTTTGATAGGTTCTTTAACATTTTCTCCATTTGTTTATTGACAAATTAATAATTATAATCAAATGACCTTAATTACATGAGTAAGCATCAAGAGTTTTGTAATTAAATGACATTACCTAATTTACTTTATAAGAAAAAAAAAAAAATTCACATGAGTATTGCTAATCTATAGTCCATTTATAATATGTATAAAACAAAAGATGTTCATCTTTTGATTAACCCCGATTATCAAAAAAAATAAATAAAAACTTTTGATTAACCACATTTTTTAATGGTATAGACCTCATAACGTTTGTTGCATAATTTTTTAGGCTTAACAATTTTACTTGTAAATATTCTAATATATACAATATGTTCTAGAATCTTGACATATTGTATTTTATTTAAATGATAGAATTCCATATACAACACAATAATAATAAATAGCTATTAATAATTACCATAATTATATATTTCATAGTTCCATATAAAAACATGTGGGGGCCGGTTAATCAATAAATTATTAAAGTCTAGTTAATTGGGCCTGTGGCCCATCCGAGGACGTAAAACTGTCCGAGGAGGCCCATATCAGGTTGTAAGGGTAACCAAACAAAAGGAAAAGTAGATATCACGTAAGGTGAATTCAGTATTCATCCGAGGACAAAATCCTTCTCGGCAATATGAGTCCGAAGACGACCAAAACGCCACCTTGTTACAAACGTACTTCGGAGCTACGTTACCACTAAAAGTGGGATATGGGACCAAGGGTAAGAAAGAAAAGGCAAACAAATATCTATAATAACAGCTGCCTCCGTATTAATTGCCTCTCAACCAACTCTCTAGCCGCATTAATGTGGAGGTGATGCCTGAACAATGATGAAGCAGCCTTACAGCTGCTAGTTGGAGGTTCCAGAAGGTGTTAGATGGGACAGAAAGAGATCCCCTGAATCCAACTTACACGTGTGTGGTGAAGATAATATCAAGAGGGCAGTATATAATATGAAAGAAAGCATTGAGGAGAGGGGATCGGAACATCAAAAAAACAGAGAATACTCAGAAGAAAACCTTATGAACCAAAGAACTGAACTTGTTTCAAGGAAAAATTGATCATTATATATGTGCTAATCTATCTATAAACATGAGGTTTAATAATTTTTCTTTTAAAGTTAACCTAGTTCTTGGACACCCACACTCTACAAATTTTATTATTTGGGCCTTCAACGTACGAATCCAATATCAGTTTGGGATTATTACAAATTGAGACCTTACAAAACAAAATCTTAATAAATACGTATTTATAACTACAAATAATGATCAAATTTTGTATATAGTATTTCATATACAAATATACTCATAATTTTTTTAATTAATAGTAACTATCATAATTATAAAATTTTATATTTATATAAAAAATGAAATAGGTAAAATATTTTTGGGTAGACTACATATTTGGTTTCTATCATTTACACTTGTGGAGGCCAGTTAATCAGGAGGTACTGTTAAGGCTGTACTAACTGGGCCTATGGCCCAATCCGAGAACATTAGCCAATCCGGCGATGTCCAGATAAGATTATAAGGGGAACGGAGTAAAGAGAAAAGTAGAGATAATATGAGATAAATCCAACGAATGTCCGAGGAGAAAAGCCATCTCGGTAACAAGGGTCCAAGGTTAGTAAGAGTGCTATATCATCATGGACTTTCTTCGAAGTTACATCACAACTAAGAGTTGGACATTGAACAAGGGGTAAGAAAAGAGAAGAGCAACAAATATCTTCAAAAAGCTACTACCTCCGCATTAAATGCCTCCCAACTAACTCTCTGGCCGCATTAATGTGAAGGTGATGCCTGAACAGTGGTCAAGCTGCCTTACAGCTACTAGTTAATGGTTCTGGAAGGTGTTGGATGGGACAGGAAGGAGTTCCCAGAATTTAACCTACACGTATATGGCAGGGATGATACCAAGATTGTAGTATATAGCATGGGAAGATGTACTAAAAAGGGGATCAAAGAGAAAAATCAAGCAATTTTTCCAATAAGACTGTGATCTCTTGTAACTTTGTTTATGAACAAGACAATATAATATATAGGGATGGCAATTTAAATCTGATTCGCAGAAATCCGGTCCGACCCGACCCTAATGGGTCGGATTTTACCCGGCCCGATAAAGAATAGGGTCGGGTATGGATTTTTTTAAAAAAAACCCGAAGCGGGTCCGGGTCGGGTTCGGATTTTATTAAAAAGCCCGAAACCCGCCCCGAAACCTGGTTATATATATAATTACTAAAATACCCTCATATATATACATAGTTATAAACCCTAATATTTCCCATTCCTCATTTCATTTCAGCATTCAGCTCCCTCGCCTCTCTTCTCTTCAGCTCACACCTCCGCCTCTCATTTCTTCAGCTCACAATCTCACTCACTCCCAATCTCACCGCCGGCCCAACTGCCCTACCTCTCTCCACCGCTCTAGCTCTCACCGCCGTCCCAAGCTATCTTAGCTCTCTCACTCACTGTCTCACACGGCCGCTTCTCCATCTTCATCTCTCAGTTCTCTCACTCACACGGCCACAAGCCCACAAGCAGTCAAGCACAGGCACAGCTCCGTTTCGTCCTCGCCATCGCTGATCTCACTCCACCTCGTTCTCCATTTTTTTCTTTTCTTTTTTCTAGGTTCAGTTCATGTTTGTGATTATGAAAGGGAAAATCATAGATCTAAAATTTGTGTTTGGTTTGTGATTTTGAAAGGGAAAATCGAAGCTTCTCGCCGCAATTTTGTGGTTTTTGATCACTGGCTTCATTGGTGGGTCTCTCTCATAATTTTTTTTTTTGATTAAAATATGTGAAACCCATTTTGTATTTGGGGACCTTCGGATTTGTGTTTGTATTTTTTTTTAATTAAAATATGTGAGTTTTCACCGCAGTTTTTGGTTGTTGATGGTTGCAAGGAAACGTTTTTCTCGGCTTTGTTTGTTTATTTATTTTATTGTTTAGATGTTGGGTTAAGGATCTTCTGTTCAGATCATTTTGGTTGATTGCCATTTGTTTTGGTTTTTAGGTAGTTCCTATTTTTTGGGTTACATGTTTTGCAAAAGAATCCCATTATTCCATTCCATTTTGGTTAGTAATGAACAGTCTATAATGAGGAAAACAATTTCATTCTTTTCCGGGTTGTTTTGAATCTTTTGATTGTCCATTGATGATTCAGAATCTGGCCTCCAATATTTTGTTGCAGGCATATGCATTGATTCTTTTTTCTCAGGAAAACAATTTTTTTTTTTTAATTGATTGGGCTACGGATTGGGCCATTGTTAGGGGCTAAAGATTGGGCCATGAAGTGGCCTGGCTGAGCGGGGCCCGTGGAGCCCGCGGGGCCCGACAGGGGCGGGTTCGGGCTCCGGGAAAAAAATCCGTATTGTAAACGGGTCGGGTTTGGGCTGCTGGTTAAGACCCGCGAGTCGGGTCCGGGTATGGAAAAACCCGGTCCGAACCCGACCCATTGCCATTCCTAATAATATAAGCTCCTTAGGCCACTCCGAGGACTGACTTTCTTATCTTGCTCGTGTTTAATAACCTTAAATTAGCAAATTTTATCGTTTTTTTTTCTAGAATAGATCTAGTTTTTTCATCCACACTCTACAAATTTATTGTTTGGGCTTCTTGGGCTAAAACCCAATCCTACATTGGGTCCAATCCAATTTCAGTCCTTACAACACTATATTTCAATTTGGTCCCTAAATTTTCAATTGTATTAATTTGGTCTCTAACCTTTCAAAGTCATGTCAATTCAGCCCCTGCCATTATCTCTTGAATGGAAATTGCTAACGCAACTAACAATTATAATACAAAATTAGTTTATTGCCACATCAACGGAAACTAATTTTATTTTTTGGCTATTAGTCATGTCAACAATTTTCATTCAAAAGATAACAATAGAAACTAAATTGACACAATTAAAAAGTTAGGAATCAAATACATAGTTATCCAATATTTTTTTTAGATAAAATCTAATTAGTTTAACACTATTTGTAACTTTAAAATCAAAGCGAAAAATAGCATACACTTAAAATAATAACCTAGAAAAAATGTGGGCTTTCTAAAAACTAACATGACAATATTATAATAAGAAAAAAAAAATGGTTTTACTTATATCATTATGTAAGGACAAAGTTTGGTTAAGAACTTGGTTGTAACCTAAAACTACAACTTTACTCAATATCTTTTTATTGGATGTGAATTTTCACAAATCTACAGTTAAATTGCATTTTATTCTTATATCCTTCATACTTGCAAAGTTTTCAGAAGATTAAAGATCAAAATCTATGTTATTAATCAACTGTTTAAATTACAAGTTTTTATAATTTAAAATGATGTATAAAAAATAAGTTTATAGATCATATAATAAATAACATATAATTGACATAAAATTTGACATTTATATTAAGAGCGTAAAGAACATACAATCTAACGGTTAAATTTTAAAAAATATGTAATAATGTTAATTTTTTTTCAAAATAAGTTATAGCCTTGGGTTACAATTATGTTTGTAACAAAACTTTGTACTTATATAAATATAGAATTTAATCAATTGACTTCAAACTTATAAGCTTGTGAGTGTATTATAGATTTGTTCATGGGTATGATTTACTCCAGCTTCGCTTGATCAATTCTTATACATGTATTTGGTTGAAGTTAATGTTTCCTTAACAAGAAAGGCATGATGTCCTGTATTAGTCAATGCTTAGAAAAAGCAAAAAGTAGGTTTTGCCATTTTGTGTGTGTTTGACCGCTTTATTTTATAATTCAGTTTATTTTTGTTATTATTTTTAAATTTATTGTACTTTTTGATACTATTTATAAATTTTATTGTACTATTTCAACTAATTTTGGTAACATTTATATTTATCTATAATATTTTTAGTAAAAAATTTTCAGTTTCAATAAAATAAGTGAATTCTAAACTGATCTCATTGTCAGATTAAAAAAAAAAAAAAAAACGAGGACGAGCCGAGCAAAGCGTAATTTAAAGCTTGAGTACTTCACAAACTCATTCAAAGCTGCAACAAAACAAAAAATTGACCTAAATAGTGAATTCACTTTCTTTACACGCATCATCATTAACTAATGCCTTAATTGGCTGAGCATAGTAGTACAAATCACCAACTTTAATAAGAAAATATTTTAATTGGTACCACGTTTCTAGTAGTGGCATTAATTTAGCCAATTACAGAAAGAGAGCCGTTACGTCAAGTAATAAATCTAAAATCTTAGTACAAGGATTTGTTGGTACACAGCGTGTAATACATACATTTTTAATTTGTTGACATTGGACCCTAATAAATTTATAGTCTTCCTATACAATGGTCAAAATGAGAAATTAACTTTGTGTTGAGGGCCATTTGTGAGGACCCAGGTGGAAAGAAAGAAAGCCCAATAACAAGAGCAACAAAGAACTGACAAAGCAGACAATAAAATCATTAGGTCCAAACGACAGAAATAATGGATCACAAACCCAATAAATAAACAAATGGCTACTTCACAAACTCATTTAAAGCTACAACAAAACAAAAAATTGACCTAAATAGTGAATTCACTTTCTTTACACGCATCATCATTAACTAATGCCTTAATTGGCTAAGCATGGTAGTACAAATCACCAACTTTAATAAGAAGATATTTTAATTGGTACCACGTTTCTAGTAGTGGCATTAATTTAACCAATTACAGAAAGAGAGCCGTTACGTCAAGTAATAAATCTAAAATCTTAGTACAAGGATTTGTTTGGTACACAGCGTGTAATACATACATTTTTAATTTGTTGACATTGGACCCTAACAAATTTATAGTCTTCCTAGACAATGGCCAAAATGGGAAATTAACCCTGTGTTGAGGGCCATTTGTGAGGATCCAGGTGGAAAGAAACAAGGGCAACAAAGAACTGACAAAGCAGACAGCAAAACCATTAGGCCCAAGCGGTAGGAATAATGGATCACAGGCCCAAGAAATAAACAAATGGGTCTTGAAGAGGCAAGTGAGTTCAAAGAAGCCCGGAAAGAGAGAAATAGCATCCCATGGGCAGTGTATGAGGTAGAAAATTAAGCGAGAAAGGGCTGTTGCAGGCCTAAAGTAATGCAAACTAAGAAAGTAAGGGGTTTATGGCAGGCCCATAAACCCCAAGGATGAGAATAAGGTTATTGGGTCAGGGAAGTCCAATGAAGTTAGTAAAAAACCCATGGAAATGTAGAATTAGTAAAAAGGCCGAGGAAACCCAAAGAAAGCAAAACGGGCCGAGGATGCCCAAAGGAAAGCCAAAAGGGACATAGGAGCCCATAAATAAAAGCAAACTAGTGGCCATGCCAAGCCACTGAGAGAAGGAATAAACGGCCGGCCTAAAAGAGGCCTAGCAGGGTTAAGTTATTACAGCAGGAATAACAGAACGACATTGCAAGAAATAAAAGAAACCAAGGAATGGGCCAAAGAAATGTAAGACCCATCATCAAATAAAGCTCAGCTCCTAAGAGGAGCGGGAAAACAAAAAGCAACCCACATAAGAGGTCAAAAAACACGGACGGCGAGCCTCCAGCCCCCGACAGACGAATGGGCAGCAAGCAAGTTTTGGACACATATGGAATGAAGGCACGCGCAAGGCCCAGGCACCACCAGCTTGTACCCAGCCAATACAGAGCATGGTGAGGTCGGGGGGTCAGAGGATCAGAGAGCATCGTTTGGTGGTGGGGAGAGGGAAAAAATCTATTTTTATGGTTCTGGCTCAGGCTCTTTCGGGGAGGTGTCCTGCTGGGATGGCTTACTACCCAAAAAAGGCAAGCTGAGTTGGAACCATTAGGTGCATGCCATGAGGGATAGGGAGAGAAAAATAACCCAAACCGTAGCAGGAAAGGGTGTCACGGCAAACTAGCAAACAAAATACTCTTCCTTGTCTGGCGATGGAAAGGCATCACACAGAACGAAACAGTGATGGTCGGCCAGTACACCCAGACCAGACAAAGGGAGTTAAGGGTTAAAACAGTAAAATCGGGTCACGGCAGGCACTATAAAAGGAGGGTCTTGCCATGAACAGGGGGAGGAGGAACAACGTAACTTTGACAAAGAAATAGAAAACTTAAAAGAAATAGCAAAGAAAACGAAGTGAGAAGAAAGAAAGAAATAGTGAGAATTAGAAAGGTGGGCATGCATCGGTAGATTAGTCCCTTCTCTCCCTCATGAAATCCGACCCTCTGTAAGAAAACTCGAGAGTACTTACGCAGAAAACCATTTAGACCCGTTTCCCTCAGGGCGGTTAACCTCTGCGGCAGGACTCTTTCCTGAGAGATTGACTGCTTTGAGGAGGAACGTTCTCCCCTTTGTGGTTCTGCTCTTGCAGATTGAATTTTCCGGTCAATTTCCTCTAATATTCCGACTAACCCATGCTTATAAACATTTGATATCCTCTGTTATGCCTTTTTTCTCTTCCGTAAAAAAGAAAGCAAATAGTATTGTTATTGTAATTGTAATTGATTTTAAGGGCTGTTTGGTCAATTCCCCATTAAAGTGGCTAGATATTTTTTGTTTATTTTATTATTATTATGTATGCCTGCCACGATTTTTCTGAAACAGTTTCACCTGCCGTGAACACGTCCCTGGTAGATTTGGCCTAGTTTGCACACAAGCCGAACCAACTTAAGCTGAAACTGGGCCGGTCCCGACTCTTTTATCCAGAAAACTTGGGCTTAGTGCAGCAGGAGGCAGTCCAACACCACTAGCACAACCCACCCCCTTACACTCTGTTTGTCAAATAATATAATTAGTAGGTACTGTTTTCAAACTATATTTTTTACTAGCATCTCGAGTCTAAGAGACTCGATTTACGGCCTATAAATTGAGTCTCAAAGACTTGATTTTCATGGTCTGATCTCGTTTGATGTGGCATTTTTTCCACGTGGCAGCCACTTGGAAATCGAGTCTCTAAGACTCGATTTATAAGCCAAAAAAAAAAATTTAAGTCTAAGTCATATACAAGCCATCTAGAAATACCCAAATTTTTTTTTTAAGAAAACCAAAATCATCAGAGAGAGTTGAAGCAATCTCAAACCCAGATTTCAATGGAGTCTACGATCTCAAACCCGGATTCAACATAGAAGAAGAAGAGTTGAAGCGAACGAAGTGTAGAAAAACTGAGACACGAGATCCAGAATCGGATCCAAAACCCGAGACCATTAGATGGAGATCCGAATTGGAGCAAAGCTCGTCGAAGCTCTTCGCCAAGTCCGCCGCAATTCCTCCTCCTCGCCGTCGTCAGCCAAGCTCTCCTCCTCCTCCGTAGGACGACACCACGAGATCCGAGATGCGGCGAACCGAGTTCTCGCCGTATCGGCCCCACGGCCCACGCCGACTTGAAACCCACCCACCCATGGTCCCACACCAATCTGAAGCCACCCACTCCGATCTCACTGCAACCCATGTTTCTGGTTTTTTTTTTTATATATATATATATATATATATATTTTTTTTTTTTATGAACACATATTTTCAGAGTAACTGAGGTTGCTGAAGAACTTGAAGAAGTCGATGGAATCATTGCTGTTGTCGTTGTGGTTGTTGTTGTTGTCGAAAATAATATTTTCTTTGTTGTTAAGGTGAGAAGGTGTAAAGGCCAAAATCTTTTCTTTTTATTGTAAATGTAATATAGATATAAATCGAGTATTTAAGACTCGATTTCCACGTGGTCACCACATGGAAAAAGTGCCAACTCAGACCCGATCAGAACATGAAAACTGACCCTTAAAGGCTTGATTTATAGCCCAAAATTGAGCCTCTTAGACTCAAGATGTTAGTAAAAAATATAGTTTGAAAACAGTACCTACTAATTATATTGTTTGACAAATAGGGTTAATTTCCCATTTTGGCCCTAGACAATGAGTCAAGTAATCCTTGCTCTTGCTTGGGTTTTAGCTGGCTTTCCGAACTTTTTTAACTAGACATGTCTTTTTGTTTTAAATATACAATAGTAAATAGTAGTGAATTTTAATCTCCACATTTTATTTGATTAGTGGGTGACGTGGCAGTCTCTCATTAAAACGAAATGAGATTCTAATTTAAAAAGTACTAGAAATAAGCCACACCCGCAATTGAATATGCCAAGTGTACAAAGTACAAACTTGTGTGGTGTTATTAAAAATCAACTGATTCTCCAAAAAAAAAAAAAAAAACTTTATTTTAACAAATTTTTTTTTTGAGGGGGAAATCCATGTTTGTTGGCACACAACAATAATAGGATGGACCATCCGACCCATAAGCCCAGTTTAGGCATTGGCTAAAAACCAACCTGCTAGCAATAGAATATCCATGATTGTTGACCTAGAAACATTTCTCTTTGAGAAGTCAATTGCTACTATTGACCCAATCATACTGGGTGGTTAGGTATAGCAAAGGAAGCCTCACTGATCATGAGAGCCACAATCAACTTGGGAGGTATCGTTGAGCGTCTATTTGGAGGCCTCTCTAGCGTTGACTCTTTATAATTTACCTTGAAATCGCTAGACATGAAATAATATGATGTGAGCTACACATGATCAGGATTATGGGGATACGTAATGTTGCTTTAACTGCTCCTCTCAACGTTGCATTTAATGTATTCCAACTACTATCAAGTTGCATTAAATAATTTAAATGTTACTTAAACATCCATCTTTAGCTTTGGTTCTTCCTTAATTTTGGGGGATGAATGGTCATACTCATTCCATGTTCTCTCTTTCTCTATTGATATGCTGTTTAAGCACGGTTGATAAAGCTAAGAATTTAGAGAAAAGACCAACATGCTCTCAAAAGCAACCATTATAAAATAAAAACTTATTGTTACACTGCTAAAACTTTCTCCTATGATCTAACTTTGCCACTGAGGAATCCTTAATCAACCTTGTCGGTTGATCCAAGGATAAAGTTAGTAGACTTATTTACTTTATGACTTCCTCCTTATCGCTATTCACCCCGCCACCCCAACCCATTTTTAATTGTTACATTTGAACTAAAATAAAACTATTAGGATTTCGTCTAAATTACTTCTTATTATTTTATTTTAATCTAAATATTAAATTGTGATTGAGTAAAACCATAAAGGGTAATTTACTTATTAAAATTTTAAAAATACAAAATAAGTTAATTCGGACATAATTCTAACTATTAAAAATGAAAAGTTGCCAAAAATTTTATAACTCAATTGATATCTCTTTGATGTTTCTAACAAAAACTTATAAAATTTAAATTTCATATTTCCTATCGTGAGAACTATCAAATTATCAATAACCACCGAAAGCTTGTACACTAATAACTTGAGATAGAGCAATCCAAAAGAAATAAATTGATAGGGTTGTATTAACAAGCACCGTAAAATACCTATTAGCAACAATTTTTTTATAACTTTTGGCAGTTTTTTAACAATTTATTCTTTTTTTTTAAATGAGACTCATAATGAGAAATCTTAATCAACACCACACGGTGCTTGTTAACATTTTCCAAATTCATGAAGGAAATTTATCTTTGACAATTTGACATTACATGAATTCAGCCAGCATGGAGAAAAGTTTCGTGTTTTGTTTTTTTTGTTTCCTTTTTTGAAAAGGGGCCAACGCCAATAATGACATTTTTGTCTCATTCGGCTACCTCTTTTTTTTTTTTTTTTTTTTTTTTTTTTTTTTTCTTGCAAGATGAACTCAGGCCGGACGCGTGGCAAAATTTTGTCAAGGGAAAATACGGCAAAGATTCTCCAAATTATAAATGTTTTAAGCACATTTGGTGATGATTCCTTGTAACAGATCTTAGGTCAATTTAGAATGACTAATGAGAGATTAAATGTGAACTGATAAGGAATTATTATAACCATTAATATTATTAATCATTAAAAAAAAAAAAAAAAAAAAAACCCTTTGGATAGAACGTTGGATAGAATGTTGTTAATAACCCTACTAATTTATATTTAGGTTAATTACAATTTACCCACTAGTAGTTTGACAAAAATTTAAGTTACTTACCTGTAGTTTAAAAGTTAGTATTTTGCCCACTTGAAGTTTATTCCGTTAAGTTTTCATAACCCACCTCTTTACTTTCACCGTTAAAAATACAAAAAAACATAACAAAAACATAAAAATCAAGATCTAAAAGTATATTTCTTAAAGTGATAAAGTTTTGGCTTAAGAACATTCTTCTTCTTCATAAGAACATTCTCAAGCTTATCAATCCAAACAAAACTGTTAAGGGGATAGAAAAGATTGAGAAAGAAATTTGAGGTGTGTTTGATTTGATTTTAATTTTTATTTGCAGTGGCGGTGGGTTTATGTTCAAAATTAATGAGTTTAATTTTTTGTTTATGTTCAAGATTTATGGGTTTATGTTCAAAAAATCTAAGTTTAGCTTTTAGTTTTGATTAATTTTGTGGGTTTAACTTTTAGTTTCTAAATTCTGGGTTTAGCTTTTAGTTTCTAACTTCTTAATAGAAGCTTGATACAAATAGCTATAACAACTGCTGATGCAAGTCATAAAATGCCGCATTCATGATTGTTTCCAAGTCGAGACATGAAAATTTTGCAACTAAAGCATGTCTAGAAAATGCAAGAGGCGGACAATCCAACAAAGTTTAACAAACATAATACCAACATAATTGTATCTCATCTTCGCTCTTTGCTTGTATTTGGAGTCGAAGATCTGCCATCTAACGCTCTGTTTGTTTTAACAATGATGTTTTTCTAGAAAATGAGTCATTTTCCAATAATAATTTTCAATAAAACTATTTCATTTTTTTATGTTTGGTAGTAACTTTAAATGAATTGAAAAACAACCTCCTAACTTATCTTATTTAGTTTGCTGTGAGATAGAGTTGTTTTCCCAAAAAATTTAGTAGAAAACAATCTCTAAAAATAAGCCATACTTTTTATATTGACCAAAGATAGTTTTCCTTTGATTTATTTTTTTTTATACTACCAAACACTGGAAAACACGGAAAACTATCTTGACACAAGGTTTTCCATTGAAACAAACGGAGCGTAAGTTGTCCATTAAAAAATTTTCTCATGCTAGATTCAAGCTGCTCAAGGTGTTGGATTTGCAAGGAGCTAAAAGTGATTGAACTACCACAGAACTTCTTAAACCCAGTGGATCTGAGAGCTTCATAAGTTTAAAAAAAATATGCTTATAGATCTTTATTTTTATGTTTTTGTTATTTTTGTGTTTTTAACAGTGAGAGTAAAGAAGTGGGTTACAGTCTTACAGAAGTATAACAGAGTAATCCTCAAGTGGACAAAATGCCAACTTTTAAGCCACATATAGACAATTTAAATTTCGGCCAAACCACAAGTGAATTAAGTTATCATTTGCCCTTAGTATTTTGTATTGATACCAGAGACATTGATAAATAGAGACTAGAGCCACCGTCCGATCCCAAACACGGGAGTTAACGTGTTTTGGTTGTTTCTAAAAAAAAAAAAACAAAAACGTGTTTTGGTTAAACTTATTTTTCTTTGGCAAAATAATAAGTAGGGGTATTAATGAGTATCTAAACCAATATGTAAAACAAACTTTAATTTACCATAAAAATCAACTTAGCACGAGTCCAAATACGGGAAAGTTGAAATTCTTTTCTGTTCACACAGAATCTGGGGGCCGGGAACCCAACAAACCAAAAAGAAAAAGTAAAAATAAGGATGTAAAAAAAATAGATAAAATAGCCACATGAAGATAGCATGATGCATTCTCTCTTTCCCTGAACATCACATGGAGCACCTTTAAGGATATTGCTATTAATATACACTAGACTATCACTTGAAAAACATGCAAATAGAAACAATGGAATGCAAATACGAACGAGGGAACAAAAAAGCTCTGGGAGGCACAAATTCACTGTCAAGAGCATTGTCATACTCTAAACATTAATATGAGATTGTCAAGTGATTCTTTTCATTTTTAGAGGGGAACCTAGGAATTAACTCTTCAAGGTAAAGGTTTCTATAATGAAAAGTTGAAAAAGATTAATTCCCATTGGTTACAAACACCATGGGTTAAATAATAAGACCACCACTACTCAGACTTTCTTCGAGATTTTCTCACGAATCTCCTTTTGAAAAGAAAGACGAATTACTGTTTATAAACAAGGTACAGTAGTCAATAAGAAACGAGCAAAACCTCAGAGAATTTAACCAAAATGACAGAATAGAGTTACATATATAGAACTTCAAAAACTTCAACAAAATTGCAACTGCTTTATATTAAAAACACATACAAACATCATACCATGTCAGGCAAAGATGGTTTCTACACTGCAAGTACCACTTAAACAGTCCGAAACTCGAACATCTTAAAATAAAGACAGTAGACCTATAAGACAAGACTTGGCAAAGGAAAACAAAGAAACATATCAAATGACACTTACCAAACAGAATCTGTCTTTCTCTACTAAACAAAACAAAATCTCTTTAGAGGAGATCAGCAACATTTGATGGCAGCTCCTCAACTACAACATTATAGAACTTCTGGATGTCAAACAGCATCCTCTCATCATCCTTTGTTACAAAGTTGATGGCAACACCCTTCCTACCAAACCGTCCACTACGTCCAATACGATGCAGATAGTTCTCTGGCTGTGTAGGGAGATCATAATTAATAACAAGGGAGACTTGCTGGACATCAATACCACGTGCCAAAAGATCAGTTGTTATAAGGACACGAGATGATCCAGAACGGAATTCCCGCATGATAATGTCTCTTGTATTCTGGTCCATATCACCATGGGTGGCTGAGACTGTGTGGTCACGGCTCCGCATCTTGTCTGTAAGCCAATCAACCTTGCGCCTCGTGTTCACGAAAATGACACTCTGGGTGATGGCCAAGGTTTCATAAAGATCACAGAGTGTCTCAAGTTTCCACTCCTCCTTATCAACATTAACATAAAACTGTTTTATACCCTCCAGCGTGAGCTCATCACGCTTCACAAGAATTCTAACAGGTTTGTTCATGAACTTCCTAGTAATCTCAAGGGCCTCAGGTGGCATTGTGGCAGAGAATACCCCAACCTGAATCTTTGATGGTAGAAGCTGGAAAATATCATAGATCTGATAGCACAAACAATTAATATTAGAACTAGTACAGTAACATTTAAGAGAGCTTTTCAATTCAGATTCCAACAACTTATATATTTTTTTAATAAAAACATTTAATGTATGTACCAAGGAAGCTGAAAGCAGAAACAAATATCACAACCATGGATCTATGAACTGCAAAGTACTTTTAATTCATGAACACTCTTTAAGGTAAATGCAATATTGAAGCATCTAAGATGTGCCCAGTGCAACACATTTAATTAGATATATGTGTAAAGAGCAAGATAGGGAGCAAATCCCTAGTAAAAGTTCCCATCATATGAAATAAGTGGGGTTCAGTAACCCTTGATATTTCCAGTTGCTGCTACTCAAGTGTACTCTCATTTAAAGATTTCAATTGATTGATTAAACAGGTCATAATTAGTTCAATGTTAAGAAAACCTGACATTAAAGTTACAGCCTTCATTAGTTAAAAAGAATGCTAAAATGACAGGCAATACAGATTAAAGTTGTCATACAATATATTGGACCTAAAATGAAAAGGTAAGGGAAAGAGAGAGTCAAAAAGGACCTGATCCTTGAAACCCCGGGAAAGCATTTCATCAGCCTCATCCAATACAAACATCTTGATGTAATCAGGACGAAGTGACTGTCTTCGCAGCATATCAAACACACGACCAGGAGTACCAACAACAACATGAACCCCACTAGACAGAATGCGTTGATCTTCACGAACACTTGTTCCACCAACACAAGCATGTACTCTTACACCAAGATAGTCTCCAAGTGCCCGCATCACCTTCTCAATCTGTTGAGCAAGCTCTCTAGTGGGTGCCAGGACCAAAGCTTGGCATTCCGTCACACTATAGTCAAGTTGTTGCAAAACACCAGAGCAGAAAGTTGCTGTCTTTCCAGTTCCAGATTGAGCCTGTTGAATAACATCAAGACCCTTACAGAAGGGTACAATTCCCCTTTGCTGAATAGCAGAGGGTTTTTCGAAACCTACACAAGGAAATATATTTGGCTGAATCAGAAATATTATTGATCAAAAGAAACACAGTACAGAACACAGAGTCAAATGACTCAAGACAAACAGTGTGAGGAGTACTCAAACTGCAAAACAAATGAACCAAAACAGGACTTCTAAAACATCACACACTCTAACAAACACAATAACAGCAATTACAAACTCTGGCAAAACAAATCAGCACATACAGCTGACAGACTAATCTCCTGACCACATTTTACTCATCTCTACAAGGCTTAAAAACTTTTATTACCGCAGAAGCTGTTGGCGCACATTAGGCAATCAGATGGGATCCAAAAGAAATGGAAAGAAAAGTAAAACAGTTTGTGTCTGTGTTCCTTCACAAACAAATTTATACCAAAAACAAAAAAAAAACAAAAATTCATGTTCACCCAACTATTCACAATTTTTCTTATAAACCAACAATAGAGCTAGCACTTAATCCTCGTCTAAGAAGACCAACTCAAACTTGCAAAACCAAACCAAGCAGTCATAATTGAAGCAAGAAATTTTGAGTTGTGGTACATTATCATATAACCTTAACTATAAGAAAAAAAGAAAGAACAAAGAAATTATGATTAGATCTACCATAAGCATAAATCCCCCTCAGAAGATTCTCTTGCAATCCCATAGCATCAAAACTATCATAAACCTCATCATATGATGTGAAGAAGTCCTGAGCATCAACTGAAAGTCTGTCACCATCAATTCATCAAACAAAGCACAAGGAATTAGCATCCAAATTGCAATACCCTTTGACAAAATTCAATGTACGCATAAACTCTCTCACAAAGTCAATAACAAAACAAGTAACTGGAAAAAGGAAAGAAGATCGGGAAAAATTCTTACAACTCATCCATTTTAGCATCAAACTGACGAGCATCAAATTGTGACCCCTCTGGTGCCGCCATGACTGTAAAAGGTACAACGATAGTCCATAACAAAATATCACCAACCACATAAACATTACATGAATATTTCAATCTATGTAAATACAATCTGTCCATGCATGTACACAAACAGGAGAGAGAGGGGGGAAGAGCAAGATTGTGTGTGTACATGTAATGACTAGAAACTCTACAAGCCTGGCATATTTTAATAAATCGTATATATCAGAACCTAAGAAGCACAGACACGAACACCAACACAGAAAAGTAAGACATGGTCACAGCAATTCTTGAAAATTAGGACAGGACATGATGGCAATACAACTATTAATTAATAAATAAATATATAAAGGCATATTTTATGTTTATTTTAAGTTGTATCAAAAATCAAAGAAATTTCTTTTTTTAAAATGTAAAAAAATATTGTTTTCCTCATGCAGGAGTGTCCCAACATGTTTGGCAAGGACATGCCGATTTGGTGTGCCCATGCTTCTTAGATCAGAACTCCATAATTGTTCACAAAGTGATAAACCAAAATACCATGTATAGAAACGGGGCTTTTTATATAATAAACAAAAGCCAAAAGTTTTACAAGAATAACCATTTAAAATAATCTCTCTTTGAAACATTGGCTTTACTAAAATTTTTGACTAAAATTATCATACTTGCAAAAAAAAAAAAAAAAAAAAAAAACCACAGATAAACAACATAAGCTAATACAATAGTCATAAAATAAAAAAATAAAAAATAAAAAAGCAAAAAACAAAAAACAAAAGGAACACAAGACATAAAACTAGGTACCTAGTTTTAGTATACAAACACAGCATCACGAATAACCACCAAAGCAAATACCTAACAAGTTAATTTGCAACACATAATATCATGCACAAAGAAGGTGGTGCTGTATCTGATTCCTTTGTTATGCACAAAAATATCACAATTTTCATACCTAGATAAATTTTAGAATTCCATGGATACAAATATTTTCAATAGAATTCGCTAAATACACTAATGAGCTTAGTAATGACATGTTTCCACTAAATTTTCAGAGAACACAACAATATTATAAAAATAAAAATAATTATAAATTCTATTTTACCTCAGCTTTCTCGGCAACCAAACAGGAAATCAAAAACGAAAACTAATATTACTAAAATCAGAAGCATTAACAGAATAACAAATAACTCAACTATTCAATCGTCTCGGAAATAAAAAGCTTATGAGAATCATCAAAATAAAAACAACAACAACAATAATAATAATTAAAAATAAAAAGTTTAGCAGATCACAGCGACACGTACAGATCGATTAATCAAAACCGCAATAAATAAATCACAAAATAACAGATCGAATACGAAGAAATAAACAAGAGAAAATTATTAATTAATAATTAATAAATAATAATAATAATAGGTCTGATACAACAGTGAGATTCAGATCAAAATCAAGCATCGAATCAGAGAGAGAGAGAGACCTGTTGATCGGTGAAAAGTGAAGTAGAAGAGAGGGGTAGTAGTATTGGTTTTTGTTGTGTGAAGTAATTAGGGTTTCCCAAACTCCTCGGATCTACGCCGCGGAGTTGAGGAACGATAGCGAAGAAGGCCTTTTTTAATTTTTTTTGGTTTAGTGAGTGTGTGAGTGTATGTGTAAAAATAGAGAACTAAAAAGTAAAAACACAGGGATTTTGAAGGGTCGGTGTCTTTTTTCGTCTTTCCGGATTTGCCCCTGGATTTTAAACCGATACCGAGTTTCAATGGGAATGGCTATATGGGATGTGAATTGTGATGTGAGATCATACCGACGAGATATTTTAAGGTATGTTCAGTGGATATACGACACGGTCTACTATTTTATTAAAAAAAATTTATTTATTTAAAATTATTAAGTCAAAAATTTTTTAAAATATAAATTAATTATTGATTTAATCATTTTAAACAAATAGGAGTCTTTTAGTGGAATGATGGACAAGTAATGTGGTCCATCAAAAAGTCTATAATTTTTCCAAATCCAACCGTGTTCATATTCTCAAGATGTGCTTAACTAAACTACCTCTTTTTTTTTTTGCTAACTATTTTTCAAAACACCAAAATCTAAATTTTTTTTTTTATACATTCTATTTCATTAAAATATTAAAAAAAAGATTTGTTTCTCTTTTTTCACACACAACACTTACTGTCCACTATCTTTTTTCACATTCCCAAAACGCATAAAAAAAAAAAATTTTGCAATTCTATTTAATTAAAATATTAATTTTTTTATCGTTTTTTTATTTTACACACATCACTTACTATTTACTATCTTCCTTTACTCTTGAGAAACGCACAAGAAATAATTAAAAAAATCATTTTGCATAAACTAATGTGACTCTTATATTTGCACAAGTACTATAGCAAAATCTCATTTTGCATAACCGGTTCATAATTTGAAATGAGTGATTTAAAACTTCATTGATTATATTTTGGGCTTTATGTTATTTTATATTATTTTATATTTGCTGGTGCCAATGCTCTAAGTTAAAGATAAGAGGTTATGGGAAAGTAATAGTGTTATTAGCCCAAGTCCTCATTTTATCAATTTATACAAAAACAAAAATGTCAATTTCTTTTTTTTGGCTGGAATAAAAAGGGTACAGAACAACCAGTTCACGGGAACAATTCAATTGTAATAGTGCGAGTGAACTGATATTGAGCCCTCAAAGAGATGGGGAGGAGGGGAAATTAGATGGACCCCAAAGAAAAGTACCAATTTATAGTTGAAGCGTAACATATACATTAGTGTGCATTTGGATAAACATACAGTTGCACTTTGGAAACAGGCTATGCTTTAAAAAGATGTGCACTCCCTTTTAGGATGAAAATAAGTCCAACCAAACAGATAGAGGCCTATTAAACATCTCATATCGATTAAATTGTTCAAATATTTTTAGGGTTTAAGGCTTTAAGCAATCATCAAAGGTGTTTAATAAGTTGAAGCCCACTCTAAACCCAAAAAGGAGCATTCGATTAGAACTCAACCTGCGTAACCCATTTCTTTGCACCATTTTTAAGTTCCCCGAGTCAGTATGTCAACAACCTGTTTTGCATACACATTTGATATCACTATCAGTTAAGCCAGTAGGATAGTCCAGGCAAAACTGATTAAGTAACGGCTGGTTTTACTCAAAAAATATAAATATAAATAACTAATTCCAAAAGATTTAAAACCAAGCTTTACAGTTTCACCAATTCATGTGCCACTATAATAACATTCACTTCTTCAATAAATATGATACGACATATTACATGGTTCTAGGAAAAATTTGACCAGACCATTGTTTGGCAGCCCTCACAAAACCTCAAAATCCAACATGGATGCTTGCCGCCCATTGACCTCTAAAATCCTTTCGCAGGCTACTCACCTAATGTTTCAGGCATGCCTCTGAATCTGAACCAGATTCTTCATCGGAACGTGCAAAGGTGGCTTCCAAACTGTGAGATAACATCTACAAGACCTCCATAACCTCCAACTGCTGTAACCTGTGACACACGGGTTCGACAACACGAGAATTGGGTTAAGCATAAAAACATAACCAATAAGGAGTCAACTATTCTAACATGATGAGCATAAACATAACTAATAAGGAGTCAAAACTATTCTGAAATGATGCTTTTTTCTCAATTTGACCAAACATTAACAAGTACCAAGAAACAATGATTTTCTAATGAGAGAACAATGTTTGATCTGAATCAGAAGTTCAGAAATAGCCCTTTTTTTCTTCTTCTTGTTTTCGTCTTTCTTTGGTTCACAGTATACTGTGCTTCTTTAGTTTCATGTAACTAAGTAGAAAATTGCAGCAAATCAATGGTGAAAATTCACTGTTTCACAATTGGATAGTGTGATAGGACAAAATTTAGCAAGTCATAAGATTCAACCTATGCTGGAAAATAGGTGAATTTGCACACCTATAGTACACAGCGAAGAGACTCAACTCAACTAGACCATATTCTCAACCAACTGGGGCTATGGCTTCTTTTGTTGCCAGATGGCCCTATCTAGGGCCATGTCCGGAGTTACCTCTAGTATAGAGCGAAAAGAGAGAATTAGACAATTTTAGTGAGATATAGCACAGCTGAACCAAGTATCATTTTGCAAGGATGTAATCTGTGGTTTATAAGCCGCATCTTTTATCAAGAGATAGGACATGAGCTGTATCATTTATCAAGAGATTTAATATAGACAATTACAATGAAACAAGATTGCACTTAACACCATTATAAGCACTAATTTCTAGTACATATGGCCCACAAAGAGAAATCAGAACTAAAGTCTTCATCATCAATCATCAATATTAAATTACCATTTGTCCCAAAAACTTGTACTATTAGGAAATTGTGAATTCAATCAATATTCTAACACATCCCACGGGCCTAGACTCCCCTTTAATAAGTGGATTCCAACACCTAGGAGTTTTTTACTGATGAAAAGCAGAGTAGACAGGGGTTCAACTTAGGACCACTTGTTTAGATACATCATTAAATTACCACTTGTCCCAAAAGCTTAAATTATTAGAAAATTATGCTCGATCATTTAACCAATATTCTAACAGTCAACAATCACACAAAATTAGAAAACTCAACCCATAAGGAAAAAAGTAATTGAATCCAGAACATACCCCGGACGGATGTAGGGAGACAGAGAATGCTGATGGAGGAGCACATTGTATTTGTGAAAGAATCGCCCCATTAATGTCAAAACGACACAGAAGAGGTTCTGCTCCAACAGCCAAAATCTGCATTTTAAAAATAATAATAATAAGTTCAATCACATCAATAATGGGAGCACTTCATACTATGTATGTTTTTTTTTTTTTTTTTTGGGGGGGGGGTGGGGTGGGGTGGGGGTGGAGCTGGGAACACCATGATTATGCTCATAGGCATAAATTTCCAAGTAATATCAATCACCAAAAATAATAATAACTTACTTGATTGTCATCAAATAATACATCCTGCACAGAAGCACGAGTTGAAGTCCTTGAAATGCACTCAGAAGCAGGAAGATTCCAAATGGATAAACACTGACCACTGCCACAAGCCTATGACAGTAAGAGTTGATTAATTAGGTCATACCTAAGCCAACTATAATAAGAATTATTCTTGATGCAAGATGATAACTGTCTAAATGTATCTTTGTTTCATGAATTTTGCCTGTAACTCTTTTTTTTTTTTTGGAGAATCAACCTAGCCTGTAACTCAAACATAGTCTATATAATGTCATACTTAGCGGTTAAAATGAAAATCTTGCAATAAAATGGTAACATGTTCTCTTATGTGACAAGTAATTTGCTAACTGAGTAGGAGAGAATATAAGCTCATAAATAGCTGAAAGAGTTTCTCCACCACCAGATGTCAAGTATCATAGACACAGTTACACAATAATCATACTGCTTTATACACCAATGACAAGCTACCTGGTACATCAATTATGGGCACATTGAGTAGGGAATTATTACTAAGTTGTAACTTCCTATACGCACCAACTATGATGGTGCTTTATGAGTTATAATACAAAAAAAATATGAGTACTTTCGCTAAACTCACAAATCAGAATACTTAGAAACAATGAAATGAATTTTTTTTTTGATAAGTAAAACAATGGCATGAATATACAAAGGAAAAAAAATAGAAATAAAAGAAAAGAAAAGAGCGATCATGTCCTTATCACATAAAGTCTTACCAACCAGCTTTCGCTTCCATCAAGAGTAATGCAACTAACGCATGAGAAGAAACCTTTCAACTTAGTGTTCTCTGCTGGATCAATTACTTGAATACACTTTCCACTTTTGCAATCTAGGTAACACCACATGTACAAGCAAATAAGCATAATCACTTCTAACTAGGTTAAACGTTAGATAATAATGGAGAGTCCAAAAAAGAATTGCACAACAAAATATTAGAGGAAACTACCAGAAATTCAACAAAATAATTATTTTATCTGAGTAAATTTCTGCCTAAATTCTAAATTATTGAGAATAAAGAAAATCAGTTTTACCCCATATCCGTGCAGTCCCATCCTCTGAACCAGTTATGATCTGAAAAATTGAAAAAGAAAAGAAAGAAAATAAGAAAAAATAGTAAGAGAAATCCTGCAGTGCATCTCTTACTTCAAAAGCACTTTGCTGTATAATTTTCAACTACGACAACAGAAGTAATCAAACACATTAAAAAGTGCCCCCTAATAAATAAGTATAGAGAATGAAACAAACAATCATTTCTTTTAATAGGTTAAAACCAGGTTATTGGTTAGATTTTTTTTTTTTTTTTTTTTTTTTTTTTTTTATGAGTAATAATTTTATAAGGAACTAGAAGGGCATCAAGTACACTGAGGGTATAGTAGATGTACAAAAAACTAAATTTTGCTCAAAGTACAATGATCAATAAACTCTAATAAGTTTGAGAATGAGAAACTTCCTGATAAAAGAAATGTTTATCAGCTGAAATCCACTTCTAATAGACTAAACAAATATATGATTATTACAAAACCTTATGAATAGCCAGTGACCATGATCTGTCAACTTTAGCCAGGATTCATAAACTAAATGTTTATACAAAATTTTCCACTCCAGTTGTAGGAAAACACTGTTCTTGGATGAAGCCTGGCAATATCTCAAAATATATATATATACACACAGTAAAAGTACAAGTCCTTGACTATCTTGCAGTAATCAGCCTATGGAAATAGGCATATAGAATTCTCCATTTAGGAGAAGGGGGTGGTTAGGGGGTGTTTAGATGCTACATCAACTTTTTCACTTTGTTTCATCTCATAGTCCAACCCCCTCCCCTTTCCTCTTGTCAGTCCTTTTAAGTTCTTATCTTGTAACTAGCTTGCTCCCTTCACTGTTTCTTTCAAGTAATTTTTATTTATTTATAGGTAAGAAAGTTTTAATGAAAAAAGACTACTTCACATATAAAGGACATGGACACAAAGCAGTCTAAAGAATTATAACAAAAAAGTTATATACAAAAAGGAAAAGACTCAATGAACAACACAATGGAATTACTATATGTAAAATCCCATGCACAAGACTACTCATATAAGGAACTAGTGAAAGTTGCCAACAATTAACTCCCTGTGCTTTCCACATCTTTGAAAGTATGCTGATTTTGTTCCCTTGATATAGTCCACATCAAACACAAGAAAAAAAAAAATTCCAAACATCTAACGAATGCTTACCAACCCAATTTCTCCATCCACCCATCAGATCAAGGACCTTTTCCAATAACACCCACTGAATCCCAAAGGATCTAAAAAAATCTCCACAGTTCAAATGCATTACTGCTATGTATCAAATGATAGTCCACTGTCTCTCTCACTACAACAGCACATGCAACACCAACTCATAATAGATATATGCTACAGTGACAGGGCAAAACAATTAAGTCCTAAACCTATTTTCTAATCTTTCGTCCCTTTCAATCTTTTCTCTCTCTCTCTCTCTCCTCATCTAATCCTAATATTTCAAAGATTACAACTCAACTCTTACAAAGTAGGAAACCAGTTGACATGCGTAAATATTACAAGATTACAAAGGAGCCTCCATATCAATTGACAGAATCCAGGACAAGTTAACTAAAGATGGAGAACAGTCACGATCAAGAATAAGAAAGAAAAGGCACCTGGTTGGCAGAGTTTCGGGCAACTATACAATGCAAGTAGTCTGAATGCCCCTTAAAAACTACTTTGAGTTTACCTGTTTCCTGAAATACCAATCACAATCATGCATTCATGCTGAAATCAGACCATCTAGGAAAATAAATCAAGAACATTCTAAATCATCTACAAGTCCATGACGAAACTCAATAATTGATATATTCACCTTGGACAAATACATACCACATCCCAGCAATACGCACAAGAATCACCAGAAGCTGAAAAAATAGATCCTCCCTACAATAGAACAACAACAACAACAAAACCTTAGTCCCAAAAATTTTTTGGGGTTGGCTAAGGATCCCCCCTACAGCAGAAGATACTATATAAACACAAACTCCTTCATAGATAGATAAATATTCTATGGGAAAGGTTATATATAACACAAGAACAGAAGAGGTCACAAACCTGTATGTTAACAGCAATGGCATTATTTTCAGGAATTGGAGAAAGAGCACCCCAAGGACCTCTAGAAGACAACAGTAACACATGAAATGAAAAATAGGTAGGTAGTTCGGGAAGAGAAAACAAAAGGAAGAAGTTATAGGGTATAATGGATAAACTTGACATAGACAACCAGAGTTACATACTTATGTTGGGGATTCACCAGGTCAAGTACTGGCTTCATTTGCTTCCCTGCTGAGAGAGAATAAATTATATCCATAAACCATATTCCTTTTTTTTTTATAGGTAATCAGAAAACTATTACTAATGAGAAAAAAGGAAAAGTACAAGTTGTTCATGATGATGAACAACAAGAAAAAAAGAACAAACAGCACAACAAAAAGAGTAATCAGGAAACTAAGCTAAGGGAAAGCATAAACTCAGTGAGAGAAGAACAATCAGTAAAACCCCAACAACGAGACCACTCCAAAAGACTCCGTTGGCATAAAACCTTTAACTATCCAACGTCTTCTCATTATTTTAAACAAAAGCAATATATCTAAATTAGTGAATAAGAACACTTGAAGCAAAAATCAAGCATGTCACATAACTAGGAAGAAAAAAATTATTTTAAGAAAAATGCAAGCACAGTAAAAATGAAACTCTAAAGATGATACAGAGCTTAAGGGAGTTAATGTGAATCATATTCTAAGCTATGTAACCAAAGTGGACAAAATGCATTACAGCATTTGCATATCGCAACAGTTCTAAAATATCTTCCAAGAAGCATATACGGACTTGAAGCAACCTAACAAATTATTAATTTTTACAACACCTTCAAATAGATAGGTTGAAAGCTTACTCTAGTTCTATTGGGACCAAAATTAAAGCCCCTGAATTAGACCTATCCATAAATGAAATGCACTGGCCCTGGGGGGAAAAATGGCTTCAAATTCTTTGAAAAACTTATTAACTATTTGGACACTTCTAGAGGGACTGAAGTTTATGACCTTTCTATTTTTTGTTAAATGTTTGGACTTTGGACTTAAACTTCTAATAGTTTAGACTAAGTTCCTAAACACTGGTTTTCATACAAATAGTGCCTAACTATTCTAAATTAAATATAAAAAAATGCAAAAATAAAAAATTGTACAAATATTAAGAGAAATTTATACATTTTTTATTTTATGGAATTAATTAAAATTTTAAAATAATTAATTCCATAATTATTTCTTAGTGAAAATAAAATTTAAAAATATATACATAATGTTGAATTTTTATTTTGCAAAAAAATTATATATTTGAAGCATGTTCAGATCTACTATAAAATTGATTCTAAACATGTAAAAATTGATTGAATTATTTTAACAAAGCATAACTTTGTGGACATCAAATACTAGAACCAGTTGCTTCTTTTTTTAGTTGCTATATGATAATTTGCCTTTGCCAACGGGTGAAGACCAAGCCTGTAGATGCCAAACAGAAAAGGCATGTCTGAGGTTTGATTGCTGTATAGTACCTTAGGGGTTCCACAAGTTTTCCCTTCCCTTGGAAGAATGTATGGATGACCAAGGTCCCACGAAATGTTTCATTTTTACTGTGAGCTGCGTCTTTAGGGAAAATCGTGACAACTGACAACCTTTGAAAAAGGCATTTGTTGATAGTTGATTGGTGTTGTACATATAAGCAGGGAATTTATTTTTCACCTGCTTTTTTATGTTCTTTTGCAAAAGACATATGTTCATCTGTATTTGGATTGTTTAGGCTAGTCTAGGTGATGCCCAAATCTGTGCTTGGTCTTTTGGAGTGTTGCCCCGAGGATTCCATTGACACTGAGTAGCTAATGTGTGGCAAGCAAATGCCTCTTTGCGTCATTTGGAATTTGTGATATGAAAGAAACAAAAGGATTTTTGATGGAGTTGAACATCCTATCCTAAGATGCACGGATACTCCATTTTTGTTCACGTACCCGTATCCTATACGTATCAACTAGATACCTCTAAGATACGTATCGGTATTCTTTTTTATTTTTTTTAAATGTCAATACGTCCAAAATATGCCCATGATATGGCTTGGATACTGTTGTAACCCAATCCTCAATAGTGAGAGATAAAATTGTAAGAATTTATATATATATATATATATTTATATATTGTTTTCAATGTTGAACACTTATCTAGTTATCTTTTATTTACTCTTGTGGATTTTGATTTGTATTCTAAACATCATTTAATGACCATGGATTCACTTTACTATCCATTATTGCTCTTAAATTGATATATGCTTAACAATATATGAAAATAAATGCTTAACAATATATAAATAAATATATTTAATAAGTAATCAATACATGTATTTCCAATGTATCATACCCTAGGTTTTTCAAGAATGTTGTATCCCCATACCCTTACCCAAGGTTGTCAAGGTTGTCAAAATCGGGATCCTACGTAGGCCGATCCTACGTAGGATCCTGGGAGGTAAGTGGGATCGTGGATCGTAGGATCGGATCGTAAGATTCTACATATTTTCAAATTTAAAGCAAAAAACACATTGATAATAACTTTGTATGTGGAATAATTATTAATCACATAAATTGTGAATTTATCCATAAAAAAACAAAGATTTGCATCATATGATGCAATTTGCATGCCATACATCGCTCTGTCTATATTAACGAAACAAATATATTTAAGTTTTGACCCAATGTATTTAAAATGTTCAATAAATGTTTAATTAACAACCAAATACCAAAATATTTATCAATACATATGAAAATATTTTCCAAGTTCTAAGTTCCAAGTTCCAAGTTTAAAATCCAAAACAAGTAATCAAATAGAAACTAGCTAACTAAAATATGAAATCCAAAAGCAAGATGAATATTAAGGTGAAGTGAACATTTAATTATTCCCATTCTAGGGTTCTTATAACCACCATCCTAATCATCATCATCTATGTAGACATTATATATTTGTATACTACAAGCTACAAAAGAGATCAAGATACAACTTCACACTCAATTATTTAAGTTATACCACTCATCAACAATTACAAAGCATGCTCAAAAAAATCGATCAAATATACAAATACAAATATACAAATACAAGCATACTAATAAAATTATATATAAGAAAAACATTTTAGTAATATTAGAACACAAATTAGTTATTAATCAAACAAATTTAACAACATTATAGCTTAAAAAGTAGCAAAACCAATATAAATTCTTCATTTAGAAATGACAAAGCATTTCTTCATTTTAATTACAAGTGAACTAGAAATTAGAACACATTTTCTTAGGTTAACATAATTATATATAAAAAAAAAATAAAAAGTCATACCATCACAACATAAAAAAATAAAAACCCTTAAAGCTTCATCAAAACCGAAAATTTATCCCATAAAAAAACAAAAACAAAAAATTGATATTTTGGCAGGATTAGTAGAATCGGTAGAATCCCATACAATCCTACGATCCTACACGATTCTACATACGATCCTACCATTTTTACAATCCTAATGCGATCCTAAACGTTTTGGTAAGGTGGGATCGTAAAATTGTGCGATCTTACAATCCAAATCGTGATTTTGACAACCATGCCCTTACCCATGCATCTTAGATCCTACCTTTGCAATCAAAGAGCACATTTTGCGATCCTTGTACGATTTACGATTGGATGTATCAATCCTTCAATGTCAAGTTGTTGATTTCTCAATTTCTCTCTTTGTGATTTGTATACTTTGAAATGGGATTAAACAAAACCTTTGAATCAGTCTCTTTTCCTCTTTCAATAAAAGTTTTACTTATTAAAAAAATAAGACATTATTTTATCAATCCATTTTCCAGGTGCATTGAGTAAAACTACCAGAAATGACAGCATAGTAGTTACACGTCCTAATAGACACAATACCAACTTCATGCTTTACTACATGATATGCTACTTCTAAAAACCAGTAACATAATTCAGTTTATTACCTTGCAATGTAATGGGCACGTCTGAATTTGTAAAATCCTTCCACCTCCATCCTCGAATCCGACCATCATCACCACAACTACATGAAAATACTTATATAATCAGATATTTTAACACCATAACAATGCTTTATTTTCATTTAGATCAGCCAACATGTAACAATTATTAGATGTGCGCTCTATGCATGAGTATTATATTACTAGGGTTCAAGTGATAGCCCAATGATAATGGCATCCTTTTGTTAATATAAATTTTTTAGCATTGCTCTTCCTATGGTTTGCTTTAAGTTTTTGGTCAAACAACTTGTCTTTGATGTTCTTGTATTCTATACTTGTTTCTTTCTTTATGATTTATTATGATTTATTCCCTAGCTGGTGCATCATAACTTGAGCCGTGAGGAATAATTCATAAAAAAATGTATTCCTTAGCTGGAATTAAGAAAAAAATCATGACAATGTATAGTTGCTTCATTTTAGCTTATTCTTTGAATTTAGGAGTAAAATAGCTGAATTGAGCATTGAACTCTTTAATTTCATATTGGTTAAGCTTTTATCAAGTTTGAACTCCATCCAAGCTCTTGTTTGCCTTGTCTTTGGAAGGTCTAGGTGATCTTGAGCTTAAACACAATGGGATTGTTTGATAGCCTTGGCCAACATGCATATATAAGTATTTGATGTCCAATAACTGCTGATTAGATTCTCAAAGCTTTTGTATTTTCTATTCAACCTTGCTACCTCACTTTTCTATTACTTATTTTTTTTCTTCATGTGTGTTTTATGGGTAATTTATAGAGAAACAAAGTTGCTTCAGCAGTGAGACACCTACCTCATATGAAGTGAATTCAGATTGATGTTTTCAAGCAAAAGTGTTTAAATAGTGGACTATTACCCTCAATCTTGAGTTTGGCTTGATTAGGCTAGTTGTGTGAACTTGCTAAGGATCTTTGTCTTAACTAATCTCCACTCAAGCTTGAGCTTGGCTGGATTAGGCTAGTGGTGTGAACTTGCTAAGGAACTTTGCATAGAAGGAGCATGCTTGTTTGTAAGCCCTCCAACAATTTAGTGATTTCTTGGGTTCTTTATATCCATATCTATTCTATCTCTCAATTGATTACATTTTTAGTACAAGATCTATAAACTCACATCTGAAATATATTAGATACAAGTAGATAATAATACTCATGCATTTTTTTTTTTTTTTTTTGGAGATATGTAAATAGTGGGGGAGGGGGCGGGCAGAAGTGGGGTTCAAATGAGTTATAGCTATGCCACTCTGATGCACATCTCAAGAAAACAAAATGATGCTATCGTTTTTTATCCCAAAAAAAAGGAAAGCAAAATGATGGTAGAGCCAGTAACATGGTAATTCAACATAAATTGATAAAACAATTTGTACTCCATGTAATTACCAATGTATTTTGATAATCACAACAAAAATTATATAAGATGCAAAAGTCATCGTTGGTACTGTTTGAAACAATAAAGTGGTCACATTTTACACAGCCAATCAATCATGAAAATGTCCAAATATTTTTAGTCAAGATAATACAAATTTTAACAAAAGAAAAGTATTTCCCTCAATGTGTGCCGTGTTATGTGTGTGTGCATGTGGAGAGAGAGCGAGAGAGAGAGAGAGAGAGAGATTAGAACTAAACCAAACCTTAGTAACAAGGCATCTTCACCGTCACCATAGAATTTGATATCATAAGCAGGTCCATCATGCCCTTGAACAAAGCAATCGGGTTCAGCCACTAACAAGCTACACAAATCCCACATTTAAAAAGCAAATGCACCTAGTCAGCTAGAATCAACCTGAGATTTAAAATTTTAACCAACAATAAATTAGCAATGCATACTTACTGTTGTGCCTTTGTATTCCTAAAACTTTGCTGCAATCAAACAGCAACAACAAACAGACAAAATAGATAAATTAATTTTTCAAAATGTTAATTAAATTCGATGCAAAATTTGACTGGATGCGAGAGAAATGAGGAGACACAAAATAAATAAATAAAGGGAGCTCACGAGCTTGGAGATGCAGGAGGAGATGGAGTAGGAGGCGATCGATCCATCGCTGGAGGCGGCGACAATGGTTTCCGGGTTAGGGTTAGGGTTAGGGTTTTGAGCGGGTGCCCAAACGGTCCTGAAAACCGTTCGAGTTTGAATCTCCCTCTCCTTCAGTATGCTTTCTCTGTATGCATCTTCGTCCCAGTTCCTCGCGTCTCCGCACATTGTGGTTTCGTAGTACTAGTTGCTAGTTACTGGTGGGACTTCGACTCTGCTCTTTTGTATTTTGTGCTCACAGAAATGTAACGGATCCTTGAGCTTCAGCGGAACAATCAACTAAAACGTTTCTCCTAGCAAAAAAATAAATAAATAAAACGTTTCTTTTTTTTAAAAAAAAAAAGGTCTAGGAAATTATGCTTGTAGGGGCGGTTTTTGGGGCCAAGGCCCAGCAAGTAAGTGGTTCTGGTCCAAAAGTCTCCAGACAATGAATTTGTAGAGAGTGAGTTACAGAGCTAGGACTAAATGAAGTGAACGTCAGTTAGATGTACGCCATGCAACATGTTGAACGTGAGAATATTCCATTTACGTTTAATGGGATATCGGTCCGAGGAGACGTATAAGTGCACCTCTTGCTCTGTTTTACAGACTACAGAGTTCTTTCACCTTTCTCTCTCTATTTTTTCTTAATTCCCCAATCCCCTCTTCATGGGGATCTCTTTCTCTTATATAGCCTCCTTGAATTGATAAGGACCTTACACTTGTTAGCCATCTAGACCTTCACTTAAGTGTCTGTCCCATCGAACATCTCCCTTATCCTTCTGTGGGTTGCACTGGCCAATGTAACACTGTTCGCCTGTCTTCTCCACATTAATGCAGCTGAAAAGGTAGCTTTCTTGCATTTAATGCGGCAGTTGTGGCTTCTCCCTGATGTCTTACATTTTCCTCTTTCCTGCTGCGTGAGGCTCACCCTCCTACCCACATTCGCCTGGATGGGTTCTTCACTGTGGAAGGGACGCACATTGGGCCCATATTTGCGTGTCCGAGGAGGCATTCCTCCTCGGACGTCTTCTAGAACGAACCAGGCTCAACAGGGTTGGGCCAGAAGTCATTTGGGCCCCTATTCCCCGTTGGGTCATGGTTAGGCTTCGTGTGGGTCCCCAGGCCCACTGTTGGTTTTGAGAATTTCACCCCTACAATAGCCCCTCAAAATTCTGGCTCCTTCTTTCTTGTCCGAGGAGGAAGGGCGGGATTTTGACATTCATAGGATTATCTATTGTGGGTCCCTGCTTCACTTGCGCGAAGGTATGCTTCTCACGTGCCTCATTAATGACGGGGGTGGTTGATGACCCATGCGGCGCTAATTATTACTTTTAGCGGTTTTATATATTTTGATCCGATGGTTGGACGCTAGATCAACGGTTGGGATCATTTCCGTTTCCCTAGGCGGGAGTATGTCTGTCCGGCTTCTCCTAGATACATAAGATTTTCAAAAGGCATTTCCTTCTCATTTTTGGACAAGCACTCAGAGCACTCTCGCACTCTCCTTTTTAAAGCGTTCAAGCCTTCGCAGTCGTCCCCTTGAAGATTTCCTACAAATTCCTCATCCGTAAGTGTACATTCCTTTTCCATTGCCTTTTTCCGGCATTACTCCTTAAATAAATCGTCTTCGCATCACCTAGGATTAGGGGGATGGGTAAACTTGACAAATTGGTAAATTCCCCGGCCGGTATGGAGAGCTTCAGGGCCAAATACCGTATTCCGTCGGAGGTAGGTCTAGAGTATTGTTCTTTGGAGGAGGTCATAATCAAGAGGAGAACGGGGCAGGTCGCCATTCCAGTGATAGCCTTTGTGGAAGGAGGAATGACCATCCCTATGGAGAGGATAACTAGAGATTATTTGCGTGGTCATAGGTTGACCCCTCACCAATGCGTCGCGAATATGTTTCGGATCCTGGGGTGCATAGAGGTCCTGAATCAGATGAACCTCGGCCTTACATGGCATGACGTGGTTCATTTATATGAACTGCACAGCCTTGGCGACTCATATTACTTGAAGTCCAGGTCCGATGGGGTGAGGTTGATATCCTGCCTTCCCAAGTCCAACAAAGGCTTAAAGGACGACCTTTTGATCATCTCTGGACGGTGGCACGACGGTCTTCACTACCCAGTCAAGGCAGGAGAACCAGGTGGGGCACCATAGAGTTAGATCCCTTGGAAAGGATCTTAGTTTTGATCTTTCCCCCTTTTTCTTTTATTGTTTCGATTCTGACTTTACTTGTTTGCCTCCTCGGACTAACATAACCCTCTCTTCGGACCTTGCAGACAAGAAGCATACGACTCCTCGGCTTAGTTTGGTCAACGTCCAGGCACTCAATTTCCTTCTAAAGTCTAAGATTTACGTGAGTGCAGACGGGCAATTGCGAGCTGCGCCTCTGATTTTGGACTACGTGCCCCTTACTCGTGCTATAGTGGAGCCCGGCCAAGCAATCAGGGCAGGTAGTCCGCGATTGGCATGAATCGACGTCTCCATACCAGGCTTTCTTGCTTCGAGAGATTTACCTCCCGTCCAACTGCCTACTCAACGTGCCTTTCCCGCAGTAGTTATCCCAGCAGAAGAAGCCGGTTCCTCGCACTCGTCTTTGGAGGATTAGATAGACCAGTTTCACTTCGCCGAGGAGGGAGAGGTGTCGGCCAGGATAGTAGAGCTCTCAGATTCTGATTCTGATCTAGACCGCACCTTGGCAGCCCCTAACCTTGGTTTAGTAACCGCACAAGTTGGTACCAGCCAAGAGCTTGAAGAAGAAAGAATGGACCTGAGACAAAGGTCTAGCCTCAGGGGCCTCCTTGCCAATAGGAACAAAGGGCAGTCCTCCAAGGATGCCCCGAAGGAGCAGCCGACCTCTAAGGCTCCTCCTCCTCCTCCTCCCACATCGGATGTGGCACTGCAGCCTATGCCCAATTTAAGGCGGAAAAGGCCTGTGGGGGAGTTGGAGGAGGGTGAGGTTGGCCAAGAAAAAGCCAAACCCCAGAAGAAGGGCAAAGAGACCAAGGAGCCCAAAGAGAAGAGGACCAAGTCCATTGATAGCCGAGACGAGGCGGCTATTCGGAGGGAGCAGCGAATATGGTCGCCGCGGCTCGAACTGGATGGCGCTCCAATTTCTTGGGATGCAACCCTGTGGGAATCCCAACGTCGGGAGGCGTCATTCTTGGCTGAGGCCCTGCAGCAGTCTCTTCTTTTGCCTTGCGACATGAAGGGGCTACGGGATACTCGGCAGCCTAAGCTCTTCATGTCGCTGAAGAGGGACATGGCCATGGTGAGTGAGAACTTCTCCTATCTCTTTCTCTTGTTACATATCTATTTATGCATCATTCTCTTTAATTAAGCTTTTGCTTTTCTGGCGCAGGTTACTCAGCAAATCTTCGTTGCTGAGCAATGGGCTAAAAAGGCACGTGAGGACCTTCACAACGAGGCCCAGTCCCACTGTGCTGCCGAGAGGACTGCAGGCGACCTCAAGAAGGAAAATGATGGTCTGAGCAACGAAGTAAAAGAGGCAAAGAAGTGCCATGCAAGCGCGGAAGCCGGCCTTAAAAACGCTACTAAGCAGGCTAAGGATCTACGCCTACAGCTCCGTCAGTCCGAGGAAAATCTCGCGACAGAGAAGCAGGCGGTTTCAGATCTCAAGTCCGAGCTTGTGAAGGTCAAGGGGGAGGCCCGTCTGGCTAGGGAGGCGGCCGAGAAAGCAGTGGCAGCCTCTTATGATCGCGGGGTCAAGGACACTGAGGTCAGGCTGGCCGAGGAGGTGGCTACTGTATGCAGGGAATACATCACCCTGTCTTGGGGTGTGGCCTTGGAACGGGCGGCAGTCCCAGCGGATTCCGATCTTAGGAAAACTAATAATATCTTTTTTCCTGAGGACGTTCGTGAGATCCCTGACGAGGTCGCGACTGAAGAGCCTTTCCCAACGAAGGCTTTGGCCTCGGACTCCACTATGCTTGAAGCTGAGAATGCGCAGCCGGCCGTGAAGGACAAATTGCCCGAGGATAGTCTTTCAATCAGGGAGGTTGTTGCACAGGCTAAGGAGACTGTTCCGGGGCCACAGCTAGCAGACGACCAGCCCGGGCCTGCTCAGGGATCAGATTTAGGAAAGTAGTGTAGGATCTTACTTGTTAGACCTTTTCATATTTTGTTCTGTTTAATGGTTGTAAAAGGATCGCTTTTGGGGATTTTAATGAAGGGTGTCGTTTCCTTTTATTTTTGTTGTTTGAGTTTCTCTTCTGTTTTTTATCATAAATGGATGTCTATTTTGCCATTAACCGCTGAAAACCAAGCATGAGTGAATGAATGTGTAAAGAATGATAATCAATAATCTAGACAAAATTGCTGCAAGGCTAAATTCCCCCAAGTCCGTGGTCCGAGGAGCTAAGCAGGACTTGGGTTTTGTTTAGCGCTTAGTGAGAATTGTTGCGAGGTTAATTTCCCCCAAGTCGGTGGTCTGAGGAGCCATGCAGGACTTGGGTTCTGCTTAACACTTAGTGAGAATTGTTGCGAGGTTAATTTCCCCCAAGTCTGTGGTCCGAGGAGCCATGCAGGACTTGGGTTCTGTTTAACACTTAGTGAGAATTGTTGCGAGGTTAATGTCCCCCAAGTCTGTGGTCCGAGGAGCCATGCAGGACTTGGGTTCTGTTTAACACTTAGTGAGAATTGTTGCGAGGTTAATTTCCCCCAAGTCTGTGGTCCGAGGAGCCATGCAGGACTTGGGTTCTGTTTAACACTTAGTGAGAATTGTTGCGAGGTTAATTTCCCCCAAGTCTGTGGTCCGAGGAGCCATGCAGGACTTGGGTTCTGTTTAACACTTAGTGAGAATTGTTGCAAGGTTAATTTCCCCCAAGTCTGTGGTCCGAGGAGCCATGCAGGACTTGGGTTCTGTTTAACACTTAGTGAGAATTGTTGCGAGGTTAATTTCCCCCAAGTCTGTGGTCCGAAGAGTCAGGCAGGACTTGGGTTCTGTTTAACACTTAGTGAGAATCGCTTCGTGGTTAATTTCCCCCAAGTCTGTGGTTCGAGAAGCCAGGCAGGACTTGGGTTATGTTTAACACTTAACCCGAGTAGCTGCACAGTAATATGGCATCAAGAATGGTGTCTTTCATTAATAACAATACCTTTTCAGGTTATTTACATTCCATGGGCGTGGTACTACATGTCCATCCAAATCTTCCAAAAAGTATGCCCCTATGCCGGCTACGGAAGTGATACGGTATGGGCTTTCCCAGTTTGGTCCAAGCTTTCCCCATGCAAGGTTCCTCGCGGTGCCCAGGACTTTCCTCAGCACTAGATCCCCGGGCGCCAATGGCCTTGACTTTACCTTGGCGTCGTAGCCCTGTTTGAGCTTTTGCTGATAGTATGCTAGGTGGACCATTGCCCTTTCCCTTTTTTCTTCGAGGAGATCCAAGCTTTTTTCCAGAAGGCTGTTATTAGCAATGGGGTTGAAGGCAGTAGTCCTCTGTGTTGGGAAGTTTATCTCCAGTGGGATGACAGCCTCGGCTCCGTAGGTCAATGAAAAAGGGGTTTCTCCTGTGGACCTGCGAGGCGTGGTGCGGTATGTCCACAAGATGTGGGCTAACTCTTCAACCCACCTCCTTTTTGCATCGTCCAACCTCTTTTTCAGTCCATTCACTATGGTTTTGTTGATGGCTTCTGCCTATCCATTACCTTGTGGGTAGGCCGGTGTGGAGTATCGATTGATAATTCCCAGCTCATTGCAGTATTCCCTAAAGGCTTTGCTGTCAAACTGGAGGCCATTGTCCGAGATCAGGGTGTGCGGGGTCCCGAACCTAGTGATAATATTTTTCCAAACAAATTTCTTGACATCGACGTCTCTGATGTTTGCCAGCGCCTTAGTTTCGACCCACTTTGTGAAGTAATCGGTGCCGACGAGAAGAAATTTCTTGTTCCCAGCCGCTTTGGGGAACGACCCTAGTATGTCTAGGCCCCATTGTGCGAATGGCCAAGGGCTGGACAACGGGTTAAGTTCTACGCCCGGCTGATGTATGTTCGGGGCGAACCTTTGGCATTGGTCGCACTTCTTCACATATTCCAGAGCTTCTTTATGCATGCTCGACCACCAGTAACCCAGCGTCATGGCCCTGTGGAAGAGAGACCTGCCCCCCGTATGGTTTCCATAAATCCCTTCATGTAACTCCTTCAGGATGAGTTCTGTAGCCCCTAGGTGCACACACAGCAAGTATGGCCCCGAGAACGAGCGTCTGTAAAGTTTGGAGTCCTCGGACAGCCAGAATCGAGAAGCTTTCCTCCTGATTTTGTCAGCCTCAACCTTATCGTCCGGTAAGGTGTCGTGCTTTAAGAACAGCACCAGAGGGTCCATCCAGCTAGGTCCTACCCTGACGTTGTGTACTCGAATTCCGTTGGCCTTCTCTGTTGTTGGGTGGCAGAGATCTTCAACTAAAATAACCCGCGGAAGGGGCTGAGCCGAGGAGGTGGCCAGCGTTGCGAGGGAATCAGCATGGGTGTTCCCACTCCTAGGTATATGCGTTAAGCGGAAGTGGTAGAAATGGGTCTGCAGGTGTTTAGCCCGGGCGAGGTACTCTTGCATTCTTTCATCTTTCGCCTCCAATTCCCCGTTCACTTGTCCCACGATGAGTCTCGAATCCGAAAATATACTTACGCACTTTCCACCCAATTTCCGTGTCATTGACATCCCCTCCAACAGCGCCTCATACTCGGCTTCGTTATTTGTGGCAGAGAATCCGAGCCTTAACGACTTTTCTATGGTTATCCCTTCAGGAGAGATTAGAACGAGCCCCACCCTTGAGCCCCTTTGGTTCGCTGCACCGTCGATGTGTGCTTTCCACCAATTATGTTCATGCTGAGAGACTGTGCTGATTAGTTTCTCATCAGTGCTTGGTGATCCTGACATCTCCATTCCTTCTAGGGTGGGCTCCGCAAATTCAGCTACTAGATCAGCGAGGACCCGACCTTTTATGGCGGTGCGAGGCATGTATCTAATGTCGAAGGCACCCAGGATTGTTCCCCACTTAGCAATTCTACCTGTGTAGTCGGCGCTGCGGAGGACGGATTTCAGCGGAAGTTGAGTTAGCACAACTACTGTATGTGCCTGAAAATAGTGGGGGAGCTTCCGCGTGGCTTGTACGACGGCCAAGATAACTTTTTCAAGGGGGAGATACCGGGTCTCTGCCTCCTGCAGCGATTTGCTCACGTAATACATGGGTCGCTGCGTGCCGTTGTCTTCTCGGATTAGCACTAAGCTCACCACATGAGAGGCTACTGCGATGTATGCGAACAACACCTCGTTGGCATCGGGACTGGACATGATCGGTGGTCGGGCGAGGTATTCCTTGAGCTGTTGGAAAGCTAAAGCGCACTCCTCAGTCCACTCGAAGCACTTCCATTTGTGCAATAGGAGGAAGAAAGGTCTGCATCTGTCTGCTGAGCGGGAGATGAAACGGTTTAAGGCAGCTATCATGCCGGTAAGCTTCTAGACCTCTTTGGGATTCCGAGGGGGCTGCAGGCTATGAATGGCTCTTATTTGGTCAAGGTTGACTTCTATTCCTCTGTGGGTCACCATATAGCCTAAGAACTTTCCTGATCCCACCCCAAATGAACATTTGGACGCGTTCAGTCGTAGCTTGTACTTTCTCAGAATTTTAAAGACTTCACCGAGGTCTCTGATGTGGTCGGCCACCAATTTACTCTTTACTACCATGTCATCTATATACACTTCAACGGTCTTACCCATCTGCTGTTCAAACATCCTAGTCATCATCCTCTGATAGGTCGACCCGGCATTCTTCAAGCCGAAAGGCATCACCTTATAATGATAGTTTCCAACTGGAGTGACAAAAGCGGTTTTTTCTTGATCTTCGACAGCTAGGGATATCTGATGGTATCCCTGGAAAGCGTCCAAAAAACTCATTCGGGGGTGTCCGACAGTCGCATCTACCAATCGGTCTATCCGTGGCATTGGGAAAGGATCCTTCGGGCAGGCCTTGTTTAAGTCCGTGAAGTCTACGCAGACCCGCCATTTTCCGCTCTTCTTCTTCACCACGACTGTGTTGGCTAACCATTCGGGGTAGAATACTTCCTTGATAGCTCCAGCTTTCTTCAATTTTGCGACCTCTTCTCTCACAGCGTCTGCATGTTCTTTAAACGGCCGCCGAGGAGGCTGCTTCTTCGATGTTATAGCCGGGTTAACATTAAGGTGATGGCATATGAGATCTGAGTCAACACCGGGGGCCTCATAGGGATTCCAGACGAATACGTCCTCATTCCGTCGAAGAAAATCAACTAGCGCTGACTTCTCCTGTGGTGGCAATTCCGAGCCGATCTGGAAAAACCTCTCAGGGTCTGATCCGACGAGCACTTTCTCCAGCTCCTCACGACTCACCTTCATGGCCGGTCCTCCACTACCCGCAGTTGGGACCGGGGTCATTGATTGCTATAAGCCGTTCTCGGCTGAAGTGGAAGGTTCACTATTTGGTCGTCGTGAGATTACCGACACCATGCATTGTCTAGTCATTCCTTGGTTCCCTATTATTTCTTTGACTTGACCTCCTGACGGATACTTCACTTTTTGGTGTAAGGTTGATGGCACAGCCCCTAGTACATGAAGCCACGGCTGGGCCACAATAGCTGTGCAGGGGGAGTATGCATCTACGACAATGAAGTTCACCTCTACCACGTCTGAGTCTGTTTGCACAGGCAGCCTAATCATGACTTTCGGGATGACGATTTTTCCTTCAAAGCTGACCAAAGGGGAATCGTATGGTGATAGGTCTTCTGGCTTCAAGTTCAACCCCTTATACAAATCAGGGTACATTACCTCCACGGCGCTGCCTTGATCAACTAACACCCTTTTCACGTTGTAACCTCCTATTCTGAGCGTGACGACTAGGGCATCGTCGTGGGGTTGAATAGTTCCTTGCTTGTCTTCCTTGCTTGTCTTCCTTCGTGAACCGGATTAATGGCGTGGCACTCACTCTGGCTCTCTTGGATTCCCTTTCGTCTGGCTCAGTCGGGAACCTACCCACTGACATTACTCTGAAAAGGCTGGAACCGGTCCTCCCAGGTGCAGCAAGAATGACATTTATTGTGCCAATGGGTGGCCTCAATGTGCCTTGTCTGGTTTCGACATTTGACTGTTCCTGCCATCCTTCAGGGAGGTGCAATAGATGTCTCAACTTCCCTTCTCGGACAAGCCGATCCAAATGGTTTTTCAGATTCCTGCAATCGTCGGTGGTGTGACTTGGCTTCTGGTGGTACGCGCAGTACAGATTTTGATTGCGTTTTAAAGGGTCGCCTGCCATCCTATTCAGCCACTGAAAGAAGGGTTCGCACTTCACCTTCTCCAGGATCTTGTGCAATGGTTCTTGGAACACAGCATGGACTGCCTGAGCCCCAGTAGGTCCGGACTGTTCCGTGTAGTCCCTTCTCGGCCTGTTACTGCTGTTAAAGCGATCCGACCTGAAGTCCCTCCTCTCCTGAGGGACAACCTTCGCTTTACCCTTCCCCATCTGCTGGTCCTCCTCGACCTTGTACTTGTCTATTCTATCCATGAGTTGGCGCACGCTGGTGACTGGCTTCCCAGTGAAGGACTTTCTTAAGCCATGCTCTGTCGGCAGGCCCCTTTTGAACGTACTAATGGCGACGTCATCGTAATTTCCTTCTATCTCGTTGTACATTTCCCAGTATCTGTCCAAGTAGGCCTTCGGCGTTTCTCCTTCCCGCATGGACAAGGATAAGAGGGAATCGAGGGGCCGAGGGACTCTAGTGCTGGTGATAAAGCGGGAACCAAAAGCCTGTGTCAGCTGTTTAAAGGAATCTATGGAATTCGGCTGGAGGGTATCAAACCATCTCATCGCCATGGGTCCCAAGCTGAATGGAAACACCTTACACATTAGTGCCTCATCCCTGGAGTGGACGGCCATCCTCTGGTTGAATTGGCTTACATGCTCCACTGGGTCAGTCCGACCATTGTATATGGCAAACGTTGGTTGATGGAACCACCGAGGAAGCATTGCCCTATCTATTCTACGCGTGAATGGCGACTGGGAGATGCAATCCAAGACCTTGCTCATGGCATCATTTGCTAGGCCTTGGTAAGACGGGCTTTTGCGGCTGCGTTTGCGAGGCCGCTTTTCCTCATAGGAAAAAGTCTCGCTCGGAAGGGTTCTTGTCCCTCGCCTGTATTCGCCATCCTTATCACTGCTAGTGTCCGAGCCGGGTGAAGGACGTTTTCGCTACGCTCGACGCAGCTTCTTCTTCAAATCATCAATCTCTTGCTGTAGAGCCTTTCGCTCGTTCTGCTTATGGGATGCATGATCTTTCCCTTTTGAGCGGCTTCTACTCGTGTGAGAGGTGTTCACACTGCCCTTTCGTTGATTATCTTGGTCCTTCCCTCGTCCGAGATTTAAAAAGTTGTCCTGCCGTTGAGATTCTGCACGTCCGGTTTGGCGCGGACCTAATCCTTCCATCTCTTACTGTTTCACTTGTCGAGACACAAGTTCTCCCCACAGACGGCGCCAATTGTAAGGGCGGTTTTTGGGGCCCAGGACCAACAAGTAAGTGGTTCTGGCCCAAAAGTCCCCAGACAATGAATTTGTAGAGAGTGGGTTACAGAGCTAGGACTAGACGAAGTGAACGTCAGTTAGATGTACGCCATGCAACATGTTGAACGTGAGAATATTCCATTTACGTTTAATGTGATATCGGTCCGAGGAGACGTATAAGTGCACCTCTTGCTCTGTTTTACAGACTACAGAGTTCTTTCACCTTTCTCTCTCTCTTTTTTCTTAATTCCCCGATCCCCTCTTCATGGAGATCTCCTTCTCTTATATAGCCTCCTTGAATTGATAAGGACTTTACACTTGTTAGCCATCTGGACTTTCACTTGAGTGCCTGTCCCATCGGACATCTCCCTTATCCTTCTGTGAGTTGCACTGGCCAATGTAACATTGTTCGCCTGTCTTCTCCACATTAATGCGGCTGAAAAGGTAGCTTTCTTGCATTTAATGCGGCAGTTGTGGCTTCTCCCTGATGTCTTACATTTTCCTCTTTCCTGCTGCATGAGGCTCACCCTCCTACCCACGTTCGCCTGGATGGGTTCTTCATTGTGGAGGGGACGCACATTGGGCCCATATTTGCGTGTCCGAGGAGGCATTCCTCCTCGAACGTCTTCTAGAACGAACCAGGCTCAACAGGGTTGGGCCAAAAGTCATTTGGGCCCCTATTCCCTGTTGGGTCATGGTTAGGCTTCGTGTGGGTCCCCAGGCCCACTGTTGGTTTTGGGAATTTCACCCCTACAATGCTTATGCTAAAATTTTTACTGAAAATTAATTAGCTTGAATAAAATTAATCTTTCTATAGTGAGAATTTTTTTTTTGGTAATAAAAAAGGAAAAGAGATGCATTTATTATCACACATCACTTGTGTTTAATATGTGATAACTCAATGAGCAAGCTTAAAAGTAAAAAATAAAAAAAAGTAAAAAAATTTGTGAGAGTGAGGTGAAATATGTGACCATAAAATGTCAAGTTGTCAACTTATATTGTTACATTATACTCCAAATAGATCCTTACACGTATTTCCCTTAACTACAATAGTGGCGGTGCCAAGATTTTAACACGGAATCGGCAAGAGCAAAAGACTAAATTGAAGGTAAAATTAATTTAAAATATTAATTAATTTTAATAGCAAAATATATAATAAAAAATTTATCCCATGATAAATATTTCATATCATAAAAATTAAGAAATCAAGCACAATTCATGGCTAATAACAATCAAATTAAGAGAATAATTTAAATACATAAAGTTTAAACATGTAATTTGAATCCTCAAAATATAATGAAAATAATAAATCAATTTGAAAATGTTAAAGAATATAACAATATAACCGTAAAGTTGTAAACATATCTCACTTCTTTGAATGCCTTTAAAAAAACTATTATTTTGTGTGATAGTCACTCCACAAGTATAAGTGCTTGTGAGGTGGAGGGGTATGAGCTGGGATTCAAGTCTCTAAGAAAGAGTTTCACACACATATACACTTAGATTATGCTAGAGTAAAAATTCTATCTTGTATAAAAAAAAATGTAGCTAAAGGTTGAGTTTATACAAAGACTTCATGAGATGAGAGAGAAATGTTAGTTGACACTTTAAAATTTTTAGACTTTAAATGCTCAATAATGCTATAGATATAACACTTTTCACAATAGCATTCACAATTGTTCACAAAGTGGTTGACTATGAGTGATGGATCCATGAGTGTTAGTTGTATCTACCGTTCACAATCAACTATTTTAACAATTGTGAAATTTGTTTGTGAAAAAAAATTGTGTGCATAACATTTGCGTTTGCATTACATTAGGGGGGGGGGGGGGGAGAAGGGGGGAATTGCCCCCTCTAGCTTCACCAATGACTACAAGACTGTTGGGCAAAGGCTTAGTGAGCCAAGTACAACATTCAACCAAGATAGAAGCCGAGTTAAGCCAAGTCTCAATTGACCTGTTGGTTCTGCCATTTTTTAAGGGAAAAAGTTGCACCCTTACCATTAGCTATAGCTTTTGGTGTGGTGGACAAATGTTTTTTTTTTTTTTTTTTGAGAGATAGAAAAAGTGTAGTGGATAAATGTTTAGTCCTAACAAAAACGTTATATACTATTGATTGATGATATCTTTTGCACATCCATGATCATTTGCTTCTACCAACATGTGTATGCCCTAACTTTACAAGCAATGTTCACCCTTTAAATAATACACGAACATCAACTTTTTCAATCAAGTATGAGAGCATGGTGCAACAGCCAGCAAGAGAATCTGTAAGCTTATTATTTAGAATTTTTAAGGTGTATGGTTTTTGAATTTGATCACATACACGCCAATCACACGCCTAATAACATTCCAAACACATGCAACTAAACTTAGATCAAATAACTAGAGCATACTAGTGCAAGTCCAAACACTACATGTACACTAGCTATGCTTGGTGTAATATGGCCAGAAAAGGCTTCTTCTCCTTTTTTGTATTTTCAATTTTATTTTTTTGTTATTTCTATAATTTTAATACAAACAAAAATACACATTATGTAAGAGCAAATGGAAAACATGAAGCGTACAAAAATGTACACATACTCTTAGGATGATTATACCATATGAAGTACAACATGGAGAGTCAATGAGGTTATGTCCAACAAGAGATAGGAATTATCAAAGAAATGGACATGCATAACGACACTCAACTTCGAGAATCCTTCCTCACTCACACAACACTAGTTTTGGGCTTTGTAGGTTGGGTGGCTTTACACTTAATAGTATATGCGAGATGTCCAAGAGAAGGAAATAAAATTCTTTTGGAGGTGAGGCAAATGCCAACCTTTGCTTCAAAGGGTCAACAAGCTCCAGATGAAACGTGATCTGATGTCTAGGCTAAAAAACTCGATTCTTAGATTTCTAACTTGAAACAATTTAGACAAAATGTGTCTTTGTAGCACCACAGTGAAAGCAAAAGTAAGTAGCTTGAGGAATAATTTTTCTTTTTAGGTGGCAATCTAGACTCTAAAGATAGGTTGTGAGACCGTAACTACACCTATGGGCTGTTTGCTCTAAATTATGGTAGTTACGGTAATTTTTTTTTTTTTTTTTGGTCAAATGGAAATTTCATTAACAACTAAACAACAAGGAGAACATCAGGACAAAGCCTGCTTACAAACTGACCCCTGGCATCAGCCTCCAAAACACAAAGAAGGTCCACAGGTGGACTGGAAAATACAATGAAATCATCCTCACAAGAGGTACCTAATTTAGCTAAAAAATCTACACATCTATTAGCTTCTCTGAAAATATGTCTAGTCCGTGTCTGCGGAATCTTGGAAATCATGTATTTGCAGTCTTCTATCAAGGAAGATATAGAGGTAGTAGCATGGGTTTGTGAGTTGAAAATCTCAACAACAGATTTAGAATCCAGCTCAATACTCACTGCTTGAATGTGAAGATGTAAACAAAGTTGAAGCCCATCACGAAGGGCCCATAGTTCAGCCATGAAACTTGAAGTTGTCCCAATCCTCCTAGCAAAGCCTGTGGCCCAATCTCCATTGGCATCCCTAAGTAATCCGCCTCCTCCAGCTATTCCAGACCCACTTGCAACTGAACCATCTGTATTCAAAATTAACCACCCATTCCTTGGTTTTTCCCATCTGATATTCTTCAGGACCAATCTCTTGGTAGATAAGGAGTTGTTAGCACAAAAATAGTACTCCAAAGCACGGTCTAAAATTACCTTAGCTAAGCTGGGATTTTGGTCTATATTTTTGAAAATGAAATTATTCCTGCCTTTCCATAGAAGCCAAATTCCAAAGAGAAAAATGAGGTGCCAAGGCAGCTGACCTGGAACATGGAGCTGCCTCGAGGTAGCATTGGTGCTCAGCCAAACATGCAAATTTTGATTAAAGAAAGAGTCATTTGTCCGCCTCCCAAGTTGGTACCAAATACTTTTACTTAAAGGGCAATCCTGTAGCGCATGAAGAATAGTCTTGTCTTCTCTATGACACCGGGGGCAATTGGCTTCCATTTGCATTCCTCTCTCCCTTAGACATTTTCTGACTCCAATGCTGTGATGCATGCATTTCCACACAAAAATTTGGATTCTAGGCAAGACTTTCAGCTTCCAAATCCAGCTTCCTTTAAAGGGAATATCCTGCACAGACTCAGTAGCTAATAAGTAAGCACTTTTTAAGGTCAAAAGCACTTTTAGGAGAGTACTTCCAAACCAGCCTATCTTCCACTCTAGCAGATACGGGAATAGGAGTGGCTTTAAGCTCTCTAATAACTTCATCCGGAAGGCCCATTTGAATTATAGACCAATTCCAACTACCTGTAAAATCTGCCACATCCTTAATTTTCAAGTTAGAGGAATCCTGAGACAAAGGGCCATGAATGATACTTCTCAACGGGCCAAATTTTGACCAGTTATCATACCAAAAATCCATCTTACTTTGAAACCCTGGCAGCCATTTGGTTCCTTTTTTGAAGGTTTCTTCTCCTTTCAACACCCCTTTCCAAGTTCTAGAGCTAGGGAGTTTATCCACACTTCTTGAGTTCAGCCTCTGATGATTACAGTATTTCAGCCTTAGCACCTTCGCCCAAGGAGCCTTATCCTCATTATGAAATCTCCAGTTCAGCTTAGCTAGGAGGGCTGTATTCCTTCCTTTTGCTGTTTGGAGTCCCAACCCCCCTTCCTCTTTAGGCCTAGTAACCTTCTTCCACCCCACCCAATGCAAATTCCTCTTATTCTCAGTTGATCCCCACAAGAAGTTTCTGTTAACCCTGTCTATCCCCTCCAAAACCTTATTAGGCAGCAAACTACTTTGCATAACATAAGCCGGAATAGCTGAGGAAGATGCTTGAATCAACACCGCCCTCCCCGCCATGGATAAAAGATTAGCTTTCCACCCTGCTAGCTTACTTTTCACTCTATCCACCACAAAGCCAAAATCCTGATTATTGCCTCCTCGGTGTTTAATGGGAAACCCCAAGTACTTCCCTAAACACTCCGTCTGATGGAAGCCAAGGATGTCACTAAAGGCCTCCCTGTTATCTTGGTCCACATTCGGGGAGAAATAGACCCTAGATTTGGCTTCACTCACAGTTTGGCCGGAGATATTGCAGAAATTATCAAGGACCTCCTTGATAACAACACAGTTGTCAGCATTGGCTTTAGCAAAAAGCACTAAATCATCAGCAAAGAAAAGATGGGAGAAAGCTGGGCCACTCCTTGATGCTTTAACCGGGCACCAAGCTTTGGCATCACATTTTTCTTGAATGAGTTGACCCAAAAAATCCATGCACATGATGAATAAATAGGGGGATAAAGGATCTCCCTGCCTAATGCCTCTTGAGGGCTGGAAAGATTCAAGACTCCCCCCATTCAATAACATAGAGGTCGACACAGAAGATACACAACTCAAAATAAGATTAATGAGGTTATCAGGGAAATTGAACCTACTCAACATACCCTTAATGAAACTCCATTCAAGCTTATCATAAGCCTTCTCTAGATCAATCTTCAGAGCCATATAACCAATATTTCCCCTAGTTTTCCCCATAGTATGAATAATCTCCTGAATAATGATTGCATTATCCACCCCCCTTCGCCTTGGAACAAAGGCTGCCTGACAAGGGGAAATGAGTTGATCCAAGAATGGCCGGATTCTACCAACAATGATCTTAGATACTATCTTATACACTGTGTTGCAAAGGCTTATGGGCCGGTAGTTACCAAGAGTTTCTGGCCCTTGGATTTTTGGAATGAGAACAATATTGGTTTTGTTTAGATAATCCGGAATTTTCCTATCCCTAAAAACAGCCTGCACCTCATCTCTAACCGACCCCCCCACAACAAGCCAGAACCTCTGGAAGAAACCGGCATGAAGACCGTCAGGTCCTGGAGCTTTAAAAGCTTTTAAAGACCAAAGAGCTGCTTTAATTTCCTCATTTATTACCATATGGCTTAAATTGACCTTCTCTTCATTAGAGAGCTTAGCTTGCCAACTCAAATTGTGCTCTATTTCCCAGGTTGCTGCCTCCTGGGAAGTTGTATAAAGCTTCATGAACCCTTCTCTAATGTGGCTTGCAACTTCCCTTTCCTCAGTCAACCAATCTCCCACTTCATTCTTGATAGCAGTAATAAGGTTCCTTTTCCTACGAGCAAGTGTTGAAACATGAAAAAAGGATGTGTTTCTATCCCCCAAAATCATCCAGTTAATTCTGGACTTAAGGGCCCAGAGATCTTTTTCTTGCTCTAACACCACGTCTAGCTCCTTCAGTAGCTGGTTTTCTAGAGTTACTAAAGAAGAGAAAGGCTGAAGGGCCATAGCCCTTTGAACCCCATCCAACCGAGCCATAATTCTCTTCTTTTTGTGAAAGATATTTCCAAAATGATTCTTGTTCCACAAATTAGATTGATTGGAAAATAAATCAATGGCTTCCCTAAGCTCCCTTTGTTGACCCCAAGCCTGGTTCACAATACTGGGAAATGAAGGGTCGGAAAGCCAGAAAGATTGGAATTTGAAAGGCCTATTCAGCTGCATAGGCCTTCTGGGATTGGTTTCCATTAACACAGGACAGTGATCCGAGTGGCATCTCGTTAAGTGGGACACTTTGGCATCTGGATATAACAGACACCAGCTGGGATTCATGAAAAATCTATCTATTCTCTCTTGAATAAGGCTATGAATCTCCCTTCTATTAGTCCAAGTAAATTTTGGACCATTAAAACCCATATCCACCATATTACACTTATCAAGGCATTCTTTGAAAAGCAAGGACCTATTAATGCTAACCGGTCTTCCCCCAAACTTATCTTCCTCCACAAGAGGTTCGTTAAAATCCCCGGCAATGATCCAAGGTTTATTATGAAGGTCTGCAACCTTCGAGAGGTTTTCCCACAAAATTTGTCTTTCATCATATCTAGGACTAGCATAAACAGCTGTAAAAATCCAAGACAGGTTAGAGAGGAGTACCTTTACTTCAACGTGTATCTCCTGCTCTGTTTTGGCAAGTTGAGCAACCTCCACTCTATCAACATTCCACATGAGCCAAATACCCCCAGCAAAACCCATTGTCTCTGTATGAATCGCATTATCAAACGGAAGACGATCAGAGATATCCTTAGCTCTATCACCCCCAATATGGGTTTCCATGACCACCAAAATATCAGGATTATGGCACCTAACTAACTCCCTAACGTGACTCTGAAAATTGGGCTTCAGAGCGCCCCTACAATTCCACACCACAATATTCATGATTAAAAACAAAGGAAAAAGGGAGAAACAGGGCACTTATCAGGAGCTATTAACAACCCCGTTACCCTCTTCAAGCTCCATCCCATCCTCACCAGCAATAACCTGATCTTCCCCCTCCCCAGAGCCAAGGACTCCAAATTCTCTTCCTTCCCCATGGCGAGGTAGCTGAGATGTAGAGATTAGATCACTGACCATACCCTTCAAAGATTGAACCCCATTCCCATCATATTCAACAAATAAATTCATCCTCCATAGGTGCTAGTGATTCACCCTTTGACGCACACCACTGCCTATCAGCTGCCACGGTGTGATCGGCCTCCATGTGCTGACCGCCATCTCCACACTGATCACTATGATTCCCGCTTCCATGTTCTCCACAGCCCAGCCGTCGAAGACCCATAGCAGTTCGGTCATCTTCCTTGAAAAGAAACGGATCATGCCTGCAACTCTCATCACCAATCTTGCTTCTTCCAGACTAACTGATGTTATTGTTAAGAGACGCTTCTCCAGCTCTCACATTATCTAACTTGGTCAACATCTTAAAACCCTTATTCCTTGCAATCACCTTCTTTCCCCTTACTGATGGGCTGGCTGTGTTGCCCATCTGCTTCTCTATTCTTCTCTTAACAAAGTGTGTCTCTAGGCCCATACTCAATGGCCCGTTAGTCTCCAGGTTATTATTAGACTCAACCCGGCCCAGCCCATGCTTAAATCCAATAGGATATTGGCGCATTCCATAATTTGTCACGTCCCCAGACTTAACGGCAACTTTTGTCCTATTTTGCCCAGGTTTTTTACGTGCTACAAGCGTCCAAGGTCCGTATCTAGCGTCATCCGTACCTGCCTCTCTGACATTCGTAGTGCCACTACCCACTGCTGTACTAGCTGAGACATGCATTCCACGCGGACTAGTTGGCTGGGCCGAGCCACTTCCCGCTCCTGCATCCACCAGACCTCCCTCCGCCGGCATCTCTGTCTTTTTAATGGTATAATGGCAACCTTCTTTCACATGACCCACTCTCCCACATGAAAAGCAAAGCTTTTGAAGACCTTCATATGACACCGGTTGTTCAAACCTTCCGATAAGGACAGTATCAATAAGCGGCTTGTTTATATCAACTTGAATACAGAGTCTCGCAAACCTCCCTCTAGCTTCCATGGCTGTTTGTGTGTCTATCCTGAGCACTTTGCCAATAGAACCTCCTATTTGTTTCAGCACTTCAGGCTCATACAACTCCAAAGGTAGCTAGTGTAAACGAATCCAAACCGCTATGGCCGAGACACTAGCACAATCGGGCTTGAAAAACGGCTCCCAAGGGCGAATGGATAAGAAATGGCCCCCAATGAACCAAGGACCATTTTTAAGCACAGCATCCATATCCTCCTTCACCGAAAATCTAACCGAGTAGAAATCCTTACCGAGGTCGACACAATCTATCCTTCCAGACGGTTTCCATAAAAGGTTGAGTTTGGTTTGAAGAAAATTAAACCCAACTGTTCTGCCATACAGCTTGATAATCAACGCATTTGACCACGGCTTCCTGATCCTAAGCTTAGTTTCCCTGGTCAGTTTTACCGCAGCTAGATCCTCACGTAACTCCTCCACTTCATCATCCGATTCAGCCTCCTTGTCCAGTAGGTCCAAAAAATCAAAAGCTTCGGCATAAGCTCCTGGTATCGCACCCTCTAGCTTCTCCTTGAAGGTTTTCCTATCTGTCCCCCATGCATTTTGAAGGTCAAGGCTTTGCCCATCCTCACTTAAGCTGTCGTTGAAACCAGCGTGGTGAACGCCTTTCACCTTCTTTGTGCTTCTAGATAACTCTGCTTCTTCTTCCCTCGTGAGCTCTCTGTTTTTAGACATGAGCTCTTGTACTCTAATTGTAGCTAAGTAAACGGTAAAAATCAACTGTTGAAAGAAAAGAAATTACGGTAATTTTTTATTTTGAAAGCTTCTTATCTTCCATTTTGTTGCCAAATCTTCCATTTGCCATGACTCAAAAATGAAAAATATACCATGACACAGAAATGAAGCCTAGTTCTGCACTCAGAGAGGAGCGGTTCGTGCGATAGCTCCAGCAAAGCTCTTGTGGTACATGTGGTATTACCCATTACCATCACGTGATGTGGGGTTGATAAGTCTACACTGGAAACCTCATTTTTTTATTTAGCTAAAAAAGAAAAAAAGAAAAATATACCAGGATAAACACATTTATTAGAAACATATACCAGAAATATACCATTATAGAAGCTTCTAGTATTCCATCATGATAAAAATATACCATCATTTGTTTGTCATTTCTATGTGCCATTTCTAATCTTCCATAATTTCTATGTGTCATGGCAAACACAAGAGCCTATAATCTTATGTGTCATGCCAAACACTAGCCTATAATCCTCCATTTTGTTGCGAGATCTACTTTTGAAAGCTTTCATGGTTGAAAATGTTAAATATTACAGTTGGTTTTTCCATCGTTTATAAATCAAATTAAAATCATAGTTGTTGCCTCATTATAATATTATCATATGTCTAGTATTATTCTAACTAAAAACTAATCAGCATTGCCATGTAAAATATATTAAAAGGGTTGAATTAACAAAAATAAATAAATGAGTAAATTACTTATCTGATATCTATTTTTTACGCAATATTTCAATTTGATTTATAACCTTTTAATTGTGTCAATTTGATCCTCTAATTTTTCAGTGTTGTGTCAATTTAGTCTCTGTCGTTATCTCTTAAATTGAAATTGCTTACGTGGCTAATAACTAAAATAAAAAATTAGTTTCCATTGATATGACAGTAAACTAATTTTTTATTTTGGTTGTTTGTCATGTCAGTAATATCTATTTAAGAGATAACGATAGGGGAGATTCTAGCATTTTGTCCTTAATTTTTAAAAAATTTAGCAATATGCCCCTATTTCGAAACTATATAGGTAGATGCACCTGTTTCAATACTCGATTACCTTAAAATCGAGTTTCAATGAAATACTCGATTCGTAGAAAATCGTGTTATGCCGAATAAAACTAAAAAAAAAGCATGGAACTCGATTTTATGGAAGACGAGTTCCAAAACGCCGCTATAGGGTTTTAAAACGTCACTATAAGGCTTAAAAATGCCACTATTGGTCCCTTTGTACGGGGACTTGTAAAAAAATTTTGCAAGAAAACGCCACTATAGGGCTCTAAAACGTTACTATAGGGCTTAAAAACGCCACTATAGGACTCACAAAACAGGGCGATCACACTTATAAAAAATTTTTGCAGGAAAACGCCGCTATAGGGCTTTAAAATGTCACTATAGCGCTTAAAAACGCCACTATAGGGCACCCTTAATATGGGCCAATCACACTTATAAAAATTTGCAGGAAAACGCCGCTATAGGGCGTTAAAACGTCACTACAGGGCTTGAAAACGCTACTATAGGGCTCCTTGAATATGGGCCGATCACACTTATAAATTTTTTTTTGCATGGAACTCGATTTATTTTCTACAAATCGAGTATTTAATTGAACTCGATTTTAGGATAATCGAGTATCGAACAGGGGCACGCTCCTATATAGTTTGCAAACAGGGGCATATTGTCAATTTTTAAAAAAATTAAGGGTAAAATGCAAGAATCTCCTAACGATAGGAACAAAACTGACACGACACTGAAAAGTTAAAGACCAAATTGACATAATTGAAAAAGTTACAAACCAAATTGAAATTATGTATAAAAAAATATAGACCAAATACGTAATTTAACCTAAATAAATATAACAATCAAGTAACAATTCAAAGACTTGATTGAAACGAGGACAAAGTTAGAGGTTTAATTTTTTCATTTAAAAAAAAAAAAAAAGTTAAAGGATTTAGGAGATGTTTAGTTTTTTCACCCGCATGTATTTTCATAGCAAGTAAACAGCGTTCCTTACCAAACGGTGTAAAAACAGCAATCAAGTTATTTCGCAAATTTCAGAAGACAGTCGACACATTCGATAATACTGAAAACCCCCAAGGATGTCAGTGGTATTCCCTTGAATAAAGAAAAGAGAAAGCAGAGCGACGCACATGAAAACCCAAACCCAAACCCAAAAACCACACAGTACTCTCGTCGTGTTTTCCAAAGCTATCGGTATCTCCAAAGCCGCCTCCACCAAAAAACCCTAACAATTCCCATTTCGTCTCCTCCGAAGGAACCAAAGGAATTTGAAAACCACAACGTTGTTTTCAAGATCTTCGTCGCTTTAAAGCTCCAGCAACCTCGCCAGTGAAACTTGTATGTTATGTATTATCTTGCAAGTTATCGTGTTTTCTTTAATAGATCTATTATGTTTTCTATTATTCATGGGAAATGAAATTTTTGGTGTCTTAGGTTGTCTAGAGCAATAAGAAAAATGAAAATTAAACAAAACATTATCTGGGTTTTAAGTTAATGTTGTTTTTACATTAGGAAATACTATTGTTTGGTTTATTTATTTATTTATTTTTATTTTGTAACATGTTTATTGGGTTTTATATATTTGATTGTTGCTGATTCAGTTTCCGATCATAATTGGGTTTGTTTTCTTCATTGTTAGGGGTTTGGTTATTAATCACATTTCTGGGTTTATAATTGTTATTGAAAGAATTGTTGAGATGGGTGATAACAAATCTCCTAGTGGGTCTCCTAAAGAGAACCCAGATAATGATTCTGATGCAAACCCACTTGCTAGGGATGATAGCTCATTGGAAACTATAGTAAGAAAATTCCAAGACTCAATGTCCCTCAAGAAGCATAAGTTTTGGGAAACACAGCCTGTTGGACAATTCAAGGAGGTTGGCGACTCGAGTTTGCCCGAGGGCCCGATTGAGCCCCCGACGCCATTATCTGAAGTCAAACAAGAACCTTATAATCTCCCAAGTTCCTATGAATGGACCACGTGTGACATGGACTCTGAGGAGACTTGCCTTGAGGTTTACAATTTGTTGAAGAATAATTATGTTGAGGATGATGAGAACATGTTTAGATTCAATTACTCCAAGGAATTTCTTAGGTGGGCACTGCGTCCTCCTAGTTATTTCAGGAGCTGGCATATTGGTGTTCGTGCCAAATCTTCAAAGAAACTGGTTGCTTTTATTACTGGTGTCCCTGCCAGAATTCGGGTTCGTGATGAGGTTGTCAGAATGGCTGAGATTAATTTCTTGTGTGTTCATAAGAAGCTTAGATCGAAGAGGCTTGCACCTGTTATGATCAAGGAAGTCACTAGGAGAGTTCACTTGGAGAATATTTGGCAAGCAGCTTACACAGCCGGAGTCGTTCTTCCAACGCCAATTACAACTTGCCAATATTGGCATAGGTCTTTGAACCCAAAGAAGCTCATTGATGTTGGGTTTTCAAGGCTTGGCGCAAGGATGACAATGAGCCGAACCATAAAACTTTACAAGTTACCAGATTCACCAGTGACCCCTGGATTTAGAAAAATGGAACTTAGAGATGTTCCTGCTGTTACTCGGTTGCTTAGGAACTACTTGAGCCAGTTTGTGGTTGCACCTGATTTTGACGAAGATGATGTGGAGCATTGGCTTCTTCCAAGTGAGAATGTGGTGGATAGTTACTTGGTTGAGAGCCCCGAGACTCATGAGATCACTGATTTCTGCAGCTTCTACACGCTTCCTTCGTCTATCCTTGGCAATCAGACTTACTCGACTTTGAAAGCAGCATATTCTTACTATAATGTCTCCACAAAGACTCCGTTGCTTCAATTGATGAATGATGCTCTTATTGTAGCAAAACAAAAGGATTATGATGTTTTCAATGCATTGGACGTCATGCAGAATGAGTCTTTCCTGAAAGAACTGAAATTTGGACCAGGAGACGGGCAACTTCACTACTATCTTTATAACTACCGGATTAGGCGTGCATTGAAGCCATCTGAACTTGGTCTTGTGCTTTTGTAGTTTCATATGTTTCAGTTTTGGTATCGGTTTAGTTTGCTGGCCTCATTCGTTTTCTTCCTCTGCATCAACAGAGACGAGAATTTGCTGCACATGCGAGAGAACGGATGCAATGACATCCAATGTCTGATATGCTTTGGTAATAAGACAACGTTGTTGGCAATGCTTATTGTTCTTGATATATTTATTTGAAAGAAAAAAGTGGTCTCTGGACTGAATATTGTTGAGATATTTCATTTTTTTCTCATTCCATCTCTCCCCGTGCTTTTTAAATTTCAATCTTATTCACCACTTTCCCCTACATGTATCTGCAGTTCATTCATTCAGCTGGCAGTGTGAACACATGGTCCACATTTTGAGTCAAGCTGATTGCTTTTGAGTTATTTCTGTCTTGTGCTACCATTAACAGTCTTTTCATACTGTCGCATGTGCTGTTTCTTTTTTCTCTGGCTTAGTTCCTTTTGATCCTCGTTTCAAATGTGTTCTTATAACTCGCCTTTAACATCTATCTCATATTTTATATATATATATATAAAATCTCTTTGATATTAAACAAAATTTCTAGCCCCACTTTTAATTAATTTAGTTCCGGTGATCAAATATATATATCTTCTCTGTCTACCACCAGAGAAAATGATATTTGGGTTGATCCATGTCAAAATAACTTCCTCATTTTAGGTGTTGGAGTAGAACTGGTTTCTTTTTTTATCTTCGCCTGGTCAGGACTCAAGAAGCACATTATTAGCTCCTGTTGTTTCTAATATATGCGGTTTGAAATTCAATCGATTTTTTAGGAAATATGTGTGCCAAAATTTAGGGTAGGGATGTTGTGACTTGTGAGGGAGGAGAGGCTGTTAATTTTCTGGTTGCTTCGAAATGACATTTTATGATATGTGCTTTAATTGATGCTAATTTGTTAAAGAAATCTGGTTGCAGTATAGTAAATGTTGTATATCACCCGAGAAAACAAAGAATTCCACTCGACCTGAAGTTAATGTAAATAAGACCTTGCTTATTAAGTTAGTTAATATCACTACATTCTTTTTTGTATATGTGGAAATGACATTGTTTGATTTTGGTATTTTAACTGAGTAATTATAACTTAGGTTTTGTGCTTTTTGCCTATGTCTATTGAACAGTAAGGAGTTTAAAAAAAAAAATTATATATATAAGAATAGGAAGGAGTTGGTGCAAGACGCCAGTTAAAATCAGAATTTAACCATTGTAACCTGTGGCCACTTGAGTATAATCCCTCAGTTCTTATTGTACAATAAATATAAATAAAATAAAACAGTTTTGGAGTTCTTGCCTAAAGTTTTGTAGTTTAACTGTTACTTCTTGATGATTACAAAGGAGACATTCAGAATTCAAATTGATGACTCCAAAGGAGACATTCAGAATTCAAATTGAAGTAAAAATTTTTAAAAAAGAAGTCCTGGAGTTCTCTTTCCTGCCAAGCACCATGCATGAATGGTCAATTTTGTTCAAATGGCATGTTGCCCCCAACTCATTACGTCGTAATATGTAAAACACTTTTTGGGCGAAAGAGAACGACAGTGGCGCTTACTGTGGCCGCGAACAAGCTTGTAAGCAAAGTCCTGATTCTTAATTTGCTCTAAAATCAAAGAATCAGAACACTAAGGTACCTATAAGTACCGTTCGAGGTCCCATTCATTTTGCTTTGAACTTCTAAGCCAGTGGATTTTACTTGATCCTTTACTTGGAAGAGTCATGATGACTTTAAAAATATTCTTTATAAATAAAATAGTACAAATATGAGGGTTAGACAAACTTGTTTACGGAATCTCACGTGGATAGTAGCTAACTTCTTTCAATCTTCTTTGTAAACTAATGATATGGCTAGATAGATGTATGGGGAAGAGGTTTCGATAAAGAAAGACACTCAAAACTTTTAAACTATAACTATTTTACTTTTGATGATCTCCACGAAAGGGGTTGTTGTCCTTTAAAGGGGGAAGAGAAGAAAAAGATTACAAAAAATAATTATTGCTAACAATTTTTTTTTTTTTTTTTTTAAACATGGGAGTTAAGAGCTTTTTGAGCACCTAACTAGATGTATACGTATCCAAATAATGTTAAGGACACATGTAGTCTTATACATGAATTAGGATAAAGTCGCAGCCGAAAAGAGTGAGGATAGTTGAACTAAAATGTCCATAGTCTAGTAGTGTACTACTACATTGATTTGATCGAGGTCCTCGGAACTGAACTGACCAACCTAGCTTTAAAGCTTGGCAAACTCTTTACGGTTGTGGCAAGGCAAGCTGTGGCAGATAGATGTTTTGGTTTAGCAGCAACCTGACCGAAGATGTGATGGTGGAAAGCTTTGAAAGGCTGCGTGTGAAATAATCTTTGATGCGGTTCAAGTGTGTATCTAAATCCTATTTTACTCTTGTTGGAGGCCCTGGTTTAATCACCAAATACTACGCTTGCACAGCAACAAGAAGAAAATTCGCCACTGCCTATTGGCACTGTGTTACATGAAAACCTTGAACTTCATCTTCCATTATTGAAACACAAGCTGCCTAGAGATCTATATTTACCATTAGCTGGAGAGATTGTCTATAAAATGGTTCAGTCCATGCAATGTAAATTACTCGCTTCATGGCCAAGCAGCTAAAGACAGTTGAGGTATAATCTTCGAAAGTACCGAGTCTAGGAGAGTAATCATGTTTCCATTCCATGCCTGCTTTTATTCAGTTTTCCCCACAGTTTATAACATACTTGAATAGAGTAAATCAGTGGTTGGCTGATGATGACAATGCTCAGGTGATCCCTCAATATCCCAAATCCTGTAAGGCGGAACTAGTGGCAACACTGAGTTTGGTTCGAATTTTAAAACTTGTGGAATTACATTTTAGATTAATCGGAACTAAAATGAAAATGCATTTGTTGAACAATAGTAGATTTTCTCCCTTTTGGACCACACATACTTAGGCACATATTAAACAGAAGTGCCAAGTCGCCAACTACACTGTCCATCAGGCTTGAAATTTTTTAAAGAAAATAAAATAAAGATAATTCTATCATTTCCATTCCATTGTTCATATATTACTGCCTTACCATTGACAGAAATGACAAATTTACAGAATCCAAACCTGTGATGACCGATAGACAGGTAGCTTACATTAACAATTCTCTCATCACCTGGTCTACTATGAAGGGATGCAGTATCATTCTTAGCACAACCAACAATAAAACAAACTCTATTTGACTGCACCCAAAGAAAATGTGAAAAGCAAAGGAATCTAAATTTACAAATTCTAATCATTGTTATCATTCCTCCAGTTTGGTATATGATAAATCCATATCTCATGCCATAAGCACGATCTCACCTCGTGAACCTGTCAAGGATATAAAAATATAAAGTTAGAGTAAGTGAGAAATTAATGGCATAATAAGTGAGAATCTGGACTTTGAATTATTACATTTCTCAAAAATCTCTTTAGCTAGCTGTAAGAAGGAATCCGTGTCTTCAGCCATCTTTGAAACCCTCTCTGCCTCCTTAACTGCTTCAGCTGCCACAAATGATTTGTTTTCTGCGTCAGCAATCTTGCAGGCAGCAGCCTCTGCTGCTGCTTCTACTGTATCACCAATGGTCAAATAACCAATGCTCTGCAACGGCCTAGGCTGGATGTCCTGTTTTGGGGTAGGGGTAGGTAAAGGTGTCTTTGTCCCAGATGACACATCAGTTTTCATCTTGTAGCAGTTTTGGACCTGCATTTTGACAATATGATAACTTCAGTTTATATTCCACCTCAACCTATATTAACCAGTTTAGGATAGGGTACCCTTGAGTAACTCTGCTTATGTTTTCCCTTTCGAGTGCTACAACAAATTCTCTTCCTCTTTAACATCATGGACTTCCCACCCCACCCCCCCAAAACCACAATTTGTTTGGGTAAAAGGAAAAGTGGGTAGGCCTCTGCATTCAGTTGCATAGTTCACAAGAATTTATTTCTTTTCATTAGGACATGCTAGTAATTCAATATGTGTAACACCAGACAGTAGAGCAGGGAAACCGAGGGGGAAGAGGGGAAGAAGGCAAACTTCTCACCATATGTAGTGATTATACATCCAGTTGTGGAACATTTCTCTCCTTTAGTAAGTAAAGTTCAGAAAAGCAAGATCACTAGGCTCACAAAAAATGAGATTTAATGATTGCAAATGAACATCCCAGAAAGTATATTCAACTAATTTTGTGTATAAGTTTCTTATCCTATATTCTATGACAAAAGCTAGAGAAAACAGAGAAATTCCTAATACATGGCTCCTTTACATAAGCATTATCAACTGTTTTCTTTTGTTACTTCCATCAGAGTACCAAGGGAGCGTAGGTGTCTGACCTGCTTCTGGTGCACACACCTGAAACAATGTCCAGGTTTGGAAGAACTGACAGTGTTGGAAGAAGTTTCTCAAACATTGATTCCTCTGCTTATCTATTGCAGAGACTAGACAAGCCTTAATGGCAAATTACAAGCCTCACACTGCAATATCTAGCTCTTAGTTCCTAAGATCCAGAAGGTACTGGAATGACTAGGAAATAATGGACGACACATATCTTCTTAGATTTCCTCTCTAACCTTCAGATAATAATTATCATTCATAATGAGGTAACCAAAAAATGCAAGAAACTAAAGCCTAGGCAGCCGGGCACTGAAGCAAATTAAAGACTGCCAATAGATAGAACATCAATAAATGTTGGTGAAGAGGCATTCATGATGTGAAATAATGCGGTTATCATGACCAAATAGCGACTCTAACTTTATATATACATTTGAGCATAATGCTTGAAATTGCAAGGCTTGGACGAATGAATTAAGCAATTGGGGAAAGAGGCATTCATGATGTGAAATAATTAGAGATTAATCTGCAATGAAAAGCATTAAACCACCTTTTCGAGCTTGTCTTGTGCAACAAGCCTTCTCAACCTTGTACTCAATAGCCTCCTAAAATTTTGTGGAACCTCATGCCTTTGCTGCAATAATTATTTATGAAATAAGACGGTGATAATTTCTATTAAACATGATAACCAGAGTAACAATAACAGAAGTATGATACAGAAGCAGGTGAAAAAAATCAGTCAAATAATAATAAAGCTAAGCTAAAATTCAAAAGTTAATGGTGCATGTGCGGTCCTCCATAAAAAATGATTTTCTTTCATAATAAGCCTGCATAATTTTTTGACATCAGCAGAATCTTAAGTTATTTCTTTGTAAACCAAATAAATAAATTCCTCCATGGTATTAACTAATAATGACATGCATGAAAGCAAATGAATCATACCTCAATAAAGCTAACAATTTTGCTAGTGTCCAATCCATTTGGCTCGTTCAAGGTGGAAAGTGCTTCAAAAATCATTGCATTATAACTAGTAACAAATAATAAAATATGTTAGACATAACAGGTTTGTATTTGAAAAAAGATTGTAAATGATTGGAAATTTGTAAACTACACAGCATAGCAATTGTGGACATAAATAAGGAGTCGTTTCTGTTTTATGACTTTGTGCATGGGTTTCATATTTGTGAGTTGACCAACTTATTCATCCATTTATTTTGATAACTTAGGGAACCTATTTAACGAAAAGCCCTTTGGACTCGCCATTAGCGAATAAAACCTACAGGAAACTAATCCCACCCGCAAGAACCAATAGCTGGGTAATCTAGGGGCATTCACTCCTAAAGGCTAAGCAATTTATGCTCATGCCCAAGAGCAGAGTTGACTAACTTAAATTTTTTAGTGAAAAAAAGGGATATATATTTTTCTAGTTTTACTTCCTCTAACACACTCTTGCCTCACCTTATTCTCAGAAATGAAACCTCTTAGTGATTACTCACATAGAAATCCTCTAATCTTAAAAAAAGGTGTAACTAATAGATCTGCTAATAAGATGGGTGGGGGAAAAAAGTAGAATTTTTTTTACTAATAAAAAAAAAATTATCATAATGGGTAAAACTTGGTTACAGTTCCTTATATGTTGTATCTTGAGTTCTCAAATTAAATCAAACCATGTGGCTGCATTAGTCAATGATTCACACGGTTTAATTGTGCTTAGGGAAAGATAATACTGATTGTGCTGCATTAATGCAACTACATGGTTGAATATAATTGGGGAACCTAAAGAATTGTCCCTAAGTTTTGACCTATCATAATACATGGAAGAGGAGTTATGTAAGCCCATGGAAGGCACAGCAAAACAGGATAGTGACATGAGGCTACATCACTGCATCAATTAAAGAATTTACCAGATAACACAGCTATGCAGTTCCCACAACAAGTAGCTACAGAACTTCCAGTTATACCTCATTTATAGTTTTTCATTGACTAGAGAAATTTTAAATTGGGATTTGTAAGATAGCATTCCATAATCTACGCAAATTTATTGTGGGCAGAATGATACACAGGTGTCCAGGTAAGGGATCAAGATATAATATCTCTTGTTATATAGATTTTACTTACAGAACAATTTTCTTTTCATACTCTACTTACAATGAATCCTAAATGCAACAAATCATTTTTGGACATCTGCTGACACACGACCCACTTCTTATCTACTTAAATAAAGGACTATGTTACAGTATGAATTGATTGCCAATTTGCAATCTTATATCTATTGGTTAACCGAAACAGTCATTGGGCTTGAACATGCATATACTACATTCCCTTCTTCCCTGACTTGTTAACCAACTGCCCTTCACAGTGGTTGCACAAATTTATAAGATTCTAAAAGTCTATCTTTCTCCCACTCATCATTCCTCACCTTTTGACATTCAGAAAAATTCCAATCACTCAGCAGACATGCAAATACATGCAATGTAAACTTCATAGTGTGTGTTTGCGTAGATGATTTTCTGCGTGTGTTTGCGTTTCACTTGGCTGGTCCCATGGCACTGTTCATGGACCAGCCAAGTGATGAAAAACGCGTGGCACTGTTCCCATGGCACTGTTCTGCAATAAAAAATATTTTGCTACAGTGTTTTCAGCAATGAGTTTTCAATTTTCAGCAAATAAGCGGTATCCACACATATCCATAGTATACCATACAGCATCAAGGAGTAACCTGCATATTTTTTTTTGGTTATGAAAAGACGAAAGAGATTTTCAGCATCAAAGGCAAGAGAAACAAATAGGTGCCATACCTTGAAGCATTTTTCCCATCTGTTAAGCTTTTTGTAGAATCGTCCACATTTGGATCAGCTGCTGTATCATGTGCAACTGAAGCAGCAACAGAGGTCTGCACACTGGATGGTGTAGTAGTGGGAGTATCTGGGTTGGCTTTTGCTTTTGATGACCGTGATTTTTCCCGGGGGCCTTGGCCACCAGCACTAACGCTCATGTTTCGCCATTTATCCTACTCATGTGGAAAATAATGAGAGCACATACCGAGCAATATTAAATTTACATACTGTGGTACCATTTTTTATTAGGATGAAAAAGAAGCCGCATTCCAATAATAACAGAAATGCACAAGAAATTACACTATATGGTTGCACAACATCCTCAACAATTAGTATAAACTAAACGACCTGCAGCAAACTGCAGGGTACAGAATTGCCCATCAAATAAACTCTCATACATACTGATACCAACTAAACCACAACCATCAACTCTCTCTCTCTATATATATATGGGTGGGGGGGGTGGGGGGGTTTGAAATCTAACTTTTTGGGTGTAGCTAACTAAACAGAATCCATATCTTACTCTTAATTGCCAGTTCAGGATAGAGTTAATCTCCCTTGATAACCTGCCTATCAATAAAAATGGTTTAGCCTTCGTTTGAATGAACTTATTTTCACCTCAAAATAGAATGTACAGCTTTTTAAGGCATCACATTTTTCAAAGTACAGCTGCACTTTTATGCAAAAAATCTAAATAAATAAAACTAGCTTACAAAAATAAGCTCATCCAAATGCATACTTAAAAAACAAGTTTTCCAGGCCTGAGCTCATGCAAATGAGCTTAACAAAAATATGGGCTTTATTATTAAGTAGACTGGGGGCTAGCAAAAATCACAAAGCCAGTGTTTTCTCACTTAATACCATAAGCTCTATCAATTCATTAAGCTTTTATGACCCAGAGGTTAAACCATTCTATTCCACAACTACTTTAAATTTTTTGAGACACCTCACATCAAATTCAAAGGCTGTAGAGCCAATTCACTGACCAAAATTAATGTAAATATGCAGTCTAAACCACTTCCCTGTATTGATACCAACAACTGATGACACCATCTTCCCGAATCCAATTCCAAAGAGAATACCAAAACAGAGAGCAATTAGGAGACTGTCATATAAATGGGTCTTAAATTATAAGTCAGAATGGAGAAAGACGATGCAGATAGTGACATGTTTGAAGAAAAATAAGATTAAATATCGACAGATTCTAGAACTGTGGTCTAAATTTGATGTGGGACTTTCTTAGCCCCTTTCATAGGCTACTTTAGTTATTATTGAGTCTTAGTATTAAGTTTATTAAGTTAGAAAGTCTCTGGTACAGTTTTAATCAAATTTTACTAGAATAAAGGTAATATGGTAAATCCCAGATTTTCAGGAATGCGTTGTCCTTGGATGTACCAAACGCTCATGATTCTTACTTTGTGTTTTGAGACCTTTTTCTTAGGTGGTTTAGAGGTTCTTTACTTTTTATTTATTATTAAGAGTATTGGTCTTTCTAGAAATAGGTTATTTTATGAGTCCTAGTCCTTTTAGGAAAGGATTTAGCAATGGCTACATAAAGGCTTTATCGTAGTCAATAACATTGACAGTGAGATTTATTTTAAAAATTCCAGCAGCTGATCTTAATTTTTGAGGTTGTGAATTTTTTATTGCTTTCTCCTACCTTAAGTGTAATTGCCTAGTGTTATCTTTATTTCTTGTTCTACACACTTTTTTAACACCAAACAACCATCAACATATACAAGTTTCAATCTTTTTTTGCCTAACCCTTAAACATCAAACCCTAATCAAGAATCCTTCAAGATCTCATCAAGACATCTAATTTACTGCTGAATTACTAAAGATCCTATATTGGAATTGGAATCAGAGCTTATTAAGGTTTCTATCCTGCATCTAAAAAGAAACACTTTCAACAATCCCAGTCATTCGGATATTGCATGGTGGGGAAAAAAAACTCGAGTCTTTGCCACAGCCGACTTATGACTCAAAATTCTACAAAGGAAATGATCAAAAATATATATCATATATCACATAACCAATTTTCTACATAGTCCACAACACTTCCTTATATGTAATATTCTCTAATAATCACCATGGTGCCTTTCCACCCTAATCATTAATTATAAGGAGACCTACTAAAAAGAGGATAATCTTTTACTTACTATCATTGTGAAGGTTAATACAAGTCAATGAGCAATAGCACTGCATTGTAATCAAAAGCGAGCCAGGTGCTCACCTAGGCACCGAGCAAGGCGAGGCACCACTAAGGTGCTTTAAAGGATTTAAGGTGAGGCACCTTTATTGAGGCGCTTGCCTTTGGAGCCTAGGCGAGCAAGGTGACCGCCTTAAGCAACGAAAAAGGCACTAAGGTGAGAGCCTCAGGTGTTTTAATTTTAATTTTTTTATAGAAGTTTGTTGTGAAATCTATTATCAGATTATTAATTTAAAAAGGCATGTTATAAAACCTATTATTAGTTAAATTAATTTACAAAATTTTGTTGTAAAACTCATTGTTATATAGAATCTTGTTGTAAACCTATTATTAGAATAACTAATAGAGCCTAAACCACGTTAATCCTTTTTCAAATAATTTGATAGACATAATTTCTTCATGCAACACATTGAAAAACACTTCATTATAATATTTTAATACACTAGATACATATGATTCAAGTGCTATAAGTATAATAAATATATTAAGGATTTAGTGTCTTGCTTTACTCAGGCTAGCACCGTTTTGTCGCCTCAGGCGATAGAAGGCCTTGGCACCTTAAAGTCATCTTTCGCCTTTGACTACCTTGTAGCACTGAGAGGAGCTATAAATCATAGCTTATGATTCAATAAAGATCGAATTCATTCCCAATATTATCATAATCATCATCAGTCAAACATCCTCAAGACCATTCATCCAAAAAAAAAAAGAAATCCTTCAAGTTATGCATAACAAACAATCTCTAAACTAACAATCAATAGTGTTGGTTTGATGATTTTCACATACAATGAAACCAGGCAATAATACTTGCAGAAATCTCATCTGGGTCCAAATATATGAGCTCAAAATAAAAAATAAGTCTGACCCCAATAGCATATAAATCAAAAAGGCACGTTCTATGGTTGCAGCTAATAAAAATTCAGGGTTTTTCTTGTTTGTTCATTAAAAATCCACAACACAAAAACACATAAACACGTACATATAAATAGAATAGAGGGAGAAAGAGAGAGAGTTTGTTCATTAAACACCCACAACACAAAAACACATAAACACGTACATATAAATAGAATGGAGGGAGAAAGAAGAGAGAGAGACCTTGAGATCAATGTTGGAGCGAGAAGAAAGGAAAGGATTGAACTCAGGGTCTCTCTGGATGTCTTTCCATTTGCCAGTGCCGTGTTTGGCCACTCCTGCACGTAGAGCTTCTTCTTCCTCCGATGTCCACTTTTGTTTCGGGTTTCCCATCTCTCTGTGTCTTTTTTTGGTGCCACTCGCTCGCTTCCAAAGCCTATAAATAGTCAAATACACGGTTTCTTCAGTGCTGCCTCTGATATCGGCTTCGTTTTGGTTTTGGTTTCGTTTCCAGGGTTGCTGCTGTTGCTTGTTCTTGTCGTGCCACTTCCAACGACATTGAACCCTTACGAAACGGCAGGGTTTTTAGTCCCGTAATTTTCTTCCAATCAAACTTTGCCATGTCACAAGGCTAAATTGTCGTTTACTATTTTTTCCTCATAAGAAAAAACCTAAAAAAATGAAAGAGATGTTAATTATTATTTCTATATTTAAAAAGGAAAATATTGATGGATCCCTTTAGGGTAATGATTAATAATTCATTTAAAGAAAGTTTTTATGAAAAAATTAAAAAAAAAATTAATATTTTGACAGTTTTTTTCATTTTCCATAAAAATTGTGTCAAAACTTTCCTAAAATAGATTACTAATCATTATTCTAAGGGCACCCGTTAGCATGAGTGCATGACCCATTGAAACAAGAAATGTTAATTACTCTGTATTATTCTTCTTTATTCGAGAGAATATAATTTTAAGCCTAAACAGCAAAACATATCATTTATGTTTTACCATAATTCATTTCAGCCCTTTAACTCTGCTTTATTTATTTAAGTCTTCTAAGTTTCAAGTTTATTCAATTAAGACCTCTTAATCTACTTTTGTTAATTGTTGTGGTTAATTATCCAAAATTTTAAATCCAATTGATGATTAAAAAATAGTTTTCAAATTCTTTTTAAAAAAATTAACTGAAGTTAACGGAAATACCTTAATTAAATAAACTTAAAACTTAAAAGACTAAAATGAACGAAAACAATATTAGAGAACTTAAATGAATTTTGGTAAAATTTAGAGGGTGAGTTTTGCTTTTTAGCCTAATTTTAAAAGATAAATTATGGAAAACTAAATCTCAATGAAAAAAATGGAAAGAATCTTCGTTAGGAACCTAGTAGTTCCTAATGGGGATGAATAAAAATTGTATGAGAATTGACTTAATTCGAGATAGTCACATTCCATAGAGAAAGAAAGAGATTAAGAGAGAGAGAGAGATGCACTAATGCACTAAGCAATTGGTTTATCCTTCAATGATGGAAATGTGATTACAAGTAGGAATTTATAGAACCATAAAACTATTATATTGGCCCACATGGCCTTATCCTAATGGTCTTATTATTCCCCATGTGCATTAATAATTCCAACATGTGTTAAATGTGATTAACATGCTTGGAATTATAACTAACTAACTAAATGCATTCTATACCCAAATATGGGTTCCTAACATTCTTCGGTCGCTTCACTTTGTAATAGAGCAAGATAATCCAAGGAAAAATACTCTTAGACCTTTTGCTAGCAAGGAGGAGGGATCTGGATTGAATGAAAATAATTATTTTGAAATAATATTAATTTCATTCCCTTATTTTGGAGTTTAATGTAAGATAATAAACCATTTAGAAGTTTAAGTTGGAGGGAATGTAATAGGTAGAAGTGAAAACTCATACCTCTCTTTTCCCTCAAAAATTTAATACTTTTGTATATTTTTAGACTCCTTAAAACAAAAGTTGTTTAACCTAGTTATTTAGCCAAGTGATTACTTAGATAAATTATTCAGATCTAGGTTAACACAATTAAATCATATCATGTAAGTAATGCAGAAATATAAATAATACAAGATATGATAACCCAGGGAAACTAAATCGGTAAAAAACCTGAGGAGGATTTAACCTAGCTATCCTCAAGGTAAAACAGATCTACTATGAAAGAATTGAAATTTGTACAATAAGACTTAGACCACTAACATCCTATTGCGACCTTGAGTAGAAAACTTACTACTACGACCACGTGATAGCTCCGAGTCCATGGACTACTTCTTTCTTTGATCCACTACAACCACAAGTATTCCCACTTGTGACTTTGAGACTCCAATCAAAGGTTTTAGATCTTCTTGAAATTCTTTATGTAGCAACTAAAGCAATTATCAAGTTCTTGACATAATCTTGTTCTTGATAACCCTAAGTGTGTATGAAGTTAAACACCTCTAAATCTCACAAGAGATTCAACATACAACACATCAACAACATCTAAAATGTAGCTAGGGTTTTTCCTTTTCTGCAGAATTTTCCAACTCAGCCCAAGCTCGGTTTGACGTATAGGGTTTTATTCCACTCCCTTATGATTTACTCATTTCATTCCTTTATGAACTTTCAAAGGAAGAGTTTAATTCTCTATCTCTTTATCTTTTGGTGCCACTCGCTCGCTACCACAACCTACAAATACACAATTTCTTTGGTGATCTAATCTCGATTTGCTTTTGGTTTGGTTTTAGGGGTGGTTGTTGTTGCTCGTGCTTGTTTTGCCACTTTCCAACGACATTGAACCCTTACGAAATGACAAGGTTTTCATCTTGCCATTTTCTTCTAATCAAACTTTGCCATGATATGGTGGAGTAAAAATTGTCATTAAAAAAAAAAACTATTTATATTTTTATAGAAAAAAAATCAATAAAATGAAGACATCTTATTTTATTTTAAAAGAGTTTTTTTTTTTTTTTTGGTTGAGGAAGATGTTAAAAGAGTTGGTAATCCCTTAAAAAAACAGTTGGTAGTTAACAAATATACAATGACACTATCATTTAATATTAACAATTAATCTTTATTTGGGAAATATGATTTTTAAAAAACTTGACATCCATTTATCTATCTATAATATATTATAAAAAGGGCAAGGTAAGCGAACAGAACCTCATCCATTTCAAGCCTTGACATAATCGGTGGCCGAGAAAGGTATTCTTTTAACTGCTGGAAAGCCCGGGCACGTTCATCGGTCCATTCAAACCCTTTCCACTTATTTAACAATTTAAAGAAAGGTCTACACCTGTCAGCTGACTAAGAAATGAACTGGTTCAGGGCAGCGGTCATTCCTGTAAGCTTCAGGACCTCTTTCGAATTCCGAGGTGGTTGAAGGTTGTTGATTGCCTTAATCTGGTCGGGATTGACTTCAATTCCACGATGTGTGACCATGTAGCGCAAAAACTTGCCAAACCCGACACCAAAAGAACACTTGGAAGCGTTAAGTTGTAGTTTGTGCTTCCTCAAGATATCAAAAATATTCCCGAGATCACTAACATGCTCAGACTCTGCCTTGCTTTTTACTACCATATCATCAATATAAATCTCAACGTTTTTTCCCAACTGTGGTTCAAATATCTTAATCATCATCCTTTGGTAGATAGCCCCTGCATTCTTCAAACAAAAAGGCATCACTTTATAATGATAGTTTCTCACAGGAGTAACAAAAGTTGTCCTCTCTTGGTCGTCCAGGGCTAGAGGTATTTGATGATACCCCTGAAAGGCATCCAAAAAGCTTATTCAAGGGTGGCCCACAGTGGCGTCCACTAACTAATCAATCCGAGGAATAGGGAAAGGGTCCTTTGGGCAGGCTTTATTCAAGTCTGTAAAATCTACGCATACACGCCACTTTCCTATCTTCTTTTTAACCACTGCAGTGTTAGCCAGCCATTCAAGGTAAAAAAACCTCTTTAATAGCCCCAGCTAGCTTAAGTTTCATCACCTCGTCCTTTACAGCATCCGAATGCTCCTTGGATGAACGGCGAGGTGGTTGTTTCCTGGGGATAACAGATGGATTGACATTTAGATGATGACAGATAAAGTTCGGATCCACTCCTGGAGCCTCATAAGCATCCCAAGCAAATACATCAATGTTGTTTTTAAGAAAAACTATCAACTCTTCCTTCTCCCGAGATGGAAGCTAAGCCCCAACCTGAAAAAACTTGTTTGGATCGTCACCAATGGGGAATTTCTCCAAATCCTCACATTTGGCATCCTCGGTAGGCCCCCTCATTGGTAATTCCGGAGACATTGACTACTATAAACCTTCTTTGACTATGGCTGAGGACTCAGCTGCTGGTTGATGCAAAATTGCAGACACGAGGCACTGTCTAGCCATATTTTGGTTCCCTACTAGTTCCTCAACCCGGTCTCCAGACAGATACTTAACCTTCTGATATAGGGTTGAAGAAATGACACCCAATGTGTGAAGCCAGGGTCTAGCAACAATGGCCGTATAGGGGGAGTATGCATCCACCACTATGAAATCCACTTTGACCAATTCTGAACCGGCTTGCACTGGTAATCTAATTTGACCCTTCGAGGCAACAAGTTTTCCATCAAAACCCGCCAAAGGCGAATCGTAAGCTGTCAGGTCTTCAAGTTTCAAGTTCAATCCTTTGTATAAGTCAGGATACATGACTTCTACACAACTGCCTTGATCCACCATTACCCTCTTCACATCATACCCCCCTATACAAAGGGTGACCACTAAAGCGTCACCATGTGGTTGGATAGTTCCGATCTTATCTTTATCCGAGAAACTCAATGAAGGTCGAATCTCTAATCTAGCTCTCTTCGACTTGGAGTTTAAGTCCTCGGTTGGCGACTTGGCCACAGACATCACCCTGGCGGGTTGAGAGCCAGTCCTTCCAAGTGCATCAAATATAACATTGATTGTGCCCAATGATGGCCTTGAAGAAGCACTTCCCGGGCCCTGTGACCTTGACTGGTCTCCTTGTCCATTGGGTCGGTACAAAAATTGTTGCAGTTTCCCCTCCTTAACCAATTGTTCCAGATGGTTCCATAATGTTCGACAATTTTCAGTGGTATGTCCTTGGTTCTGATGATATTGGCAATGGAGGCTTTGATTACACCTTGAAGGATCTCCACTCATCTTGTTCGGCCATTTAAAATACGGCTTGTTCTTGACCTTCTCCAAAACTTGATGCACCGGTTTTCGAAACACGGTGTTTACTACTTGTGGGGCTGCAAGTCCAGATTGTCCGGCAAAATATCGCCGGGGTTTGTTATTGTTATAACGTTCCGACCTGAAATCCTTCATCTCTTGAGGGATAACCTTACCCTTCCCCTTATCTTGCAACTGGTCTTCCTCAACCCTCTTATACTTGTCAATCTGATCCATTAATTGAAGAATACTGGTGACAGGTTTTCCTGTCAAAGACTTCCTTAGACCGTGTCCTACAAGCAAGCCGAGCTTGAAAGTACTGATGGCCACGTCCTTAAAATTGCCCTCTATCTTGTTAAACATCTCCCAATATCGGTCCAAGTATGTTTTCAGAGTTTCACCCTCTCTCATGGATAGAGATAACAAAGAAGCCAAAGGACGAGACACCTTACTGCATGTAATAAAACGGGACCCAAACATCTGGGTGAGTTCCTTAAACGAATTGATGGATCCTGCCCTCAGACCATTAAACCACCTCATCGCCACAAGCCCTAAACTGGATGGAAAAACCTTGCACATCAAGGCTTTGTTCTTAGAGTGTACTACCATCTTTTGATTAAAGTGGCTGACGTGTTCAACAGGGTCCATTCTGCTAATATACAAGGTGAAGATGGGTTAAGTGAACTGCCGAGGAAATCTTTCTTCCTCAATCCAGTAGGTGAAGGGTGATTTAGAAACTTGGTTGAGTGCTTTATTCATAGCATCATTCACCAGGCCTCTCAAAGACGAATTGTTGTTTCTGCGACTACGGTAGTAATCTTCGTCATACAAGAAAGATTCACTAGGGGGAGTTCTTGACCTTTGCCTATAGTCTTGATCCTCCTCATCATCAGAAGAGTAGTCAGAGTTGGAGGGAGCTCGCCTTTTGCGTTCATGGCGTAAGCTTCTCTTTAGGTGATCAATCTCCCTCTGCATGTTTCTGGCATTTTCCTCATGAGAGATATGGTTTTTACCTCAAGACTGACTTTTGTTGGTGTGTGTAGTGTGCATACTTCCCTTCCGATCTCTATTTCGCTCATGTTCACGAAAATGATCTTAATGCTGAGAGCCCATAGATTCTGCTAGATTTGGACCTGATCCTACCATCGTTGAGTGTCTAACTCACTATTGCACCAATATTCCCACAGCCGACGCCAATTGTAAGGACTCGAACTTGAATTCCTAGCCCATCATGTGGACGGACTTTGGCACCAGAGGCCAAAAACAATGAATTTGTAGAGGAATGGGTTAAAACACTGGGCTTTAGTTAATCAAACAAAGTTATAGTTAGGTTTGATGACAAAAAGATAAAAATGGACTATTATGAAATGAAGAAAGAACGTCCTCGGCGAAATCCGAGGACAATAGTTCTAATATAATGTTCTTAAAAAGTGTTACAAATTTGATTAGGGATTGCTATAGTATTTCTTCTCTCTAATTTCCGATCCCCTTCATTGTTCTTTCTCCTCTTCTTTTATACTCCCCTCCCTTTTCACCTCAACCATCCATCTGTATGCTAGATGGTTAGGACTGATACTTGTCCCATCAATCTTTCTCATAAGTCTTCAAGTAGTAGTTGTAAGACTGAAATACACTGTTCAGGTATCACTTCTACATTAATGCGGCCAAGGGATTAGCTGCAATGCATTTAATGCGGAGGCAGCAGCTTTATCCCCAGATATTTTGGGGTTCATCCTTATCTCATATCTCTGCAGTGTGTGTCCACCCCAAAAGAATTTCAGGGATTGCCATCTTTGTTGTCAATCCATTTTTCAGGACCTCGGCCGAGTAGTTTTCATCCTCGACACACTTTCCAGAGCCTTTAGGACTAAACCCACCTTTTATTCATCAGTGCAATTTCCTTTGACGAAGACATCTCATCCCCGGACGGATCTTTGTTCTCGACTTGGGCCACAGGCCCAACATATGAATAAATAATGCACTTCTAGGCCCAAGGACCCTACATGGCACAATAATTGTAGAGACTTTAATCACCATTTAATCAAAATTATGATTTTTATAAAAAATACTACTAATAGAATAAACTATTAATTTTTATTTTTTATTTTTTTAACAATATTCTATCAAACATGCAAGAGTATTGTAACTTGCTAACATAGCTCCATTTATTCTAGCAGTTAGGTTTGAGTCATTCTCTTCTCTCCCATTCATTGTAAAAAAACAAAATGGAACCAAATACCTCATATCTTTTTTTTTTTTTTTTTTTTTTGATGAGCAAATACCTCATATCATACCTTAGACCAAAAAGCTATCTCATGTATTATATATATTATTCCCCTCTCTCTAATGAGAGAAGGTATCTTATGAGATGGTCTCATAAGATAATTTTTCATCCAATGCATATATATCATGTATGAGATTATTATTGCATTAAAACCACCACTCCATTAGTGATGCCTGAAGCATAGAAAATTATATAATGACAAAATACGACTTGAAGCACAACATTGTAAAGGACATTGGTAAGTGACCTGGAGCACAATTGTCTTGAGAAAGTCTATAGACACAAAAAAATTGCATTAGGACCATCACTCCATTAGTGATACTCGAAGCATATACAATTATGTAACAAAAGAAATATGACTTGAAGCATAATTGTCGTGAGAAAGTCTAGCATAAAAAATTTGTTATCCATTGGCTTATCCTTTTAGTGTGCATTTGAATACCGCTTATTTTGCTGAAAACAATAAAAAATCATTTTTCAGTTACTATTCACTTTTAAAATTACTGTTCATATGCTTGATTGCATTGTTCATGTTAGGCCTATCCACGAGTCGGGTCGGTTCGGGTTTGGGCTTGAATTGAACTCGACCCGTTTGAATCAGGTGGATGGATCTTAGACCCGTATTTGACCGAATAGTCGGGTCGGATCCGGTGCTTCGGGTCACCGGATGGGCGGGTCGGAGTTGTCGGTTAGGCGGGTTGGGCCATTAATATGGGCCCAGTTTTTGAACTTCTATGAAATTTTTGTTGGTAAAATTTTATCAGCCCTTTTAGTCCAAATTAAGGAGTTGGCAGTTTTAAAAATTATTTGGGTGTCATAATTTTTGAACTTTCCATATAAAACAGATTGGGCCTCCGTTTTCCCTAACTTTTTTAAAAAAATGGGGCTTTCAACTAAACTTAAATTAAGCAACTTCACTTCCAAATATATTGGGCCTTTAGAACAAAAACTTCCTGGAAAAATAACCTCACTAAAGGTCACAAAATAAGCCAATTTCTACCACCTGTTAAGCATTAAATATCCTGAACAAAATACTCCACAACAACACAAAATAAACCTATTTTTACAACATCTGTTCAGCATCCACACATGGACCACAAAAACTAAACTCATCAATATATATTGTAAAACCTAAACAAAGAGCACAACACAAGTAACACACAAAATCCTATTTTCACCACCTGTGACTTGTTAAACAGCCACATTGACTACCCAAAAATTACCACAACAAATAACCTGGACAAAATAGCAAAACAATACACAAAACGTGTATTTCCATTCCAACAACCACACAACAAGTGATTAATTATAAGAAGGCAGTAAAATCAATGTTTCCACAAGGCAGTAAATCATAAGGCAGCAACCTTGCTGGCTATACAATGTTCCCAGTAATATAATTAATTACAAATTATAAAATACCACAGGTATTTCCAAAAAAAATAGCTTTTCCCAAACATTAAATGACAAATTCTCAAGCTTATAACTAATAGAAAAGAAAACCTATATGATTCCTAGGATTTCTTTCCTACAAGCATTAAGACTAGTATTGTTAGAAAAGCAATTTACAAAAAAGCTTCCAAAATGTTCCCAAAAGGTTCTGCCTCTTTTACAAAATAAGTGATTCCGCCTACAAAAGACAAAAAAATATTTAACAAATAATACATTACTACTAAATACAAGACCAAATATAAAGGGCAGCAAGCTAGCAAGCTTATAACAGTAAGAGGCCAAAGGCAGTAACATACCATGTCAGTTATCAATCTTCAACACTAATTATGGGTCGTTTGCCTGAGCTAGAACCCAATTTGGAGCTGGTACTTGCTGATGCACTTGATGATGACTGTTGATTTAAAACTAGAAAAGAAAAGGAAATAAATACAACATATTAAATTTTGTTTGAACATGAGACATAGACTATAGGTTCTAGAATTTAAACATATTACCTAAATCATGAAATTCCTCCTCCAATGCCTCAACCTCATCCCTTGATTGGCGATGAGAAATTGGTACTGTGGCTTGAAGCCAATTTTGTGCACATACAAGGTTTTGAACCATGAGAGGAGAGAGAGAACTTCGAAATGGATCAACAATGCGGCCTCCGGTGCTGAATGCTGACTCAGATGCAACAGTCGAAACTAGTACAGCCAGCACATCCTTAGCCACTTTGGACAACATTGGATACCTACTAAAATTGTCCTTCCACCACCCCAACACCTCAAAATTCACATCCCTTCTACCATCACAATTTTCAGCTAAATACTTGTCAACCTCATTACTACAGCCTATAAATTGCTCAGCTTCTAAGAAAAGCTCATATCGAGATTGAACCATCACATATGGATCACTTGCATCACCTACCATTGGTGTCCTCTCACCCCCACTTGGTTCTTGCACATTTGGGGAATTAACAGAACAGAAAAAAGTATACAACTTCATCAAAAGAGCTTTCACCTTATCAACCATCACATTCCCCACTTCATTCCCATAAATTTCAGAAAAAGAGAACTTCAAAAACCTCAATTTTTTTCGTGGATCAAGAACCACAGCCACATACAAAAGAGGATTAATTTTATCACCTTTCCCCCAGTACTTCTCAAATTTAGTTTGCATGTTTGTGGCTGTATTTTTCAAGAGGGTGTTTTGGGATTTAACTAAATGAGAAATACTCTCCTAAATAACAAAGATCTCATCAAAAAAGGCATTTGAGGTCACATACAAAGAACCAGAGAACTTCTTTGTTGCATTGTAAAAAAGTCTCAAGAAAGTCACAAATGCTCTACAATTTTGGAAATCACTCATACAAGGAGATCCCAAACCACCACTATCTTCCTTGCTCCTAAAATATGATGAATAACCATCATCTTCAAAGTCCATCCTAAGGAATACTTTCTCAAAATTTTCAGCAGTTTCTAACATAAGGTAAGTTGAGTTCCACCTAGTAGGTACATCTAGACAAAGAAGACTCTTGGACTCCATACCTAACCTCTCCATAAAATTCCTAAAGGTTTGATTTCTATTGGGCGAGGACTTCACATACCTCACAGCTTCACGCACCCTAGCACCAGATGCATCAATTTCTTTCAAACCCTCCCCAACAATGAGATTTAGGATATGGACACAACACCTCATGTGCATTAACTCATTTCCTAAAACTGTCCCATTCCAATCTTTTGTCACAACACACCTAAAAGGCAACTCATCAATTATTATCATTTCAGCTAGTGCCTTTCTAGAAGCCTCAACAGAAAAAGTTGTTGACACAAGTTTGAACCCTTCATCTCCATCATTTTTGGGTTCAAAAGCTAAGGTTTTATGCCCTTTATCTTCTTTATTAGGGTTCTTAGGACAAATTGTCACATGAGCTAACAAATTACTAGTACCATAACTCTTACTATCAGCCAGATATGATTTTTTACAATAATTACATACAGCCATAGTGACACCCTCGTCTACCTTTACTTTTTCAAAATGATTCCAAGCTAAAGGCTTTTTCCAACCACTACCAGTACCAGTCTTACTCACTACACTAGGTGGAATTAGGGGCAACTCACCATCAGTAGCTCCAGCTTGGGTTGCAGCAGCAGCCTCTTGGGTGGCAGTGGTAGTGGCAGTAGCACCATCCGCTTAGGTGGCAGTAGCACCATCCGCTTGTGTAGAAACAAAGGGAGCATTAGTGAAGGAATCCATGACCTAAAAAATCAAAAATAGAAATTAGCAAACTAACAATTAATAATAATAATCAAACAAACCAAAAAGGAAAATCTTTGATGCTTGAATCTAGATAACAACATTCTACATAAAACTCTAACAAAAGAAAGAACAAAATCCCAACTTTTAACACAAAACACAAAGGGAAACAAAAATCATACCTTAAAGAAACTAGGGGTGTTGGAGTTATGAATTTGAAGACTGAAAACCCCACTTGGACAACTTTCAATTCCTGAGTAAAATTAAAATAGGAACAGAATTAATCAAACAAATAAACAAAGAACAAAAAACTTGGGAGTTTATTTGATTTTTAACAGTATAAATTTTACTAAATAATAAAAGCTGAAACATTGAACACATCCACAACAGCTTAAGTTACATGCATCAACTCTACGTCTCTAACAAAAAAAGAGCAAAATCCCAACTTTGAACACAAAAAACAAAGGGAAACAAAAATCATACCTTAAAAAACCGTGGGTGTTAATTTCAAGTTTGAAGACTGAAAACCCCACATATACAACTTTCAATTCCTGAATAAAATTTAAATAGGAACAAAATTAATCAAACAACTGAAGTTACTGAACAAAGAACAAAGAAACAAAAGTAAATGGTTAAGGTTTCAACTATTTCTAGTTAGGGTTTCAAATTATAAAACTTAGGGTTTATTTCATTTTAACAGTAGATTTTCATAACATATATAATCAATGAGAGACTGAAAAAAAGAGAGATGAGAAAAGGAGAACACATACCCTAGGTTCAACCCATATGATTGGCGGCAGGGAGAGGAGTGGCTGCTGGTGGTGGCAGCGGTGGCGGCGGCTTGGTGTGAAGAACTTGTAGTGAGAAGCTAGGGTTTGGATCTTGGAGTAGAGAGAGGCAAAGTGAGAACTGAGAGTTTGAGAGTGTGGTCCGTTCATTGGTGAGAAGACCGAAGATGAAAGCTTTTAAAGAGTGAAGATTGAAGACTGATGAAAATTGAAATGATGAAGATTTGAGATTTCGTATGAAATTGGTGAAGGGATTGCAGAGATTAGAGAGTGAGAGACAGAGAGCATTTGTGTGAGACTAGAGGATTTGGTGAAGTGATTTCAAGTTTTGAGGATTTGAGATTGAGATAGAGAGAGAGAGAGATACAGAGAACGTTACTTTGAGTCTGTGTCTGAGAGTGAGAGATATGAGATTGCGATTAGAGAGAGAGAGAGAGAGAGTGAGGTCTGAGCTGAGGCCGTGGATTTAGTGAGAGAGTGATTAGGTGAAGACTGAAGAGAGATTGAGGCCGTTTATGACATGTTGATCACTTGATCTTGATTCGGTGAAGACTGAAGAGTGAGAGAGAGAGTTGGGATATGAGATTAAGATTGAGTCATTGAGATATCTAATCAAATATTTCACCTTTAATTGTGACCGTTAGATTGTGATATTAGTTTAATTTTAACCGTTGATTTGTAATTGTTAGGGTTGTAGAGTTTAAGTGATAACTGTGATATGATGTCTCTGTCTCTCTGTGCTGTGCTAGGGGGCTGTACTGCTGTAGAGTAGTATTATAACCGTTGATTTTAAACAGCTGTTTCTTAAAAAAAAAAAAAAAGTTTTAATGGTTGGATTTGAAATTGGGAAGTTGTGCCCAAAAATGGTTGATCAGCAATTCAGCACGTTACCCACTAACCAGCTCATGACATGACTTATATCAGACTGAGTGGACTGTGGAGAGTGGTTTATTACTTTATTTTACCAAATATTCGGTCGAGTCGGGTTATTCGGATTTTTTTTTTGTGTAACCCGAAACCCGAACCGAATAATCGGTTCCTCTTAAAACAACAACCGTAACCGATCCATACATGCACTCGGATTCACCCGTGGACCTTCGGGTCGGGCGGATATGGTCGGGCGGGTCGGATATCACGGGTCGCTGGACAGCCCTAGTTCATGTCACATGAACAGTGCAAGAGGTGCTGAGCTGAAAAAAAAAAAAAAAAAAAAAAAGCTGAAACGCAAAACGCATAAAACGTGAATCTTGTGAGACGCGCAAAACAAACCGACCTTTAAGTGATGTCAATGATAAACTCATATGAGAGCAAACACAGATTTACCGACTCAATAAATTAAAAAAAATGTCGTGTCAAATACCAAGTCTACAACGCACGCACGAGAAACTAACAGCAACACGTGTTTTTGGGGTCCGGAACACAGTGGAAACTCGAAAGAAAGAAAAAAACGACTCGTTTTTGATAAGGGGTAGCTTTTTCAAACCCCCCAACCAATCCTATCTTTCCACGTGGCATCCTGTGGATTGAAGTTGTACAACTCAGCAAATTAAATTTCACCATATATACCACCCTTCCCTATCCCCATTTTCTCTCAAAGAGAAAAAAGAGTGTCAGACTCAGAGAGACTCTGCTCTTTGCTATTTCGATTCTTCACTCTCATAAAACTACTCAACCCCAACAAATCTTTTCTTAAAAAACAGAGCTTAAATGCCGGGCTCTTGAAGAAACAGAGAGAGAGAAAAAAAAAAGAAGGAAATCAAAGATGGAGTGTGTTGGACTTGGAGCTCGGAACTTTGCGGCAATGGGGGTGTCGTTTTGGCCTACTTTTCCGTCGCAGAGAATCACGCTAAGTAGAAAACAAGGCCCATTTCGTCGGTGTGGTTTGTGCCGGCATTATATGAGAGTCAGAGCGGCCAGTACAGGGAGTGAGAGATGTGTGGCTGTGAATTTCAAAGAAGGTTTTGCTGATAAGGAAGATTATGTAAAAGGTGGTGGGTCCGAGCTCCTCTTTGTACAAATGCAGCAAAACAAGCTCATGGATAAGCAATCTAAACTCGCTGATAAGGTTATAAGAATTACCACTTCTCCTATGTTATAAGCTTAACTTGCTTCGTAAACTGTGAGATAGCCTAATCCTAGTTAAGGTTAATATCATTTTTAATCAGGTTAGTTAAAGTTAATATCATTTTTAATCAGGTTCGTTGTATTTAATGTCTTACTTGGATTGCAAGCAACTAGGTTGTAAATAAATTAATCTTAATCCTACATGTAGTGTAAGTACTAGATCAAATCACGTTATGACGCAGTGAAAATATCTTGTACAAATTTCACATGGGTCGTGTAAGTTTCATCTATTCAACAAATTAAGTGTGCTCTTTGCTATGTATATACACTGTTTTTTTGTGAATTAATAGTTGTAGCAATATGTTGAATCTTTTTGACTCACTTATGAAATGTTGGAATTTTGCCTCATCAATTTTGTGTTACTATGAACTATTTTTGCAGTTAGCACCTATTTCTGTTGGGGAGAATGTACTGGATTTGGTCGTGATTGGTTGCGGTCCAGCTGGGCTTGCTCTGGCTGCAGAGTCAGCCAAGTTAGGACTCAAAGTTGGACTCATTGGTCCAGACCTCCCTTTTACGAATAATTATGGCGTGTGGGAGGATGAATTTAAAGGTATCATTTTTGTTCTAAGAAAACAAAACCAGTTTCAGTGATACTATTTGTATGCTATTCCTTTTCTAGTAGGGAACTGGTGTAATATGTTACTGACTTAATGTTGAAATTGTATGTTTACTTGTAACCAAATCTTTGTGTGTTGATTTGTTCAAAGCCTAATCTTATCTATCTACCATATTTAGTTCCCATCACAGCTTTTTTATGTATTTTGTCCCGCAGAATGTAAGATTTGTATTTCGATTTTAAATTTAGCTAGCTATGTTTAGACGAGCCCTTGCTGAACCAGTGAACATTTGACTGGTTTCTTTAAATTAAGCTTGTAATTGTTATTCGCTCCCAATCTAAGAGACTAGTGCATTCATGTTACCAGAAAACTCTATATGGTGTTGAAAATCCATCAAGTTTTGGAAAAAAAAAAAAAATTGAAAATCTGCTTCGCATCCATATTTAATTTGAACCTACTTTATTCTATTTTCAGATCTTGGACTTGAAGGGTGTATTGAGCACGTTTGGCAGGATACAATTTTATATCTTGATGACAATGATCCCATTCTGATTGGTCGTGCCTATGGACGTGTAAGTCGACATTTGCTCCATGAGGAGTTGTTAAGAAGGTAAGACAGGTTGCTATTTCTCCTCACTATGATTTCTATTATTTGTTATGTTTCTACTCCTTGGTGCTTGCGGATATGGTGTTTTATAGTTATATGATTTATATTAATTTCTCCTAGGTGTGTCGAGTCAGGTGTTTCATATCTTAGCTCCAGAGTGGAAAGGATTTCTGAAGCTAGTAATGGCCACAGTCTTGTAGCCTGTGAACACGATATTGTTGTTCCCTGCAGGTACAATGAGATATTCTTTTCGTTTCAATGAGGATCTCTAATTAATCTGTTTTACCCTGTTTCAAGCTTCTAATGCGGTATTATAGGCTTGCTACTGTTGCGTCAGGAGCAGCATCAGGGAAATTGTTGCAGTATGAGGTGGGTGGTCCAAAGGTGTCTGTCCAAACAGCTTACGGTGTGGAGGTTGAGGTAGGAATGTAGATTATAATTTAAGCCATTATATTCAATGCAGTTTTCTGCATCGATCTTCTTGTTACAGAAAGTTCCCTGTGTCTTATAACTTGGTTTTCTTAGTTCTGCTTTTCTCATTTCCCACATTTGTTGAAAAGCTATATGGAAAATGTTATATGTTAGGATGATTTACATATCTAGATGATCTGATTGACTGGTTGCTTGCATTATGGTGGTCAGTGATATCAATATCGCTACATCATTATTACTGTATAAAAAACAAATCTTTCTCTTCATTGTATCCTAAACCATACAAGTCGTGGGTGTTTGCCTGCAAGTCGTGCAATTGCGTGAATTCCCTTCTCTCAAGAAGCAATTGTATTTTACACTTCTTGTGTTTTACAAAAATTTGGGAAGAAAATCTGGACTCGTATATGAATTATTCCTATAATACTGTACTCTGTCTTCTTCACAACAAGACAATAAGTTTGGTTTCTTCTTTGCAGTTGCAATAATTCTGTCAATTCTTACTATTTCAGGTGGAAAATAATCCATATGATCCCAGCCTCATGGTTTTCATGGACTATAGGGACTACATGAAACAAAAAGTTCCATGTTTAGAAGCAGAATATCCAACATTTCTTTATGCCATGCCCATGTCTCCAACAAAAGTGTTCTTTGAGGTTTACTCAATGTATTTCAATTTTGTTTGTTGTATTACCTATCAGAATTATGTGTAAGATATTTGGAGAAAATGAATTGCAGGAAACTTGTCTGGCTTCAAAAGAAGCTATGCCTTTCGGTTTGTTGAAGAAAAAACTCTTTTCAAGGTTACAGACAATGGGGATCCGAATTATAAAAACTTATGAAGAGGTTAGTATTTGTGGCCAAACTCTGATGCTTATAATTTTGATTTAATGAATGGTCATCTTTACAATTTCCTTTTATTTGCTGCCATTACAAGGATTCTTGCTTCTGCCATATAGTGGACCAATCATATCTTCATCATCTGTTTGTTAAAAGAACCTGGGCATAATGCTTGTTGCATTTCTTAATCTTTTTTCCCGTCTTTATATGCGTGATAGTGTGTTTCAACCCCAAAGGTGTTTAAAGTTTTGCACTTTTGTAAAAGAAGTTCACTTATTCTAGCTAAAGCATATACCAGTTCAAAGGGATTTTGTGGAATTTACATCACAAGGAATCACATTCTATCTCCCAAATCACTTGTGGTTTCGTATCAACTTTATTAACATATTTTGAAAAACATTCTAATAAGAGGCACTTTAAGAAGCATTCTAATGAGGATTCATGCTGCACTTGGTACTAATGTTTACTAAAAAGTACGTTTGTATTTGGCAATATTCCTGTTTTACATATCAACATTCATGCATCTACTACCAAAGAGTACTCTCAAGATTGCAGAATTATCAACTAAAATAGGATTGAGGGCATAATTTTACCTTTTATTTTGATATTCAGGAATGGTCTTATATCCCAGTTGGTGGATCCTTACCAAATACAGAGCAAAAGAACCTTGCATTTGGTGCTGCTGCCAGCATGGTGCATCCAGCCACAGGTAAGGAAATAAATGAATTAGACAATTCCATTTTTAATCTATTCAAACTGAATAGGCTTATATTTCTACCTTCACTTAACAGGTTATTCTGTTGTGAGATCTTTGTCAGAAGCTCCCAAATATGCTTCTGTAATTGCAAATATTTTGAAGCAGGCTCATTCTAAGGATACTCTTACTCGTATAAAATCTACTGAGAATATCTCGATGCAAGGTATGTACATGGAGATTTATTTTTTTGGGTTTTTCTTTTTCCTGGATACTTATTTGCATCAGATATTCAATTATAAGTATCCTACATATTCTTTATGTAATTGTAAAAATCATATCTCAGCAATCAAAACATTGGCATATCTGCATATAGCATATGTTTATTATTAATATGTATGGAAAAACTACTTTTAGCTTGATTTTTAATTACATTTTCTTACTTTGGTTAACAATTACACCTTCAAGATATTTTTTATGAAGTGTCAACTGGTTTAGGGCCTCATTTCAGGAGATTGTTAGGTTCACAAAGAAATTTTGGCCCTTTTGTGATAGTTTTTAGCAATTCTTGTTTTTCAGTTCCCAGCCTTCCAGTTGGTGCTTGGAGAGGCTATTGATTGCAGAATACCTTCTACTTCCTAGAGGGATACCTCACGTGCAGTTCTTTGGGCCAATTTTATTTTTATTTTTTTATAAAATCCCTTGAATAACTTCTTATTATATGATGGTGATTGGCTGCATTTTATACGTGGATCTGACCCTGAGAAGCATGTTTACTCACAGTGTATTAGTAAATCACTGAATCGTCTATCCTGCTTTCACTTAGAATTGCACTTCTAAAAGGAAGCCCATCTCTCTGTTATGATATGTTTTTTCTTCCCTTCATTTGAAAATTTTCCATTATATAAAGCTTGTAAACTTGCACTCATTGTGAGCACGGTTTGCTGTACATATGAGGCAGACAATGGGTTATCTTAGCTATCAAGTGACTAAAGATTGATTAATCAACAAGTATTTTTTTTTAATCTGTATGTAAATTGTACTAATTCATAAATTTTTTTTTTTTTTTTTTTGTTGAGAATCTACTAATTCATAAATTAAGTTTGTGTGATGTTACTTCTTTTCTGGGCAGTGATTTTATAATCTGCACTTTCTTTATTTATATTTTCTATTTCAGCGTGGAACTCCCTTTGGCCACAAGAAAGAAAACGCCAAAGGGCATTCTTTCTCTTTGGATTAGCGCTGATTCTGCAACTGGATATTGAGGGCATTAGGACATTCTTTCATACTTTCTTCCGCTTACCCAATTGGTATGATCATTTTTCTCTATCATTTGTGTGGTATATTACAAGTACAATGATGTAGATGTCCCAGTTGATGACAAAATTAATAGTGACTAGAAATATATATGTATGTGTGTGCGTGCGCATGTGCATGTCTGTGTTTATGTGTGTGTTGCATATGCGAAGGACAATCCTGTGCTCCTGGCTCTTTGTAGTCGGCTATAAAAATCCTGTTCCAAGCCTATAGAAAGGAGATGGTTGTCGCTTCTTTCCATACTATATAATTCAGAGTTATTAGACAATCCTTTTTAAAAGGAGAAAGGCTGGGAAGCCAATAGATTGATTATTGTGAACTTCAATAGAGTCTTGCGCATTTTATGTTTCAAAGATAAGCTTGAAGGGGCATCTTCATTGTGATTGTGGGTGGTAGTGGAATGATAGTCACAGGGATGATTGGTGGTTCTTTCTGTTAAACGGCGGGGGCTTATGTTAGTGAACACTGACCAATAATGGTACAGATGGTTTATTAGGTTAACTTGCAATGCAAGTGATGCCAGCAATAAATGTGTATTCATGCCGAGTTGCAAAAACAAGCTACCTGATTCCCTTAGATTATAACTTTCAAGGACTTCTGAGGGACTGTCTAGATTAAATGCTATAATGTGCTTATCTTATTTTAGTAATTAACTTGTTAGTATTATTATACCACAAAGGCTTCTTTAAGATAGAACGTCAGTAAATGTTGGTGAAAGATACTGACTAAATAGGACAAAGAGAAATGACAACTTTTACTGTCTTTCTGATAGTTACAGCTTAAAATACAAAAAGCTATGGTTGAAGATATGCTTGATTGGCTTAATTTCTAATGGGGTATGGAATAATTGATGATATGATTTCCTTGCAGGATGTGGCAGGGATTTCTTGGCTCCACTCTCTCCTCAGCAGACCTGGCATTGTTTGCCTTATATATGTTTGTTATAGCACCAAATGATCTGAGAATGTCCCTTGTCAGACATCTTCTTTCTGATCCCACTGGAGCAACCATGATAAGAACCTATCTTACAGTATAGTTTGTATCCTCTTATTTTTTTCCCTTTGTTAGGTCTGTTAAAGAAAGCAATTTAGACAACACTAGGAGCCTACCCACTTTTGATAAATACTAGGTATTTGTATATACATACACCTGTGTCTATCCTATCCTACCTCCTCTAGTCTGAGCACGATGATGTGGTTGTTGGTTACTTTGTACCCAAGATGCACATGTTGGATTTTTGTGCTTTTTGTTCATGAAAGTAGAGTTACAATCTCTCTCTAGCTTCTATAATGCTTACCTGCCTTGTTGGAGCTTTCGGTTTTTTTTTTTTTTTTTGGTGTGTGTGTGTGGAGCTTTCCGGCTTTCTTATTAAAAAATAAATAAAAATGTGCTCCTATTATTTCAGGAATAGTTTTAGAGATGCCATATGCAATGCAATTAGACGAAAGTGAACTAGTAGATTGAGCGGATTAGTGGCATTGCTAGTTTCCCCCTCGATTAGATTTATTAATTTAACAATATAAATACTCTATTAATTAAACAAGATAAATACTATTGCAACTATAATTAGATTGATTAATTGTACTACTGAAAATCTAATTAATTTCTCAAAAAAAAAAAAAACCTCTAATTAATTAAATATACATAAGTATAATCAAAATCTAATTGATTATGTTTTTGTATATTTAATTAATTAAATTCATCAAAAAAGAACATTACCCACATGGAATAATTGTATGTTCACATAACCACCATAATTAAACAATTATCACCAATAGGATTTTATCTTTTAATTAAAATTAATTAATCTTTTTACAGACCAATTAAAATTGATCTTTGATTATCCTACACATGCCTGTCTATGTTAAGATAATGGATCAACCAATCAAATTTAAACATTAACAATATATATATACATATATATATATATATAATTATATATAACCCAGTGATTTGAGCATCATTTTGAATATTGAAAGAGGCCAATTTTTTGGGAAATTACTCTTTGACTACTTATGATATGAATGTTATGTTTAAGGTCATTAATAAAAAAATTTTCAAACCTAAAATTACTGTTTTACCCCTAGATTTGAGAGAGTGGAGAATGGCGAGATGAAAGGTTGCAAAATGGGGTGTTTACGGTTAACAATTACTTGTATGATCTTGGGCATATTTAGGAATTCCGGAGCAAAGAAGTTATTTCTTGGCCCTCTCAAGCTATGCATTGTTGTATCAATGGGAAAAGCACTTCAAATAATGTTATGGAAAGGAAAGACTTATGGAAGAACTTGGAGGTGTTTCAGGCTCAAACACACATTTGCCATGGATTGATGGTAGATTTTAATGTAAATCTGCTTTTGAAAAAGTAAGTGTGTGTGGGGGGGGGGGGGGGGGGGGGAGGAAGTAGGGGTTTTATCTTCCTTTGAAACAGGTTTTGAGCTGTGCAAATGTAACATTGAGGTAGAGGACCACCCTTATGTAGGCTGCTTCTATACATGGAACAATAAAGGGATGCAGAGAAATTTGTTGCAGAGAAGCTTGATAGTGTCTTAGTCAATATGAACCAGTTGTCTTAATGGAGCACACTCTGGCAGAGTTTCTTCCTTTTAGGATTTCTTATCATTTCTTAGCCTTATTCCATAGGAAAAGGAAAGTTTGCATGATCTTAGCCTTTAATCAAACATATAGATATAGTTGCGGGATTTCTGTGAATCCGTGCAAAAGTGAAGTGTTCTGTGCGGAGATTGCTCCTAGTTTGAAACATAAAATCCTAAATTTACAATTCAAAGAAGGCTTGTTGCCAATGAGATAGTTGAGGCTTCCTCTCATCTCTCATAAGGTCATTGCTACTAATTGCAATGCAAGCCTTTAATTGACAAGATTATTGCTACAATATCATCTTGGGCAGTCAATAAACTTTCTTTTGTTGGGCTTGGGAGGCTCAAACTTTTGCGATTAGCCCTCCATAGTATTCAATATTATTCCTCCAAAAAAGTTTTTAAAACCAATAACCAAAAGTTCAATTCATTTCTTTGGAAAGTTCAGAAGGGTAGCAGTGGTAACTTTGAGGTGTCATGGAAGCAACTTTGCACCCCTAAAAGTCTATGATGTTGCTAGTGCTTTGATGCAAAAGTTAATATAGTTAAAACTTCAAAGCAATAGGAGCTAGTCTTCGAGGCTTGCTAGGTTAGAGGATTAGTCTCCATTCAAAGTAAACCATTTTTGGTTGAGCTGACAGAAAGGGACAAGGCAATGTGGTCAATTGCTAATTTTGGGAACAATTTTGGAAATTGCTATGGTTTCCTCTTTAAATCCTTTGACATTTCTTCATAGGATGGTTGGCAATAAAAAAAGGGGTTTGGCTTACCTCAAGTACTTTTTTAATTGGAGATGTCTTTTTATTTTAAATATACAATAGCAAGTGGTAGTGAGTTTTAATCTCTACATTTTATTTAGTTAGTGGGTGATGTGGCAGTCTCTCATTAAAACAAAAGGGGATTCCAGTTAAAAAAGTACTAGGGCTTTACTGGGATACTCTTTGCTACTTTTGTCTAGGACATAGTGAAGATAAAAATTATTTTTTATTTACTTGTTTACAAAAAGGATATGGAGTGCTGTTTTGAGGTCTTGCTTAGTGAATGATGTTAAAACTGACTGGCAGGATTTGATGATATGGGGTATTGATTCCATTCGTGGTAAATATAATTTTTTTTTTTTTTGAGAAGGTGGTAAATATAATTGATACGAGCTTCTTCAAAATTCTGAAGAGGGACCCGCAGTAAAAAACTAATGCATTGCATGG